>NC_134136.1:93299513-95699513 GCF_040939455.1 Microcebus murinus
GTCTGTCCCTACCATTCTCCTTCTAAATTACTGTGATTCCTACCAACATATGACCTGGTCCCTGTTCATCTCTATTTCTCGAATCTATGCCCACATGTGATCTGGCTCTGCCCATATCTTTCTGTCTTACTATAATCAATTTCCACCTATGATGTGGAATCTGCAGCATCTCTTTCTTTCTTACTGCAACCCATACCAACAGAAGATATGGTTCTGTCCATTTCTTTCTGCCTTCCTGTGATCCATATCCAGAAATGATCTGTTTTCTGCCACTTTTCTCTTCCATACCCACACATACAATCCATACCCACACATGGTTGGGTAATCTTGCCCTCTCCTTCTAAATCACTGTGATCCATCTCAACACATGATCTGGACCCTGCCTCATCTTATTCTGTCTTCCTGTGATCTATACCCACACATGAAATGCCTCTTCCAGTCTCTTTCTGTCTTTCTGTGATCCATGCATACTTATGATCTGCACCACACCAATCTCTTTCTTAATGTGATACCTACCCATATGTGATCAGGCTCTGCCCATGTCATTCTGTCTAAATGTGCCCTATGCCCCCACATGATCTGGATTTGCCCATTTCTTTTTGTCTTCCTGTGATACATACCTACAAACAAACAATTCTTACCCATATTTTTCTGTATTACATGACATATATCCGTCCATGATCTGACTGAAGCCTGTTTCTGTCTTCCACTGATCCATATCTACACATGATAGATGCTTTCCTATATCTTTCTGTCTTACTGTGATACATACCTACCCATGAACTGACCCATGCCTTTCTGTCTAACTGTGATCCTTGCCCACACATGCTCTGGCTTAACCACTCTCTTTCTGTCTTCCTTTGATCCATAGCAACACATGATATCATCCTTCCTATATCTTGGAAGGATGATGATATCAGCATAAAGTGACTCTTGCCCATTACTTTCTGTTTTACTTGGATCCATTCACATATATGATCTGATCTAACCCTATGTATCTCTTTCTTCCTGTGGTCTAACCCACACATATTCTGGCTATGCTCATATATTTCTGTCTGTGATCCATACCCAAACATTATCTGAGTCTGCTCACCTGTTACTGTCTTCCTGTGACCCAAACCCACAAATAATCTAGCTCTGTCCATGTGTTTCAGTCTTCTTGTGATTGACACCCACACATGATCTGGACCAAACCCTGCTCTTTCTTTCTAATTATGATCCATATCTATGCACAATTGCCTCCCTGGCCCTCTATTTTTGTTTTCCTGTGATCCATACTGACACATGATCTGGCTTTGCCCATCTCTTTCTGTCTTCCTGTGATCCATACACACATACGATTTGATTGTATCAATCAATTTGTGTTCAATTGTGATCAATATGCACATGATTTGGTCTAACCCTACCTATTTGTTTTTTTCTTATTGTGATCTATACCTACACATGACATCATACTGCCCATATCTTTCCATTTCACTGTGATCTATACCCACCATGAACTGAACCTTTCCCATCACTTTTTGTTTCACTGTGATCTATCCACACATATGATCTGGTGTAACACAACCCACCTCTTTGTTTCCTTCTGTTCTCACCCACACATAATATGGCCTTACCCATATATGTCAGTCTAACTGTGATCCATGCACACACATACTGTGGTCCTGCCAATCACTTTGTCTTCTTCTGACCTGTGCCCACACTTAATCTGGCTCTGCCCCTGTGTTTCTGACTTCCTGTGATGCACACCTATACTTATTCTAGCTCTGCTCATCTCTCTCTGTCTAACAGAGATCTATGCTCACATATGATCTGGTCTAACCCTACAGATATTTTCCTTTCTTCCTACACACCCACACACAATCTGTCCCTGTCCATTTCTTTCTGTGACCCATGCACACATGTGCTCTGTCCCTGACCATCTTTTTAAGTCTTCCTGTGACTCACGCTTACAATTAATCTGACTCTGCCCATCTCTTTCCATGTAATGATGACACATACAAAAACGAGATCTGATCTGACCCTCCCCATTTCTTGCTTTATCGCTGTGATCCATACACACACACATTGTGGCCCTGCCCATCTCCTTCTGTTTGTGATCTATATACACACATGATCTGGACTAATCCTTCTCAACTCTTCCTTTTTCACTGTGATTTATTCCCACATATATTATCTGACTCTATCCATCTCTTTTTGTCTAACTATAATCTTGCACATTCATGACCTGGTCTAAACCTACCTGTCTCTTTGTTGCTTTCTGTGATCCATACCCTCACATGATCTGGCCCTGCCTACCTTTGTCTAACTGTGATCCATAATGACACCTGATCTGGCCCTTCCCATATCTTTATGACAAACTGTGACTATCCCCCACCACATGTAATCTGTTTTAAACCTGCTCATTACTCTCAAAATACCCATACAGAATCTGGCCTTACCCATCTCTTTCTTTCAAACTATGGTCAATGCTCACACATAATCTGGATCTGCCCATCTCTTTCTTCTTGTGATACACACTAACATGATATGGCCATCCCAATGTCTTTCTCTATTCTTGTGGTCCACACCCATGCTTGATCTGTTCCTTCACTTCTCTTTCTGTCCTCTTGTGATCCAAACCACGTATGTTCTGGCTCTACACATCCCTTTCTGTCTTGCTGTGATCCATACCTACTTATTGTGTCATCCCCACCCATATCTTTCTATCTTACTTTGACCATATCACCTATGAACTTACCCCTGCCCATCTCTGTCTAACTGGGATCCACCCAACCACATGGTCTGGTATAACCCTACCCATATCTTTCTTCCTGTGATCATCCTCACACAAAATCTGGCCCTGCCCATCTCTTTCTGTCTAACTATGATCAATGCACTCACATGATCTGGCTTTGCCCATTTCTTTTTTCCTTGCTGTGATCCCTACTCACATGTGATATCATTCCTGCCCATGTCTTTCTGTCTTATTGTGATCCTTACCCACCCATGAACTTATACCTGCCCAGAAGTTTCTGTTTTACTATAATATATACCTACATATGATCTGGACACTGTTTCATCTCTTCCCTTCTTTCTGTGCAGACATGGCTAGCTCTGCATATCATTTCCAGTCTAACTGTGACCAACACCCTAACATGATCTGGTGTAAACCTACCCATCTCTTTCTCTTTTTATTGTGATCCATGGCAATACATAATCTGGCCCTCCCCATCACTTTCTGTGTACAGCAATTCACAAAAACCATACATGTGATCTAATCTAATAGTACATATTTCTTTCTTCCTGTGCTAAGTACACACACATCATCTATCCCTGCCCATGACTTTCTAATTGTGATTCATGCCCAACACATGATCTGTCTTTGATCATCTCTATTTTACTATAATCTATACCCACATATGATATGAACCCAGTAATCACTTTCTTTTCTACTCTGATACATACCAACATGAGTGCTGGCTCTGCCCATCTGTTTATGTCTACCTGTGATCTATACCCAGAAATTATCTGGTTTCTGCCACTCTTTCTCTTCTTTGTTCATCCATATCCACACATGGTTTGCCTAGCCCTGCAAATCTCTTTTTGTCTATCTATGATCCATGCCAATACATGATCAGGCTTTGCCCATCCCTCTCTGTCTCCTTGTGATTCACGACCACACATATTCTGGCTCAGTTCATCTCTTTTTGTATTCCTGAATTCATGCCTACACATGACCTGGATCAGCTCATCTCTTTCTGTCTTCCTATGAAACATACACACATGTGATCTGATCTAATCCTAACCCCCCTCCCTTCTTGGTGCGATCCATACCTACACATGATCTGGATCTGTCCATCTCTTCCTGTCTTATTATGATCCATACCAACATATGATATAAACATTATCCTATCTTTCTTTCTCATGTGATCCATACCAACACATGTACTGGCTCTGCCCATCTCATTTTGTCTTACTGTGATCTATCTCTAGAAATGATCTAGTCTCTGCCACTCTGTGTCTGTTTTTGTGATCCATCCCAACACATGGTCTGGTCACTGTCCCTGCTATTGTAAATTGCTGTGATTTATACCAGCACAACCTGGTATCTGTATAACTCTATGTGTCTTCCTGTCATACACACATACATATTTTCTGGTTCTGCCCATGTCTTTGTCTGTTCCTGTGATCCATATCTACACCTAGTCTAGCCCTGAAAATCCTTCTATTTGTGATCCATACCAACACATGATCTGGCTCTGCCCATCTCTTATAGTCTTCCTGTGGCCCATGCCCACAAATCATTTGGTACTGCCCATCTCTTTCTTTTTTGAAAATTTTATTTCAAAGACTGTAGGGGGTACAAGTGTTTTTTGTTATGTGGATGAATTGTATCATGCTGAAGTCAGGGCTTTCAGTGCACCCATCACCAGAATAGTGCACATTGTACTTGATAGGTAGATTTTTATTCCTCACCCCCTCCTACCCTACCCCCTTCCTTAGTTTCCAATGTCCATGACAGCTCTTTATGACATATCCTTCTTTTTGACATATCATATGACATATGACTTATCCTTCATTTAGTTCCCACTTGTAAGTGAGAACATATGGTATCTGTTTTTCCATTCCTGAGATATTTCACTTAGAATAATGGTCTCCAGTTCCTTCCAAGTTGCTGCAAATGATATTATTTCATTCCTCTTTATGGCTGAGTAGTACTTCATGGGGAATTTATCTATAACATTTTCTTTATCCACTCATCAATTGATGGGCATTTAGGTTGATTCTATATCTTTGCATCTTTGTAATTGTAAATTTTGCTGCAATAAACATTTGGGTGCTCGTGTGTATTTGATAAAATGACTTCTTTTTTGCTGGATTGAATGGTAGGTCTACTTTTAGTTCTTTGAGGAATCTCCATCCTGCTTTCCATAGTGATTATAATAGTTTACATTCCCACCAACAGTGTATAAGTGTTCTGTTTTTACTGCAACTGTGCCAACATCTATTGATTTTTGACTTTTTAATAATTCTGCTTGTCTGTATCTAACTGTGATATGTACAAAAACATGATCTTGTCTAACCCTATGTATTCCATTCATTCTTCCTGTGATGCGTAAAGACACACATTCTGGCCCTGCTCATCTCTTCCTATCTAAATGTGATCCATTCCCACACACGATTTGTTCTAAACCAACCTATCTCATTCTTTATCCTGTGATTCACATTCACAAAAAATCTGGCCCTGCTCATCTCTTTCTGTCTAACTGTGATCCATGCTTGCACATGATCTTTCTATACCCATCCCTTCCTGTAATCCTGTGATTCATGCCCACATATGATCTGGCTTTGCCTATCTCTTTCTGTGTTATTATAACTGATTCCCACATATGATATGGATCCTATTCCATCTATTTCTTTCTTAATTTGATTCATACAAACACATACACTGTCTCTGCCCATCTATTTCTGTCTTCCTATAATCAATACCCAGGGATGACCTGGTAACTAAGACTCTCTGTCTCTCCTCTTATGAGCTATACCCTATACATGGTCTGGACCTGTCCTTCCCCTTTTAAGGTACTGTGATTCTTACCAACACATGATCTGACTCTGCCAATCTTTTTCAATGATCTAATGATCCATTCCCACATATGGTCTTCCTTTCGTTATGTAATCCATACCTCATATGATCTGTCAGCACCAATATTTTATCTCTTACTGTGACCCAAAGACATAAATGATACAGATCTAGCCATCTATTCTTTCTTCCTTTGATCCATACTGGTACATGATCTGGCTTGGCCCATCACTTTTTGATGTCCTGTGATCCATAGCCACAAATGATTTGGTCTCTGCCACTCCCTGCCTTTTCTTGTAATCCATATGGATACATGGTCAGGTCCCGGCCTCTTCCCTTCTAAATTACTATGATCCACACCAACACATGACCTTATCCCTGCTCATCCCTTTCTGTATTTCTGTGCTGCATACCCACACATGAACTGGCTCTGCCCATCTCTTTCTGTCTTCCTGTGATCCACTCTCATACATGATGCCATCCCTGCCCATATTTTCCTGTCTTTCTGTAATCCTTGCCCACTCATGAACTAAACCCTGACTATCTCTTTTTGCCTGTGATCCATGCAACCATATGGTCAGATCTAACCCTCTGCATGTCTTTCTTTTCTTCCTGTGATTCCCACCAACACATGATCTGGCCCTGCCCATCACTTTCTGTCTTACGTTAAGTCACTTTCACATTCGATCTGGACCCAGCCCTGTATCTGTCTTAATGTGATCTGGTCTTAATGTGATCTTTCTTAATGTGACACATGATCTGGTCTAACCCCACCCATAACTTTTCTGTCTAGCTGTGATCCATGGATACACATGACCTGCTCCTGCACATTACTTTCTGCCTTCCTATGATCCGTACCACATGTGAACTGACCCCTGCCCTCCCACCTGCCCATCTTTTTCCATGTTCCTGTGATCCATGTCCACACATTATCTGGACCTCTCTAACTGTCCTTTATACTCTCACATGATCTGGCTCAGCTCATCACTTTCTATCCTTCTGTAATCCACAGCCACATGTGATCCAGACCTGCCCCTTTCCTCTCTTCCTTACTGTGAGCCACTGTCACATGTGATCCAGTTATGCTCATCTCTTTCTGTATTAGTGATCCACACACATGATTTCATCTAGCCCTGCCTATCTCTGTTTTTCTTCCTGAGATCCATACCCACATGTGATACCATCACTACCCATCTCTTTCTATATTACTGTGATTCATACCCACCCATATATTAGTAATTGCCCATAACCTACTCACTTAATATAATCCACACCTACCTATGATCTTGCCTTGCCCATAGCTTTCTGTCTAACAGTGATTAATACATGCATGTGGTCTGCTCTAAACCTATTCATCTCTTTCTTTCTTACATTGATCCATACTGACAAGGGATCTTGCTCTGTTCACATCTTTTGTATTACTGTCATCCACAGCAGCACATAACCTGGAACTGCCCCATCTCTTTCTTCTTTCTGAGATCCACACAAGCATGATCTGGCTCTGTGCATGTGTTTCTGTCTTCCTGAGATCGGTTCCCACACATGTACTAGCCACAGCCCTCTGTTTCTTTCTAACTATGATGCACATCCACATCTATTTTTTTTTTTTTTTAGTAGTAGAGACGGGGTCTCACTCTTGCTCAGGCTGGTCTCGAACTCCTGAGCTCAAACAATCCGCCCACCTCGGCCTCCCAGAATGCTAGGATTACAGGTGTGAGCCACTGCGCCCAGCCCTAGTAAGTCTTCATTAAACAAATAAATGAATTCCAGAGTGATTCCACAGCCAGGCAAGAGTGGTGACTTGCATTAAAATACATGGAGAGAATGAGGAAGAAAAAAACTGAGAGTAGCCAGGGAAGCTGGCACTGAGAAAGCCATCAGCTGGCAATGGGCAAACTGTCACCGGAGGTGGAAGGTGCTGGAAGACGAAAAGGTGGGACTCGGTGGGGCATTCAGGGAGGAAAAGAGATTTGAGAATTTGGGCAGCCAAATAAGAAAAAATGCAGCCCCAAGGGCTTTGCTTTCCTTTGGGGAGGGCTGGCCGCGCGCTGGTGCTCCTGGGGTCCCCGGCAGGCAGATGGAGGGCTCGGCTCCAGGCGCCAGGAGCCCCGTGTTCACGCAGACAGGAGGGAAGGGCGGCGGGTGGGATGAAAGTGTCTGAGGACAGCAGGCCTAGAGGGAGACTCAGAGGCAGGAGGCCTGGCTCGGAGGAATCCACGTGGGACGTCCTCAGGCTCAGTAAAGTGTTGGGGGCTTGAGGTGCTCCTGGCGCAGCAGTGGGGACAAGAGACCAACAGAGGCGGAGACCATCAGAGACAGCCATTGGCCCGGCAGGGCGCACGGCCCATCGTCCAGTCCAGGTGGCCTCTTTTTGCGGTGAGAGAAGTTGTGGAGTGGAAAGGATGGTCCAGAGGCTTCTCAAGGCGTCCTCAGAGGGCGCACAGTGACAGGGCAGCAGAGAGTGGGGGCACAGCCCTGGAAGTCACGGGGGTGAGAGTCCAGGACTGGGGTCCCCCTTGGGGAAGGGCAATAAGTGGGCTCCTGCCCCAGTGTGTGCACATGTTGCTAAGTCAACACAAAGCCAGAAATTCTAGTGGCAGTAGACATCCTCCCGTGTTCCTCTGCACCCCGGGGGATCCTCCAGTACCCCGCTGTGGAGGGCCCTGCTGATGGGTGTGTGGAGGTGATGTGCTGGGGCCACCTGTCCTCAGGGCCGGCTCCTGCTGGCTTTACCCTGACGACAAACGGCCCCTCCATAGAGTTTCCCTCGCCTCTCCTTTGGAGCGTCTCCTCGTCCAAGCGCAGGAGAGTCTTTGCAGGTGTGTTACAAAGAGGGTTGAATGGGAAAGACCCACCCAAGGTACCCCGGGGTTGGCCCCACTGCTCTGCCATCTTAGGTCTGTGTGGCTTTGGTCACATCGCTTAAGCAATCCGAGTCTGTTTTCTCCTTGGCACGAGGAGGATCGCCCCTGCCCCCCAGGTGACAGTTCAGGGATATCAAGAGGGGGAAGTGTCTTGTCGCAAAGGGTCTCAGATTGTCCCTGTCTTCCTGCATCCCCCCTCCCCTGGCCTCACTTCCTTTTCTATGTCCTGTCCACAGCTCGCCTCTGACTGCACCGGAGCCCCAGGAAAGCAGCTGGGTGGCCTTGACAGCAAAGAAGACTTTAAATTCCTTCCCAAATAAATTTGAGCAAGGTGTTGGAGATCAGGGCCTGGAACAGGAAGGACTCTGAGTCAACTTTGGGTGGGATTGCAGGAGCTGTGGGAAGCAATGAAAGGATTATAACTGGGGTGGTCACACACTCAGGTCTGCATTCTAGGCAGATCATTCTGGCAGCTGTTCAGGGAGGGGACAGGAGCTCTCACAAGTGGGAACTGACCAGCACCTGGGTGCACATCCCATCCATGTATTTTCCTTGGGGTCAAGTCCAGCGATTTCATCCTGCCTTTTTGGGCTGTTCTCAGTGGAGTTGGTGTCCCTCTGAGTGTAGCCCATGTTGTGAGCAAACGATTAAGCACAGCTAGCCCTCTCTTTGAAATGACAGAAGAAATTACTTTATCCCATCTCTACAAAACGAAAAAAAAAAAAAAAAAGGAAAAAAAGAACCACAATGGTTCATGCCTGTCTATAATCTCAGCACTTTGGGAGGCTGAGGTGGGAGGATGACTTGAGGCCAGGAGTTTGAGACCAACCCTGGCAACATAGAGAGACCTTGTCTCTACCAAAAAAAGTTTTAAAAAATTAGCTGAATGTGGTTGTGTGTACCTGTAGTCCTAGCTACTCTGGAAGGCTGAGGCAGAAGGATTGCTTGAGTCCAGGGGTTTGAGGTTACTTTAAGGTATGCTCGGGTTGCTGCACTCCAGCCTGGGCAACAGAGCAAAACTCTGTCTCTAAAATAAAATAAAATAAAAATAGGAAAAAGATATTACTTTAAAGCTTGCCTTAGGTCTGAGAAATTAGCTTTTTGCAGTGCTTAGTTGACCTTTTGACTGGAGCTTTTTAATGACTGCCTTGCCCATTTGCTTTCTCAGAATTGACATGTCAAGATTACGAATCCAGAAAGACAACCAGGAACCTTGACCGAGTGTGATCTGGGTCCGAGGCTGCAGACTCCCTGTTGAGGCCTCAGGAACCAAAAGTTCTGGGCCAGGCAGGAGGGCAGAGTGTGCTGCGGCTCACCTTCCTTGGGACGTGAAAGGGCAGGATGATGTGGACTGTCCCCCCACTCAAACGCTGGCGCCAGAGGAGGACACACGAGCAGTCAGAAAGTGATGCGTGATTTGCTTCACCACCAGGAAGGAGGCCAGTGAGATGTGGGTCCTGGAGTCGTCACCTGGTGGTGATCAGGTGGCCTGACAGTGTCAGAGGAGGTGACAGCCAAGGTTGTCCCTCGCTAGTAGGTCCCCTCCAGCTGGACGCTGCTGCCACCTCCTGCTACCCCCAAGGCATACCCGGGCTGCCCCAATCTCTGGACACCCCTCTCCCCCCAGGGGCCTCAGACTCAGTCTGGGAGACAGACTGGAATTTTGGGGCAAATTTTACTTCACCCAGGGCTACCTTTTTGTAGGTAATACAAAAATGGGGAGGTGTCAGCCTGTCACTCTGTCCCAGGTTCATTTCTGTCCCTGGCTCATTTCTGTCCCCTTCTCAGTGTCTATCTCAGCCTCATCCATCTCTCTCTCTCTCTCTCTCTCTCTCTCTTTCTCTCTCTCTTTCTCTCTCTCACACACACACACAGACACACATGCACACACACATACACACATGCACACACAGGCACACGCACCTCTGTCAATGAGCCTGTGGCATGCAGCTTTCACAGTCACTAGGACGCAGCCTCACTCTGCTCCACAGCTCTTCTGGGCCTTTCCCTGTCTTTACAAAGAAAACACAAGTTTGTCAGACATGCCTGGGTGCAGCCTGGTGGAGAACCAGGCATGTGGCAGAGTGACCAATGCCAGGCATGGGTAACTGGCCCTTGCCTGACCCCCCTGCTCCCCTTGGATTCAGGGCAGGGCCTGCCAGTCTTGGCCTGTGTCCCCACCACTTGTCCCTTCCAGCTTCTCTGGGGAGCAGGCGTCCCCCTCCTTTCCTCAGCCACATTCCAAGATCCCCAACAACCTTTCCCTCCCTGCTCTGTTCATCTTGTCCCCAGAGACGTTGAGGCTATCACCTCGGCTCCACGTACTGCAGTGTGTGGTGTCCCCCGCTTTCACTTTAGCCTGTGACGAAGTCATAGGCCGGGGAGCCTCTATCCCAGGCTTTGCTGCGACACCGTTTCCCATGAATGCAGGGTGAGGAGGCTTCTTCCTGAAAACTTGGACCCTCCAGGATTTTCGGTCGGGGCCCTTCCCACCGATGTCATAAGATGCTGACAGAACTGGCTTCCTTCAGAGGACCGAGGTCGCCAGCCAGGGGCCTGTGCCAGCACTGCTCTGTCGGGAAGTTCCCTGTGGCTGTTGAGGGGTGGGAGGGAGTACTGCAGGAGGCTCTGTCCCCCAGCATAGATGTTTTTATTTCTCCTTTCTCTGCTATCTTATCTTCTTCTGTATCTGGTTATATTTCACTTTGTGCTAGATATTCTATTTAAAAATGACTTGTAAAAAATAGAAAAATAAGAATTCTTTGTAGAAATAAGTTGACATTCTCTTTGCAAGAGTGATTTTTTGTTTGCTTTATGCCAGATGCTTGCCCGTGCTAAATCCCCAGGGGACATGAGGGTGATCTATGGATCATGTGGTTAACTGTTGGTTAATTTGGGGTCACTTTTACTCTGAAGATAAGTCATTTTGTGGCCCCAGTCCAAGGCAGGGGGTGGTTTACCAGCTCCCCTCCCTTGGTGGGTCTCAGCTTGTGACTTTTTTCCCTCAGTTCCACAAAGCCACCTTGTAGCTCAGCCTCTTTTGGCCTTTCCTGGGTCAGTAAATGTCCAAGAGCAAAAGCAATCCTCTGAGCTTTTAATAACTCTCCAGGTTTCTGGCCTTTCCCGCATTTTACCTGAATAATTGTTAACTTTATGATGTTCTTTAATGTTATAATATTATTAAAATATCTTATCCAGTTTTTTTAGGGGAATGGCAGCTCTGCATCTGACAGTCCACACTTATAGGCTGCAGGACTCCAGGTTGCCATGACTCGGTGTCAACAGAAATACCTGCTCTGTCTTTAGTCTCTGTGGTGCAGCTCGCACACGAGAACAGGTAGATAGCATTTCCAGCATCTCACCCCTCTTCTCCCCCTGCTGGGTGGCCTCCCTTGCCTGTAGTTCACTACTCTTCTTCCCCATTCAGGTTCATGTAGCTCAGGCATACCAAAAACCGGAAAGCTCGCCTTAGGCATGACAGCAAGGAAAATATTTCTTCACTTCTTTAATTCCATCTCCCTCTACGGAGAAGAGTGGTGAAGCACATGAATAGAGAGGAATGACCAGAAATGAAACTGAAGGAGAATGTTGAGCATCTGTTGGATATTCAATTACATTCCATGAGCAAAGCTGTGTACCTATCGAGTAGTAGGGGCTAGAAGAGAATCCCAAAACGTGGGTGCATCAGTCTGGGTCCAATATGAAGAGAAAAACCACACAGTAATTTGAACAGGGAAAGATTAATGTAAAGAAGTATTAAGTGTAACTGAAGATTAGAGGAATGAAGGATTAGCTAGTAAGAAATAAAGAAAACTCTCAAAAATATACAAATCACAGCTATAAAGAACAAGCACTACCCTTAGGGCTGAGACAGAGTGCCCAAGGCTCACTGAATGGCAGACAAGTCACTAGTGGACTTTGCTGTAAATCCAAGTTCTCTGTAACTTGCCAGAAACTTGCTGTAAATATGCCCTCTGCAAGTACTGGAAACCTTCCTGCTAGAATTTGACAGAAATCTCCCTCTAGAGTGCAGAGGAAAGCTTCACTTTATAGGAACCTGCCCAGCGAACACATGGGAACCAGGAGGTAAAACCCTTTCTTCCTACAATTTATTTCCAGTACCTCCTACTGAGGAAAGCTTCAATTGTGCCACTGGCAAAGGGAAAAGTATTTAAAGGGTTCCTATCCATTTTCAGAGCCAGCAAAATGGGTTGCAGTTTGAACCAGGAGGCCATACATCAATAAACAACACAGCATATCCGTTCTAGTCCTCAGTTTCTCTGTGCATCCTCCTACACACATTTACACACTTATACAACAGCAAAACAACTCTGTATTTGTACATAACAAGGTACACCTCTCTTTCTTACAAGCACAGAAATTCTCACCCTTCTCCCAAATGAGGAGATGCACAGTCCCAAGAGTCATTGTATAACTGACACTGTTGGGAAATAGAGTTAGGAGACATGGAAAGTTTCAGAAGTTTTCTAGGGTTTGCCTTTAAGGGATCTGTGGGTGTGTTAGTTCACAGACCAGAAGCTGCTTAGCAACAAGGGGGGCATTCCACTGATCAGCGGTGACTGCAAAGTGGTGCTGGATATCAAGGCCTACAAGCCAGTACCTAGAGCTTATGTAAGGCAGAGCTCAGCATGGGGCCCAAGGCTAAGAAACTGATTGAAAAATGCCAGCCCAGCAGACAACCTGCAGCTGCAACTATCATAAACCTCAAGACTATTTCTGTTTCACTCCTGACCACATGTTTTGGAATATAGAGAAATAGATGTGGGAGTGGAAAGTATAAAGAAGAAAATAAATAAAAAAGAAAAAAAGAAGAAAAAAGAAAAAAAAAGAGAAATAGATTAGATAAGTATGTAGGCTCAGTGTTCCTGTTTTATACATTTTTATTTTTAACTTGTATGCTCAGCTAGGTCTATTATTAACTTAGGGCTTAAAATGTTTATCTTGGAAAAATTTTGTACCTGTTTACTCTTGCAGATAGAATTAGGTAAGGGATCTCTTGAAACCTTTGGGGGGACTTAAAACCTAAAAGAATAATCTGTACAAATAATTCTATGACCAAGGACAACTACTTGCCAGACCAATAAATATTGATGTGGGACTTCACTCAGGGCCTCCTGGCTCATGGGAATGCTGGAGGACCCCTATCTTTCCCATCACATTAAACTGCCCTTTGTCTCTGTCTCTATTATTTCCAAATCTCTTGTGACAATCCTTCCTGGGACCAGTTTTTTTGGGAGAGTGGCTAACTCCTGGCATGACACAGCAAGGAAATGGCAGGGAAATCCCACGCACTAGGCTGGGTGCTTTATATTTTATAACATTTAATTCTTAGAATCTTGTGAGGGAGGTGGTGTTCAAATATAAATAAGACATGGTGCTACTCCCTAGAAACTTAGAAGGAGAGGGACATGTTGACAAGCATTTCTAATATCGGGCAAAGTAATTTAAGTGCTAAAAGGGAGGTGAACGTTACCTGCTGTGGAATCCTAGAGAAGTGACTGACTCACTCTTACCAGGGGCTACAGTGTCTTGGTGGAGGTATTATTAGAACAGATTTAGTACTGGAACAGGCTTAGAAGGATGTGAAGAATTTCCAGATGCAACTGAGCCAGAAGTAAAATCCCACAGTGGACATGAGCATGTGCTATGGGGGCTGATAGGAGTGTTCAAATCATAACTCTGCCACTAGCCTTGTGGTTTTTAGAAAATTAAACTTTTTACACTTCAGTCTTCTCATCTTTAAAATAGGACACTAGGCCGGGCGTGGTGGCTCACGCCTGTAATCCTAGCATTCTGGGACGCCGAGGCTGCAGGATCGCTTGAGCTCAGGAGTTCGAGACCAGCCTGAGCAAGAGCGAGACCCCTCCTCTTCTAAAAAATGGAAAAAATTATCCCCGTGTGGTGGTGCGCGCCTGTAATCCTAGCACTCTGGGAAGCTGAGGCAGGAGGATGGCTTGAGCCCAAGAGTTTGAGGTTGCTGTGAGCTAGGCTGATGCCCCGGCACTCTAGCCCCTCTAGCCCCGGCTACAGAGTGAGCTCGGTCTCACACACACACACACAAAATGGGACACTAGCACTGACTTCTTACGGTGTTGAGGACCAGCTAAGGTCAGACATGTTAAGTTGGCTACCGGTTCATATATATATATATAAACACACACATATGTATACATGTATAACATTTTCCCCTCACAAATATACTTAAACATAGGTAGAAAGTGCAAAGGGGAAAGGTGCCAAACTTGGTATAGCCCCGACCACCCCTCCCTCAGAATCTCGCGCGTGTCGCGCTCGCGCGCTGGGCACTACTGCGCAGTCGCAAAACCTCATTTAGGCAGTGAGTTTCACGCTCCTTCCGCTTGGGGTCTCAGTCTTCTGCAGACGCCTCGTGGCTACAGTCGCTGCGGGGCTGCAGCTCAGACGCTGAGCCTCAGGCGCTCGGAGCCAGGCACCGCCACCTCACAATGTCTGATGAACCGGGTAAGGGACCCTCCCCGCAGCTTCCCACTAGCTTCTGCCTCAGGCTCTGACAGAGTTCAGACGGTGCCCACTTAGACGGCCACATGGTAGACCACCAGATTGGCTGGTCATAGGCTGGGGCGTGTCCAGTAGTGGCCTCCGGCCACTGGCCACCGATTGGTCAGCAAGGTTGGCCCCGATTGGTCAGTGAACGCATGGGAACCCCGAGAATGGCCCGGGGTTCAGGGTGTAACAGGGATTCGAGATGTCCCTGAGGCTCAGGGTGATCTTGAGCTTCGTGAAGTCTCTGTGGCTTGCGGCATCCCAGAGGCTGGAGGCTTCTTAGGGGCTTGAGGAGACCCGAGGACTCGCAGAGTCTGAGAGACTTTCAGCGTCCCCGGGACTCGTGGCGACTCTGGGATTCCCATCGTCCCCCCGGGTTTGTGGTGTCTCCTGTGGCTTTTGGTGTCCCCAGGGCTGGAAGTGACTTTGGGGCTCGTACAGCTTTCCGGGGGCTCGAGGTTACCCTGTACCTCATAGCGTCCCCGGGGCTCGCGGCGACTCTGGGATTCCCATCGTCCCCCCGGGTTTGTGGTGTCTCCTGTGGCTTTTGGTGTTCCCAGGGCTGGAAGTGACTTTGGGGCTCGTACAGCTTTCCGGGGGGCTCGAGGTTACCCTGCACCTCATAGCGTCCCCGGGGCTTGTGGCGACTCTGGGATTCCCATCGTTCCGCCGGGTTTGTGGTGTCCCCTGTGGCTTTTGGTGTCCCCAGGGCTGGAAGTGACTTTGGGGCTCGTACAGCTTTCCGGGGGCTCGAGGTTATCCTGCACCTCATAGCGTCCCCGGGGCTTGTGGTGACTCTGGGATTCCCATCGTCCCCCTCCCCCCGGTTTGTGGTGTCCCCTGTGGCTTTTGGTGTCCCCTGGGCTGGAAATGACTTTGGGGCTCGTGCAGCTTTCCGGGGGCTCGAGGTTACCCTGCACCTCATCCCCGGGGCTCGTGGCGACTCTGGGATTCTTCCCATCGTCCCCCGGGTTTGTGGCTTCCCCTGTGGCTGTCGGTGTCTCAGGGGTTTGAGGTAACTTTGGGGCTGGCGTGGGCGCCCAGGGAGTCGAGGTCACCCTGCGCCTCGTGGCGTTCCAGGGGCTCATGGCGACTCTGGGATTCCCATCGTTCTCTGGGTTGGTGGCGTCCTCTGTGGCCAGGGGGCTTGAGGTGACTTTGGGGCTCCTGAGGCCTCTCAGGGTCGCAAGGTTACCGTGCGCCTCATGGCGTTCTGAGGCTTGCGGCAACCCTGGGCCTCACAGAGTCCCTGGGATTCGCGGCGTCCCAGGGGCTCGAAGTGACCCTAGGGCTCGTGGCGAGTGCGCGTCGAGAGGCTGGTCATGGTTTCTGGCCTGAGGGCCCGCGGTTCTTTCCAGAGCCTCGAGCGGCGGTAGAGCGGCGGTAAAACAGCCTGCAGTCTCCCATCCAGGAGGCGGAGCCATTCCTAGCCGTTTCTTCGCGCCCTCCAAAGGGCGGCGTGCGGACTCTGGCGCCCGCGCTTTCTCTTTGAACTTTTTTTTTTCTGGCCGGTGTGCAGCTGCTGAACACAGCCCTGTGCGGTTTGGCTTAAGGTTAGGGCTCTTCTGGGGGGAGGGGACTTGCTCCCCTTCTGGGGGGAGGTGAATCTGCACTTTGCAGCCTCAAATGTCAGCCGCGCTGCGGTGAGGTGGTTTGAGTGGCTCCCACGACTCTCCCGGGATGCCAGCGCGTGTGAGCTTTTGAGATTTGGCAGTTTATTAGGTACTTGGTGCTGACTTTCTGGGACGAATTAATACTTTTTCAGCCCTTCTCTTCTTGGTGGAGGTGGGTGGGAGGGTGAGGAAGGACCCAGACTCTCGGGCTTTTACAGAGGTTTGTTTAAAGAATGGACAAACTCGCGAGTTGATTCATATAAAATCTTGTGAGATTGAGATGTAGATTTTGAGGCTGTGATGGTAACAGGGTTTCATCAAAGCCAGACAGAGCAGCCTCGCTGTTTTATTGTAAATACATAAAGGAAGGGGGGGGGAAAGATATAGGGGTGTTGTGGAGAAGTCCCTGGGTATGGAGCCTGCTCTTTGCTTCAAGAGGGCAGATGCCGGACTCAGGAAATACTGCAAAATGTGGGGATCCCTGCAAAGCCGAGGGGCCTGTTTGTTCCCGCTCGAGAGCCCAGTCCTCCCGAAGTCTGGTCGTTTGGTAGAAAAGGCTCTGCTTTAGTCTGTGGGGAATCGCTTCCCTCCCCCCTCTACCCCGCTCGGACTGCTCTAAGGTTTTATAACGAGAAGCGGTTAACTGGTATAAGGTTTACAGACAGTAATTTTCCAGGCAACTTTTCTGCATAGTGTTTTATACAGCAGAATATGAGCTAGATACAGTTTTGAGCCTCCCTTCTCTGGCCCGCAGCAAGTGCTGGGCGATGGGATACAATTTTGGCCCGGTTATACACCATTTGGCAGACTTTGGCGTCTCTAAAATTTAATACGGACAATGGAAGGGCTGCCTTTGAGAGGCCTGCCAGAAGATTTAGAAAGTGATTGGTCACTTTAAACAAAATTGGAGCGGTCCAGCTGTTGTAATCTGCACTGTTTTGCTGTGTATTCCTTTAAGTGGTCCTGGGGTGAAATGCAGTTTTCTGGCGTCCTCATTATCTGATATATTGATGGCAGGTGAATGCCTTGCACCTTGGGAGCTTAATCGTGAAAAAACTAGCAAATGTTATAATTTCTTTCATTTTTTTTTTTTTTTTTGAGACAGTCTTGCGTTGTTGCCCAGGCTAGAGTGAGTGCCGTGGTGTCAGCCTAGCTCACAGTAACCTCAAACTCCTGGGCTCAAGCAATCTTATTGCTTCGGCCTCTCGAGTAGCTGGGACTAAAGGCATGCGCCACCATGCCCGGCTAATTTTTTCTATATATATTAGTTGGCCAATTAATTTCTTTCTATTTATAGTATAGGCGGGTCTCACTCTTGCTCAGGATGGTCTCGAACTCCTGACCTCTAACGATCCGCCCACTTCGGCCTCCCACAGTGCTAGGATTACAGGCGTGAGCCGCCGCGCCCGGCCTATAATGTCTTTTAAACTTTGATAAGGAAGGTTATGTGTATACATAAAAGAATTAATCAGAATTAAACACATTTACTGAGAGACCTTGGTGGACTTGTCAATAGCTTTACTAGCTTTAGTTTGTTGATATACAGAAGTTCATCTTAATAAATTTTTGATTACCTTTGTTATTTTTTTCTGATGAGATGGTCTAAAGTTTATTGTGGAGAATCAACAGAGAAGTCTAATGAAGATAATTTTGCTACTCAGAGATAGCCACCTAGATAACCATTGGTTATGTTACTTTTGGCTCTCAAAGTTAGGATTAGACTGTATTTTTCTGTTTTGAATCCTCCCCTCCCTTAACATTATTTCACAAGCATTTCTAATATCAGTAAATTTTCTTTGAGAACATGCTTCTTCTCATTGGCTATATAGCATTTCATTTAGGGAAATGCCATAATGTATTTAACCTTTTGTTTATCCCTTTTGCTTAGATAATTAGATAGTTTCTAATGTTTTATTTCTCTCCCTGTAAAGACTATTAAGTAGACTTTAGAGTGACTCTTCAAACCCAACCCCATGTTTTAAGAATGAGAAAACACAGGCAAAAGAGTTAATGTATTTGGCCCAAAGGTCATACCTCTGGATAACTTAAGAGCCTAAATTGGAACCTTCATCGTGTGATCCCTAATTTAGTGCCAATTTCATTTTACCATGTGCCCCTTACACTAGCTAATTACTTTATTCTTATGCTTTGGTCTATTTGAAATCAATGTAGTGAATCCAAGTTATGATGCAGTATGTGAGTAAATACCTCAAGCTTACACATTTTCTTTCTCAGGCAAACTTTAAGAAATAAGAAAGCCCATTTTGATATCAGACATTTTGCATGATGGATTGTTTTTAATATTCATTAAATTGGTTTATGGAGTTGATATTTCACACCTAGTTTATTTGTGGTTACCTATTTCACATTTTGTGAGCTTCAATTTGTTTCATAATAACATTTACTTTTGTTCTTTATTTCTGCCCTATCATTCATCATAAATATGAATATTAATTTTTAGAGAACAAGTTTAGAAATTCATGGTCACTACAAGTGTGGCCATGTAACACTAGTTGCATCATTTAAGTTAAAAGCATATCATTGAACATACTGTAGCATGGGCCAGGTGGCCACGTGTCTTACACGAGAAGAAATTTATTGTTCTTACAAAATTGGAAGTACTAGAAATAATGATCTTTGTGTGTGTATACAAACATATATATTTCTTTTTCTTTCTTTCTTTCTTTCTTTCTTTCTTTCTTTCTTTCTTTCTTTCTTTCTTTCTTTCTTTCTTTCTTTCTTTCTTTCTTTCTTTTTCTTTCTTTCTTTCTTTTTTTTCTTTTTTCTTTTTTTTTTTTTGAGACAGAGTCTAGCTTTGTTGCCCAGGCTAGAGTAAGTGCCGTGGTGTCAGCCTAGCTCACAGCAACCTCAAACTCCTGGGCTCAGGCAATCCTGCTGCCTCAGCCTCCCAAGTAGCTAGGACTACAGGCATGCGCCACCATGCCCAGCTCATTTTTTCTATATATCTTAGTTGGCCAATTAATTTCTTTCTATTTATAGTAGAGACGGGGTCTCGCTCTTGCTCAGGCTGGTCTCAAACTCCTGACCTTGAGCAGTCCGCCACCCGCCTTGGCCTCCCAGAGTGCTAGGATTACAGGCGTGAGCCACCCCACCTGGCCACATACATATATATTTCAAAGCTTCTTACTAAGCAATTGATTTGTTAGCTAACTTGTAATGATTACAGATAGCAAAATATTTAATATGATTTTTTCAGCTCAAATGCTTCTAAACAATCCATGGCTTTATAAGGTAGTTTCCCTCTAGAAATTTTATTTAATCTAAACTTTCTCTTTGCTTATTCTTAGATTTCATTATTGTAACTATTGAAGATGACAGTGATCACGGTATTAGCGATGATGATGACGATGTGACAGTTGAAGATTCTGACACAGACTTTACTCAGGACATATTTTACACTGATGATATGGCGAACATACAACCAGATTTTGAAGACAGCAGTGATGACTTTCAGGTTCCACCCCAAATGTCATATGGTAATTTTGTTAAATTTCCTCCTGGACAAAATTTTGCTCTCTGGTCTCCATTTCCAGTAAATTGCTTAAATATTCCTATAACCTTTACATTAATTAGTTATTACCAGAGTGCCAAGCTTTTTGTTAATGCTACAGTGTTTACTTATGCTTGCATTTTCCCTTCACTTAAGCTTTGCCACATCTCTTTTTCCCTTTTTGCTCTATGGGGGACAGTCTTAAAAGGCATCAGGGGGGAATATATTTTCTGTCCATGAAAAATTATTTATATCTGGCAACTATAACTATATGGTGGCAAAGCAAAAGTGAAAGCAAAAACTGAACTTATAGGAAAAGCAGCTTAGGTCAAGAGTCCATGGAGCAGATGGACATGATTATTTATGTAGAAGTCTTAAAAGAATCAAACAAAAATCTGGAACATAGTATGTGAATATAGCAAGGTTGCAGCATACAAGGTTTAATATATGAAAGTTAATCACTTTACAAACATATGAGCAAATAAAAAATTGGAATTTTGAAATTAAAAACACAATTCTACTTACATTAGTACCCAAGAGATTTCATGGAAAATGGAGTCTGTGAGTAGAACTGCTGTAGCTACTTGTCCTTCGAATGTTTGTTTCCCCACCACAGCATTGAAAGAAATGTGGACTATTCATATCCTCACTTGTACGGAGAGCATAGAGACATTAACCACTTGGGAAGATTTCTTCTGTAGCTATATGACAATTTGTTACCCTTTGCTTAGACAATTGAGTTTCCTACTCTTTCAAGCATTGAAATGTTACTGCTTAGGTTGTAGGTTAGCAAACCTTTTCTGTAAGGAGCCAGATAGTAAATATTTTAAGCTTTGCAAGAGATAAGGTCTCTCTGTCTTAAGTATTTAACTCTGCCATTGTAGCATGAAAGCAGCTGATATGTAAACAGATGGTTGTGGCTGTCTTTCAGTAAAACTTTATGGATACCAAAATTTGAATTTCCTATAATTTTCCCATTTTATGAAATTATTTTCTCCAATAATTTAGAAATATTAAAAAAAAAAACCAACATTCTTAGCTTGTGGGCTATATAAAAACAGGTGGCAGGATGGATTTGGTCCACAGTTGTGGTTTGCTGACCCTGATCTAACTGATGCCAAAAAGTCATTTGATACCACTTATCTTTTCTGGTTTTAAAACTATATGCAGGGCCAGTAGGCTACTTCCTTAGTATGTTACAGAACATCTGTCTGACTCCAATGGCCCACCTTAGTGGGAAAGAACTAGAGGAGAATTTTCAAATGTGGATACCAACCCATTATTCTTTCTTTCTTTCTTTCTTTCTTTCTTTCTTTCTTTCTTTCTTTCTTTCTTTCTTTCTTTCTTTCTTTCTTTCTTTCTTTCTTCCTTTCTTCCTTTCCTTCCTTTCCTTCCTTTCCTTCCTTTCCTTCCTTTCCTTCCTTTCCTTCCTTTCCTTCCTTTCCTTCCTTTCCTTTCTTTCTTTCTTTCTTTTTTTTTTTTGACAGAGTCTAGCTTTGTTGCCCAGGCTAGAGTGAGTGCCGTGGTGTCAGCCTAGCTCACAGCAACCTCAAACTCCTGGGCTCAAGCAATCCTGTTGCCTCAGCCTCCCGAGTAGCTGGGACTACAGGCTTGCACCCCCATGCCTGGCTAATTTTTTCTATATATATATTAGTTGGCCAATTAATTTCTTTCTATTTATAGTAGAGACGGGGTCTCACTCTTGCTCAGGCTGGTTTTGAACTCCTGACCTCGAGCAATCCGCCCGCCTCAGCCTCCCAGAGTGCTAGGATTACAGGCGTGCGCCACCGCGCCCTGCCACCAACCCATTATTTCTAATTCTAGGAATTTGTCTCATAGAATGACTTGCAGAAGTGCAAGACTGTTTAACACCATTCTTTGCAAAAGCAAAACTTTAGAAGTAGCTTGAATATCCATGAATCAGGGACTGGTTAAATAAATTATGGCTCATCTACATAACATAAAACTAAGGAATTTTTAAATTTACTGCAGTATATGTAAAGGCATTGGTTTGGAAAGACCAATGCATGTTTAGCAATAAAAGGAGGCTGCAGAGCAGTGCTTATAGTCTAATTTCTTTTATCTATCTAACTGGTGGAAAAAACAAGGTAGCCAAGTCATTATTTTTATTGTTAAAATATACATAACATAATATTTATCATTTTAACCATTTGTAAGTGTACAATTCAGTGGAATTAAATATATTCAGAATGTTGTATAATGATCACCATTATCTATACCCAAAACCTTTTCATGATCCCCAACATAAACTTTGTATCCATTAAACAAGAAGTCCCCTCCCCACCTCTGATAACCTTTATTCTACTTTCTTTCTTTGTGAATTTGCCTATTTCAGCTACCTGATGTAAGTGGATTCATACAATATTTGTTCTTTTGTGTCCGGCTTATTTCAATTAGCATATTGTTTTCAGGGTCCATCTGTGTTACAGCATATATCAGAATTTCATTCCTTTTTAAAGACTGAATAATATTTCATTGCATGTATATATGACATTTTGTTGATCAGTTCATCTGTTGATGGATATTGGGGTTGTTTCTACCTCTTGGCTACTGTGAATAATGCTGCTATGAACATTGGTGTACAAATATCTGTTCAAGTTCCTGTTTTCAGTTCTTTTGGACATATACTTAGAAATAGAATTCTGGATCATATGATAATTCCATTTAAGTTTTTTAAAGAACTGCCATACTGTTTTCCACAGCAGCTGCATCATTTTATATTCCATCAATTCACAAGGGTTCCAGTTTCTCCACATGTACATCAACACTTGTTATTTTCCTTTTTTTTTTTTTTTGCTATCCTAGTAGGTGTAAAGTGATATCTTATTATGGTTTTGATTTGCATTTCCCTAATGACTAATGATGTTCAGCATCTTTTCATGTGCTTATTGGCCATTTGCATATCTTCTTTGGAGAAATGTCTATTAAAGTTCTTTGCCCATTTTTGAATTAGATTATTTGTTGTTGCGTTTTAGGAGTTCTTTATATTCTGTATATTAATTCTTTATTGGGTAGATAATTTGCAGATATTTTCTGCCATTCTGTAGATTGTCTTTTTGCTTTTTTCCTTTTGCCCTCTGATGCATAGAAGTTCTTAATGTTGATGAAGTCCAGTTTAACTATTTTTCCTTTTGCTGCCTGTGCTTTTGGTGTCCTATTCATGAAATCATTGCCAAATCCAGTGTCATGAAGGTTTTCCTAGTGTATTCTTCTGAGAGTTTTATAGTTTTAGCCTTTTTATTTATTTAGGTCTTTGATCCATTTTGAGTTAATTTTTATATATGATATAAAGTATATAATTCTATGATATAAAGTATATATCATTCTTTTTTTTTCTTTAAACTGAGATGGCGTTTCACTCTTTTGCTCAGGCTGGAGTGCAGTGGTGTGATCATAACTCACTGCAGCCTCAAACTCCTGGGCTCAAGGGAGCCTCCTGCCTCAGCCTCCCAAGTGGCTGGGACTATGGGTGCATGTCACCATGCTTGACTAATTTTTTTTTAAGTTTTTTTGTAGAGACAGGGTCTTGCTATGTTTCCCAGGCTTGTCTTGAACCCCTGGCCTCAAGCAGTCCTCCTGCCTTGGCCTCCCAAAGTACTGGGATTATAGGTGTGAGCCCAATTTCATTCTTTTGCATGTGGATGTCTAGTTTTCCAGCATCATTTGTTGTAAAGAATATCCTTTCCCCATTGAATGGTCTTGGCACCCTCATTGAAAATCAATTAAGGGTTTATTTCTGGGTTCTCTATTCCATTGGTTTATATGTCTATTTTTATGCCAGTACCACACTATTTTGATTACTATAGCTTTGAAGTAAGTTTCAAAGTCAAGAAATATGAGTCATCCAACTTTATTATTTTTTTTTAAAGATTGTTTTGGCTATTCAGTGCCTCTTGCAATTCCATATAAAAATTTGAGGATTGGCTTTTCCATTTTCACCAAAAAGGTTGTTGAAATTTTGATAGGGATTGTGTTGAATCTGTGAATTGATTTGGGTAGTATTGACATTTTAACAGTGTTAAGTTTTCCTGTCCATGAATGTGCATTGTCTTTCCATTTATTTAGGTCTTCTTTAATTTCTTTCAGCAATGTTTTCTAGTTTGCAGTATATAATTCTTAAATCTCCTTGGTTAGATTTATTCCAGAGTATTTAATTCTTTTAGATGTTGTTGTAAATGAAATTGCTTTCTTAATTTCCCATTTGGATTTGCTGATATATAGAAACACAACTTATTTTTCTGTGTTGATCTCGTACCCTGCAACTTTGCCGAATTGGTGTATTAGCTCTAGTAGCTTTTTTGTGGATTCTTTGGAATTTCCTATACACAAGATCATATCATCTGTGAATAGAGATAATTTTGCCTCCTCCTTTCCAGGCCTTTTTTCTTGTTCTTGTCTAATAGTTCTGGCTAGAACTTTCAGTACAGTGTTGAATAGCAGTAGTGAAAGTAGGGATCCTTGTTTTGTTCCTGATCTTAGGGGGAAAGCCTTCAGTTTTTCACCATTGAATATGATGTTAGTTGTAGGTTTTTCATAAGTACCCTTTATCAGGTTTCATAATTTTCCCTCTATTCTATTTTTCTGAAAAATTTTATCATGCAATGTTGTTAGATTTTGTTGAATGCCTTTTCTGCATCAATTGAGATGATAATGTAATTTTTTCTTCATTCTGTTAATATGAGGTATTACATTGATTGATTTTCATATGTTGAATCATCCTGGCACTCCTGGGATAAATCCCACTTGGTCATGATGAATGATCTTTTTAATATGCTGTTGGATTAGATTTGCTAATACTTTGATGATTTTTGCCTCTATATTCGTTAAGGATATTGGTCTATAATTTTCTTTTCTTATGATGTCTTTACCTGGATTTGCTATCAGGGTAATATTCTGGCCTCATAGAATGAGTTAGAAGTGTTCCCACCTGTAATTTTTTGAAAGAGTTTGAGAAGGATTGGTGTTAATTCTTCTTTAAATGTTTGGTAGAATCCACCCATGAAGCCATCTATCCTGGGCTTTTCTTTGTTGGAAGGTTTATGATTACTGACTCAACCTCTTGTTACAGGTCTGTTGAGATTTTCTATTTCTTCTTGAGTCGGTTTAGCTAATTAATTTTATTAAATTATAAGAACAATAGTTTTCTCATATACTAGCATTAAACAATTAGAAAACATATAGGAAAAATATCCAATTAATTATGGCTATGAAATATATTTAAAAATTCTAAGGAGTAAACAAGTAAAAATAGCAGAACCTGTCTGAAAGGAATGTGAATACTTTACTGTGGGTCATAAAATAAGGCTTCGGTAAGTGGAGAAACACAGATTATTCTTGGATGTGAAACAACACTCTAGCTTGCAAAAAATCTTTAAAAAATTGTTTAAGGGACAGGTGGTGATTTACCATATTAAACACTAAAAACATTTTAAAGGTACAATTATTAAAATATTATGGTACTAGATGTGAAATAGGGAGCTAGATTTAATGTAATAGAAGCTCATAAGTAGAACAAAGAATTTAGAATTAACATACTATATAGTATATTAATATGGAAAATATTGAGAATAAACTGTGCTAGGAGAAATGCTTGACTATTGGGGGAAAAGTTCATTAGATTTCATCTCATATCACACACTTAAATAATTTCAAGATGGATTAAATAGTTGACTATTTAATACATGAAAGTATGGAAAAACTAGAAGAAAATATAGCTGAGTGTTCTTTCTAATAGTGAAATATTGAGTGTAAAAGCAGTTGAAGAAATCACAAAAATATTAATGAATTTGATGAAATAAAAACTTCCCATCTCCATGTCAACAACATCAGACTTCAAAATCACACCACCCCCTGAGAAATGTATTTGCTGCAATTATACATTTTCAAGGGTTATTATCCTGAAGATAGCAAAACCTCATGCAAATCAGACAGGAAACATTGAAACCCCAATTGGGTAATGAGCAGGGGCCATGACAAATAATAATTCAGAGAACAAGAAATATTAGTGTATAAACAACATCTGAAAATATTCAGCTACTAAAAATAACGAGAGAAGTGAAAATTAAAATGGGATATAAGCTTTAAACTTTCATTTGTCAAATTAGTAATTTGTAAAAGATAATTCGCTTTAGCAATAATGGAGAAAAACCATTGCACTGCAGTTCTCCTGAAATGTAAATTAGTATAAACTTTTTGGACATTTTGGCAGCACTTCACTTATCTGGAGTCCCCCAAATGTGCATAGTCTTTGATACAATAATTTTTCTAAATCCTCATTATAAGGAACTATTCAAAAATGTGCAGAAATACTTGCATTTTAATGTATACAAATCATTATATCAAAATAGTGCAAATTCAAAGCCATATAAATGACCCACAATAGAAAAGAAATAACATAACCTATGGACATCCATAAAGATGGTGGGTATTTAAAATATTTTTAAAATTATATTTATTATTATTTTTTTGAGACAGAGTCTCACTCTGTCACCCAGGCTGAAGTGCAGTGGTGCAATCATAGCTCAATGCAGCCTTGAATTCCTGGGCTCAAGGGATACTCCTGCCTCAACCTCCCAAGTAGCTGGGACTACAGGTGCATGCAACCACACCCAGCTAATTTTTTTCAATTTTGTAGAGACAGGGTCTCGCCATGCTGCCCAGGCTGGCCTCAAACTCCTGGCCTCAAACAATCCTCCTGTGCTCGCCTCCCAAAGTGTTGAGATTACAGGCACGAGCCACTGTGCCTGGCCATAAAATATTTTAAAAATCATAATTGACATAAAATTGCTCAGAATATGTGTACAGTATGATTCAAACGATATAAAATATATATGGAGTAAGAAAAAGAGAAGGAAATATATCTAAATGTTATGATATTTATTGCTGATTGATTACCTTTTCTATTTATTTAAGGAGCTAAAAATCCTTTAGGTGGACTTTTTCTTTTTTTGGCATCCTGGGTGGGTTCACAATAGGTGAACTTTTTACAGCAGTCTGTTATTAATACATACAAAATACATACAAAAATATGCACACATCTTAAATATACAGCTTTAATAATTTCAAATTAATGCATGCACCCAGACCAAGAAATAGAAGGTTAAGAACTCCCCAGAATCCATCCCTGCTTTTAGTCACTATTCCCTTTGCAAGGTAACCACTATCCTGACTTCTCCCACCTTAGGTTACTTTTGCCTATTTTTGAGTTTTATATCAATTGAATCATATACTATACTCTCTTGTGTTTGGCTTTCTGTTTTGTTTTTTTTTCTGTTTGTTTGTTTGTTTGTTTTTTTGAGACAGGGTCTTGCTATGTTGCCCAGGCTGGAGTGCAGTGGCTGTTCACAGGGGCCATCATAACACACTATGGCCTCAAACTCCTGGGCTCAAGGAATCTTCCCATCTTAACCTTAGGAGTAGCTGGGACTACAGGCATGTGCCACTGTGCCTGGCTGGTGTCTGCCTCTTTTAACTTAAGGTTATGATTGTGAGATTTATCCTTGCTGTGTGTAATAGTAGTTATTATTCTCACTGCTGTGTAGTTCATTTATATGAATACACCACAACTTAATCATAGCTTGTGTTAGTTTTATAGTCAGAAAAAAAATCCCAAGGAGTTTAAAAATAAAATTTGGTTGAAGATAGAGCTCAAGTTGGATATATTTTATAACTTAACCTTTTTTTTTTTTTTTTTTTTTTTTTTTTTTTGAGACAGAGTCTCGCTTTGTTGCCCAGGCTAGATTGAGTGCCGTGGCGTCAGCCTAGCTCACAGCAACCTCACACTCCTGGCTCAAGCAATCCTCCTGCCTCAGCCTCCCGAGTAGCTGGGACTACAGGCATGCGCCACCATGCCCGGCTAATTTTTTGTATATATATTAGTTGGCCAATTAATTTCTTTCTATTTATAGTAGAGACGGGGTCTCGCTCTTGCTCAGGCTGGTTTCGAACTCCTGACCTCGAGCAATCCGCCCGCCTCGGCCTCCCAGAGAGCTAGGATTATAGGCGTGAGCCACCGCGCCCGGCCTTAACCTTTTTATATATTGGTCTGCATTAATTCTCCCATCTTTATCCTTATTTGGGCCTGTGGTCATTATATGTCCACCATAGAATGAAAGGGAAACAGGAAAGAGATGAAACCTGAGACCCTTAATTGTGCTTCTCATTACTGCTCTGGCTCAGGGTGGATAAAGTGAATTTACTCTTTCATTAACATACCCCTCCCAGTAACTGTGATGCAGGCGTTCAAAGCAAATCTCTAGTACAAGATATAATCTGATATTGTTGCAGCCAATGTCTTTTTCTAGTTCCACAAGTAAATGACTCAGAGCTGTAATGGAACTTTCCTAATTCTAGATTGTTTGGCTTACATTTCACATCCACTTATTTAGGTTTAATATGAAATTTAGCTAATAAGGCTGGGCACAGTGGCTGACACCTGTAATGCCAGCACATTGGAAGGCTGAGATGGGAGGATGGCTTGAGGCCAGGAGTTTGAGGTTGCAGTGAGCTATGATGATGACACTGCACTCTAGCCTGGGTGACTCTGTCTCTAAAAAAGCCAAACCAAAACAAAACCCCTAACTAATAAGGCAGTTATAACTTTAGAACTGACATGGACATTACAGATAATCTCAACTGGTTTTCACCTGGCAGATGAGGTGGTGGTGTCTCTAGTGGTCTGCCCAGTTCACATAGCAATGGGGCCAGATCTGGAGTAGACTCCCGGATTACGTTTTGGAGGCATGCTGCCTCGCTAAGGAAAGAGCCGTTTTAAGCTCCTTTACAAAAACTGTCATCGTATTCTCTTGTTCATTTGTTTCCAGCATTTACTCTGTAGACTTTAAGTTCACTTTACAACTTGGATTGGTTTGATTCTTATTCCTAGTCATGGACAATATAGCCCTTGAATTTAAAAAGACTGATTCTGAATCACTAATGGAAGAATTCTTGTTTTGTCACTCTCTGAAATTCAACCAGAATTCCAATTTAAGGTGGCATTCTGAGAACATGTCCCTATTAAAGGTTAAGGTAGTAAGCGTGTGAAGTAACTTTTTAATATGTTGCTTTACAGGAGATGAAGGTTTAGTAATCCCGGGTGACCAAACAGTTCCAGAAATGAACCACACAGCAAATTTAAAAAGAGACAGCCCCAACTTAGTGGAAGAAGGACTTGTCCCATCGTACAAAAAAGGACGATCATCTACTCCGAGGGAGAATGCTATGGTTTGTATATAAAAGTGAAAATCTTTGTTCTTTTCGTTCTGCTATATTTATTTTTTTTTACAAAACTGAGTTTAATTCTATACAGTGAAATGCACAGATCTTAAGTATACAGTTCAATGAGTTTTGATAAATATGTATACTTATATCCCATGAAGGTAATGAACATCTTCATCAACTCAGAAAGTGAGCTCAGGTCTGTTCCAGTAAGTCCCATCTCCCTCAACCTTGGGGGAAATACCTTTCATCCCAGATTAGTTTTGCCTGTTCTAGAACTTCATATAAATAGAGAGAAATTCATATAAATAGAGTTTTACAGTATGTATTCTTTGTGTCACAGTCTTTTTTCCCTAGAATAATGCTTTGGAGATCCATTTGATAATATCAATATTTCTTTCCCATTTATTGCTGAGTGGTATTCTTTTGTATGAATATCCAAAATTTATTTATCCATTCTTCTTCTGTGGGACATTTGGGTTGTTTCTAGCTTTGGGCTGTTAATCAGGAAGGTGGCTGTAAGCATGCTTATGGAAGTGAACATATGTTTACATATAATTTGGGTAAATACCTGGGAGTGGAAATATTGGGTCATGAGGTAGATGAAAATATATAGGAAACTGCCAAGCAGTGTTCCAAAGTGGCTATGCTGTTTTATATCACCACTATATTCTGCTGTTTTTTGATCTCTGAAGTTGAATAAAATAGATTATTAAACTATATGTAACTTGGATTAACAGAACATGCACTTATTTACTTATATAAGGATGTGGATATTAATGCCATATGAGTAGTATAGGCAATTCTCAACTTCTATCAGCCCCAATATTTTCATCTTTGGGGATAATGTTAATTGCCTACCAAGTGTCATGGTTTTGGACATAATTATCTGAAAACACTTTGGAAAGCATGAAGCACTATACAAGGTAAGATGGTAATATTGTGTTTATAGTTATTAACGTATAATTTCATATAATTTTGGCTGTCTAATAAGTTTGTAATGCAGGGTTAATTCAGGTAATTTCTTATATATTTTGAAACAAACACATTGATAACTACTTGGTATGTTTATATTCAAATTATTCTTATGGGCCATAATTCATCCTTAGAATAAAGAGTTATTATAGTGAAATATAATCGCTATTTACTATCTCTTTACTATTTATACCCTGTCTTATTCTAAAAAATGTTTTAAGATGATTTGGAGATTAATTTATCAAGAAAAATAGGTGCCTAAGTGTTTCCTATCTTGTCCACAGAGTGTCACTGTTGGATTATTTGCAAATCAAAAGTTCTGTAGCATTTGGTTCTTGGTTCACGGTTAGAATAATTTGCTTTTAAAGCAGTTCTGGTACTAGAAGACTAGTCCTTCTACTCTGAAGTACATAAGGGGTTAAGCTTGATGGAAAATGGTGTCTTAAGTGGATCTGGGTTAAGGAGAACACAGTTCCACAGGTACATCTTTTCATGTTGTCTTAGGATTTGCAATGGGCAAAGGCTCTTTGAGATAGCAAATAGGCTTTTGGTGCTTCTTGAAAATGAAATAAAAGTCTTGAACTTTTCTTTGAGTTCTTTTTTCCATATTTTCTTTTGGCTTATTAATAAATATTCCTTAGACAAGAACATGAATACCTGATTGTGAAGAAGGTGGTGGTGACTTCAGACTTTGAATAATTACTTAATATTAATTGCTAATTGCCAAATATCTTCACACTTAACCCTCACCAAGAAAATAATTTACATTCTTTTTCGGCCTTCATAGAGTGTGGAGTTAATCTGAACTCAGGCTCAAGGAAACATTTCTCTCTCTTGAATTTGTATGCTTCCTTTCATTAAACAATGAGCTCTTAATCATTTATTTCCCTCTTTTTCTGGTATAATAGGAAATTAACAGCATTTTGTACCCATTTTTGTTAAATTTTCTAATTTTTGAAATAATTTTAAATTTACAGAAGAGTTGCAAAGTACTGCAGAGAGTTCTTGTGTATATACTTCATGCAGCTTCCCTTAATGTTAACTTACCTGTATACCTGAAAATTATGGTAATTGTAAAACCGCAGTACAGTTATCAAAACCAGAACATTAACATTGGTGCAGTACTGTTGGCTAAACTGTAGTCCTTGTTTGAATTTTGCCATTCCCCTCTACCCCCATGTCCTTTTTCTGTTCCAAGATCCAATCTAGTATCCCACTTTGAATTTAGTTGTGCCTCCTTAGCCTCTTCTAGTCTATGATAGTTCCTCATTCTTTCCTTGACACTTTTGATGACTACTGGTTAGTTATTTTATAAAATGTCTTAATCTTGGTGCATCTCATACTTTCTCTTGAGTACATTGAGAATATGCAGTTTGGGCAAGAATATCACACAGATGATGTTATTTCCTCATTGACTCATATCAGAGGGTACATTGTGTTGATACATCTTTTTATTGGTGATGTTAGCATCGATCACTTGGTTTATATAGTGTCTTATAGATTTTTCCATTGTAAAGTTATACTATTTTTCCCTTTGTAAGTGATAAATATCTTGAGTGGAAGGATACTTTGAGACTATTTTAATATCCAGTTTTTCCTCAACCCACCAAGTTCAGTTAGCATCATCCATAGATTTTACCTACAGTAATCATTACTGTGGTGTTTGCCTCGTGGTAGTGCTCATTCTTTCTGTATTTATTAATTGGAATTAATTTGTAAGGAAGAGATGTCCCTTATCTTCCACTTATTTATGCAGTTATATATATTTACCTCAATATGGACTCATAGATATATGTTACATTATATGAGTTATAATCTAGTATTAATTGTTATTTATTTCATTGGTCAAAGTTTCCAGCGTTGGCTTTTGGGAATTCCTTCTAGTTGGCTCCTGTGGTCTTTTGACCTGTTCCCATCCTTTTTTGAGCACTTCCTTATTTTCTGACATCACAAGATGTTCTAGGTCCATCTGTACTTTCCCTGTCCAAGCCCTGGAATTCAGCTTCTCTTGAAGGAGCCCTGGTTCCTTTTATTGGAGAATGGTCTTTAAAAACCAAGATCTGGACACTAGGTGTGTTCATTGCTGCTCTCGTGTCATTGATCCTAGGCCCTCTCTGCTGACGGAGCCAGGAAATAAATGTATGTATTCTAATCTGTGCATATATATAAATGTATATTTTTATGTCTATCTTTGTGTGTATTAAAAACTATATGTTCATACTGATATTCAGTAGCTATTCTTAAACCTACATTATTATATAATAACTTCTTTATCTCCTTTATTAATCAACTCTTTTTTATTCTCATATGAATGTGGGTTTTGGTTTTACTTTATCTCTGCTTTATAGTAAAAGATTTCTGAAATCCTTTGGAACATAGGGGAAAAATGAAAACAATTAAAAAAGATAAGTATTTAAAGTGTTATTTTTTATAGTGCTTAATTTGGCTGCTAGTGATATTAGCATTCACTAGTTATTTTGTAATATTAATCGATGAGCAATATAGCTGAAGTTTCCTATGATGAAAAATCATCAAAACCAACTTACAGAATTCTAGCACTATTGTGAGGTATTAGAGTTCTGTCTCTCAAATATAGTTTTCTGAACTATCAAGCTAAATTTTTCCTTATCCTCATATTTAATGTTATTGTACAATTAATAGAAATTTTGCCATGTCAAGTTCTCTATGATTATCACCCCACTGTGATACGCTTTTTAAAAATTTTTAGTTAGAATAGTTTCCCAAGGTGAAAAATTTGAAATAAAAATGATTTCTGTAGGTTTTTTTTTTTTTTAGTAGCCATAACTGATCAAATGTATTAAGGTTGGTGCAAAAGTAATTGCAGTTTTAGCATTGTTGAAATTTGCTGTTTGCTGTTGGAATACATTCTTAAATAAATGTGGTTGTGTTATACATCATTTTAATGTGCATTTCTCGCTTTATGTTTTTTTGCTAATGACTTATTGCTGTTTATTTTATATTTATGTTAGACTATGGAAATGATGTTAGATAAAAGCAAATTTGAGCGATTTTCTTATTTGAGTTCAAAATGAGTCATAAAGCAGCGGCGACAACTCACAGTATCAGCAATGCATTTGGCCCAGAAACTGCTAATGAGCGTATGGTGCAGTGGTGGTTCAAGAAGTTTTGCAAAGGAGCCAAGAGCCTTGAAGATGAGGAGCACAGTGGCTGGCCATCGGGAGTTGACAACGACCAATTGAGAGCACTCATTGAAGCTGATCCTGTTACAGCTATATGAGAAGTTGCTGAAGAACTCAACATCGACCATTCTATGGGTTGTTTGGCATTCGAAGCAAATTGGAAAGGTGAAAAAGCTCGATAAGGGGGTGCCTCATGAACTGACCAAAAATAAAAAGAAAATCGTCGTTTTGAAGTGTCTTCTTCTCTTCTTGTGCACAACGACAATGAACCATTTCTTGATCAGATTGTGACGTGTGACAAAAAGTGGATTTTGTACGATAACTGCCAGTGACCAGCTCATTAAGAAGAAGCTCCAAAGCACTTCCTAAAGCCAAATTTGCACCAAAAAAAGATCATGGTCACTGTTTGATAGTCTGTTGCCGGTCTGATCTGCTACAGCTTTCTGAATTCTGGTGAAACCATTCCATATGAGAAGTATGATCAGCAAATGGATGAGATGCACTGAAAACTGCAACACCTGCAGCTGGCATTGGTTAACAGAAAGGCCCCAATTCTCCGTGACAATGCCAGACCGCATGTCACACAACCAACGCTTCAAAAGTTGAACAAATTGGGCTACAAAGTTTTGCCTCATCCGCCATATTCACCTGACCTCTTGCCAACCAACTACCATTTCTCCAAGCATCTCGACAACGTTTTGCAGGGAAAACGCTTCCCCAACCAGCAGGATGCAGAAAATGCTTTCCAAGAGTTCGTCGAATCCCAAAGCATGAATTTTTACGCTACAGGAATAAACAAATTTATTTCTTGTTGGCAAAAATATGTTGATTGGAATGGTTCCTATTTTGGTTAATAAAGATGTGTTTGAGCCTAGTTATAATGATTTAAAATTAACGGTCCAAAACTGCAGTTACTTTTGCACCAACCTAATAGTTAAGCCTCTTTCACCTGATTGTTTGATATTTAATTTCTCTAACATAATCTTTTAGGAAATCAACTGGATGAAATGTAGTATGTGACTAAGTGCATATCAAGATATCTCAATTGAAACAAAGTGGCAGCCCATCAATGTTTTGTAAAGAGTGTATCTTGTGTTTCGAGGGGATTTCATAAAAATTAGCATGTTGGTAGCGATGGACAGAGGTATGTGATTACCAGGAATTTTGTGAGCTGCATACCCCAGAGGTAATGAAAGTTTTTTTTAAAAAAATGAATAAATGTTTCTTAACATATAAAGTTTCTTGACTGAAATGAGCTAACACACTTTGAAAAGTGAGTGTTTGTCTGGGTCTTTATCATTAGCAAGGCAGAAGTGAATGTTTCCAAGGGACACTTGCAGCTGGCCAGATGAGGGGAAGGAGGGCCCAGGTGTCCCAGGTGGGCTGGAAAGGGAGGAGCGGGCTCTCCTGCCTGCCTTACCCCTCCCCTGAGGGTCCTCTGTGGGCAGCCTAGGTCTGCTCAGCACGGGTAAGAGCTGGGCTGGGAGGTGCCCAGGGCCAGAGCCACGACCTGAAATGGCCCGAGTGCTCCTTTCCGTTGCCCCCCAGGGATGGCTCTTTCCTTCCTCCACCTCTCCCTTCCCATTCTGGATGCTTTGACCTGCTTCTCTTTCCTCCCATTCCCTCCACTGAGCCCCTTATCCTTGCTTTGCACCCTCTTCTGTCCACCCCTGCCCTGTTCAGGCTGGGAGCAGAGGAGGATGCCCTCCACTGGCCGTCCCTGCTCAGTCACCCTTCAGCAGCCCCAGGGAGTCACTGCCCACCTCACCCACCCAGGTGCTGCCGCTTCTCTCCTGTAGCAGTCCCCTCCCCTCCACATCCTCGTTCCTGTCCCCATAGCCCACGAGCCAGCCCGACCCCATCCTTCTCACCCCCTTTGCGACTACTGCGACTGAAAGGTGTCTCCCACTGTCAGGACTGACACCTGCTCTGGTTTCTGCATCTGGCCCTCCATCAGGCTCCAGCCTGCTCCAGCTCCAGCCCTGTCCTTGTCACACCTTCCCCTTCTCACAGCTTTAAAAAGCCACTTCTCTTGCCTCCCATCCCTCATCTGTTATCACTTCACTCTCTCACCTCTCATGACAGCCCAGTTCCTGCTGTGTCATTAATAGTCACTGTCCACGTAATCTGGTTTCCTCTTTTTCTTTCTGAGTATTTTAGAACATGCTGCTCCTCCTGCCTGTGTGCCCAGCCATGCGTCTTCACCTGGTGAACGCCTTCTCATCTTTTCATTCTCAACCTGACATCACCTTCTCTGCAAAGCTTTCCATGACTGCCAGCCTGGGTTAGGTCCTTCTTTTCTGTGCGCACTTAGCCTCCTGTTCTTATCTGTGTCATGGCACTGGTAGTACCAGTAAAAATAATATAATTATACCATTGAGCGCTGTTGGACCAGGCATCACATAATATTGTTGTTGTTAGTATTATATTAACATGATACTCTAGCAAGGTTCCTGTCCTCAAAAGAGCATTAAGAGACATTTTTATCCGATTCCCTACATAAAGAAATTGAAACACAGAGACAATAAGTAACTTGTCCAAGGTCAGACAGCTGATAAGGAGCAGAAGTCTAGTACTTGACTCCAAGAGCGTTCCCCTAGAGCCTGTGCTCTTTACCTCAGAGTTGTAGGCCAGTGGTTCTCACACTTGAGCGAGCTTCAGAATCACCTGGAGAGCTTGTTAAAACACAGGCCACTGTCCCTACTCTCAGAGTTTCAGACTCAGTAGGTCTGAGGTGGAGCCCGAGGTTTTGCATTTCTAACAAGCTTACAAGGTAATGATACTGTCGCTCCACAGACCACACTTTGGGAACCAATGATCCAGGCCGTTAATCACTTAGTCTCTGTTGGAATTGTCTCTTTACTTGTCTCTCTTCTCAGCTGAGATGGGAGTTCCTCTAGGACAGGAGCTTTTTTCTAAGTCCATGTTCCCAGCATAGGGGAAAGTAGTTCTGACAGGTGGTAGGCCGTCAATAATGCTTATTTAAATGAATGAATGGATGAATGAGGAAATGTTTCTGGCCTTTTGTTTAAGTATTTTTGCCTGAAATTTCTGTGTATTTAAAGAATAATCTTCAGATTTTTATCAGTCATATAACTGATTGGCATATAGGGATATGTACTCAATGTTTTTTTTATAGTTAATAGTTGACTGCATGATTTTAAAATACTTTGAAGGCAAAAATCATATCTGTTATACATGGCTCAATCTTCTTTCCGGAGTGAAATACTCACTGTCTGTATATAGACTTTTATGTACACATATGTATATAACGTACATATATGTTGTAAATGAACATGATAATTACTTATCATGTTCATGAGTCATATAGAAAATGAGTCTGTGGCCTTTTAGCAAATTTGAACATTTCTTTCCTACAATGGCTCCTTCCTTGGTGTGAAATGGCTCCATCATCAGTGTGATGGCTTAGAGAAAGTGTGGTGCATTCCGTTTCCAGCATTAAAGCTTCTTCAATGCCTGCATGGAATAGAGTGGTGGAGGGAAAGTTGGGGTTCCTTAGCTCAGCCAGTTGGCTGTATTACCTACAACCAGGCCTCAAGTAGGAACCAAGAGATTTCTGAGGGCTTGAGAAATTTTGTTGTGTCTAGCAGTTAAAATTTGACTTAATGGTATTTTCACATGTTACTTTTCTTTTGATATAGGAATTGCTAATTTTTTTTTATTACAATAGGATTTACCAGAACTTATTGAAAGCACATATAATCAGGTTAACCAGCTTTGTGAAATCGTTTCAAAAATGCAACATTCTAGGAAGAGTCCATTGATGCTAAAATGTGTAAGTGTTATAAAAATATTTTTACAACTTTGTTAAATTAAACCTCTAGTTCCTGAAGATACCAACCAGTTAGAAGTGACTAGAACTAGTAACTGTGAGATTAGCAAGGCTGATTTCAACTTATTTTAATAGAAGATGGGGGGCTAAACTTGGAAGAAGAAGGCTGAAGTTAAGCTTTAATAAATTATGACACTGAGTATTTTTATGTTAGTAAGCATCATGTATAGAATGCAATTAAAATGTAGGGTTGAAGATGAATTAAAAACATAATCAAAATATAGCATTTATCTTTAATATTGTAAAGTGGTGTTTCAACAGAAATAATTATGAAATGTTTTTACCAACTTTTTAATCCTCGTTTTGAGTTACAGTTGGTTTATATTGGTTGATGTCATTTGAGAGGTCATCTGGATTTACACAAAAGTTTTGATTGTATATCTCATGGAGAAATTGAAGTCCAGGAACCAAAGAAAAGAGTTAAACTCATTCTGTTCTCTTACCCTGGACAGGAAAATTGTCACGCATCATTATCAGTGGAAAGTCAGGAAGCCCATGCCTGGGCCTCTCCTGCAGGATCATCTCTTCAGTCAGCAGCATGCCCTGAATCGCAGCAGCCAGACCCTAGGGAGAGTCCACCACTTCCCAGAATTGTCTCTACACATTCATTACATCCGCATTACACACAAGGCAGTGCATTTCCTGGTCTCTCTGGACTACCATATTTTTTCAACGAAGGTGCTGCAAGTACCAATGGTGTCATCCCATCTGCCCAAGCTACCACGGCAGTACCTATACCAGTTCTGCCACAAGTGCAGCCCAGTCTGCCAAATAATCCTGATATGAAGAATTACTCAGTTTTACCTGAAAATGAGAATATGGGCTCACATGTTACTTCATCATCTTTCTGCATGCCTCCCAATTTTGGTGAGTTTAAAATGACACGTATTAAAAATAGCATCCTCCTTTAATCTGTATTTAAAAACATCCTTAATGCAAATTAGTGTTACTTATTTTTTGCATTAAAAGTTTTATATTGAGATCATTGTAAATTCACACATAGTTGTAAGAAGTAATACCCTTTACCCAATTTCCCCCAAATTTTAGCATCTTGTAAGGCTATAGTGTATTCATTTGTGTGTCTATGAATTTAGTTCTTTGAAATTTTATTACATGAGAATGTTTGTATGTTCACCATCATAGTCAAGGTACAGAATGGTTCTATCATCAGAAGGTTCACATATTCCACTTATATTAATATAACCAAGCCCATCCCCTTCTGATGGCCCTTCCTTCCCCTACTCACCTGGCCCCAACCCTTGGCAACCATGATCTGTTCTCCATCTCTACAATTTTGTGATTTCAGTATTGTTATATAATTGGATGCATATAGTATGTAATCTTTTGGTATTGGCTTTTCTTACTCAACCTAATTAATTCCCTGGAGATTCAACCAAGTGTGTATCAGTAGTTCTTTCTTGATGCTGACTCAGTACTGAATAGTTCTACCTAATAGTTCTTGTTGCTGAATGGTTTCCATGGTATAAGTATACATGATTCAACCATTCATCTGTTGAAGGAAATTTTAGGGGTTTTTCCCCCCAGCTTTTGACTATTATGAGTAAAGCTGCTATGAAAATTTATGTACTAGTTTTGGTGTAAATATAAGTTTTCATTTCACTGACATGAATACCCAAGAGTGCAATTGCTGGCTGTATGTTAATTGCATGTTTAGTATTTTTAAAAAACATCTTTATTAAGATATAATTTGATATCTTAGTCCATTTGTTCTGCTATAACAAAATACCACAAACTAGGTCATTTATAAAGAATAAGTATTTATTTTCTCAGAGCTCTGGATGCCAGGAAGTCCAAGATCAAGAATCTAGCAGGTTTGTTTGTCTGATGAGGGCTGCATCCTCTGGAGGGGAGGAATGCTGTGTCCTCACATGGGAGAAGGTAGAAGGACAAGCTCAGAAAATGCTGTGTGAATCCTCCTTTATAAGGGCCCTAATCCCATTCACCAGGGAGGAGCCCTCATGGCCTAACTACCTGTGAAAGGACCAGTCTCTTAATACCATCACATTGGCAACACCTGAATTTCAGAGGGGACACAATCAAACCATAGTAATTGATATGCAAAAAACTTCACATATTTAATGTACACAATTTGAGGAGTTTGGGCATATACATGTTTAGTTTTATGACAAACTGCCTGTTTGCCAGTGTGGCTGTACCATTTGACATTCCTGCCAGCTACATATGGGTGATCCAGTTTCTCTGTATCCATATTTATGCTTTCTACTGTTTTTTCTTCCTTTCTGATGCTCCGACATTTCTTCTTTCATATTTAATTTTTTGATTGAAGATTTTCCTTTAATCTTCTTTTAAGGGTTAGTCTGCTGGGAACAGATTTTATTAGTTTTCCTTAGTGTGTTAATGTCTTTATTTCCCCTTCTTTCCTGAAGGATAGTTTTGCCTTGTATAGAGTTTGTGGACAAAAGTTATGTTACAGCGCTTGAAAACTTTTTGTTTATAGCAATGCCAGGAAAAGTAGAACCCAGCCTTGAAAACAACACCAAGATAATGAATTACCCAACTTCATTGGGAAATCACAGTGGCCAAGATACAGCCTATTCATCTCACTCCATTCCTCCCAATTTTGGTGAGTTTGATATGTTACATATTACAAATAGCACCGTTTAATTTAGATTCACTAACATCCTTAATGCAAACTAGTGTGACTCTTTTTAAATTAAACTTTTTAGTTTGAGATCATTTTAGATTCACATATGGTTGTAAGAGATAATGCAAAAAATCTTGTTTATTCTTTAGCCATTTCCCCCAATGATAATGTCTTTCAAACTAAAATACCACAACGAAGATATTGACATTGAGACAATCCACAGATCTTATTGAGATATTCCCAGGTTTACTTGTGTTAATTTGTGCATGTATGTTTAGTTCTGTGCAGTTTTATCATGCAAGTGGGTTTGATGTCCACCACCATGGTCAAGATACAGAACATTTCCATCACTGCAGGGATGCTTCATCTTGCCCTTTGATAATCACAATCATTTCCCTCATGTCTCTTTTCCCGTCCAGCCTACCCCAACCCTAACACCTGGCAACTATTGATCTCATCTCCATTTATAATTTTGTCACTTCAAGAATATTAAGGGAGTGTTATGATATATAATGTTCGGGAATTGGCATTTTTCACTCAGCATAATTCTCTCAAAACCTGTCCCAGTTGTTGTATGTATCAACAGTTTTCTCTTTTTTACTTTTGAATTGTATTTCATGGTATGGCTGTGCCACAGTTTGTTTAGCCAGTCAACCATTGAAAGGATATCTTGGTTTTTCCAGTTTGGGGATATTAGTGAAGCTTTTATGAACATTCATGGACAAGTTTTTATATAAATATTAATATAAATTTTCATTTCTGTGTCATGAATGCAAAGAGTACAATTTCTGGGTCTTCTGGTAATAGCATGTTTAGTTTTATAAGAAACTGCCAAACAGTTTTCCTGGGAATCTTTACCATTTTCCATTTCCACCAATAATGTATAAGTGATCCAGTTTCCCTGTATCCATATTTCTGTTCTTTCTATTATTCTTTCTTCCTTCCTGATGCTACAGATGTCCTTCATTCTTTCATCAATTCCTTTTTTTTTGAATAATTTTATTTTGAATTTCCTTAGGGTTTTTTAGTTTTCCTTCATGTGAAAATCTCCTAATCTCCCCTGCTTTCTTCAAGAACAGTTTTGCTGGCTATAGAATTTACAGTTAAGAGGTTATTTTCCATCAATATTCTTAATGCAAATCAGTGGTAGCTCTTTTTTTTGAATTAAGCTTTTTAGTTTGAGATTTTAGATTCACATGTAGTTCTAAGAAATTATACAGAGATCAAATTTGTTCTTTACCCATTTTCCCCAATGATAACATCTTGCAGAATTATAGTAAAATGTCACAGCCAGGATATTGACATTGATTAAACTCACATTTATGTGTGTGTATATTTAGTTATATGCAATTCTATCACATGAGTTGGTTTATGTGTCCACCACTAGTCACTGTGCAAAACATTTTCATCACCACCACAAGGATCCCTCATAGTACCATATTGTAACCACAACCACCTCCCTCCAGTTTCCCTTCCCCCCCATCCTGCCCTATCTTAACCACTGACAATCAGTGATATGACTTCCCTTGCTATAATTTTGTTTAAATGGAATCAAATTCTGTGTAACCTTTGGATGAGGCTTTTTTTCACTAAGCATAATTGTCTTGAGATTCACACCAATTGACTCATGTACCAATAGTTCTTCTGTTTTTATTGTTGGGTACTCTCCGTGGCATAGATGCATAACTATTTGTTTATCTCTCCACCCATTGAATGGTATCTGGGAGGTTTCCAATATTTGGCTATTACAAGTAAAGCTCTATGAACATTCATGTACTGGTTTTTGTGTAAAAACATAAATTTACATGCAGTTCTGGGTCATGGTAATCCATATTTAGTTTTATAAGAAACTGCTAGAGTTTTTTTTTCGAAGGGGCTGTACCATTTTACTTCCCCACCAGTAATATATGAATGATCCAGTTTCTCTGCATGCATATTTCTGCTCTTTCCATTCTTTCTTTCTTCCTAATGCTCAAAGATTCATTCTTTTATCATATCCTTTCTTCTTTTATTTTTAATTTTATTTTTCTTTAATATTAATAGCATATGATCCTATAACATCATAATATCCTTTCTATATGAAGATTTTCCTTTGGTCTTTCTTTAAGGATAAGTCTATGAGGGATAAATAATTTTAGTTTCCTTCCATATGAGAATGTCTTTATTTCCTATATATTACTTACAGATAGTTTTGCTATGTATAAATTCATGGTCGAGAGTTCTTTTCTTAAGCACTTGAAAAATGTTCTTTCCACAGATATGCCAAAACTAGCAGAAGCCAGCCTGGAAAACAACCCTGAGACAATGAATTATCAAAATTTGTTGGGAAATGATAGTGGCCACTATTCTTCCTCTTCATCTGTCTACCCTCCTACTAAATTTGGTGAGTTTCAGATGCTCCATTACAGATAGCACTGTTGAATCTGGATCTATCAACATTCTTAATGCAAGCTAGTTATAGCTCATTTTGTAAATTGAACTTTTAACTTGGAAATAATTTTAAATTCACATGTATTTGTAAGCAGTAATATAAATGATCCTCTTTACGTTTTACTCTTTTCTCCCAAAAATAACATCTTGTAAAACTATAGTAAAATAACACAAGCAGGATATCGACATTGATACAATACACAAATGTTACTGAGCTGTCCTTGGTTTTACTTGTAGTAATTTGTGTGTGTTTATATTTATTTCTATGTAAATTTCTTCTAAGAGTAGGTTTGATTCCTACCACTACAGGTAAGACACAGAACATTTCTGTAACTGCCAGGCTGCCTAATCTTGCCCTTTTATAGCTACCTACACCTCTCTCAGGTCACCCTTTTCTTCCCTGGTGCCTGTTCTCTAACCCCTGCCAAACACGGGCCTTTATACTTTTGTCACTTTAAGAATGCTTATGTAAAAGGAATCTTACAGTATGTAGATTTTTTTTAGTCAGTATAATTCTCTGGGGACTCTCATACAGGTTGTATGTATCAGTAGTTCCTCCCTTTTTATTGCTGAGTAATTTTCCATGGTTTGGATATATAATAATTGTTTTAAACCATTTACCCCTTGAATGACATTATTTTTCCCCATTTTTTGGTATTAGGAGTAAGCTGCTATGAATATTCATATAGTGGTTTTTGTGTAAATATAAGTTTTCATTTCTCTTTCATGAATTCCAAGAGTGCAATTGCTAGGTCTTATGGTAATAGCATATTTAGTTTTATAAGAAACTGTCAAACAGTTTTCCAGAGAGGCCGTACTATTGTACTTTCCTAAGAGCAATGTATGGGTTATGCAGTTTCTTCACATCCATATTTCTGATCTTTCCAGTGTTCCTTCTTCCTTCCTGATGCTCCAAGATTCCTTCTTTCATCATACTCTTTCTGTTTGAAGACCTTCCTTTACCCTTTTATAGAAGTAACTCTGCAAGGGACAGATTCTTATAGTTTTGTTTGTTTGTTTGAGAAAAGTCTTTATTTTACCTTTTTGTCCAGAAGGATACTTTTGCCTCATATAGAATTCACAGTTCAACATTCTTTTCTTTCAGAAGTTGAAAAGTTTATACTTATAGAAATTCCAGCACAAGCAGAAGGCAACTCTCAGACAATGTATTATCCAGCTTTACTGGGAAATATCCATGCCCCAGGTACTGCGACTTCATCTCTTCCCGGCACTTCTAATTTTGGTGAGTTTGAAATGATACATATTATAAGCAACACTGTTTAATCTAGATTCATCAACATTCTTGATATTAATTCTTAGTGATAGCTTTTTAAAATTAAACTTTTCATATTGAGATATTTCAGAATCACACACAGGTGTAAGAAATAATACAGAGAGATTCTGTGTACCCTTAATTTCCCCCAATAGTAATATTCTGCAAAAATACAGCAAAATATAACAACCAGGATATTCAAATTGATACAACCCACAGATCTTATTGAGATGACCTCAGTTTTACTTGTATGCATTTGTGTATGTGCATGTGTGTATTTAGTACTATGCAATTTTATTCCACAAGTAGGTTTGTGTGTCCACCACCACAGTCAAGGTAGAGATCATTTCCATCAGTGTGAGGAGCCCTCTCGTAATACCCTTTGACAACCACATCAAACTCTCAGATCATCCTTCCCTGCACCCTTGACCTATCCCTAACACCTGGCTACCATTGATCTCTTCTCCATCTCTATAATTTTGTCTCTTCAGATTGTTACATCAGTGGAATAATATTTGGGATTGGCTTTTTTCTTCACTCAGCTTAATTTCCTGGAGACTCATCCAGGTTGTTTCATGTATTAACAATGTATTCCTATTCCATGGTATGGATATACTACATTTTGTTTATTCACCTGCCGAGGGATATCTAGGGTTTTGTTTTTAGTTTTTTGCTCTTGGGAGTAAAGCTGCTATGAATATTCATGTATACATTTTTGTATAAATGTAAGTTTTCATTTCTCAATAGTTCCTTCATTCTTATTCTTTCCATGGTATAGATAGGAACAGTTTTTTTAAGCCATTCACCCATTGAAGGACATCTGGTTTTTTTCTTTCTAGTTTTTCGATATTATAGGTAAAGCTTCTGTGAATATTCATGTACTGGTTTTTGTGTAAAATGAGTTTTCATTTCTTTGTTATGAATGCCAAGAGTGCAATACCTGGGTTTTAAGGTAATAGCACGTTTTGTTTTATAAGAAACTGCCAAACAGTTTCTCAGAAAAGCTGTACTATTATATATTTCCAAGAGCAGTGATTCAGTGATTGAGTTTCTTCACATCTATATTTCTTATGTTTCCATCATCCTTTCTTCCTTCCTGATGCTCCAAGATTCCTTCTTTTGTAATATGTTTTCTGTTCAAAGATTTTCCTTTAGCTGTTTTTTTTTAAGGATAAGTCTGCTAGGGACAAATTCCTTTAATTTTCCTCTTTGTAAGGATGTCTTTATTTCCCTTCTTTCCTGAAGGATAATTTCACCCAGTATAAAATTCATGGTTGAGAGTTCTTGTCTTTCAGTACTTGAAAAAGTTATAATCATAGAAACGCCAGGAAAAGCAGCAGAAACCAGCCAAGAAACGCCAGGAAATGCAGCAGAAACCAGCCAAGAAATGCCGGAAAAAATAGCAGAAACCAGCCAGGGAAACAACTCTCAGACAACTGTATTTGGAAATGACAGTGGCCAAGATGCTGCCTCTTCATCTGCCTCCATTCCTCCCAATTTTGGTGAGTTTGAAATGGTACATGTTACTAGTAGCAACTGTTTAATCTAGATCTATCAACATCCTTAATGTAAAGTTAGCAGTAGCTTCTAAAAATAGACTTTTAATTTTGTGGTAATTTAAGATACAAATGTAGTTGTAAGAAATAATACAAAGAAATACTCTTTGCCTTTTACTCATTTCTCCCAACAATGTCTTGCCAAACTATAGTAGAATATCACAACCAGGACGTTGACCTTGATACATCCATAGATCTTATTAGGATTTTTCAGTTTAATTGTATTGATTTGTGTGTGTGCATTTAGTTCTGTTCAGTTTTGTCATATGAGTAGGTTTGATTCCCACCACCATGGTCGAAATGCACAGGTTTCCATCACCACAAGGATGCCTCATCTTGTTCTTTTGTAACTATACCTTCCTCAGCTTAATTTCCTGGTGATTCATCTAACTTGCTGTGTGATATCAGTAGTCCTTATTTTTTATCACTGAGTACTCTACCATGGTGTAGATGTACCACATTTTGTTTATTCATTCACCCATTGAAGGATATCTGGGTTGTTTCCAGTTTTTTACTATTACAAGTAAAATTGCTGTGGCCATTCATGTACAGATATTTGTGTAAACATAAGCTTCGATTTGTCTTGGATAAATGTCCAACAGTGCAAATGCTTGGTTGTATAGTAATTGCATGTTTAGTTTTATAAGAAACTTCTAAGTGGTTCCAGAGAGGCTGTACCATTTTACATTCCCAGGAACTGCATACGAATGATCCAGTTTCTCCACATCCATATTTCTGCTGCTTTCATTATTTTCTTTCTTTTTGATGCTCCAAGATTTGCTCTTTCATCATTCTTCTGTTTGAAGATTTTCTTTAGCCATTATTTAAGTGTACAGCAGCTAGTGACAAATACTTTTAGTGTTGCCTCATGTGAGAATGCCTTTATTTCACCTTCATTCTTGAAGCATACTTTTGCCTGATGCAGAATTCATGGTTGAGATTTCTTGTCTTTCAATATTTGAAAATATTTTATTTATATTAATATAAATGTTGGTCAAAGCACAAGCCAGCCTAGGAAGAAGCCCTGAGACAAATTACCCAACTTTATTAGAAAATGACAGTAGCCAAAATATTTGTCATCTCACTGCATCCCTCACAATTTTGGTGAGTTTGAAATGATACTTATTACATGTAGAACTATTTAATCTAGATTCATTAACATCCATAGTGTAAGAAAATGGTACATTTTTCTAATTAAAGTTTTTATTTTTGGAAAAACTTAGCTGCATAATGCAGAGAGATCCTGTGTTTTCATTACCCACTTTTCCCTAATGGTAATATCTTGTAAAAAACTATAGAAAATTATTACAACTAGGTTATTGACATGATACCTTTCACAGATATTAGTAAGGTATGCCCAGTTTTACTTGTATTTATTTGGGTGCATGTGTATGTATGTGTTTTAGTTATGTTTTTATCATATGTGTACGTTCATGTATCCTGTACCGCGGGCAAGCCCTGAAACGGTCCCATCATTGTCATGGACTTTCATACTGCCCTTTTATAACCAAACCCGCCTCTCTCCAGTCAATACTTTTGCTCACTCCCACCCCTGCCCTGTCTCTAACTGCTGGCAACCACTAATCCTGTTCTCCAGAGTTATAATTTGTCACTGCAGCATTATATACATGGAATCAATGTGGTATGTAACCTTTCGGGGTTGGCTTTTTTCCTTCTGTATCATTCCCTGAAGACCCATCCACATTATTGTATGTATCAGTCATTCCTTCCTTTATATTGCTAAGGAATATTCCATGGTACGGGTATACCAGGCTTTGTTTATCACTTTGCCCATTGAAGACCTCTGAGTTTCCTATGCTTATTAGATGTAAAGCTGCTGTGAACACTTGTTCAAAGTTTTCATTTTGCTTCATTGTATTCATTCACACTGGTTTTCATTTCTCTGAAATGAATGCTCAAGAACGCAATCACTGGGTCCTTTGGTAATCACATCTTTAGTTTTACAAGAAATGGACAAACTGTTTTCCAGTGGGGCTGTACTATTTTCCATTCACACCAGCAATGCACGTGTGATCCAGTTTTTCCGCAGCCATATTGCTGCTTTTCCTTCCTTAGTGATGCTCCATTCCTTCTGTCCTTTCTGACTGAAGGTTTTTCTTTAGCCATTTTTTAAGTGTAAGTCTGCTGATGACAAGTACTTTTGGCTTTCCTTTGTCCGTGAATGTCTTAATTTTGCTTCAGTCCTGAATGATAGTTTCACTGGATATAGAATACATGGTTGGGAGTGTTTCTTACAGTATTTGAAAAGTGTGTTGTTATAGAAATGTTGGTTAATGTAGAAAACAGCCTAGGAAACAGCCTCAGATGATGAACTCCCCACCTTTATTGGAAAAGGATAGTGGTCAACATAGTTCAGTTTTAGCAAGTTTGAAATGATAACATATTATAAGTAGCACTATTAAATTTGGATTCATTAACTCCATTAATGTGAGCTAGCAGTAGCTTTTCTTAATTAAAAATCAATGAAAAATTAAAAGTTATTTTGAGAAAAGTTTAGCTGCACATACAGTTGTAAAAAATAATGCAGAGAGATCCCATGCACACTTTCCCCACTTTCCCCAGTGATAACACCTTACAGAACTGTAGTATGGTATCAGAAGCAGTTTTACTTGTGCTTGTGTGCGTGTGTATGTGTGTTCTATTTGATATAATTTAATGACACGAGTAGGTTTACAAATCTTCCATCACAGACGAGATACAGAATATTTTCATCACTACAATGGTCCACGACCTATTGCCTCTTAGAGACATACCCACCTTTCCCTTCTCTGCCCCAACCCTGCCTTGTCCCTCCCTTGGGCAGCCACTGATCTGCTCTCCTTCTTTAGAATTTTGTCATTTTGAGAATTTTATATAAATGGTCTCAAATAGTCTGCAACCTTTTGAGACTGGTTTTTTCTACTCAGCATAATTCCCTGGAGACTCATCAAAGTTGCTGTATGTGTCAGTAGTTATTTTTTTATTGTTGAGGACAATTCTATGGTGTAGATGTACCATGGTCTGTTTATCTTTTCACCTACTGAAGGGCATCTGAGTTGTTTCTTGGTTTTGGCTATTAGAAGTGAAAGCTGCTATGAACACTCATGTACTGTATAGGTTTTGTGCAAACATAAGTTTTCATTTCTCTGAGATACTCCACTAGAGTGCAGTTGCTGGGTCCTATGGCAATTGTATGTTTAGTTTTATAAAATACTGCTAAGCTGTTTTCCAGAGTGGCTGTACCATTTTGCAGTAAGGGGTAGGGGAGCTTCAGCCTTCTGATTTCAATATTGTTCTTTTTTAAGCACCAAAGGAGACAAGAAAAGCTTCATCTTTCTCTGCTGCACCCCTTTTAATCCTTTTATTAAAAGGATTTGTTCTGTAAAATTTGGATTCAGTAAAAAGGCTGTACTTAAGGACCTAGAAAGCCACAGGTTCCCCACCCCTTCATTTAATGATGTTCCTTTAGCCATTCTTTGAGGGTAAGTCAGGCAGTCACAATTTTTTAAACAATTTTTCCTTTGTCTGAGAATGTCTGTTTTCCCCCATCATTCCTGAAGGATAGTTTTGCCTGATATAAAAACCATGGTTGAGATTTCTTGTCTGCCAACACTGGAAAATGTTTTATATATTGAAATGTTGTTCAAAACAGAATCCAGCCCAGAAAAGCATTCTGAGACAATGAATTACCCAAGTTCAGTAGAAAATGGCAATGGCCAAGATAATGATTCAGCATCTGTCTTCCTCACTCCCAGTTTTGATGAGTTTGAAATGATACACAGTATTAATGCAAGTAGCACTTATTTTAACCTAGATTCACCAGCATTCTTAATATTAATTATTAGTGATAGCTTTTTAAAATTAAACTTCTCGTTTTGAGATATTTCAGAATCTCATGCAGGTATAAGAAATAACACATAGAGATCTTGTGTATCCTTTGCCCAGTGTCCCTCAATAGTAATATTTTTGAAAAAATACACTAAAAATATCACAACTAGGATTTTGACATTGATACCATCACCAGATCTCTTCAGATGTCCTCAGCTTTCCTTGTGTTCATTTGTGTGTGAGAGTGTGTTTAGTTCTCTGTGGTGTTATGACTTGTTTAGGTTCAGGTGCTTACCACTCTAGTCATGGTGCAGAGCTGTCCCATTACATCTCGGAACCCTCTTATTGCCTTTTTATAACCACACTTACTCCATGTCCTTCCCTCCATGGCCTCATCCTTAACCCATCCAACTACCAGTGTGTTCTCCATCTTCATAATTTTGCTATTGAAAGAATGTTATATAAATGGACTCATATAGCATTTAACCTTTTGGGGTTGCCTTTGTTTCACGCAGCATAAATTCCTTGGAGTGTCATGCAAGTTTTTGCATGTATCAGTAGCTCCTTCCTTTTTATTGCTGAGTACTGTTTCATAGTATGGATGTACCATGGTTTGTTTATTTGTTCACCTGTTGAAAGACATCTGGATTGTGTCCAATTTTTGGCTATTACAAATAAAGCTGCTATGAGCACTAGTGTACAGGCGTTTGTGTGAACATGCTTTTTTCATTTCTCTGTGATAAATACCTAAGAGTACAATTAATTGCAGGGTGGTATAGTAATTGCATGTTTAGTTTTATAAGAAACTGTCAAATTATTTCCAGAGTGGCTATACCACTTTACATTCCCATCAGCAATGTAGGAGTGATTCAGTTCCTCTGCATCCTTACCAGTATTTGTTTTCACTGTTTTTTTATTTTAGTGATTCAGATAGTCATTCTGATAGGTATATGGTAATACTTCATTGTGGGTTTCATGTGCATTTGCCTTTGGTTATGATGTACATCTTTTCATGTTCTCATTTTCCATCTGTATATCCTTTTCTATGAAATATCTGTTCTTATGATAATGTTTGTTTTTTTTACTGCTATGTTTTAAGAAATTACTTAGATATTGTAGGTACTAGTCTTTTGTTGAATATGCAGTTTGCAAATATTTTCTTGTTTGCAGCTTTCTTTTTCATCTTCTCTACAGGCTTTTTGTTTTGTTTTGTTTGCAGAGAGAAAGTTTTTAATTTTCTTGAGCTCCAATTTATCAACTTTTCCTCTCATGGACTGTGCTTTTGGTGTCAAATCTATGAACTCTGCCTAGTTTTCGATCCTAAATTTTTTCTCATCTTTTTTTCAAGTTTTATATTTTTATAACTAATATCTAAGTTGTGATCCATTTTGAGTTTTCAGTTTTATATAAGGTATGAGGTTCAAGCTGTGGTTATTATTATTATTATTTTGCCTATGGGTATATAATTGCTGCAGTACCATTTTTTGAGTGGCTATCTTTCCTCCATTGAATTGCTTTTGCACCTTAATAAAAAATCAGTTAGGCAACCAGGTGCAATGGCTCACACCTGTAATACAGTGCTCTAGGAGGCTGAGGAGGGAGGATTGCTTGAGGCCAAGGGTTTAAGACCAGCCTGAATAATATAGTGAGACCCCATCTTTACAAAAAGTTAAAAAAATTAGCCACGTGTGTTGGTATGTGCTTGTAGTCCTAGCTACCCAATGGCTGAGGTGAGGGAATTGCTTGAGCCCAGGAGTTGGAGGTTACAGTGAGTTATCATGGCACTGCACTCCAGCCTGCATGATAGAGCATGACCCTGTCTCTAAAAAAAAAATTATAAAAATTCAATTAGGAATATTTATGTGAGTCTATTTGTGAGTTTCTTGTTGTATTCCACTGATCTGTGTTTCTATTCCCTGCCAAATCACATGGTCATGACTACTGTTGTTATACAGTAAGCCTTAATATCAGGTAGAGTGATCCCCTTCTACTTTATTCTTCTTTTTCAAAATTATTTTAGCTATTTTGGGTCCTGTGTCTTTCCTTATTAATCCTAGAATAGCCTTGTTTATGTTTTCAAAAAGCTTTCTGGGATTTTGATAGGAATTGCAGTAAATCTACAGATCAATTTGGGGAGAATTGACATCTGTGGTATGTTGAGTCATCTTATCCATGAGCATTCTATATTTGTTCATTTATTAAGGTCTTCTCTAATTTCTTTTATCAGCATTTTGTAACTTTTATACTACAGGTACTGTACATGTTTTAAAAATTTTACCTAAGTATTTAATTTTCCTTAGAGAGATTGTAAATGGTATTTTTAAAATTTTGTTTTAAACATTGTTAATATATAAAAAGGAGCTTCGATTTTAAGTATCGATCTTGTATTCTGTGACCTCACTGAACTCACTTGCTGGTTTTAGGAGTTTTCCTGGTCTTTTGGGGGTTTTTTTGGTCAATTCCCTGAGATTTTCTGTATAGCCAATTATTAGGCCATTTGCAAATAAGGAACCATTTTATTTCTTTCTGTACAATCTGTATGCCTTTTTTTCCTTTGTCTTGCCTTATTGCACTGGCTGTAACTTCTGGTGTCATTTAATAAGAGTGGTGAGAGTGGATATCCTTGCCTTGTTTCTGATCTTAGGGGGAACTCATCAGTGTTTTGCCATTTAGTATGATGTTAACTGTAGGTTTTTAGTAGATATTCTTCATTAAGATGAGGTAGTTTCCCTCTATTCCTAACTCACAGAGTTTTTGGTTTTTTTTATCATTAATGAGTCTTGGATTCAATGTCCACATGATTTCTCTTGTTTAGCCTGCTGATATATTGGCTTGTGTTGATTGATTTTGCAGTGTTGAACCAGCCTTGCATAACTGGAATAAATCCTAATTGGTCAGGGTATCCCTCCTAATTATGGTGAGTTTGACATGACACACATTACAAGTGGCACTGTTTGACCTATATTCATCAACATCCTTGATACAAGCTAGTGGAAACTGTTCGTTTTCTACTATTTTGAGGCCTGGTTTTAGGTGATATTCAGAATGGTGACTAACATTTGTTGAGTGCTTATCATATGCAAGCCACTGTGCCAATCAGCTGATGTGCCTCTTCTCTACTTACATTTAAAATGACCCCATGATGTTGGCACTTTTATATCCCCCATCCCTGAGGTCACAGAGCTGGTGAGTGGTACTCACCAGTTCTCTCTGACTTTAAAGCTTGTGTTTCTCACTGGTTTGCTGTACTGCCAGCCAAGCCATAGTGGGAGAGAAGAAAGGACCCCAAGCTCTGTGGCCTCCAAGGGCAAGCCTTCCAAATATTTTATAGTTCTTTTGTGTTTGTGACTCAACTTCTGAGCAGCTTATCTCTTATTACTATCCTAGAGCAGAGATCTGGAAACCTTTTCTGTAAAGGGCTAGTTAGTATTGTTTGTCACAACTACTTACCTCTGCTGTTGTAACACAAAAGCATCCCATAGGTAAATGAATGGGCATGGCCGTGTACCAGTGCACCCATGTGCCAATGCAGCTTCATTCACACAGACAAGTGGAGGGGTGGGCTGGTGGACCTGTAGTTTGCTGACTCCTGTCCTAGAAGAGAGCCTTTTTCTTTAAATTATGTTGTTACCTGAACCAGAAGAAACTTCAAACATTGCTCTGTTTGTACCAAAATGGGCATTCTGATACACTGTTGTTAGAAGCATACATTGTTGCAAGCTTTCTAAAGGGTAATTTGTATAAAAATCCATAAAAATATTTGTGCCGGTTGATTCAGTAATTTCACTTCTATCTGAAAGTATAGTAAAAAATTTACATAAAACTTTTAGTACAAGAATATCCTTTACAGAATTGTGAAAAATTGGAAAAGGAAACAGACAATAGGGAATTAGTCATGTGACTTAGGTATATCCACAGCATACGAGGCAGTAAAGTCTTAATGGTTGAGAACACAGGCACTCGAGTCCACTGTCTGGGTTCAAATCCCAACTCTGTATCTTACTAACCTTGTGACCTTTAGCCACTTTGCTAACCTAAATATTGGTTTCTTCAATGACAAAAATAATAGTATCTACTTCATGGAATTGTGAGGATCAAATGGGACAATGCATTAAAGCCCTGGACACAATGCATAGGACATCAATACAAGATAAATATCTCCTGTCAGGAAAATCATGATGACAGGGATGCAGACTGAAAAAAAAGAAGAGGAAGAAGAAAGCAGAGAAATGCTCAAAATATAATGTTAACTGAAAAATCAAGATTCAAACTATACGTAAAGTATGATTTCAATTTTGTATTTCAAAAAGGAAATAGGAGAAAGAATGGAAGACAGTAGCAAAATATTAATGGTTCAGAGTACTTGGCTTATAAATAGACAGACTTAGATTTGAAAATGGGTTCCGCAACTAGCTGTGTGACCTTGTTCAAATAACTTAGCTTCCCTGGGCCTCAGTTTCCTCCTCTGGTAAGTGGGAATAATGGTGAAATTGCTAGAATGATGAATCTGAGCTTATAGATGTAAAATATTTAGCATAGTGCTTGATAATATAGTAGCTACTAATAAATGCTAGCTATTTGAAAGTTTTCGTAATTATCCCCACCCATACTTTCCAAATTGTCTTCAGGGAACATATACTCACTCAGTAATATGGCTCTCAGTGTACTTTTATTTATTTATTTTAGAGACAAGGTCTTGCTCTGTCACCCAGGCTGGAGTGCAGTGGCACCATCATAGCTCACTGCAGCATTGGACTCCTGGGCTCAAGTGATCCTCCTGCCTCAGCCTCCTGAGTAGCTAGGACTAAAAGTGCACACTACCACACTTGGCTGATGTTTTAAATTTTGTAGAGACAGGGTCTTGCTATGTTGCCCAGGCTGGGGAGTGTACTTTTAGAGTATAAAAGGGAGCAATGAGAACTAAGAGAAACGTGTTTACATATGTACCTACAGCTTAACAATTAAATTTATTCAAGCCAATGAACAGATTAGTTTAGATACAGCAAGTTCAAGATTAGCAAAGATGAAGAATGTTGACAGGCAGATGGCATCAGCGAGACCCATTTAAGGAAAAGAAGGGATAAGCATAGAAATAAATTCACCCAAATAGAAATTTTTGAGTTAGAAATCAGTGTTTAATTCTCTTGGGCATGGTTAGGATATCCTTGCAAGATAAAAGCAAGGATTTTCCTTTCTTCCTGTATTTTTAAAGGATATCTTGGTGATCCAAAAAGAAATGTCAAGATGCTTACAATTCATTTGGTGACTGCACAAAAGAAGATCAAACCTAAGAATGCAGCCCGCTTCTTGGTTCGTAATTTGTTCACCAAGGACATCCTGATTTGCAGCTCTGTGAGTGCCAATTCACAAGGCCGCCAACGCCTAGATCCAAACAAAATGGCTGCACTAAGAGGTATGCATATGTAAAGTTGTAATGGAATCTTGTTTGTATCATCATTTGGTCATATAATGAATGTTATTGGCAGTCGAAGAAATAACAATGAAGCCTGTGTAAATCCAAGAACTGTTCATCTTTTAATTTTTTGATAAGAACAAAACTTACCCATTGACTAGTTCAATAAGACAAGCCTTATTGATTATAGTTGCTTATGGTTAGTACTAAGTCAATTCTTTAGCACTGGAACTTGCTACTAAAAAAATACTGAAAAAGCCTTCCCCCACCCCCAAAAAGGTGGGGGAATACAACAGACTTTTCAGTGCTCGTGAACGGCAACACAGAAATAAGAGTTCATGATTGGTCCACTACAGCCTCCTGCCTTCTTGCTTCTAGAAATGTGTATTGAGGTCCATCCTAGAACTCATGGGTACTGAGGATACCACAATGAATAAGTATTTCTGCATGCAAGGAGCTCACAGTCTGAAAAGTGACACGGTGATGGAAACATAAATTCCAGTCTAATGGTATAATGTGGGGGAGGCTCAGAGCAGAGCAGCTTTGAGGGCGTTCAGGAAGGCTTGGCTAGAGACAAGACATTTGAGCTAAATTCTGAAGGACTCCTTACTCAGCTAAGGGGAATAGGAAGGTGTTCTAGGCCGAGGGGACAGCTTCTGGGGGAGATAGACATGGTAAGTACACAGATGAATAGACGCTGGTGTAGTAATGTTTGCAATAATACTATTTTCTCTTTATGTGTTTCCTTTTCTTTTTAGTTCTGATTTATCCACTGGGTTACCAAATGGTCCGAGCACCCTCAAAGAATTGACTTTTGGGTACACACTTATTTTTTTTTAAGCACCAAGACATCAGTATTGGCTCCCTCTGTCAGTTTTAGGGGATCTCACAGTAGAGGAAGTGAGATAATTCGGCAAAGCATCCTCATTGGGTGGAATTTCTAAACTTTCAGAATGAGTCAGAGAAAAGAATGACAATTATAAAGAGAAAACTCAAGTATTTATTTTAAATAAAAATATCTTGTTTCTTCATTAATTTTGTACTAATTTTTGTGAATACTTTCTGCTGTTTATAGAATATCTGGCAAGAATTTTTCCCAACTATGATTTGAGTGAACATGGAAAAGATTGGAAAGAGTGTATGTCTGATATCAGTTCTCTGATCCGCTATTTATGTTCTGAAAACAAAAGACTACAAGTAAGTTATTTTTCATCTAAATATGGTAACTGCTACATAAGTTCATGCTGTATACACTCCAGAACTGTTAGCATGACACACAGTATCTTCAGGCCATGTGCTAAAATCTCATTTACTTAATTTAGGGGGCAAGAGATGTTCTTTCAAAAGCATACTGCCTGTTTATTTTACTTGTTTTATATTTATGCTATATAAAAATATCCTAAAGATAAATCAAATATAGTGTTATAATTAGCATATTTGAAGCCAAGGACAATACTGGAAAAAAGTTTCAGCTAACAAGATATTTGGCAAACTTTTTTCAGTATCTCACTGGGGAACACAAAAGGCTGTGTGTATTCCCTTGTGGCGCAGGAGAAAACACAGGCTCTTCATTACTTGTGTACTCTCAGTGCTGGCGGAACCTGGTGAAAATAATGCATGCCATGAGGTTAAACTAGCACAGATATTTTATAACCTCTATAGTTATGTGGTAACAAGAATCTGGTTTCTCTCTCATCCATTCTATCTTCAAAGTACATTAGAGATTATTTTTTTTAACCAATAAATGGGCCACTTGGGAAGTGTCATACCTGTTGTCTTCTGATGAAGTATTTATCTTAATGACAATTCCGAATTTCCACCAACCTCTCTGAAAACCCCATTCTATTCTCACCATGTCTAGTCACTCCTGTGTCTCTAGAGTAAGTTTATGGAAACTATTTGCCAAGACTATTTGTAGCCGAGCTTATGTTTTCCTGGTGAACGGGTTGATTTCAGTGATAGCTCAAGCACCATCTGTCTGAAACCCAATCTGCTTATTTTTAACATTCCATTTTATAGCCTTCAAAAATTGCACCCTAAACAATTTGAATGTAAAATGAAGATACTGCCTGGAAAATGGTTATTTGCATATTTGCTTAGGCGTCAGAAGAGAAGCAGCATCTGCCACGTGCCTGCTGTATGATTGACTGGGAATGGGACAGGTCCTTGCCACTAAAAGTGGGTCTGCAGCCCGGCAAGCTTGTGAGAACTGCAGTCTTGTGTTGCATGCCTTACTCACTGAGCAGAATTTGTATGTTAGCAAGAACCCCCCTCCAGGTGATTCATGTGCATGTTAAAATTGGAGAAGCCCCAAGCCAGAGCAGTGGTGATCAACCCTGGTTGCATGTTAGAATCACACGAGACACGTTTAGAAATAGTTACTGATGCCCAAGCTCCCCCATTCCACCATCAGAGATTCCAGTTGAATTTGCTGAGGGTGGGGCCCAGCACAGCCATTTTTTTTAAATTATCACTAGGGTAATTCAAATGTGTAGCCAGATTTGAAAGCCACTAGGAAAAGAGAAAACACATAAACAAAACATTAAAAACAAACAAAAAGTTGTCATCCTCAACAAACTAATTTATTTTTTTTTTTTTTTTTTTTTTTTTTTTTTTTTTTTTTTTTTTTTTTTTTTTTTGAGACAGAGTCTCACTTTTGTTGCCCAGGCTAGAGTGAGTGCCGTGGCGTCAGCCTAGCTCACAGCAACCTCAAACTCCTGGGCTCAAGCGATCCTTCTGCCTCAGCCTCCCGAGTAGCTGGGACTACAGGCATGTGCCACCATGCCCGGCTAATTTTTTATATATATATCAGTTGGCCAATTAATTTCTTTCTGTTTATAGTAGAGACGGGGTCTCGCTCTTGCTCAGGCTGGTTTTGAACTCCTGACCTTGAGCAATCCGCCCGCCTCGGCCTCCCAAGAGCTAGGATTACAGGCGTGAGCCACAGCGCCCGGCCGAACTAATTTATTTATTCATGAAATGTTTATTATGCACTGCATTTGTGTCAGCAATTCTCGTTCAGTTCGTTAGACAGAGCTACCAAGTCCCCCAAGAAGCAGCAGGTCATGACAGCCTTTGGTGGCACAAATAAATTTAATAAATGAACCCAGAATATTTCACATAAAGAATTCTAAATATGTTTTCCAACATCTACTAAGTGAAGTATCATAAGAATGAAAAAACAAGCACCACATGTACTCACCATCAAATTGGACTAATTGATCAACACTTATGTACACATATAGTAGTAACATTCATCTGGTGTTGGGCAGATGGGAGGGGAAGGAGGGAATGGATATATACACACCTAATGGGTGCAGTGCACACAGTCTGGGGGGTGGACACGCTTGAAGCTCTGACTCCAGCAGGGCAAAGGCAATATATGTAACCTAAACAGTTGTACCCCCGTAATATGCTGAAAAAGAAATGATATCACAGTTTATTTACTTTCAAAATTGATAATGACCACAGTCACAACAAATTTTAATCCCTCAATTTTCTAAACAAAACTCTTGAAAAGTAATGAATGAAAAGACATTTTGTTTATAGATCCAGTTTTGTGTTTCAACAGAACACTGTTGGCAAAAATAAAGGCCCTACCAACCCTGGTGAACCAGCATCTGCAGATTTGAATGGTAAAAGGGGTAGTGTTCACAGTAAAGGCCATTCTTCGTTACCTTTGCAAACGAGCACCTGGAACACAAGAGAAAATGGGGCTTCTCAGCAGCCCAGTAATGCTATTTCTAAAGAAATGAAAAATCCTTCCATTGGTAACTCTACAGCACCTGAAGAAACACTGAGTGAGTTTTAAAAATAAGTTCTTTTGCTGATAAATGTTGAATCTGGGTGATGCATTTATGTATTATTATATTTTTGTATTTGTATTTTTATCATTGTATTATTCTGTTTACTTTTATGTATGTTTGAAAAATTTCATAAGAAAGCAAAACAATTTAACCTCTTATATTAATGAGTTAATGAAATATAGATGCCTACTTCTCAGACTGGTTGCTTTTAGTGTGAAGCCAAATCTGTTATTTTTCCTGCACAAAGCAGCTCTGTGCCGACTCATCCGACACATGTGAGCGCTCTGATGAGGCACCATCCTTCACAGCTAGGACGAAGTTCTTATTCTCTGTGTGCCTGCCTGGCACGTTGCAGGTGCTCAATAAGGATGTTTGGCATAAATTAATGAACCCCTTTCCTTAGAACATTGTGTTCCCACTGCTAAGCTGGCTGTTGAAGGAGCGTCCTGCTTTGATTAGTACTGTGTGGCAGTGGTTCAATAGGTGACTGTGCCACCTGCCATTCATGTGTCACAGTGCATCTTCCCCGGGATGCTACTAGTGTATGGCACCTGAGGCAACAAAACTTGATTCTGTCTTTACCCTGCCCCCATGTTAACCCTAACTAGAACATTACCTGGGATCCCATTCAAACAGAATTATTGAAATGACATATCTTTATATTATTTTTACCATTATAAAAGCAATCTAACTACTGTATTTGTTAAGGTTCTACACTGTAGAAACAACAACAAAAATCACCGGACCTGTAGCTCCCATATTTAAAAAAACAAAGAACAAATCGAGCCTCAGGCAGACAGGAACCAGAGCAGCCCCAAGACTGTGGGAAAGAGAAAGAATTGCATCTGGAGAGCTTGGGTCACATGTCTCTAACCCTCCCTCAGCTATAACGAGGGACAGGCCAACTGTGAGCCAAGCAAGCCACCATAGTTTGTGTGTAGTCTGTTGCACATGAAACATTATGATCTCCATATAATCACTCTCCTTCTCTAACATAATATGTATATGTTTTTCCTCAAAAATCGACAACCTTCATAATCGTTGCTCTCAATAGGTTTATAACATTCCATTGAGTAAGTGTACCCCAATTTATTTAACTACCTTTCTCTTTTTTGAAGGTTTTTGGGAGGGGAATTATAAATCACACTAACACAAAAAATCTTCATTTGGACAGCTTTTTCTATATTTTGGATTACTTTCTTAAGTTAGGGTCTCAGAAATTGAATTACCAGGGTAAAGAGTATTGACATTTTTTTCTGATCCATTGATAAATGTTGCTTGGTTAATCTCCTAGAGTTAAGTGAGGTATGTCTTTGGACTCATCGAATGCGTTTCTAAATAATCTCTCTTGGTAAATGCTGAATCTGGATGATTCAGCAGTTATACTGCCACCCATTAAATGATGGATGTTCTGAGATGAAAAATAATGTTTATTGACTTGTAAGAATCATAGTGTATTTCTCTAATATATTTTCTTCAACAAATAATTCCTTTATTGTACGTAAAATATAATATTTTTCAAATATGATTCATCGAATCACTATGGACTGAAGTTGATGATTAAGCTGCAGAGTTGAGAAGTGAAAACAGGTTTAAAATTTATTTTTCAGTTCAAATAAGGTATCTAAAATACATTATGTAAGATGAATCAGCAGTCTGTTGATTTTTGAATGAGTTTAATACTAAATAAAAAACCTACATTTTAATACTTATAAATATTTCAGCAAGAATCATGGTGCTTATTTTTTAAAAAGCTTTCTTATAAGTAGGGAAACAATGCATTAAAATTACTAATTTGTTACTAAATGTAATTTTAAAACTTATATCCTGAAAGGTAGCAGAATACTAAATCTTCCTCTTGAACATGGGAGCATGTGTAATCACAGTAGCAGTGATTTCTACTCATCTCTCATGCTGTCTTATAATCCACTAAAAACAAGGCTTTACATTCTTTTAACTTCTTGAATTCTTGAGCCAAAAAATTCAGAAAAGTCAACCTATTACAGCCTTTTAAAAACAATGCAACCTAACATCTGCCATGAAAATTGACATCTTTTGCTTTTGCTCCTAGATTATTTTGGAAATCCACGTAGAAATATACAGATGCCATATTCAGTACTGAGTACAGCAAAAGAGAAGTCTCGCCCAGCGCTGTCAGCCAGATACCTTATTCGTAACCTGTTCTCTGAGGACGTCCTGGTCAAAAGTAATGTCTATGGCAATCTGGGGCGTGGCGTGAGTGCCCTTAACCCCAATAGGATCAGCGCTCTCCGAGGTTTGTTACATGTAGAGTATGTCACAATAAATAAAGGCTAATTGTGTTGTAGAAGAAGAGCAGAAAGAAAAGTCCATTCAGTGCGTTTATGTTCTGAGGAGAGATGGAGCTCATATTAAGTCCTCATTAGCGTCTAACAAGGAACAGGTTCATGAATTGCATTTCTCTTTGTATTTGGGTTCTTAGGGCTAATTGCTCTGTCTCGAATGGCTTTACTAGAACAGGAAAGATGTTATTGAAGGTGGCTCCCTGCTCTGGACTGCCAGGGGTATGGGGACTCAAACACCTTCATTGACAGGATCAAGGTGGAAGCTGCAGGGCTTCGTCAGTTTGCAGAAGTATCAACAATAGCAGAGAAGGTTAATATGCTAAGTTTTTCTTGTGCTCATTAGCATCATATAGTCTCTATCACATAGGTAAATGAAGTAATAAAGCTTCCAAAAACAATTCTGTGAAATCTTAAATTTGGACAAAGCAGGAAGCAGAATATTTCCTTGTGTCACTGGTACCCAGCAAAGATGTAGCTCTGAACCCCAATCTAGCTCAGTTGGCTCTTTGGTTCCTACCTTCATAATCACACATTTTCATATCCAATAAATTCAAACAGCACTGGTGTTTCAGACTAAAGAAACCTGGTTTACAGCTCCTTCTGTAAGCATTTGCTAGCATCTAACCCAATTGTTTTCAAACTTCTTTTTTGCTGCAATCCATAACAAGAAATACATTTTACATTGTGACACTAAGTACACGGCTCTGTGTGTGTGTGTGTGTGTGATTTTTAAAAAAAACAAAGCAGAAGTTTCACAAACAGGATTTACTCTATGAGTGTGGCATTTCAATGTTTTCTGCTCTATTACATTTCTTTTTTAAGGTTTGCAATCGCTGATTTCGTGACCTAGTAATTGATCACAACTTGCAATTCAAACATCACTGAGATAACCCATAAGACAAAAAAACCCAAACCCAATTTCTCTTACCTTATGGTAAAAACAGTTTGTAGCCAATTCTGAAATGAACATGTTCATAGAAGAAATAACATCTTTCTAATTAATTTTTTTTATTGTGAGGAAAAATGTAACTTTTATAGTTCTTTAATATATGGAATAGATTAATTCCTTCAAAGTTGATGAAAAATATTTTCCTAAGTATTTTATCTTGTTTTATATCTTACTGAATTATATTAAAATCAGGAAGCTGTCTTTTGCAGTAAAAAATATTCAACATGCATTTGACATACTATCCACATAGAGCAGATTTTAACAAATTCCCCATAAGACTCAAAGTTCCATTGCTTTGTAGAAGGGCAGTCATGTAAAGTTAGTTCAGTAGCGAGAAAACAGTAGAGTCATTGTTTTTCCTGAGGGGCAGAGTCAGGCCCAAGGAGTAGAAGCTGACAAGGAAGCATATTTCACTTTAATATTAGGATAAAATGAACTTGGAGAATGAAAAGAGTCAGAAAGCAAAGGCTGGGTGACCAGCAATGAGAGGTGAGGGAAGACCCTGCACTTGTGGGAGGACTGGGCTTATGGCTTCCATATAATTTCTGTAATAGTATTACTTAATTTTAAACGAGTTCAAACATACAGAAATGTATAGAAAAGAATATAATAATATAATAAACACCTGTCCACCCATCACTGATATAAACCTTTTGCCTTTTGTGCTCCAGGTTTTTAATTTAAAAAAATAATAAAGCATTACTGCTATAATTAATACTCCAAGCCATCAACCCTTTCCCCTCTCCTGCTCCCCAGAAGTAATCACTCCAAGTCCTGGAGTTGGTATATCATTCCCATGTGTGCTTTATACTTTTGCTACCTATGTTAATAGACCCATAAATAATATATAATATTCTAGTTGTTTTCATGTACATTTTTTGTACATTTTTGCACATTTTTTTTATCACTCACCATTATGTTTTTGAGACTTGTTCATACATTTGAACTGCTGATTGGTATCCCATCCAATGAATAAACCAATTTATTCTTCTAGTCTAATATCATTTCCCCTAAGATTTTGTTATTTGGGGGAGTTAAGTATCACAGAGTATAATTTATATGGAGGAAGTTAGTAGGCTGCAGATTTGCAATCAGTGAACAACTCTCACTCCTTAAACCCCCTATGCATGTCTTCATATTACAGAACTATAAAATCTTAGCAATAGGAAGTGCTTTACAAGCCCTCTAATACAACATTCAGCCCAGAGCAGGAATTATTATCTCAGCTTCGACATAGAGTCGCCTCCCCTGGGCTTGAACATTTCCATTGGTAAGGCTGCCTCTGTCTCTCAGTAAGGCAGTCCACTGCGTTTTCAGGGAGCTCCAATTCATAGGAAAGTCATTCCTCCTAGTGACTCAAAATGTACCTCCCTGTAAGTCATACACATTTGTCCTGGCCTTCAAGTAGTTAATGACAGCTATTACTTCCTCCTGGGCCTTTAGGAGATAATAACTACACCTCCTTTCCCTCCCTTTTAAGTTCAGAACCAAGTGAGAGACAGCCACTCAAATCAGGCAAGTGGAGATAAAAATAGCAGCTTTATTCTTGAACCATACGTGCTCAATTCATCTAAACTTTCCAATGTAAAGATCTCCCCCCATGGAAGTGCAAGGGTTGAAAGGAAGTGTTCCACCCAACCTTTTCCCGCTTAAGCCTTACACTTTCACGGTGAAATATCACCATTTCCTTCCATAATTCCTCACATAAATATCCTGATCCTTCATGATCTAATGACTACCTTCAGGTGATACAATAGTACTATTACCTATTATTTAGGCCGTTAATGCAGCCTAAAATGGCACTTGCCATTTTAAAATTTATGGTCAACTGAGACCCCTAGATCTTTTTTTCTATATACTGACACTTATCCAGTACTTATATTGTTAGTATTCAGGCTGTTACCATTTATACTATTAGTATTTTTTTAATGTAAATGTAGAAAAAATATGAATATAAAAATATTTATTCCTCCTGCATTTTATCCTGTTAGTGTAGGTCAGCATTCCCCAAGTTGTGTTTTTCCAAGATAGCTGAGTATTAATAGGTATTTTGTGAATGAAGTACCTTTTAGTCAAAGGGTTAGGAAAGACCTTAAACCTCAGTCAATAGGTAGTTTTCAGGGTTTCACTTGACTCTTAGTTTTGTTTTATTTTGTTTTTTTTTAAAGAGGCAGGGTCTTGCTCTGTCACCCAGGCTGGTGTGCAGTGGCATGATTGTAACAGCCTCCCTAGTAGCCAGGACTACAGGTGCACACCACCATACCCAGCTAATTTTAATTAATTAATTAATTATTTTTGTAGAGAGGGGGTCTTGTTATATTGCCCAGGCTGGTCTCAAACTCCTGGCCTCAAGTGATCCTTCCACTTCAGCCTCCCAAAATGCTGGGATTATAGGTGCGAGCCATTGACTCTGAGCCTGGCTGACTCTGAGATTTAACACGTTTTGAATGCCTTTAAGTGTCAAGCCCACCCGGATCTCCCCATTCCTGACCGTTGACCCTCTGTTGTCTTAAGCACTGCCACCTCCTTCATTTATGGGACCCGCCAACATGGCTGCATCTAGAACCTTTGAATCTGTGAAAGGATGTTCCGTGTGTCTTTACTGTGGGATTTTTCAGAGCACTGAATATGCTTATATGCAATGTAAATCTCCAAGTGGGGACTAACTCCGGAGTGTAGCATTGCCCATTTGCGCAACCAGAACCTTTTCCCCCAAGAAATTTTTTATGACTAGGATTTCAGAGAACACACTTTGGGAAACGCCAACCAATTTAGGCTCCTTGTTGCTACCTGTTGAAAGCTTTGCCAGTGCTGTATTTGTCTTCCAGTGTCTTTATTATCCCTCCCAGCTTTGCTGTCATGGGCAGACGGGACAAGCATTCTTTCCATAACTTATTTTTGGTTAATAAAAACATTTAGCAGGATAGAGCTGGATACTGAATCCAATGACATACCACAAAAGCCTCTTTCCAGGCTACCCCTGATCTACTCATTAGTCCTTTGGACATGAAAGCCTTTTAACCTTGACAAAAAGGTTTAAGCCTTGTTAAAAAATTTGGATATCTGCTGTATTTATGGCATTGTCCTGATTTATTGGCCTATTAACCCTATCGAAAAACTAATGAAATTAATGCTGACCTGTAGAGGTCACCAGATCCTTTTCTAAGGCATTAAGACTCAAAGGCACTTAGGCAATTACCTAACAAAGTATCCAAGGGCAACGCTGCTCTTCTAATAAGCACCTCTCTTCCCCACCTCTTCCTTTGTCTGTCCTCCCACTTTCTGCTAAGAGTGCTCCTTGAATTCTGTTACTCTGTCACCTTCCCTTATAGGGAAGTCTTTCTTTGACTGCAAGATCTAAAGAACCCTGATTCCTTTTGTTAGAGATAAATCTAGCAGTACTAAAAAAGTCAGCAGTTACAACTTCTTGCCTCTCCAAGTATGAAGACACTGCTGCCTCATGTGCATTACAGAGGCTTAGCATGTCTCTTTTTGAAATGATGAGTGACATGCTAGATGCATGTTTGATACATTTAAGAATAAGAAAAGTTGACCATCAGTTCTCAAGACAGTAGAGGGTTTCTATCCTGGTATGTAGCAAGATCATGGGAGATTGTTGCTTCATTGTGATTTAAGAATGGTGCTATTTCATATAATAATCCTTTTAGATTAGAAAATTTGTTCAGCTAAATTAATAATGATTATAGTCCATGTGTTCTATTTAGTTAAAGTCTTAATGACCCTTTCAAGACACAGTAGTAGAATTAAGGTTGAATAGATTCATTTCTCTGAGAAGTGATTTCCAAGTAACTGTTGTGTTTTGGGACTTTACCACCAGAATTTCTCCAAGATGTCTACCCGACTTGTGATCTATCGGAAACCGGGCATGACTGGAAGTTGTGTGTGACAGCGATCAACAGCTGTATCCGTAGCCTCAGATATGACCTCAAGAAGTCCATAGCCAAATCCAAGAAGCTTGCAGCAGCGACCCCTTCAGCAGAGTCAAAGCCAAAAGATACTGCCTCAACTGACTGAAGTACCTGAATGTCAACTGTCTAAATTCTTTAAGCTGTTACATCATTTTGTATGTTTCTCAAGTTATAATTCCAAAATTAGCCTTTTGTAGTGGCAAAGTAATTTTGCACTCACACCTGAAAAAATAGGCAAAGCTGTTTTTCTGCCTGTTAGGGAGGGAATTGCATTAGGAAGACATGTGATGCTTCATTTCTGGAATGCAGGGGTGGCCAGTATTTTGATGAGAACCTCTGATGGAGGTAATGGGAGAGAATGCTTCATGGTGGTCATTGCTGCTGAATGGAGAGTAAGAAGAGCAGCACACTTAGCACTTACTGATAGATAAAATCTGATTGTCAGTGAGTTATGAAGAGAACTGTAGTTAGAAAAAGCATAATGCCAAGTGTAGAAACATGCACATAGTAGACACAGTATTCTCCAGGTGAATAGTAACTATAGAGCTTAGGTTTAAACTCTGCTGATTCAGAAGCAAGGGTTTGGTTTACATGCAATCAGAACACCACAGTGGCTTTCTTATATATCCACCATAATACTAGGATTGACGTCACATTGTTTAACCCAAGCTTTCCAGAGACAAGATCTATGTTCTCTGGATTTACTACTGATGAGAATGACATTCTTTGAATTAATTCCTGATAACATTCCATCACAGAAGTTTGCTCAGAGTGAACCGAGAAAATCATATTAGGAGACTTGTTGGTTCCATTTTTATAATTTAAATTTAAGAATATGGCACTATGAATAATAAGAATCTGACCAAATTCAGACACTAACATTATTTTTGATTTTTGAAATGTCTGGATGAAGGTTTTAATATGTTTGCTGTGTTTTTCTGATAAATTCTACTAGTTAAAATGATTCTACTAATCGAAATGCATACAAATTTAAATCTTACAAATTTAAATCTTACATGAGAAAAGATTGATCAGAAATTCAATTAGAAAAAAGTGGTCTTAAAGAATATTGGTGGGATTATTAGAGAATTTAAAAATAATTGGATTTTGCTCCCACATAGGGTTTTATTTTTAACTGATGCACTTTTTTTAAAGGCAGTCTTGAATGTTTTAGCCGTAGGAAATACTATATAATTTCATTCTTTTATCATTTGTGTTTAAGAAACATTTTGTCACTTTTAGTGCCATCTTTCCACTTCCAACCTCTCAAACAGTCCTCAGTTACATTTATTTTATAGCATTCTTAGGCATTCAAAAAGCAAATTTTTTTCCTTGTAAGAGTTCAACCTTTAGTTATGGCCATTTGCTCGTGACCCATGGCTTTGTCTTAGATAATTGACTTTAATTCAAGTTTTTTATAAGGTAGAGAAGCAAATTCAATAGAAAGTAATGAGTCAGTCAAATAATATAAATTTTTGAAAATTGACAATTCTTTTTATTTTTGTGACTTGCAAGATAGTTTAAGATGTTTTCATGTGACCAATTCGTAGAATGGATACATATTTTCATATGATATATTTTTTTGAAAATTCAACTTTTAGATTATTTTAGTGAAATATAGTTTTACAAAGATAAGATATTCAAGATTTATTTTTAAGACTATTCTTTAAATAAATAATTTTCTGTAGTAGATGCCTTTAGCTTAATAAAACCATAGTATTTCTACATACACCTTTATATGTTAGGCTATGCCTACAAAGGTCTTAAAAGTAGATAATTCAAGAACATCTTTCATAAAAAATCTTCCATAGAGGGCAAAGTGTTTTGACTAGAGTTATTCAGATTTATTCATCTAAGATAGTCTTTGGCTTCTTCACCATTCAGTTTCATAAATAATTTTAGAAACTCCTGGCAATATAGCTAATACAGAAAAGTAATCCACATTTTAAATATAGATCAATATATCACATTGTACCCCATAAACATATACAATTATTATTTGTCAATTCAAAATAAAATTAAAGAAAGAAAAGTAAAGTTATATCCTAGGCAAGAGTAAATTTCAAATGGTATATGCAGATTCATGGTATATGAAATATTCCCTGGACTAGAAACAAAATCACAAAAACAAAACTTTATATTTACAAAAATGTTTCAAGATTTATGTGGCCAACTTATAGTGGTTGCTTACATAAATTATTGAGAGCAACCCTGTCCAATAGAGCTTCCACAATGATAGAAAATGAAATAAACCTAAAAAAATTAAAAGAAAATACATTTGCATTGTCCAGTGTGGTAGTCACTGGGCACATGTGGCTATCTGAGTATTTGAGATGTGACTAAGTAGACAGAGGAAACACATTTAAAATTCGATCTCATTTTAGCTACTGAAAACTTAAAATTAAGTAGCTACAAATGGGTAGTGGCTACTGTGTTGGATGGCATAATTCAAAATGCCCTTTATTAAAAAAATATTTTAAATGTTTCCTATGGCTTGAATTATAATAATATATACACAACTTCTTGAAAATCACATTTTATTGAGTAAAATAAATTTTGTTGTATTTTACTTTAAACTAAATTGGACCTTTATTATTTTCAAAATTTTACAAAGTAATTCTGCTATTGTATTAGTGCCAGGCTAAACATTTTTTCAATGTAAAACACTTTAGATGCCTGTTCATAAGACTTTTTTTGATTAATAAATTTATCTTTAACATTTTGTTTTCCAAATACAATCAATAAACATTTAAAATGTTCTTACTGCAGATGCTCGTGTTGTTTTATTTTTTAATGAACTCATTTTACAGAACTTTTACTAATGTTATCTAGTGCTTTATGTTTCAGTCAGTTTAGTAAATGTAACACAGCTAGAATTTTTACTTTCATCCTTGATATGCAAAACAGAATAGTTTTACCCAGTAACAATAATTTACCATGGTGGTTATCCTTGTAAGGCTATTGAAAACTTTAGCAGTGCTTTGTCCTTCCCGGGTAAAATATAAGTATTAGTAAAGCATGTCATTTTATGGTTTAATACTTAACTTAAATATATGGTAGTATTTAATTCTAATTTTATTTTTTTGACACAGAGTATCTATCTCTCCATTGCCCAGGCTAGAGTGCCATGGTGTCAGCCTAGCTCACAGCATCCTCAAACTTTTGGGCTCAAGCAATCTTACTGCCTCAGCCTCCTGGGTAGTTGGGACTACAGGCATGCACCATGGCTAATTTGTCTTGTTTTTTTTTTTAGTAGAGATGAGGTCTCCCTCTTGCTAAAGCTGGTCTCTAACTTCTGACCTGAAGGGATCCTCCCCTACCTCGGCCTCCGCAGAATGCTAGGATTACAGGCATGAGCTACTGGTAGTTCTGTCTGGTAGTATTTAATTTTGGCCAGCAAGGCTATTATTTTCACTTCTGGTTTCAGTTTTCCTCATATCCCATATCTGCATCTAGCAGAATAACTTCTCTGTGGCGATTTAATGATACTCATTTTCAGTATGAATAAAGTGCTTGTCACCCCTTCCTTTCATCCTAACTTATTTTAACTCACCATATGTTAAATTTGCAATGACCTTTTTCACCATTGCTAAAAAAATCTGGTCATCTACTTTGAGACCAAATAATCAGTAATCTCAAATAATTAGTAAAATCCAGATTGTTGCAAAAGGTATTAACCTTTTTTATGGCTGAATAGTACTCCATGGTATATATACACCACATTTTATTAATCCACTCATGAATTGATGGGCACTTGGGTTGATTCCACATCAAGCATTACAAAAGTGATCCATGTAACTTAAAACATTTGCATCCTCTTAATATTTTGAAGTAAATTAGCAAAATCAGTTGGGAAGATTGATGAGTGATAGGTATAAATCTCAGTCCACAAACACAGGTGGGAAAGAAATATAAATATTTTTCTATACAATTTCTATTTTGAGCCTCCAAGCATTGGGAGTAGAAACTTTTATCTTAGTGGTTCAAGGCTTTTGAGTTTCATTGAAAGGCAAGGAAATAACCTGGGCTCTGGACGGGAGTAGGTTTGAGAGAATGCCAATGGCAGTGTTTCATCCTTTCTTCCAGACTTGCTTCTAAGTTTTAGGGGTCTTCTACAGTGCCAAGTGGGGGAGAGGGCATCAGAATCAGGTTCTTGCCATTTTTCTTAGCCATCAGCAGCTGAGATGTACCCTGTCCCAGCTGGTCTTCAGTCAGTGGCCCATAGCCATTCTTATTCCTGTCCTCAAAACCCATTCAGATCAAGCAGCTCCTGTCTCTGCTGCCCCCAGCACCCCCTCAAGCTCAGGGCAATCATTTTGCTGTGGCCTTATAATTTTGCGTCACAGGAAATGTTTTGTCCAGTTCTCCATACACGTCCATGCAGTACTGGCTACATAAGTTGCAGGCCCAGTGCAAAATGATGAATTCACTCTTGATACTAGTTAGATAGCTCAGTCTTTTATTTTTCAACTTTATTTGGGGCTAATTTTGGACTTAAGAGCTGCAAGAATAGCACAGAGAGTTCCTGTATGCCCTTCATTCAGACTCCCCTGATGTTAACAGTTTTCATAACCATGGTACAATGATCAGAACCCAGAAATTAATGTCAGCACAATACTGTAAACTCCAGATTGTCTTCGTATTTCACTAGGTTTTCCACTGAAGTTCTTTTGGCTTCCAGGATTCAATCCAAGGTCCTACCTGGCATTTAGTTGTTACACCTCCTTAGTTTCTTCCAATTTGTGATAGCTCCTCTGTCTTTTCTTATTTGTCATGACCTTGATACTTTTGAAGAGTACTGCTCAGTTGCTTTGTAGAATGGCCCTCCATTTGAGTTTGGCTGATGTTTTCTCTTGATTAGATTGAGTGTATGCATTTGGGGGGAAGAAACCCTACAGGTGATGTGCTATTCTCAGTATTGTGGCCTTTTGAATTTTCCAATAAAATAGTTATAAGAACAGTTCAGTAGTTTGCCCAAAATCATAGAGCTGCTAGCACCAAAGTCAGGACTAGACCTCAAGTCTCACTTTTATGGCAGGATGTTACCACTGACCCATAAATCCTTTCATGTGTGTTTCAATACTACTGAGTCATTCAGTAGTTGCCTTCTAGGATTGTGACTGCTGATCCCTTGTTTGGCCACAGGACAATGACATGGGGGCAAGGAAGGCTGGGCTGTGGAAAGAAATTCTAGAAGAAAAATATTGCAAAGTTTAGTGCTCACTCAGTATCCCTGCTGCTTCATGAATGGCGATGATGATAGACACCACTTATTAAGCCCCAGCTGTGTGCCAGCCACCATGCTATGTGGGCCTGACACTCCAGCCTCAACTCGGCATCGTCACCTTCCCCTTCTAGAATCTCTGTGTTGCAGAAGAGAAGCTGAGAAGCACATTTCCCAAAACCCCTGTCTCAGTATGGTTCCAATTTAGATTTTATCAGTGAGAAGACCTTGTATGAAATTTGAAGGCAGAAGAGAAAGAGAAGTCATTCTCCACAGCCAGACACGTGGGCAGAGGTGAGATTTATAGAAGCTTACTGAGGAACTTAGGAGAAAGGCGCTCCACAGCTGCAGACAGAGGTAGGACTCGGGTTGAGAGGATTTTCAGAGATTCTTGAGAACTTCCCAGCAATCTTTTGAGAATTTCCCCCCTTGGTGCTTCAAGCTGAGGTCTCCAATGTCTGCTCCCTTTATCTTTGCTGGCACCTTCTTTGACTTTGTCTTTCCTACCTCTTTTGATAGTCCTGAAAACCGCTAAAGCCTACGCTAAAACCTTTTGTACCTGGTGCACATAGCATGGCTTCTGTTTTTCGAACTGGCCCCTGATGTAGTATAACGTGTCAATGCATTCGATCCTTTCACCATCCCAGGAGTATGTGTTGTTTTAAACGGGGGAACTCACAAGTCGATTGTGCCTGTACCCGTCAATAAGCAGCTGGATGAATATTTCAGATATTTCTTAGCCATAAAGCTGAAAATCTTTGTTATCAGAATGTGTGTTGTTTTGTGAAAAGAATGAAGATCAAATTTTCATTTATTTTCTTTTCTTTTTCAAATATAAAAGGCTGTTTCCATAAGAAAGCACTTCCAGGCACTCTGAAAGCATTCAGAAATCTGAGGGCTAGAGGTTGATAAACTCCCTTTCTTCCAGCTGGTGGCATTAGAGCACGCAGAGCCAGCCTTAGCATCGCTTCTTGCTGACTTATTTGTCTTTGCCACTAGCCTGAGTCTCCTGAGTGCAAAGATTGTCTTTGGCGCCTAACACAGGGAAAACTGTAGATACCCAATAAACAAAAGCATGCCTCAGTCACCCTGCTGCAGCATGCCTGCAGTTCCACCATCAATATTGTTTCTTGGGTTTGAGCCTTATTTGAGCTTTTTCCCCTGTAAAAATATAAGTTCTTTCTATGCTCGTCCCTTATGCCTTCATTAAGTTGAATCCATTCCTTAATATTGGTTTGATTTGGAGTGTGAAGAGAGCTCAAGGACTTCTTAGTCTTGAGAGAGACTTCTACACAAAGATAAATGTGCAATCAGGGCTGCAACATCCTCTGAAAACGGGAAAAAATTGGAAACAACGTGGTAATTTTTTTTTTTTACAAAAAAGGTAAAATCATGGCTCTCTGTACAGATAAAAAATGAACAGATGCTGGATATTTCATTTAACTCATTACTAATGGGGAACTGGTAACGTGTTACAACTATTTCAAAGGACAATCCAAAGAACAGACACGTGTATAAACCAAGAATATTAAAGTGAATATGCAAATTGGAGGCATGAGGGAAGGAAGTCAGTTGAATCTCCACCAGACAGAATTTATTTGCATGTCTATAGATGCATTGCTATCAGGTACATGCAATTTTCAGAATCCAAAAATGGTTCAAAGACAACAAAAGGTACAGAATCAGAATCTGAGGCCCCAGAAGGGTGTGCTGTAAACAATGCAGTTTTCCACCAAAGCATAATTTTTTCCCCTATGAACTTAAAAGTCCATTAATAGAGAACTGGCAGCGTAGATTAAGAAACCACCAGTACAGTGGGAAAGAATGTATTCGTTAAAAAGAATGAGGCTAATATTAAAGTGAAAGGCAAGCCATAGATTGAAATTATTCACAATACATATGTTTGATAGGGGACTTGCACCCATTATATATAAAAGATTCTATGAATCAACAATAAAAAGATGAGCAACCTAATTAAAAAGTGAGCAAAATTCTTGAATGGGCAGTTCATAAAAGAAGATATAGGAGTAGCCCATAAGAACATGAAAAAGTGCTCAACATCATTAGTCATCAAATTAATGCAAATTAAAATTGTAATGAGATGTCAGTATCCATCCATCAGAATGGCTAACATTGTAAAGACTGGAAACACAAAGTGCTGGTGATGCTGTACAACAACTGGAACACCATATACTGCGGGTAGCAGTGTAAGTTGGCATAGCCACTGTGGAAAACTGTTTGGTAGTTTTCTAATAAAATTAAATGTACATTGCCAATGACCAAGCAACGATAAGTATATTCCCAAGAGAAATGAGTGCACATGTCCGCAAAACGACTTCTACAAGAATGTTCGTAATAATTTTATTTACAAGAGCCCTAAAGTAGAAATACCCCAAATTGTGGTGGGAATACGATCCAGCAACAGCAACAAAATACCAAATTACCAATACATGAAAAAACTTGGCTGAATCTCCAAAATAGCATGTTGCACGAAAGAATCCAGGCACAAAAGAGTACCTACCATATGTGTCCATGGATGGGACGTTCGACAGGCTACACTACTGCATGATGTTGGAAGTCAGAGTAGTGGCTACCTCTGTGGGGGCGATATTGACTTGAAGGGGACATGCAGGAGCCTTTCTGGGGGAGATAGAAATGTTTTACATCTTGATCTGAGATCTGAGTGGTGGTCACACAGGAATACAGACAGTCTCTAGTTACACGGTTTGACTTATAATTTTCTGACTTTATGATGGTATGAAAGTGATATGCAACCACCAAGGGTTCAGACTTTAAGCACCAGTGATTCTTTGACCAAAGAGACTGTGCATTTTTGACTTATGACATTGTCAATTTACAATGAGTTTATTGGGATGTATTAACCCCATCATTAGTTTAGGTGCATCTGTATGTACGTGTAGAAAGTCTTCAAGCTGTACTTCACTTGCGTGCATTTGACAATAAATGAATTGTACCTCAACAAAGTGCTGTTAAAAAAAACAATGTAGTCAATCTAGATAAAATGATTTGAAAATCATGTCCTGACATGCAAAGACATATTTCTTAAATTCAAACAGCAAGTCACAGAACAATAAATGGAATACAATTCCATCTGCATTATTAAAATCCACATGGGTATTTGTGTGTAATACATAAATGCATCAAACAAGTAAGAGGATAGTTGTCTGAATGCTTACTGTTGTTAATTCTGGGGAATGGAAAGGAATAAGCGTGGGGAGACATTATTGTTTGCATAGTTTGTAATGTAAATGAATGCATAATTTAAAATAGGCCAATTCTAATTCAAGTAATAAGAACAGAAAATGGAATACTTGATCTAGAAGAAGAGTGCTGAAAGGGACAGTTGCACAGTAGGGCTGGTGCTGGCCCAGAGATTTCAACTGGATATCTTATGAGAAAAATTTCTTTTGGTTAAACAATGGCATTTTAGTTAACTCTAAACAAAGCCATGACCAAAGGTCTTCTGTGAATCCAGTCGTTTCAATGTGTTCAGGCTGCTATAACAAAATACCTTAGATTGGGTAACTTATAAACAACAGACATTTATTGCTCACAGTTCTGGAGGCTGGGAAGTCTAAGATCAAGGTACCAGCAGGCCCAATGTCTAATGAGGACCTGCTTCTTGGCTCATAGATGGCCGTCTTCTCACTGTGTCCCCACGTGGTGGAAAGGGCAAGGGTGCTCTCTGGGGTCTCTTTTATAAGGGCATTGATCCCATTCATGAGGGCTCCACTCTCATGACCTAATCACCTCCTAAGGGCTCTGCCTCCTAATACAGTCACCTTGAGTGTTAGGATTTGAACATATTAATTTTAGGGTGGGGGAACACAAACATTCAGACCATAATACCAGTCTAGGGCGGCAAAAATACAGTTTTGGTCTCAGCCCCTTAGCACTGTGTCTTTCACAATGCAGGTCATCTCCTTTCAGTGGGTGGTGCAATCAGTTTGATGAATTGAGATCTGTATTTTAAAAAGATAAAATAGAATAGAAAAGAAAATAGCAGAGGACAATGTTATTTTGGAAAACTTCCGTCTCCATTTTATAGCTATACTGTATGCAGGAAATGGATCGCCATGTAAGGAGTATTTCTTATTGGGGTCACGGTCAAAAAATATTTGAAAGCCACTGGCTCTAGTAACTTGAGCTCATCCTTGCTATAGCTCACTGCTCTGACCCACACAGTGTGACTGGTTTGTCCTTACCCTATAATTTAGAGAACCTGAGGGCTAGTGCACAAAGACAAGCAACGCTTTTCTCTCTGCCTGTTACAAGAGCACTAGCCTCTGTTAAGTCAGTCACAAGTGACTTCTGCAGAAAGACCTTTTACATCCAGACCAGACTTAGGAAGCAGGGGCTGAACCACTGTGGGTTGTGTTTAGTATGTGTTTGTGTGTGTGTGTTTGTGTGTGTGTGTATGTAAGACAGAGAGAGAGAGAGAGAGAGAGAGAAATATATATATATATATATATATATATATATATATATATATATACACACACACACACACACACACATATTCATGGTCCAATATATTTTCCTTATCCCTAAATGGCCAGATAAGGGTCCTACTTAACTGAGATATCCTTTCAAAATCATTAGAGTCTTTTACTTTGGCTTGAACAGGACAATCCAAGCCAGCCTGAGGAGGCAATCATACATTTGCATCGCTAATATGCTTCATTTTCAGAGAATGTTGACACTTCAAGATTTTAATGCCACCACTTAAGTGAGTTTCCAAGTAAGTAACTTTCTTGATGTTCCTGAAATAAATTTTACATCTTAGTGGATATCACTTTGCTCTATTAGCACTTGTGTTTTCAACCTATTTGTTGGTTTACTTAAGTGGTGAATGCTGTCTGTTTAAGGAAGATATAACACATTGATATGTTTTTGTGGTGCCTAGCAAGGCAGTATGCTGTACTTATATTCACTTACTGGGTTCCAAGAATAATTATTGTTAAGACACCCTTTTGATCTGCCTAAGAATACCAGCCTAAAAAGAAAAGCCATTACCCAGTTTACAAACTGTGGGCCTGACAATAGATGTGTGCACATTGGCACACTTACCAGCTTGTCCATTCTTAAGAGATATGAGCCAATTCAGAGACCTGAGGTATGTCACTGTGTATGCGGGTAGGCACTCTAATGTGTGATGATCAGTCTGGTGCCAAAGGCAGTAAGATTCAGCAGGGGGAGGATTTGAACCATGACACAATCACAACAAAGGGCTCAGCTGGATCATGGAAGTTCTGCATGGATGGCCTTGAGACAAGAGGGTCAGGACTTTATCCCTCCTCACCCACCAGTCATTGGATGTGAGCTACCCCCAGGATGCATGTGTCACCTTGGGTGAAGCATCTCTCTTTGGCTGATGGCAATTCCCAGAGAGCTGTCAGCCTCCAGCACTCAAAGCAGCTGGGGGACATGGTTATGTTGGGCCTGAAATGGGGAGAAGCATGATGCCAGCTTCCATGCCTGGCGAGGGCCTCAGGCTACTTCCATTCATGGTGGAAGGTGAAGGGGAACCAGTGTGTGTCGAGATTATATGGTGAGAGAGGAAGCAAGAGAGAAGGAAAGTGCCAGCTGTCTCAGGAGCTAATGAGAACTCATCCCTGAGGGAGAGCATTAATCTATTCATGGGGGATCCACTCACACAACCCAACCGCTTTCCATGAGGCCCCACCTCCAATGTTGGGGATTGAATTTCAACATGAGATTTGGAGGGGACAAATATCCAAACTATATAGTAGGTGCTTCTTGTCTGACTTAGAATTTATCAAATAAATTTATACAAATAAAGTATCACTTTTAAATCTGCTTCATATATTGAAAAGTCAGATAAGATTTATCTTGCATAAAAAGGAATTTGTTCCTTGAAAGGCATTGGTCTGCAATCCCTCTCCCATCTCTAGCCAAGGTGACTTTCAAATATGGAATAGGAAATTTTATAACAATAAAAAAGAAAAAGAAGAGGTTTCTGATGCTGAGCATAACTCCCATTCGACTCTGCCAAGCCTCTGCATCCTTATCAAAACTGAACAAGAATTCTTGGCTCTTTTTGCCTGCACTAGCCTCTTTCTGGAGCAAGGGCAAGAAAGAACAAGGGAAGTTCTCTTCTGGTTATTATTTTAAGTGCTTGTTTCCTTCTGGTTTTCTTTTTTCCTTCCTTGCCACAGTTTTTAACATGTGCTACATTTATTCAGACAACAGAACAATATTATCCCACTGGAGATGAAAAACAATACTCCCAGAAGCAAAGCCCATGCATTGCAAAGAACTCAAAGTCCTATTTCCCAGAGATAAAGCCTTATTTATCTTAGAATGGATTTGGCCTTTTAAAACATAGATACAAAGCAGAAGGAGGAACGCAAATATAACCCCAAAGTCTCTATAAAGCTATTTAAACTGTAGAGTGGTGAAGCAAGATCTTAAATTCTTTTAGAAAAGAAAAGATTCTTTTGAACTATTTTTCATTGTCCTACCTGTCACTTCAAAGGAAGATTTGGAATGATCTTTAGTGACTTTCTTCTGTTCAATGGAGGGTGTGAGGATGTTGGAAGGGGTAATTTGAACGGAGTTACCTATCCACAATCTCCTAGCTTTCCCTTCCATTTCCCCATAGGGCCACTGTAAGGAATAAACAATGAAAGGTTGCAAATCATCTTGAAAAGAATAAAGAGCAAAACAAATGTTCCTTAATAATTTCCTCCAAAAGTGGTGCAAGTTAAAGAGTAGGACAGTCTAGAGCCAGGCTTCATTCACTCTGATCTTACAGAGAGTGGGCAGGTTTGCCCAGGCAACGTCAACATCTTCACTGAAGGTCTCCAGGGAAAGATAAGTTCTTTCTGGAAGTGTCAGCCATGCTGGGTCTCTCAATTCCCACCTGGAATCAGGGCCAAGCAAAACTCCGCTGTGGTCTCCAGGAGCCTTTGGAGCATTGAGCTGTGCAGGCAGCTCATTTGTGACATCCATAAGATGAAGAATTGTTAACCCATCCCTGGCCCCACATCCTTACTAAATTCCAGTTGTGAATACCAACCTTAAATGCGCTACTTTACCTTCTCCCTCTGCAGTAGCCCTGCGCAGCACTGCTCTGCAGTGCTCTGTTGTAAATAAGGCCATCAGTATGCAGTTATGCATGCTGAGGGATGCTCACTAAATAACATGTTCATTGGTTACATTTTGCCATGAATTCCCTACATTTCAGGAGATCAAAAATAAATGTTAATGACTCAATTATCTCTGACATTAAGCAATAAGTAGAAATGGTGTAAGACATGCTGCGATTTTTTTTTTTTTTCTGAATGAAAGGTTGTCTTAGTTTGGGTTACCACAGAAGCCAACCCTGAGACAAGGACTCAAAGTACAAATTATTTAATTGGTAGATGAAGAAAAAACTGGTGTCGAGTGGGGAAGTGAGCCAGGCAAGGGAAGAAGCCAATACAAGGCTGTATTGGATAATTTAATGTCCAAAGAGAACCCTTTACAAGTCAATCTGTTCCCCCATCCATTCATTCTCCCAAGTCTCTATTCATCCTCCCTAGTAACCATTAAGAATTACCTAAATTCCTCCTCTCTCCCTCCCCTCTAAAATGAGGTTACATAAACTTCTGGACCCCTTTGAGATATGAGGTAATCACTCCATAATTCTTCCCGTGCATATGGTAAATAAATTTGTAACCTCTTTCTCTTTTTTTAAAAAAAGGTGGTACTGGAACTTAAGCCTGCTGGAGAACTTCAGGAGGCAGTGTAGAAAACATGCCTCAACATGGATGGAACTAGAGGACATTATGTTAGGTGAACTAAGCTAGGCACAGAATGACAAATATTGCATGTTCTCACTCATATATGGGACCTTAAAAAATTGATATGATGGAGATAAGGAGTGGAATGATGGTTACCAGAGGCTGGGAAGGGTGCATGTGTGGGAGGGGAGTGGAGAGAGGTTGGTTCATGGATACAAACTTACAGTTGGATAAAAGGAATAAGTTCTATTGTTCAATAGCAGAGTAGGGTGACTATAGAGTTAATAGCCTAGCTATTCTATATCTCAAAATAGCTAGAAGAGAGGACTTGAAATGTTCCCAACACATAAAAATGATAACTACTGGAGGTGATGGATATCCTAAATACCCTGACTTGCTCATTACACATTCTATACAAGTAACAAAATATCACATGTACCCCATAAAGACGTAGAAACATTAGGTATCAATTAAAAAAAAAAAACATACCTGAGTGTTATCCTACCTGCAGGTGAGGAAGCCAAAGCTTTTATATCCCAAAGCCTGGCAGTTGAGGACTGGGTTCAGGACTATTGGAGAAGCACTAATTTCCCAGCTCTTTCAGCCTACTACCCTGGTGGCAAAATGGCTGCTTATAGGTTAGGGATGGGGTGGATGTTACATGCAGATATCTTTCAACACAATCTGAGTTTTCTACTGCCAATTTTTTTTTTCTGATGGTGGGAAAGAGGCAAGTTTCATTTATTTTGATTTGATTGATTTCTAACAATTTTGTTATCCAGTGTATCAAGTCCTCCTGCCTTGCTGTTTTGCTTCAAAAAGGTAATGGCTATCCTTGTGCTTTTGTATTCCCATATAAATTTCTCTACTTCACAGGTTTAGTGTAGGATCAAATGAATTAATAATATCTGTAAAAGTACAGCAGAAATGGAAGGTGGCAGTTTGCAACTGGATAGAAAATGAATCTAGGAAAAGCAGTAAGCTAGAAAATAAAACTATCACACTTGTTCCTTATTTTAATGTGTTTATTATTATTATTATTAAGAAGGTACAAATGTTTTCGTTACATGGATACCTTTTATTAATATAATGATTAAGTCAGGGTTTTGGTGTGCCTGTCACCAGAATAGTGCTCATTGTACCCAATAGGTATTTTTTATCTGCCATCCCCCCTCTTGGTTTCCAATGTGCTTTACATCTCTTTGTGCCTGTGTGTACCCATCTTTTAGCTCCCACTTATTAGTGAGAACATACGGTGTTTGGTTTTCCATTCCTGAGATACTTCACTTAGGATAATGGTCTCCAGTTCCATCCAGGTTGCAGGAAGTTCAATAAATTGTGCTGAGAAAACTGGATAGTCACATGCATAAGAATGAGATAGGACCCCACCTCTCACCATATACAAAAATTAATTCAAGATGGATAAAAGACTTAAATGTAAGGCATGAAACCATAAAAGTTCAAGAAGAAAATGTAGGAAAAACTCTTAATGTCTTTTAAGTGGTTTTGCTTCTGAACCCCAAAATGTGGAGTTTCCAGTGATTTAGTTTATGTCATGTTTTCTGATTAATCAGAGACCTTTCTTGGAATCTGACATGATCTTAATTTGGACCAGTTGGTCACCTGCTCCTGACTTGACCACATGGGGGATGAAACTATCCCAGTCTCTGAACTAAAGAGAACCACAGTATTAGTAGATTTCTCTCTACTAGCAATGCAAAGTCAGCAACTGGCCTGTAGTACCCCAACTTTGGATTTGGAGGGATTATCTTTATAGTCTATTTTGTATGTGGTCAATTTTTATAAATGTTCCATATAATCTCAGATTAAATGTGTGTCCTCTTATTTTTTGGGTGCAATGTTCTGTATATAAATATTACATCAAGCTATGTTTTAGGATTTAAATTAAATTAAATTAAATTTGGATTAAATCTTTGCTATTCTTATTATATATATATTTTGTCCATCTTATCAATATTTTTTAAGAGAAGTAAAATCTCCTTCTATAATGGAGACTTATAAAAATTTTGCTTTATATATTTTGAAACCACATTATTAAGTGCATATAGGTTCAAAATTGTTAGATTTTTCTTTTAATTATCAAATCAGATCCTGCTTCATTCCTACTAAGTTTTCACCCTTTAAATTCTGTTTTGCCTGATATTAATTTTGCTAGATAGATTTTTTTGGTATTTGTCTAGTATATCTTCTGTTTTAGCTTGCATATGTCATTATGTTTTAGGTGTGCCTTTTTATAAATAGCCTATGTGTGGCTTTTGTTTTTAATCTACCTAACGAAAACAGATTTATTTATCTTTTAAAGATAGTGGTTAAAACATAGATTACTGATATATTTGGGTATAATTTTTGCTTTGTTTTTGCTGCTGTTGTTCCTGTTTATATATGCCATTTTTTTTTCTTCTGGTCTCAAAGTTATGCATTCTATTTTTTTCTTTGTCACCTATCTCATGCTCCCATTTTCCATTGCCTTTGACCTTTTATATTGCTGATGAGATGTTTTCCAAAAGGCTAGTTGTTTTTCTTTTGTGTGGAATTGAGTAAATACATGATCAATGTTTATCTGGTAGAGTTAACATTCACTACATATTTGAGGGTTGTTTTCGTGCACCTAATGATGTATCAAGTGTATGTTGCCTTAATGCCTGCTCACAGAGAGTAGAGGCATGCTAGTGAAATGTGCTCAAATTTTCTTTAGTGTTTCTCTCCACAGAAATTGGCTGAACTTCTTTCTTCTTCCCCTTTCTCTTTTTTCATGATTTTCCACCAGTAGCCTTTGAAAAGGAGCCTAAAGTAGAGTTGACAGGAGTTGCAAGAGGTAGCAGGAAGGAAGGTTCAGTACATCATAAAACCCAAGCTACTTAATTCTGTGAAGTTAATAGCTTTTAAAGGGAACCTCTTTTTTCCCTTTTACATTTGTGTGACTGCTTTGTCCTGTGACACGTGCACCTTCAGCTGACTTTTGAAAGCCTGCTATTTTGGAGGTCATAATTTTGACTGATGGGCCTATAATTAGTAAGTGCTCATTAAGTACTCTGTCCTGAGTATTTCTGTGGGGTGGTAGAGAATGTTCCTAGCAGCTGCCAGGGTGATAACAGTCCTACAAATTGGAATGACTCCAAAAGTAACCAAAGAACCTTATAAAGATTAAAAACAAGCAAGCAGGAAAAAAAAAAAAAAAAAAAAAAAAAAACCACCAGCAGTAGCTGTTAGCAGCAGCTACAGCAAGGGAGAAAACTGTGTGATGGCCTCTTGGTCACCAAATCAAAGGGCCTCCTTACCCTTGTTTTCTTCATAATGTTCAAAGCTTGATACTCTCTTAGTTTTCCTCTCCTTCTTTCCCTAGTGGCTCTTTGTCTTCCTGTCTCCTAGCTACAGATATTTTCCAAGTATTGATCTGGAGTCGTTGTCTCGCTTCCCTAATCCTCACCTACAAAGAACATTCCATTCCTATGGCTTCAGTCAGATAGAAGCTTTATGTTGATGACTCCCAAGTCCACATCTCTGGCTTCTACCCAAACTCCAGGCCCACATTTTTAATTGTCTGCCGAACATTTTGCCTAGAGGTCCCTCCGAAACTTTGACTCAATACACCTAAAACCAAACTACTCTTTTCCTTAAAACCAACTCCTATACCCTATGACCCAACAATACCACTCCTGTATAATAGCCCAAAGAAACGTGTAAACAATGTAGCAAAATCCATGTTTAAGAATGTTCATAAAACATGATATATCATGATCAATTTGAGTTTGATCTAAGGATGCACAGTTGACAAAATTAGAAAATTAAGCAGTGTAATTCATCACATAACAGAGTAAGGAAAAATAATCACATGATTATTTCAATAGATGTAGAAAATTTTTTTGATAATTTTAAACAATCATCCGTAATAAATACTCTTAGTGAAGTAAGAGTAGATGAGAACTCTTTAATCTGCAAAAGTTCTACTGCAAACATTATATTAAATGACAAAATGTTAAAAACTTTCCCTTGGAGATCAGGAACAAAACAAGGATGCCCCTGATAACCACTGCTATTCAACATTGTGAGCATGCTCTGGCCAGCACATAAGACAATGAAAAGGAAATAAAACCATAAGAATTGGAAAGAAAGAAGCAGAAAACTGTCATTATTTGCAGATGATATGATTGTATTCATAGAAAATACAAATGATTCGGCAGATAAACTATTGAAATTAATAAAAGAATTTAGCACAGTCTCCAGATATAAAACCTCAATATCCCCAAAGCCAATATATTTCTCCATACCAGCAACAAACAGAAAATTAAATTAATATCAAATATCTATGAATAAATCTAATAAAGGATGTGTAATATCTCTACAGAAAATAATGATAAAACCTATTTTGAGATGTTAAAGAAATGCCAAAAAGGGGAGCTATACCTAGTAACCATGAGCAAAAAAAAATGTCAATTCTCCCTAAATTTATTTCTGAATTCAACACAATTCCAATGAATGGAATTTTGGTGGAACTTAACAAACTGATTTTAAAATTTATATGGGAATACAAAAGGACAAGGACAGCCATTACCTTTTTGATGTAAAAGAGCAAGGCAGGAGGACTTGATCCACTGGATAACAAAATTGTTATAAATCTATGGTAATCAAGGCAATATATTATTTTTTCAAGGATAGAAAAATAGACCAGTGGAGTAGAATGAAGAACCCAGAAACATACGGTTAATAAGGTTAATATTTGACATTTTTTGCACTGTAGAATGGAGAAATATCAGTTGTTGGAATAAACAATACGGAGACAAAGGGATGGCAAAGAGGTATTATCAGACATAGTGTCTTAGGTCATGCTTCCTGGAAGCAGAGCTAGTGACAGGGATTCTGGTACATTCTGTTTATTGGGGGAATGCTCTCAGGAGAAAGGGAGAGAGGTAAGAGGAACAGGGCAGGAAAAGGTGCTAAACAATGATGTGTTCTTAACTTCAGTCTGATCTCCTAGGGAGTGCTGTAGTGTAAATTGCACAATAGAGTTGGTTCCCCTTGAGGCAAGGAAGCCAGAATTTCATACCCCTGTGGTTTGTAGTGATTGGCTATGGGCTACAACACAAACACAGAGGTGGGCATAGCTTCCTGGGCAAAAGTGGCTCTCATTCAGCTGGGAGAATTCTCCAAAGAAGGGTCAGCTTTTGGCAACCAACATACAACAGCTGGAGGGATGGGTGAATTGGTTGGTAAAGGCTATCACTGTGGAATGCCAATAGTGTCCTTTGTGGTGGGGGCTTGGTTACTACTCTTGAGTCAACCTTAGTGCTTGGGTGATGTGGACCTTATGCTGGAGTCAGGAAGCTAGACAAGAGGCTGCCATGACAGGGCACAGTGATCTGGAGTGGAGAGGGAGGGTGAGCTCTCCTCCTAGGGGGTGAGAAGGAGGTTGTGGCAGGGACTCAGAGCCATTTCTAGAGATGAGATTGAAGCCACCAGAGGGAGAGAGTCAATACCCTTTTAGAACATCGAACCAAAAACCCCAAACAGACTATAAGTTCACCAGCTACAGTCGCTGACCTCAAGGCCAGCAGGGGACACAGCACCACAGAATTCAAGGATGCCTTCTCTCCAAGACCAGCATTTCCAAGACCAGCGTCCCATTTCCCCAATACCCAGGCTCTAGCTTAGAGAATACCCATGAGCTTGGAAATAAATGCCATTGGGGTTTGTGGAGAATAATATATCAGGTTATAAAATAAAGAAATTATATTTTTACTGCATATTTGAATTACGTGAGTGAAATTTCAACATCCACTTTAAAACACTTTAAGGCCACTAGATTACTGTATTTAAACATATAAATGATATAGTCAAAGTTTGACTTTTGACAACAAGATTATAAACCTTTTGAGAGAGAGTGGTGCAACTCACATAGGAAAGTACTAGATAATTCCACCTTGTCTAATTTCACATTTTCTTGAGATTTGAAACTCATTGTCTTTTATTTTAACCCACAAATGTTACCAAGAGTCAGTGGTAAACGTCGAAAAACACGGGGGAAAAAGAAGACTAGATTATAAATTATATTGGGATATTTGTTACTAATTTAGAAAAAAACTCAATTTAGACCCACATCTCATACCACAATAACAGATGGATAAATTATATATAAGAAATTAATTCAAAAGGAAAAACAGTGAATTTTATGAGGTCTCTGGAGTTTTCTGTAAGTTTTATAAGCTTTACAGTAATAAAACATCACAATTATGACTGACAAATGACTACATAAAATTAAAATTGTCTATATAAGAAATTAAACAACACAGGGGAAATATTTTTCAATAAATATGAGAAATAGAGGCTTAGTATCTTAAGCAAATTAAAAAGAAAACATTAGTACTCTAACAGTAAAGAAGAAAAAGACATAAACAATTCCAAATGAAGAATTGTGCTAAGTAAACAAATAAATGGGGAAGTGTTAAACTTTCATTTCAACCTTTATCAAATATTTATTGAGCATCTACTATGGACCAGGCATAGTTCCTGGCACTTTATCAAAGTAGTTCTAGGTACTGTCATCAAAGAATACAAGCCAAGTTATTAATACTAATCAGGTCCTAATGAAATTGAAATTGATACTTTCCTACAGCACTGATGGAAGTAAAATTACACAATCCCAATTGGATCTGACCATACCTGTATAGTGATGTAGTATTGTTTAAGCCCTTTAACTCAGGAATTCCACTTTGAGGAACATATCTACAAAGAAGAAAATAAATCCCAAAAGGGAAAAAAAATGTGTATGTCTGAAGATGTTCAACACATCATATTTTATAAAGAGAGAAAGAAAAAATATGTAGAAGCATCATAAGCACTTAACATTTTTATCCACGTTTTCCCAGAATTATTTTACTATAGAATACATTTTCACAGGATATTTATTAACTTGACTGAGAACACTTTCAGGAAGAGAGGGTCTATAATTTTGGTGATCCTCCTGTTAGGGTTATAGGTTAGTGATGTGCTTTGTATAACAATAAGGTTTCAGTGGGTGAGGTATTTGGAACCTGGATCCACTTAAGCACCAGCCTCTAACTGAGAAGAAAGAAAGTTTCTGGAACATAAATAACCAAATAGAATGATGTCCTTTCATTATATACTTTTCTAGATTTTTCTGAGTTGTGTGCATCTCATATGGCCCTCAGTAAGGCTAGATGAGACAGCCCCAGCCTATCTACTGGACACAGGCCCTGAACTCCTAAGGAAGAATGAGAATGAATTTCCTGTTTCATAGAGACTAAGACATTCATAGAGAGGACAAGACCCCTTTATCAACTAGAGAGTTCAGAAAAAAGGGCAAACTACCTGATTGGGTCTCAGAATAAACATTCTTAGCAATGGCATGCTAAGAGCTCTCCAGGGTCCTGAACAACTGTTGACGTCTCTCTCATGCTGATGGAAACTTCTCATTAGTGCCTCTCACCTAACAAATTCACTACCTCTGCTTGCCTTGCAGCTTGCCCTTTGGCCTCAGACTCCCTGACATTATCTGTCTATGACCCATATACGAGGACACTTCAGCCATTGCCTGTTCTTTGCATGTACTGGCAGCTTCGTTTATCAGGTTCCTGTTAAGGAAAGTCTATTTGAGGCTATTTCAGTAGGACAGAATATATATTTTATTAACTCTTGATTGTACTATCAGGAAGGAAGGAACTCAGGAGAGATAATTTTCACACTTTTAGAGCAGTAAAGCCTTGAATCTGTCATATTTGCTTGTTGCTGGGATACTTGAGGAAGTGACTCCTAGAAGAACACATGGAGGGAGCAGAAGGAGGAGATCACTGGAGAGTTGAGAAGTGCAAATAGCCTACATGAGACTTGTCTATTGTACTTTCAAATCTTTCAATTACTGGATTAGCAATAGGATACAGAAGAGTGCTTTAAATATGGTTGGTGCTAAAAACCAAATGAATATTAAAGTAAGTACTAGAAAAACAGAGTTGTAGTCGTCTTTTTTTCTTTTTAACTAAGTAGCTGTAAACATTGGGCAAATTATTTTAACTTCTTTGTATTAATGTACAATAACTGGTACAGGAAACAACTCCCCAAATTCCAATCATTCAAAGCACTGTAAGCTTATTTCTTACTCATGCAACAACCCAGTAAGTATTCCTGGCAGGGTGGCTTCCTTGGACAACTCTGCTCCTAGTGATGAGTCAAGCCTTTTCCATCTTGTAGTTTTGTTGTCCTCTAAATCCATGGAATAATCTTTATTCACCTGGTGACTGAAGAAAGAAAATGGAGGGTCATATATATTGGAGGGTTTTATGGGTCAGTTGTTGAAGTTGTACACATCACTTCTACTCATATGCCACTGGACAGGACCCATTACAAGTTCACATCTAACTGCAAGGGATCCTGGGAAATGTAGTCTTGCTGTATGCCAAAAAGAAACAAGGACACAGCTTGGTGAACAACTCGCTAGTCTCCACCATACTGTCTGGGTTCTTATTTCCTCAACTATAAAATGATGCAAATAACATCTTCCCTTCCTTCTCCACAGAGTTATTGTGCAGATCAAAGGAGATCATCAGTGTGAAGGTGCCTTGAAAACTGTAGAACATATACAGGAAGAGAATAATTATTACTTGGTTTATCTATCTTCAAATGTTAATTTTGGGAGTGGATACAGGTATTTTTTCTTTGGGAGGACTACTTATAGTTGGCCCTAGTATATACCAAGTATAAAATTATTTAATGGATATTATAAAATATTTTTTCATATGGGGTGAAAACAGATTATAAATGGACTTTTGATATTTCATAATTTTAATGCCTTGATAAAAATATACTAGGATGAAATTAAAGAAAAATACTATTTTGCCTTCAAGCCTCATTTTTTGCAAGGTTCTATAAGATGCTTATAACCTCCTAGAGAATTAAACCTACCATAGGTTTGATAATAGGTAGTAAGTTCTATTATCTTTGACATTCTTCTCTGGAATCATTTTGGGAAATGGGATATTTATTATGATAGTTGTGCATGCCATCTAATTATTTACATACAAACATGCACAAACACACATAGTCCCTTTTTCACTTTTCTGAGGCCCTTCAACCCTCAGCAGCCAGAAACTTCTATTCCCTCTGACTCCCGAAGCAAGCAAACCAAAATATTGCCTCCTCTAACTTCTTCTTCTCAGATTTTCCATGAATCAGAGGATCTGATAGAATTGCATTATGCTTACATACCCAGCAACACTCCAGTGATTTCTGAACACTGATCACTCTTTAGTTTCATTATGTTTTGACCTGAAGCTACCATCAGCCATCTGGGAAGGGCTATTATTTAAGCAAACATCACTCAGCCAATTGTGACTGAAGCATTGGATCATGCTGAACTGAGAGATTTCTTCTAGGGATGAAAGGAAATAATAAGAAATCACAATAGCAAGGGACATACTTTGAGACCCAGCTTAGTTTTCTGAAAGGAGAAAAAGAAAGACGTTTGTTTGAAACCCCGGGGCCTTAGGGTAGTTCACTAGAGCACACTAAGCCTTAGGAATAATGTCTAATTTATCTCAGAGCAGACTGAACTCACAGCTTAAAAATTCAAAGGAAAGATTATACATATTGAGTTACTCTCAATATGCATAAAATAACTGAATGTGAACATGACCTAAAGGAAATTAGACTGCACATAATCGCGCATTCTAGTGCACTGTGGTATTAACTTGAAGACACAGAGCCTTGGGTTTTGTGGAAGGAAATAGAAGTTGGGATGTAAAATGAAGCAAAGAAGGAGATGCCCTTGGAAATATGAATAGCTATAAAATGAAAGCAGTGTCTAATCAAATAAGAGCTTTCTATGGAGAAACTATCCCTCCCATCTGGATATCTTGGCTATCTATCTCTTATCAGGAAAAAAAAAAAGTGGGTCAGGGAATTATACCAAAGCAGAAAGCAGATCTCTTTCAGCTGGACAAGCTTTGAAGGAATTAAAAAAATCTCTTCCAGTGCCTCTCAGTGGATATCTTTTTTTTTTTTTAATCTCCTTCTATCATCCATTTGCTGGCTACGTTTCTACTTGGATTTCATTTTGGTCTGTGCTCTACTCATCCTATGTGTCTCATGAATCCACGAAAATTGGTGCCAAAGCCAAGACTGCTAAAAATGCTGGAGTCCTGCAGCAGATTGGGTCCACCATTTATTCAGTGACAGCTTACATTAGGGGGTATCTTCTCATTTTGACGATTAAGCCATGTTGAAAGAGAAGAGGAGATGGTTTTGCTTCCAGAAGGATTTAAGCATCGAAATATTATACTTGCAATAAAAATTTCCCCCTTTACAGGATAATACACTTGGATCTTCCCAGATGCCCTGAGGAGGGAGACGTGGGAGAATGTAGAGGCCATGTGAGAGAGGGGAGAAAGAACTGGGATTCAAAAGTTAAGGAAATCTAGAATCTTGTTCTGTCTCTTACTGAATCTGAGACCTTGGCAAGTGGCTGATCTCTCTGAATCTCAATGTCTCCATTTGCAAAATAATAGTAACAATGGCAGTAAACAATGGAGAGGCAGGATGGTATAGGAGGCAGCACACACACTGCAGAGACTGATTGCCAGGGTTCAAATGCTGTCTCTGCTGTTATTTAATAACCTAATATTCCTTGTAACACGTTTATACCTCAGCTTCTTTCTTTTTTTCCTTTCGATTTTACATCTAGCTGAAGCTTGAACTATGTTGCAGGTTGCAAAATGTTTCATTTTGCTTTTTTTAAATTAATTAACTTTATTTTCTGGAGCAGTTTTAGGTTCACAGCAACATTGAACAGAAAGTACAGAGAGTTCCCATATACCCCCTACCCGTACACATTCATAACCTGCCCCACTAACAAACATCCCTCAGCAGGGTACTACATTTGTCACAACCAATGAACCTATACTGACACATCATTATTGCCCAAAGTCCATAGTTTACATTAGGGTTCACTCTTGGTGTTGTACATGCTATAGGTTTGGACAAATGTATACTGACATGTGCTCACCATTATAGTATCATACAGAATACAGGCATACCTCAGGGATATTGTGGGTTGAGTTCCAGACCACCACAGTAAAGTGAATATCACAATTAAGGAAGTCACATGAATTTTTTTTAGTTTCCTAGTACATATAAAAGTTATGTTTACTTTATATTGTAGTCAATTAAGCATGCAATATTATTTATACTGTAGTCAATTAAGCATGCAATATTATGTCTAAGCAACAAATGTACATACTTTAATTTAATAATCCTTTATTGCTAAAAATGTTAACAATCATCTGAGCCTTCAGTGAGTTGTAATCTTTTCACTGGTGGAGAGTCTTGCCACGATGTCAAGGGCCTTGCTTTGAGTTAGGCTGTGGCTTAAGGAAATGTTGTGGCTGGTTGGATCTTCTACAACTTTCTTCATATCAACAATAAGACTGTTTTGCTTTCTTATCATTAGTGTATCCACTGGAGTAACATTTTTAACTTCCTTCAAGAACTTTTCCTCTGCATTCACAACTGTTCAGCACAAGGGGCCTAGCTCTTGGTCTATCTTGGCTTTTGACATGCCTTCCTCACTAAGCTTAATCATTTCTAGCTTTTGATTCAAAGTGAGAGATGTGTGACTCTTGTTTTCACTTGAACACTTAGAGACCATCATCGGGTTATCAGTTGGCCTAATTTCAATATTGTTGTGTCTCAGGGTTTAGAGAGGCCTGAGGACAGGGAGAGAGATGGAGGAAAGGCTGATCAGTGGAGCAGTCAGCACACACATTTATCGATTAAGTTTGCCATCTTATATGGACATGGTTTGTGGTGCTCCCAAAACAATTACAATAGTAGCATCAAAGATCACTAATCACAGATCACCCAAACAGATTTAATAATAATGAAAAATTTGGAATTTTGTGAGAATTACCCAAACAGGACACAGAGATATGAAGTGAGCACGTGCTGTTGGAGAAAGGGCGCCAATAGACTTGCTTGATGCAGAGGGTTGCCACAAACCTTCAAGTTGTAAAAAACCCAGTATCTGTGCAGCACAATAAAGTGAAGTGCAATAAAGGGAGGTATGTCTGCAGTTTCACTGTCCTAACAATCCTCTATGCTCCAGCTGTTCATCCCTCCCTTCCCACAATGCCTGGCAATCACTGATATTTTTACCATCTCCATAGTTTTGTCCTTTCTATTAATAGAATGTCATATGGTTGGAACAAGATTGTATGTATCCTTTTCATATTGACTTCCTTCACTTAGTATTAAATAATATTCATTTAAGGTTCCTCCACGCCTTTTCATGGCTTGATAGCTCCATTTTATTTTGCACTGAACAATATTCCAATGTCTGGATATACCACAGTTTGTTTATTCACCTACTGAAGGACATCTTGGCTGCTTCCAAGTTTTGGAAATTATAAATAAATCTGCTATAAACATTCATGGGCATGTTTTTATGTGGATATAAGTTTTCAGTTCATTTTAGTAAATATCAAGCAGTGTGGTTGTTGGTTTATGGTAAGTGTATGTTCACTTTTGTAAGAAACTGCCAAACTGTCTTCCAAAGTGGCTGTACCATTTTGCATTCCCACCAGCAATGAATGTGAGTTCCTGTTGCTCCACATCCTCGCCAACATTTAGAGTGTTCAGTGTTTTGGGTTATGGCTGTTCTAATAGGTTTGTAGTGATACTTCATTGTTTCAATTTGTAATTCCCTAATGAAATATGATGTTGAACATCTTCTTATATCTTTACTTGCCATCTATGTATCTTCTTTGGCAAAGTGTCTATTCAGAACTTTTGCCCATTTTCCAATCAAGGTGTTCATTTTCTTATTGTTGAGTTTTAGGAGTTCTTTTTATATTCTGAATAATAGTCTATGATGGTTAATTTTATGTGTCAACTTGACTGGACTAAAGGATGCCCAGATAGCTGGTAAAACATTATTTCTAGTGTAGCCATGAGAGTGTTTCTGGGTGAGATTAGCATTTGAATCAGTACTCTGAGTAAAAATGACACACCTTTACCAGTGTGGGTGGGCACCATCCAATCTGTGGAGGGCCCTGGTAGAACAAAAAGGCAGAGAAAAGGTGAATGTACTCTCTCTCTTCTTAAGCTGGGACACCCATCTTCTTGTGCCCACAGACATTGGCACTCTTGGGCCTTTGGACTTCAGACTCTGGGACTTATACCAGTGGGCACCCTGGTACTCAGGCCTTTGGACTGAGATTGGGAGTTATACCATCATCTTCCCTGGTTCTCAGGCCCTTGGACTCAGGCTTCTCTGATTTTCCAGCTTGCAGATGGCAGATGGTGAGACGTCTCAGTCTCCATAATCACATGAGACAATTCCCAAAATAAAAAATATATAGAACCAATTATATATAATATATGTAATACATATCCTGTCGGTTCTGTTTCCCCGGAGAACCCTGACTAATACACAGTTCTTTATCAGATGTGTCTTTAGCAAATATTTTCTCTCAGTCTGTGGCTTATCTTTTCATTCTCTTGACATTGCCTTTCACAGAGCAGAAGCTTTTAATTTTAATGAAGTCCAGCTTATCAATTGTTTCTATCATGGATCATGCCTTTTGTATTTTATCTAAAAACTCACTGCCATACCCAGTGTCATCTAGGTTTCTCCTACGTTCTAGGAGTTTTATAGTTTGCACATGACATTTAGGTCTGTGATACAATTTTAGTTAATTTTTGTGGAGTGTAAGGTTTGTGTCTAGATTCTTTTTTTTTTTGCATGTGGATATTTGTTTGAGCACCATTTGTTGAAAGGACTACCTTTGATCCATTGTATTGCATTTGCTCCTTTGTCAAAGGTCAGTTGACTATATTTGTATGGGTCTATTTTTGAGCTCTCTATTCTAGTGTGTTAATCTACTTGTTTATTCGTACACCTATACCACACTGTCTTGATTATGTGAAGTCAGGTAGTGTCAGTGTGACTTTGTTTTTCTCCTTCCATATTGACTTAGGTATTCTGGGTCTTTTGCCTCTCCATATAAACTTTAGAATCAGTTTTTTGACATCCACAAAATAACTTGCTGGGATATTGATTGAGATTGCACTGAATCTATAGATCAGGTTGGGAAAAACTAACATCTTAATAATATTGAGTTACCCAATTCATGAGCACAGACTATGTCTCCATTTATTTAGTTCTTTGGTTTCTTTCATGAGAGTTTTGTAGTTTTCTTTATATAGAACACTTACATATTTTATTGGATTTATGCTTAAGTATTTCATTTTGATGAGTGATAATGTTAATGGCAATGTGTTTTTTAATTCTAAATTCCACTTGTTCATTGCTGGAATATAGGAAAGTTATTGGGTTTTTAAAATGTGTGTCTGAATGAATGTGCATATTTTGTTTGAGAGTACACATATTTAAATCACTATTACACGTCAGTTATCATTTGGATCAATCTTTGTCTTGTATTAATAGCAGGCAAGTTATCTTCAATCTACTGCCTCAGGCATGCAAATGAACTGTAACTTTATCTTTCTGCAATTTAGCTTAGTCTTTGTCTTGAGCCTCCATTCTACCTGATGACACAATCTAGTTATTTAGGATACTTTTTTCCCAGACGTTATAGGTTTAAACTCAATTCAGGATTTTTTTTTCTCTCTCTCATATTTGTTTCGCTAATTTAAACTTCTGGATGTGTATATGAACTCATTGGATTTCAGATGGGAAATTGAATTGGACATCGGTTCAACTGAGAGGTGACAAAGGCCTTCACTGATGCAATGGCTGTAGGGTCTTTAAAAAAAAAGTTTTATTTATTTCAACAGCTTTATTAAGGGATACTTGACAATTAAAAATTATATATATTTAAGATGTACAACGTGATGGTTTGCTATACATACACATTGTGAAATATTCACCACAACCTAGAAACATATCCATCATTTCATATAGGTACCATTTTCTTATTTTGTGTGTGTGGCAAGAACACTTAAGGTCTACTCTCTTAGCAAATTTCAAATATACGAGGCAATATTGTTAACTATAGTCACACAGTTGTACATTAGATCTCTAGAACATATTTATCTTGCATACTTGTAACTTTGTACCTCTTGTCCAACAACTCCCCATTTCCCCCTTACCTCTGGTCATCACCATTCTATTCTCTGTTTCTATGAATTTCACTATATTAGATTCCACAGATAAGTGAGATTGTGCAATAGTTGTCTTTCTGTGTCTGGCTTATTTCTCCAAGCATAATGTCCTCCAGATTCATCCATGTTGTCACATTATTTTTAATTTTTTTGAGGAACCTCCATACTATTTTCTATAATGTCTGTATCAATTTGCATTCCCACCGATAGTGTACAAAGGTTCCCTTTTCTCCACATCCTCCTCAACACTTGTTATCTTTTGTCTTTCTGCTAATAGCCATTCTAACAGGTGTGAGGTGATATCTCATCGTGGTTTGGATTTGTATTTCCCTGATGATTAGTAAAGTTGAGCACCTTTTCATATACCTGTTGCCCATTTGTACGTCTTCTTTCTAGAAATGTCTATTTAAGCATTTCACTCATTTTTAAATAAGGTTATTATTATTTTTTGCTATTGAGTTGTATGAGCTTCTTATATATTGTAGACATCAACTCCTTATCAGACATATGGTTTGCAAATATTTTCTTCCATTCCATAGGTTGCCTTTTCACTCTGTTGATTGTTTCCTTTGCTATGTGGAGGCTTTTTAGTTTGATGTAATTTCATTTGTTTGTTTTTGTTGCCTGTACTTTCATGTCATATCCAAAAAAATCATTGTCCAGAACAATGTCAAGGAGCTTTTCCCATATGTTTTTTTCTAGGAGTTTTATGGTTTCAGGTCTAACATTTAAGTCTTTAATTTATTTTGAGTTGATTTTTGTATATAATGAATGTGAGATAAGGTCCAATTTCATTCTTTTGCATGTGGATATCCATTTTTTCTAATGCCATTTATTAAAGAGATAATCCATTTTATGTTCTTGAGCACTTGTTAAAGATCAGTTGACCATAGATGTGTGAATTTACTTCCATTGGTCTATATATCTGTTTTTATGCCAGTGACATACTGTTTTGATTGCTGTAACTTTGTAATATATTTGAAAACAGAAAGTATGACATCTCTAGCTTTATTATTGTTGCTTAAGATTACTTTGGCTATTTGGGGTCTTTTATGGTTCCATATAATTTTAGGATTTTTTTTCTATTTCTATAAGTATGCCATTGGGATTTTGCTAGGGATTACATTGAATGTGTATATTACTTTGGGAAGTATAGACATTTTAACAGTGTTAATTCTTTTAACCCACGAATACAGTACATTTTTCCATTTACCTGTGTCTTTAATTTCCTTCATAAATGTTTTATGATTTTTAGTGTACATGACTTTTGGATATTAACCTTGTATCTTGCAACCTTGCTATAATTGTATATTAATTCCAGTAGGGTTTTTATTTTTGCTTTTTTTGGTGTTTTCATAGATGATCATGTCTTCTGTGAACAAAGACAAATTTATTTCTTCCTTTCAAAGCTGTCTATTTAATTTCCTTTTCTTATCTTACTGCATTAGTTAAGACTTCCAATCCGATGTTGAAAAGCAGTGGTGAGAGGGCACATCCTTGCCTTATTCCTGATCTTATGGGAAAGCTTTGAGTTTCTCACCATTAAGTATGATGTTGGCTATAAACATTTTATAAATACTCTTTATCAAGTAGATACATTTCCCCTTTATTCCCAGTCTGCTGAGAGTTTTTATCATAAATGGGTGTTGGATTTTTCCAAATGCTTTTTCTGCATCTATTCATAAGATCATGTTATTTTTCTTTAGCCTTCGATGTGATGAATTACATTAATGGATTTTCAAATGTTGAACCAGTCTTGCATATGAGGGATAAACCCCACTTACTTGAACTTGAACTCCCAGGCTCAAGGGATCCTCTCCACTCAGCCTACTGAGTAGCTGGGACTACAGATGTGTGCCACCACATCCAGCTCCTTAATCCCACTTACTTGAGATATATACTTTTTTATACATTGTTGGATTTGATTTGCTAATATTGTTTTGAGGAATTTTATATCTATGATCATGAGAAATATTGATATGTAGTTTTCTTTTCTTGTAATTTCTTTATCTGGTTTTGGTATTAGGGTGATGCTGACTTCATAGAATGAGTTAGGCATTATTCTCTCTGCTTCTATCTTCTGGAAAAGATTGTACAGAATGAGTATAATTTCTTTCTTAAATGTTTGGTAAAATTCACAGATGAATCCATCTAGACCTAGTGCTTTCTGTTTCAGAAGATTACTAATTATCTATTCAATTTATTTAATAGATATACACCCATTCAGATTATCTGTTTCATTATATATGAGTTTTGCCAGGTTGTGTTTTTCAAAGAATTGGTCCATTTCATTTAGGTTATCAAATTTGTGGGTACAGAGTTTTTCCTAATATTCCTTTATTATCCTATTAATGTCATTGATATCTCCTCTTTCATTTCCGATATTAGTAATTTGTATCTACTCTCATTTTTCTTAGCCTGGCTAGAGGCGTATTGATTTTTATTGATCTTTTCAAAGAACAAGCTTTTGGTTTTGTTGATTTTCTCTATTGATTTCCAGTTTTCTATTTCACTGATTTCTGCTCTAATTTTTATTATTTCTTTTCTTCTGCTTACTTTGGATTTAACTTGCTCTTCTTTTTCTAGTTTCCTAAGGTGGAAGCTTGAATTATTGGTTTTAGATCTTTCTTCTTTTCTAATATATGCATTCCATGGTATACATTTCTCTCTAAATGCTTTCACTGCATCAAATTTTGATATGTCATATTTTTATTTTCATTTGCTTAAAATTAAAAAAAATTCTCTTGAGATTTCTTCTTTGCCTCAAGTGTTATTTCAAAGTATGTTGTTTAATTTCCAAGTATTTGGGGATTTCCCAGCTATCTTCCTATTGTTGATTTCTAATCTAATTCCATTGTAGTCTGAGATCAGACATTATATAAATTTCTATTCTTTTAAATTTTTTAAGGTGTGTTTTACACCCTAGAATATGAGCTATCTGGTAAATGCTCCCTGTGAGCTTGAGCAGAATGCATGCTGGGCTGGTGTTGGATGAAGTAGTTTCTAGATGTCAATTATATCCAGTTGAATGATGGTGCTGTTGCCTTCAATGATGTCCTTAGTGATTTTCTGCCTGCTGAATCTGCCCATTTCTGATAGAGGGGTGCTGAAGTCTCCAACTATAATAGTAGATTTATTTATTACTCCTTGTAGTCTTACCAGTTTTTGCCTCATGTGTTTTGATGCTGTGTTGCTAGATGCATGCACATTAAAGATGGTTACAACTTTTTGGAATATTGACCCCTATATAATTATGCAATGCCCCTCTTTATCTCTGTTAATGTCTTTTGCTGTGATGTCTGCTCTGTCTGAAATTAGTATAGCTATTCTTGTTTTCTTTTGATTAGTGTCAGCATGGTATGTCTTTCTTCATTTTATTTTTAATTTATATATGTCTTTATATTTAAAATGCATTTCTTATAGACAACATAAAGAATTGGGTCTTGTTTTTTGATCCACTTTGGCAATCTCTGTGTTTTAATTGGTGCTTTTACACCACTGATGTTCAAAGTGATTACTGATATAGTTGGATTAATGTTTACCATATTTATTACTGTTTTCTATTTGTTGCCCTTATTGAATGGCGAAATTAAGCTAATTAATGTACGCATCACTTGACATACTTATTATTTTTTTGCTGTAATGTTGCCTTTGTTCTTTTCATATTTTTGTCTTCCAATTTTTTTCTGCCTTTTGTTGTTTTCAAGGAGCATTTATATGATTCCATTTTCTTTCCTTTATTAGCTATATTTCTCTCCTTTATCTGCCATATTTCTTTTAAAAATTGTCTTTAGTGGTTTCCCTAGAGTTTGCAATATATTAATACATTTCCAGCTATTCCAAGTCCACTTTCAAATAACACTACAGTACTTCATTGTTAGTGGAGCTACTTTATAATAACAAAATAATCCTAATCTCTCCCTCCCACACCATGTCATTCATTTCACTTATATATGAATTCATTTCATCATTCATTTCACTTATATGTAAGTGCATATATACACACACATAAGCATATATAATTGAATGTATTGTTGCTTTCATTATTTTGAACAAACTGTTGTCTGCTAGATCAATTAAGAATAAGAAAAATTAAATTTTTTATTTTACCTTCACTTTATTCCTTCCAGTGCTTTTCCTTTCTTTACATAGATCCAAATTTCCAATATAAATCATTTCCTTTTTCTCTGAAGAAACTTCTTTTAACATTTCTTGCAAGGCAGGCCTATTGGCAACAAATTCCTTCAATTTTTATCTGTCTTAGCGTGCCTTTATTTCCCCTTCACTTTTGAGAATAATTTCATGGGCTACGTGATTCTAGTTCGGTGAATTTTTTTTCCTCTCAATACTTTAAACATTTCACACCACTTTCTTCTTGCTTGCATGATTTCTGAGGAGAAGTCAGATGTAAGTCTTTGCTCCTCTGTAGGTAAGGCTTTTTTTCCTCTGGATTCTTTCAAGATTTTTTTTCTTCATGTTTGATTATCTGAAGTTTGAAGATGATATGCCTGGGTGTCATTTTTTTGGCGTTTATCCTGCTAGTGTTCTCTGAGCTTCCTGGATCTATGGTTTGGTGTCTGACATTTGCCTCAGTTTCTTCATTTGTTAAGTGGAGAATATAATAGCAGCACTTCATGAGGCAGTTGTGAGAATTAAGGTAAGTTCAGTACATCACAGACACTTAGAGAAGTATCTGGAATATAGTATCCACCACATAAGTGTTAGCCAATATTTAGTAGACACTAAGCCACAGGCTAAGGGCTTTTCATACAAAATCTCATTTATTCTTCACAGCAACTCTGTCATTACAACCTACCCATTATTATTCCATTTTATAGATGAAGGGAGTGAGGTTTAAAGAGATTAAGTGTCTGGTCTATAACCACACAGCTAGTTCAGTGGCAGGTTTGAAACTCCTACTCAGATGGGTCTGACTGCTAAAATCATGCCTTAAACTACCAAGGTATAGCACCTCAGAAATGGGTCAGAATCTAGAGAATCTCTACGGCCCCTTCCAGAAGTAACACTCTATGTTTGTGAAGTTTGAAATGATGCCTGTATAATATTATGGCACAGTGCACAGGTTTGGGAGTTGGAAAGCCTACATTTCAGCAAGTCTCCACCCCCTGTTTCCCCTGCTGTTACATGATGCTAATCCAAGTACCTTTCTTATGGAGTTGTTTTAAAGATTGAATGAGCTACTGTATGTGGGACATTTCACATGGCGCTTTGTAAGTGGTACTAACACGTTGTAGGTGCTCAAAAATGTTAGATAATCAAATAATAGTCATTTCAAGATCTTCTCTAGTAGCTATAGTATTGGAAAGAGTTGTGAAATGCCTTGATTTAGAGGCTCTCCAAGCTGTCCAGGTGGGAGGTTATATGGCGAAGAGACTGTTGATGTGGGGCTTGGCTATAGGAGATCACGCTAGCTTACGTAATAGAACCCAGCCCTGGGGCTGCACAAGAGCCTTCCTGGGGAGGAAGCTGGAATGACTTTGGTACTTGGAGGATTTTCTTTCTAATCCTGGCAATCAGATGAGAGTGAGGACACTCCTGGGCATTGCGACAGGACTCTTATTTATGATCAGTCTTATTCAGAGGAAGAATTCAATTGGAGGGAGTATTCCCAACATGATTGGGCCTGGTTAGCTAGGGAGCAGATGGCATTTAAGCGAGACTTCAGCCATGCCAGACAATGTTAATACTGCCTGCTTTCTGAGCTTCTCACAGTGTAAGGGCTGCCACCATGATGTGATTTGGGCCTGACATTTCTTACAGCCGGGAGAAGGGGAGATATACTTCTTAGAATCAGAGGTGATAGTTGCTCTGGGGACCAGAGTTACAGGATATGGTGTAGGGAGCAAAATTCCTATGCCTCACATTTCAATGTGTGTGTGAGTGTGTGTGCAATTCTGTTACTGCCATTTCAATCTCCTCTTGCAAAACAGAGGGATTAAGTAGCAATTCTACTCCCTTTCTTTAGCTGGCCAAGCAGTCCTATCTCCAAAAATGTGAATTATAATCTCGAAGCCCCTTGCTAGCGTCCTGCAATAATCCCTGCTCATCACATGTCACATTCTACAGTGGCACTGTTTGGGTTTTTAGATCTCTCCCCTCTGTTGATGAGCATGGATTGCAGGCATATTATGCGCCAGGCACTATCTTATGATCTGAGGATACACAGCAGAATGAGATACGGTCCTGGCCCTTGGAGAGTTGAGAGTGCTGAGGTTGATAAGGGCCTTTAAACAAATAAGGAAAACACTGCGTCATGGGCTGTGAGAGAGGTGTCTTAGTTTGGGTTTCTCCCCAAACAGGCCTTGCAACATGAATTTGAGTGCAAGTAGTTTATTGAGAAGGTGATCCCAGGAAGCATTGGTAAAAGAGATCAGAGAATTGAGGCAGGAAATAGGAGAAAGTCGGTCAAGGGTGAATTTTAGGCTAATTAGTACTATAAGCAACTGGGGATTTCAGTCCTCCTAGGGAACTCTGGGAGACACTGTAAAATGAGCCTCAGAGTTCTCCCCACCAAAGGCTATGAAGCTGGGGCAGCTATCCAGCAAATCCCTCTCCATCATTGTTTGATGGCTGCCTCAAGGGGCATTAACTCCCTAGCATTTACAGTTGGGCCCCCACTTGGGTCAAATGTGCTCCAGTGGGCAGATATAAAGCCCCAGGTGGAGCCACAGGTGTTCATAGTAAGCAGCCTTCCATGCAGAGGTGAATACCGAGGAGACTGGGCAGGAGCCCAACAGCATGTGCTAAAAGAAGTGTGTTGAGTTTACAGGGAGGGCACACGGAAAGGATTAGTCATTCCTAGCTTGGGTGATCAACAAAGACTTCATAGTGAAGAGCTTTCCAGGTAGGAACAAAGGCACAGGGCATTTGGGAAAATGCAATGAGTAAAACATAGCTGGCACACGGGACTGGTAGGGGAGAGTGTTGAGTGGTGTAAAAGTGCTGGCAAGTGGGCCAGGGTCCTCTCGGGCAGGGCTTGTCTGCCAAGCCACGCTCCAGACACCATCTTGAGATGCATGGAGAGCCACGGAAGGGCTTTATGAAAAATCGTGACCTGGCTACATTTGGTTTTTAGAAAGATCAGTCTGGCTATGGTACCCAGAACGCGTGGGCTTCATGTCTATTTCCTGCTGCTGTAATCATCCCCCCAGCAATGGCGATTTCTTCCCATCCAGTTTGCAGTTTTCCCAGCACTTCCAGAATCAGCCTCATTGTGCCTCTTCAGAGGTATCAGCGGGAGCTGGGTGGCACTCCCTGTTTAGGTATCTGGGTCACAGGACCATAGAGTGACCCTGAGAGCTTCAGAGTCTAGGCATCTAGGTTCTGCTAATCTCCACTTCCTCCTTTTGTGCCTTCAAATTGCAGAGCCGGCCATTGATTCCTGCAGTTCTCATCTCTGTGGCATCTCAGTGTCCCTTGTCTACCTTTTAAGTCCTCCAATACCCGTTGAGCAAGCTAGCCTCCAATACCTGGCTCGCCTCTGTTAAAACAACTGCTGTGCTTTGTCCTTCTGCCTGGACCTTGATTGATGCTGAGAGGGACGCACGGCAGAGTCTCAGAGGAGTGGGCTTAGATTGGAGACCAGGAATTTGCAATCCACATGCTTGTTTGATTTTCCCCTGAAGCTCTCACCAGCCAGGACGTGGGCATGGAGAAGGCAGATGGTGGGGCTGGCTGAACCAACCTCGGGGATCTGTAAAGGAAGATTTTTGAGAGGGCACATGAGCATTGCAGGCGGTGCACTAGAAAATAGCAACAGAAGCAGTAGCAATGGCAATAATAATCAATATGCTTATAATTTTGTGTTCACTGTGTGCCAGGCACTCACCGTTAAGTGATTTATATATGCTGTTACTTAATCCTCATGACAACCCTATGAGTTGGGTATATACTATTGTCAGATGACAATATACTATTTGACAGATGAGGATACTGAGGCACCAAGAGGATAAGCAATGTGCTCAAGGTCAAATAAGCTAGTAAGGGGCAAAGTTGATATTTGAACCTTGGCGATCTGCCCCCATTGTTGGGGTTCATCATCATTACAAGGGGTGATTTTCCTGCCCCTGGGTTCTCTGGTTCTTTAGAAATATGACAGATGGCTCCATGATGACCTGAAGCTGGGCTGTAAGTTTTCAGAGATGAAGACACATGTCCAGGAAGCCCTTGCCAGAAAGTCAGAGAGAGCTGGGCTTCCTTTACAAAGATGAGGCTGAAAAGAAAGGCCGGGAAAGAAGGCAGGCTCTACTGGAGGCGGGTGCACAGGCACAGATGGAAAAGAGGCAGAGTTGCTGAGGGTTTGTAATTCTCTGAAAGCTTAATTAGGTCATTGGCGAGGACAGAATATTAAAAAAAAAATCCTATCAGCTAAAGACCTGTGGGATTTAATTCCCTCATTCCTGCTCTTTAGTCTTAGAATAAATGAAGCCTTTTCCTAGGTACAAAAATGATGTTGAAAAATGATTGATTGTCCTAATGAGGAAAGAGAACAGCTGCCTGAACAGCAGATGTAACTTTTATAATCATTTCCTCTTCATCGGTTTTCTCCCTAATGACCCCGGCACTGATGATAGTATTTAAGAAGGAGGGTGTGTGATGGGCAGAAGCCTAGAATGATCGGGAAGCTTGGGCAGAGAGGGAAATGCTTGGCCTGATCCCCTCGGGATCAGCTGCATTTTTAACAAGCCCAAAGTTATGGCTGTTCATCAGGGTAGCTGAAGACAACAGAACTAGAGTTTGTGGCAATCCAAGGTCCCAGAACTGAGGGTCAGGCCACCCATGGCTACCACATGTACTTAAATCTACTCTAGCTTTGCCAAGGCCCTAGAGTGAACTGTGATGCAGAGAGGAGAACACCCCCCTGGGATACATTTGGCAGCAAGTCTGCATAGAAACTGAAAACTGATAGCACAGGCAGAAGAGCATGGTGGTTAAGAGCAAAGGACCTACCAGCAAAGCCTGTATTCAAATGCTGATGCTCCCACTTACCAGCTGTGTGTCCATGGGCAAGTTTCCTAACCTCTCTGTGCCTGGGTTTCTAGCTCTGTGATCTTGGGCGAGTATCTTTACCTCTTATTGCCTCAGTTTCCTAATGTGCAATGAGAATACCTATTTCGTGGTGGCGTTCAGGGGATTCGATAAGTAAGTGTAGAGCACTCAGAACAGTGCCTGCCATACATCGTTTATTTATCATTTCCTAAATAACGTATATATATGGGGAGGATGGGTATATACATACATAATGAGTGAGATGCGCACTGTCTGGAGGATGGATACTCTTGAAGCTCTGACTCAAGGGGGAAGGGGGGCAAGGGCAATATACATAACCTTAACATTTGTGCCCCCATAATATGCTGAAAAATAAATAAATAAATAAACAAACAATAATAAAAAAGATAACGTATATGACCTGCTCTTGGGAAAGCTGAATCAGCCATGTTCTTCTGCCATCTGCAAAAGTGTGGTTCAGTAGTTTGTCTCCAATGCACTCAAGGTTTCCGGACCTCTTTTTCTGTCCCCCCACCTCGGTGGCCTGGGGGCCCCATCCCCTTCAGGGTCTCACCATGCTTCTCTCTTTCTGCAAGAATATTCCACAGTGATCTCAGGAAGGGCTGCAGAACCAGTTCGCAGTGAAATGCTTGTGACCGATAACCTTCATCGTGTTCCCCCTCTCAGCTTTGAATCAAGGGGCTCAGGTGGCACTTCAGGCACTAGTCAGACGTGGTGGGCCTCTTGGTGCCACTTGGTGCCCATTTTGAAGACCAGTTTTGTGTGGACCTTCACCACAGCTCAGAAATCCCAAGCTTGTGATATTCCCCCAGCTGGGACCCCAGACCCACAGCACCACACCACTCCCAAAATTGTACCCCCAAAGCTATTGCCTGTTTGGCCTATGGCCATTGTTGGCTCAACACAGGCTTGGTAATGCTCTTGTCCACATAGTGGGGCAGCTGTCCCCAATTTTTGGTTTGATTCAAGTAGATATAACTATCCCAAATGTTAATGAGTAAACTTTCTTTTAGTTTTCAAAGCATTTGTCTTCATTTCTTTTATCTTCTTGATATCTCCATTTTGCAAGTGGGGCAAATCAGCACTGAAGTGTGTACTAGAAACCTATCTCAAAGCAGCTTCAAAATACAGGAAATTTATTGGTCCAAGTAAAGGAAGAGCCCAGTGGTAGGGCAGTGATTAGCTATGGTTCTATTTTGTCTTCAGATTCCCAGTTCTCTTCCTCCACGAAGTGGCCAGTAGAGGGCACTGCAGCACACCTGGGGCTCATATCTACACCCCCAAACACCCAAAGAACACAGGAACCATCTTTTCTAGTGGCTCTATTTTTTTAAAGTTTCATTTTATTGTTAACTGACAAATATTAATTGTATATATTTATGGGGTATAATGTGAGTTTTGGATACATGTATACATTGTAGAATGATCAAATCATGCTAATTATTAAAGAATGAATCCATCATCTCAAATATTTATCATTTCTTTGTGGTAAGAACATTTAAAATCCACTCTTTTAGCTATTTTCAAATACAATAAGTTATTATTAACTACAGTCCCTGTGCTATGCAATAGATCACCGGAACCTATTCCTCCTGACTGAAACTTTGCACTCTTTCACCTTTCCTGGTCCCCTCCCCCAGCCTCTGCTAACCACTGACTCTACTCTCTACTTCTATGAGTTCGACTTTTTTAGATTCTACATGTAAGTGAGATCATGTGGTATTTATCTCTTTGTGCCTGGCTTATGTCGTTTAGCATAACGCCTTCTAGGTTCATTCATGCTGTTACAAATGGCAGAATTTACGGTTTTTTAAAGGTCAAATAGTATTCCATTCTGTATATATACTACATTTTAAAACTCTTGTTTATCTGTTGATGGGCGCTTCTGTTGTTTCCATATCTTAGCTTTGTGAATAGTGCTGCAGTGAATATGAGACTTCAGATATCTCTTGGCATACTGATTTTATATCCTTTGAATGTGTGCCCAGAAGTGGAATTGCTAAATCACATGATAGTTCTATTTTTAGTTTTTTTGAGGAACCTCCATACTATTTTCCGAAATAGCTGCACTAATTTACAATACCAACATTGCACAAGGGTTCCTCTTTTTCCACATCCTCACCAACACTTATCTTTCATCTTTTTGATAATAGCCATTCTAACAGATACGATATGATATCTCATTGTGGTTTAATTTGCATTTCTCAGATGATTAGAGATGTTGAGCATTTTGTAACATATCTGTTGGCCATTTGTATGTCTCCTTTTGAGAAATGTCTATTCAGGTCCTTTGCCCATTTTTTAGTAGAGTTATTTATTTTCTCATTATTGAGTAGAGTTCCTTGTATATTTTGGATACTGACCCCTTATCTGATGTATATTTGTAAATATTTTCTCCCAATATCGTGGGTTGTCTCTTAACTCTGTTAATTGTTTCCTTTACTATGGAGAAGCTTTTTGTTTGATGTAATCCCATTTATGTATTTTTTCTTTTTTTGCCTATGCTTTTGGTGTCATACCCAATATACCACTGCCTAGACCAATGGCATGGAGTTTTCCCCCATGTTTTCTTCTAGTATTGATAGTTTTACAGTTTCAGTTTTTCCATTTAAGTCTTTAATCCATTTTTCAATGATTCTTGCAGAAAGGGTGAGATAAGGGTCCATTTTCATTCTTCTGCATGTGGACATTGAGTTTTCCCAACATCATTTATTGAAGAGATAGTCCTTTCCCCATTGTGAGGTCTTGGCACCTTCATCAAGAATCAATTGAATCGTGTGGCTCTATTTTAAGAAGCTCCTTGAAAGTATCCTCTTATGCCTCATTGGTTTGAGTCTGGTCATATGCCAACCTCTGAACTAATCCTGGAGGTGGGAAGAATGCCATGTACTAAATGGCTTAGGCCTAGGGTTCTGAGCCAATCACTGTCAAAGGGGTCAAAATTACATTTAGCCCAATAAGACCCACCAGTGGTATTGAGGATGGGTTGGCTTCCCTTCACAGTGGGGGGTGGGAGGAAAGACACCTCTATAGGATCATCAGCCTCCATGGTGGCTTCCAGTGATTCTTGCCCCCTGGAACTCTCACCCTCTCTCATTGAATAGAGCTGACCTGTGTCACTAATAGGATATTGCAGAAGTGACACAATGCAACTTCCAAGGCTGGGTCATAGAAAGCATTGTAGCTTCTGCCTTGGATTGCTCCCTCTGGGGAAGCTAGCCATCATGCCATGAGGACACCTCTGCAGCTCTGTGCAATGGCCCATATAGAGACCACGGCCTATATACACAACGGTCTGCACCAATTTGCCAGCATATGTGAGCCACCTTTGAAGTGAATCCTGGTCCAGCACCAGGCAAGCCTCAGATGACTGAAGCCCTGGCCAAGATCTTTACTCCAGCCTCATTAGTGACCCTGAGCCTGAACCACCCAGCTAAGCTTCAGAAAACCATGAGAGATAATAAATGATGATTGCTTTGAGCCATTAAGCTTGGGAGTGATTTGTCACACAGCATTATACAACTGGAAGAGTGACCCTCAATGGACACTGCACTGATTGCTTTTTTAGATCCAAAAAGTGCCTCTCCTCTCTTTCTAAATAAATGGAAGTGAAATGAAAGCTTTTCAAGGAATGCCCTACCTTTACTCCCCATTCACGACTTCATTGAGCATGCAGCTACCAACCAAATATGTTTTCTAAAGCATCTCACCTGAGTTCTTTAAAAATTCCACACTTCCAAGTTGTGCCATAGACAAAACTGGTGTGGAAAGCAATGAACTGGAAAGTTGCCTGGGTGACCATCTGGATAGATGACCGATAGTCAGTCCTTAATGCGTACAGGCTCTACTAGGTCTGACAAAAACACATTCAACTTTACAAATAATCAAGGCACACTTTCCCTCTAGAAATATGGGAAAGCAGAAAAGGATTATCTCATTTACTTTTTTCCTGATTATAAAGGTAAAGACTTTTTATTATAGAAAACACAGGGGGAAATGTTGAAAGGAATAAAGAATACACTAGAAACCACCCATAATTTCACTACAGAGACTGCTATTAACATTTCTTCATTGCTTTTCCCATGCATTTCACTATAAAATTAGGATATGAAATACACAGTTCTTTATCCTGCTTTTCCTGTGATGTTCTGAGTATTTTCTCATGTGTTTAAATATTCCTTGAAAATATGTTAGTTCATGGATGATTAAGGTTTTATTAAATAAATGTGCCACCACTTATTTAGCCATCACGCTAGGTTATTTATTTCCAATTTTTATCTACTATAGACAAATCTGGGAGGACAATCCCTGCATGCTCATCATTATATACTTTTCTGATTAACTCCTTAGTGTAATTCCTAGAAACAGATTTATTGGGTCAAGTTCATGATGAATTTTTAAGGCCATTGATCTGTATTGCCAAATTGCCCTTCAGGAAGTCTTACCAATTTATAGTGTTTGAAGAAGGTAATGAGACTGTTCATGTCACTGCATTTGTCAAAACAGAGTAGTATAATTTCTAAATGTTATTATCAGTTTGAAAGGTGAAAATAGTGCCTTGTTTTAATTTGCATTCCTTTCTTAGTCGAAAGTTGAACATTCTCTCACACATTTATTAACCATTTGTCTTTCTTCTTTTGTGAAATGTCTATCATATTCTTCAATTATTTTTTCCGTTAGGATTGCATCTTTTAAAAGAAACTGATTTTTAAAATATCTAGATGAATAATATAGTGCAAAGATTTCCCTTTTTGGCCATTTTACTTTTATTTATCGTGTTTTTAGATAATCAGATTGATTTCTTCCTTTGCTTTTATACTTTGAAAGTTCATTAGCATGTCAATATGACTTAAGCATTTGTTTAAATTTGTGCTTCTCCTTTAATTGTTAATCCATCAAGAACTTATTGTATGGTGTGCTGTGAGGTAAGATTCTAATTTGGGAGACTTTTCTTCCTGATTTAGCCAAACAATTGCTCTGGGAGAGTTTATCGCATGACCTTTTATTTTACCACTGATAAGTATGATTGCTTTTGTTGCACATCAGATTCTTATGCATATGTGTCTAGCATGGGTCACTACAGTTTTAGGTACAGTAGGTTTAGATACAAATAAGGTCTCATTTATTTTAATATTTGAAGTGTTATCAAGGACTCACCATATTATACTGGACTCCATGCTGTCTCGAGCAACAAAAATGGAGAATCGGTGGTCAGCCAGTGATGAGGAAACACCTGCAGTTCTATCTGTGGAGGGGCTGGAGGCTGCGCTGGTCCTCCAGATTGAGTAAAGTCCTGGGGTTCCTGGGCAATTTAGCTGGGAGCTGTTATACCAGAAAGCAAACTGTACTGCAGGGCCAGTCGGATCAGGGAGAATGATGCACAAAAGTCATTATTTCAAGATAACAAAGTCTACTCTGAAAACTTCATAAGTGAAGTCTTCATAACATACACACCCCTTGCAAAAGAATCAGCAGTGTTTCTTGAACAACTGCAGGAGGGGCCGGCCTGTGGACTGCAGGAGGTATAGCAGCAGGCCTGCACTCTACCCATCAGACGCCAGTAGCAGACCCCACCTGTTACCGCTTTCTATTCTTTGTCTTCATTCTTTGTGTCTTCTTTCGTTTTCCACTCTTTTTCTGTCTTCTCTGGTTGTAATTGAGCATTTCATGTGATTCCATTTTCTCTTCTCTCTTAGCATGTCAATTATACTGCTTTAAAAAAAATTTTTTTTAAGTTTTTGCCCTGGAGTTTGCAATATTCATTTATGATTAGTCCAAGTTCACTTTCAAATATCACTATACTACTTCAAATGTGGTACTTTGTAACAGAGTATTTCCAATTCCTCCTTCCCATCCTGTATAAAATTGCTGTCATTCATTTCACTTTCCAAGAAATGATGATCGCTGAATATATTGTTGCTATTATTTTGAACAAATTATTATCTATTAGATCAATTAAGAATAAGAAAAGATATTATTTTAGTTTTATTTAGGCCTTTCTAATGCTCTTCCTTTCTTCTTGTAGATCTGACTTTCTGACCTATGTCACTTTCTTTTCTCTGAGGACCTTCTTTTTACATTTCTTGCAAGGCAGGCCTAGAGGTGACAGCCTTCCTCAGTTTTTTGTTTTTTTTTTTTCTAAGAAAGTCTTTATTTCTCCTTCACTTCTGAAGGATAATTTCACTGGATAGAAAATTCTAGGCTGGTGGGTTTGTTTTTCTTTCAAGACTTTAAACATTTCACTCTAAAGGGCCAGGCGCGGTGGCTCACACCTGTAATCCTAGCACTCTGGGAGGCCAAGGCGGTGGATAGTTTGAGCTCAGGAGTTCGAGACCAGCCTGAGCAAGAGTGAGATCCCGTCTCTACTGAAAATAGAAATAAATTAATTAGCCAACTAAGACTATATAGAAAAATTAGCCTGGCATGGTGGCGCATGCCTGTAGTCCCAGATACTGGGGAGGCTGAGGCAGGAGGATTGCTTGAGCCCAGGAGTTTGAGGTTGCTGTGAGCTAGGCTGATGCCATGGCACTCTAGCCGGGGCAACAAGAGTACAAGAGTGCAAGAGTGAGAGGTTCTCTCTCTCTCTCTCTCTCTCTCTATATATATATATTTCATTCTACTTCCTTCTTGCATGTATGATTTTTGAAGTGAAATCTGATATAACTCTTTCTTTTTAATTTTTAATTTAATTTTATTTTTTGCCTCTAGATATGATACCTTAAGAGTGATGTAACTCTTTAGGTAAGGTGTTTTTTTTTTTTTCTTTTTTTTCACTATTTTCTCTTTGTGTTTGATTTTCTGCAATTTAGCTATTATATGCCTAGATTTGGATTTTTGGTATATATCCTACTTGGTGTTATCTGAGCTTCCTGGATCTGTGTTTTGGTGTCTGTCATTAATTTTGCAAAATTGTCTGTCTATATTAAATAATTTCAAATATTTATGCTCTTTTTTCTCTTCTCTGTCTAGTGTTTCCACACTGTACATGTAACACCTTTTGTAATTGTCTCACAGTGCTTGGATATTCTGTTCTGTTTCATTCCTTTTCTCTTTGCATTTCAGTTTTTGATGTTTCTATTGCCATATTGCCAAGCTCCACTGTGTCCAGTCTACTAATGAGACAATCAAAGGCGTTCTTCATTTCTGTTACAGGGTTCTTGATTTCCAGCATTTCCTTTTGGTTGTTTCTTAGAGTTTCCATCTCTCGTCTTACATTACTCATCTGTTCTTACATGTTGTCCACTTTTTCCATGAAAGCCCTTAGCAAATTAATCATTGTTTTAAACTTCTGGTCTGATAATCCAAAATTTCTGCCATATCTGAGTCTGGTTCTGATTGCTTTGTTTGTCTCTTCAGACTATGTTTTTTTTTTTTTTTTTTTGCCTTTTAGCATGCTTTGTAGTTTTTTGTTAAAAACCGTACACGATGTACTAGGTAAAAGCAATTGAAGTGAATAGGCCTTTAGTGTGTTTATCTGGCTAGGAGTTAGACTGTGTTTACTGTTCTCTACAGCTGTAGGTGTTCAAGGCTAAAATTTTCTCTTGTGTCCTTGTTTTTGTCTCCCCTGTTGTCTTTGGGTTTCCTTAGAGACTTCTTAAACAAGGTCTGAAACACGTAGTTCTTTCAGTTGTATTTCTTTTCTATTACACAAGATCCCTATTGATGTGGTGGTAAGGTGTGAGGAGAGGGAGAGGAGAAGTTCTCTATAGTCTCTGTGCTTAGGTTTTGGTCTTTTAGTGAGCTGTGTCCTGCCGAGTGGCTGTGACCGTCACGTGTTTTTCTTTTTCTTTTTTTTTTTTTTTTCACTCCTCCACACCTTAGGTGAGACCAGAAGGCTGGGGCTGCCTTGAGTTGGATATTTCCTTTTTTCCAGGCCAGTTAGGCTCTGGAAAACCTCAGCAGGTTATGATCTGGTAAAATAGTTCTCCTTGAGGGCAGACCTTACTGCGAAGAATATAGAATGCTCTGGGCATATTTCAAAATGGCTGCTTTTCCCCTCCCTGCCTGAAGCATGAGGGAATTTTCCTTTAATCTTAACTGTGAGAAACTGATAGGGCTACTGGAGGTAAAACTCACAAAAAAATGTGCCCTCCCCCAACACTGGGCCTCCTTGGTGTTTTTAAATCTCGAGCTTGTCTGCACTGAGCCTCCAGAAATTCATCCATTGAAGTTTAGGTTTTCCTACCCTGGTACTGGTTCCCACAGAGGTTTCTGCTCCTGATGGTAAGCTGTACCTATCTATCTCTCCAGATTTGGGGGCAGTGGTTTGCCCTGTGACCCAATGGATCTAAAAAGAATTGTTGGTTTCCACTTTGTTCTGCTTTTTTCTTTTTGTAAGGAGGGGAGTGACGACTTCTAAGCTACTTACAATGCTGAGACCAGAGACCAGAAGTCTATCATTCCCCCAGTTGTGACAACCAACAATGTCTGTAGACATTTCCAAATGTCCTCTGGAGAGAGGGCAAGATCACCCTCACTTGTGAATCACTACTGTTATACTATGTAGGATACTATATGTAATGATATTTAATAATATATAATTATATATTCAGTAAGAATAGAGTAACGCTGATGAGAGTTCTTGGAGATCTTGGTGGGAGAGAACACTGTGGTTTCCATTGGTGACTGGCATGGAGGCTGTGGCAGAGGCTGGACAGATATTCCTCAGACCCATTTCCTCTTCCTGGGCCTGGCCCCTAAACCATCCCCTGTGATCCTCTTCATTCTTTCACTTTATGCATCAGCCAGGCCAATTCCAAGGAGCCAGTAGAGTAGGGATGCCAGGTTCATAAGATGGAAGGAGCCTGGATCCTTGAGTTACTGCTTGCAGAAAAGCTACCCAAGAGAGCCTCTCAACTGGAACATCCACATTGGATTTTGCCTGAGTGAGAAATAATCCCTATTAGAATTTAGGGTTAATTCACTATCGCAGAATATCCTAGTTTAACCTGACCAAATCAGGGGCTCAGAACATTTAATATTTAAGAATAGGGTGACTTCAGAAGTTTGGAAGACTTGAGGAAATGTAGGAGTAGATATTAGTGTTTATGCATATCAATGAACAAAATACATTTATTCCCATTACTTAAAAATTGTGCATTTTAATTAATTATAATTACAAAACCATAGCAGCAAAATGATAAAGTTCTCCAATAGTGGTCAGTTCTGCATAGTCTCCATGAGGTCCTAGTGTCTTAGCTAGACACCTGAGAGTCAAGGTTGCTATAAGCACACCAGACTTACACATATTCTGATTCTGATCATACTGACCAGTACATTTTTTTTTTAAACATCTATGCTGTAAGAAGACCAGTACATTCTTTTCTAAGGCAGGAGCTAGAAGAAATTTTCCATTTTGGTTGCTTTTCATAGAGGTTTAAGAATGCGATTAAGGAACCCATCCAGCCACATGCCAATCATAGACCAACTCTACTGAATAGCAGATGTTAGATGCCAAACATCTAGAAGTTTAAGCCTTTCCATTAATTAGAATAAAAATCCTGTGGAATGTGAAGGGTTGGAGGACACTGGGTTAAATTAATCCATGGTTTTCCTGGTACTACTTAAGGGAATTTGAAATTGCTTCGTTTAAAAATGCAAACTACATTGAGCTATTTACATATTTTATGTGGGAAGTGGCAGGTTTTAATTTTAACTGCATACCACCTTCTCAATTGTTCCCTGAACAGAGTAGAAACTTAGAGAAAATTATATGGAAAAAAAACCTGATAATAAAACTGGGGACTGAAATGAGTTTAAAGTTCAAACAAAGTGCATTCCATAGCTGGCATATTCTGTAATCCATGCACATTTGATCAAGAAAGCTATATGGTCTTTTACCGTGTTTTTGACTGCCTAGATAGTCTCAAAGCAAGGAAAATTCACTCTTGAAGAAAAAATGAGTAGACTCATGATATGCACAAAGGGATAGCTCTAGGATTTTAAGAAGTTTTTCCCATCTGATATACAATTCTTTATGAAAAAGAAAGGATTGGTTTTATGCTTTGGTTTTTCTTGGTTTTGTGCTTTGAAATAGAACCTATTTCTTATTTAAATTGTGCAAAGGAATGTTAAATGACAAATGACAGATAAATTTAAATCTCCAGCCACAAAAAAGCCTGAGAGGATGGATATCCTTTTTCCTTTTTATTGGCCAAGTTCCTCTGTGTTCAGCTTCATAAATTGAGGTGCTTGATTTTGAGCTGAGGACATACTCTTGGAAAACCTGTCTCATCACTTTACAGATCACTTTCTTTAGGCTACATTTATAGACATTTGCCTTCTTTTTCCTAGGCTCTCTGCCCTCTATCACAGATATTATATTAGTCAAGATAGGATAAGCCATCCTGCAGTAACGAGAACCCCCTATATCTCAGTGATTTACACAACAAATATTTGGCTTTTGTTCATGTTACAATCTCATGCAGGACTAGGGGCTCTCCTTGGCAGTTCTAATCCAACATTGACTCAGGATCCTGGGCCACTTCCATCTTGCAATCCATCACCTTTGAGTTCGATTCCTTTGTGGATGAGAGAGAATGGTGAACTCACCACTGCACTTAATTGCCTTGGACCAGAAGCTACACATCACTTTTACTCACATTCCTGTTGGTGAGAACCAGTCAAATGGCTCCAACCTAGCTGCAAGGGAGGCTGGTAAATGCAGTCTTCCTTTGTGCCCAGGAAGAAGAAATGGTGTGGTAAAAAAATAAAGTGCTTCGTGGCCATGAGTGCTTTCTGTTGAGAACAAAGATGTGTGATTCCTGAGGGTAGAGTAATTCATGTATGACTCACTTTGCCCTTGAGAAAGAGGTTTGTGGAAGTAGAGTAGGGTATCTGGCTGTGTATTATAGGAAGCACATAGAAAAGATGGGAGCTTTGGAAATAAGTGCTTGAATGGGAAAAAGGACTCCAAAGGAAGCTCTTAAAACAGAAAAAAGACCAAGAAAAGGAGAATATGACAATATGCAAAGATGCCATGGTTCAAATAAAGGAATAGAAACAGCAGTAGGTCTCTTTCCCCTTCCACTAATAGGATAATACGTAAAAAGTCGCTCCAGGCATCTCCCAGGGAAGCCAGCACGTATCTTAGGAAGAGCTGGAGATGATGTCCAAGAGGAGGCATAACCCAGATCAGAACACAGAAGCCCACCCACTAAAATTCCCCATTCCTTAAACTTCAATGAATGCAGATACTGTTCCCCAAACTGGGATTTGGACATCACAAAGGAATATCTGTCTCTATTGTTCCTTTGGTTGTGATTATAATACTTGTGCTAAGAACGTGAGCAAAGATTCTAGCAACCACACCTGTCCCTTATTTCTAATGCTGCCCATGGTGGTAGGATAGAGAAACATGACAGCAAAGGCACTATTATGTGAAAACAATGACCCGGGAAACAAGGATACATGTACTACCATGAGAGAGTACATCCATCTAATTCATTTCAATAAGTGAGTACCATTTTCTTTCCAGTTAATTATTGGAGTGAAAACTGCCCTTGCCTCTCTAGCAAGAGATTTTCCTTTTAACCAATCTTGTTTCACTTTCAAAATGATTGTTTTTTTTTTTTATTGTGGGACTCAAGATCTTCTTTTGGAAAGTAAAATTGGAATATCCACTCTTTGCATTCTACCTCCAATGACCCTCAAGGCAACGTGGATGTCCCTGACTGTCCAAGAGAGAGTCACCTACAAGGAAGTGCAGAAAAGGAAAGCCCCAAGGTGACCATTTCCATAATGTGCTGCCTCAGTTCCTGATGTTCTCTTGAACCTTTGTGGTGGACTCGTGAATGCAGAGCACCCAGGTTCAGTTCTGGGACCCCCAGGCTACTGTATGTGAACAGATGTGTGCAGGCCTGAATATTTTTTAACACACCCACTAAATGTTCCCTTCTGATCAAGGGCTCATTCACAAGAAACTCAAATGTATCCTCAAAGGCAGGAGGAAATACTTATTCCCATGTTTGGCAAAAAATTTGCCCACTTGCATATTAATGCTACTGCCATTTTGTTTGTAGCTATTGGAATGTGTTGGATTTCTAAAATTATAGTTTTAAAAATAAAGAAAGCATTTTATATATAGGCAAGAAATGTATATTGAATCTTTATACAGGTCAATTCAAAAAATCACTGCTTTGTTAATTCGCTGACAGTGTAAACACATGATAGAAAAGCTTTGATGGGACAGGGAAGGACTAACAAATGAGTCAGAAAGTTCTTGGTTCTGGAAAGTTCCAGGTGTCTTTGCGGGAAGGAAGATGGTGGAAGACTAATCCTGTCAGACCCCAACGATCCATTTAACAAGATAGTGACATTTTCTTTCTAGAAAGTACAGAACTTCTTCAGCAATCACAGTAATATATCAACTAGCAATTGTTCTTGGATAAACTTTCCTTTTACAAACATCACCTTGGATGTGGGTGATGCAGGAAGGCACCCAGACTCCTCAGGGCTGCGCTCTGGTGTCCGATACAAGAATAAGAGGAAGACAGGAGGGAGGGGGAGGCTGAGGGGAAGAAGAGGAGGTGGCAGAGGCCTTGAGCCGTTCTCAGGACTCGTGAGCACAGCTTCAGAGGGCCTGGGCCCAGATGCAGACACAGGGCCTCATTGCCAGGGTCCTGGTCACTAGGGTCAGGGATGACCCAAGCTGCCACCATAAGTTTGTGTATCTCTGGGTAAGGGATAACTTCTTGTAGAGAAGCCAGAATGGCAGAATGCACTTTCAAGGACCAGGAAGCTGGAAGCCAGAGGCCCTCCCCAAATGAGTGGCCTCCTCACCTTATGGGGAGAAAGGAAGGAAATGAATACCCCAACCTAGAGGAAGGAGTCTGGCTCTTTGTCTTCTATCCCATCTCTACCTCTGGTACTGGAGGAAATGAGGATGTGGTGTGACATCGGGACACTGGGACATGGCCGTCTACTGACAGAGGTGTTAGTGGATTTCAAATTTCAAATGTCAAAGTTCTGCTGCGTTGATTCTTAGAGCCTCTGTTCTGTCACTAAAATCCTTTGATGATGCAGTTTAGCACCAACAAACACCCTCACGTGCAACCCAAGGGTGCACGTGGTCCTTGACAGTGGGGAGGCGGGCGCTTTGATGGAGGCTTGTGTCTTCACATAGCCCTCCCTGTCCTCCTGGGCAGTCCAGCTCATCAGCATGGCCTCTGAAACTTGCAGCCTGTTAGATGCCAGTGGAGAGACCACTCTTAGCCTCAGGTCCCTCCACTCTAGGCTTCCCTCTGCAGAGAGGGGGCCCTGCAGGGTAGAGTTCTGGCAAATGCATGTTCATGAATGCAAATGTATCATGGTTTGTGGAAAGGGACAAAAAGAGAACAACTAGACCGGCTGGGACAGATGGACCAAGAAAGAGGGGAGTGGGGCCCCTTGTGTGTGTCCATGCACATGCGTGTGTGTGTTTGTGTGTCGAGGGAGAGGATGGCACGTTAACAGTGGAGAGGAGCATGAGAAATAGAGTTGGACCAAGCAGAGCACTGTCCTTGGCTTGAGTACTGAGGTTCATTCTGTGTGGGCAGCCAGAGGAGGTCAGGAGCTGGGAGACATGAGAGTGGCTCAGTAGATGCTGCTAGAAGGGATATAGTCCAGGAAAGGCTAGCAGAAGGCTGGGGAAGGTGGCCAGGACCTGGTCTAGGGGAAGGAAAGAGGGCCTGGAGATTGATGGGGCAGGGATTGCTGGCATTTACCTCCTTGATTTCAGAAACTCCTCCAGCCAGACATGGCCTGCACTTTGGAAGCATTGTTTCCCTTCTTTCCCCGTTCAAGGCCCTTGCTGTCTCTTTATAACCACTTCTGACCTTCTAAGATTGGTTTGGGAGGAGAAAGGGATCCCTCGTGGTATAATTTGCCCCCACACTGGGCTAAGGGCAGCCCAGAAAAGGAGTGGAAACCAAAGAGGGCTTCAGTTCTTGATTATTTTTTTTTTTGCTGCTTATTAAAAGAACTCTTTTTCTTGCATGTTCTTGTTCACTGTTCTTACCTGCTTATTCTTCAATGTAGATATTAAAATCAATGTGTCAAGTAAAAAAAATTACAGTGGCATTTTGATTGTAATGTGTCAAACCAATATATTACTGCTTTTCTTCTAATTTTTTTTAAGACACTGAGTCTAGTTCTGTTGCCTAGGCTGGAGTGCAGTGGCATCATCATAGTTCACTGCAGCCTTGATCTCCTGGGCTCAAGCGATCCTCCTGCCTTGGCTTTCTAAGTAGCTAGGACTACAGGTATGTACCACCATGCCTGGCTAATTTTTAAGAATTTTTTGTAGAGGCAGGGTCTTGCTATGTTGCCCAGGCTGGTCTCAAACTTCTGGGCTCAAGTGATCCTCCTGCTTCAGCCTCCCAAGTGCTGGGATTATAGGCATGAGCCACTGTGCCTGCCCTAAAACTGAATTTGACACTAAAGAACCAGACAGAAAGAAATTTGGGGGCATTCATTTACTCAGTAGTGTATATTGAGTACTTACTATGTGCCAGGAAAGTGGCCCCATTGTCTAAGGGCACTGAGAGACGCTTGAGGCAAATAGAAGGGGAAGGACAGTCCCTGTTCTCCTACCACCCAATTCATTTGCCTTACCTTAATCCCAGCCTTGTTGGATCCTGTTATCATTTAAAATTTCGATATTATCTTTATCATGAATTTTTGCACTGATTTTAATTTTAAAACTTATTGCATTAAAATATTGATCTTGATGACTGAGTTTTCTGGCATCCCTTTATATTTTGCACCTTCGTGAGTGCCTGGTGGCCAGCCCTGGGGAAGGTGAAGTTGTGGAGGGATTAGCATCGGATTAGCAACAGCAGAGAGGGAACACGATCAGACTCCCAGGGAGGGCGACTGTGGACCAAGAGTGGCAAACTTTGTAACTCAGCTCAACTCCTAAACAGAATCGAGCAGCACTTCTTCACTGCATTGCAGTCTAGAGACATGACTTCTCTGATGGCTGCCCCAACCAACTGCAAGTGTGGCAGATGGCTCACAGCTGAAGAGGAGGAGGGCACAGCACGAGCGTTGCTATCCAGAAAGGAGTCTCTTCACTGTCCTGTATGGGATCCATTCACCACATGTGGCTCTTGAGCACTTGAAATATGGTTAGTTCGAATTGTGATGAGCTGTAGGTATAAAGTTCATGCTGGATTTCAAAGACTTAGTAAGGATAAAAAAAAGTGTCATGTATCTTATTCAAAATTTGTTTTTATATTGATGACCTGTTGAAATGATATTATTTTGGATATACTAAATTACATAAAATATATTATTAAAATGAATTTCATGTGTTTCTTTTTTTAAAATGTGGCTACTAGAAAATTTTAAATTATATGTGTGGCTTGTGTTTGTGGCTCATACTATATTTTTATCAGATGGTACTGGTCTAGGTGGTAGCAGGGGATGTGTCCTTGAACTTAGGAAGTGGCCCTGATCACAAGACCCCTGGGAATTTCATCACCCATTAAGGCTCTTCCTCTCACCTATGCTCTTTGACTAGGTGCTCAGCATGTAGCTTTTCACTAAGATGCCACTAACTAGATGGACATAATTTGGGGCTCACAGATATTCAGGGATGGAGCCCACTGTCATGGCAATAGGAGAGGGCACTAGAGAGTGGTGGGTGGAGTATAGGGGATACCCTTTTTGACCTAGCACCTTTGAGTACCTTTCTTATACTGAGGGAATGCTCTACCTTTTGAGTTATTATTTCCCACAATAGAAGAAAGACTCTCACTTTCCTAATCTCCTTCGCAGTTGGAGACCAGGGCTCAGCCAATCAAACACACACAGCTCAGCATTTGGTTTGGAAGGAGGCAGTGTCACTGCATTGCATCTGTTAGGATGAGGGTGGCAGCACCAACCTTCAGAGGCAGCAAGGGTTAGCATTAATGTGTGGTTGGTGCCAGCTGTTTTGACGGTGCCCAGAATGTGGCACATATGTTTGTACCAGACCAGTCCTTTGGTGAAATTTATAGGCATTGTTCCTCACTGCATACCCTCTAAATAGGTTGCCTAGCCTTTCAGAGATCCTCTATATCTTTCAAATTTTTCTTAGCTTGAATGGATTCTGTTGTCTGCAACTAACATCCTGAATGTTACATATGATCTTCTATACTTGTTGCTTATTAGTCCCCAAATGCCCAAATGGTGCTTCAAGCAGTGAACAATTCTTGCTTGAAGACCTACTTTGTGTTCAGCACTGTGATAGAAGCTGGAGGGATTCAAAAAATATGAGTTTTAATTGCCATGTTCCAGCAACTCACACAAAGGGATGTGTGGTGATTGGCTTCTCAGTACCAAGGTCTTCCCCAGGGCAGAAGAGAACAGGTCCTGATTCCTCCTCATCTTAGTCCTACATTTACCTCTTAAATATGAATTTTCTATTACAATTAGCTGCCTACCTCTTTCTTTGCATCTATTCTTAAATCAACCTTGAGACCAAGGCTGTTTGGGACACACGGGCAGGCACACACAGAGTCATAAAACCCCACTTAGGTCTAGGATTTTGTCACCGCCTTTAAGTGAGTTTACCAGCCTACTTTCTTCCTTCAGGAATTAAAATGATAGAGAATGTGTTCCTTATTTTAAAAAGGGGGATATATTTTCAAGTCATACACCTATAATCTTGCAAACATCGACTCTAGCATTTGAGTTCTTCCAAAGTAGACTCCAAGGTGAAGATTAAGATGCAAGTCATTTATTTGGGAGATGATCCCAGGAAGCACAGTGACAGAGTGGGAAAGAGGGTGTGCTCTCCCGCTAACCTCATTAGAGCAGGTTACTGCTGTGGTCAGCTGGATTCATTCCTCGATTCTCTGTGAGATGGGGTAAGCATAACTCAAAATTGTCCCACCAAGGGCCAAGAAAGTTGGGGTGGATAAGTATCCACTAACTCCCATCCCTCATTGTTTGAGAGTTGCTCTTGAGGTGTCAGGTCACCAGCACATCTGGCTTGCCCTACATGGACTGAGAATGCCACTGTGGCCATATAAAGTCTCAGGCAGAAAAACCCAGATGCCAGAAGCAGGGATCGGCCAGTGTGGGAGACCTGTCCACCAAAACTGGAGGTGACATGCAGGTGGGCTAAGGGGATATTGGCAGGGCACCAACAGTGTTGGCTACATCTAGTTAATAAAATTTTCCCTCTGAATTCGTTCTTGCTTTTGACACATATTTATAAAGCACCCAATATGTTCACAGCATACATTTTAGCATGGTGATACAGCAGTGAACAAAATAGATGCAAATTTCTCCCCTAATAGCTTATTCTAGTGACTGTTCTCAGGAGTATTAAGTTCTACCAATCACAAATGCTTGACAGATTTTCCATAGTATATGCATTCATTTAATAATATTATGTCTTTGATATTGTACTAATTGGATGAAATATGACATTTAATTAAAAAAAATCTTTCTCAGTTAAAAAAACACAATTCCAAAGAATGTTAGAGCTTGAAGTATTCCTAAAGATATTAATCACTAAGTCACAAAAAGGTGAACTAACTTTCCCAAATATACACAGCAGAGTCAGGACTAACAATTTCAGGCTTCTTCATATATTTCCACAATAGCATCACATTGACTGAGACTGGCTGTTTTAGAAAGCAAAACCCCAAAAAGTATTTTGAGTCTACCCTTATACATTGTGGGAGGAGTATAAATTGGTGCCAACTTTCTAGAACACAATTGCCAAAAAAAAGCTTTAGAAGTAAACATTCCCATTGACATAGTAATTCAGCTTTTAGGGATCTATCCTAAGAAAATAATCAGAAACTTGTGGAAGATTTATATGCAATGAATACTAATATAATCACTCAATAAGTATGTTTTCAAAGAGTATTTAGCAATATGGGGAAAAAACAATTTGATATTTAATGAAGAAATAAGGAGATACAACCTCACATACTGAATGGTCCCATTTTTGCCTGGAAGATCCAGATGAAGAAGAAAATATAGCAAGGGAGTAGTTATATCTGGGTGGTGGGACTGCATGGAACTTTGTTTTTTCTTATATAATTGTATTTTACACAATGCACATGTGTTACTTTTATAATCAGAGGAAAAATCTAATTTCTTTTGGCCCAATTTTTACCTGTAGGCATTGTGATTAGTGCTGAGGAAGTGTTCAGTGGGTATTTGTGTGTACCTTAGTCTTGAGGAAAAAAGTCATACTGTTTAAAAATAGGCTCACGATGTGCAGAAGCCTTCCAGCCAGAGCGACTGTTGAGAGGTACACTTTGAAATGCCTTCCCTCATGGCCTTGTTTCCCCCTTCTGGAGCTCCACCTCCCTGCTGCTCACGGGATCCCACGGAGATGGATCTCTTGTCTGCATCCCGGTCGTACGTTCTTGCTTTGTAGCTTCGATTTCTTTGTTTCCTTCCTTCCCCATCAGCTTCCCCCTTCATTGTGTTTCTTTGTATTCCTCTTGCAGAAGCAGAATCCCATGCTGCTGTTTTTCAGCCTTTCTCTCTACTCAGTTTCAGCAGCAGTCTGATGGGGATTTCATCTCATCTTACCTGCTGTGTTTTGCTTTAAGAGCTGCCTCTGGGATTAGACACTTACCATGAAGATGAAAGAAAATGAGCCGCCTATTAAATATATCACCTTTGGACTTTCCAGAGACGTCAACTTTGCCAAACACCACAGGAGCCCACAGCCCCCTATGGCAACACTTCCCGAAATGCGTGCTGTCTTCCAAAGCAACTGGAGAACACAGACCCCCTTCTTTCCCCCAGACAAGGCTGTTGTTTTTGTCCCCCAGGTTGCTACCATGTGGGAATGTCGTGGTGTGAGAAAATATCAATACCCAAAATGCAGATCACACTTGCTTTCCATCAACTATGAAGGAGCCATTAATCATTCTCCATCCTCGCATCTTTCCCCTGTCTTTATTACAGAGAAGCTGTTCTTATAATTTCTGAGGAGTATCTGTGGGTGGTGACTAACCTTTGGCATTGTCCATGTGGTCTCACTGATGGAGGAATAGTCTTGAGTCTCCTAGCATCAGCCTGGAGAGTTCAAGGGCATCAGACGAGGCCCTGCGGCAAGGTGCAGCCAAGCAAAAGGGAACAAAGATGTTGGGCTGGGACCAGCCTGAGGCTGCCCCCTTAGGCCTGGTGATGATGCCTTCTTCCTTCTTTGCTCACTGAAGCTCTGTAACCATTTGATTTTTCATCCCTGGCTCAGCTGAGTAAAGAACTCAGTCTGGGCAACACTCATTAGAAAACCTCTACTGATGGGGGTACATCAAGTATAATTCTTTTTTGGAAAATCTGCACTACTTATCTGGGTGCTACTGTAGATCAGGCTCAGGAAGCACTATGCTGGGTCTATTGGGGTTCAGTGCTAGAAACAGAAACCCCTTTAGGTATTTAAATAGAAAGGCCCTGAATTTAGAACCAGGTGCTTCCCATATTGTTGGAAGGGCTGGATGAGCAGGGAATGACTGTCAGAACACCACAGAACATACTGACCCAAAGAAATCCTACCTCTGACTCAATCAGAAAGGTGCGGACTCAGAAGCTGCCACTGAAACAGACCATCCAGGGACCAGGAAGTCCCCATTGATGCACCTCTTGACACCCTGGAGGTGTGAATTACATATTGGAAATATGCTTCAATGGTTCCCATTGGTGAAACTTGTTCATGTGCAGAAGCCTAGCTGCAAGGGAGTCTGAGAAATATTGTATTTAGCCTTCCAGCTTTGGTAGTACAGGAAAACACAATGGAAGGAGGTGAGAATGGATGCTGAGTTCCAAAATATCACATCCAACACACATACCTTAGAAAATGGCACTGGCCCTCAAGCATGCACAGGGCCTGGCTGGGGATGGCTGAGTTCCAACAGGGTTTGAGGCAAAAAAAAAAAAAAATGGATTAAATACAAAATATAGTAGAGCCTCTCCAGGAAAGAGAGAAGATAGAATACGTTACAGAATAGTACCTGGTCTTATTTTTAGCAACATGCAGGGAGATAAGGAGACTGACTATATCCTGGCCAGGGAAGTGGCTTGGCTGGTGGAGCATGAGAATTGCTTATGTTCAGTGTTACGTGCAGACAGCACAATTACCTAGGGCCTCAGTTAGATGGGAGGTAGAGGAGATCAGAAACAATGGTATAGTCCTTGGAAAGAGCTGATAAGTGAGTCAGTTCTCTGGCAGCTAATTTCCCTGACACACAAAGACCTGTGGAATGGGAGAAGGCAAAAGAAGAATCACCAAGTCCTGAGAATATCCAGGCAGAGTTAGACCAGATGATTAGATGGGCTCTTTGGGCCCAAGGATGCAGATGGGGGATTGTAGGAGAGGGGCTTCTCAGCCTCAGTTCTACAGCTCTCCTTGTATCCCATGCCCTTTGCCTTGTAACTTTGCATCTTCTCTTACAAAAGGAAAAATAGGATTCTCTACCACTTGATTTTGGGCTTGGCCTTGTAACTTACTTTGGACACAGAATGTGGGAAGAAGCAGCACGAGTCTAGTTTTGAGCCAAGGCCTAAAGAGTTCTTATGTCTTTCTATTTTCTCTCTCTCATGCTTTTGCTATCTTGATGAGAAGAGCTGCCTCTGGGTAGCTACTGCTTATTCCACCTAGGCCCAAGAATTAATTCATGTAGAAGAGTAGAGCCCAGGCCATAGCAAGGAAGCAATCCCAGCTGGGTCTACAGCTTGAAGGAAGGCCTCCTAGCTTAACCCAAGCTAGTTCATCTGAGTCTCACACACCTACTGGTGGTGAGAAATAAATGCTTATTGTGAACACTGACATTTTGGTAATTGTTGTTATGCAGCAATAGCTAACTGATACAAGAGCTGTCTCTGAAAACTGAGGGGTTTATTATTCTTGCATGTTGCAATGAAGAATATCAAGAGATGATCTACAAATATAAATTGGCGTGTGCAGGTTCTGAAGAATGATGGGGCCACCTAATGTGTCTGAATGACCTTTGGTGACAACTGGAACAGAGCTACAGCAAGACAGGAACTTATACCCAACTCATAGCCCACCTTCTGTCAGCAGGCTTCCCTAAATGGCCAAGCCACAAAGATCTCTTCATCCTCTACTCTCTTCACTTATTGCTTATATTTCTCCTTTACCCCTGATCATATGCCACCACATTTAAAGTGACCCAGTTCCTAAAAATGCCAGATAAATGGACCCACTTCACTGTATTTTTTATCTGAGCACATGGCTATATTTTGTCCACGTGGATATAATGAAGCATTTGATCAAACATCTTATTGAATAACCACTTGCATTATGTTTAAAGCAATGTTTTTTTTTTTTTTTTTTTGAGATTCAGTCACTTCTGGACCACCTTCATAATGCTTGTCTGTTTTCATGTACAAGTAGGGAACAGGGTCTGGGGGTGAGGGATTGTAGGCAGGTGGAGGCTGTGGCTTATAAACGACTGTAGAATACAGAGAGAAGAGAAGAGTCTTGGAAAGAGCTATAGAGAGGAGAAGAAGGAAGGCTGGAGGCGGCAGAGTACAGGGCTGGAATTTCAGTAGAGTGGTAGTGAAAGAAAAGTCCTGTAAGAAGGAACCCCCTGGGGGCAGTGCCAGGGAGCAGGAGAGAGCATCGGAAGGGGTAGAGGATGGGAGGGTCCTGGGCGTGCGTGCAGAGTGAGTGTTGAGGAGCTTCACAGTAGAACAGGGTAAAGGGCAGATGGTGGAGGGGAGGCAGGCAGGGGAACTGTTGGGCAAGTGAAGTCAATGGGCCATCATTGTGTCACGTACAATCATTTTGTTTTCCATGAGAGGAATTGCCCATGCACCACACCACACGAGACTTTGGTCTAAATTAATGATCTTCCAAATCTATTTTGGAAAAATGTTTTTGAAAAACTGCATACTCCCTCACACTTACAAAGTTGATATCTAAAATACTTCATAAGTTTAAAGACTGTAGTTCCAAAGGATGTGATAGGCAGCATATTGTAAACATTGAAATTTAAAAATAAAACTCTTATATCATACCTACTGGAATCAAAATATTATGATATGACAGCCACCATTATCGATTTTAAAAGTATATGACAAGCTCTTTGACAGTCAGAAATTTTACATCGTTCCTTTTACTCCTTGAAATTATATTTCCATTTCACTTCCCCCACAGAATTTTATCCTGATGTAATGTATTTTTATGCTTGAAAGTTTTTTTATTGACTACCATATATCTCAGCAACAAAGCATGTATACAGATTTGTTTAAATTTTTTTCTATAACTATAAATAATTATTAAGTATAAAAAGTAAAATTCTATTGGAAAAGAAACTATTTAAGGAAATGAGTGGAGTGGGGATGGTAGTCACAATCCCTCCATTAAAAGAGACTTGGCCAACACTGGTATCTTGAATTATCTCCTCCTTTAGAATCTTGGAGGTTTGTACACCCCAGGGCAATGCACCATGGTATGATTTGGAACATTGAGCACCTGGACTTCCATATACTATGTGTGCAAAGGCAATGATGATGGCAGCTGCCATCTTGGTGAATTGAAGATGCCTTTCGCCTATGTTCTAGGCATCACAGAAGACTCTTACATTTTTGTGTTACTCTAAGACAGGGAAGAGAACCCAATAATGTTAAAAATTGAACTGTCGATAAGCATGACAAAATGGTTGTTTAGAGCCTGATTTATTTTGGTTTGAAGAATAAAATGAAATGGGGAATTTCTGGTACAGTTAAATTTCTGACATTAAGGTTCATGCCTGTTACGTGGAAAGAAGGAAGTGAGAGCATTGGATTGGGTGATTGATTATCAAAGGTCAGGTTAACTACCAGTTTTCACTATCACTTAGTTACTGGGTGACCTTGGGCAACTGCTCATCTGCATTTCATTGTTCATCTGCAAAGTGGGGTAGAAATCTTCCCTACACAACCTCTTGGGTTATAGGGAGGCTCAAATGGGATCAAATGATGCTTCTGACATCATTTTGTAAACTGTCAAGAACTCTTGTTTAAATTAAAACTTTTTAAACTCTTATTTTAGAGTAATTATAGATTCACAGGAAGTTGCACAGACAAGTACAGGAAGGGCCTGTGCACACTACATCTCACCTTTATCAATGCTGACATCTTGCTAAACTACAGTACAATGTCAAAACCAGGCAATTGACATTGGCACAATCCACAGAGTTGATTCAGATTTCACTAGTTGTAGATGTATTCATGTCTGTGTGTGTGTGTGTGTGTGTGTGTGTGTGTGTGTAGATCCATAAAATTTTATCACATGTAGCTTTGTGTAATTGCTATCACAATCATGACACATAACTCTTCCATCAGCACAAGCCTCCCTTGCGCTACCTCTTTATAGCTACACACTACCCCCTCACAATCCCTGGCAGCCACTAATCTGTTCTATCTCTACAGTTTTGTTATTTCAAGGATGTTACATATGTTACTCATAGTATGTAGCCTTTTGAAGTTGGCTATTTCACTTAGCATAATTCCCTTTAAGTCCATCCAAGTTGCTGTGTATAGTTCAATAGTTCATTCCTTTTTACTGCTAAGTAGTATTCCATGGTATGAATACACTACAGTAAGTTTAACCATTCACCCATTTAAAGGCTTTTGGGCTATTTCCCATTTTTTGGCTATTATGAATACAGCTTCTATAAACATTCATGTATAGGTTTTTGAGTTAGCCAAAGTTTCCATTTCTTTAGGCTATGTGCAATTCTGGGTTATATGGTGAATGCAGATATGCAGTTTTACAAGAAACTGCTAAACTATGTTTCAGACTGGCTGTACCATTTTACATTCCCAACAGTAACGTATGAGTGCTCAATTTTCTCTGTAACCTCACCAACATTTAGTGTTATCATTATTTTTTATTTTACACATTCTGATAGGCATATAGCGATATTTCATTGTAGTTTCAATCTGCATTTCTCTAATGGTTAATGATGTTGAGTATCTTTACATGTGTTTATTTGCTATCCGTGTGTACTCTCTGGTGAAACATCTGTTAATATATTTTGTCCATTTTCTAATTGGTTTGTTTGCTTTTTTATGTGGAATTTTGAAACATTTTTATATATTCTAGATACAGGTCTTCTGTTTGACACGGGATTTGAAAATATTTTCTCACACTATGTAGCTTTTCTTTTCATCCTTGTAACAGAATCTTTCCCAGAGCAAATGTTTTTAATTTTATGAGCAAAAGTTTTTAATTTTTATAGACTTTTTTTCTGTTATGAATTGTGCTTTAGTTGTCAAGTCTACAAACTCTTTGCCTAGGCCTAGATCCCAAATATTTCCTTCTATATTTTTTTTCTAAAGGTTTTTTTTTTTATAGTTTTATGTTTTACATTTAGCTCCATGATACAATTTGAATTAATTTTGTCTAAGATGTGAGAATTAGATGAAGGGATCGCTTCTCAGCCTTTTGGCTAAGATCAAGTGTAGAATTAGGTTGAGGTTTTTTCTTTTTCTGCATTAGGATATCTAATTGGTCCAACAGCATGTGTTGCAAAGGCTATTTTTCCTATTGAATTACTTTTGAACCTTTGTTAAAAATCAGTTAGGCATACTTGTGTAGGTCTATTTCTGGCTTCTTTATTCTGCTTCATTGATGTATGTGTCTATACCTCCACCAGTATCACACTATCTTGAACACTATAGCTATATAGTTAAATAACATCAGTTAGAGTGATTCCTGCCATTTTATTTTTTATAAAAATTATTTTAACAATCCTAGGTACTCTGCCTTTTCATAAACATTCTAATCTTGTACATGTCTACAAAAATCCTTCCTGGAAGTTTGATAGTCATTGCATTAAATCTGTACATTTCAATTTGGGGAGAATTGATATCTTTACTATGCTGAGTCTTCTAATCCATGATCATGGTATGTCTTTCTATTTATTAAGGTCTTTGATTTCTTTCATAAGCATTTTGTAATTTGAAGGATATAGATCCTATACATGTTTAGAAAAAGATTATGCCTGAGTATTTCATTTTTCCTTAGAGTAAGTGTAATCGGTGTGGTGTTTTAAATTTTGGTTTTTATATGATTATTGTTCGTGGTTATTTTTGTGTGTTTATCTTATATCTGTGACCTTGATGAATGAATTTATTAGTTCTAGGAATTTTTTGAGGTAGATACCTTAGGATTTTCTATTTAGACAATCATGTCATCTGCAAATAGGGACAGGTTTTCTTTCTTTTCAACCTATTTGTATCTTATTTTCCTTTCCTGCTGTATAGTGCTTTCTAGGACTTTCAGTACTATGTTGAATAAGAAAGGTAACAATGGACATCCTTTCCTTGGTCCAAATCTTAGGAAAAGCATTTGGTCTTTCACCATTAAGTATGATGTTCATTGTAACTTTTTATCAACTTCAGGATATTTTCCTCTATTTCCTAGTTTTCTGAACATTTTTTAAAAATCAGGAATGGGTATTTTCAAGAACCTTAAAATGTTAATTATTTTCTTTTAGTAGTTTTTAAATGATGCTTAAATGACATCCTGGCTTTATGTGAAGTTCTGATAGTGTGAGGACACATCATTCTCCCAGTTAGCTCTATCATTCCTGGGTGGTCTGGGAAGACACAGATGAGAGTAAGACTTCTTGCCGGATGGGACTGAAGAAAAATGAAGAGGAAAGATCTCAGGGCCCTGCCAAAAGGGCTGTGTCACCAAGTTACTCAACAGGGAAACACAGTGCTGGAAGGGCTATTGGTTTCCTACAGTTGCTGTACCAAATGACCACAAACTTAGTGGCTTAAAACAACATAAATTAATTCTATTATAGTTCTGGTGATCAAAAGCCTAAAATCACAGTGTTGGCAGAGCTGTGTTTCTTCTGGGGGCTTCAGGAGAGACTGTATTGCCTTGCTTTTTTCAGCTTCTAGAAGCCATTTGCATCCTTTGGTTTGTGGCCTTTCCTCCATCTTCAAAGCACATCACTCCACTCTCTGGTTCCATTGTCGTATCTCCTTTTTATCTCTGCCCTTAGCTCTGTGGCCTCCCTCTTCCCCTCTCCCTTAGGGTCCTTGGGTGAAAATTATTGTGAAAACTCATGGGGTGAGAATGGGATGCAGCCGGCTCTAGGAGGCCAAGTCAGAGGTCTCAGAGCTGTCCTTGCCATCTGGGCTCTCTGTGGTCTCACTGACCTTGCTGACGTCCTTGTTGTCCCCACCACTACCCTTAGCAGCCAGGCCCTTCTCCTCACACCAGGCTTTCCAGGGCTCAGAAGTGCATTGCCTTTGCTCTCCACTGTGATCTTGATGGCACCCAGCACCACGTGCCTGCCCTTCCCATCTCCATACTATTTGGGCTCCACTTCGCCAATCTGAAAGTTGAGGGTGTTGGAATAGAGGTATGGTGCAGCCTGGTTACTCTTCCTGACGTGCAAGGAGACATATTTGGCATTGAAGTTCTCTAGCACGGCTCGCGAGGCCTGTCCATCAGCTTCTGAGCCAGGCCGAAGGGCCAGTGGGAACTCTTCACAGCCAGTGAGATGATAAGTCTGTGGAACACATCATCTGGGTCCTCTTCCATTTTGGCCAGGACGTACCCACCCCACAATATTCCCATCCTCATCCTCAGCAATGTAGGAGAGCTGGGGCCAGGAGAGGCCATGCTAGAAGTAGTATTTCATCTGGTAGTTCTAGGGCAGGCAGAGGAGGTTGCAGTGCTGCATGTTCATCAGGTCCTCTGGCCTCGCACTGAGGATGTTAATAACCATGGATGGGTCATAGGTCCCAGGGTTGTGAATGCCCAGTCAGCTGCCACCATGCTCCGAAGCGATGCCCAGATGACCCAGGCTGAGGCTGGGGCTGGGGCCAGGCTCACGGGGGTGGTGGCGGAAGACACCTCCTTCTTATATGGACTCTTGTGATTACAGTGGACCCACCCAGATAATCCAGGACTGCCTCCTCAAGAACCTTAACTTAATCACATCTGCAAAGTTCTTCTGCCACATAAGGTAACATATTTATAAGGTCCTGGGGAGTAGGATGTGGGTATCTTTGTGGGAGCATTATTATTCTACCGCAGAGGGTGACCATGGGCTCGATGAGGTATTCCAAAGAGCAAAGCTTTGGAGATAGACCAGTTAGAATTCCCACTCCAGCTTTACAATCTGAATCTGGCTAAACCTTTGTTCATTTGCAAAACTATAACCCCTACTATGGTAGCAATGATAGCTGTCCATCAAAAATTTACACTTTCCTTCCATAGCATACAGTTGTGATTGGCAAGCAACTTCTCCAGGCAGGGACTACATTTCTTGGTACCATTTACCCCTAGGAAGGGCCCTTACGACTAGTTCTCACTCGTCCACAATGTGCGAGTGGCAGTGCTCACTTCTGTCTGAGGTGCCCATGAAGGGGATGAGTGTTTCCCACACTCTCCTTTCCCCTCTGTTGGTTCCAGGCTGACTCCTAGGTGACTCTGGAAGCCTAATGAGGAAGATGGCAAAGCTTTCATTAGCTTGGGTCTCAGAATAACTGTGTGAAGCAGGGTCCCTCTTACCCTCACTGTCAAAACGGATACCTGTGTTAGACTATAGTATGAGCCAGAAATTCATTCCTATTGTGTTAAGCTACTGAAATTTCAGGTTTATTCATTATATCAGCCAGCAATACATTCACCTTGCAGGGTATTATTATCCCCTGGGACTGTAAAATGAAATTGTGTGTATAAAACCCATGTCACCATGATAAGGGACTTGGAAATTGGAAAGCTATGAACTCTTCTGCCTAAAGCAGTGGTTCTCGAACTTGAACATGAATTAGAATCCCCAAAGGGCTTGTTCAAACAGATTCTGAGCCCCACTTGGAGAGTTTCTGATTCTGGAGTGGGCACGTGGCACCTGAATTTCTTCTCCTCAGGCTGAGCTGTCTTGCCTGTCTTTTTTGCCATGACCTCCACGAGGGCAGGCCCTGGGTCTAACTTGCTGGCAACTACATCCCCAGAACCAGCATAGTGCCTGGCAAATAGAAGGCCTAAAAACAATATTGGAGGAAGGAAAAAGGAACAAGTTGCTGTCTTCAGTTCCAAGATCTGACTTACAACCGAAATGGTTCAGTTAAAGCGTTTGAAGATTTCCTCAGTCCTAAGTAGCCGTTCCTTGGGTTCCTCGTTCCTCCATGACTGTTAAGGTGAGGAGAAGTTGCAGCAGTCATTTGTTGCCTCTGTTTTTTGTCAGCCACGTAGCTTTTTACTTTTGACTTTCGCTGGTATCTCTTTGGAAGAGCTCCTGGGATTGATGAAATAGTCTGCATTCTAGAAAGTATGTCCAATCTATCAGGCAAAATGTATTTTGCTTTTGCATTCTGGGGGGTTTAACCTATGAATGAACATATCCAGTTGATCACGCAGGAGGATTTTATTTGCAAGAGCTGCTGCTCATTTGAGAAAGTACATGGAGTAGATTTGCTCTCAGTGGGGCTTCCCTGCAGAGTATACAGCAAGGGCTTCGCAGCAATCAGCCATCAGTTCTCCAGGGCTGGCCCCACATGGAGGCCGAGGAGGTAGCCTTCTCTTGGGGTGAGGGGAGGCCTGGGAGGGCTCACAGCTTCCGGAAGCAGCTATTAAAAAGCAAGGGGAAAGGGCATTATTTGAAACCTTAAAATTTGTACCCCCATAATATGCTGAAATTAAAAAAAAAAAAAAAGCTAAAAAAAAAAAAAAAAGCAAATGTTATCTGGAAAAGTGGGAGAGGGGTTCTAAAGAGCCAAGTTGTGTGTCCTTGGCAGTTTTGCCTGTGATAGGCTCTGAACTCTATCTCTGGGAAGTGAAAAGTTTTGCATTAGCAATGCCAGAGCCTTTCTGATTCCGGCAGCTGAAACTGGACTGGGGGCAGGAAGGTTGGCTGTGGACTGCGGGAGTGCTGTCAGGATTCCCGGGCAGCCTACGTGCTTTCATCCAGGCTGGTGGCTGCAGGAACAGTGTGGGAATGCCAGCAGCAACAGGGAGCCACTGGGGAGGAGGGCAAGAGGCTGCTGCTGCCTTTGGGCTTTTCTGCCCTGGCTTTGCACAGGCTCCCCAGAATTCCGACAAGACAGAGGAGGCCTTCCCAGATCACCGCCCACTTGGGCTGCATTTAGAGGCCGGAGCTATATCCGATTTCAATTTCTTGGGCTAATTTATACTCCACTATAAACAAACTCTTGTAAAAGCTGACAACCAGCAAGCATAAAGAAACGGTTTTTTCCATTACAGTTTCTTTCTTCTGATTGGTCATAAAGTGAGTTTTCCAAGAACAGAGACCCCGAATTTTGGCGACGGGGACCTGGAGGGTGCTATGTCGGGGAGGAGGTGAGGGGCAGTTCAGTAAGAGTCTGCTAGTGTTGGCTCTGCACTGGGGGCTTTCACTCTTATTGAATCAGAGCAAGGGGGAAGTTTTGCACTCCCACCTCCTTTCCCCCTAGGGCCTTGGAGTTTAACTGTAATTCACAGCATGGTGCAATGTGGGAAAATGTAAACATGTTTATGAAAGTTGTCTGTGTGGCCAGCCTCAGCCTCAAACTCCACTCAATTGCTACCTAAATCTCGCTCAGCCAGTGTCTCAGTATCAAGCTATTCTCTTACTCAAGCTTTTTATTTTACTTTAGGCTTTTGGGGTGATTTGGTGTTTTATGTGGTAATTTCCTGAGAGCTCCATTTCTCCCACTTCAAATCATTGCTAATTTGGGATCCAGTAAGGTTTTTATCCATGAGCGTCAACTAAACTGTTAAGAGGAACCTGATCCGGGATTGTCTCCAGCCCTCTGTGTTTTGTTTTTATTTTTGCATGTTCATTTCAGAACTTCCAGAATTGGTTTTCCCTGCTCTGGGTTGAGTATTAGGCATGCCAATGATCTGGTTCATTTGAAGGTTCATTTCTTTATGTCATCATCTAGCGTCCACTGATGCCTTGTAATTGTGGGGGATTTGTGTCTCAAAAGCTTATAATGAGTTGCCTGTGTCTTAATTTCAGGTTCTTTCTTCCAGGCATAGTAGTAAAATGAGAGGTTACTGAATAAGCACACAACGTTTTAAATATATACATATGTAAGTGGGTTCTGTGTTTATGATTGCTGAGGGGTTACCTTTAAACGTTCTCTTTCAGTCTCTAGTTAACTGTAGTTTATAAATGCTTGCTGTGGATTTGGCTCTTTTAAAATATTCAAGTAGGAACTGAGATTATTTTTAATTCTAAACTTTGTATCAGTAGCAAATCATCAAAGGAATAGATTCTTATGAGGACACTGAATGCACATTTCAGTTCATACAAACTCTATGAGTAAAATAGAAAAGTTGAGGGGCAGCAGGTGTCTGTTCTGCCTTTGGGTCTTTACTCCCACCCAACATACCCATCACCCCTTTGTAGGTAAAGACAAATCAAAGGCTGTTTGCAATCTCTCTTTTGGGCCCCTTTCACCTGTTTCTGAGTTTGCTAAATCTGAAGCTTAAAGCTAGTCCTGACCCATTCTGGAGCTTCACCCCAGATTCAGACACTCCATGCCCAGTTGGCTGTGGTAGGAAACTGAGCCTGAGTCTGGCCCCTCATTTCAGAGCTAGTCATCTGGCTAGTGCCTCAATCAGTGCAGGAGAAGGAGGCTGTTATGGACTGAATTGTGTTCACTCCCACCCCTAACCCCCACAAATCCGAATGTTGAAGCCCTAACTCCCAATGTGTTTGTATTTGGAGATAGTGCTTCTAAAGAGGTGATTAAAGTTAAAGGAGGTCATAAGGGCAGGGCCAATAGGGCTGGTGTCCTTATAAGAAAAGGAAGAAAACACCAGAGCTCGCTCTCCACATGTGCGCAGGGAAAAGGTCACGTGAACACACAGCAAGGAGGCAGCCATTTACAAGCCAGGAAGAAGGTCCTCCCCAGAAACTCAATTTGCTGGCACCTTGATCATGGACTCTTGTGAGACAATAAATGTCTGTTGTTTAAGGCACCCAGTCTACGATATTTTGTTATGGCAGTCTGAGCAGACTAATGCAGGTGCACAGCTGTTTTCCCAAAGGAATAAGCTGTGAGGGAAATTTCTGGTTAGGAAATAGTAGTCACAAAGGCCTAGGCTACTGGAATGCAGACTCTTATTCCTATGGCCAAGGCCCAAGGGAGTGTCAAGAAAACCCATTTGTTGGGTCCAAATCGAAAGGGAGGGGTCTGGGCCACCTCTGGTTGACTCTGTCCTTGGAGGTACTTGATCCCATTGTAAGATTTCAGGTCAAGTGTAAAGAACTATTATACTTGATGATGAAGAGAAACTGGGGGAGTAGGATGGTTATATGGTAACTGCTCCCAGCTAGGGATTTTTGAAAAGGGTAGCTAATTGACTGAGCTATATATTTTTAAAGCATGTTAACTTTTGGCTGAGTGAAATATTTCATTAGGAAAGTATATTTTATGACATTGCTACTCAAAGGAAGGTCTATGAGCAGCATTGGCATCTCCCGAGAGCTGGTTAGAAAATGAAGATTCTCAGAACCTGCCTCCACCCTACTGAATCAGAATTTGCATTTTTAATAAATCCTCTGGGCAAGGATTTATATGCATATTGAAGTTTGAGCATCATTTCTCTGTAAGACTACTGAGCCATTATGCTTGCTTACTGAAAGCTGGTGTATCTGGCGGTGCTGAACTTGGTTGCAGGCTACTGTAGTGCCTCGTTCTACCTGGCAGGATTCTGTAGGTAAATGAGATGGTGCTGCCAGATGCAAGGGAGAGGCAGTAGAACTAAGAGTGACAGGTGCTGGTGCTGTGCAGTTGTCCCTTCATGGGCCCTATAGTGGGGCTTCAAATGGTCAATGCTAAGAGAAGAGTAATGGAGCTGGAAATAGGGAATAGGCTGAGGTCAGACACCAGACACGGGAAAGACAATAAGGCAAAGTTAAGTAATCAGACCCTAGGTAAACACAAATGAGGATCCTTAAGTTTGACTGTAAGAAACAAGGCCTTTGAGACAGACCCAGGATCAACATTGACATGAGTGAAGAGTGGAGAGGGAATCAATAAGGTTATCTTAGTGAATTTGGGTGGAGAGTTTTGGGTTTTACATGGACTCCCCTTTGAAGCCTCTGAAAGGTCCCTGTTGGCCTTAAAGTCACAGAACTCTGAACTACAAGGTGAGTCTGGGTCCAAAGAATCTGTATTTGATGTGCCCAGGTTGATGCCAGGTCAAAAAATTGGGAGAGGAGTGAGCTTGACAGAGTCAGGTGAGAGGGAGGCATGAAAACAGGTCACACAGCATTGAGGACAAGGCAATGGAGGGTGGGCCAAAATCCTTGCAGGCAGGGCACTGAGCCCCAGTCCTGTATGAGCAGGGCCAAAGGCAGGAAGAAATGCTGCCTGTATCTGGGATCTAGGAAACCAAGAGACAGAGACAATTCAAGGAAGCTATAGAAGCTATAGGGGAGCCCAAAAGCAAATGGACCAAAGCCAGAGTTACTGGCTCACCTACATCAGAGGTTCTGTACCCTCTGAGTGTCAGAAGGTATCAGATTCCTGAAATGGAATAAAGATCACATGGGTGTTGAAATTAGAAAGATAATTATACACTGGGATAGCATCAATGTCACTCGCATGGTTACACTATGTTTCTACTCTGTGAAAGCCACATGTCTTATCACCTAGCTACTCAAAGTATGGTTGAGGACCAGCAATATCAGCATCACCTGGGAGCTTGTCAGTAATACAAAATCTCGAATCCTGCTCCAGACCTAGTGGATTAGAATCTGCATTTTAACTGGAGCCCTGGGTTGCAGTTATTCCTTTACATTTTACATTTAGAGAAGTACCAGCTTATTGTTTAGCATACAGAGATCCAGGAAATCTGAATTCTAAATTTGCTCTTCCAACAGTTGCCTGTTTGTGGAACTCTATTATCTGGCTCTAGAGAGTGGCTTATTTTTTATAGGGCAGTGGTTCTTGACTCTGGCTGCTCATTAGAATAACTTGAGGAGCTTCTTAAAATACAGATGCCCAGGCCCCACCTTGAGTCAATTGAATCAGTTCAATTTGGTCTGGACTGGGTCCCAGGCGTCATTATTTTTGAATGCTCCTCAGGTGATTCTAATGTGCAGCCCATTGAAGACTTGGTAGCTGGCGTAAGTGGGAAGAAGTGGCAGTAGAAGGGGTATTTGTGGGTGAAAGGGAGAAGTAAAGATTCCAGAGACCTCAAAGTACCCAGAAGTAAAAGGATCCTGCATATCAATAATCAGGAGTTCTATGGAGAGAGCTCATTGCTGAGCAGTCCTCAAGTGTGAATGCCTCTTACCAACCCACTGACCAAGAGTCCTGGAACCTTTTTGTCCCCAAAATGGCAGACTGTGGATTTTGGCCACCTTGGGTGAAAATGAGGTATGAAGGGAAATAAAAAGGGACCTGATCACAACCAGTTGGAAGCCCACCACCACTACTATCAAAAACAATTTGGGACTGATGTCATCAAGAAGGCTGACTAGAGGTGCCCCACATATACGTCTTCCACAAAAAAGGACCAAAATAACAAACAGGTAACCACTTGTCAAATAGAGTGTCTAGGAGAGAACACTGGAATTCAGCAAGGTAGTGACAAAGACCCTCTGAGGCACAAAAACTCAGGCTGGCATCAGAGAGAGGGAGGTGAACCACATGGCTGGGATCTGCTCAGAGACAAGAGGCACTCCCCATTGTGGGGAAAAGGTAAGCAGGGTATCCCAAGCATTCCACATTCCCACCAGGGATACCTGCAGTCCTAGCTTTAGGAGAGCTGGATAGTCCTCACAGGCCATGAACCCAGTATAGGGAGCTTCCTGGAGTCCATGTGACTACATTACTCCAGAGGGGAAATGTACTTTCTGGGACCCAGACCACTTCAGTATGGCACCATTTTGAGGGTGGAGCCACTGCCAGAATGGATATTGCTCAAGGGCCCAATAGCTTCTATACCTGGAGCCCCGATGACATCCCACAACACTAATGCAAAAAGCTGCATGGCTATGACCCCAGGCAGACCTAGCAGTGCAGCCATGAACCTAGCACCTCAGCCCATGCAGTACCCTAGCTGCAGGAAACAGACAGTCCAGCACAGTGGGGAGGCCATCCCCAAGACAAGGGGAACTGTCTCCAGAGCCTGAGAGCTGATTACCCATGGTCTGGTGCTGCCAGTAACATCCCCCCCTCCAGTGGTGGAGCCATTGTATGCCTGTGTACTCCCCCCAAGGGCTCAAGGTCAAGCCTGCCTGAGCCTGCTGCCATTGGTGACTTTGGCCTCTAACCAGTGAAGCTGGTGTGTGCCCATCCATGCATGCCACTCCAGGACCCAAGAATCAACCCAACTGGCAGCCCTCACCCCTAGCAAGTCACACTACAACTTCAACAAACACCCACAGCCTAGACTATTGAGTCACCGAGAGACACTACTGACATTGATTACAGCTGAAGAAATCACATGGAGACCCACCTAGAACCAAAGCCAAAGGACCCTACCCAACCAAAACATCAATATGCTTATACAGGAAAAAAATATTTTCCTTGAGGGAAAAATATCTCATAAAATTAGAAGCATCTGTCTCACTGGATGTGTAGACACAAGAAATACTAAAAAGCAAGGAATCATGATATCTCCAAAGGAACACAATAATTCTCCAGTAACAGATCCCCATGAAAGGAAATCTATAAAATTCATGAAAAGGAATTTAAAATGATAATCTTAAGAAAATTCAACAAGATACAGCAGAATACAGATTGAAAATTCAACAAAATCGACATACAATTCATGATCTGAATTAGAAATTCAACAAAGAGGTAGATACCATAAAAAAGACTCAAACAGAAATCTCAGAACTGAAGAATTTAATGAATAAAATAAAAAATAAACTTAGAGGTTCAACAGTAAACTATGAAAATGGAAGAAAGAATTTCTGAACCTGAAGACAGGTCTTTTGAAATAATCCAGTCAGACAAAAAACAAAAGGCAGAAAAAGGTCAAAAAGAATAAAGAAAGCCTGAGACTTATAAGAGAAAATTAAGTGAATGAATGCTTGTATTAAGGGAATTTCAAAAGGAGAAAAGATAATAAAAGGCTTAGGAGATCTATTTAATTAAATAATAGCTGAAAAATTATCAAGTCTTAGAAGAGATATGAACATCAGATCCAGGAAGCTCAAATGTCCTCAAATAGATTCAACCCAAAAAGGTTCTCTTTGAAGAATAGTATAGTAAGACTGTCAACAGTTAAAGACAAAGAGAGAATTCTAAAAACAGCAAGAGAAGAGCATCAAGTCAAACAAGGAATCTCCATCAGACTAACAGTAGATTTCTCAGCAGAAATTTTATAGGCCAGGAGAGAATGAGATGATACATTCAAACTGCTGGGGAAAAAAGTGTTAGTCAAGAATACTATACCTATCAAAGCTATCCTTAATAAATGAAGGAGAAATAAGGTCTTTCTCAGATAAGTAAAAACTAAGGAAATTCATCACCACTAGACTAGCCCTACACAAAATGCTTAATGGAGTCCTACACTGGGAAGTGAAAGGATGATAACTACCATCAGGAAAACAGATGAAAGAATAAAACTCACTAGTAGAGCAGTTGGACAAATGAGAAAGAGAAAGGGATCAAACCTTCTCACAACAGAAAACCACAAAAATAAACAATAAGAGAGGAAGAAAGGAACAAAGGATACACAAAATAACCAGAAAACAATTAACAAAATGACAGGAGGAAGTCCACACCTACCAATAACAACCTTGAATATAAACAGTTTAAATTCACCAATTAAAAGTTACAGACTTGCTGAAAGGATAAAAAACAAGACCTAACTATATGCTGCCGACAAGAAATTCACTTCACACACAGATTGAAAGTGAAAAGATGGAAAAAGCTATTCCACACAAACAGAAACCAAAAGTGAGTAAGAATAGCTATACTCCTGAGGTAAATCAGAATTTAAGTCAAAAACGATAAAAAGAGACAAAGTAGGTCATAATATAATGATAAAGAGATCAATTCAGCAAGAGGATATAACAATTCTAAATATATTTGCACCCAGCACCAGCAAACTCAGATATACAAAGCAAATATTACTAGAGCTAAAGGAAGAGATAGACCACAATATAATAATAGCTGGGACTTCAACACCCTCTCAGTATTGAACATATCATCTATACAAGATCAACAAAGGAACATTGGACTTAAACTGAATTATAGACCAAATCTACTAGACATTTACAAACATTTCATCTAACAGCTGCAGAATACACATTCTACTCATCAGCACATGGATCACTCTTTAGAAAGATCATATGTTAGGCCACAAAACAAGTTTCAACAAATTTTTTAAAAATTGAAATCAAGTATCATTTCAGATCACAACAGAATAAAACTAGAAATCAATAACAGGAGAAACTTTGGAAACTGTATAAATACATGGAAATTAAGCAACACCCTCCTGAATGACCAATGGGTCAATGAAAAAATTAAGAAGGAAATAAAATAATTTTAAAACAAATTAAAATGGAAGCACACTATTGTGAATAATGGTGCTATGAAAATGTACATGAAAATCTTTGTGTGGACATGTTTTCAGCTCTGTTGGGTAGATACCTAGGAGTGGAATCGCTGGGTCATATGGTACATTTAGATTTCATGTTTGAAGAAACTACTGAACCATTTTCCATATTGGCTGCACCATTTTACATTCTCACCAGTAGTGTAATGAGGGTTCCAGTTTCTTCACATCCTCACCAATGTTTGTTATTGTCTGTTTTTTGTTGTTGGTGTTGGTTATAATGATTTTAGTGGGTGTGAAATATTATTTCGGTGTGGTGTCAATTTTCATTTTCCTGATGACTAATGATGTTGAGCATCTTTTCGTGTGCTTTCATATATCTTCTTTGTTGAAATGTCTATTCAAATCTATAAAATTTGGGGTTTGAAAGTAGACATAAGGTGGCTACCACCTCACTCTGCTGCTGGGCACCCAGAGGAAAAGACTGCCTTCAAGATGAATCTGAGTTTCCCAGATTGGTGGTAGGCTGGGGTTTCTAAGAAGCTAACTCACTCCTACATCAGTCACTTTAAACCTTTTCCCCTAAGGATTAAAAGGAGCAATTCTATAAACTGCTGAACTAGAAGAAAAATGCATTGGTTAAAGTGGATGCTTGATTTGTTTTCTGTGAATTACATTTTTCCTTTTCCTTCTCTTACTTTTAAAAAGTGAGTTAACCTATAAAAAATCACCAAGCTAAAGTAGGATTTATTTAGCTGTTATTAAGATGTGTGTATTTCAGAAGACAGAGATTTCTATTGTTTTCTATTTATGCCATTGTTTTCCTTTATATTCTGAATACCCATATTGTCAAGTAAATTGGCAAATTCCAAGCAATTTTCATTTGTGTGAGTCTGATTAACAAATGATGCCACTAAGAAGGGTCCCATCGCTTTCTTGGATGAGGAATATAGATGGCATGTAGTGAGTAAAACTAAATTTCTGACTATCAAGTAGCAGTAGATCATTAGTGGGATGGCATGTTGAGCTAATGGCATTAGGGATAATGGAGAAAGGGGTGATGAATGGGAGCTAACATATTTTCTAGAGCTTCCAAGTATGGCCCTGAAAGGCTCAGCAGGAAAGACTGTATTACTGAAAAGCCTAAACCATTCCCTAGTGCTTGTGGAGAATCACCACAGAGTTTACATCTGGACCCTAAGGTCTGATGGCCAGCCCTTCCAGAATGGATGTTGCTGACAAATCTAGCCAACTCAGAGGCTCAGAATGTGGTGGTGGTGGTGGGGACCATGACTCCAAGGGCTATTGATACCAATAGGATGCATGGTACCATTGTTATTTGTGTCAAAACTACCTTCAGTAGCCAATGGTGGCCACTGGTCAGCAAAAGGATGCCAGGAAGAATGTCATAGGAATAGGCTGGGAAGGGCTGGAGGCCAGATTGCCTCCGTATTCCATCCCTGTTTCCCCAAAGATGTCAACAGATATCCGTCAATGAGACACAAAGGAGAGGACCCCAGCCATAAGGGATTCATACATATTAATAACTTAGTTTATTCATTTTTAAAGTAAACATATTAATAATAATAATATAGTAGAGTTGATGTGCAATAAAATGTATTCATCATGCTAGCAGAAAGAAGGCACTCAGTAAACAGAGGTTGTTATTATGCTCTGCTCATATGTATTGAGTGTTTAACTTGTAGGCCATGAAGAGTACAGAGTTGCGAATTTTCCATCCATTGATTAATTCATTGATTGAGTCATGACTTTAACACACATTTTTAGATATCTACTATGTAGGACCAATTGTTCTGGGTGAAGAGAATGCAAGGGTGTATACCCAGCAGTGTCTCTATCCTCAAGTTGTTAAAAATCTAGTCAAGAAGTTAATTCTAGAAGACTGTATCAATGACTCTCACAGAAGGTTGAAGAAACTACCATTGGACAGCTGGGCATGGTGGCTCTCACCTGTAATCCTAGCACTCTGGGAGGCTGAGGTGGGAGGATCGCTTGAGCTCAGGAGTTCAAGACCACCCTGAGCAAGAATGAGACCCTGTCTCTACTAAAAATAGAAAAAAAAATAGCCAGACAACTAAAAATAGAAATTAAAAATTAGCTGGGCATGGTGGCATGTGCCTGTAGTGCCAGCTACTTGGGAGGCTGAGGCAGGAGGATGGCTTGAGTCCAGGAGTTTGAGGTTGCTGTGAGCTAGGCTAATGCCACCACAGTCACCCAGGCAACAAAGTGAGACTCTGTCTCAAAAAAAAAAAAAAGAATAAAAATAAAAATACCATTGGAGGACAGAAAAGGAAGTGATACATTGTACCTGGGGGCAAGGAGGGACCAAGAGTCATGCAAGGTGTTTCAGAAAACGTTATATTTGAGCTGGGCCGTAAAGGATGGATAGGAGTTCACCAGGTAAAGATGGCAGGGAGAGCATTTCCAAAAGATGAAAAAGGAAGTAGCATGGACCTAGTCACAAAGGTATGATGTGTTTGGAGAACTTTAAGTATCCCAGCGACTGTAGTGTGGGCATGGGTTTGGGTGTTGACAGGGTTGGGAGGGTGTGAACTAGAAATATATTTCAGGGTGAGACTTTGCAAGGCCCTAAATGGTATTTTAAGGACTTTTATTTTTATTTATCTTTTTATTTTGGGATATTATGAAAGTACAAACATTTTGGTTACATTTTATGTCTTTCCTTCACCCAAGCGAGGGTTAGAGGCCTGCCCTTCCCCTCTACAATGCTCACTGTGTCCTTTAGTTGTGTGTTTACACCCCTCCAGGACTTTAAGCTAAACACTGCAGGCAAAAAGAAAACAGAATGGGTTCTGGGAGGATTAGCACGACTATTTTCTCAAATTAATAATTTTTTTTCAATATGCTGGGCACATGTCAGCTAATAAACACAACCCAGTTGTCCAATCCCTTTAGAAAAATGACTTATCGAAGGAGAAATCTAAAATTTAATAGGAAACTTTGTAGATCACCTGATCTGTAACCAATGATAAAAAAACTCCCATTACAATAAACACCATTATAAAGACTGCCAGACTGCCTACTACAAAGCTATTACTATCTATTAGGCAGATGGCTCAGAAACACCATGTTCTTTTTATCTAGTCACAATAACTTATGTACAATGGGTAACCCAGCGCAATAAATTCCATCTTTTCTCCCTGCGCATATAACAGTCCCTTTCTATAGGGAAAGTAACTGCTGCTATACCACTGCTGCAGGAAGAGGAGTTGAACTGTAGTTGAACTCTATTTAGTTTTTCTCTTTAGCTATCAATCCCCAACTATTCCTTGACTCCCTTTACTATCTCCCCCACAAATATTCCAATCCCTTCGTCCAGAAAATCTCATTGAGACTCCCAAACCACCCACCTAACTTCTCAAACAAAACACTCTAACCCCAAATATCTGGAGCTCAAAAAAAGGAACCCCTGCTGATCTCCAAATATGGTGGATTCTTGGCATCTAAAGATTCAACAACTGCCATTCCAGCTTTTCATGAGTGACCCTGACAGTCATTTCTATTTTTGGTGGGGCATGAATTTTGACCACTGCAGCAAGCCTCTTGCTAAGGGAAGTGCAGCCACTTCTCAAGGTGGCTTTATTTTCTATGCTTGTCACATACACATCCTTGCTTAGAAAGTTACGTTTTGCTGCATTTGATGAGAGATGCTATGTTACAGGAATATTAACCAATTTGGAAATTTCAGAAGGTCTGTGGGTTAATATCTCAGGAATGTTAAAGACCTATTCTGTTCCTTAATGCTTGCCAATAATGAGTAGGGATATGGTCTTTACCAGTATGTGTATGTTTTTTCTTAACCTTTATTTTTGAAAAAAAAATTTAAACTTACAGAAAAATGGCAGTAATAGTATAATGAACTTCTAGAAACTTTCACCTAGATTTACTCATTAAAATTTTTCAGAAGACAAGCACAGGTCAAAATAATTGGTGAGACAGGTTATTGGGTAAGATAATACTAGCTACTCAACAGATTCCCAGATCTCTCTATGTGTACATATTGTTATATCTTATTATTATTATTATTATTTAACAGAATCATTAGAGGCTAACATGCAGACATCATGACCCTTTACCTCTAAATATTTCAGTATGTAATGGCATACTTTTACAAAACCACAGTGCAATTATCCAGTTCCGGAAATTGAGCACTGATACACCACCATTAGCTAGTTAGTATAGAGTCCATATTTAAATTTTGCTGAATGTTTCAATACTATCCTTTAGAAACATTTAAAAAAAAAACTATCCATATTCCAACCTAGGATCAAGCATTGCATTTAGTTGTAATGTTTTTAGTCCCCTTTAATCTGGAACAGTTCCTCTGTCTTTGTTTTTTATGACATTGACTTATTTTGCAGAGCATAGTCTCATTGTTTCATAGAATGTTCCTTGATTTGGGTTTGTCTGATGCTTCCTTCGGATTGGATTCAGGTTATGTATTTTGGGCCAGAACTTTACTTGGATTTTAATTTTTACTCTTGTTACTTAGGAATGTGCTTTTTAAACAGTGCAGTCATTATTAAACAATTCTCCTGCAACAAAATATCATGAGTGGGTTCCAAGGAGACTCATGTTAGTGGGATTTTTACCCCCACACCCTTAGTCACATAGATTATGAAAATCACTTCAAAGGGAGCTGATGTGGACAAGTCGACTTGGAATAGCAATTTACCAGCAAAGAGCTAGTGGCGGCTCACATTACTAAATCTTTATTACTTTTACAAAATACACCACAAAATATAATAAATAATTCATGTTAAACTGCACTTATCAAAACATGTAAAGTTCATTTTGTGATACAGCACTATTGACTTGGATCGTTGTTAATTCGTTAATTATTCATTAAATGGACATGGATGATATCCACTCATTGACACGAGCAAGAATTCAAGCATTTTCACGGATAGTGCTGGTCCTCATAAGATAGGATGTGGAGACAAAATAGGCTTAAATGTACAGCGATTCCTTCCTTCCTTCCTTCCTTCAACAAAATGCTACAAGAAGCTACTTTATGTCAGGCTATGTGCAAAGTATTGTGACTTTAGGAATTAAAAACCTTGACTTTAAGGAGCTCTTATTTGAACCTGATATTTGAACCCAAAAGCCAGAGCCTAAGTTTTCCTCTTGTTTAGTGGCATTACTTGACATTTTGTCCTAGTTTAGGTGGTGATAAGGCAGACAGAGTCCCCTCGTGGTAATTTTGTGACTCTTCAGCCAGTTGGCCCAATGTTGCTGACATCATGTATAGTTATGTCCCTGAACCTCCCCAGGAGCTAAGAAGCTTTCTTTCTGTGATGGGTCATACCATTACCATTTTTTCAACCTGCTACTGACCATTGTAGTCTGCATTCTTCCAGCTTTCAATGGTCTTCAATTCCTCTCCATGGTAAGGTCTACAGAGGTGTCATTTATGCCTTGGATTGTGCCGTGTAGATCTGTCAGTTCATTAAAAATCCATTACAGTGTGAATATAGTATAATAGAAATAACACTGGACTTGGATTCTGTTGATGTGGGTGAGATAGGCCAATGTTGTTCCCCACACCTGTGTTTTCCTCTTCTTGGACACACAGCTAGACTTCATTTCCCAGGCTCTCTTGGGTTAGGTGTAGCCATGTCACTGAGTTCTAGCCAGCAGAATGTGAGCAGAAATATCTATTGCTTTTAGACCTGCCTCACAGAAACCTGTGACATGTGTCCCGCCATGCCCTTTCCCTTCATGTAGACAAACCACATGTTGATGGTGGAGCCACAAGATGCCAGACACCTGGATCTCTGAATCAACATGTGGGCCCCCACCTTCCCTGATGAATAGGGATCCCCATGTTGGATTATTCCAGAACCAAGAAATAAATGTCTATGTGTTAAACCACTGAGATTTTGGTGTCTGTTAGAGTAAGCTAGTGCTACCTTAGTGAATACCCTGTTCCACCAATAACTCAAGACTTGTCTTACCTCTGTTTACCCTTGGGCAAGTCACTTTAACCTCTCGGCTTCTCTGTAACCTCCTCTGTCAATGGGGATAATAAGATAGGCATTCTTGGGCCCATTTTGTAGATGAAAGGATTAAATATACAAATAAAAGGTGGTGCTATTATTATTGGATCATGTCCCTCACAGGTGGCTAATATAATGTTTTCCATTCAGGTATCTCAGTTCTTTCTCTAACCAAGTAATGTTTTTCTGATAAATGTATAGTTGGGCTTGGCTCTGGGGCATCTGTGCTGCTCAGGCCACATAAATCTGGATGAGGAACATTTAGACTTGGCTGACTCTCTCTGACACTATGTCTGCTGTAGCCAGGCTCCTTACAGTCTTAAGTGACATCCCAGAACTTGACCTCCTGACCAACTAATTCCTATGGTTATTTAGGGCTCAATCGTAGGTGCCAAGACTATGAGTTGTCACCTGGATCCCTGAAGGTCTCATAACAGCAAATGTAATACTGAGTGCTCATGACATATTATATTACACGTGCGACCCCAGGTCATTTTCACAACCACCTAAGGAAAGAGGTGCTTTATCAGCCTCATTTTGCAGCTGATAAAACTGAGGCTTTAGAAATTCGCTCAATCAGTGTGGACAGATTCAAAATTGTGTCTCTAAAAGATCCATGCCCTTAACCTCTATGTGTCCGATTGTTAACTCTGCTTCACAGCCCAGTATCGCCCATTCCCTTCTAAGGGTCTCACCATCGAGAGAGCCAAATCTCATTGTAGGAGAAAAGGATTTTACTTTTTAGGGGAGCTGGCAACAATTATCCTTCTTCATGCTTCAAATGAACATTAATATTCCTGTTTACTTTTTTCAAAATTTATTGTTTATCTTATTCAATACACTTGAATTTGCCTGTGAGTTATATTAATGCATTTTTTTAAATGTTAAGAAAGAACTCTCTAGGGGAAAGTGCACATCAATGTTGTAGCATCACTTCTCAGTATCTGAGACCAAGGTACAGAAATGGGTGGTGGTCCTACTTGCATAGGTCTGGATTCTTCAGTGGGCTTTTTATTGGGTGACAAAACTTAATCCATCCCAAAATGCTTGTCAACATAATGCATGAAAAGGATGCCTGGGACATTTGCTATTCTACCAGTTGTAATTACCTGAAAAATAAAAGGCAAAATTGGGTCATTTTGCTTGAAATCTGACAGGGATTTAACATTCCAGACTGTATGGCCAATGTATGCTGACCAATATCCCATGGGATCTTCTGTGTTAAGAAGGAATGGCAGTATGTGACAATTTGTTCTCATGAAATGTATAAAGTCAGGAGCAAACTAGCTCTTAGCTGAACTCTTGAAATTTCAAAATGTTCACGTCCCTCTGAAATTTGGAGAAGCTGAATCTCATCTTGATAACTCTGTTATCATCAAATTTTTCTACTCAGGAGGGAGGGGACACTTCCCATGGGACAATATCACTGAATTCATCATTGAGGTCAAAGGGAAGGCAGTATTTGGTCAGCCAATACTTCATGTACATCTCCTCTAATTTTCCAACCGCTCTGCAGTCTAGGTTTCTTAGCTCCCTCTTACAGACGAAGAAGCTACGCTAATTAACTCGCCCAAGACGCACAGCTAGCAAGTGGCAGACGCAGAGTTTGAAGCCAGACAATCTTGGCTCCACAGCCCATACCCAAAGATCTGTGTGTTTGGAACACATCTATTTCCTAAATAAGGCTCTCCTATAATCTAAACATCCATAAGAAGTTGCTGTGAAGGGACCATGAGGCAAGAAACAGAAAGCTAGCTTTGTCAGAGCCCCTTTTGGTCAGCTCCGGTGGGCCTGCCCCTTTCCTTGTGCATTCCCCACAAAAGAACCTCTGCTGGCGCCAAAGGCCTCTCCCCAGGGAATGAAAGAGGACCAAGCAGGGGAGATCTTAGTGACTATCAGAAAGATGGGGCCAAGGAGACCCATACACTTCCAATTAGTGTGCTTTCCATGGCCTGCTCAACGCCCTGCTCCTTCTCAAAGCGTACCCAGAGAGTTTCAGCTTTGGCAAAGGCCTGTGAGATTTTATGCTCCTTTTTCTCATGTAATAAAAAAGTCATTTTTGCCTCAGGCTAGGGAAAACACTGGCATTTTTTTTAACTTTAAAATGTTTGGGTGAGGTTTTTTTTCTTATATATTAGATTTATTGTTGCTGTTGTTTGGAAATCTTGTGGACATTCACAGTTTTTAGTTCCCTTGCTAAGTTTTAAGCTTTTCTGGGAACTTCCATGAAGGAAAAGGGTTAGAAGCAGAGGAATGAGGCTGGTTTTTAAACTCCAAGTCTGACAGGTGGGTAGAGGATTTTAAAAACTGTGCCTTCTGGGTTTCAAATGGTGTATAACCAGCCACAGTGCTGGATAGTCACAGCATTGCCAGTGGTGCATGGCTTCCTATTTGGGTCCCTCATGTTCCAAAAAGCATGGCCCAAAGTAAGTGAAAACCTTGCTCTTGATCTTTTGGAAAAACTACAATAAGATGTATATATTTAAGGTCCACAACTTGGTGATTTGATACACATGTACATTGTGAAATAATCACTACAATCACACTAATTAACATACACAATAGAAAACCTAGAGTAAGATGCCCCCATTCTGTGTTCACTAAGCAGCCTGGGGAAGTTTGCCCATGTGCACATCTTCCTTTGCTTATTAATTTTCCTTAAAAGGAAAGTAGGAAATAAAGATCCAGCCCTCCATAATCCAAACCACATGGAGAAGAGGCAGAGCAGAGCCTTCACCAAGAATTCAGATGTTCAGTGTGGTGGTCAGACCTCACCACGCAGACTCCAAACTCCAAATGAGCTTTGCCTTCTTGCCCCATTTCTCTCTTGCCATCTTGGGCCTGCACCAAGATGTGCTTACTTTGGCTTTTTGCAGACTACACAATTGCATTGCACAACCTCACCCTCTAACATTGTCTCCTTTGTGCTTTAAGGGTCAGGGAATTGACTGTAAAGTGATTATCTTCTTTAAAAACTCCCCCTACTCTGTTCCTCCTAGAACCACCCGCTTTCATCCCAATGGAATTGGACTCCTCCAGTTTTTCCCTTTTCCTCCCAGTTTCTGAAGGTGGAAAACACTCCATTGTTCTCCTTCATTTCTGTGACTTGAATGTCTCATAAGATATTTATGGGGGAGTCATGTGCCCTCCACCCCACTTGCTATTCATGTTTCCAGATCTTAGAGTCTTCTCTAGTAGAAGAGCATCTGCCCCATCTCCCAAATCTTCCAGCTTTGGGCCCTAAGTAAAGGGAGTGAATCATTCAGTTGCTCAACAAATGTCTGTGGAGCCCCCACCAGGTGCTAGACCCTGGAGACATAGCAGGAAAAGAAAGAATCTTGTGCTCAGATAAGGGGAAGGAATTCTACCTTCTAGATTTCTTCTCTCAACCTCCATCCTACTCTCAGCCCTGCTTACAAATGTAAGCAGTACCAGAACCTTCCATCCTAACATCAACTCCTCACTGGCCACCACTGCTATTTCTGCAACTTTCATATAATTCCCAGGACTCTCCACCTAATTGCACACTCACATTTTGGGGTGCTCATGAGTACCGCCAATTCCTAGAGTCAGGCACCTGAGCACATTTTAAACCTCTTTCTTAATACATGCAATTTAATAGGTACATTTTGGCCATGCTAGATCTACATTCTTGGCAGTCCTCCACAAGTTTACATGGGTCAGATAAGTGACTTCTAGCTAAGGGCAGGTCACTACATCCTTAGTTTCCAAACATGTCTCTCTACACATTCTCCTTTGATTTAGGGGTAGACTAGAAAGAAAATAATGACCTTAAATCTTATTTTACATGTCACAATATGAAGATTTATTCCAGACACAAGCATGCATTCTTAATTACAATCACAGCATCGATCTGAGCAAGTATAAGATATATGGCCATGAGTTGCTGGTGGTCTTGCATTACCATTTTAGTGCAATTAATGTCTACCACTAAAGCACCATCTTATGCATAAGACAAAATTTTTAAAAAGCTTAGAATGTTATATTCTATCCAGGAAATGTTGTTACTATAGCATTTTAAAGATGAGGAGTTAAGGTTTTCATTTTTAATTACATTACTGAGTGATTCTTTTTAAGGGAACCTAATTGTGAAGAATATAAATTACTTAGCTTTATGTGAGGGACTTCCCATGCTTTTGGGAAGCAAACAAATGAGTAAATTAGAATTCAGTAATGCCCAATGGGAAAGTTTAAAATTACTGCCTGGTTATAACTCTTTTTTAAAAAAAGCCTTCATGAAAGAACATTGTAATCAATAATTTAATCATTCAGGAAGCATTGACTAATAATGCCCAGAATTTTGGCTGCGAGTTTTGGGGAGTAAAGGAAGAAAGCTTACATGGTTTCAAGGCTGCTGCTGTTCCCTGTCTAGACCTACCTTCTTCCCCACAGTGTCCTTATTGTCCTCTAACAACAGGTGCCCAATCTTTCCAGAGCCCTCCTTGGAGCACACCTGTCCTCTGCAAGGCAGCATCCTCGGTTTGCAGATTCACCCTTCCTCTGCTACAATTAGAGTCACTTTTTCCCCCTCCAAGCTGCTCAGCTAGCTGCTAGGGGAAAGCAGCTGATTAAACAAAGTCACACTCCAGTGTTGATGACTAAAAGCACTTAACGCTCCCTGGGGTGTCTGCATCTGAGTCTGTGAGCCTGTAATGGTGGAATTTTAGGCAGCATGACAAGCTGGTGGGGTAATAATTTTTGGTGGGAGGGGGCATATGTTTCAATGCTATTCAAATGATACCACTTGTAGATGTTAAAGAAGCTGCTTTAAAAAGATTTCATAAAATGACATTTTGCCTGAGGCCTTTCTTCCAGGGATTTAAATGATTATGGCATAGGTTTTCGAGCTCTCCTAGTCCCGTGAAAGTTTTGTTCAGGATTACATCCATCTGCCCCTTCTTTGAACTGCAGTGTGACCCTCAACCACACATGCTGCCTTGTAGAGATGCGGGAAAGTTCCTTATGCAAATTCACTCCCAATGAACGGAATCCTGACTTCAGTAGAAATAGAGCAAATGCTTAACATTGGCCAAGGAGGCAGCCCCAGGCCTTTCGTTTTCTCCCTAAAACAGGGTAAAGTAGAGCTTCCCAGAGGGGATGCATGTGAGGAAAACAACAGACATTTGCTATGTTTCTGGCACTGTTCCATGTGCTTTCTGTAATGCACAAGATGAATTCACAAAACTACAGAAATGTAAAGTACATTTAAATAATTTTACTTTCGGTTGATGGCTTTTATACGTTTGTAGCATTTATACTTCTGAAGTTATTAAAGCTCAAAATGGTACTAACACTTTTGGGTCACACTGTATTTACTCATTTAATCTTCATGATGACCCTAACACTTGGGTACCATTATTTATCCCATTTCACGAATGGGAAAACAAAGGCACTGTGAGGGCGGGCATGTAATCTGTCCAATGTATACAGCTAGTAAGAGGCCAAGCTGGGAGTATACACCCTGGAGGTGTAATTCCAGTGTCCATGCTCTTAGCCACTATGTCACATTGCCTCTTGGCATCATTACGAGACAGTAGAGACGCAGTCACACCTGAAAGATGGCTAGACTCAGTTACTAGACAAGTGCTTCACTCTCCAAACCAGCTTCCAATGGTCATAATTCAATTTCAGCCCTCAGCAGGACAGCACCTTTCCACGTGCTGTGGATTGTCAGGGCCAGCATTAGGATCAAAACCATGAAGAATAAATCTAAGCCTGCTAAAGGTCCCTCATGTCCCCCACTTTAGTATACCCCATGCTTTTACATAGCACAATCCTATCTAACTTGTTAAATTAAGTGGAATTGCCAAGACCATTTGGTATTCTGTGGGCAGTTTGGGCAGGTCCTCCTGTCTTGCCCTCCATGTAATTCCAGACCTGTTGGATGGCCTTGGCATGGCCCCATTTCCCTCCTGCATTCCTCTTGTCCATCTCATAGAACCTGCCTCCATAAACCCACCGCATCTGCTCCAGCCCAGACATCCACAGTGATGACCTATGACTGTCTACAAAACAGTTCCAAGCCTGCTGCCTTCTGCATGGTAAGGAAAGCGCAGTGCTCTGTTTTCAGGAGGCAGTCCTGTCTAGGCCAGAACTGGACCTGCCACTGTTTTATATCTGCAGTTCAGTCCATCAGCCTCCTCTGGCTCATTCCAAGGGCTTTGTTTGTCCTTCCCAGACTACCTGTGTCTCCTTTCCCAGACTTACTGGCCTCCAACTGCCCTTGGCTGAGGGGCTCCGGTCTCCCTACCCTGTTTTCTTGGCAATTCCAGCCCTTGTGACCCTGGTGAGTGGAAGGTATTAACACCTAAGAACCAGGGGGCTCTGTCTGTCTTTCCTGACCCACAAACAGGCTTACTTGTTGATCTAACTTTATGGTGCTGCCCCTGGCACCTGGAGTCCCCTGAGACTGACCTGGTCCCATTAGCCAAGCCTTGATCAACGATACTTTATTTCTTGTTGGCATTTCTGAAAACTGAGAGGTTGCTCAGGGATTTCTGAGCCTTGAGTTGATTAGCAGTTAATGATGTGCGTTTTGATGAGAAAATAAAAGATTTTGTTTATCCACTTGAGAGGAGGAAAATTAGGAGTAAAAAGGAGAGAAGGAAAAACACAAATTCTCAGCTTTTCAGTGGGGTTTTAAGTGATTTGGCTCTGCTGAGTTCCCAGCCATTGCTGGGAAACCTCTGGGTGCTGATTTTACGTATCAGCTCTCAGAAAAATTCCTGGAGTGTTCAGTTCCACCTAAAGCTGTCAGGAGACACATAGAAGGCCCAGAAGGATTGCTGAAAGTCATTTTACTATTCAGAGAATGAGTAAATACAATCAGGAGATGCATCTATACTTCCGCCTGAAGCCGAGAGGGAGAGGAGCCTTAGGGATCAGCGGCTGTTTCCAATAGCGGGCCCTCCAACCAGAGCTGTGGTTCAGATGAACACCCTAAGTGGGCTCAGCATGTACAGAGAGGATGTTTTTCAAACTCGCTCTTGGTCCACCACTGTTGAATTCATGGGGAAAGTGAGGAGGGGCTTCATAAAGGCAGAATGCAGTCATCCAAAAGAAATAAGCTTTGAAGTCAAACCAATCTGGGTTTGAACCTCAGTTATTCCAGATTTCTCAACCTCTTTGGGTCTCAGTTTTCATTCATGAAATGGACCAGTACTATCGTATTTAACTGTCAGAGCTGCCATGAAGATTAAACAAATGTTTCAATAAGTGAAATTGACTGGTGTAGATCAGGTGCCAGTGCATGTTACTATCCTCCATCCCTTCCCCCTTTTCCTGTAGAAAATCTGCACTCTCCACTCTCCAAAGTGTACATGGTGTTCAATTGCTGACATTCAAAACAAATAGAACAAAGTGGTTAACATCTTCTAGGGGCTTGAGTTTTTTTCAAAACAACTCACCAGGGAAGTAGTAATTCACAATCCTCCCTTTCGGGCATCCCCTGATCATATCAACAAAGTGTCCTTAACAAGCTGCTGATGTTGGAGTTTGATAAATGGTTTGGGCCAATAAATTCAGTTGGTTGGAGTTAGGAAATTAAAGCCTTGTTTTCCAAATGAGCCCATAGAAATGATGCTCTTTGCCACTAGTTGATCCTACTCAGTTGGGCAAGTCCAGCCACTCATATCACAAATGAGTACTGATGATTACAAGTGGGGTTATATTAGAGGCTGGGTGAGGGTCTTTCCTTGTTATTATTCCTAAAGCAACTTGGAGCACATCTTAATGGCCAGCAGTGTTATCTTTGCTTGTCAAGTACAGTCCATATTGTAGGAAGTGCCCTTTGGTGAGCACCTGCTCTAGGACTTTACTGCTGTTCATGGGGAGTCCTAAGTCTGAGGATGCATTGTTGCAGCAATGTGTACAGCTAGTGTTACAGTTCTTGACCGGGTAAAGAACCAAGCGGCACACGAAGAGTCAGAGAACAGTCTTTATTCTTCCATAGCAGGCTCAGCACACCTAGTGTTACAGCTCTCTTGGCGTCTTCTAATCTTCTCACCCTTCCTTGGTCTCCTACTGCTTTTATACCCTTGGTAGGGCTCAAAAAGTGTCCAATCAACTACAAGCTTTAACCAACATCGAGCTTTAACAACCAATCAGCAACAAGCTTTAACATCCAATCAACAACAGCGGGATTCAAAAATTACCCAATCAGGATCATGCTAGCAGTGTGGCCGGAAATAGGCAGCGGCATGCGGGCCCAGCAGCATTCTAGCACATGGGGGTCCCAGGCGGCTCTGCCTCGGGCAGGCCCCAGCAGCGTGCCCTCTAACTGGCCATGTGCAGTGCTGGCCCACAGAGATGCAGAGCGACGGGGAGGCGGCAAGCGTCGGCATCCAGGCGCCCGACATTTTCCATATCAGCATGAGAACATTAGAGGGTCTCAGGTATTCTAGAACAGTTTCCTCTCACTGAACTACCTTTGCTTCTGGGATTGGAAGAGTCAAATTTGTGACTTGGGCCATCTAGGAAGGAGTTATTGAGGGGGCATCTCCATATGTGAGGTTATACGCTACAAAGATATTGCTACCATGCAGAATATAATATAACCCAAGATCATAGACATATTTAACAACATGTCTAAAAAGCCACTGGGTGCAGTGGCTCATGCCTATAGTCCCAGCACTTTGGGAAGCCAAGGCAGGGGAATTGCTGGAGGCCAGGAGTTTAAGACCAGCCTGAACAACATGGAGAGACCGCATCTCTACAAAAAAGTTAAAAAAAAAATTATCTGGTTGTGTTGGTGTGCCTGTAGTCCTAGCTACTTGGGAGACTGAGGTCAGAGGATCACTTGAGCTCAGGAGTTTGAGGTTGCTGTGAGCTATGATGATGCCGCTGCATGCCAGCGTGGGCAACACAGCATGTCTTAAAAAAAAAAAAAGCCCTCAGTCTAAGTAGACTTTCTTCTTTATTTTTTCTCCTTGGTACACATCAAAATTGTGTGTTCTCGCCAATTGAAGAGAATTTTTCCTGTCAAAGGTAGAGGATCTTATCAGAGCTTTCTTTTCATCCTGGCGCTGATTTAATTCTATAACGTTATTTTAATGGAGGAATTTGTTTCCCAATTAAGCAATAGTTTTCAGGAATATCTCTGCAATTGAGGTAGCTTTAGTATGCCTGGAAAACTCCAAGAGCCCTTCAAGGCAGCTGGTCATTAATTCTTCATGAAATGGGTGATAGTGAGTTCATCAATAACATTGGTAAAAGAAATGAAGAAATGTACTTTAATTGCTCAAAGTCCTAGAAGGATAAAAGAAAAGACTATTCAAGTTTTCTCACATGGGCATGGGGTGATGATAATGAAAGTGAGTGGGGTTGTCTTCTGCAAATCAAAAGACATAAACTAATGGGGAAGTTATTTGGGGTGTGGCTAAATTCGGTCACACAGGGAAATTCAATAGGATATTTTATTTCTTGTTTGGGGAGAGATGCACGGGTATGTTTTCTCCATTAAAAGCTAAGACTTCTCCATGTTCCCTAAAGGTTTAGAAGTATCTTCTTCAACCAATCCCAAGCCAGAAAATAGAACAACACAAATTCCTGGTGTCCTAAGGCCCAGAGCTTGCATTTGTTCAGTGAGAGAATTGCCTCCTATACACAATTGTTTAATTGATATTCTTGAAATGTGGTTGACCCTTCCAGAATCTTCTTTCTAAATGCTCTTTGGACAACTACTAGTATAGTTCTTTAAAAATTGCCCGCAATTCAAAGCCTACTGAAGGGTGCAAAACACAGTAGGTCATTATTTGAGAAGCAAGTTGTTGCCTTCAAGGTCTTTTTTAATTACAAAGGGGAAAATAGTAAATTCACTGTAGAACAACCCAGCAGACATACCTTAACCAAGTGATCAAGGTTAACATTACTAGTAATCAGGCATGTCAACATCATGTACCCTCTGATGTGACACCCTGAGAAGGACACATTCTACTTCTATGGTATTCTTGCCCAAAAATGCATAACCCCAGTGTAATTATCAGAAAACATCAGACAAACCCAAATTGAGGGGTTATTCTACAAGGTAACTGACCAGTGCTCTTCAGAAGTGGCAAGGTCAGAAAAGACAAGGCAATACTGAGGAACTGTCACAGATGAAAAGTGCCTAAGGAGGAGTAGATCCTGGAACAGAAAAAGGCCATTAATAGAAAAACTGGTGAAATCCATATAAGGTGTGTAGTTTAGCTGATGTTAATTTTCTGCTTTTGATACTTGTTTTACGGTTATACGTTAGAAAAGCTGAGTGAAAGGTGTACACGAATGCTCTGCAATTTTTGCAACTTTTCTGACAGTCTGAACTTATTTTAAAATAAAAAGTTAAAAAATAAGTTTCCTGAAAACAAAACAAGAAACAACCACCAGCCAGCATAATATTGCCCTACCAAGTGCCTCAGTGGCTCAGTGAACCAGCTGAGGGTGTGCAATTATCTTCCTCCACATTCTGTGTTTAATTCCTACAAGTTGTAACTTGTGCAGCTCATCTGAGTCCCATGGGTAGCCTAGGAAAATGATATTTTATGTTTCAAAACGAAAAGGGTAAAATCGAGAAGAGACTCTCCAACTTGGTTTCACAAGCTTTATTACTTGTGAGAAATGTGTCCGCGAACAGGGAAATACCAATAACGTAAGAAGATATATTTTTTGAAGGCTAAAACATGGAAGAAAGAATTTAAGACAGGAGGATTGCCAATTATTTGGTTTTTCCCCCTTAAAAGCTGTGTACTTCTTTTGAGTCAGAATCCAATTGTTTCAAGTCTTCATTAATCAGTGACACTATTCATCAAATGGACACATTGGCATAATGAGCTCTCATAAATACAGTGTTTGTGATCTTTCTTGGAATATTAGAGTAAGGAATTGGGGGTGGAAAGAGTGAAATCACACGGTACCTCATCTACTTAGTCTAAAACATACTTACATATGCCACACTGAATTAACATCTTGACATCTTTTCTGTTTCCTCTGTCTCTCTCGTTTTTATTTCTCTGCCTCACGTGCTCGCTCTCTCTCTCTCTCTCTCTCTCTCTCTCTCTCTCTCTCTCTCTCTCTCTCTCTTTCTCTCTCTTGCATATATAACAAACAAACCAAGGGCACCCCCTCCCAATTCCTTAATTGAGGCAGTTCAGGTCAAATCATGATTGTTAACGAAAAGAAACCAAATCATTTGTCACAGAGCTTAATTTCGCCTGCACTGCCTGATTTCCTGCTGTTATTTGTACTTACAGTAGAGGATAAAAGCAGTTGCTACAGCCTCTTCATAGGAAAACAAATCCCAGCTGCAATCCAAATCAAAGCACCTAGGGCTATGGATCAGCTGGGTTCGAACAGCTATTTTTCCAGCCTTTGTTGACCCCCAGGTTGATTGAAATGAACGGAGCCATATTTGAATGAAAGTTAACTCCTGTATTTTCTAAGTACAGTATTTAGTCTCAAATGAGTGAGCCTTCAGGGTCATTCCTGAGAAAATATGGAGGTACCAGAGCACTTTTCTCATTATACCACCTCAGAGCTCACAGACCTTCTGCAGGTTTCTAAAACTGCAATTCATGGTCTTGGAGCCACCTGTGTGTTAACGTGGAGATTGACTGTGTACACATTGGAAATTGGAGGGCCATCATTGAGAGGCCAGAAGAGCAGGGTCTTCTTGTAGGGAAAGGACAATGCATTTTCTTGTGAATTTTGCAGAAGTGACAATTCCTTGGAATCCCATCATTTCAACACTTTCTCCAATTTTCACCCTGCTAATGGCCTAATGACTACAGAGGTGATGCCAGTTTTGAGACCTGTCTTACAGATGGAGAAACAGGTATGTTAGGCATGTCTTTGGTCACATGGAGATTCGGAAATTACATGATCACTGCTGATCATGATCAGCCTCCTGACTAGCTCCTCCCATCCCCCAAACTGCCACAGAGGGCTTCCCTGGGGCCACCCTATAATGCATATCCATGAGAGAATGGTCTTCCCTTTCTGGAATTCAACCCTGGCCGTGGCTCAGTCTCAGCTACGGTGTGTGAACAGGGTTGTGTGGCCTGTGTTTATGTGTGGCAGGGTGTTATTCTGCATGAGAGAGGACAGAGCCTGAGAGGAGGGATTGAGGGATGCCAGGTGTCTTAGTCCGTTTGTGTTGCTAAAAGGAATACCTGATTGAGGCTGGGTAGTTTATCTAAAAAAGAGGTTTATTTAGATTACGGTTCTGCCGGCTGTATGAGAAGCATGGTGCTGGCATCTGCTTCTGCTGAGGACCTCAGACTGCTTCTACTCATGGCAGAAGGCTGAAGGGGAACCAGTGTGTGCATATCTCATCGTGAGAGAGAACAGTAGGCTCCACGCTATTTTCAACTATCAGCTCTCAAGGTAACTAAGAGTGAGAACTCACTCCTGTGAGAATGGCACCAAGGCATTCATGAGAGATCCACCCCCATGACCCAAACACCTTCTACCAGGCCCCACCTCCAAAATTGAGGATCAAAATTCAACATGAGACTTGGCAGGGCCAAACACACTATATTCAAACCATAGCACCAGGCATTGCTCTGAGATGACCCAATTGTACCTTCTGAAATCATTGCCTTTGAAGACTTCTACTCTAGGTCAGTGGTTTCCAAATCTGGCTGAACATGTGAGTCACATGGAAAAGCTTTTAAGAATGCAGATTCCAGGGCTCCATTCTAATATTATGAATCAGAACTTCTAGGGAAAGGGCCAAGGAAAAAGTATTTTCCCAAATCCCAGCTGATGGCTCAGACCCAGATCCAGGTTTGGGAGCCACAGTTCTACACCACTATTAATCAATCACCATTCCCTGACTTAATGCGATGCCATGCACAAGTAATAAGAATAATAACTTAATGTTTATCATTTACTACATGCACAGTACTAAGGGCTTTACATACATAATCTTATTTAACCCTCACAATGGCCCCATGAGAAAGGTACTATTATTATTCCTGTTTTAAATATGAGGAAACTGAAGCTTAGAGAGAGAATGTAATTTGCATGTGATTTGACAGCTAATAAGTGAGGAACCAGGATTTACACACAAATGGTCTGACTTGAATCTAGGTTCTTACTTTCTAGGCCATAGTGCTTTGGGGTTCTGGGTATTCTCTTAGATAATTTTGCCCCCAGGGCATGAACTGTGGAGCGGGGGAGTAAATATATCAAAAAAGAATGAAGCATAGTGTATCTGTGTGTGCCGGTGTATACTTGCACACATTAGTGTTAGCAGTGTGGGGAGCAGATGGAGAACTGAAGAAACTGGTAGATGACTGAGTCTGAGGGGAGAAGAGCATGGTGTTATGGTGAAACAAGAATGAATTTTGAAGCTAGAGACTTCAGTGTGAATCTCAGCACTGCTATTTGCTGATTATAGGGCATTTAACCTCCCTGGGCTTTGATTTCCCTTTCACAATAAACAAAACTGGTAATATCTATATTGAAGGTTTGTAGATTATAGATGATAAGGTTCATAAACTGCTCTGCACAGGGTAGATCCTCACTTGTGGCAGTTATTATTAGATGTTAGTATATTACAAAGAAAAAGAGCAACAATTCTCCAAGGACTGATGTCCTGAGCCAAAACTGAAAGTTGTGATCAGAAATAATAGAAATGAAGAAGTAATTCCAAGTGGCTAGAAAAAGTTCAGAACAAACTTTAGATATGGAGAAAAAAGTGATTCAAAACACAGTTGTTCTCTGGCGCATATGAAAAATTATAGGAAAACTAGTGGGGGGAGGCAGTTGATAAAGACTTGAAGAGTGGATAGAGATGCTTGCAAGTTTCAAGACAATCATAAAGGATCAGTTGATTGTCTCCCCTCTTAGCATCTTGTTCTCAAAGGTGGCCTTGTGTTTTATATAAGATGATGCTGGATTTCACCTGGGAATAGTAGGAAAGAGATATCAGAGAAGAACAAATTCTTCCCTTAGTTGAAGCTTGTCTATAACTCAGTGTGTGTTCCATTGGCATTGCACATGATCCTTGGAGTTTTGCTAATGAGCTTGGACCCTGAATTTCCAAATGATAGAAGAAGATAGGAAGACATTTAGAAGTTGTTCTCCAAAAGTAAGAAGGAAAGCACTACAGCCAAAGGATGACTAACAGAGAACAGTGGTCCTCCATCATTGAAAGAATATAATGGTCCCAGGGAGAGTAATTAGATAACATAAAAAGAATTCTTGAGAAAGAAAACTCAGACTCTCAGGAACATTTTCTACATGTCAGGACATGTGAAATAGTGTTTCAAGAGAAGAGGCAGAAACTGTCTTCACTGAATCATGGAAAGTCAAGTGAAAATTGAACATGATAAAACACACTCCAGCTGGGCATCTCCAATCTAGTCCTTGAAGATGCATTCGCAATAGTTATATTAAGAAAGATTTTGAACCTCAGCCATGTGAATGAATAAACTATTGCTGCATAGAAAACATGGATAAATCTCACAAGCATAATGTTAAGTGAAAAAACGTGGACACAAAAATGCATGCTATATGATTGCATGCATATAAAGTGTCAAAAGAGGTAAAACTAATCTATGTGTTAAAAGTCAGGTGTTATAGTTATCTTTGGGGTATAGTGTTTGGGAGGAGACACAAGGAAGATTTCAAGGGTGCTGGTCATATTCTGCTTTTTGATCTGGGTGCTAGTGGGTATGTTCAGTTTGTAAATATCCATCAAATTGTATATTCATGGTTTAGGAATATTTTCTGTACATATGTTATACCTCAATAAAAAGTTAGAAAAATAAAGGTTTTATTTATGAACAAAGAGTAATTTATTTCAAGAGAAACAAACTCCAAATATCCAACCACAAAGTTTTTTCTAATTGCTTCATCCTTGAAATTTTTTTCTTTCCTTGAACCGCAAATCCTTTAACTTCATTTGCTGGTCAGAATAACCCTAATATTGTCAGTTTGGGTCTTTTGAGACGAATGTGCTAAAATGGGATTAGATGTATAAGAGATTTATCAGGAGAAATTCCTCTGAAGGATAGAGGGGGAGGAGACAGTGGGGAGAGCCTCTAGGCCAAAATGCATATCTGACAGCATTGAAAGGAGAGGATTGTGGAGGAAGAGCTTTAGACTATAGCACAGTCCTGAGAAAAATCTCAGGCAGGTTGATGGGGTATTGTTGAGCAAGTATTGCCCAGTAGAGGAGCACTGCACTGTACAGAAATAGTGCTAGTCCAGTATCCCTACCATGCTCAGTCTTGGCTGGGAGCAGCCCAGAGGAAGTGTGGCCCTGGTTTGAATGCTGTGATTAATTCAAAGGTGCAGCAATTTGAGCCTGTCACTCAAACACACTTCCAGCAGGAGGTCTTCTTAAAGAGAGATCTGGGCAGTGCACATCCACGCCCACCACATCTAAACATGCAATGATGCTCATGAGATAGGAGGGAGTTACAGCTTGCTCCATATAGAAATGTTATCTAGCATGTTAGAGACATCAAAATTAATGTACTTATTTCCCTAATGTGCTTATTTCCTAGTGCTTAATAGTGAGGAAAGAAGGAGAAACAAAATGCAGCAAATATCGTAAGCATGGTTATTTCTAAACAGACTGTTTTCCAAAGCTTGCTGGGAAATGAAGAGAACCTCTTGAAAGAAAAGCAAAGGATTTTTCTGTTGCATGTAAGCCTGCTTTCTAGAGACTATTACTTGATCCACTTAAGTAAAAATGACTCTTGTTAGATTCTACCAGGATCATAGCACAAAAGAACGTGAATATTGTCATCCTGGAGTTTTGAGTCTTCTTTCATTCTCAAAAGTGAGAAGCTGGTGGTTTGAATTAGTGACACTTTTCCCACAATATTTGAGTTAATTTTCCACCCATCCAATCAACTATGTCTAGAAACAAAATCCAGTAACTAGCCTACCAAGAGGCCTTAACATATTGACAAAATTGTTGGCTTCAACATGACACCTCTTCTTTGGCTAGCTATGGGAGTATCAACCATTCCTTCTGCAGGCTACTACCACAGATCCCCACATTTCAGGGGAAAATAGAATTGTTCATTTCTCCATTCCTTAACAATGGGAGGTATCAATTTATGCAACATGTATAGTCCTAAAAAATGAGGTGCACTTTTGGTCCAGACAAGATCATGTAGACCCATTTCTCCCTGTTCTTTCCTGATAAGTACAACTATAAATCCTGTAATAAGAGGCAACCAAAAAGAACTCTACAAAGTGGTGAGAGGAATAAAAGGAAACTTCCTTAACCTGATAAAGTGTATGCATAAAGAACTCACAGCTAACTTCATACTTGATGGGGAAAGACTGAATGCTTTCTTCCTATGATTGGGAACAAGGCAATGATGTCTGCTTACCAATCTCATTCAACATAGCACCAAAAATTCTAGCCACTGCAATAAGAAAAGAAAAAGGAATAAAAAACATACAGATTGGGAAGGAAGAAATAAACTGTTCATATTTACAGATAAAATGATTGTCTAGAAAATCCCAGAGAATCTGCAAAAATTCCTAGAACTGATAAGTTCGACAAGATGACAAGCTACAAGATCAACACATAGAATTCAATTGCATTTATATATACTAACAACGAATATGAGGAAACAGAAATTAAAAACACTGTACCTTTTACAATTTACAATCACTCCAAAGAAAATTAAATGCTTTCAAATAAATCTAACAAAATCATGTACAAGATCTGTATGCTGAAAATTTATACAATACTGATGAAATAAATCAAAGAGGACCTAAATAAATGCAGGGCCATATCATGTTCACGGATTGGAAGACTCAACATAGTAAGCATGTTAATTCCTCTTAAATAGATCTGTAAGTTCAATGTAATTCTCATAAAAATGTCAATAAAAGTTTTATAGCTATAGGAATGTTTTTTCTAAAATTTATATGGAAAAGAAAGGTACAGAGAATATCAAAAACATTTTGAAAAAAGACAACAAAGCAGGAAAAAATCAATATTGTCAGTATTAAGACTTACTATGTAGCTACAGGAATAAAGTGTTTGGCACTGACAGAAAGCTAGACACAGTTCAATGGAACGGAATAGAGAATCCAGACATTGACTCTCACAAGTATGGCCGACTGATTTTTCTTTTTCCTTTTTCTTTTCTTTTTTTTTTTTTTTTTTTGAGGCAAGCTCTCACTCTGTTGCCCAGGCTGGAGTGCAGTGGCATCATCATAGCTCACTGCAGCCTCAAACTCCTGGGCTCAAGAGATCCTCCTGCCTCAGGCTCCTGAGTAGCTGGGACTGTAGGTATTTGCCACCATGCCTGGCTAATTTTTGTATTTTTATTAGAGACAGGGTCCTGCTGTTACTCAGGCTGACAACTGATTTTTGACAAAGGCATGAACGCAATTCAATAGAAAGATAGCCTTTCAACACATGGTGTCAGCAAAATTGGACACTCAATTTCCACTATAAATCTCTAATGAGGACCCATTCAATAATTGGAGTGAAAGAGATAATCCAGGATGGTGGTGGCCTGCAATTTATGCAGTATTTCTTTCAAGTTTAGGGACAGTCTTTCTAAGGCAGGATGTCAGTGAATGAGAAACCAACTCTATTCCATGTGCGCATGTGCACAGCATGTGGACATCAGAGATTGATGGGGACACCTTAGTGAGTTGGGCTGGGTGGTGGACGTACATTTCCACTGGAAAGCTTGAGAGCTCTGCAGAGAATCAGACCCAGAAGCTTCTATGTATGTTCTATGGATGGGGCCGATGTGGGAAGAGGGCATGCGCGATGACTGCTGAATGTCGTGGCAGAGTAACCTTATAGTGGGAAGAACTGACAAACACTACCTCAGCCAACTGACCAAGGTTAATATCAGGAGGGATAAGTCATGTTTGCAGCATGTCCCCTTGATGTCATGTGATAAGTATTGCACTTTCCCTCTTTGTTCTTCTTCTCTAAAACCCATAACTACTGTCTAACTACAAAAAAAATCAGATACACTCAAATTGAGAGATGTTCTATAAAATATCTCACAGTAATCCTAAAAACTGTCAAGGTTATCAAACAAAGAGGAAAGTCTGAGAAGTTGTCAGAGTCTAGAGGAGCCCAAGGAGACATGATGACCATGTAAGGTATCCTGGATGGGATCCTGGAACACCAAAAAGACATTAGATAAAAGAAATATGAATAAAGTATGGACTTTAATAATAATTATTGGTTCATTACTTGTGAAAAATATAGTAATACTAGATGTTAGTAGTAGGGGAAACTGGATGTAGGTTGTAAAGGAACTATCTGTACTATCTTGGCAACTTTTCTACAAATCTAAAACTATTTTAAAATAAAAAGTTTATTAAAAGAAATGAATGTCCTGGCAACTCCTTTGATCCCTTAAAGTGACAGTTACGGAAACCTTGCCAGTTGCATTGGAGAGACTTGCAATGCATGAGTCGGGACAGCCCTACCAGGCCATGGACACGCTGAGGGTGGAAGGAGCACGCAGTGCAGGCTGTGGCACAGACCGCCACTTGTGACACTGACTGCCACCCTCTCCTTTGGTTATGAAATGCATGCTAGCCAGGTCAGACAGGTTGCATCTACAGGGAAACTGATCACTTAGAACAGCCCAGGGGTTCGATGGCTGAGAAAGTCCTCAATAGCTCTTTTCCCAAGAGCCCATTGCAGAGCTAGGTCTGGCTCTCAGCAGTGCCAGGCACCAGGAGACTGGTTTTGAATGATTGTGGATAATTACTGGCCACTGCTTTTTGTCCTCTTTAACGATAACACTCCTGCCTTGGGGTGTCTCAGCAGTTATTTATGATCTGTTTTGTGCAACATTCAAAATGCTCATTAGTCCAGGGCAATTTTGCCAATATTCAATCTGGCTCATTTATGAATGAATTTTTAAGAAAGGAAAGGTAAACCTGACACCTGGAGAGAGAACAGGACTTGGCATGGGTACAGGAGTATGTGTGTGTGTGTGTGTGTGTGTGTGTGTGTGTGTGTGTCCAGGTCTTCTATGTGCAACGCTCCAAGCCTCATGTTCCCCGTCGGAAGGCTGGGTTGTGTGGGGTCATTTCTGAGCTGTCCTATCCCTGGTCCTCAATGCGCCAGTGTTTCAACCACACTCATGCCGCAGCTGGCACAGGAATCCAAAATAATTCGCTTCTCCCAAAACGAATCTGGCTCTTCACTAAAATCCACGGCCTTATTATTTCACGCCTCTGCCTCCAACTCTCTGTGCTGGCTACAGTTTTTTCTCGTCCTTCCTTGGTGACTTATATGGACTCTACTCTGTCTCCTGCAACCTGGCTTCTCACCTGGCTGTACCAGGCTCTCTGCTGATTTGGGCAAACCATGGTGGCCTCAGGGAATGGTCACATGACTCCAAGCCCAAGCCCACTCTGTCCACACCCTCCTTCCTCCACACAAAAATGGAAGTGTATTTGATGGTTGTAATACTTGTAAAAGATGCAGGAGACCAAGCACAGACGAGGGGAGAGAATAACGACTCGTAACAACTGCTCACTGCAGGCTCCGGCACGCGGACAACTAAAGCAGCTTCCGTGGGAGATTTGAGCCACGAGTCCTCCCTGGGTTTGTACAGTTGAGTCAGAAAGACAAGACGTAAGGGCAAAGACGGCTACCCCGGTGGAAGAGATCTAAGTCCCAGCGAGAGGGGAGAGCTTGCTCAAAGGCACTCAGAGCGGTGACAGAGCAGGGGCTAGACATCCCCTATCCAGGCCCCTGGCTCAGGAGTCTGGCTCTTTGTCAGAGACAGCAGCGTGCCTTGAAGTGGCTGCTACAATGGAAACCGCCTCGCGCACGGCTGGCCTTTCAGATTCAGCAGAGCCGTGTACTTCAACCATGTTCTGCTAGTTTAGATTATCACCTTTGCTTGTCTTTAAAGTCAGGTTATGAGGCTGATTTCTGACCTACTTCTTCCCTATGCCTGTTTTTTTTTTTTTTTTTTTTTTTTTTTAGTTCTTTGGACTTGAAATGGCTCTTACACCTGTGGGCCTAAACAAAACAGAACAACACAATTTTGTTACTGCATGTGCATAAATCTTAATAAAAATCTCAAAAAAAACCAGCCCCCATGCAATATGAAAATCAAATACTATTATAAATGGACAAATAGCGTTTGCTAGTTGAAGGGTCCCTTATGGCATATGAATAGTCTTCGTGTGTGTGTGTGTGTGTGTGTGTGTGTGTGTGTGTGATTTTTAGATCTGAGTTTTGTGTGCTCTATTAGATTTTCTTAAAGTGGGATCCCCATTAAGACTTAAGAGTTTGTATCTATTAGCTATCACCACAATAATATTCTCTTGTGTGATCTCTTATGCTGTATAACAAACCACTCCACCACTCAGTTGCCTGTGCTAAGTGTTTATTCTCATACTCACAAATGTGTAAGTTGAGTGAGGATTGGCTGGTTTAGCTTAAGCTCAGCTGGACGGTTCTGCTTCAGAATGCATACCCATGATAAAGTTTGGCTCCAATACTGGTCCACATGTCTCTCACCCTCTTTGGACCAACAGGATACTTAAAGCTTGTTTTTTACGTTTTGGATGACAGATTTACCAAAGGGGTAAGCAAAAACACGTCATGTCCCTTAAAGCCTTGGCTCATAACTGGTACATCATCCCTTTTGCTCACACTCTGTTGGCAAGGAAAATCACATGGACAAGCCCAACATCAGTGGAGTGGAAACAAGTACTTTGTGGCTCTAGTGGAGCCACAAAGTCACATGGTTGGCCAAGAGCATGGGACATGGGGAAGTGAAGAATTCAAAGCATTAAAGGCATCTGCTAGAACCAGAAGAGAGGTGAAGAGCCGTTGTGTAGAGGATGACTCAAAGGAATTGTATTAGTCTGCTAGGACTGCTCTAACAAAGCACCACAGCAGTGACTAGCTTAAACACCAGAAATTCATTTCCTCATGGTTCTGGAGGCTGGAAGTCCAAGATCAAGGTGGTGGTAGGTTTGGTTCCTCCTGAGGGCTCTCTCCTTGGCTTGCAGACAGCCACCTTCTTGCTGTGTCGTCACATGATCATACCTGGTCTGTGTGAATCTGTGTCTTAATCTCCTCTTATAAGGACACCAGTCCTATTGGATTGGGGCCCACCCTAATGACCTCATTTCAACTTCATCACCTTTTTAAAGACCCTATCTCCAAATATAGTCACATTCTGAAGTAACAAGGGGTTAGGGCTTTAACATATGAATTTTGTGGGGACATGGTTCAATCTATAGCAGGAATCATCTTCTAAGTAGGTCAAAGCACTTTATAAAGGAAATTACTGAGTTAGTCATTACAAAATGAGGAACTATAGGACAAGGAAAGTGAGAGGAATCCAGGCATGGCTGTTAGGTGAATTAGACCAACTTGAGAGAGCAACTCAGTAAATTCCTTTATAAAGACTGGAACACAGTTCTCTTGTGACAGATGCCTAGGATTTCCCACGCCCTGAGCTCATCTGAGGTGCTTATCACTGAAATAGGTCAAATGAAATATAATAGAGAATCAACCTGCTTTCGACAAGAGGGATCTTCTGCAAATTTTAATCCCACTGACCTCAAAGGCAGTCCAATTCAGGCCATGTATCATGGCCTTGGTCTCTAATTAAATTCACAGGAACAAAAATTGCCTTCCAGCAGTAAGGTTGTCATTTTGAGAGGAAGGAGTCCACCCTACAGCATGGCCATTGCTAGTGGAAAGGAATAGGAAGCCCCAAACCTGAGTAGACAGCTCTGCCTCCAAGACAGGAACCGCTGGTGGCCTCCTTCTTTATAAAACAACAAAATCCAAAAACATCTACAACAAAACAACCCTTTATAATTTAAATTAGTAAGACCAATAACTTAAATTTTACCAAAAATCACCAAAAGAGAAATAGATATGCACAATAACATAATAGTAATATGTTTTAATGTCTACTTAGAGAAGATTTAATCTGTGTAGTCTAAAGATGATAGCTCTTTCCTTAATTTTAATCCCTTTATTTTTAAATTTAATTCTCTTTTTAGTGGATCAGGGGTTAATAATGGATTTTCTAGCAATGAAATTACTGTTAATAGACCCAATATTGAAAGGTATGGTAACCATTTAAAAGTAAAGAGAGGGCAATTGGTCAATACTGGGCCTCTAAACCTTTTTTTGGCTGTGTTTTCTCTCTTGTTCTTAAACCCACTGTGTTTTTTAACTCTTGAAACTTGTGAGCTAATGAAGTGGGAAGTATGGGGAGAATGGCAAAATCCCAACTTGCAAGGTAAATCTATATCTATATCTATATATCTATATCTATTATTGTGTAATTCAAAAATGTCAAGCAACAGGACTCAAGTGGGCACTGAGGAGCTTGTATTTCCCTCCTATTCTTAGGGTGTCATCAGAGAAAGGGGGAAAGGTATAGGGACACTCCCTATTTTAAGCAAAATTTACAAACTTTCAATGAAATGGATCTAGATTATATTGGAAAATGGACCGAAATAATGCTTATAGCCTAGAGGTATGCTGCAAATCAGCAATTGCTGTGTGTGGCAGACAAAAGTGGCTTCTATTTGTTTATTCATTTCTTTATTCTTTATGTACATAGGTATTTGTTTTTCTTTCCCTGTCTTGATGACTTCTATCATTATCCTTCTGTCATCTGCTCCCTTTCTCTGGGAGCCACTTATATAAATACTCTATATCTCCCAGAAAGAAAAACTTTTCTTAATGTTGCTGGGCATGTTTGAATAACATCAAATTAGATAGGGTTTTCTCAACAAACTGGCACCACACACAAAACAGAAGAACTGTGTTCATTTAGTCTTCTATTCTCACCTCTATTTTAGGTATCATTTGTCCCCCTCCTTCTGTCATAAGCCCCCTGATTCCAAGTTTTCCACAAACACTGAAAAAAAACAGAAAAACTCAAATGAACACAGAAACATTTATTTGGTAATCCATTAAACCAACGTTTAAAAAGTCCTTTTGGGTTATTTTTCAAATCACATTGATTAGAAACTAATCTTGGGCCCTTTTTTGATGGACAATGTGTTTTTCTCTTTTTTTGTCCTTTAACATTTAATTTTATTTTTAATAGATAATATATTCACATGATTCAAAAATCAGGACAGCAGAAAAAGTTCTATATTGAGAAGTCTCACTCCCATTACTCCCTCTATCCTTCTGTCACCTGCTCCTGTGTCCCATAGAGGCAACCACTTTTATTAATTTCTTACACATTCTTTCATACAATGCAAGACAGTATGAAAATGTATCATTATTTCCCTCTTTTTAGATAAAAGATAGCATCGTATGGTTCTGTACCTTAATTTTTTCAATTACACATATAGTCTGGAGGTAGCACCAGGTGTGCACTGGGAGATCTTACTTATTCCTTTCTACATCTGCATAGCATTCCTTGTATGGCTGTCCCCTAGTTTATTTAACCAATTCCCTACTGATTGACATGGGGTTGTTCCCAGTCTTTTTTGCTATTATAAACAATATTGCAATGAATGACTTGTGATATGTCACTTTATGTGTGTGCAAGTGTATCCATAGAATAAATTCCAGAAGTGAGATTATTTGACCAATTGATATAGATATTGAAATTTCGATAGATATTGTCAATTTGTTTTCCATCAGAGTGGTACCATTGTGTACTCCCAACTGTCCCCACCCCCTAGCAATGTCTGAAAGTGGCTGTGTTCCCACACCACAGTGGGAAGTGAATAGACTTAGAAACCTAACATTGGCACTTTGAGTGCTCACCACTCAAACTGTGTAACATATCTGCTTGTTCTGACCATCTTCTGTAATGGTACAACTCCGAGGAGCAGTGGCTGAACTTTCTGCTGAATACAACTTAGTCTTTTTCTTTTAAATATGTGAAATATGATGCCCACACATAGAAAAGGGTGTAAAATAAGAACGTACAGCTTAATAAGCTATTGTGAAATTAACACACGTGAACCACAACCCCGGTCAAGAAATAGAGTCTTTACAGCACTCCAGAAAGACCTCGACGTTCCTCCCTCTCCTTCCCACCAAAGAAGTCACTCTCCTGGTTTTTATAGTATTTAGTTCCTTGTGTTTTTTGCACTTTGACCTCCTCTGTATGCCTTAAACATTCTAGCTTAGTTTTGCCTGGTTTTGAGCTTTATATAAATGGCATTATAGTACTGTCTGTACTCGTTTGTGTCTTGCTTGTTTTATTCAAATTTTGTTGATTTGGTGTACCTACATTCATATATGTAGCTACAGTTAATTCATTTTAATTTTGTCTTTTATTCCATTGTATGAATCTGTTACAATTTATCCATTCTATTCTTGATGAAGCTGGGAGTTGTTTATAATTTGGAGCTACTACAAACTATGCTGTTATGAAAGTTTTAGCACATGTCTCTGGTACACACATGTATCCATTTCTACTGGTATACACCTGGGATTGGAATTCTTGAATCATATGGATGTGTGCTTTCTATCTTAGTTGACCTGGATTGTGTTACAATGAACATAATGAGAAAATCTCTGAGTTAAACAGCTATTCATTTCAGGTTTTATTTTAAAACTCTTTTTAAAAGATAACCTCATTCTTTAGGTCATGTATCAAACTTTTGTTCTGCTCTTGGGTGGATATGCACCCCAAATTTTGTAAGCAAGATTTTTTTGTGTATGGGCTATGACCCACAGGACACAGAAAGATAACTTTTCATATCTTTTAGAAATCTAGAACAGGGTTTAGCAAACTTAAGCCCCACAATATATTTTTATAAATAAAGTTGTATTGGAATACAGCCATGCCCATTCATTTACATATTGTCTATGGCTGCTTTTGTGCTACGACTGCAGCACTGGCAGAGCCTATATGGCCCACAAAGTCCAAAATACTGACTATCTGACTATATTAGTTACCACCAAATGACTAATAATATAGGAGTTAAAACAACACAAATTCATTATCAGTTCTGTAGGTCAGAAGTCCAACAGGGTCTCACTGGGCTAAAATCAAGGTGCCAATAGGACTTACATTCTTTTCTGGCAATTTTAGGGGAAAATCTGTTCCCTTGCCCTTTCCAGCTTCTAGAGAATACCTGCATTCCTTGGTTTATGGCCCGTTCCTCCATCTTCAAAGCCAGTAATGTTGCATCTCTCTCACCATTCTTCCACAGTGCACTGCTTGGAAAGCTTCTCTGATTTTAAGGACCCATGTGATTAAACTGGGCCCACTGAGATAATGCAGGATAAAAATACCCCTCTCAAGATCCTTAATCAGAGCTTGAGCCCATTATCCAAAGTGAGGTGTCACAAGATCGGAAGAATGGGCTCCACCTGTACTCGCCATCAAATTGGCACTGACTGATTAACACTATGGTGCTCACATGGTGGTAGTGTTCTCCAGGGACTAGGGGTTGGTGGGGGTAGCCTCACAATTGAGGGACATGGTGAGCATCATAGAGGGGAAGGGCATTCCTCTAACCCTTGCTAGGAAGAGGCAAATATATAAAATGTAACCAAAATGTTTGTACTCTCAGAATTTCCTGAAATAAAAAAAATCACACAAACACACATTAAAAAAAAAAAAAGATCCTTAATCATATCTTTGAAGTCCTTTTTGCCATGTAAGGTATCATATTCACGGATTCTGGGGATTAGAACATCAACATCTTTGGAGGCCATTATTCTGCCTAGCACACTAGCCCTTTACAGGAGGAGTTTGCTAACTCCTGATTAAAAAAAAAAAAAAAAGTTAAGAAATTTCTGGTTGGAATTTAATGTAATCCAATAGGAACATAGCTTCCTATTTAAGAACGTGGCATTTTCACAATCCCTAGCTTCCCTCCCAATCCACCTAAAGTCATCCCAGCCAATGAGACAAGTGACAGGGCTACATTATTTACACATGAGTGCTGTGGAGGAATCAAGATACGGAGCAATCTCTTGATGCCTTTCTCTTGCAAAATTCTCTCTGTCTTGTCTGACTTTCCCAATAGACTTCATTCTTTTCAGCATCAGATTCATTCACAATCTCTCCCAACAGGCTAGCAAATCCTTATCATCTTTCAGTATTCTGACAAGCATTAGCATTTTCCAATACAGCCAAAAATGACCTTACTGAGATCACATCATAAAGCCCTATTAAATACGATTGATGATATCAAACAATCAAGAGCTACCTTTCCCATACTTACTGAATGTATTAATAGTCTGTCAGCCTGTCTTTATCTTCCTCGTGAATTTCCTTAGGAAACGAATATCTAGGAAGCGCTATTTGCCTCTCCTTTCACTCTTGCTTTTCAGCAATCCCATGCAATAATCATTTTATTTCTTCCCTTCTGAATTCCACAATAACATACCTGCCATTGTGTTTGGTCTTAACTGTAATCCCTCATTATCAGATCTCAAAGTGTTATTTTGTCCCACTTCCTTTAAGCCTTTAGCACTTTAAGCTGAGAATTCATTCAAATCTCACTTTAAATACTTTCCTCACAATCTCATTTCTTTACTCGTTTTTTTTCTCCATCAGCATGTTTTGAATGGCTTGTCAGTTCACCACAAATGTCTCAATTTCTTTGATTTTTTCCCCTGAGAGGGGAAGTTATACTTGTAAATCACAAAGGAAAATGAAATGATTCTAATATTTTAGCTGCCTGGTATTTATATATTCAATTGGGATAGATGATACATTTTAGAGCAAGTTTTTGAAAGACTGAAACATTAGAATGTCATATTCTGTGTATATTTTAAAAAATCTCTAAGTGATTTTTTCAATCAAAATCTATACAAAATAAATCTAAAATTCTTTCCTATTATTATGTACAATTAAATGAACACATTTTGAATTTAACCTATTTAAATGTGCACAATATTTCTGAATAAAAATTCCACACTAGGGCAAGCCTTTGTTAACCTATAGGCTAGACCAAGAATGTTGTTTAACTGGGAAATACCAACCCCCAGGGAAGTCACTAGTATGAAGCCAAATTGCTCACCATTGGGGGCTCTTCTGCTTTAGTATTGTGGCTGAAAGTGTAGATGGCCTGTGTGTCCATTCTGCACCTGATCTGAGACTGGGTGGGATCTTAGGACCCGAAGGGATGCAAGCTGAGACAACAGATATCAGCTGGAAGGCTGCGATGACAGATGCATGATGATAATTGGGGGCAGCCAAAGACTGTCGTGAGTGAATTGCCTACCAAAAACCCAAATGACAAGGGCTTTGCTAAAACTCTCCTGCATGGGGGTCAGGGGTGGAGAGAAACTGAGAGAGAGAGAGAGAGAGAGAGAGAGAGAGATGCAGATTCTAGGAGAATATCTAGATCAAGGCAGGGAGGTTGGTGGCACCAGCCAGGAGCTGGCAGGTGGAGAAGGTTTAGCTGAATGAGAACCTCAAGAGAACACCTACTGAAGATCAGAAATCCCAGGGCAAGATCAGATTATTATCCCTGCATAAGGGTCAAGGGGCCTGATTATATAAGAAGACCCCTCTGGAATTTCCTTTGAACTGAGGATTTTGAACTTCAGCAGAGGGAAAAGAGAATGTGACAAAGCATGCACTTGCTCTCAATGCTTCTACCCAGAAATAATACATGCCTCTTCTGCTCACATTCCGTCAACCAAAGCAAATCACGTGGCCACATATGGCAGGGATGCAGTTTTGAACTGGATATGAAGAATAATTTTCTGGAAATTTGAATCAAGTACCTCTATAGACCATGACCCACAAGGCCCTATGTAACCCAGCCCCTACTGCTCCTCCAGTCACGTTTCTTGCTATTCTTTCCTACCTCTCTTGGTTCTAGGCATGCTCACCTAAGAGTGCCTCAAACACACTGGGCTCTTTCCTGCCACAGGACCTTCACACTTTCTGCTCCCTCTGTCTCAAAGCTCCTTTCTTTAGCTTTTGTATGGTTTGCTCCTTATTTTCTGGGCTTAGCTTCAACATCACCTGTACATGGAGGCCTTCCCTGACCATACACTGTAAATTAGCACCCACCACTCATCGCTTATTTTCTCTCATGTTATCTACATATTTTAGTTTTAGCATTGATCATAAGCTATAATTACTTTGTATATTTATTTATTTTCATGGTAGCACAACATCTGAAATAATTCCCCATATTTACTAATGATGAAATGTCACTCCTCCAATGTCACTAATATTTTTTCTTTTTTTTAATTTCAGCATATTATGGGGATACAAATGTTAAGGTTACGTGTATTGCCCTTGCCCCCCTCCCGCTTGAGTCAGAGCTTCAAGTGTGTCCATCCCTCAGACGGTGCCCATCACACTCATTATGTATGTATATACCCATCCCCTCCTCCCCCCTCCCATTTGCCTTAGCTGATTCTCTCATCCAAATATGTTTCATGTGGGTAGAAAACTTAATTACGTTCACCACAAAATCTGTAGCACCTTGTACATACAAGGTGCTCAATACATGTTTGCCGAATAAATAATCAGTTCTTTTATGGCTATTTTTCATAATGAACAATTTCAAGCAGAATACAAGAGTAGAGAGAAAAGTATAATGGACCCTGATGTCTCCATTACTGAGCTTCAGCGATTTTCAACTTAACGACCAACCTCGTTTCATCTCTATTCCCACCCTCTTCTCCCCTCCTGAATTCTTTCAAAGCAATCCAAGACAGCATATAACGTCATCTACAAATATGTATCTCTAAAACACAGGGATTCTTTTCAAAAAAATAACCACTATATGATGATCACACCTTGCAATATTAACAATATGAACACTTAGAGCTGTCCGTGAGCAGCACAAGCTGCCTCAGAAAGAAATGAGAGCCCAGTTGGTTGATGAACGCTTACTTAGCCCCTACTATATGCAGGACACCAATGTTGCAATGAACCATACAGGTAAAGTCCCTGGAGCTGATGTTCTGGGCAAGGGGTAACAGTCAGCAACATGAGATGAGGCCTCCTTCTCCACGGTGCTCTCCCAAAACTGTGTCCAAGGCAGTGTGTGTGAACAGCGATGCAAAGAAGCTGTGGAGAGGATTTCTGTTTCGCGGGGGGATCAGTCCAACTTAATGCTCATGGATTCTCATTTTAATGCTATTTTTGCTTTCCCATGAACCAATTCTTTATTTATGTCTCAAAATATTTCTATGAAAAACATTTCCTCTTGTTTTTCTTTGAAGGAAATGACCTGGATTTTTCTCACTTCTTTGAGCCTTACCAAACAGGCCACTGAGGGGTAGGTGGCTGGGGTCCCTGTGTGGATCAGAAAAAGGCGTGCCAGTCTCCAGACAGAGGAGCCGAGTATCAGGGTACATGGCTTGGCGTGCAGGCCACAGAGTTGGATTTCAGATCGTCCTGGCTCCCTCAATCAGACACTCACCCTTGTGTTGGTAAGCAACCTCTACAACAGTATATGGTAGATTTGCAGGCAGCTATCTGATCAAGGGGCTTTCTTCGGCCAGGCGCGGTGGCTCACGCCTGAAATCCCACTCTGGGAGGCCGAGGTGGGAGGATCGCTCAAGGTCAGGAGTTCGAAACCAGCCTGAGCAAGAGCAAGACCCCATCTCTACTATAAATAGAAAGAAATTAATTGGCCAACTAAAAATATATAGAAAAAATTAGCCAGGCATGGTGGCACATGCCTGTAGTCCCAGCTACTCGGGAGGCTGAAGCAGAAGGATTGCTTGGGCCCAGGAGTTTGAGGTTGCTATGAGCTAGGCTGACACCACGGCACTCTAGCCTGGGCAAGAGAGTGAGATTCTGTCTCAATAAAAACGGGGGAGGGCTTTCCTGACTGTTTTAGTTCTGTGCAACTTATGTTGCCTGCTCCCAAATACAAGTCATCCAGTAAAACCACTAAAATACAAAGGTGAGAAATGGCGTGTGATTTGTGACAGATATCTGCTAGTCATTTGTCAAGATCCAACTGTGTGTGAGGAACAGTTAGTGGGATGGTAGTGTTATGAATATAAAGCATGGTATTTTACAAAGGTCCTGATTCTACTGACAGCCAGCTATGTGAATTATTTCATAAAAGTGTGGTATGCCTGTCTCATTCTGATGCATTTCTAAAAAATGATACATAGACAATAAATCCAAAGTTTATGAATTCACTTCCTGTCAAGAAGTATATGTCATTATAATGTCTGTTGTCATGGAAATAGCTGGGATTTTTTTCAGTCATATGAAAGAAGCTAAATAGGTTGAAAATGCGTAGATGTGTTACACTCATTCTGTCCCCTAATTTTTTTTCCCTAATTTTTCCAAATGGGGGGAAAATCCATTGCAAGAATGAAAAATCCTAAGACATGTTTGCAAGAGCACACTTTCAATTTGGGAAAGCTAGAATTTTTCCCCCCTTTTCAAACAAGCAGATAACAACAACAACAACAACAAAATAGTAGTTCTTTGTATTCAGAAAACTAGCTAAACTTCTGAACTTCTGTTTACCTTGGTATAGGATTTTTATGCTAGGAGACTGGAGGAATACTATGTGTCACCTTGCTGTCTACAGCGATGATTAATTTAGTGGTGTGCTGTCTGATACGGCAACCACTAGCCACATGTGGCTATTGAGCACATGAAATTTGTCTAGTCTGAACAGAGATGTGCTGGCAAAATAAAACACATGCTGGATTTCAAAGTCTTGGTATAAAAAAAGAACATTAATAATTAGTTAATATTGATGACACATTGAAATAATATTTCAGAGATATCAGGTTAAATAAAATATGTTAAGATTAATTTTATTTGCTCCTTTTTTCCCTTTTATAGCATGCTTACTAGAAAATTAAATTCTCTGCGTGGCTCACATTATATTTTTTTGGACAGTGCTGATTCAGATCTAAGCAGTGGCAGCATGATGCCAAAATGTCTGGCCAACTGTGACAACCAAAAGCTCATCCATTATTGTGACTGTTTTATCTGTTTGGCAGCCAGTTAGATTGCTGGCCTGGTTTTCCTCTGTGTAGATGCAGGCAAAGAGGAAGGTATTGTGGAGATGGGACAGGCAGGGACACATGCATTATAAGAACAGGTTTTGCATGTCATACTCACTAAGTATAAGGCAAACTTCAATGACACTCCCCTGACTGTTTCTTCCCAGACCTCCACTCATGGTGGTGCAATTATCCCTATGGGCAACTTAGTCTCTATGGAGCATATTGCATTATCTAAGATGTTCAATTATTTGGTGGAATTGTAAGATTCTGTTATTACATGGCCAGGTGTGCAATGTGCATATGGGTATTTTATTTTATATGGGATTTTTGGATAAGAAAAAAATTAACCTAAGTCAAATGAATTTGGAAAAGCTGGCAAACTTTTGGCAGAGTCTTGGTTGGCATATTTCATTACAAATCCACTTTCTTATCCACACTGAGAGAGCCCAGATTTCTTTTATCAGGTCTGTAAGGTGTCAATCTCTTTTTAAATAAAAAAAAAGCCTACACTGAAAATCCTGAATGATACTCACATGTATTTGGGTCCAGTTACCATGTCACATTTTCAGCAATTGCTATATATTCCCGGCATGTTGGGTATTTTATTTACATAAACTCTATTTCCTACCATATTCTTCCAAGGTAGGTACTTTCATATCATTTTAAAAATGAAGAAACTGTTCTTCAAATGCATATACAACTTGCCCAAGACCTCAAAGCTACTAAATAGCGAATGGATTGTGGGGATTTGAAAACAGGTCTGTCTGGCTCCAAAGTCTAAGTTCTTTTCTTAGGAATTCATTGCCTCCTTTTCAAACATGTGGCAAGAATTCCTGCAGGGCCGGAAGCTACATGTAAACTGAAAGCATAGGTCTGCTCTAAGGGTGGGGTTCTAGTCCAGATTCTGAGAGGTCCTCAAAGTGAAAGTCAACTGCCAAGGATAAAAGGGCAAGGAGGATCTCAGCGAAGGCTGAGACAGAAGGAATAAGGAGGACAGAAACTGTAAGCTGAGACATCAGACTCTATCACTAGCCTGGAGACCTGGGCCAATCATTGAATTTCTCTGCATCTCACCTCCTTTACCTGAAAAGTTATCCACCCTGTCTCCTTTATAAAGTTGTGTAATGAGAGCCAAATCAGATTCTATACGGAAAGTGCTTTGTAAACTCTAAAATTCTCTGCAAATAAGGTATTAAAGTAAAATGTCATATTTCCCTTCTTTTTAATATGGGTTGGTATTTGGTTCCTCTTAAAGTGGTTAGTAGTCAACTGATTAAAGAAAAGCTTACTTGTTTGTGTATATTTAATAAAACAAAAACAAAAATAAATCTAAAGTTCATCCTCCAAAATGATCATGAGAGGGAATGAGTGTCCAACACTTTGTGGTGGTAATACTAAAAACTCAATGGCCAGACACTAGTGCTCCATGGCCAGAAAGGACCTTAAGGTCACACTGGTCCATACCTGGAAATATTCTTATTCATAAATACATAGGACTTATTTAAATTAAACTACACAATTTTTACCGACAGGCATAAAAATAACACCTTAATGAATCCTAGATACATACTTGGATGCAAAGACTTAATATTACAGTATTACTGGTTCTTGATGACTTTAATACAATCCCAATCAAAATTCCCAGGGGACACTATTGATAATTTAGTTCAATTATTTAAAATATTCTGTGAAAAAATAAATGAGTAAAAAGATGATTCTGAAGAAGAAGAGTAATAAATGGAGGGTTGGCATTTGGAGAAGATACCTATCTTCCTTTATTGGCCCCAAGTCTCCACCTTCCCCTTTAGCCACAACTTTTGTCATGTGACTTTGCAGTTCTTCCAAAGGCGCCTTAAATTTGGGTTTAGCTATGTGACTCGCTTTGGCCAATGGAATGTCAGCAGAAGTGGTGTGAGTCAGTTCTAATCCTAGGCCTTATGAGGTCTCACAGGTTTCTACTTGTTCCTTTGCACCTCTGCTATTGATCTGGTGAAAGCAGGTGACAGACATGGAGCAGACTACCTCAGGTGACACCTGGACCTGCAGCGAGAAGCCCATCTCCCTAGCTGGGTCACAGCCTGAGGCAGACCTACCTAGATCAGTCAAAATCCCCCTCCATCTGCAGATCAGATGCCCGAGTGCTAGTTAATGGATTGTTTTAAGCCACTGAGCTTTGGGGATGGTGTGTTATGCAGCAGTAACCAACTGATTGATATGGCCCCACCACATATGAAAACGATTGTAATCGTATAGCCAGTATGAGATGGAAACAGCATTCAAATCTGTGCAGGTCATTCCTAATGTGGTTTAGGAACAATATCCAAAGTCCTGTAATAGGAATGCCCTTGCTAAGAAAGGAGAATAGACGAGAAATCAATCTGTGTGCTCCAACCTTCCGAGACCATAAGATGTTCATTTCCCTTATTAGAAATTCAGTCCAAGGTATATGGCACAAAATTGATCATCTTTGTCATGAAACTCCCACTCCCTTCTTTCTACAGCAGGCTGAAAATGTGCCCCCTAGAAAATGCCTCCTCAGATGGTATCTTTTCCTCAAGATGTCCTCAAGGCATTTTGGAAGCTGTGGACCTGCTAGGGAGGGATAATGTGCAGTATCTCGGGCAATAAGTCATGATTTATAAGGGCAAACCTCTTTAGCTTGAAAAGAAAAAAATGGCTTCTATGTTAACGTTCGACACAGACAGCAAGAATCTTTCAAGAAGACTCCATTGTCAACTTCTCAACAACTGGTAATGACTCTTGGCTCCCGCACTACACATTTCTGTGGCTACGCCGCCGTATTTCAGCTTCTTTCAGTATCTCATAAAAATCACAGCTAATAAACTCCAATCGGCACCTGAAGGAAAGGATGCTTGCTTCTGACTGTAATATACTGGGCTCTGTAGCACTTCAAAGGCGAGGAGGCTCCTCCTGTCTCCCTTGCCCCAGTTTCTATCCCTAGGTGAAGATTAACCATGTGTGCTCTGGGAAAATCTGTTCTGAGTTTGCTTTAAAGTGTTTCGTATCCCTTTAAATCAGCTGTTCAGTTCGACAGCCCCCTAACATAAGCCCCTTTTTCAGTAGGGAGAGGGCAAAAGCTTGGTTTCCATTTGATCCTTTCATTTCCTCGTGTCCTCTTTCACTGACCTCATGCTTCCAATTTGTTCCTTCCAGAAGATGAAGCATGTATGTCCACAAGAGAAGCCCGATAATTTAAAAGTTTAATGACGAGTCAAAACTCAATTCGAGATTTATTGGGTGCCTGCCTCCTGATACTTGAAAATAGTTTGTTCCCAGCTAAGGTTGGGTGTCAGATGCACAGTAACAAGGTAACGTGACATAATGTTTTTATGGAATTTCAACTGAAAAAGTGTTTTTTGTAAGTTCAGAGCCTTCCCCTCTGAACCTTTCAGAGTTATCGTAACTTTATATTGGGATCTCAAAGTTTGGGTTCTTAGAAAACAGCTTGTGAAAATGCACAGACTATTTTTTAAATAGTCTGCTTTAAAATATCAGTTTCTTCCTTCACCACATCTCAGAAATGTGGGGAGTATTGCTGAATCCTGGCAAAATGGGAGAGAGCAATACTTACTGACAGTAAAATTAGATTGAAAATGTTATGTGAATATTTTCTCCCATTCTGTAGGTTGTCTATTTGCCCTGTTGATTATTTCCTTGGCTGTGCAGAAGTTTTTAAATTTAATCAAGTCCTATTTATTTATTTTTGTTGTTGCTGTGATTGCCTTTGGGGTCTTCTTCATAAATTCTTTGCCTAGTCTGATGTCTAGAAAAGTTTTTCCAACGTTTTCTTCTAGAGTTCTTATGGTTTCATGCCTTACATTGAAATCTTTTATCCATCTTGAATTAATTTTTGTGAGTGGCAAATCAGCAAGAAAAAAATCAAACAACCCCATTAAAGAAGTGGGCAAAAGACATGAACAGAAGCTTTTCAAAATAAGATAGACAAATGGTCAATAAACATATGAACAAATACTTAACATCACTAACCATCAGGGAAATGCAAATTAAAACCACAATGAGATATCACCTTACCCCAGTTAGAGTGGCTTTTATTAAGAAGTCCAAAAAAATAGATGCTAGTGTGGATTCAGGGAGAAAGAAATGCTTATACACTGTTGGAAGGACTGCAAATTAGTACAACCCTTATGGAAAATAGTATGGAGAATTCTGAAAGAATTAAAAGTAGACCTACAATTTGATCTAGCAATCCCACTACTGGATATTTACCCAAAGGAAAAGAAGTCATTTTATCAAAAAGACACCTGCACTTGAATATTTATTGCAGTACAATTGACAATTGCAAAGATGTGGAATCAACCCAAATGCCCATGAGTGCATTAACAAAATGTGGTATATATATACCATGGAGTACTACTCAGCCACGAAGAAGGATGGCTTAATGCCTTTTGCAATAATTTGGATGGAACTGGAGACCATTATCCTAAGTGAAGTATCTAAATCAGCGGTCCCCAACCTATGGTGAGTTATATAATTATTTCATTATATATTACAATGTAATACTAATAGAAACAAAGTGCACACTAAATGTAATGCTCTCAAATCATCCCAAAACCATCTCGTCCCTGCCCACCCCAGTCTGTGGAAAAAATGTCTTCCATGAAAATGGCACCATGAAAATGGTGCCAAAAATGTTGGGGACCACTTATCTAAAGAATGAAAAAACCTCTGGGCTGGGACTTTTCTTTTTGGAAGATTTTTAATTGCTGTTTCTATTTCAGCTCTTGATATTGGTCTGTTCAGGATTTATATTTCTTCCTGGTTGAGCCTTGGGAGGCTGTGTGTTTCTAGACATTTATCAATTTCCTCCTCATTTTCCAGTTTGTGTGCATAAAGGTTTTAGTAGTATTCATATATTATATCTTGTATCTCCTTGGAATCAGTTGTGATATCTCCTTTTTTGTTCCTGATGGAGATTATTAGAGATTTCTCTTTTCTACTTTTCGTTAGTCTAGCCAAAGGTGTGTCAATTTTGTTTATTTTTTCGAAGAACCAACTTTTTGTTTTATTAATCTTCTGTATAGTTTCACTGTTGCCAATTTCATTTAGTTCTGATTTGATCTTGTTAATTTCACTTCTTCTGCTGGGTTTGGGGTTGGTCTGTTCTTCTTTTTCTAGATCTTTGAGTTGATTCATTAGATTATCTATTTGTGATCTTTTTTACTTTTGGTTGTAGGCATTTATGGAGATAAACTTTCCTCTCAGAACTGCTTTAGCAGTGTCCCAGAGGATTTGATAACTTATCTCTCCATTGTCATTAATTTCAAAGAATTTTTTTATTTCTGTCTTGATTTCCTCATTTATGAAGTAATCGTTTAGTAGAAGGTTGTTTAATTTCCACATTTTTGTGTAGAAATGCGAGTTTCTGTTAGGGTTGATTTCTACTTTTATTCCACTGTGATCTGAGAAGATACATGGTATGATTTCTATTTTTTTTTAAATTTTTTGAGACTTGCTTTGTGTCCTAGGATATGGTCAATCTTAGAGAATGTCCCATGAGCTGATGACAAGAATGTATATTCAGTGGATTTGGGGTAGAATGTCCTTTAAATGTCAGACAGGCCCAATTGTTCTAGAGTTTTGTTTAAGTCCATTATTCCTTTATTAATTTTCTTTTTGGAAGATCTATCCTGTGCAGTCAGAGGGTGTTTTAAATTTCTGGTTATTATGGGGTTGCTGTTAATCAATTTGCTTAGATCCAGTAAGGTTTGCTTTATGAATCTGGGGGCACCTAAGTTGGGTGCATATATATTTAAAATTGTTATGTCTTCTTGTTGAACTGTACCCTTCATCATTATATAATGACCCTCTTTGTCTTTCACTACTTTTGTTGGTTTAAAAACTAAATTACCTAAACTCAGAACTGCCACGCCAGCCTTCTTTTGGCTTCTGTTTACTTGAAATACTGATCTCCACCCCTTTACCTTTAGTCTAACTGCGTCCTTGCAGGTTAGGTGCGTTTCCTGAAGACAGCAGATACTTGGCTTGTCTTTTTTTATCCATTCAGCTGGCCTATGTCTTTTGAGTGGAGAGTTTAAGCCATTCACATTTATTGAGAGAACTGATAGGTGGGGAAGATTACTGTTCATTCTGTTGGGTTGGACATTGTTGCTTTGTTTTCTCTCTTGAGCCATTGTGGTTTCTGGCTTTTGATCTCTAGCTTTTGGGTGTTTTTACGTTCATGAGTATTTATTATGCTGATCTGTGTGTAACATTGTTTTGAGTACTTCTTGTAGGGCTGGTCTTGGTGAATTCCCTCAGTCTTTGCTTATCTGAGAATGTCTTTTGTTTCTCCTTCATTACAAAACTTGGTTTTGCAGGGTACAAGATTCTAGGCTGGGCATTTTTCTGTTTCAGAAGAGTGAGAATGGGGCCCCAGTCTCTCCTTGCTTGTAATGTTTCAGTTTAGAAGTCTGGTGTTATTCGAATCGCCTTACAGCTTGTAGGAGGGTCTCTAACTAACCGATGAGCACACATGTGCATATAGGGAGGCATAACTCAATGGAAATCAAACATGGGGGAGGGGGAGGGGGGATAGGCATAACTCAATGGAAATCAAACATGGGGGAGGGGGAGGGGGGATAGGCAAAAACCTACCTAATGGGTACAATGAACACTGTTTGGATGACAGGCACACTTACAACCCTGACTTAAGCATTATAAAAGCAATCCATGTAACCAAAAACATTTGTATCCCCATAATACTTAGAAATTTAAAAAAGAAAGAAAATATTATGTGATGGATATCACAGTGTGATGGTAGTATTACTAGTGACTTGGGGGCAAACTTCCCCCTAAGTTTTAAACATCTTTCTCATTCCTGTCAAGAGAAAACATAGTTCTCAAGCTTGCTTCCACATGCTTTCAAAGAGGTAAAAGAAACAAACATAGACCTCCCAAAAACATGTCCAATCATACTTAGCTAGGCGAAAAAAGACCCCTAATTCTGCTAATAAGATTTTGGCAACAGCCTAAGCTGAAAACCGTTGTTGCCTCTTTACAGTAAAAAAACTAGAAAACACAAGCATCCAAACTTGGAAGATGGGTATCAGCAGCTTGGAAGAAAATCCCAGAGACGACAGTGGAGCACACTTCTATAAAAGGCTGTATCATCAACTCTTTTCTCGATACAGAGGACGATGCTGTGTGAAAAGGCATGGGTAACTCTGTTTTTTGAGTTGAATTGATTCAGAAACCTCAGGCTTGGACTTTTTTATGTTTGTTCCAGAGGACTATGTAAAAAATAAAATCCATGTCGATTTAAATTGAAAAGAGCTCATTCAATAAAGATAAAATAAAAATTGTAAGTGGTCAGAAAGTATTGTGTCATTGTTTAGTTGGCAGTGTTTTTATTTCTTGGTGGTACATAAAATAATGACATACCTTATAATTTGTGGCATCTTAGATTTGCTGAAATGCAGTATTCTGACGGAGGACTACTTTCTTCCTCATTCCTCTAATCCATAGCGTCCAGCCAGGAAAGTTTGGTGCTTAGAGACATGTGTGATACTGGCTGCACCCTATGTTTACTCCTGGCATAGTTTGACCCCATGGCTCATAAAATGCGCCTCCTGCAGCTTTGTCATTGCACTCTGGTTTTCTGTGCCATTGGATGTAGCTGCTGAAGCCACTAGCTCAACACATCTATTTGCCACTTTGTCAGGTATCTCATGCACCCTGGCCAAGTTTCTTTACTCGAAATATGCTGCTCAGGCCGCATGAGTCTTCTGCAAAGAGAGAAAATTTAGGGCCACCCGTGCACCATCAGACTTTTCATAGCCTCAACATCCAGAAGAGAACTCCCAACCTAGGAATTTGTGAAAATGTCCTGCAAGTGGCAGAAAGCTTTCATAGTGTTCTGAGAAAGGAGGCCAAATCTTCAAGGCTTCTCTCAAATAATTAGGTGCAAAATAAGCCAGGAGCTTGGGAGCAATAACACACAAATTAGAAAAAGGCAGGACCCTAACTTATGGAAAGAAAAAATAAAAAGAGCTACCAGAATGAATACATCCTTGTGCAGAGCTATGTAGAGATCTGATAGCCAGAGACTTGATAGACAAGTCTTTTTTTATCTGTAAAATGGAATGCACCACACTCATGAGGGGACTGGAGGCATTACAATGCTCTCAGAATGCTTATGTACAATACAAACTTACCGCGCTGAAATAATTAAATGTGCCTGTAACGTTATATGACTCAACGATCTCTGAATGGATGTTGTTGACAATGACTAATCATGAAATAAGTACTAAATATGTTCTGAATAATCATTTTAAGAAAGCAGGGGGATGCAGGCTGTATTTTAGAAAGATTTCCATAAAAATGATTATATATATTGGAACCAGTTGGTACGTTTCAGTTATCTGAGTAATTCACATGCATAGACCACCTCATCTTCAACCACATTGGATAAATGAGGCATGGTGATAAAAGCATAGTCTAAGATCTCCAAATCAGATGTTGGGAGAACTCAGTGCTGTGACTTAGATAAAAAAAAAACAAAACCATTGTAAGTCATGTGGCCCAAGAAAGGGCTTTGAAGCTGGGCCTTTTGTTTTCTTGATATCCATATAAACACAGTCAACCAAGACTGTTCTGGCTACAAATTCCAACAAAAACACTTAAAATGGAAATGTGAGAAGCACAGCTCCATAACAAACACCCCTCCTCAGGCTGCATTATTGACTCCAAAACACAGTGATTACCACCTGCCATTATCAGTATATAGGAAATTCATGTGTATTTATGCATTTCCAGAAGTGTCTAAGAAAAAGTGGTGGATAAAATGTAGGAATACACTAAGTAACAAAAGAGTAAAAGCCCTCCATAGATCCTTTTCTAGTACGTATCTGTGTTTCTCTCTTGTTTGCATTATTCATTAAAATCACCCAAACTGATATTTATGTGGGCCACCCTGCCCTGCCATCATTCTCCAACATGAGTTCTGCAAATCCTCTGATTAGACAGAGAGACCACTCTATATATAGGGGTTCTTAATGCTGAATACATTTTCTATGTTTAAAACTTAACAAAGTTTTCTTGCTCCAAAACAAACTGCCCTGTCCTAGACAGTATTTCTAATTTAAGGGTATATGACTAGACTTTCAAAGAGCAAAGGGTGAAAAGTATGTTTTGCAGTTTTCCTTGGGAGCCTTTTTAAGGCTTTCTCCTAAGATAATTTTAGGGAAGGAATTTGTTCTAGACCTGTGCCACTGGCCAATGTAGCTCATTGAGCACTTGAAATATACTGTAAACGTAAACGTAAGATATACTGTATCTAAACTGTATCTATATGTTTACAGTAAAATACACACCAGACTTTGGAGGCTTAGTTAGAAGAAAAATAAGTGAAAGATCTCACTAATATTTTTCTATTAATTGCAAGTTGAAATTAAAATATTTTGGATTAAATAAGATGTATTGTTAAAGTTAATTTTATCTGATACCTGCCTTTTAAAAATGATGCTACTAGAAAATTTACAACTACATATGTGGCTCACATCTGTGGCTTGCGTTATATTTCTATTGGACAGATGGGTCTATGCCATAACAAGGTTGTCTCACCCTAGTCTGGTTCCCTGATTCAAGTTCTTTTAAGAGCAAGAATCTGAGAGTGAGAACTAGGAGATACTGGTTCTAATACAGGCTCTGCCACTAACTATACAAAACTCCTCTGGGCTTCAGAATCTGTGTCCCTGGTTTAGGGGCAATGGGACCTCCTTGACACACCTCACAGGTTGACTGTGAAGATAAAATGAAATTGTGTACGAGAAAGAAGCCCTTAGCAAACTGCTAAGATATTAGGCTTGTTGGTGGTATCTAAAATGCTTTCCATTGAAAAATATTCATTGGAAGTTTTTCTGAGGCTATCTGCTCTTCTCCCTATTCCAGACCTCAGAGGAGAATTATCTTACATTACATTTTATCCGGGAAAATCACATTACATCCACAGCTCATATTTATCGTATGCTTCTATATGGCAGGCATTGTGCCGAGGACTTGACAAAAATTAGCTCATTTCATCTATTCAACCACTCTATGAGATTGACACTATTACTAATGAGCATCAGAGGAGTGTGGTGTTTAAGACCAGGAGCTCTGGAGCCAGACTGTTTGGATGCATAACTGAGATGCACCTCTTAATAGTTGTGTGACATTGGGCAAGCTATTTCACCTCTTTAAGCCACAGATTCCCAATCAATACAAAGGGTAAAAATAAGACTGCTTTAGTTAAGGCAATGCTAGCTGCTGTAACAAGCAAAACCAAATGGGCATGATGGCTCACATACAATAGAATGCTTACACATGTAAAGTAAAAATTGGGTGTTTCAAGCAGGGATTCATGAATACAAGCTTCTTTATGTCTACTTAGAAAGCCTATCAAAGTCACTGAGCTTATCTACAACAAGATGGAAGATGAAAGAGCATGGAAGATTATGTGTAGAAGGAACCTGAGACTCATAGAGACAAGGTAATTTGTCATAGGTCACACAACTAGGCAGTGGTGACTTTGAGGTAGATGCAGCTTTTTCTGGTTCTGAAGCCTATACTGTCTACACAGATAATAATCCAGTATTAGAGACCCCATCTTGCTGTGCACAGAGCTAAACTACCTCCAGAAATGGATGAAAATGTGGCCACTTGCCTTGGACTCTATATCCAAGAAGACAGAGAAGGAACTGCCCAGAAGGTCCACTGGCTTCATCCCAGAGAGTAGACTGGAGAATGTGCTATCCACAGAGGAGCAGCTGTTGGACACTGTCTCTGGTCCTCTTGGGTATGAACACCATTGCTGCCACCATCAACACCATCTTTTCTTTTTCTCACTGCCTGCCCCCACTTCCTTCTGGAACTTTACAAATACTTCATTAGTTTAAAGAAAGAGCTCGTAAGGCAGAGAAACAAAAACTGTTTACAAACACAACTGTGGAATTGAGCTGGGAGTCAAGGGCTGTGGGTTCTGATTCTTGCTCTTACCAACTGTAGCAGATTTCTTCATAGTTCCAGTTCTTCATTCCTCCATGTATTCATGCTCTTAGCCATGTGTCTTTGTAATTCCTACCAATAGAAGCAGAGACTGCATCCCCATCCTATTGATGTTGGACTTGCCCATGTGACTTGCTTAGGTCAATGAGTTGTTAGCAAACATATTGTAAACAGAGGCTTGAACTATGCTGCTTTGATTAGGCTTGTTCTCTTACACATTTTATATTCTCCATGAGAAAAAACAAAACAAAACTCTGGCTAGCACACTGGTTCATGCCATAAGAGATATGGGGAAAAGAGCTGAAATCAACCTGCAGCTCGTAGCAGAGCCCACCTGAGTGTGGCCTAAATTAATCAATCTCCAGCCAGAGAAGAGTGGATGTTCTAAAGCACTGAGGCGCATGGTAGTTTGTTATGGACATTATTTTGCCAATTGCTGACTGATATACCAACCACAAGTACCCTCAGCAAATCACTCCTCCTCTCTGGAACTCAGCTGACTTCTGGAAGCCATGAAGGCATTGAGCAAGGCACTCTATCTAAAGCTCCTTCACACTGTCCTGAAGACAAGGGCAAGATATTTTGCCATGTTTTTCCTCCAAGGTTTTGTATCCTAGGGGAGGAACCCATATGGAGGAACAGAGGGAGTCTCTAAGGGAGTATCTTTTAAATATCATAATAAAACAATTATCTCATTATCATTTTAGATCTACATGGCATTAATTCATTTTCATATTTTAATGAATACAAGCTGATTTCATTAGCTTTCAAATATCAAAAACTTGCCTTACTAGCCCCTTCCCTGCAGCCAGAAGGGGCTGGTTCTGTGGCTCTCCTGGCATTAGATAATTTAGAAGGAAGAGCCTAGAGGCTGCTGAGATGGCAGCAGGTGCCCACTACTCAATCTCCAGCTTTGAGATGAGAGAAGTCTAACTTCAGCGGTGTTAGAGACAGCCAAGCAGTCGTGAAAAAAGTTATGTCCATCTACCTCCTTTCCAAAGGTGCTTCATGTTACAGCGAGGTCTGAGGACATGTACAGCCATAGAGTTGGATATATGTGACTTATAAATATGGCCATTGATTCCTCAGAACTGGCAGCGATTGTGGTGGCAGATTTATTGTATGTGCCACAGGTCAAGGTTCATAGGTTACTTTCCAAATATCCTTTTCAGGTGTCTGAGAATTCCCATAAAAATATACATTAAGGCACAGGGTACTCCAAGGAAAGTTAGTTTATTGCTTGCCCCACTTGAAGCCCAAACAAAAATAAGATAAATATTCTCTCTGGGGTCTCCAGGTCCTCGTATGTACTGATGAAGTTTCTGGCACTGAGTACCAAGGGCCAGATGGGCTGGAACTTTATCCTGACTGGAGTGGATGCACCTGGCACTCTGTGCCCAACACATATCTTCTGACACATAGTTATGCAGCAAAATAAACCAAATCTAGTCATCTCCCCTATTTGCTTAAAAAGAATGGCTTCTTCTTGCACACATGCAGAAAACTGTGTGCAATGAGACATTAAAACCTTACTTTCACAACCAAAAGATGAGGAATGGCTGGAATGTCCACCAATTGAGGACTAGTTAAATAAAGTAGCCACTGAGATGGTCTAGGGTAGTGCTTAATATCAAAGTATCTGGAGTCAAAGGCCTGAACTTAAATCCCTGTTGTTACATTAAGGCACATACATTAAGGCACATACATTGTTAACTCACCTGGAACACTAGGCAAGCCATGTAACTTCTCCATAGTTCAGTCTCTCATTTGTAAAATGGGGATGATATATATTTATAAACAATGTTTAGAATTAGTGGGAATTAAATGAGCCAACATCTGTAAGGCACTTAGAACAATGTCTGGCACATAGTAAGCATGTAAATATATGTTAGCTATTATTTGAAATATTATTTAAAAGAATGAACAGATTTATATACTCTTTAACCCCAAAACTTGGTGACTTAAACCAACAACCATGCTTTATTAGTTTTTGTGAGTCTGAGGATTGATTGGGCTCAGCTAGGCTGTTCTTCTGCCCCAGGTAGTGTCAACTGGGGCTGCAGGGCTCAACTGGGCTGGGATGTCCAAAATGACTCCCTCACATAATTGGCTGTTGTTGCTGGCTAGAGTTATTGTCCAGAGCACCTTGGATCTCCTTTCCATAAAGCTTGGGATTCTCATAGCACAGCATCTGGGTTCTAAGAAGGAGTGTCCCAAGCATGTGCAGGTGGAAGCTACATATCTCAATAAGGTTCCTCCTTGAAAGTTACACTGAATCACTTCTGTCATTCAAAGCAAGTCACATGCAGGCCCAGATTCAAAGGGAGAGGAAATAGACTCCAACTCTCTCAATGGATGGAATGGCAAAGAATTTTAGCCATCTTTAACCCATTACATGTTGTTAAGTAGAGGGGTAAAATGTACAGAAGCCCTGGATATATTACCATTTACATAACCAGAGAGCTCTTATATGACGCATACATACATATATATAATAACATATATAAAACATGTATATACAACCAAAAATATATATGTAAATGAATGACCATGTGTGTGTACCGCATATAATCAATATCTTTGGATAGATATGTAAGGCACTGATAACAGGGAGAAGGAATGGGAGACTGAGATGGGAGGTTGACTTGATTTTCACTGTGTGCCATGTTGCATTATTTAAATCATTTTCACCACATCGATATTTTATTTATTCAGAGTGAATAAATAAAAATGTCAAGAATTAGCAGTAGTATTAAAGTTTCAGCAGTTCTAGTATGAAGAGAAATCATTCCTAGGAAAAACAACTCCATGAAAGAAACCTTTCTACTGCCCTGCCGGTTGTCAATATTGCATAGCTTTAGAGAACTTCGAGTTGTCCTCGCTGACCAAAGAGGTTCCATTTCCCCCCACTCCTGACACACATACACTGCTGGCATGTTTTTTAAAACACCAAAGTAGTTTATGTGTCTATATTCTTGCTAAGAATTGGGTTATTGGATATTTAAAAAACATGTTTTCATCCCAATTAAGAATTATCATTTATCTGTGACTAGCATAACATGTCATTTATGTTTAAAATAGAAGAGCAGAACTACTCCACGGAATAGGGAATTTGTAAACACAGTATCATATTTTGATAGAAACATAGCTGCGGATTTCAACACCATTGTTTGGTAGCTGTGGTTTTGTGCTATTTCCCCGTGGTATTAGATGGTTGCAGGGAGGTTTAAAATTCTTCTTTTATGGAGAAGAAGCAAAACCAGAAAGTAAAGGCACACATTCCTAGCCATCTCTTGTGCAGCAGTAAGTGAAGACAGAAAGCCATTCCAAGGCGGGAGATGAGAACGTTCTGTCTCTTCTGCCTCTGCTCGTTCGTTGTGTGAGACCCTCTTGTTCTGAGAGCTGGCTAGTGGTGCTCCTGAAGTGGGAGAGAGATGATTCCAGTCTTCACAGCAGATGTGCATCTTGTTATTGCTACATTTAGACTTTCATTCTGGGCTTTTGCTTGCTCATAACAGTATCTATTGCATTTCATTTTTAAAAGTCTTATTCTGACTTCATGGATCTGGCAAGTGTCCCAGATTTTTCACTTTCATTCTGAATTTTTAAAATATCCATTCGCACCTCCATTTGTGACCCCATTTAGCATGATCTTTTGAATAAAGGCCAGCCAGACTGAGCACTAGTGAATTTCAAGCACAAATAAATCAAGCAAGGGTCAAAGTGCTAGTCAAAGTGAATTTTAGAGATCAGAGTCATTTCCCCATTCCCCCTTGTCCCTAAAAGGGAATGTGGGGGGATATTATAAATAATCAACTTCTCTATGATCATCAATATCATTTTTCTCAGCCCACAGATTATGTGACATACGGTAGTTGTGCTTATGTATTCATGACATTTTGAAGCTGAAAGAAGCCTTAGAGGTTGTAATGAAGAAACCCAAGTTCAGAGAGGTTAAGTGGCATGCCCGGAGTCACACAGGTGGTTAGTAAAGTATTCCAGATAAACTCTCAGGTTTTGCAACTCCTAATCCATTTTCCTGTACAATATTACAGTTATTATCGTAGGGTTAAATGCGACCTTTGCCTTCATCATGTTTATGATACAGTGAAACACACCAGAAATTGCTGTGCTACTGGGCCATTGGGCAGGGCTGGGGAACATGTGGAGAGGAGATGGTTCTCCTATGCAAGCTTCAACAAAACCCACTCTGGGGTTATTTTTGGTGTTTACACCTGGAGGAGGAGGTACTACTGGCATCTAGTGAGTAGAGATCAGGGAAGCTGCTAAACATACTGCAATGCACAGGACAGCCCCCCCCACACACACACACACACAAAGAAGTATCTACCCAAATGTCAATAGTGTGGAGGGTGAGAGATCATGCTCTAGTTGAACCCTACAGATCAGTCAGGGACAGCCCAAAGCCCACTGCTTCTCTTTGGTATTTTCCTGGACTCCACCAGCCCTCAGTACTCTGAGATTTTATGGTCTCTACTTCCCAATTTAGCAATTAATTGAATGATTGCCTGACTTGCTCGTAATTTTTTCAAACTACGATTAGTTTTGGCTGCTCGACTTAATTACAAGTGTCTTGTGAGAAAAGTGAGTGTTTTATGAATGTTCTGGGTGACTTAGAAGCACCTAACCTTGGCTAAACGTAGAGAAAACCGCTTTTCTGGGGAAGGTGTGAAAGGGAAAAGTTGAGAAGAATGCCCAGATAACCAGAGGAGCTGCTTAAGCAAAAAATCAGGCATCAGTAGTAAAGAAAAGCAGTAGATTTTCCTGGTTGGTGTGGGGGTGATGACAAAGATAGTGGTAAAAGCCAAGAAGACATGGGGAGGGGAGTGGGGGCAAAGTGAAAGGGAACTTTGAAATCCACAGCTGAGTTAATGCTAGAACAGGTACATAAAAGGGAGCCTTTTGAAATTTCATTCATTCATTCAGGGATGTTATTTTTTTCATTATTTATTTATTTATTTATTTGAGACAGAGTCTCGCTTTGTTGTCCAGGCTAGAGTGAGTGCCGTGGCGTCAGCCTCGCTCACAGCAACCTCAAACTCCTGGGCTCAAACAATCCTCCTGCCTCAGCCTCCCGAGTAGCTGGGACTACAGGCATGGGCCGCCATGCCCGGCTAATTTTTTCTATATATATTAGTTGGCCAATTAATTTCTTTCTATTTTTAGTAGAGACGGAGTCTCGCTCTTGCTCAGGCTGGTTTTGAACTCCTGACCTCGAGCAATCCGCCCGCCTCAGCCTCCTAGAGTGCTAGGATTACAGGCGTGAGCCACCGCGCCCGGCCAGGGATGTTATTTTTGATGCCACAGTCAGGAAAGATCCCTCAGAGGATGTGACATTTGAATAGTGAGGTTTCTATAGAAGGATGGGACTTTGTTTTAGCTGTACGTTTAGTGATTTTGTGATACTTCATCTATTTACCATTCTCCCCGTCAGACCATAAATGCGGGCAAAATTGAGATGCTGCCGGGATGTCCTTTCTCTCTCTCAGAGGAGCATCTGGCGAGAAGCCTTAGAGGAGAAAGTTGAAAAGAGAGAGCAAACAAGTTCCCTTCCCCACATCACACCCCTGGGGCCGAGCATGTGGTTTGAGAGCTCTGTAAGAGTAAAGACTGTCACCAGATCTGTGGTGGTACCAGCATCCTGCCCAGATTTGGCTGGAAATCTTGCCTCTCTCTCTGAGATGGATTGGAGATTATTCTAGGAGTCACTCCACAACACAAGCCTGAGATACTTGGCAAGGGAGTCTCTACTTCAGGTCATAACATTCTTCACATGCTGTGTGTGTGTGTGTGTGTGTGTGTGTGTGTGTGTGTGTGTGTGTTTAAAAAGCATCCAAATACAATTCTCCATTTTCAAATGAATGCCCACAGGACTCCACAATTACAAAGTGGCATTGGACTAAAAGAGTGGCAATTTGGTTGAGAAATGGGTTTCAGTTTGTAACTTCCATGGGTAGATGATAAATTTCCAGTTGTAAAAATGCTGGAAACATTAAGGAAATGTTTTCAAACTCTCCTTCTCAACCAAGCCACTGATTTAAATGAAAAAAAAAAAATTCCCTCTGCATGCCAAAAAAGCATACTTCAGATGTCCCCATCAACTGTGAGACAGTTGCTTTCCCATGAAGACCTGCCATATGGTCAGTATGAAAATCTCAAATTAAAATAAATTGTTATTCAGAGAGAGCCTTTCATTGGAGCCAAGACTCTCCCAACTTTACATTTTGCAGCCTTTGCCACACAATTATGAGGTCCAGTTGGGTTGTTTAAAATATTTGCAGTATTTAATTCCCCAAGTGCAGCAAGCTTTGTTTTAATCTTTCCATAGTGGCCTTGTAGCCAGTGTGAGAGACAACAGGAGCCCGGGCCCCACCTTCCCGCCTTGTGGGCCTCAGACACTAGGCTGGACTGCTAAGCTAGGGAGGATCAAGTCCTCACTTAAAATGCTGAGCTGGCTTACACTAAGTCTTGTGAGGAGAGAGAGTGAGGCTGGCTGGGTGGAACCCTTGGTTCAGATTGTGTGGTCACTGTGACCTACAGGGAGGTTGCTTCAGCCACGTGGATTTTTACCAGGAAGGCAGATTGGCCTTGGTTCGGCCATATTTGGCACCGGAAGGAGGACATTATATTCTTCCCTCCTGTGCTGCTCAGTGCTAATGAGCCAAGCTTGCTCTTTGAGCTTTTTCTGCTTCGGCTCTTCACCTCTGATGGTTTGGGATCATTAGAAATGGAGGCAGGAGGTGAGTGAGCCCAGGAAAGGGTTAAAGCCAATTGCATTAGTCTGCTAGAGCTGAGATGTAACAGAGTACCACAAACTAGGGGGCTGAAAACCACAGAAATTTGTTCACTCACAGTTCTGGAGGCTAGAAGTCAGAAATCAAGCTGCGGGCAGGGCCATGCTCACTTGAAAACCCCTAGGGGAGGGTCCTCCCTCGTCTCTTTCAGCTTCTGGTAGCCCCAGGCATTCATTCCTCCTCTCTTGGCAGTATAGCTCCAACTTCTGCCTCTGTCTTCACCTGGCTGTCTTTCCTCTGTTTGTGTCCAAATTTTCCTCTTCTTATAAGGACGCCAGTCATTTGGATTAAGGTTCATCCTACTTTTGGAAAGCAATGATTCAACCAGTAGCAGCACTGAAGCAAGGGAGCATTTTTTTTCCCAGTGAAGATGCTCAACTTTTAACACATGCTCAGGGCTTCAGTGCACATGGTGGCTAGGCCAGGACCCTGTTTCCCAAGGCAAGGGAAGCCGGTACCAAGCCTTCCCTGTGACATGTGGGATGGACTGGCCAGAGGAAACAAGCTGACCAGCACAGGCCTAGACTGCAATTCATAAGCTGAACCTTTGTTGTAATTCTTGTTGCAGCCACAAACACAAGGGTGCTTGGGACAGCCTCCTACTTTTGGAATCTTAACTCTAAATTCCCCAGTTCCTGGAGGTTTAACCAGACCTATAATGTTATTTTAACTGTGTCACATGTGATTTAATGTGGTTTATGTGTGGCATGGCTATCTGACCAGCAGCAGGATTAAGAGAGGGCTTTGGGCCTCCCTAATTTATATCTGTCACTGCCCTTCTCCACCCAATCCCACTGGCCCCAAAGGCAGGAGAACTCTAGTTGCCTCGCTTCCATTTCTCCAGTGATCAGCCTCTATTGGCCTTCCTCTCCTGGCTGGCTGGAGCAACCCCATAAATATTCTGAGCTGTTCTCCTGTCTGCAGGGCTTGTCCTGCCATGAGGAATGGGGTGTGTGGCCATTAGAGGGTGGGGAGCTCCTCACTGTTACAAAGGTTGATGAGGAAGACTTCTTGGTCAGAATCTTCATTTTATTCTAACAGCCCTGGCAATCTTTCCATGTTACTTTCTTTGATCTGCAACCCAGTTTTTGCCCTGGGGCAGGAGAGAGAGAGAAGGTGTGGGAATTATGTCCTAGGATTTAGAGACAAAAATGGGATATTGTTCAACTTCTGGAAGGTTTCTTTCCTCCAGTGATTGCCTTCCTACTCTTTCACAACAAGGAAAGAGGGGAAATGCCCCCAGGCTACACAAACCCTTGATCCACTGCAGTACCTTTGGGGAGGCAGCAATATATTTCCCCTCAGTGTTCTCTTATGTGTCTTTCAGAAATACTGCATGCTTTGGTTCACTGTCCGCCATGGGCTTTTCCTCTGAACACCTATCCTGGAACCAAACATCCATCTGGGATGGCTATTTCTTCTCTAAGAAGGTCAAGTTCATTATTAGCCCCACAGTCTAGCTGAGAAAGAGATGCAAGCTCAGAGTCCAACAGTCTGGAATCTCACTGTGGAGTAGAGTTGGCTTCTACACAGGCTCTCACTTGGTTGTTTTCACAAGGAGCATCTGAGGTTTTTGCACAGACTTTGGGCACAAGGGCCACTGTAACAAGTGTACTGTTCTTGTTCACATGGGTTCAACTTCCTGAAGCTGCAGTCTGAGAGGGCACACTGAGTGTCTGAGGAAGGGGCAGAAGATTTATTTTTGTGGCGAGCTCCTTGAGATTTAGAAATTCAAGCAGTTGGTGAAAAGCAAAGTGTGAGACACCGTACAAACTCTGATTTTTACAGATTTGTCTCACAAACTCTTCTATGGCACTTATGTGGCAACACTGTTTTATGCACTTTATAAATATCAGTTCACTTAATCTTCATAACAATGCTCTCAGGCAGTTTCTATTAACATCCCCATTTTACAGATGAGGACACCAAGGAGCAGAGTGGTTAGGTTGTTTGCTCAAAGTCACACAGCTTAGTAATAGGTAGAATTGGAATTTGAATCCAGGCATCTGGCTCCATAATGCATGTGTTTAAACACTAAAGTAAGGGGAAATTGGTGAGATTTCTGAATCAGATGTCTTGAGCATTCCCTGAACAGGAACGTCAAGTCCATGTAACGATCAAGACTATTCTAAGGCTTCAAGATCCGTCCAATTAACCAAAATGGCATTGAAATGGTCTGGACAGACATTGAACCCCTGAAGTATTCTTGGTTGTTAACATGGAATTATTCTCCCTAGACAGGAAATGCTCAAGACATCTGATTTTGAAATCTCATCAACTTCCCATTACTCCAGTGGCTTTAAAATGAAAATATTTGGGAAGAACACTTTCATCTCTGCCAACAGCCTAAGTAGATGCTGATATGAAAATAAATGGTCTTATAAGAAGTGCTTGGACCTGTGAGAAAAAGATAGGGAAGTTTTCTTTTTGGTTATTAGTTTATCAGGATACCAAGTTTTCATCTTTACATCCACACTAGATATGAGAGCGAGGAATGGTTGCTATTTGGTAGGGTATGCAATGACATTTCTGCCCCAAGATGTGGCAAATGAAGAGTTAACTCAGGTTTTTCCAAGTCATCTCTGTCCTGGCCAGATCTCTTCTTTTGCTCTCCTTCTAAATGCTGAAAAATCCAGAAAAATATAGCAGTTTTCCCTTGAAGTTACCATCATGTGTGTTAATCTCACCTCCTCCCCCTTCCCAAAACAGGGGAACAGCAATATCCACCCCCTATTCCCCTAGGATCACACTAGACACCACAGCTGCTGCAGACTTCTGGTTTCCTCACCACAAAGTAGCTTCCAGAAGATGTGCAGCGTGGGGCTGTGAGAATGCCGATTTCAGGAGCTATTTTACTGTGTTGCTTTCTGTGACAGTATGATCCATTGGCTGCTCTTTGGAAGACAATATAGTAAAAAGAATTGGCCCCTGCTGGTGCTTAAAAGGTGCTGGAAGGGGAGTGTTAATTTATTGCTAATATACACTGTGTTAAAAATAGAAAGAAAAATGTCTTTTGTTCCCACTTTGCCTTTTGGTGCTAGAAAAGGGGAGGGGGGACTAGTGGTTATGATTAGAGGTCACGTTTTGGTCACAACTTAAACCTTGTTGGCTGAGAGGTAGGGGAAGGACATCCCTTTGTTCATGCCCATGGGGAAGCTTTCCCAAGGAGCTGTCCTCTGCAGAGCCAGGACACTCCTGCCACACTATTGTTGGGGGCAGTTTCAGACCTCCCGAACTTGTATTTGCATTTTCTGCCTGTCTACCTGATGCAGCACTAACGGGCTCCTGAAGCCTTCTGGGGTGTATCTGTTTGCGACGGGCAGAGAGGAAACAAGCTCAGGATCCATGACACCTCGCTTCAGGGGTCTGAAAACAGAGGCTGGGGGAGAAAAATAGCCATTTGCAGAGGCATCCAATAAACAGTCTTTGGATTGGCCAGAGTGACCAATCAGAGTGGCCAGACGGGAACCACATTTAAGGGAGATGCCAAGAGGCTTTTTCAAGCTTGAGAGAGTTGATTGCCTCCCGCACTTGGATATTTTAAAACGCTGCTTAGGAGCGTTAAAACCCTGAGAAATGAGCAGATCCAAACGGGGAAATAAGCTCACCAAGTCTTACCGCAAGACTCTGCTTTCTGCTGTTTGGTCTTCTGGGGCTCAGTCGCCAATTGCCACCTTCCTTACCTAACCGCGCTTCATTGTGAGGAAGCCTGTAGACCCCCTGAGAATTAGGCTTGGCTACAGTTGGAATAAGTTTCAGTGATTAATTAATTTAATTAACATATTTGGAGTTTTAACTGCCTTTAATATAATCTACCTTTATAAAAACTCCTATGAATTAAGGCAAAGATTTATGTGAAAATAGCTTAAAATTGCCTCCGTAGCCAACTTGGAGGAGGGGAAATGATAGTAGCCTGGATCCAACCACCTATACTGCTCTTTAGGGAATTTCTAAAATATATGATTCTTTTTCCTAGAGAAAAATTTAAGTCCATTTTTCTTCATCTGGTTCCCTGCCTTGTCTGTCTCTCTTCCCTTCTCCTCCAACTCCTTCCAATTTATGTAAATCCATTGGAAGTGGACTAGCCCAAGCCGGGACTGAAAAAAGGGCAGGTGGGTGGATTGGGTGGTGAGCGAGGCGGTTGGGAGAAGGAGCTATCTTCCCCACCGAGCCTGGAAGGTCTGAGAAGACACAATTCATTCCTCAATGCTACGTGTCCTTTGCTCTGGCCTGCCTGCCTGCCAGAGAGTGACCCACTTTCAATTCAGTCATGTTGTGTGTTCTCCCTGGCGCAGGCAGAAAGGTCACCCACTCAGCTTTCTGGGCCATGAAGAGAAATTAGTCAAGACCTCCCCGAGCGAGCGGGTGTGGGCTCTTGGTTGTTCATCATCTGGGGCGGGCTCTGGAGTCCCTCACCAGCCCAGCATTTCCTGAAATGAAGGCGTAGCTATGAGCCTGGGGCTGGAGAAGAAGGCCGTATGTTCTGGCCTTTTAGGAAGAAAAAGGGTAGAGATGGGATGAGGCTTTCAGGAGGAAAATGATACAATCAAAAAATAAAAATAAACATGGAATGGAGATCACAATTCGACCTGTCATTATTATTAATGTCGTACAGTCAGGAATCGCAGTCAAAACCTTCCTCCTCCTGTAACAAATATGTGATTGTCAATCAGTGGGGAGGGAAATAAATCTTTTGCAGTGCAGTGTTACATTTCACAAGGCATCTGAGTGATCTTTGAATCCTAAATGGCGGTCAGGCTAACGTGGCCCCAGCTGTCCAAGTCTATTCTCCTTTCCTTCTTGTCCCCCTTCCTTCCCATGGAAATAAAGTGGTCCGGACCTACTGACAATTTGGGCATGACATTAATCAAATCCCCAGTAGAAATGGGAAAGCCAGTTCCACAGCAGGCAAGTCTTAGATCTGTGAGCCAGGACGTTCAAGTTTGTCTCTAAATTTGCATGAACACACACACACACACACACACACACACACACACACCCTACCTTGTTTAATCAGAACCTGGTACCAGACCCAATATAATCCTCATGGGCAAATCTGTTGTGTTTAACATCAGTGTCACTCACTCACCCCACCCCTGCCATCGCCACTCTTGAAAGAGCAATCTGTATTTAGAAACTGGTTAGTTGATGCAAATTATGTATAACTACTATTTCTCTGCCTCTTATAATTGTGGACACAAAGCACTGAGAAAGGAGCTCTTACACATTTATCAAAGGAGAAGAAGAGGCAAAAAGAAGGTGATAAAAATAACTTTCCAATGATAAATTGGATTGGTAGGAAAGTCTTTGCTTTATTTTCCCACTTTTCCCCTATGATACACATGAGATGTGTGGCTAATTATAATCACTCTGAAGCTTATAGCAATGAAAGGAATAGAATGTTTGAAGCCCCTTGGTCCTGGCTACCCTTAGCAACCACACTTAAAGGGCTCTAGTATAGAGCATTTAACAATGATTACCAGGGTCAGCCCATGAAATGAACTGGTGGGATTTTTTTTTCTCACCAAAGTATTACTGTGGGGGAAAATTAGATGTTGAGCCAGGACACCTGGTCCTCTGTGGCTCTGTTTTTCTCTGGGATGCTGAGTGGGTCATATTAACCTCGCTAGAACTTGGATTCTTCGTCTGTAAATGTAGCAGGATTCTATCTAAAGAGCCACTAAGTCCTTTCAATTGGAAAATTCTATAATTTTGGGAGAGAATAACATTTTCTTTGACCTCATTTTTCTTCTGAGGAGATGTACCTAAAGTCAAATGTGACAATCAGTTGAAGTATTACATGGCCTCTCTCTGGGCCATAGCTATCACGTTGGGAAATGAACTCGTCAGTCGTTTTAACCTTTTGTGGATCATGAGTGCCTTGAGAGTCTGGTAAAAACTCTGAATGGCTCCTCAATAAAACACACATATGTATCTACTGATGCTCACTCTCGTAGGCCACAGCTGGGTGGGGGGTTTCCAGAGGCACACTGTCGGATCCCAGTTAAAACCCGCCATGCTGGAGATTTTGAAGCCTCACCCAAGCTCTCGCGATATGTAGCTCCATTACACAGCTCTAGGCTGTAAAAATAGTTTTTAGCATTTCCTAGCTCATTAGACACGTTTAGCTTCCAAGATCATTTCAGGCCCTCAAACACCTACCCACTCTCCCAGATCCTTCCCGATATAACTTCCTCCTGAGTTAGTCCCTGGTTAACATTATTTATACCTAAAAACCACCGATTAGCACTTAGTATGTGCCAGACACATACATTTTAAATATTAATGCATTTAATCTTTACAAACTATGAAATAGGGAGTATTGTCATTCCCATATTACAAGTGAGAACATTGAGGCTGTTTCTTAACCACTATGACCATTTCCAAAGTATTTGGGTAATGGAGATTTAAAAACAAAAAACATCCTGTGAAAATTCTTCATATTGTTATATTTACGATTTGTGCACATTTATGTATATTTAAATAAAAGACTTACCTTAAAAATCTACTGTATCAGCCAGGTGTGGTGGCTCAGGCCTGTAATCCTAGTACTTTGGGAGGCCGAGACAGGAGGATTGCTTGAGGCCAGGAATTTGAGACCAGCCTGAGCAATATAGTGAGACCCCATCTCTACAAAAAATAGACAAATGAGCTGAGTGTGGTGGTGTATGCCTGTAGTCCCAGCTACTTGGGACATTGAGGCAGGATGATAGCTTGAGCCCAGGAGTTTTAGGCTGCAGTGAGCTATGATGATGTCATTGCACTCTAGCCTGAACAAGAGAGCAAGACTGTCTCAAAAAATATCTACTGTATCAGTTGGGAATGTTTTTTTTTTCTTTTTTTGGTATAAATCTTTATTTTATTTCATAAAACCTTCCATTTATACTTTTACATAGAACCTCCATATTCTAGATCAACATTTCCAGCCTCATCTTCTGCCCCTTCAAGACACCTGGCCCAGTGCTTGACATCCAACAGATAATTAGAAAATAATACTTGAATTAAAGAACAGATACAAAGAACACACATTTATTCATGAAATCCTAGAAAATAAACTTCAGAGGATATTCTTGACACTCAAGACATACTGTAATTGGCAGACAGTTGTTTACTCAATATTCATTCTTGCCATGATACAGGCAGTGTGCCCAGCCCTAGGTGACAATCATTAACAAGCAGTCAATGGTTTCCTGCTTTCTCAGGCTATCTTACAGCTCTGGTGGTCATCTGACCCACTTCTGGTTGTTCCCAGATACCAATAAGATAAGAGTTTATATTAAGAATATCTTCTGGCCATTATTCTGTCTTCTTTGGAAAAGTTTCTGTTCATTTCCATTGCCCATTTCTTGATGGGGTTGTTTGATTTTTTCTTGTTAATTCTTTTGAGTTCTAGATAGATTCTTGTTATCAGACCTTTATCAGAAGTGTAGAGAGCAAATATTTTCTCCCATTCTGTAGGTTGTCTATTCGCTCTTATGATAGTTTCCTTGGCTGTGCAGAAGCTTTTTAGTTTGATCAGATCCCATTTGTTTATTTTTGTTGCTGTGGTGATTGTTTTGGGGGTCTTCTTCACCTTAACATTTGTATCCCCATACTATGCTGAAATAAAAAAAAGAAAAAATAATAAAATTAAATTAAATTAAGCATCTCAAAAAAAAAAGAGTATCTTCTGGACAATTTTTTACTTTCCTTGTAAAATGACAGATGTATTTGGCACAGTATCTAGTTCCACTTCTTTCTGCCTTAAATGTGGCAGCAGCTGTTTTATAACCAAGAGAGAAAGTTCAAAACAAATTATAGAGATATCAGCTCTGATACTGTTGAACTGCTGAACCAATGCTAGAAGTTGTCTACTTCCAAACTTCTTGTTATGTGAAGAAACAAGCTCTGATTACTTAGGCCACTGTGAGATGTTTTGATAGTTGCAGCAAAAGTATTCCCAAATGATACACTAAAGCAGATTGGAAGAGATAAAGGTAAGACAAAAATATGAAGTACAACTTTACATGGTAGGTATTGTTCTCCCTGATTTTTTCTCAGAAGAGCTTTTAAGAAAAAAGCTAAAGGAAGTGGGAGGTTGTGGAAATGTGTGAGTCAGGATAGGGTAGCTACCCTATCACAAAGTCACAAAGAAAGCCCAGCATCTCAGCACCTTAACACTGGAAAGCAGGGGGCAATGAAATACTACCTTCAGGCAAAGCTGGCCCAGAGCCTCTGATTTTGTGAACAATACAACCCCAACAATGTGGGGAGCTACTAGCTTGATGAATGCCATTGGACTATTAGTCCTCAAAACTCCTGGCCACATGTGGCTATTTAAATTTAAATTACTTAAATTTTAAAATTCTGTTCCTCAGTAGCTGTGTGATATGGTAAATCTCTAGTCACATTTCAAGGGCTCCATAGCCACATGTGGCTAGTGGCTACCGTATTGGACAGTGTGGTTATAGAACATTTTCATCATCACAGCAAGTTTTATTGGACAGCATTGATTTATAGGAGGGGTTGGCAAACTTTTTCTGTCAAAGTCCAGTGCTACGGTTTGAATGTCTATCTCCTTCCAAACTCATGGTGAAATTTAACTGCCATTGTAACAGTATTGAGGGGTGGGATATTTAAGAGGTGATTAGGCCATGAAGGTTCCACTCTCATGAGTGGGATTGATGCCACTCTAGAAGGGTGAGTTTTGCCCCTTTTTGTCTCTTTGCTCTTCTACCTTCTACCATGTGAGCACGAAGAGTTCCTCCCCTCTGGAAATGTATGTTTGAGGTGCCATCTTGGAATCAGAATTGCCAAACATGCCATGCCTTGATATTGGACTTGCCAGGCTCCAGAACTGTGAGCCAATACATTTCTGTTTATAAATTGCCCAGTCTGTTGTATTTTGTTATAGCAGCACAAATGGACTAAGACAGCCAGGTAGTGTATGTTTTAGGCTTTGCAGGTCAAGAGGCTGATTGAATATATCATATATGTGTGGCAACTACTCAACTGCCATTGAAGCTCAAAGGCAGCCACAGACAATGTATAACCAAATGGGTGTGTCTGTGTTCCAAGAAAACCTTATTTACAAAAGCAAGCTCTGGGCCTGTTTTCTGACTCCTGCTTTACAGTGTTAGCTACAGAGATGTTGGGCTTTCTCTGTGACCTCCGCATAATCTATCCTAATCTGACTAATACTTTTATCCCAATGGGATGGTCAACAGAATGTACTTTTTAATCTATTTTTTTATTTCAGCATATTATGGGGGGTACAAATGTTTAGCTTATGTATATTTCCCTTGCCCCACCCGAGTCAGAACTTCAAGTGTGTCCATCCTCCAGACAGTGCACATAGCACCCATTAGGTGTGAATATACGCATCCTTTCCTCCACCTCCCACCTGCCTGACACCCAATGAATGTTACTACTATATGTGCACTTAAGTGTTCATTGGTTAAAGCAAATTTGATGGTGAGTACATGTGGTGCTTCTTTTTCCATTCTTGGGATACTTCACTTAGTAGAATGGATTCCAGCTCTATCCAGGATAATACAGAGGTACTAGATCACCATTGTTTTTTGTGGCTGAGTAGAACTCCATGGTATGCGTAGACCACATTTTATTAATCCACTCGTGTATTGATGGACACTTGAGTTGTTTCCAGATCTTTACAATTGCGAATTGTGCTGCTATAAACATTTGAGTGCAGATGTCTTTTTTATAGAATGTCTTTTGTTCTTTGGGGCAGATGCCCCGTAATGGGATTGCTGGATCAAATGGTAGTTCTATTTGTATCTCTTTGAGGTATCTCCATATTGTTTTCCACAGAGTTTGTACTAGTTTGCAGTCCCACCAGCAGTGTATTAGTGTTCCTATCTCTCTGCATCCACGCCAACATTTATTGTTTTGGGACTTTTTAATAAAGGCAATTCTCACTGGGGATAAATGATCTCTCATTGTGGTTTTTATTTGCATTTCCCTGATGATTAGAGATGTTGAGCATTTTTTCATATGTTTGTTAGCCAGAGTTGGGAATGTTTTTATGCTTTTGGCAGCAAGAACAATCTCATTAACAGCAGCTTAAATCAGAAGAGTACTCATTATTTATTTAACAAGGAGATGGGTGGTCTCTGAGTTGATTTGGTAGCTTTATGGTGGCTCAATGACCCAAGATTTTTCCACTTTCTCTCTTGCCCATTCTGGCAGAGTCTCCCCTCATGGTCACAAGATGGCTGCCAAGCCTCCAAATATTGTATCTGAACAGGAAGGGGTGAGCAGTTAAGGAGGTCTCCTTGAATACTTCTCTCTTTCTTTTGCAAAGCCTTCCAGTAGCCTTTTCCATTAGTCTCATTAGTGAGAATTAGGTAGAATGTCCACCTCTGTATAAGGGAAACTAGAAAAATAAGTCTCTGACTTTTCCAGCCCCTAAGGGCTATGACAGAGAAGGGAGAAGGGGTGAGGAATGAAGATTGGGTATCTCTCAACAGTGTCTGCTATACATCCCCTGGATAAAAACACTTCCACATTGAGAAAGGAAGGACAGGAACAGAAGTAAAGGGAAAGCTTTCTTTGGAATCAAAGGTATCCAATTACTATTTTTCTCTAGATTAAAAAATAAAAGCCTCACACTGATCCCATCAGAGGAAGTTGTTGAATATAGCCAATAGTGAAAACTATTAATATTTAGAACAGCAGATTTGAGAGTCTCCTCCATCAAATTGGAAAGATGAGCTCTTAACCAATGACTTAATTTGAATCTTTGAAAAATGGCTCTTTCATTCTCTTCCTTAATGGAGTGTACATCAAATTTAGTGTGTCTTCCAGACACCAGACTAGATTTATCCAGATGGTGCAAGTTTTCCAACCTTCTAATAATTCTCATGCATTTTTAGCAGTTAAAATCCCTAAAGAGGGTGTCATTCTGGCGGGAGGAGAAGAGCAGTTGGTCAAGCGGTCTTGCCATCAGCTTGGTGTCTGTATGACAACGATTCTTCCCCTGTTCACATTATCTACTCAACTCCTTAAAATTCATGTCTGGGGAGGGAAGCAGTTTTCTGCTGCTTTCAAGTTACCTATCATCATGGTGTCAGTTTGTGGGGTTTTGTCTTAATTTAAGTTCATCTAGAAAGAAAGAGATGCTAAGACAAGGATTTGAGTATGAATAGTTTCTTTACATGAAGGAAACACTGGTATGGGAGAGGGGAGGTGAGACAGGGAAGGGAAGCCAGCAAACAGAAGGTGCATTATCAGGCCAATTACCACTGTGGTTCAGTGGAACTTGATCTCACCGGGCAATTCTGGGAGACAATATAAAACACACGCTTCAGTGTTCTATCTGTGAGTGAGAGAGCTGGGGTATTTATACACCAACTCCCACACCAACTTCTTCCAAATGGTGTTCATTCCCTGGCATATTTGGAAGTGGTGAGGGTAAGGGAATTGAGGTTTCTTAGAATAAAAGATTAGATCTCAGGGGCACCTTACATGTTATAAAGTCCAGAGCCTTCTGTTCCTCCTCCTTTCCATTTCATAATCAAAGTAACCGTGGTACTGACAGGTACAGTCTCACACCTAGGCAGTGGCTGGGTTGCAACAACAACCCATTTTCGCACCTTTTCATCTTAGATTCTTTCAACTCTGCCAATGTTATTCACAAACCAGGGGGATATTTAAAATAATAAAGGATTATTGCTTGGTTGAATTGTTATGGCATTTAGAAAATATTTGTGTGTGTGTGTTAGTAGCATGTGAATATTAAGAGAATATAATTGTTAAAACTAATAAATTGGTTATGGGACAAAGTATAAATAACCATGAAGACTCCTTTCTCTGCATACATGCCTCTTGGACATTAGATGATATTCCCACAGCTGTGAGCAAGACTGTTTTTAGTTCTGGGTTTTTCTGCTATGCCCTTTGGATATTCTCTGAGGTCTTCTGCTTAAAATCTACCCATTTGACTATTAAGTACAAAACATCATGTGATGTAGCCAGATCTATCCTCTTGCAACACTCCTAGTGTTTCTTAAAAAGGCAATGAGGAAAGAATTTGCAAAACCTTCTAGTCCCACAGGGAACTGAAAAAACCCTGTGGTGGAGCCCTAAGATACGAAGGCATTTAGGAAAATCTTAGGGAAGAAGAAAGCTCAGCTTCAGAAAGAGGTCTGAAATGGAACATTTGGCCACAGTTGCTCTCTGCAGACTCTCTCTTTTCTGTACTACAGTCACTGCTCTTCACACACTTCTGGGGGCTCCCAGGGCTCCTACGGCTCTCCAGAGTCTCTGCCATGTTCTGATTTTCCTCATTTACTCTAATCTCCTCACCTCACTCACCCATTTCTCCTACTCTAAGAAGGGCTTAATTCTGGGTCAGAGATCAAAAGAATTGGAGCAGAAGCAAAGCAAGTCTCATAATTTTATAAAAGTGTTCAGTTTGACCTCTCACTGTTAAGTAGGTTTTGACATCTTTGTACCCAGGGGTTCATGGCTGGCTTTTCCAACTGAAACTCATTAGAAAGAACTCTTCTGCAGCTTCCCTTTCTTTCTTTTGTTTAAATTGTGGAATAATACACATAGTGTGAAGTGCAAAAATGTCAAGTGTACAGCTCAATGAATTTTAATAAGCAAACACATCCATGTAACTCCCACCCAGGTTAAGGTGTACATTCCTAGCACCAGTCATTACTACCACCCCAAAAGTAAAGATAATATTTTGTCATAAATGAGTTTTGCATGTTTTTTCAATTTTATATAAATGGAATCACACAGCATGTACTTTTTTTGTGTCTGGTTTCTTTTGCTCAATGTTAGATCTGTGAGTTGCATCTATGGTGTTGTAAATAGCAGTCATTTTTTCCTTTTTAATTACTGTACAGTATTCAACTGCATAAGAAAACTGCAATTCATCTATCCTTTGAGTTATTTGCAGCAGCTTCTTAGTACTGAATTTCAGAAGGTCATTGAGATGCAATGGGATCATAATTATATTTAGACATTTATGCCTAAAACCATTCATCAACAGACTGACAATGACCAATTAAGTCTAGCTAGCATGTATATGGAGTTTACCCTGTGTCAGGCATTGACCTAATACTGTATAAATATGAGCTCATTTAATTTCCATACCAATACTATTAGGTAGGTTACTATTATCATTCCCATTAAACAGATGCAGAAACTGAGGCATGGATTGATTAAGTCACTTGCTTAAGGTCATGTAGCTAATTTGTAGAAGGGGAAGTTCTAGCCAACAGAACTGGCTTAGATCATGTTCACTACTATGTCCCTTGAATACATTCCTATGAGAACATACAGCACACTGTATTATATGTCTTTATTTACCTATCTTTCTGCCCTTCGAGACTATGAGCTTGAACATGGCATCTATGTCTTATTTTTGCCAGCGTTGGTTCAACAAACCAGAGGCTCTGCTGAAGTAAGTGCTTATGTGAGCAATGAGTTAGTGTGGGGCAATGAGCTCACAGGCACCTTTTCTTAATATGCGAGCAAATGGGGAGGAGAGAAGGAAGGAGAGAGGCTGCGTTGCACCATTGCTCACAAGTTAATCATGCCCACTGCTGGGAACAGTTTTTATAACTTAAACCAGAGAAGAGAGTGAGAAAGAAGAGCCCAGAGCTATGCTGTCCAATAGATACACAACACAAGCCACAAGAGTAGGTTTACATTTTCTAGAAGTCACATTTTAAGAAGGAAACAAGTGAAATTAATTGTAATAATATATTTCGTTTAACCCAACATATTCAAAATCTTATCATTTCAACATGTAATCAATATAAGAATTATCAATGAGGTATTTTATATTTCTTTTTACTAAGTCTTTGAAATCTACAACACATCTTATCTTGGACTGGCCCCATTTCAAGTGCTCAATAGCCGCCTGTGGCAAGTGACTACAGTGTCCATGGGTGTAGAGCCTTGCTACTCAGAAGTGTGGTCTTTGGACCAACAGCATCACATCAACTGAGGTTTGCCAGAAATGCAGAACCTCGGGCCCTATCCCAGCTCTACTGAATCAAAATCTGTCTTTTAATGAGCTCCTGCGGTGATTTGTTTGCATATCAAAGTTTGAGAAGCCAGCCTATTGATCAACTGCATTAACAGAGCATTTTCTAATGAATGGCAGACAATAGCTCCCTAACCCTGAAATCAAAGCCCTCAGGGTCTCTCATTAACTTCCTGTGTTAACTTCCCTGTTTCCTCCCTCCCTCCCTCATTTCCTTCCTTCCTTTCTTGCTTCCTTCTCTCCATTGGTTCCCACATTAAAAAGAAAACTTTATTTCAGTCAATACTGCTGTTCTTCTTAAATGACAGTGCCGAGCTATTAAATTCTGCCAGCTCATCCTTTGTGAATGAAGGGAAGTGGATTCAGCCGCAGCCCTGTCTTTCTGCCATTATCTTGTATTAAATGTCCTTCAATTAGTATGTGCAGCAAGTCCCCTGCAAGACCCCCTGCTGGTTTATGTCACTTGTGCATTAACCTCATTGGTTACCAAACATCCCTATTATTAAGCTATTAAAAGTCAGGCTTGTTCACCTGCCAGCCCTTCAGTTTCCTTTTCCATCTCCTGGATGATTTTCCCAGATGAAATTTTCGTGATTCTCTCCATATCCATCTTCTCTTTGATCTTGCAGGAATTTATTTCCCTTTCTATCTTTCTCTTCTTTCTTTTCCTCTGCCTCAGTCTTCCTCTCCCCCCACAGTGTGCTGTCTTTCTGCAATTTTTTAATACTACTCTCTCTCCCCAGGAGCAGGTAATTACTTGGTGGAGAACAGGTTGGTTATAGCTGTGCGTGCACTCACCAAGCTGGAGCCTCGTCAGCAAGGCTGTTTCCAGCCCCTGCTGGTTCAAGCACATTTGGCAAGTCATCGCTTTCCAACCCCATCGAATTGTTTCTGCCCGTTTGATGAAATTGCGAAGCGGGTTGCAGTACCGGCAATTTGAAAGTAGATATTGCATAGGGTTATAGAACCATATTTTTAAAACCTATTCTTGTATATCTTGTCCACCTTACCTGTTTCTTTTAAAAGAGCAATGAGATAAAATTTTAGCAACATGCATATAATATTAAACTGGAATTTTTAGAGAGAAAATTCAGGATGAAGGTAGAAATGCTCAGCCCATGAAAATATGCTCTGTCTGCAAGTTGACATTTCACCAAGGAGGCAATGGAAGATTTCCATTTTGCTCTCTTTGGTCTGGTATTAATACCTCATGGTGCCTATAACAGGAGAAACCAGCCAACTAAGGCCAAATGTGGGTCTAAGTTGGGCCAAATCTGCCCACCTCCTATTTTTGTATGGCTGGTAAGCTAAGAATGGTTTTTACATTTTTCAATGGCTGAAAAAAATGAAAGATAAATATTTAGTGACACCTAAAAAAAACCTACATGAAATTCACATTTCAGTATTTATAAACAAAGTTTTATTGGATCACAGCCAGGCCATTTGTTTCTGTATTATCTATGGCTGCTTTCGTGCTACAGTGGCAGAGTTCAGAGGTTACAACAGACTATGGCCAGTAAAGCTCAAAATATTTATTCTCTTCCCTTCTACAGACAAAGCTTGCTGATTTCTGGTCTATAGGGCACTGGCTCCCAACTCTGGCTGCACCTTGGGGAGCTTTAAAAAATACAGATGCATGAGACCTGCCCTTAAACATACTGATTTAATTGTTTGGGGCACATCCTAGGAATGGATCATTTTTAAAGCTCCTCAGGTGATTCTCTTTTGCAGCCAAGGCTGAGAAGCACAGAAGCCAGGAGAAGGAGATGTAAAACTGTGTTCACTCACGGTGATTTGGGGAACTAACGAATAACTGTTTTCTTTCCTTGCTCTGATCAAGCTATTTCTCATTTTGGTCCACTTGCCTAGTTCTCGTTTCGTTTCTTTTCTCCATATGAGTGTCTTTTTGGCTCAATTTTTCCAAATACCATTGAAGAAAATCAAGGTCAAATGATGGTCACTCCTAATTTTAGGACCACCTCTTTGAGACTTCGATGAGGAATTCGCAGCTCCCCTGGGTGGAGGAAGCCTGGGGTGGCTGGTGGAAGCAGAGCTGAGAAATTCCATTTCTCCTTTGACAACCTAGCATATTCTACTCACCCCTTCTTCCATGATGAAGCCCAAGAATTAACTTCTTATGAAAGCTTTTCTGCTCACCACACCATCCAACCTGTTGGAATTGTCCCCTCTGGCCTTTGAACCCCCACTGCAACCCACAAAGACTCCCCCCTAGCAGCTAGGACATTGAATGACGTTTACTCGTTTACATATTTTTCTCCCTCCACTACAGTGTTATTTGCTTGAAGGTAGGGCCGTGTCTTGTTAATGCCTGTGTCCCTTGCTCCCAGCATCATGCTTATTGTTCAGCAGGTGCTCAACATATATTTTATAATGAAGGAGGGAAGGAAGAAACTAAACTCTATTTTTGCAGGACAGCAAAGTGTTTACTGCAATGCCTTTATTGACATTGGAAGTTGCAGGCCAGAGACATATATGTGTTGTTGAAGACAGCACCTTAATGTAAATCACTGAAAGGCTGAACTCCTGCTTTTAACAGGAAGCTTTGGTGGAGATCACTGACATGGCAGGAAGAGTCATAGGGATCTGTGTTACACAGTGTCTTAGGTTGGGCTGTTATAGCAAAACACCTTACAAACAACAGGAATTTATGGCTCACAGTTCTGGAGACTGGGAAGTCCAAGATCAAAGTGCTGGCAGATTCAGTGTCTAGCGAGGGTCTGCTTGCTGGTTCACAGATGGCACCTCTTGCTATATCCTCACATGGTGGAAGAGGTGAGGGAGCTCTCTGGGGTCCCTTTAATAAGGGGTCTGCTTTTCTGACCTAATCACCTCTCCAAGACCCCACCTCTTACTACCATCACATTGGGATTGGGTTTCAACATATGGATTTGTGGAGGACACAAACAGACCACAACAGGCTGTATCAAATTAAATGGAACTGACCACCCTACTGAAGACCAGGCGTTAAAATTGATAGGGCTACTCCAGGGGTTACCAGGGGCCTAGAGTGGCCTCACTGGAAAATCTTCCTTGCTTGGGGGAAATTCTTGACAATTACCTCTAACAAACTGAGCTGGCAATCTGCCTATCCTTTGGTTTGAACCAGCCCTCTGGATTCCAGCTCAAATGGCCAATTTGGTCTCCCTCTGAATCTTCAGTCCATCACTGTTTACTTCTTTATTGTCTCTCATTTCCACTGGTTTATAAACTGAGGGGAGAGGTCATGTCTACTTAATTCACCACTGTATATCCGTTTATAGGATGGTGCCTAACACATAGCTGATATGAGATAAATAACTGCTGAATAAATGAATGAATGATTCTGCAAAACCCAAAGCTCCAATTTCCTTCATCTACTGTGGAGGGTCATGGTGTTCACCATCCCAACATCCAGACCACTCTGAATGATGAGTTAAAAGTTCCAGGTATTCTTGACCTCAGGTTAATGAATAGAATTCAAGGGATCTATGATTGTGCATGAAAAAAAAAAAAAAAAAAACTTTGTCTTCACTAACCTTTAACCGAAATGCAACTTTTCTTTCAATCATAAATGTAGGTAACAAACTACAGTAGTATTGGCAAGACCTGTGACTTCATCACCAGCAGAACCTTTTATGCTCAGGAGCAACTCAGAAGTAGTAGTAGTTATATCTGCCACCATATTTTGTTATTTACTGTGTTAATAAAGAAGCACACATACTACTATATTATAACTTGCTTGAATGATCAAATTAATCTTAATTAACCTTAATGAACTCATTAAAATTATAACAACATCTTTTCCACATAACTAAGTTCCTTTGTAATCCTACATATTTTATTTTATTTTTTTAATTTAAAAATTTTATTTTTAATTATTATTTGTACATAATAGTTGTACATATTTATTGGGTACAGGTGATGTTTTTAATACGTGCATACAATGTGAATTAATCAAATCAGGGTAATTGGGGTATCCATCACCTCAGGCATGTAACATTTATTTGTGTTAAGAACATTCCAATTCCACTCTTTTAGTTATTTTAAAGTATACCCTATCTTACTGTTGATTGCAGACAATTTCTTGTGCAGTTAAATATTGTTCACTCTATCTAACTCTCCAACTATATTTTTGCACCCATTAACCATCCCCACTTTATCTCCCCCTCTCCATTACCCTGCCCAGCCTCTGTGTATTTTACTTTAAACATTTAAAAACATTCTTAGAAGGGGCCTCTAGGTTTCACCACACTGTCAAAGGAGTCCTTGGTTACAGGCAAGATTAAAAACCCTTATTTAGTACTGGTTATATAGGTGGGCTCCATTTGTAAAAATCCATCAAGCTATATACATATTTTGAGGTGTATTATACTTCAATAAAATGTATTTTTAATTGGCCTGAACCAATCATGATAACCCTGTATCAGAAAATAATTTAAGAAAGAGTATGTGTCCAGGCCAATGAGACATGAAAGGAAGCTCTGCCAGGGGGATGGGAAAGGAAATATGGAAAGAGAAGCCCCCTCTTGGTCTGGACTTTGTCATATCTGTGTGTCACATCTGGAGCTGCTATGGCCATCTCAGAGAGGGGGCAGAGCCAAGTGGAGCAGGAGGTGCAATATCATGTGCTTGGAGTCTGCCCTCGTCTTTGATTTAGACCATGACCTCTGAAAGTATTTGGCTTCTTATTAGATTTACTTGAAATTCCGGGACATGACCACAGTGTGATTAGATAGTCCGAGCATGCACATCTCATGATCTTTCCTTGTTAAACGTCTGAACAGCCACTGGCTGGGGAGGGGGTGCACACATTGAGCATCATGCTGTGGATTTTTAAACTCCAGTTTCTGAGTCCTGGGAAGGGAAATGAAAGTAGAGCAGTTCTACTCATACCATATATGGAAAACATAAACACGAACATTATCAGTACTCACAAAATTAATGAAATCATTTTCCTCTGATGCTGAGTGTAAAACATCTCCCAAACACAGATGAGGGGAGAGCCTCCTACAAACACCCTCATAGAATCTGTTTCCCCTGTGAGATGGCTGTTCAACTTAGAAGCTGATTCCCTGCTAGTTGCTCATATCCTATTTATGACTTAGTACCTGGAGCTTGGCTAACCACCTATGTATCATATCCTGACTGGCCATACTGGCCACACAAATTAGCAGCTAATATGCACAGACAAACTAGTCCAGGCCATTCCACACTCTTTTGTCACTTAGTATTATCCAAACTTTAGTGTTTCTCTCTAGTCCCTGGACTTGAAAAGCTCCCTGATATCTTCTATTTTATGAATTTCATTAATCTTTGCAAAGAACCAACGGTTGGCATCATTGATTTTTCTCTATTGTTTTTTTCTCTTTCATTTCTGTTTTCATCTATATTATTTTCTTCCTTCTACTTTCTCTGGATTTGATTTGTTGTTCTTTTTCTAACTTTTTGAAATGACAATGCAGATCATTGATTTTCAGCCCATCTTTCCTTACAGATGAATTTAGAGCCATAATTTTTCCTCTATGTGTTGTTCTAGTTGCACCCATAAGGTTTGATATGCAGTATCTTTATCACTCAATTAAAAATATTTTTAAATTTCCATTGTGATTTCTTCTTCTTTGACCCATAGGTAATTTATAATTATATTGCTTAGTTTTCAATCAGTTGCATATTATCTAGTAATCTTTACATCATGGCTGTCTAGCTTAAGATCACTCTGATTGGAGAACACACTATGAAGGATTTCCATCCTTTGAAATTTGTTGAGATTTGACTGATGACCCAGTGTATGGCAAATTTTCTCAAGTGTTCCTGTACACTTCAAAATAATGTGTTTTCTGTCGTTGCTGGGGACTGCCTTGTATTTTGTTATAGTTTAGTCTCTTCCCTCTCCTCAGACTCCTCCTGCAATGGGACTCCCTGCTTAGTGCTTCCCTATCTCCAACACTGAGACTGCTGAGCCCCTCCTCACCTACATGCAGGTGAGTTGCATGCATTTGGACAGCCTGTGTCTTTTCTCTAGTTCTTAGGTGGTGATTAGTGGCAGTTGCCTTGGACCAGGGAGAACGTTTACCTTAGCAATACTATGAGAAACTGCTTTACTTCCACAGAGAGTGATCCACATAAATATCCTCCTCTCTGATAAAAAAACACTTACACACATACACACAGTTTCTGTCTGGGGACAGGTGGCAAGTGTCACGAATGGTCATGGAGAAAGTGAGCTTGGGGAAGCTGAGTTCTAGGCCCATTACATCCCTGCACATGTGTAAGACAAACTACACATGGCAGCAGCCACATGGTTATTGCAAGTGCCTCTGGGTGACTGTTACGCTGAATCTCAAAGATGAACTGGAGTAAAGTGGAATCCCAACTGTGATATTGTGGACCTGTGAGTAGTATGAGAAAGATTATGTTTACTTAGGATTTTGAAATAGGTGATTAGGAGAGTGTATAACACTCTTCAGTCCTTGGCCATTCCATATGAAACTATATCAAAAGAAATTTCTGCTAAATAGTTAGCTCTCTTGACTTGGAATGCTATAGAGGCAGTGATACCTACCCCCATGCATGTGTTCTGCAATTAGAATAACTTAGGATGAAACATGCACAAAAGGTGAGTCAGTGCTGAAGAGACTAATTATAGAACAAAGACAAGGGAGCTAAAGCAGATGTCAAAAGAGCAATGCTCTGCCCAGAGTGACAGAGCCAAAGCAGATTAGAGGCTCAGAACTTCATTTCTATGGGGGCAGGAGTGGAGATGTGCTCAAGCATGAAGATCTTAAGTCAGAGCTGAATCTCTGTGACCTTGATTGAGGGGCTTGAAGTGGGAGGGGTGTCGGAGAAATGGTTCAGGGTAGTCAAGAACTTTTCCTTCAAGGTTGACACACAAATCCACCTCTCCATACAGGTTTAGAAAACAATTAGTCTAGAGAACCAGGGTCTTTATTTTGGTAGGGAAACTCAAAAGAGAGAGAGATTAATAGACAAACTGCAGCCCCATTGCTGCATTTGGACTTGGGGCTACTTGTCATCTTCCTATTCTGTCATCGTTTCTAAATTCCCTTCATTCTCAACTACCACCTCTGTTGATATCAGTGATTTGCCTGGAGATGTGACCCAGACCCTCATTCCTGAGGAGTCTAAGCCCCTGCAACTGTTCTTTTTCCAGGCTAAGGTTGATGTACATGTCTGTTCATAGTCACAATTGGGCAAAAGAGTTCTATGAGGCACCCAAGTGAATCGCCTGGATTCCAATGTGTTCCTCCCTGCCCCATTCTGTACAAGTGATCCTACCTCCTCCTGCTGATCAGGGTCAATCATCCTTGCAAGATGGTGACTCCTCTATTTATCTGCTGGACCCAGAACACAAAGAGCACAAAGTGTCCAGGGAGCAGCTGCAGCTTGCTCTGTCCTCTGAAGGGAGACTTGAGTGGCAAAAGTGCACTCCCTTTGGGGCATCTTAATCCTGCAGAGCCCAAAATTTAAGGTATAGGAAGTACCAAGTCACCCAGTGGATCATTGGGAATGAGGGTAATTGGGACTACTCCTACTATCCCTTTCTGATTCACAGATTCATGTAGTCTTCCTGTGGGGGACACAATGTCACATAGAGATCTCTGATTCAATGTATATACTGAATCCTGGAGGATGGCACTCCATGCTTTCAGAGTCTTGCCTCTAAGCTGGCACTTCCATTGTACCTTCAAAAGGCAATTCCACTGCTCTGTGATCGGCATTTACATTCTGGATGATGCAGTATATAATACAACCAGTGGATCCCATGGTCATGGGCCCATTCCCCCACCTTCTGTGCTTTAAAATGAAGCATCCTGGTCAGATGCTATGTTATGTGGGATTCCATCCTTGTGAATCAGGCACTTTGTAAGCCCCTGGATAGTGGACCTATCTGAGGCTCTGCAGACAGAAAAGGCAAACTCACATTTATAATAAGTATCTTTTGGAAATGAATTGCTGGATTTTCCAAGATGGAAGGAACCCAATAAAGTCAACTGCTACCAAGTGGCCGATCAATCTCCTCAAGGAAAAGTACTGTCTTGGAGGGTCAGCATTGATCTTTGTTGCTTACAGGTGGCAGTAATAGATTCTTATTGGGCCCTTGTGTGACCTCCATCTCTACTACCATGGCTACTTCATTGTTTCCATGATGGCAAATCTGTGGTGGCTGATGACACAGGCTGACTGATGTCAACTGGCTGGTTCATTTTGTCTACCTGGCTGATCAGTGCCTGGTCCCTGGTGGATGCTTTCTGAAGAGTGTTAACATGAGAATCATAGATCTTCAAACCTCATACCTACTTCCATGTGTCCGTCTACATGCCAGAACGAGTCATCAGGCTCACTGAAACACAAACTTGCCAAGAAGTGCGATCCAATTTATATGCCCAGAAAACAGAGAGCAGGAAATATTTGGAGAATAGCAGTAGTGGCTACCATAACAATATAATTTGTTATATTATGTTATAAGGGCCTTAAAGCATGTTCTTTCCTAATATTCTACAGAGTTTTAGAGAAAGTCAATGTTTTTTTTTTTGTTTTTTTTTTATCAATTACTATACTCCCTTACGCTTCTCCCCTGTTGGTCATGTTGGAAAGTAGAGTTCATCCTAATTGTCTGGCTAGAATACATGTATTTCATTGGAGAAAGTCAATGTTTACTTACAGCTTTATTTCTTCCTAGAATCCGAGCAATGTTTCCTTAGGGCTGGGTTAGAGACAATGTAGATGTTGGGTTTCACTCAGAACATTATTCCCTTATGCTTTGTTACTGGTAAGAGCATGTTATTCCTGGCCTTTTTTAGTTCTGTTAGGGAGGGATTCTAAGTAGCTGTTTAATACTCATGTAAATAGGTTTCCTGTGGGCCCACCCAACCCGTTGCTGGTCATGCCCAGCAACATGTGAGCCCCACTGTAATGCAAGTCTGGTCCCACCACTATGCTTATATTACTATTTATACTTTTTGGCCCTTGATTGATTCTCTCTCCAACGATAATATATGCTCCTTGAATGCTCAGATTGTGTCTCCTTTCTCTTTATAGCCCTAGTTCCTAGGAAGATACCCGACCCACATAAAATGCTTTGTAATATTTGTCATTGGTGATGAAGTGATTCTAGAAAGCAAACAAAGCAGGTTTTATGGCAAAGATAGCCACTCATGCAAATAATGCAAGGCAAACAGTTCTAAAAGGATAAACAGGACCCAGAATGATTTTTACCCGGGGCACCTGCTGATCTGTTATGTGTGCTCTGACCTCTAGGAAATGGGCCTCTGTGTGTGAGCCTAGCAAGTTGAAGGGTCTGGTTGACATTTTATGTGGCTAAGGTTCAGAGGATTGCAGCTCCTCAGGAAGGCTTTATTGAATCTGGATCCCAGAAAGCAGGACAAGTTTAGTCAAGTCTATGTCAATTAAAAGAGTGTAATCATTTTATTTTATGCGCAAGACCTTGAGTAGCTCAAGGCAACATTTTCAAGTCTAAGAAGTCCGTCTTCAGGGCCCTTGCTGTTTATTTCTATTCCCTTCTCCATTTTAACATCCCTTCAACTCGGAAGCAAAACCAAAATGCCTTCTATTGGGGGAAACCAAGAAATTGTTTTGATTTTTTTTTGTTTTATGGCCCAAACCTATATATCACTGGCTGCTGAGACATTATTTCTCCCTGCACACTCATCATTCATAGCTACAGGGGTGAAAATATTCCATAATAATATGTAATGTCTGTTACACATTTAGATGCATAAATTTTGGTTGTCAAGATGGTGATTTAATAGAAACTTATAGGGTCATTGTAGAGTATTTTTAATGTCTAGTTTTTTAAAAATGTTTGTGTGCTTGTGGTTTTTCTTTTCATTGCTCTCTTTTTAGAAATGTTACTTCTTTGTAATACAGTTCTACTTTGTCATGGTCAGTCTAACAAATGTTGGTAATCGGTTTAAAGTAAATTAAGGAAAGCATTTATTAGGAGTCAGGAAGTAAAGCATCTTGATTTCAAATTCATAATGTCAATAATAAACCCAAAGTCTCAGGTCCTGTAACATCAGGCAGGTACGTCAAATATGGGATTTCACATTTTAACATATTATTTCTTTGGGATTATAAATCATAAACATTGCATTAGCCCCCTGGGAATTCAGGTTTGTGCCAATCTGTATTATTTTGAGTATTTTTCTAGTGTATTTAAAATTTTTATTTTTATTGCTTTAAAAAATGTAGTCTCTCTCTCTCTCTCTCTCTCTCTCTCTCTCTCTCTCTCTCTCTCTCTCTCTCTCACACACACACACACACACACACACACACACACACACACACACATTCTTGTCCTCATTCTCACTTTCATTCTCATTCTCATTGTTGTTACTGATCTTCACCACTAATTGTTTCCCTGTTTTTGGCAGGAATTTCTTTGCAGAGAAATCGTATAGGAGGAGTGCCTCTTTGCTATAAGTTGACCTCAACCCAGTAAGATTAGCTGGAAGGAGAACGAAAGTGTGGTGTTCTATAGGTGTCACTAAAAATAAGTTGTCTCTGCCAGGCCTGGTGGCTCACGCCCGTAATCCTAGCACTCTGGGAGGCGGAGGTAGGCGAATTGCTTGAGGTCAGGAGTTTGAAACCAGCTTGAGCAAAAGCGAGACCCCGTCTCTACTAAAAAAAAATAGAAGCAAATTAATTGGCCAACTAAAATTATACATAAAAAAATTAGCCGGGCACAGTAGCGCATGCCTATAGTCCCAGCTACTTGGGAGGCTGAGGCAGGAGGATTGCTTGAGCCCAGGAGTTTGAGGTTGCTGTGAGCTAGGCTGATGCCACGGCACTCTAGCCTGGGCAACAGAGTGAGACTCTGTCTCAAAAAAAGAAAAAAATAAGTTGTCTCTACCTGTTTTTAGGACCATTGTAATACTTTCAGTTTCTCAAAATCAAAGTTCAAATTCTTTTATCCTCTTGTAGGTGGTCCAGAGTGAATGTCAAGATATAAACTATAAGATATTTTTCAAGTAATTTGAATAATTCCTCACTGGGAATTTAAGTTATAAATGACTTTACTACATTCTTTTGAAAGTTGGGGCAGGAATGAGTTATGGTAATAATCAGCTGACATTTCTGTGCAATGGAAAACACAATGGTGATTTTACTACATTGAACCAGACCATTTTTACCTACCTAGGCTGAGGGAAAGGAGAGAAATCATTCAAGAATGCCACTAGAAATTTTGCTGTCTGGGTCTCATCTCATTGACTGTCATCTCAGACTTTGGAAAACACCACCAATGCAAGACAATCAAAATGTTACAGAATAATATATGGTTGGAATAGTGCTGTCCAATGGAGGTATAATGCAGGCCACATGTGCAATATAAAATTTTCCAGTAGCCACATTCAAAAAAATGAAAAGAAACAGGTGAATCTAATTTTAATAACATATTTTATTTAACACACTATATCTAAGACATTCTCATTTCAACATGTGATCAATATAAAAATGTTAACGAGATATTTTATACTCTTTTTAGTACTAAGTCTTCAAAATGTGGTATGCATTTTATAGTTAACAGCACATCTTAATTCAGACTAGCCACATTTCAAGTATTCAATAGCCACTCGTAACTAGTTACTAGCATATTGAACAGAGAAGGCATGGAGAATATCTCATCCAATACCTCTGCCTGACAAATAAAGACCCAACAACCAGAAAGGTTAAGCCATGGGCCATAATTAAAGTGCTGTATCAGAAAGCAAGACCAGAAACCAGATCTTTTCATGACCTCTCAAGGCCACTTTCCACTACATCAAGAGTTTTTTTTTTTTTTCTCTTTTTTTTTCTGCCTGAAATCTTATTGAATGCCTACCCTAAATCTCTATCTTGCTTCTGCAGTTTTTCATTAGGAAAAACCATCTTAAAATAGGAGCAAGAAGAGCAAAGACAGATTCTTATGTGAGGTTTCAGCAGTGATCAGGTACAAGGCCCTCATCTACTTGAGGAAGTGAAGAGATATTAAGCAATATTTTAAAAGCCCCTAGTTGCTGGGAATGACTTCACATCTCAAAGCCAAGGCAAATTATTAATATATCTGGGGTCAGTGAAAGCATGTGCAGATGAGATAGCAGAACCACATTGGTTGCCAGGAAAATGATGGAGAAGGAAAGAGATGCTGGAGATTTGGCATACATGTGGATTTTCTGAATGGAAAAGACGAATGGTACTAGTAGCAAGCACATACATAGCACGTACTAGGTGCCGGATGCTAGTCCTGAGTGTTTTACATATGTTGACTCATTGGTTCCTCATAACAATTCTATGAGAATTCACTTTTCAGGTGAGGACACTGAGGCACAGAGAAGTTGAGAATATGATACCTAGTAGGTGACAGAGCTAGGATTTGTAGTCTGACTCTTTGAATTGGCATGGCATTGTATTGCTCACAGGCTAAAGATTTAAGTATCTGCCTAGTTCCCTGCCTTTTCATCCTCTTGCTTCCCATGATTGGGAATAATCTTATGTCAACTTCCAAAATGATGAAACTTTCCAGTTTGAGTAAAAACACCATAGTATCAAGTCATTGAACTGGGCACTGGTCCTTGGAAGAATTATAAGTGTATTATTAAAGTTGATTTGGAAACACTAAAATGGAAAGTGATGATTTTTAAGAAATCCTTCTAAAACCAAACTCAATCCTCCATTCCCTTTTTTGGATCATGTTACTAAAATTACCAACAAGAAGAATGCCTTAGACATAGTGTATCTGGATCTCAGCAAGGTATTTAATAGGGCTATCATGATATTTTTGTGGATGAGAAACAAAGAGTGTGGTCTGTCTGCATGATAGAATGGGTATGTGAATTTACGTCTGATCTTGGATGTCAGCTTTGAGAGAGATCTTCAATACTATTGTAAGGTTTTTCTTAACCCCATCCTTAACCCCATCCTATTCTACCTTTTTTCAAAGACTATAATAAGCATATATGAAGAAATTTACTGATTTACAAGTCAGTAAATTTGTAGAATATGCAGAATAGAAATGAATGGATCCCATGGCCAATGGAAGACTCAGAATTCAGAGCATTCTCAACAGGCTAGAATGAAGGGTTAAAGTAAACAAGATTAAATTCAATAAGGATGCATGTAAATGCATGTATTTTGTTTTAAAATTAAACTATGCAAGAACAGTATGAAAGAGGCATGAACTAACATTAGTATAGTGGTGGTGGGGGGAGTCTTAGGACCTTTAATTTATTATAAACTCATTGAGAGCCAAATGCGTGCATGGCTGCCAAGTATCGAATGTGATCTTGGACTACATTAATTACAGTATAATGGGAAGACTAATTCCATTGTACTTGGTACCTGCCAGACTCTGGGTTATTGTACTTAGATCATGGCAGGCTGACAAACTGCAATGGACTCTGAGACAGGCAGCCAGAGTGGAAAAGGGTCTGGAACCAATGATGTGCTGGAGCCGGCTCGTACTTCCTTGCTAGAAATTGCTAAATATTTGGGAATTTTGTGAGCTAGTTGTTAAACCCTTGGTAGCTTAAAATGGACCATGGTGGGATTATTTACACCATTGTAATTGGCAAATGCTTAAAATTGGGACTTTTTATTTCCAGACAGTAGGTTTGTCAGGACACCATCAATTAGTAGCCTTCTGACACGGATAATTATTGAGGCCAGAGAGTGTGTTACATTCAATAAAAGCAAAACAGAACAAAAAACTCAAGGGAGGGGATGAGGACTTCAGAGATGTCTTATACTTAAAGAGTTTAGATTTTCTTTTTCAGCAAATCAGGGCAATGCTTCTCAAACACTTCCAGCTTTACCCTAAGGACAGAAAAGCCTGAACTCTCCCAACCTCCCCACCCATCCAGAGGTATAGCCTTAAACCACTAATCAATAGTGAGAAATTTCTCTCAAGATTCTCAGAGTATCTTTAAAAGTTATGCAAACTTTACATTCTACTGTATAATAGATCCATGTCTCTCTCAGTGTACAAATAATGGATTAAGTGGGTGCTTCTTGGCCAGGCACAGTGGCTCATGCCTGTAGTCTCAGCTACTTGGAAGGCTGAAGAGAAAGTAGTCAGTTGAGCTCAGGAGTTCAAGACCAGCCTGAGCAAGAGTGAGACCCCATCTCTACAAAAAAAATAGAAAAAATTAGCCAGGCATGGTGGCACATGTTTGTAGTCCCAGCTACTAGAGGGGCTGAGGCAGCAGGATCGCTTGAGCCCAGAAAGGAGTTTGAGGTTGTGGCGAGCTATGATGATGCCACTGCACTCCAGCCAGGGCAACAGAGCTAGACCCTGTCTCAAAAAAATAAAAAAATAAAGAAAGGAAAAAGAAAAAGAAAAAAATGGTGCTTTGTAAACTTTTATGTGTATAAATCCCCTGGGAATCTTGTTAAAATGCAGGTTCCAAATCAGTGGGTCTGAAGGAGAGACTGAGATTCTGAATTTCTCTGCTGGTCTATGTATACTTTGACTAGTAAGGGTTGAAACTGTGGACTGGTCTATTTACTTGCCATCTCTCCCTTCATCTCCATCTTCCGGTAAATTTAACTCCCCCGGATGATGTGCATTGCTCAATCTGTGGCTTCACACTCCCTACCCCATCTCTCTGTTGATCTCCCACAGAGACACAAACCCCTGGTGATGTACACATGCATCTCCAAAAAGCTTGGAGTTAAACCTTTTATGACTTACTTGTATTTCGTTATTCGTCCTCTTGTAGAATTCCTTTCTACTGAATAGCACTCCATCCTTATACCTGCTGCCGACACTGAGCAGCATGGTTAAAAACAGTGGAGGAAATTTGTTGTTTTACCAATTGTGGGGAAATTGTCAAGGACGTCATCCACTACATGACATTCTGTTCTCTATTTGAGGACTCACGGGAACTTGTTTTCCAGGAATTGCTTCTCCTGAACAACTCATTCTTTTTCATCTCACCAGCACTCAGAATTGTGTAGTTGATTGCATCTTCTTTAATTTGGGGTTCATTTAATGCATATTGATTGAGCACCTGCTAGGTGCCAGGCACCCGTCTAGGTCCTGAGGAACAAGGCAGGGAACAAAACAGACGCACATCCTTGCTCTCATGGAGCCTACATCTCATCTCTTTGCTCTGATTGTTAGGAAATACAGAGCCACATTCGAGGTCCCCTCAACAACTGGATAAGACCATATGAAAGACATCTCTGTTTGAAGTTGGCTCTGGCTGTGTGACTCTCTAAATCTCATCACTTCTTTACCTGATTCTCTCAATTTTTTTTTAATTTTTTTCTTTTGATGATATATATATATATATATATATAGTAAACTGCCTCAAATCTTTTATAGAATGAGGAAGGATAGAAATAAACCATTAAACCATTAAATATGTAGAGCTAGAGAAATCCAGACAAAGCCAATTCAGCATAGTTAGAGGGAATCAAACTTTATCCTAATTCACAAACAATATAATGTCCTGAAATTAAATGGCTCACCTCGAAATCTGGTGACTTTTCTGACATTGGACTTGGCTGTTCACCTTGTTTGGGGAATTTTGACATGTTGTTTCCAGCATGAAGGGCGTTTATATTGGATAAAATCTCAGGTGGCTTTTAATAATCTGATTGTACACAAATTCCACGATTCCAATCCTTCTGTAGACAACAATGGCTCCTCTTCTCCCCACCGACCCCAACATCTATTGGAGAAGATGAATTCTTTAGGGAAGATGGTGGCTCTGTGGAATCCCACGAGCCAGGGTGGGGAGTGGTGGAGTGGGAGAGGGTTTTCTGCCAGACGAGCAGCCCAGGGCTCAAATCCTCCACCTGGTCCATGTTTTGTGACACTCACTAAAATCTAAACTCCTGCTTTTTCTTCTAACTTGTCTCGATCCAATTCATGGTTTTCTTCAGATGAATAAAATACCCCAGTATTTATAGTAGATGCTGTAAACCAGCCAGCCGTGATATTTTTTATATCATAAGCAGCTGCTCTCTGAGCCGACACAGAGTAAAAAAGGCCGATTTGTATTTTTACAGCCAGACATGAAACCAGCATTCGATAATTTGGGAAGCACGTGCCTCCACTTTTGAGCCTCAGGATGGTAATTTGTAAATGAGCCCCTCATGATGGCAGATACTACAATTAATATAACCCCAAAAGGTAGCCCCATGGTAGCCACTTACTCAAAAACAGGAAATTTTAAAGAATTAATTGATTTTAACTTCAATATGAAATATTGGCACTTGTGATGATACTACTCCATGAATAGATAGAGGCAGCGTTTATGACCTTTTTAACTACATTCCATTCACTGAAAAATGACAACTATGCTGAAGAAATACTTTCCTCCTTGCTGCCGGCTTCTCCCAATGAGAGCTTTTAGCAAAGGGCATAGAAAGTCCTGCCAATAAATAACAAAAATTTACTATCCCCACCATCATTTTACAGTCTTGCCCTCCCCATAAGAGGAACACAGAGAGCAGAATAGATGAAACCAACCTGCTTTGCTCAGCACCGAGGACATATTATTACTCAAACTGGGTGACTAAGAGACAGATTAGTCTAGGAGAAATATACAGACGGAAAATGGTGCTGCCCCAGACATGTTTCTCGGTTTTTTGTTGTTGTTGTCATCGTTGTTCCAATTTCCCACTGCCAATGGCTGTATGCCCCGATTTTTTCCCAATGTCACAGAAATCAGATTGTCCTCTTCTTCTGAGGGCACTGAAAGACAGAAATCCCTTGCGTCAAAAGCCATCTAGAAGGAATTGTGTCCACATTCTTTTTGTGGGACTGAAAACTCCTGTCTGTATAAGACGGACTAGGATGCTTTAGAAAACATGTCTTCGGACTCTTTGAATTGAGGAAGGAAGAGAGACAGAGCCAGAAAGAGCTTAACTGGAATGAAAAGCATTTTCCTGGACTCTGCTGTCCTGAATTAATCAGGTCCAGCATAGGCAGCTTAAAGAACTTGTTAGGGAGAAATTCCTCTCTCATCTGCCTATTCCTAGCCAGGCTTCATGCACAGGAGTGCTTTCTAGCCTTTGGTCTGGGGCCATTGCAACCCGAATCAGAACAACTGTTTGCCATTCCTACAAGGAACTTTAATGATCTGAAAGGAAATAGCAGGATGTACAAAAAGACCCAGATTTCTCTCCATTAGTGGTTTCAAGGGCTCTTGGTATAGTGATTCTTGAAATTACAATTACAGTTCACGAAGTTTCTCTGACAAAGCCCAGCTATTAGATTTGGTTTAAGAAAAGGAACAAGGAGTACTCCAGCCTTTATTTCAAAGAACCCCAGCTTTACTCTCCTTGTCGAAGTCCTTAAGGAAAATAACTTGCACCAGGGGATGAAAAAGAAGCATATTTTTTTTTTCCTTAGTAAGCATGTCTTTTTAAAATTTAGCCCAAGTTTTTTATTCCCATTATTTGGGCCTTAATACCCATATGCAAGCTATTATTGTCACAGCTAATCCCTCACCACGCTAAATACATCTTTTATTATGCCGCAGATTTCAATAGCTTCTTATTACTCTGCTTCCACTTACGGTGATGGTACACCCACTGTCCCCGAGCAAGGCATTCACAGGAGCAAAGGAAAAGGCACCGATGATGATTAGTTGAGTGTCTACAATGAATTGCCACAGGGGCTAGACGTTCTCACCAGTGCAATTGAAACCTCCGCCCATATGCTGTGAGGCTGGTGTAATTCTCCCCATTCTCAAGATGAAGAAACTGAGGCTCAGGGAGGTTCAGCCACTCCCCTCAGTTTCTGCAGTTTGAACCTAGGTAGTCTGACCTCAGAAGCCATTCTCTTTTCAGATATGCCAAACTGCCTCTTGTTTAGGACTGACAATACACTCTCCATTTTGCAGATGGCAACGCAAAGGCTAAGAAGATTTTCAATTCTCTCAGACTCCCACAGTAATCCTGGCCAGGTTGGTGTTCCTGGAAATCTGTTCATTACACCAAGCCACTCGGTGCACTCACTCAAGACAAATAATCTGCCAGAATCAGAGTGGTGCCTGGGCAGTATATGGACTTTGTAAGAGAAGCTCTGACTTGATTATGGAACCTATCAAAAGTTACCTTATACTTAATATAAAGAGTAGTTCCAGGCCAGAGCTTTCCTTAAGGATGGTAGAATCCTTCCCACGATGATATTAACCAAGCTGGTTATGTCCCACTGTCTTATTGGTAGCCTGCATCCATTTAGCTTTACTATTTTGTTGCACTAGCTCATTATTGAGGTTTCCTGGATTCATGACAGCAACTTGGAATTCTGATTTTTCCTCTTGTGCTATGCAGGCATGGAACTCAATGAAGATAACTGAATCTTGCTTCAAGACCTGTGTTTCTTCTATACCATTCCTGGGACCATAGGACAGAGAATAAATAAGCTTCCAATAAGCCCCAAGAGAGATATTCCTGGATACTCCCAACCATTCAAAGTTAGCAGAATGGGACCCAAGATACTTTTCCCTTTATTTGTACAAACTCACCCTGGGCATCTGTCTGGAGAGGAGACACCCAGATTTCTATATACCCCATGGGAAAGTCAGGTCAGAGCAGAAGGGGATTGTGGTGAAGGCTAATGGCTGGCCACCAAAATCCATCCTCTCCTTCTTCCATAGTAATAGAATTGTTGCCAAACACATTGAATGCCTCCACCATGTTCTTATGAGCACTTCTGTACACCTACATCATATTTATACATGACCACCTGGTTGCACACATTTCCTAGCATTGCTTGCCATTATTTGTGACCATGTGACTACACTCTAGACCAATGGTTCTTAAAACATCAGCCATCACCTTATTAGAAATATTATACAGATTCAGGCCTGGCACAGTGGCTCACGCCTATAATCCTAGCACTGGGAGGCTGAGGCAGACGGATTGCTTGAGGTCAGTCAGGAGTTCAAAACCAGCCTGAGCAAGAGCAAGACCCCGTCTCTACTATAAATAGAAATAAATTAATTGGTCAACTAATATATATATAGACAAAATTAGCCAGGCATGGTGGCACATGCCTGTAGTCCCAGCTACTTGGGAGGCTGAGGCAGCAGGATCGCTTGAGCCCAGGAGTTTGAGGTTGCTGTGAGCTAGGCTGATGCCACAGCACTCACTCTAGCCTGGGCAACGCAGGAAGACTCTGTCTCAAAAAAGAAAAAAGAAATATTATACAAATTCTCAGACCCCAGCCCATACCCACTGAATCAGGAACTCTGGGGGTGGGGCCCGCAGTTTGTGTTTTAACAAGCTCTCCAGGGGAGTCTGATGCACACTAATGTCCCTGAAAATAGAACATAAGTAAAAATAACATGCAATCCTTCCATGCCTAGGCCTAAAGACATTGAATACATCTCTTCCATGCTCTCGTCCTGCTTCCTTCAGGCTAGACCCAGATAAGACCTCAATCTACACAGGCTTTATGCAAGTTTGATGGAGCTAAAGAATCTTTCTCAGATTTAAGTTTTGAATGCATCAAGTAAAATATATAATGTTACAAAAAAATTTGTATTGATCAAAATATTTTTTTACAAAACCAAATCTTTTCAATAATATTATATGTACATTTTTAGTAATACATTAACTACCAAAATCTGGTGGGAGTTATAGTGACTTCCATAAACTCAAGATATCTGCATAAACTGCAATATAATATGGAAGATATCTGTAATTTCTATTGGTGACCAAGTCCCAAGTACTCCTAGTACTACTATTTATTGTTGTCTATATTTATAATATAGTAAAATGCTACATTTCAATTAGAGATTTGTGATAGGCTGAATAATGGCCCCCAAGATGTCCAGGTCCAAATCCCTAGAAGCTATAACTGTTACCTTACATAACAAAAGAAACTTTACAGGAAAAGTGATTAAGTTAAGGATCTTGAGATGAGATCAACTTGTATTATGCAGGTGGCGCCTAAATGTTATCACAAATGTCCTTGTAACAAGGAGACAGAGGGAGATTAAGGCAATGTGATGATGGATGCTATGTTGCCAATTTTGAAGGTGGAAGAAAGGCCACAAGCCAAGGAATACAGGTGACCTCCAGAATCAGGAAAAGGAAAGGAAATGGGTTTACTCCTAGAGCTTCCAGAAGGGATGCAACCCTGCCAACACCTTGACTTTGTCCCAGTGAAACTGACTTAGGATTTCTGACCTCTGGAACTGTAAGAGAATAAATGTGTGTTGTTCAAAGCCACTAAGTTTGTGGTGATTTTTTTTTTACACCTTAAGTATGTGCACTGCTTATTTGTCAATTATACCTCAATAAAGCTGGAAAAACAAAATCCAAAGGTACAAATTTTCATTTATGCAAGATAAATGAGCCCTAAAGATCTACTGTATAGTACAGTTCCTATAGTAAATTATGCTATATTTTATATTGAAAAAAATGCTAATAGGGTAAATCTTGTATTAAGTGTCCTTATGTGGTGATTTGTTATAGCAGCCATAGGAAGCTAATACAAGGTTAGCTATAATAATGGTGATTTCTTTTTCCATCCAAGTTCATGAACCTCTTGAATTCTATCCAGGGCCTCAGGTTAAGAATCCTTACCCTAGGGATTTGGGGAGGTCCAAAGTGGAAGGAACCTGGATCTCTGAATGACTCCAGGAGGCAGAACTGCCCATGAATTTATCTAGAACCCCGACTTTGGACTAATATTGAGAGAAAAAGAATTTCTTTGATTCTTTAAGCCACTGAATTTTTTTTGGTCTCCTTGTAATAGCATAATAGCACCTTAGCTTTCCTTAACTATTATGGATGGTAGGAAGTTCCTTAAGAAGGGACAGGGAATAGACTTAAGGGAATCATATTTGGACAGGAGGAAGAATCTAAAGCATCTCAGCCCATCAGATTAAGGAACAAAGTGCTGGCAAGTGGCCAAGGATGGAAACTCAGAGAACAGAGCCAGCAGGGTTAGGAAGACAGGGCTGCATGCCAGAGGGCAGGGCCAGAGAAGGACAGAACCATGGACGGTGAGGGGCCTGGGTCCCAGCAGCATGATGCAGCTGAGTCCCTTTTTGTGCTCTGGATTCCAATTTCCAGGCTGGTTCTCAATTGTCTATATACCCCAGAGTATTAGGCCAGTAGGATCCAGACTTATCTAGCAGCCACGCAAAGAGCTTGGCCTGGGTTTTACTGCATGTTTTCATTCAATCTTGCAGACTCCTGGGCTCTTGTTTTCCCAGCCATGGATCTCTAACCTTACTCTCCAACTCTGAGACTCAAATTGGGCCCCTATGACTTTAGGTTTTAGTGAACTTCCAGTTTTCTTTCCCTGCTTCTTGGACTTCAAAATTCCCTTATGATTTTCAACCATCCTCGCCTGCTGTCTTTAGTTTCCCTAAGGGGATAATTTCCAATTTCAATGTCGTCTTCCACCACCAGCCTCTTTAGAAACCCACCTCCAAGCTGAGCATGCCTCAGCCTTTACCTGGAATGGGTAAGGCTTCCAACTGACATGGGTCTACCTTGAAATGAAGAAATGAACATTTCTCGAGTATTACTTGAAGATAAATTTATCTTCATTTATTATATATATTTAGTTAAAGACATCAGCCAGTTGAAGTCAATCACTAAGTAATGAAAAAGTATGTGGGTACATGTGCACAGAATACTCACATTTCTCAAATCTTTCTGCACATGTTAAGAGGTGTTAAGAAGGAGAGAAGTTAAGTGGGTAGTTTAAACCCTATCTTTCTATTGTTATGACATATACATAATGATTTTCCTGATATTGTTTCTCATATTTGTCAATAAAAGCCAGTAATCCCATAATAAAGCAGAATTGCCAAAGAAATGTCTGTGATGAAATTTAGAAAATGTTAACAGCTGATGAAAATTGAAAAAATGAAGTAATAAGAATAAAATTTTCTTCTGGAAATGCCATCTGGAATAGCCATTAAATAATCATAACTCCCCATATTGGTGAGGGATTTGGTTGGACCAAAGTAAATATAAGGCAGCAATCAGAAAATTCAAATAATTAGACAGATATGAACAAATAAGGAAAAGAATATCTAGTCTTAATTATACATTTTGATATAAAAATGGCTAAATGAGCTTTGGGGATAGAAATGTATAAATTATTATTAGAAAATGATTATAATTTAATTACATTTTTGTTTCATTTAATGCCTCAAATGCATTCCTGGAAAGTTAGGCAAAAATCTATCAAACTTTGTCTTGAATGGGATTATAATTTTGGAGCTTCCATCCATACATGAACATCAACTGCATTTTTATACATCAGGAAAAGAAATTTTTAGAAAGATACCAATTATAATGGTAAAAAAAAGTATGTAAGGTACTTAGGAATAAACCTAACAAAAAATGTATAAGAATTCTGTTAAATAAATTATAAAACTATTTAAAGATGTTAAAGAAGACTTAAATAAGTCAAGTCTGTGACTATATGATTCAATAGTATAAATAATCCACTCTTCCCCAAAGTGATGTATAAATTCGGTAAAATCCCAAGAAGCTGGATCTTGGCATGCTGTTTCTAAAATACATATGAAGAATAATGCTCAAGGTTAGCTAAGACACTCCTAAAGAAGAGAAAGCAGGTGCAGGAATTTGGCCCCAAATATCATGACTTATTATATAACTATAGTTAAGACCGTGTGTTCTTGGACAAGGGCTAAATAATGGAAGAGAAAGAAGACCCAAGACACAGACTCATATGTATATGAAAATATGATATATGACAGTTAAAATTGCAAATTGGGGGAAAATGAACTATTCAATATATGGTAACTGGGATAATTTTCTATCCCTAGGGGAAAAATGGAAATAAATCCCACTTCACCATACAGTACACAAATTTTGTGTACTGTAATAACCTCTAGGTTATTATACACAAAAATCCATTCCAAATGGATTAAAAACTTAAGCGTGAAAGGTAGAACCTAAAAACTTTTAGAAGAAAACATAAGAAAATATTGATATGACCACTCTGGGGGAGGGGAATGATTTCTTAAATAAAACACAAAAAGTTCAAACTTTATTTAAAGAAAAAGTTTGATATATTTGATTGCATTAAACTTCTAGACTTCTTTAAGTAAAAGGCCACCATTAAGAGACTGAAAAAAATGGACACAGGTTGGGAGAAGATATTTTTAACCCAGAGAACTAACAAAGAATTCTTATCCAGAATGTTGTATATATGTGTGTGTGCATATATATACATTATCTATTTTATACACATACACATGTTTCTATATATGTGTGTTATCTGTTCTGTGTAACAAATTACCCCAACACTTGGAAGCTAAAACAACACACATTTATGATCTCGTAGTTTCTGTGGTTCAGGAGTCTGGGTGTGTCTTAGCTGAGTCCTCTGCTTTAGGGTGGCAGTCGTCTCAAAGATCCACAGGGAAGGATCCCCTTTCTAGCTCACTCATGTGGTTGTTGGCAGGATGCAGTTCCTTGAGGCTGCTGGACCTCAGCTCGTCATGAGCCGTTGGCCAGAGGCCTCCCTCTGTTCTTGCCACATGGGCCCCTCCATAGAGCGTCTCTCAACGTAGCAGCTGGCTTCATCACAGCAAGCAAACAAGAGGGCAGGAGAGAGCACCAGCGAGAGAGAGCATGCTAGCAAGACGCAAATGGCACTGTTTTGTAACCTAACATCAAAAGTGACAACCTATCACTTTTGCCAGTGTTCTATTGGCTAGAAGCACATCACTAAATCCAATCCACATTCAAGGGGAGGGGATTACACAAGAGCCTAAATAGCAGGAAGTAGGGATCATTGGAGGCATCTTAGAAGTCTCCCGACTGCAATATATATCACCCCAACAGAAAATTATGCAAAAGGCATTAACAAATATTTCACAACAAGGGAAACACAAAAGACATATAAACAATTGAAAAGCTGCTGAACTCAATCAATTACTAATACCACAGTGAGAAACCATGTCATGCCTTCCAAAACAAAAAAAATCAAAAAGTGACTATACTAATTATTGGCTGTGTCTGTATTTTGGAGCAATGCTGATCTTCATATTTTTTAATAAGTGTGCAAATTAGCACAACAAAACTTTGGAAAAGAATTTGGCATTACCTAATAAAGTTAACATGCAGAAACCTTTGGCCTGGTGATTTCACTTGTTAACATACACTCTGAAGAAATCCTTGTGCATGTGCCCAAGGAGAAATGTACAACGATGTACATAGAAACCTTATTTGTAATAGGCAAACATTCAAAACCCAAAAGTCCAGCACCAGTAAAATAGATAAATTAATTGTGATATATATACAATAGAATACTTACTACCCAGTAGCTAAAGTGAATAAACTACAGCTATACACATGAACATTGAGGAACACAAAAAACATTCTATTGAGTGAGATAAGCAATTCAAACAAATGTATATACAGTATGACATCATTTATGTAAAGCTGAAAAACAAAGGAAGCCAAATTTTTAATTTACATATCTGTATAGCTATATCTAAATCAAGAAAATTATTAACAAAACCAGGATAATAGGGCTTCAAAGTTATTGGGCAATGAATACTTAAATGCTTGTTATTGTTATTTCAGTAGTGAACATGCATTACATTATTTTTATATATGGTGCTTTCATGCTAAAAAGTGTAGGGAAAAATAACAACAGCTAGTATTTCTCGAGCATCCCTCTGTCTGCGCTAGCCGCCTTGCAGATGCTCTCTTTGAAGGAATGCACCCTGCACTTTTATTTTTAATGCTCCACCTCTCATTTTGTTTCAGGAGTCTTTACCTAAAATAAAATAGAACATGTTGTGTTTAAAGCAATGGGGAAATTATGTGACAATAAAAACAATGAAGAAAATACCAATGCTCAATTCAAGGAGAATTTTGCATTTATACAGAAGACAGAACCTATAACCATTTAATCTACCCACTGAACCCTCTGAACCAAAAGTAGCCACACGGACAGAATAGAGCAGAGTTTCTCAGCCTCAGCACTATTGACATGTGGGGCTGGATCGTTCTTTGTCATGGGGGCTGTCATGTACATTGTGGGATGTTTAGCAGCATCGCTGGCCTCAACCCACTAGGTGCCAGTAGCTCTTTTACCCCCAGTTGTGACAACCAAAAATGTCTCCAGACATTGCCAAGTGTCCCCAGTTGGGGAGGGGGGTACAACATCATCCCTGGTTGAGATCTACTGAACTAGATAGTCTTGGTACACTCAATGGAAGTACACACTATCCCATGTCTATTGCATATTTTTTGGTATTTCTCAGTCATTCTTTTATTCTTTTGACATTTATTGAGGCATATTCTTTTAGAACTAAATGTTAACTTTAATAGTTATAGCATCACTTCTGGTTTCTTAAACATTACTTACCTGCCAGCAGAGACATCAGCTCAGAAAGAATCCAACAGTTTATAATCACAATTTTGCATTTCTTTATTTTCAAGTTCCTTTAAAAATAAATAGAAAGATAGACCTAAACAGGATGCATGTATGCATTAGTGGCCACTTGTAGGTTTTAACTGTGTGCCCTTTATACTCAGGGCTAATTCAGTGTCTTCAAAATTTTGTTGGGGTTTAGCATATGAGGAGCTTCTCGTTATGTAAATTGAATGGCCACTATAATTGATTAAATCATAACCTGAGCTAAGTGAATACGCTGAAAGCAAGATTGACCTGTATTAAAAATTTAGAGAAAGGATACTTAAAAATGTTAATGCACGCATCATATGTATGCATAGATTTTTTTCCCACTCACATGCCAGAAAGATTTTCAATCTCTCTGTACATGGTGAGTGTAGGCTGCATATTTCATCAAACCCTTTGGATGTTCATTTTCTTCGCTTAGTCATTTTAAAGACTCTCCTCTAGCTGTGCATGATTTGCTCTTTCTGTGTCGTTGCTCGTATTTTTAAATTGTGCATTTACAAGGAATAAAAAGAAACTCCTAACTTGCAGTGTAATTGTGCGCGAGGAGTGTATTTTGGTCCCTGCTGCTGTGTCAGAGGCTGGGAGCAGGGATGCTGTTGCCATGGTAACAGATGTTGAGCTGGCTTCATCACCTTTGCCCTGCTATTTAAAATCATATGCACAGCAAAGCTCGGGCAGACACAGGGCTTTCTCTGGTAGGTCAACCACCTCCTCCCTTTTTCTCTTTTAAAAACAACAACTTGGCAGATTAATGCCATTTTCATTTATGACTGTTATAAAAGGTAATGTAAATATCGTCTTGCACAGAATGAATGGGTAGCTCTTTGTGTTGTCTCATTGCAGCATGAAACTGAAATTCCTTGAGAGTTTGCCAAAACCAGTTCCTCCAATGGGGTTCTATCCTCTCTCGGCTTTCTGAGAGTATGAGAGCAGTGGGTAGAGAACAGAGAGAAGCCATGGACGTCATAAGAAGCAAAAAGTGATAGAAAGGAAGTTAATTGTAGGCTTTAAAAATGTTGTTTAAACAAACTCCTCTGTGTTTGGGGAATAAGCCCTTCTCATACACTCCTGATGAATGAGTGGGCTTTTGCTGCCTTTCTGAAGGCAATTTGGCAATACATATCAAAAGCCTTAAAAATGTCCTTTGACTCATCAACGACAATTCTAGCAATTTATTCCAGGAGAACATACATGAATGTAAATAAACATTTCACCACAGTTTTATTCATGACAGTGGAAAAATGGAAGCAACCAGTTTCAGAAACATGTCTAGAACAAGGGATTGGTTAAATAAATTCTAGTATATCATACAATGGAATAGTAAGCGATCATTTAAAAGTGCAGAAGCTTATTTATTAACATGAAAAGATACATTAAAATGTATATTTAATGAAAAAAGCAGGTTACAAATCACTAAGTGCATTAGTATTCCATATTTTAAAATATAATTATTGAAACACATACACATGGAAAAGCTGGAAGATCATATACCAAATTTTGGTTCTATTTTTTTACTTCTTAATTTTATAAGTTTTATAGTGACTATGACTTATATAGTTTAAAAAGTCACTTAATAAAAAAAATTCATACTCACATGAAAAAATTTAATTAAAAAAGTCCTAGAAATTTTTCTTAAAGGAAGGGAATTTTTACTCAATGTCCCTAGAATTCCAAGACCAAGTCACTACTTTCTGCCCTCAAATTGATTCTTTTCAGAATTTTTTGGACATTTTTATTCTTGTTGGCCCCACAAAACACAGCCAGTGAAATCCAGCTAAAAGCGTTGAACTTGCTGAATTTCTGAGCTACCCTAAACCAGTGTCCAGAATAGCCTCCAAGAAAGCAGGGCTCACCCTATCTGTCACCTTGGCCAGAATTCCCAGCTATCCAGGTGATGACATCCGCAGATGGGAGACACAGCTGTCGCTGAGAGCTGAGATGAGGTGCAGATGAGGGAATTTAATAGCCCCATCTCTGCCCTCTCGCAGTCCTGACATTGTGGATGCAGGGTGGGGGTGGGGGAGTCAACCTTCAGCAAACCATAAATAAACTTGCGGCTAGGATGTGACTGCAACTCTCCGTGCACTCATGCTCTCCTCTCTCTCTCTCTCTCTCTCTCTCTCTCTCTCTCTCTCTCTCTCTCTCTCTCTCAATCTCTCTCTCTCTCACGAATTTGACATTACCAATGGCAGCTTTTTTCAATATGACAGGGAGGTGAGTGTTCCTACATCACCTGTATTTATTTCCTTTACCACTAGAGAAATTTTTGTGAGACCAAAAATAACAGGCAGCAGCACTGGATGTGAACAATTGAGACACCACCTCAGTTGTTCATTCCTCTGGTGACAACCTCCCCTCCAACCACCAATTTCCTCCACACCATCACACCAAACAGGATAAACACTTGAGGCGGCCGGGCTCACGCCTGTAATCCTAGCACTCTGGGAGGCCGAGGAGGGCGGATAGCTCAAGGTCAGGAGTTCCAAACCAGCGTGAGCAAGAGCGAGACTCCATCTCTACTAAAAAAATAGAAAGAAAGTAATTGGCCAACTAAAATATATGGAAAAAATTAGCTGGGCATGGTGGCACATGCCTGTAGTCCCAGCTACTCGGGAGGCTGAGGCAGGAGGATTGCTTGAGCCCAGGAGTTTGAGGTTGCTGTGAGCTAGGCTGACGCCACGGCATTCTAGCCCGGGCAACAGAGTGAGATTCTGTCTCAGAAAAAAAAAAAAGAAAGAAAGAAAGAAAATAAACACTTGGGGCACTACAAAGCATGTATGCCATATTAAGTGGAGATCTTGAAACTGCCAAAGGGAGGAGTAGCCTTTTCCATCACTCCTCCTGCAGCTGTGGTCCCCAGGAGGGGCGTGGCCTTCATTATTTGACAGGCAGAGAAGGTGAGGTCCCCAAGCTCCCCTGGCTTGCCTTAAAACCTCACTCTCTTTTCATCCACTGACCACCCTTAAGAGTCAGGAGGAAGCCTTATAGCTGGGCAGACAAAGTGAATGAAAGACAAAATGCCTCCCCAAGTTTCCATGAACTGGAGGGTTCCAAATGGCAGCCCTTAATCACAAAAGCAGCATCTGCATGGGCTTTGGTTTTTGAAAAATAATATTGGCCCTAGGAATAAGGTGGAAAGGTCTGGAATACAGCACTAAAACAGAAAAAAAAAAAGAGATGTCCATACTAAATATAAGGGGAGCCATCACTTTTAATTCCCCCAATATTACTTTCTATATGGTACACAGTGGACTCTGTCCTCCCACCCCCAAATTCATATGTTGAGGCCCTAACCTCCAGTGGGATGGTATTAGGAGGTGGGGCCTTTGGGAGGTGGTTAGGTGATGAGGGTGGAGCCCCTGGTCTGCAACCCCAATGAGAGCCCTCACCATAACCCAACAGTGCTGCTACCCTGATCTGGGGCTTCTAGCCTCCAGAACTGTTGAAAAATACATTTCTGTTGTTTGTAAGCCACCTGGTCTATGATACTTTGTTACAGCAGCCTGAATCAAGACATGATACTTAAAAAAATTGTCAGAATGTATCTTTATTTCAGTTTAGTTCAACGTGTAATTAACCTTGCTGCACCTCACTATTGTCTTTTGCAAAATAGAAATTACCCCATAGGGTTGTTCTGAGGATTAAACAAATCAATATTTGTGAAGACCCCAACAGTACCCGGCACATGGTGAATGCTCAATAACAATAATAATGATAATTAGTATTATCATCACTGAGCATCTCTTACCACCAGGACTTCCGCTGAGAGTTTTCTGTGAAATACTTGAATCGCTTCTATTGCACTATATCATTCTACTGTATGAATGCAATTTATTTATCCATTCTGCTGCTGATAGACATGTGAGTTCTTTGCAGTCTTTGGCTATTATTAATAAAGCTGCTATGGACTTTTTTGTATTTGCCCTTTGCAGGACATATGCAACCATTTCTCTTGGATACTGACCTTGAAGTGGAATTGCTAGATCACTGTTCAGCTTTAACACTGCCCAATGGTTTCCAAAGTATTGTCAATACTTATTTATTAAGTACTTATTTTGCGCCAAGCACAGAACCAGCTGGGTTCTGAAGTTATAAAGTAGACAGGGTCCTTACCCCCCATAGAGATAGAAATGCTACCCCACTGAGTAGCACCTTAACCATCTTGGCTCTTACCATCCCCCTTTTATCTTCCAGTAGAATAGCAAGTGCTACATACTGATAGAAGTGTTGAGAAGCAGAAAATAGAAGTGATGGGCTCATAATCTCCAAGATCACAAAGCAAGTTAGCAGCAAAACTAGAACTAGTAGAACAACAACAACATAAACAAACAAAAATTGCACTCTTCCATCAGTACAATTAGGGCATAAAGCTTCAAAGCGAAGCCATCCTCGGATGTATGCAGTAGTGGGCAGTGCATGCCCCTGCCTGCCTTTATTAGGCCAACGAGCAGGACATTGGGAGAATGCATCTGAGACCCCAGGGAGCTCCTGAGACTCTTCTGTATGCGCTGGAAAAACCCAGCACTGAGCTACCTGAGCTAATCTTTAGCTTGGCTCTGGGAGAAGGCAAACAAGAACATCAGTAGCTACCTTTCTGTCTGCATAAGGAAACTGGATATCTTAATTAGAAAGAGAGACACATTTGGATAACCACAGTTAAATGTCCTATTTGCCACAGAGAAATACATTCTAAATTCAACATAATGCTGAACTGATATAAATAGCTGTAGGTGGAGAGGATATAGCAGGGTTTGTCAACCTTGGCACTTTTAACTTTTGGGGTTGGATGACTCTTTGCTGTGGGGACTGTCCTGTGCATTGCAGGTCACTCAGCAGCATCCCTGGCCTCTACTCACAGATGCCAGTAGCACCCTACTCCCAGTTGGGACAAGCAGAATGTCTTTAGACATTGCTAAATGTCCTATTCAGGGGGGCAAAATTGCCCCTGGTTGAACCACTGGGATACATTTATGTGTATATTTTCTAACATTTTAAATCTTGAAGATGGGTCTTATTGTAAAGGAAAAGGGCTGACATTTTAATATCAAGGAAACTTTGATACTTCATAGACAAGTGTCATGAGCACTTAGTGTTTTACTTCCTTAAGGGAAACAACTCGAATATTAATATGGAGTAATAAACAGAAAGCCTTTTTCAATTACTGAGAAGTCTGAGTTATGCAATTTTTCAATAGGCTTTTATTTCAAATGCAGCGGGGTGAGTTTTTCAGTAACCTCTTTGCTGAATAATGATTTGCAATTGTGTATCGGGTGTATATTAATAGATGTTGTGAAAGTGCTTTAAGATCTGGGAAAACAATTCCTCTAAATGCTTTGTTCTTGTTGATATTGTTGGTACTTGCAAGGTTTTTCCCTACCTCTGAATAAAGGCTTCGGTAAACAGATGCTAAAATTTTGTTTTGACCTTGTCTAATTATGTCCAGTTGGACCAGAAGAGTTATTTTTTTCAAAGAAGGAACTCCTTTTCCAAATGATAAAGGTTTGACAAGGTGTATATCTCTTATTTACTCGTTCACACAATAAAAGTAATTATTGAGCACCAATAGGTGCTCTGCCCTAGGAATACAAGGGTGCACAAGACAGGCACAGGATACATGCTGCTGGTGTTACATGCAAATAGCACTATTGAGCACCAGTAGTAGTATGTTCTTAGCTCTGGCTCTGCCGATGGGCAGCTCTGAGATTTTGGGAGGGTTACCCCACCTTTCTAGAACCATTTATTAAATGAGATAGGTGGATTAACTGAAACAGCAAATAGGTTTCACCTTCAGTGCCAACTCAAATCAATCTCTATTGGCTGCCCAAATCACTTGATTCTGAGGCTCTATCTTCACTTAATGGCAAAGTGGTCTATAATTGATTATTGACATCTGGCATAGGCACACTATGGAAACTGATGGCAGCTCGCATCAATTTGCCATCCCTGGACTTCTAAGGCTTCAGATTCTATGATTTGCAAGAAATCTGCCCTTCCCACTTCAGTATAGTTTGGCACGGGAGAGCAAGGTTTTTTTTAACTTTCTTACTTTGGAAATAGTCCATATTTTCCCTTTTCTCTGTCCTCCACTTCAAATTCTCTTGTTTTGGTCCTAGAGAAGAATTGCAAATTAATCACACAATACCATTATACCAAAGGTTAGTTTGCAATATTTTCTGACATTCTGCCCGTCTTTGAAAAGATCAAATAAGGCAAAACTTGACCTCCCTTCATTCAGGGCGTTTTTGGGTAAATGATTTTCCAGTGTAGTGAGAGATGATTGTTTTCTTAATTTTGAATAGATGGAAATAGACACCAATCAACAAACCTTTAGCTAAGAGGAAAAATCCCTTTAACTCACATTTTGCTTCAATTACATTGAGGACAAAGGAGCACATCACACCCTGTGCATGAATAGATGCTTCATTATTCAAAACAAGCATCAAAGAGCATTCCGTCCCCTATAGAAAATATGCAATCACTGTTTAATTCAATGGTAGGATGCAAATTTAAATTCCCATAAGGGGAAGGCTGTTAATGCCATTTAAATTGGTTGTAAATTACAGATAATACGCTTGAGACCCCCGAATACAGATTAGTGGAGTATTGCTTTAAGAATTCAATTCTACTTTGAACTTATTGTGTATTTATCTATGAAAAATAAAGCCATGAAGCTTGTTTACAGCTACATTTTATTGCCTATCTTTTTTTATTTCTGAAGCAAATATTTCACTTTTAAATGCCATGGAGATGTTTCAGTGTAATATAAGGAAATGTCATGATGTTAAAGACAGATTAGCACTCTTATAGGCAGCTCCTCATTAAAAACAAACAAACAAACAAACAAACCTAAGAGAGAGACAGCACAATGACATTTAATCAAGATATCACACTAGCTGACTTTTCTATCTTTTTACCTCATTTCTTCTGGTGTTCCTGCAGTTTAAAAATCCCACAGTCGCAAGACAATCATGATTTTCAGAAATTAGAGGCTGTGATTATCTCTTGCTGCTAAAGTATATCAGCCACTTAGAGGTTGTTTCTCATTTTCGCAGATTAACTAATCATGAGTGGGATGCCTGATGGGCGAGTCTTTGTTGGAAGAATTATTCCTTAAAAACAAGAGCCTTTCAGAAGGAGGAAGTGTTAGATAAAAATGGACACTTTTCAATCAAGGCTTCTGAGCTCCCAGCTTGAAAAGTAGCAATTTCCCTCCCAGTTCATAGGAGTGAAACTGTTGCCTCCTTGATGTGGTTTCACATCTCAGGTAGAAAATAGGGTTACTTGGGGTGATAAAAATAAATCAGCTTCTAGGCTTGTGTTTTGTCCTCTGGTAGCCTATGGGGCATGTTTTTATTTTTGTGTGTGTGAAACCTAACGGTATTTTTTTAAAAAGTTGCCATTGATATATACACACAGAATGAAGCCAAGCTATGGAACAATGGAGGAATGCCTAATTCCTTATGCCAGAAAATGGGTCGTTACCATCAATACCACACGGAGTTAATCATTTCCAAAGAACTATAATACCAAGTTATCCATAACACTGCACCTAAATGGAATAATGTTTTATTTTTTCTTTGATCTGTCAAAGGTCCTTCAATCTTTGCCAGGACCTTAGTGACACTATAAACATTTCATTATATAGTTCCTATGAATTACGCAGACCTTGTGATATCCCCTAAGGTTAATTGAATTTTTTAAATTCCCGGTATGATGTTGTTTGTCATTTTTTAGTGCTTTGTAAAACAACCCAGAACCTGGCCGTTTTTCTGGCTATTTGCATTTAGGTTAAACAGGAATTTTTTTCTCTATACCTAAGGGTAAAGATGAAAACAGGCAGTTGAAACCTGAGACTTTAATAAAGGTAGTTAAGAGTCAAGTAATCCAGAGATTACCATTGAATCACTAGATTACCTGACTTTGCCTTATACAAGGTATCTGTGTAACAGAAACATTTGTACCTCCTTAATATTTTGAAATAATAATAATGATTTTTTAAAAAGAGTCAGGTAATCTCTGCTCATGTGAAGGGACTCTGACAAAATGGGGAGGGGGAGAATTCATGGTTTAGGATCTTTTTGTCTTTTTGATAGATAGGATTTGGGCCAGAGTAATCCCAATGCAAATGAAAAGTGAATGAGGAGGCTTTGAATTTTGTTCTCAAGCCCTCAGTGTTCTGGGCATCTGCATATCCTCAGCCTCTGCAGGTGGGGCTGGAGACTGACTGCCCTGCTGCCCAAGCTGTGCCCACCTGTCTTTTGGCCATTTGTCTTTCCTCAGTCTCTCCTGGGGGTGGCTTTGGGACATGCACATTCCTTCTGGGAGAAGCCCTGCGCCAGTGTTCCAAGGCGTTAGGTGGCCAATGCCAACATGCTCTAGATCCTCATGACTTGGCCTGCAAGCCCCAAGCTAACAAGAAGAGTGGTGAGGCAGGACAGAGCAAGTACTAGACTTGGAACCACACCACCCAGGCTCTAGACCAGGCGTCCTCAAACTACGGCCCTCGGGCCACATGCGGGTGTTTTTGCCCATTTGTTTTGTTTACTTCAAAATAAGATATGTGCAGTGTGCATAGGAATTTGTTCATAGATTTTTTTAAACTATAGTCCAGCCCTCCAGCGGTCTGAGGGACAATGAACTGGCCCCCTGTTTAAAAAGTGTGAGGACCCCTGCTCTAGACCATCCTCTGTCAGATCTCTTGAAAGTGAGGAGGGCCATTCATTTTAACTAACAGTTACTGAGCACTTAGCACATACCAGACTCTGCCCTGGACCCTGGGCACAAATAAAAATAAGACACAATTCCTATCTTCCAAGGTTTCAAGGTGAGGAGCCAGGAGGAGTGTAGACAAACTTGTAAACAGATAATGACATTAAAATTCGGTAAGATCTTAATCCAGGTATGAACAGAAAGCTGTTGAAGCCCAGAGGGACAACTAGCTAGATTAAAGATCACTTCAGCATAGCCAATAGGCTTTGCAGCCAGACCACTTGGGCAATATCTGGCTTCCCCCTTACTAGCTGTGTGACCTTGAACAAGTTAATTAACCTCTCTGTGCCTTGGTTTCTCATCTTCCAAATGAAGATGATAATAGTACCTATTCCCTTGGATTGTTCAATCAATTAGGACAGTGCCTAGCATGTAATGAGCCCTACATATATTATACTAATGTTATAGAATTTCCACAAGTCCATGAGATTGTAAAGGAACTAGTGAATGAAAGGGAATCCTTTATTTCAAAAACCAAATCTAACTGTTTTGGAGAGAATGAAGATAAGCATATATTTTGTGCTTATTAGGCGTCACATGGTTAACCAACATCCCAAGGAAGGAGTATAATGGAATGCCCTCTTGGATGCCCAAAAGTCTGTGTCCAGGCTTCCAAACAGGAGCCTTTGGCATGATCAGTAGTATATATTGTGGTTAGGAGCTTATGCCATGGTTAGGAGTATATGGTATGGTTAGACCTATATGGCTTGGTTAGGGGTATATGGCATAGTTAGGAGTATATGGCTTGGTTAGGGGTATATGGCATGGTTAGGAGTATATGGCATGGTTAGGGGTATGTGGCATGGTTAGGGGTATGTGGCATGGTTAGGGGTATGTGGCATGGTTAGGGGTATGTGGCATGGTTAGGGGTATGTGGCATGGTTAGGGGTATGTGGCATGGTTAGGGGTATATGGCATGGTTAGGGGTATGTGGCATGGTTAGGGGTATGTGGCATGGTTAGCGGTATGTGGCATGGTTAGTGGTATGTGGCATGGTTAGGGGTATATGGCATGGTTAGAGGTATATGGCATCGTTAGGGGTATGTGGCATGGTTAGGGGTATGTGGCATGGTTAGGGGTATATGGCATGGTTAGGGGTATGTGGCATGGTTAGGGGTATGTGGCATGGTTAGGGGTATGTGGCATGGTTAGCGGTATGTGGCATGGTTAGGGGTATGTGGCATGGTTAGGGGTATATGGCATGGTTAGGGGTATGTGGCATGGTTAGGGGTATGTGGCATGGTTAGGGGTATGTGGCATGGTTAGGGGTATATGGCATGGTTAGGGGTATGTGGCATGGTTAGGGGTATGTGGCATGGTTAGCGGTATGTGGCATGGTTAGCGGTATGTGGCATGGTTAGGGGTATATGGCATGGTTAGGGGTATATGGCATGGTTAGGGGTATGTGGCATGGTTAGGGGTATGTGGCATGGTTAGCGGTATGTGGCATGGTTAGCGGTATGTGGCATGGTTAGGGGTATATGGCATGGTTAGAGGTATATGTCATCGTTAGGGGTATGTGGCATGGTTAGGGGTATATTGCATGGTTAGGGGTATATGGCATGGTTAGGGGTATATGGTATGGTTAAGAGCATATGGCATGGTTAGGAGTATGTGGCATGGTTAGGAGTTTGGGGCATTTTTAGGAGTATGGGACATAGTTAGGGGTATATAGCATGGTTAAGAGCATATGGCATGGTTAGGGATATATGGCATGGTTAGGGGTATATGGCATGGTTAGGGATATATGGCATGGTTAGGAATTTATGGCATGGTTAGGAGTATACGGCATAGTCAGGAGTATATGGAATGGTTAGGAGTATGAAGCATGGTTAGGAGTATATGGCATAGTTAGGAGTATGTTGGAATGGTTAGGAGTATGGAGCATGGTTAGGGGTATATGGCATAGTTAGGAGTATGAGGAATGGTTAGGAGTATGGAGCATGGTTAGGAGTATATGGCATAGTTAGGAGTATGTTGGAATGGTTAGGAGTATGGAGCATGGTTAGGGGTATATGGCATAGTTAGGAGTATGAGGAATGGTTAGGAGTATGGAGCATGGTTAGGAGTATATGGCATAGTTAGGAGTATGTTGGAATGGTTAGGAGTATGGAGCATGGTTAGGAGTATATGGCATAGTTAGGAGTATGAGGAATGGTTAGGAGTATGGAGCATGGTTAGGGGTATATGGCATAGTTAGGAGTATGAGGAATGGTTAGGAGTATGGAGCATGGTTAGGGGTATATGGCATAGTTAGGAGTATGAGGAATGGTTAGGAGTATGGAGCATGGTTAGGGGTATATGGCATAGTTAGGAGTATGAGGAATGGTTAGGAGTATGGAGCATGGTTAGGGGTATATGGCATAGTTAGGAGTATGAGGAATGGTTAGGAGTATGGAGCATGGTTAGGAGTATATGGCATAGTTAGGAGTATGAGGAATGGTTAGGAGTATGGAGCATGGTTAGGGGTATATGGCATAGTTAGGAGTATGAGGAATGGTTAGGAGTATGGAGCATGGTTAGGAGTTTGGTGCATGGTTAGGGGCGTTCTGCATTAACACTAGGAAAGGACTATTCTTTGATGTGCAACCAGCTTCCAAAGAACACACAGGGAGAAGCTAACCATCCCCTTGCCCACCCTGCTAGGTCAGGCCGTGGGAGAGAAGTCTGGAGCAGGAACATTTTGGGTCCCTCTCTGATTCCTGCCTCTCGGAGGGAAAGCAGGCAGGCGGGTGGGTCTTTCAGCTCGGAAGTTGCGAAAAGGACAGTAGAACTTGGCCCAGACAGGAATAAAGGCCATGGGGCTGGCGACTCGGGCCAAGTAGAAGCAGCTGTGCACTGCTTAGGAAGGCCCGTCTGGGAAATGGGGGTCAAAAGAGAGAGGGTAGACACTCAGGAGACTAGACTGGGGTCTTATGAGGAATTGAAGAGGAAGGAGACCACGTTAGGCCCTGGACAATCAATATTGAGTAAGACAGGAAAACAAATCACCTTAAGCACATGCCTGCGACAGTAGAGGGGAGTCAGACTTATGGGAACAGGGGTGTGCTCGGAAATATTTAACAACCAGCTCTCGTAGGGCAAGGAATGCCATAGAATTTGCTAATTTCCCAAGTGCAAAAACTACCACTGTGGCTGACTTCAACCTACCCACGTGATGTCACTAAATGTCCTATGATAACGTTATTTCTGCTGTACAGACACAATAGAGATACAGAAGGCCTCAAGTGCCTGGATAATAGGAAAGTGTAGGAAAAGAATCAGGGAGTGATGGGTTTTGAGTAGTTATTGCCTTTGTTTTGAATATAATTTTTTTAAACTGTAAATTTACGTAATTTAGTTTTTAATAATGACCACGATTTACAATTGGCTTGCACGATTCCTGATGACTTAACATCGGGCTGTGGAAGCTGGGCCGGGCTGGCTCCAAAGTGCCCCTGTGCGCGGATCTCACTGAAGTCCTTGGAGCCGCCATTTGCTTAATGATAAACTAGGACCCTCTTCCTCATGATAATCATCACAGCTCGGTCACAGGGTTCTTGTGAGGGTCACAAAAGTATGTGGAAGCATTTCAAAAGCTGTACACAGTATATAAATGGGATACACAGACAAAAAGTATTATCATGGGAACAGAATAATCTAGTGAGCAAGAGGGTAGTGTCTGGAGGCAGATTGCCTCAGTTTGAATCCTGGCTCTACTTTTTTAAAATTCTAAGGACCTTGGGCCGATTCTTACTCTCTTTGGGCCTCAGTTTCCTCATGTATAGAGTTTCTGTGAGGCTTAACTGAATTAATATTACAAAGCACTCAGAACGGCGTCTGGCACGCGGTAAGCACCACTCAAGTATTGACTAAAATTGTTTAGCAACGTGAACAGCAGTGAGCTTACAATTCTTCCAGAACCAGAAGCTCTTTTAACTGAGAAGCCCTAGCTCCCAGCCTCTACTCTGCCTGGTTTGAAAAAGACAGCTCCCCTCTATGGTAACGGATTTGCTCTGTGCTAACAGCCGATGCTTTTTAGATAATGAACCCTAAGGCCTATTGAGGAGATAAAGATGCTGCTCGAATCAGATTCCATAACCACTCACCATAGTAGCAGAGGGGGAAGAGCTATCTTATTACATGCCTGGCTGGCTCAATTACCTCAACCCTGACATAGACAGACACTGGAGCCGGCCCAGGGCAAAGCCCCAGAGTTGGAGGGGCAGTTAGCTGCCCCAACGACCCTGGTCTCATTTGCTATCTCAGTCACCACAGGCCCCAGGGCTGGACATGGGTAAGAAAGCAGACAGACCGGACAAGAGAGATGGAGGACAGTTCCAGACAGGAAACAGGGGCCCTGGCTGCCATAGTAGCCACAGACTGGCTCAAGGAGTTTAGGGTTCTCAGGCAAAGAGTCAGGGACAGATTTAGGGGATGGAGGGGAAGGTGGGTGGGAAAGTGGTCAGGGTCTCCTCACTAGGAATGAGGAAGTCAGGTGTCATGATGGACAGATGAGAATAGAAAGATGGAAGCAAAGAAAGCCTCCATCCACAAGGTGAAAAAATCAAGGTAGGCTGATAGGGCCAGGTTTTTCCAACTAAGTAATGGCAACCATTAGATAATCCTGAATTCCACATAGTGGTCAGAGCCATCATTTTCTTTTTCTTAATGAACTAGAATAGAGTACTGTGGTATACAGACTGCCTAGATACTCATCAATCCCTTTTCCTCTTCCTGGGTGCTCAGGCCATGTTTCCCTGCAGCCCTTACAGTTAGGTTAGAGTCACGTGACTAGGTACAGGGCCAAGGGAACATAGGCAAAAATGATATAAGTCACTTACAAGCCTAATTATAAAGCCTTCCCTCCCCTCCATTTTCCTCTCCCTTGCCTCCTCTCCCCTCCCCTCCACTCTCCTCTCCCTTCCTTCCCCTCCCCTCCCCTCCACCCTCTCTCCCTCTCTCTTTCTGCCATGACCCTGGGTTGAAGATGGTGGCATCATAATATGGAAAAAGCCTGGTGGAGAGGAAAAAAGGCCAGGAATCAGAGCTTCCTGATCTGCACTGGGCTAGGCCATGAACAAGAAATAAACGTTTATTTTGTTAAGCCACTGAGATTTAGGGTCTGTTTGTCTCAACACCTAGCAAGCATTGCCCTGACCAATAAGTATAACAATAAAATGGAATGGAGTGCAAAGGAAGGAGTATAATGGAATAGATTAAATTAAACTAGAATAGAATAGAGTAGAATAGAACAGAAACTATCAGAGTGCATTGCAGACAGTGAAAAGTAAATATTGTTTAGTGAAGCATTTGTTTCAGTTCATATGTACACTACTTCTCAATATAAATTTTATTTTTTGCTGGAGGTGGAGGTGAAAAGTTTTGAAAATCACTGCCTTAGAGCTGAAAGGAAGGTTGAGGGTGTGAATCAAGAAAAAGCTTTAGATAAGATGAGGATTACACATGCACTACCCTTTCAAGAAAGGTGCTATGGACTTGCTGGCCATCTCTACCTTATGGCTGTTTGCTGTGCAAGTTTGTTGTTTGAGCCTGCCCAGTCCACTTTGCCTGCATTTGGTAATAGCACCCTAGTCTTAGTCCATTTAGTCTATCTGGGGCTGGGGGCTGACTCTATCCCTTGGAATCAAGGTGGTGGGGGGACACATGTATGAAGTCTGGACAAAGTGTTCCATTCCTGGAGCCACAATGATTGGTTCAGGAATGAACACATGATCCAAGTTGGTCCAATCAGAGCTAAAACGGGGACTTTGGTTGGAGTTATCAAAACAATAGGTGTATTATTTCCCCTGGTTTGGGAGCTGTGGGAATGTAAATCTGAAGCTGCTGGCAGCCATCTTGCTGTTACAGGGGAGAATCTGCCTGAGAATAGAACCATCATTGAAGAAGGCAGAGCTAAGAGATGGAACAAGACCAAGTCCTGATGACATCATTTGAACCCCTGGGTCTAGCCATGCCTGAAGTCATCCTTGTGGTTTTGAGTTGATTCTACAAATTCACCTCTTCCCTTCTTTCAGTTTGAGTTGGGCTTTTGACACCTGTAACTGAAAGAGTCCTGAGGCTGTGTCTTCTACGTCTTTAAGATGTCACTTGCTTGGTAAAATGGGCTCCCAAAAAGGATTAAAGTAGAAAATAGTTGGTCCTCAGGCCCCTCTAGCCTTTGCTAAGGAAAAGTGGTTTCAATCACTGAAGAATCAGGGTTCAACATATGGAAAAATTATAAGGTAAAGTAAAGGAAAAACTCATTTTTTCTTGTTTTCTGTTTTGAGAGGCTGAAGAACAGATGAATACCATTAGAACTACTAATACATTTCTCTTCATTTATTCAACAAATATTTATTGAACATCTTCCATGTGCTAGGGACTACGTTAGACCATGGAGATTATTGGCCATGGAGTACTATTGAGTAATAACAGAACAAATTCTTATAAAGTGCTTGCTATGTGTTAGCCACTGTTCTGAGAACCTTATGTTTATTAATCTTACTGATCCTTCACATCTACCCTCTCAGGCAGATACTATTACTAACTCTCATTTTACAGATGAAGGAAACTGAGGCACAGAGAGGTTAAGCTAGGAAGAATCACAGCTTATGTTGAACCCTGAATGACTGGCTTCAAGTCTAAGTCTTAAAATCATTCAACCACATGGCCATGATCCTTGCTCACTCTAAGATCTTTGTTGTCCCTACAGAGAACTATCCTCTAAACTTAAGATCTCTGCTCTCAGTCCCTTCTACTAGAATTCAGTTTAACAAAGTATGACTTTGATTTTGACTTGAAGTGTAGCATCACTTGTAGAATTTCAAGCACTGATCAATTTACCTTTCTGAAATTAGTCTAACCATTAGTGATATGTGTGACCTTGCAGGGGGATAAAAAGTTACTTGGAGACACAGTTTAGCCTAATGGTTAAGAACACAGTGTTTGGACTCACCCTAGATACTGGGTTCAAGTCTCTACTCTGCTATTTTCTAGCTGTGTGACCTTGCAGAAGTTACAGGGCCTCTCTGAGTTTCTGTTTCTTAATCTTAGAAATGGGGTTAATGATTCCAACTCATCTTGTTGTTGCACAACTATAATAAGTAATAAAGTGTCTGGGGCCAAATTGGCCCCCAGGAAATGCTGGCTATTGTCATAACTCTTCCTTTTTAGCTCTCAACTCTCTGTTCAATGAGGAGCTGGGCAAGATGCTCTCTGAGGTCTCTCTCTGCTGGTGTAAGTTTGGGTGACTACTATTTTCCAAATGCTAATTTGGGAATGGTAAATTCCCATTGTCATGGGTTTTCTTCTTAAAGAATTATTTTCTGTTGTGTTTCTGTAAGATTGGGCTTTGTATGCTGATTTGAAACAGCCAAAGGAGCTTTAAGCCTTTCACATGACATAGTAATTTGATGCCCATAAAAGTGATGAAATGCCATATACTAAACCAGTAAGGAGGAGAATTCATGGGGCTAATGGCCCCGGGAATTCTCCTTCTGATGTGGGAGGGGGGGCTTGGCTTTCCCTTGACTCTTCTTACAATCCTGGAGACACTCCCAACCCCAAGCTAGAGGTGGTGACATTGGGGGAGGGAGGGTAGTTGAGGGAGAGCAGGGGAGGGGGAAGAAGAGAGGAGGGGAAGGAACAGGGAGGGGGAGTGTCAAGAAGAGGAGCAGAGGAGAGTCAGGGGTGGGGCAGGGGAAGGGAGGGAAGAAACAAGAGGAGGGAAAAGCAGGGGGAGGGGCTGTGGAGGGGAGGGCTGGAGCTCAACTAGTAGAATACAAAGAAGAACCAGGCAAAGGCTGGAGAAGTCAGCTCGGATTTCACCATGAAATGTTCCATCTGTCCTGGTAGAACCTGATTTCTAAAGCATCCTGTTGGAAACCATGGAAGAAACTCCCAAATAGGAAACCATACTGGGTTGAGGAAGAATTAGTGAGCATAGGATGCTCCTAAAAGACAAAAACTATCATAATGCCATTGACCTTTTTGTCACTCTGCAGGTCATTCACAAACTGGTTCATTTCATTGTTGAAATACAAAAGCAAAGGCAACGCAAACAAAAAATAAGTGAAGGAAGCTAAATGCCTATACTCCTCAGTGAAACACTCTTCAATGGGCTGAAGTGTCCTTCATTCATTCCCTTATTCGTTGCTTTGTCACCAGTCATTCATTGGGCATCTACTCTTTGTCATGCCCATGTTTGATGGAAGGGATTCAGACATAAGCAAGACACTGTCCCTGCCCTATAGAACAATGAAAATGCAGTGCCAGTTTTGATGCTCCTGCTTTCTAGAAGTGGGGGTCCATGTCCCCTTCTCTTGAATTTTATCTGGTCTTGATGACTTACTCGTAACCAACAGAATGAAGTGGAAATAACTTATGAGGTCAAGTCACAAAAATCAATACAGCTTCTGCTTCACTTTCTGGAACATTCACACTTAGAGCCTGAACCACCATGAAAGAAGTCTGAGTACCCTCAGGCCGCCATAGTGTAAGGCAGCCCAAGCAGCTACATGAAGAAATAATGTGTATGTGTTCTGATTAACAGACCCAGCTGATGTCCCGGGCAACATCTGAATCAACTTCCAGACTTGTGAGTGAAGACTCCAGGCAATTCTAGCCTCCAGGCACTCAGTTATATCCAACCGTTGAGTCTTCCCAACTTAGGTCCCAAACAATGGGAGGAAGAGGCAAACCATCCCCACTGTGCCCTATTTGAATTACTGACTCACAGAATCCATCCATAGGCATAACAAAAGTGTCATTTTATGTCATTAAGTTTTGAAATGTTTTGTTATGCATTAATTGAAACACTGCCCATTTGTGATACTTGCTGGGATTTACACATACCAATTTAAAGAAAGTTACTGTCCTAAGAAATTCACAGTGTGAGATGGGCACACCCAACCAACTCAGGGGCTTAACACTTGAGGACCAGAATGTGTCAAGAGGAAAAATAGTATGGCCCTCTAGGCAGCTTTATTCAATAGTCTAAAAATGACAACTAAAGCCCTCCTGCATACCATGATTCACGGATATTCTACCTGCTTAAACTCAATTTCATTTCCCACTGGTCATTCTTTTCTAAGAGCACAGATATCTACCCATGGTAGCCATGTATCTAAGAAAAGATGATTCCACCACAGAATGATAGAATGCTAGATCTAAAGGAGGTTTACATATCATCTGGTCCAACCCTCCCTCTTGCCTATTGAGGAAATTATTGAGGTGAGAAAGACTGGATGATTTATCCAGGGCCACACAGTTAGTTGGTGTCCAAGTGCCAGGATCCAGGGCTCCTGCCTCATTTCTATGCTCTGCGGCCTCTTCATCTGAACATCAGGGAAGACATTGTACTCTAGGTGGCATTGTGTGGAAATTCCAAACACAGATCTGCTAGATCTGGTAAGAATCCCAGTTCTGCTACTTACTAGCTGTGTGAATGTGGCCAAGTTGACTTCACTGAGTCTCCAATTTCTCATCTGTAAAACGGAAAATACTTATAATATTTATCAACCAGGGTTTGCTATGGGGTTTCATTGAGATGATACATAGCAAGCAGATAGCATTGTGCCTGGTTTGTGGTGTAGGGGTGATGGAAAACTTCCCCTTTCTCCTGCAAAGATCAACTCACAATTAAGGCAGATTAATAATAAGAAGAGGTTTATTTACCATTCCCATGGGGAGAATCACAGAGTGATTACCTGACATCCCAATGGGATCCATATATCTTTATACTCTCCTTTTAGAGGGAAGGAGGGAGATGAGGAGTATAGGTAATTCTGTTTGAGGGCAATATAAATGGTTGCTAGGGAGGATGAATAGATACTTGGGAGAATGAATGGATGAGAGGGAAACAGACTGACTTGTAAATTAACCTGAGAGACAGGTATTCTGTTTAAAATGCTTTGGGCCAAGTCTGGTTGCATTCTTGATTTTTCTTTCCTGCAATATAGTGAGATAACAGGGAAGGGAAGGGAAGTCAGTTGTTCTTTTAACAGTCTGTTTATGCGGATAGAGAGAAAGCCCCTTCCAAGGGCCTGTTGATCTCTAAGGGGCTTTAATTCAAAATACTCTTTATACCAAGGAGTTGTATTTTGGGGTGAAATTTCCTGGGCTCCTTCAGTAGTAAGCATTTATAAAGCCGAGATCTCTCTAGAGTGAAACATTCTGGCCTGTACTTTGCCGAATACAGGAAGATGTGGGATGGACTTTGGGTTGAGTGAGGAGGTTTTGTTTTTGTTTTTTGTTTTTTGTTTTTTTTTTGGTTTGAGAGTGGTCAAAGGTGTTCCAGGCCAGCACTGCCACAGTTACTGGCTTTATCTGAGCAGCTGTGATATTGACACATCCTCACCTCTCTTCCCTGACTGCCTGCCAGTAGAGAACTCCTTAGTTTGTCCCTTCTGAGACATTCCACACTGTGAATACTGTGTCAGTTTCTCTGGGTATGCACCTTGATCTGATTCTTTTCCCCTCTTGAATGGCGATGGCTCCCTGTGGATGTCTATGAAGGACTGTGATGGCATCAGCTTCCTGCTGCCTTGTGCCAGTGGAGTCCCATGGGAGTAGCACAAGTGCACCCCAGGGAAATAAACATCCACCTGCTCAGGCCTGGCTCCTGGAAGCTCAGAGCACCCTGCCGACCTCCTATCCCAGAACGACCTCACGATCTCAGGTCTAAAGTCAGGGAGAGAATTCCTTCCAAACAGAAGGAAGCTGCAGAGGACAGCCCAAGTTGACATTCCAATCTGGGAGTGTGAAGCCAATATTATGTCAGAAGAGGTGCCAATTACCAGAAGACAGGGCTGAATTTCCTTTTGCCTTTCATGGGCCCATGCTGTCATTCGGAAACATTTCTTATAATTGTATGGTGTGCCAAACATTATCTCTAGCCTCCAAATAGGGTACAAAGATGAACAAAATGGCAACATCACTGCTTTCTGCAAGCTCATAGTCTTCTGGAAGAAGGAATGACAACATCATGTGATCACTAATGAATTTGCCATGTGTACAGCCAGTAAGGGATACAGAAGATGTGGCTCTGGGTACTGTTGGAGGAAGAGGGAGGGGGTGAGGAAGACTTCATAGAGGAGGTGACATTCTAACTGTGTGCTCCATAATGAGTAGGGTTTGCCTAAAGTAATAAATGAGATCCAGGCCTAGGGAACAGCATGTGCACAAAAAAACCAAGGGGTTGAAAGAACATGGAGTGTTTGGGGGAGTACAAGCCACCTGGTAGGAAGGGAAAAAGAAGGTGTGAAAAGAGCAGGACTTGAGAGCCATTGGCTGCATATATAATCTAGAGTTTGTATTTTACTCCATAGGCAACGTGGAGCTACAGAAGGTTATTGAGAAGGAGAGGAGCACATAGTTTTGTATTTCAGAAGGCTAACATTGATCTCATGGTGAAGGGTGAAGCATATGAGGATGAACTTAATGTGAGGAGCCGATTTAGTAGGCACTGGCTTCATCCAGGCAAGAGCAGATGGGCGCTTCCATGTAAAATGGAAGAAGTTGGTGGATTTCCATCTAGCAGCAGTCTGACCAGACTGAGCTTACGCACACTCCTTTTGGTGTCCCCCAGGCTGAAACTAGCATTAATTGCTGCACAACTATTTGTTAAAGGGATGAGCAAATGTGGAATGCCCTGCCCTGCTTTCTAAGGACTCCTCATGAATGTGAGTCAGCAACTTTGCAAGACCCCAAATTGTACTCAGATCTTGACCTCCTGACATCGAACACAGAGCCTTCAGTTTATGACAGGGCAAAAGGACTGTTGTTGCTCTACCCTAATCACCCTAGATAGCAAAAGGCTCATTATTTAGGAGGCACTATGGACACAGGCCATCATGTTTCCCTGACATCCACAGATTTTGTATGAAGTCAAGAGACAAGGGAGCAGAAGTTAGGTGATTTTGACCATCATACCAAAATGCCATGGATGTAGATGTTTGCTGCCTTCCACTCCCGTCTCTTACAGTTCCTGGGTCCATTCAGAGCTGTTAGCTCATCTTTGTGTCCTTTAAGTCCTGGGGACAAGAGAAGTGCCTAGGTTTGGGTCCCCCCAGAAGCAGATCCAAAGACAAAGACTCAAACCCAAGTATAGAAGTCTCTCCTTAACCCAGGGGGATATGTCCCAAGACTCCCAGTGGATGGATGCCTGCATATGCTTTGGTTTTTCAATGTGACCACAGAGCAGGCTACTAAGTGACTCACAGGTGGGGAGCATCCACCTCATGATGCTGGACAAAGGGATAATTCATGTCCTTAGGGAGATGGAACAGAACAGCATGAGATTTTATCACACTACTCAGAACGATGTGCAATTTAAAACTTATGAATTGTTTACTTCTGGAATTTTTCATTTAATATCTGCAGACTGCATTTGACCTCAGGTAACTGAAACCAACCTGGGAAAGCAAAACTGTGGGGGTTGGAGGACTACTTTTGTTTCTTTGGAAGGTGGTCCCAGGAAACACTGAGTTGGAAAGTGGACAGGTGAGAAGACAAGGGAAGGCAGCCACAACTTGCTGTGTTAATAAGCAGGTTGCCACCGTGGGTGACTGGGGCATGATCCCATTGGGGAATCAGGGGGATAGTGTCAAACACACGCCAGAGTTGTCCCACCTGATTCCAGAGCCTCCAATCTTCAGAGACCTTGGAACAGTGATCAGTAAACCAGTGAGTCTTAGAATCACCAGATGTGTGTGTTTAGAAGGCAGATTGCTGGGCTGCACTACCTGCTGCTGGTTCAGTAGGTCTAGAGTGGGATCTAGCAATCTCCGTTTTAAAGGAGAATTCCAGATAATTCAAAATGAAGATTGAGAAGTACAGTCATAGAAGGTGTTGGGCACAGACAGAGGAAAATGAAGATAGCAGGAGGAAACAGAGGCAGAAAGTGAAGTGGTAATGAGATGCGGAATAGAGGAAAAAGAACCCGAAGAATGCTGCAAACAGGGGAGGTGACTGCGAGTGTCACAGGTTCCCAGGAAGTGACTTCTGCGTCAAATAATTGCTTTAGAGCTCTGAGCATTAGAAAGTAACCTCCCCTCTAATAAACTTGGAAGACAAACATGAGTATTTGAAGCTAGTAAGAGAGACTGTCAGGCTATCTTTCAGCTGGACAGAAAACTCGATAAGACAGCATGTGTGTACCCACACATTACAACTTAGGAGGAACCAACACCCAGGAACACCTAGGGAAAAAGAAGCTCCAGGAATGCCCAACTAGATGGAATGAATTGCATGGTATATAAAAGCATCAATTTCTCAGAAGGTAAATTTGTTTTGTCCTGCCGTATGGCTCTTAGGTGAGCTAAACACAGCATTACTTTCTTGGTGATAGACCCCTCTCTCCAGAAAAAGAAAAAAAAGAACATAAAACAAACTCCAAAACATTCAAAAATCCCAAATGCCTAGAGCTGCTTTCACCACTTCAGTCTTGGAGGAAAGTGGATGTGGATTTGTTGAAAGACTGCATGAGTCAAGTTTAGGCAGTGAAGGACAAATTCCTGGTGAAGGTTAGTCCAGTGGTTCTTACACTTGAGCATACATTGGAAAGACCAGGAGGGCTTGTTAAAACATCTCTGTTGGCCCCATTCTCAGAGTATCTGGTTCAGCATGTCTAGGGTGGGGTGCAAGAATTTGCTGATGCTGCTGGTCTGAGGCCCATACTTTGAGAATCACTGCGTTAGAACAAAGGCCAAGGTTTAGACCAATGTTAAACCACGGCCTTTGTATGCTTTGTTCCTTAGAATGTCCAAGGAAATTTTATATGAAGACTTGTCTAAAATGTGGGGGCAGGCCGGGCGCTGTGGCTCACGCCTGTAATCCTAGCTCTTGGGAGGCCGAGGCGGGCGGATTGCTCAAGGTCAGGAGTTCGAAACCAGCCTGAGCAAGAGCGAGACCCCGTCTCTACTATAAATAGAAAGAAATTAATTGGCTAACTGATATATATACATAAAAATTAGCCGGGCATGGTGGCACATGCCTGTAGTCCCAGCTACCCGGGAGGCTGAGGCAGAAGGATCACTCGAGCCCAGGAGTTTGAGGTTGCTGTGAGCTAGGCTGACGCCACGGCACTCACTCTAGCCTGGGCAACAAAGCGAGACTCTGTCTCAAAAAAAAAAAATAAAATAAAATAAAATAAAATAAAATAAAATAAAATAAAATAAAATAAAATAAAATAAAATAAAATGTGGGGGCAAAACGAGAAGATATCTGCAGACTCTAGTCAAAAGCGTGGAAGAGGGGAATCCTGAAAAGCAAATATTCTTTTACCCTAGTTGGATGAACATTTCTACCTCCTACCTGATTCTTAGGGAAAGGGACTTTATATAGTGGGGCCGTAATTCTCCACATTCCTTCAACATGAAAGTGATGTATTTATATCTGCTCTATTAAAAGACACCAAGTAAAATGGGAAGCTCTATGTCAACCCCTGGCTTAGAATACAGGTCATTCCCGGCCTCAGAGGAGACTAGACACCTTCATATGAATAATGAACTCCCTAGAGACCCTTAGTTTCACCTAGTAATTTTCAATGCTTGGGACAGGCATGATACACGGTCTCATATTTCCAGCCTCTTGCAGAATCCTGCAGGCCAATTTTTTTTTTTACTGCCCTAGCATTAAGGCAGTTTTGCTGGACATAAACTTCTCAGGACATGAGTTGAACTAGAGTAGAATTACTTCTCAGGGTATACAAAATCAGGATCTCCTTAGCCCTAGGCCATAAATTAGGCTGTTGGAAAGGAACATGGTAGTTCTTTGAGGTCACTAGAAGATACTCTAGGGCTGTACTTAACTGCAACTGGAGAAAGGCAGCTACTTAATAAATCCCAGAGGGGGCTCCATTCAGCTTCCTCAGTCCGTCATTCTATTCAGACCATAATGTGCCTCTACATTTGCATTCACAGTCCAACTAGAGCTCTTGACTTTGGCTTTCACTTTAATCTGCATCTGTGGATTATCCGCAGACGTTCAGCTCTCTAAATCATAGGGTGAATTAAGGTCACAGATTAAATTAGGAATAAGACATTGAAGGAGAATCTCTAAGAACAGCTCTTCATAACAATTTGGGGGATTCCTAGGCTTCTATGAGAAGCTTAGAGAAACAGTGGACCCTCTTCCCAGAAAAATGCACCTATAGAAAACATTTTGCATACAATTAACTGCACAGCTTCCTCACATTAAGAAACCATAGTTGATGCTGCAAAAGGATAATCCCAATTAAACAGAAGAGGCTGGAGTAGGAGGAGGAAATGAGGCAGAATAAGGAAGAAGGGCAAGTCTCAGGGTTAACTGTCCCCCTGTATTAAAGTAACATAACACTAACTGCTGTAACAACTTTCTGAATTTAAGTGTGTTAACACATAACAGTCCCTTGTGGATGTTCCTGGGCATCAAGTGAGTGACTTTCCCACAGGTGGTGATTTAGGGACACAGGCTTCTTCCACTTTGTAGCTGTATTGTCTTCGAGAAAGTTAGAGTTCTGTGCATACAGCCAGCAGGAGAAAGAGCACCGATAAGGTACATCTACTTCTTCCAAGCCTTAGCCCGGAAGTGCTGCATTATCACTTCCGGTCGCATTTCATTGATGAGAACTGATTACAGGACTACGTGTGGATATAAACAGGGCTGGAGAATGCAGCCCCTGTTTGTAAAATCATTTCCTAGCAACGCCTCCCCACCATGGAAAGAGGAGCATTAAGTTTTGGTGGCCAGCAAGCTATATTACTTCCTAACCATTGCATGCAAGTGAAATCAGGTTAAAATAAATAACAAGCTGCCTTTGAAGAGAAAAGAAACTACCAAAAGACATTATGTGTAAAATAGGGCAGCTTCAGTCTATCCTTATTGATAGCAAGTAGATGAGTTTGCAGACAAATTGCCTTTCAGCCTCAGAATTTTTTTCCTTCTTCCTACTTCTAACAAAAGCCCCAGACCCAGGAGCAATTTCCCATTTATAATGGATGCTTTCCTACCCATCCATCTGAACCAGAATTTGGTTGGTTAATTAAGAAAAAAAAAAAAGTAAAGAAGGGAATCATTTAAAAAATGGTACATACAAACTTGAAACATTCTATTTAACTTAAAACATGTAAATATACATTCATTCACTAAGCTTTTGATGTACATCCAAGTAATTTTCTTTGAATACAAATCTGCCAATAGGAGTTGCAAGCTTTCCTTTTTGCATGAGCTGTACCTAAAATATACTGCCTGTAATTTCCAGTTTCAGTTTCTTGAAAGTGGAGCAAGACACTTGTGAAGCAAGCTCAATGCATAATCTCACCAATTTTTCAATGATTTTTTTCCAAATATTTTACAATTGTTTGGCACACACATAATTCAACAGTACTTCTAGCTACCTGCTACTATTGAATCTTTCCAAAATGCTCCACTTAGTTTCCACAGAAACAAGCTCTTTTTGCATTCATATTTCATCAATTCACATGTTGTACAAATTACTTAGTTTTAATAACAAGGACAACTGAAAAAATTATCAGAAGGAGGTCTGGAAGCAAACATAATCAACTAGTAGTAAGTGTGGAGCTCAGCCAGCGAGAACAGAAGCACTGGCGTGGTACAGTACGGTTCAGAGCGCTCAGTGGGCAGGGACCTCAGTCAACATGTCTTGCAGAGGGGATGGGGAGCTTTGGCTAATTTGGTGTGGTCGCCAGTCTCTAAGATAGTGCACAATGACCCTTCCCCTTTGGTATTCAGATTCTGTGTAGTCTCCTCCCACTCTGAATTTATAGCTGGTCCATGTGACCAACAGAATATGGCAGAAGTGTCCACTGTGTGACTACAGGGGATCAGTCATAATGGGTATTGCAACTTCTCCCTTGGTTTCTTAGATCAAGAGCTTGCTTTGGAAGAAGGCAGTCATCATGCCATGAGGACATTTAAGCAGCCCTGTAGAGAGACCCACATGGAAAGGACCTGAGATCTCTCACCAACAGCCAGCACCAATTTGCCAGTCATGGGAATGGGCCACTTTGGCAGCAGACAGTTCAACCTCAGTCAAGGCTGTGGATAACTGAAGCCTTGGCTAACCTTCAACTGAACTGTTATGGGAAATCTCAAGCCAGAACCATTTGGCCAACCTGCTCTTGAACTCCTGATCCACATAAGTTTTGGAAGATAATAAATATGTATTATTTTAAGCTACCAAATCTCAGGGCAATTTGTTAGCAGTAATAGACAACTGATACATTTGGCTAAATGCTTACATGTCTGTCATTTAGAGAAGCTTCTGCAATCATGGTCTGTCTATTGTGCAGGAAACTGTCCTACCTGCCTTTGCTTTTCTAGGAGTGGTGGCCATAGACCATGTGTAAGGTGGTTGATTTAAGGCTGTGATCATGAAGGATAAAGGACCGTTTGAAGATAAATTGAGAAATCTTGGCCTTCTTAGCACTAGACTCAACCAAGCTAACAAATTTGGGTTTGATTTAAGTTATGGGCAGATAACCAAAGCTTTTTTTATTCAAAGTGTGTTCATGAGCCAGCAGCATTGGTATCACCTGGGAGCTTGCTGCATTTCATTGTCCTTTCTTCCTATCCCTTGTGGCACTCTTGTTTGCTTTAATGGGGCAAAGTCACCGAAAGCCAGTAATGTTTTCTCTCTACTTGAGGGTGCACAAGCACATGGCTCCAGGAAGAAAACTCGCATGTTTCTGACTGTGGAATGCCTAGGACACATGGTTCCTAGGAGGGTGAGACGGCAGACTGCTGCCTCATGTCATTAACATCCCAAGATTCTCCATCAGGGTGTGAGACAAGCAACTAACTAGGAGCAAGGAGGCAGGATTTTTAAGGACCAAGCAGGAGGCTGGAGAAGTCATTAATTATGTTATCACAAAACATATTTGGTGCTTTTTCTTAACAGTACAGCTACCATTGCTGCTGGTAATGCCCTTTTATTTGTCCAGGGGGCTTTGCTCCCATTAGATTAGATTAAGTGTCTCATCTAAGGCACAATAACAGATTTGGCCCCCTGGTTTAGCTGCTGGCTGTGGTTGACTGATACCCAAGCTTTTGACTCCCTGCTGCGTATCTAAGCGGTACAAGCTGCAGTCAATGCATTTAATCTACATAAAAAGAGCACAAATTGCACGTTAGCCATTTTGAATCCAGTAATCAGGATTTTCTCCCCCTGCTCTACTTTACCCTCTTCTGGACAATATGAGGCACTCTTGTGTGATCCAGAGAGGTTGCAAATTTTTTTTTTTTTTCTGAGTCAGGTAAAAAGAAAAGTCTTTTGCATTTTAATTGCATTTGATCTGCTCATTGAATGACTCCTGTAATTTATATATTGTTCATAGTTAGTGCTTTCTGCAGTCCTGCTGTGCAGCTGATAACATAATTCACTCACACGCTCCTGCACCTTGGGCTCCGTGGGTTGTGGCTTGGGCTTTCTTTTCTTTCTGAGTTTGCAAAATTCTCTCTCATCCTTCAGAGTCAAGCTACTGTGGCTGCTGTCAGTCATTATCTGCTTATGCAGGTGTAGTGAAAAGGCCACTCAATGAGCCCCAGCCTATTTCTTTGTTTACGTTGAGAGATTGCCCTTTCCTCTCCAGCTGCCTGTGCTATATTTGCAGCCCCGCTGGCTGTTTGTGACGCAGCTTCCTCCACACCCACCCTGGCTCCTGCAATTAATTGACTTAAACTAGAGCTGTGAAAAGAACAGCAAACCCAGGTAACTATAGAGGGAAGTGAGATCCAAGACAATCCATAAAGAGAAAGGGGATAATTAGTAGGGAATGGGGAGATGGCTCTTTTAACAATTTCTGAGTGCATTAGATGGTGAGCTCTTTGGAATCAGAGACCTGCTAGTTTTGTGATTGGAAAAACATTATCAACATTGAAAGCAAGTCAAAGTTCAGTTTTTACAATACGTTTAGATGTTTAACCATTTTATTCTTTTCATGTTCACGCTGAAGCTGTATTCCGCACCTTCTCCTGAATTATGGACTTTGAGTTGGATTATTTTGGCCCATCTTAGATTTTGCTTTAATGGTTTTGTTCTCAAAACCCTTTGGGTAGAGATTAAATCCTTGCCACTCAAAGTGTGATCTGCAGACCTGCAGCATCAGCAGCATCAGACAATTTGTCAGAAATGCACACTCTCAGGCCTCACTGCAGAGCTACTGAATCAAATCTGCATTCTGAGATTTCCAGGTGGCCTGTACATCACCATTTGAGAAACAGTGGATGAGGCAGTTGGGTCTCAACCCCAGCTGCACATCCAAACCATCTGAGAGCTTTGAACAAAAATACCGATGCCTAGACCCTGCCTCCAGAGATTGATTTAATCCCTCTAGCATAGTTAAAAGCTCCTTAAGTGATCTAACATGAAGCCAAAGGCAAGAATCACTGGATTACACAAAATCTTAGCAAAGGATAGCATCCTTAACAAACAATTCTAAACCTAAATCAGTGCCCCATGGCCACTTCCAAAATCTCCACCCCTGCCACCCTCCTGGTCTCCCAGGGCAACCAGCAGGGATTTCAGCACAATATAACTTAGTAAGTATTTATACAGTCCCTCTTATGGGTCTATCTCAACTCATCCCACAGATCCACTCAAACAAGCCAGAAGGCAAAATCACCTTGTGGGCAAGTCAGTTTCTGTGGAGTCTCCTGTGCCATGATACTGAAAGGTCACCCTGTTTGTGTATGCTGATGGCTCCAAGGGACTCTGAAGGTGGGTTTTCAGACAGCTCTGAAACATACCCCTTTGTAGAAGTTGTAGGACACTCCAGTAAGGATTCCTAAGCATCAGCTTCAGAGAATCCCAATTTCATGGGCATGCATGATTTAGTATTTTGGCATCTTTTCTAGCATATGTTTAGCAGCTTTCTGATTTGTTTTTTATTAGAAAAGAGGCAGGTGGTCCCTTGGAAAAGATTTTGGAATAGAAATCAGAAGGCCTGAGTTCAAGTTCTTATTTCACCACTAAGGAGTTTGTTATAATGTCTGCAATTTACTTTTAAATTCCTCACCAATTACAGAGTGACATTACATGTGTCAAATTTAGGTTAAGCATTAACCCAGATGCCAATCAATTGTGCACACCCCGAGGTTGGTCTGTGGGCATTCTAAGCAGAGAAGCCACCCTCCAGAGGCTATTCTTGTACTCATTTCTACTATCTAGATACCTAGGTTTTGCTAATGAGCATAGCAAATGTCAGAAAGGGGTTTTATTGGTGAAATTAATGACTTAATTGCCATGATGAATGTTGAAATGAGCTCTCATTGATGAAATCACATGAGTTAGAAGTATGTGGATCGGCTCATATATTTCAGCAATATTCCCTTGTTCTTGTATGAACCCAGCATAAGAACTTAGTGACATCGATAGCTTGTACCCTAAGGAATGACACCCCAGAATTGAACCCTAAGTAAGTCCTTGCCCAACCATTGGTTTGGGAGGATTTCTCATTGCCTGATGCTTACTATAATGATATCATAATCCTATCTCTCTTTGTTGTTGTGTCTGCGTTCCATTGAACCTTCTATGCAACATGATATAGTTTGAGAGTTGCTTTCATCAAAGCCTTGTCCTGAGGCTGCAGCTGAGTAGCTAGCCCTCATTTACTCAAACATTTTCAGAGGCTACCATTCGCTACCAAGATATTTGTTGAACGTAAACAAATATGCATAGGTCAGCAACAACCTAGTTATGTGACCTTGATATTCACATCTAGTTTCTGTTCCTCTTTTGGTCATAGACATTTGATTCAAAAAATCAAGACATTATTTTAAAGATTTTTTTTGGCTTAAGATTCTAAAAATTTTTTTATTCTAACATATATTAAAAAAAAAACCCTAACAGATCAAGATACTGCAGGCAGTAGATGCTGTTTTTTAGCTCCCTGCCTCCCCCTAAACAGCCCTTCAATCGTAGCCCTCACTGTGTGACCCTTTTTTCAATAAGCATAATCCCAAACCCCTGGGAAACTAAGCCCATGTTTGCCATTCTCTCTGTATGGTCCCAATTAAGTCTGTGGATTGTAATATGGAATCCTGACAAGGTTGTGAATGTTGTTTAGTTAATAGAATATTCTGGCAAAAAGCAGAGTGGAGGAGATGATACTTTACAGTTGTGTCACTTAGCAGGCTCCTTTTATTCTGAGAAACACTGGCAATGGGGTTGGTTTTAATTTAACATTTTCCTTCAAGGCAACCTAGCAGTGGCACTCATCTCCCAGTGTGGCTTAAATGAAGCATCAAGTCCGACGACCCCACGGCATGGTGCTTTGTGGGGTGAGTCAATGAAAGCTATTGCAAGAAGCAGACCCCAAATGATGAGGCTCAGTCACTCACTTGTTCCAGCAAAGGAGGAAGAGCATGTTTAATTGACCCTTTGGTAGATAGTTGTTCTCATTTCATCCTCCTAAACAGCCTTGGTATCTTTCTATTGTGGCTTCCCAAGGATTCCTGGCGTGAGCCTTTTATAGTCCCTAATGAAGCCATTGTACTATTTTCAGTCAAGATCTGTGGCATGAAACAAAGAAGGGACTTGACAGAGCTGTTTCCACTGCAGTTATTGAAAATAATCCCAACCTATTGGGGCCAAAAATAACTGAGATCAAGACAAAGATTAAGCTATTGTTGCAATCTTGTGCAATAGCAACTCCAATGAGAAGAACTCTGGGCAACTAACCAACAGAGACAGTTCATCTCAAAGATTTTTCCTTAGAAAAATTCTTCAGGACATCTGGCCCCCAGCTCTGAAGTTTTCCTCTTTTGTGTTATCTAAACGTTTGTTGAGTTTCCACTTTACTATGTGTTCTTGGTTTTCTAAAATAACTTACCTTTATCTTAAAAGACAGCATAAAAGGAATGATCCACTAAGGGCTTCAAGAAGATTGTGATTACATATTATTGTGCCTGACTGCATCTTAAATAATGAGAATATTAAAAACGTGAGTATCAGAAGTCTTAGTTAAAATGTCTATGAAAGATAAGGTAGAAGAGGTTGACAGGTATTTCTTTGAGGTAATTGGGATTAATATATGTCCTCATCATATTCTAACAGTGGGTTAGTAATTGGCTACTAAGCAAGTTTATTTATTTGCAGTTATATAAAACTAAAAAGAGCACATAGTCCATTTCTTAGAAGGAATCTGAATATAAAATCCCAGTGATCCTAAATTTTTCCAGAAGCAAATGTAGTGATTCTTGAACTCAGATCAAGATATTTTTCTTAGATAAATATTTAATAAGTATGTGCCAATTACTATGTTTTATGTTTTCAATGTGTCCCCAAATTTCATGTGTTGGAAACTTAATCTCCAATGTGGCAGTAATAGGAGGTGGGGCCTAATGGGAGGTGTTTGGGTCACAGGGCACCATCCTCATGAATATATTAAGGCCATTATCATAGGAGTATGTTAGTTATAAAAGGGGAGTTTGGCCCCTCCTTGCTCTCTCTCACCTGTCCCCTCACATAAGATGCCTTCTGCCATGTTTTGACACAGCAAGAAGGCCTTCACCAGTTGTAGTCCCTTGATCTTGGACTTCCCAGTCCCCAAAACCATAAGCCAAATAAATGTCTCTTCATTATAAATTATCCACTCTCTGGCATTCTGTTATAGCAGCACATAAAGGACCAAGATACTGTGCTAAAAGATTAGGAGTATATACTTAAAAAATGAAAAGAGGTATCAATACAACTTTGAGAACCACCAGCTGCTACCCTGATTTTGAAATACATGCTCAAGCCTTGAGCCATGGGAAGTGCTAAAGACATACTTCCAATGCCAAGAGGCCAGTAGAAATGAGATGCAGATGCAGTGTCCTGGAGCATGGAAGGCGGAGCAGTCAGAAGGCCCAGAGGAGTCAACTTCTTAATTCACCCCATTCTCATTTTCTTACACTTGTTCTTATATCTCTGATGGCATTGGTCTCAAGGAAGGAGTGAGTGAGTCAGTTGGTCATAATGTCCAGTTTCTCAGTTATAGCTGTCCTTCAGAATCATGTATAGAGTTTTAAAAAAATGCAGATTCCCTAACCTCAGTTCAGATTTCAGATTCAGAATTATTGGGGTGGAGCTAAGGATTCTGTGCTTTTATTAAATCATTTGCCACATGCTTCTGATGCACAGCCAGAGTTAAGACATACTGGACACAGAACCCATGAACCCAGAACACTTTGTGCTGAGGGGCCAGGGTGCTAGAAAGAAATTAGAAAGCCAAGTCCCTGCCTACAAGATTTATCACAACCAGAGGAAAATGTTGAGGAGAAAATAAGAAAATAATAAAGAAAATAAGAGGAAAACAAGTAACTCAGAAGGAAGGCCATGGGCACTGTGTGGTGCTACATTTGCTGTTTCAGAGGTGGGATGTAGTATTGAAGCAGGTGCATCCCTAATATTTATAGGATCTGGAACCAGAGTACAAATGGAAGCCCACATGTACATCTAAATACTTAAAAGGTATAAATAAGCTACAAACTGTTAATCAAGACCCATTCATCCTCCTACTTTAACAAATATACCTTTGTAAGACCTGGAAGACCAGGTATGGATTTAAAATTATGGAATTCCTTGGAGTTCTGCACTGGATCATGATGGCTTGGGGAGAGTAAACCCAGATTGCCAACTGCCCCCCATCTTGTCACTCATTGACTCCATTCCCCACTACAAGGAGCTTCAAGGGCACATGGATCATTGGGTTTGGTGTCCACATAAATTCTATTCTCACCTTCATGAGAACAGCTACCTCTTGGCAGACCTCTGGTGGTCATAGTGGCTACATAGTCTGCCTTCGGGAATGATGACCCAGAGAAGAAGCCGGTGCAGGCTCTGGAAGCTGGCTTGAACCATTTGGGCAGGGAAAACCAAGGTTCCTGTCACTTAAACCATGGTCTAGAAGGTCTTGAGGAATGAGGCCTAGCCAGAGTGGAGCCCTGTAATGGGTAAGGCCCAGAAAAGGCCCAGAATAGGGACCTTCATGATAGGATCAAAGAATAACCCTGAGTATAGGCAAGATGGTGGATGAGTCCTGCAAACTATAGGCTTGGCCCATAGAAACATGGAAATCAGTGGAGAATAGACTCAGAGAAGAATAAGTTTGTCTTATTCCCTATCTTTTTAAACCTAGATGTGGGCTCAAATGTAGCTCTACCAGCCACACCTATCTCAGTTTTTGTTTTTTTAAATCAGTTAGGATTACGTTCAGCTGAAAGGAAAAAAACACAGTAGCATAAGCAAAATAGAAGTGTTTTCTCTCACATAAATGGAAAAAATCAAGGCTACTGTAGTGACTTCATAATCCCCAGGGTCATAGGCTCCTTCTATTTTGCTGCTCTGCCAATCCTCAAGATTTGGTGTCTACTTCATGATCCAAGATGGCCTCTTGAGCTTCACCCATCACAACTGCATTCCACTCAGCTGGAAGGAGAAAGAGCGAAAAAGAACGTGCCTCCTATTTAATTATACTTTCCAGAATTTGCATACCACACTTCCACCTTTATCTCATTGATCAGAACTTAGCAGCCACAACTAACTATAACTTGTGTCCAGCTAAGAATGGGGATTCTGTTCCTAAGGAAAAAAAATGAATTGGGTGACAATCAGCAGTGTCTGCTAAGGGACTTTTGATTTCAAACAATAGAAACTGACTCTGGAAAATTTAAGCAAGAGGGGAATTTACTGGATGGCTATTGTGTGGTTCAGATAATTGATAGGCTGAGTAGAAGGTCAGGCTCTGAAAGCGGGCAAGTAATCTATTTGAAACACCACCATCAACCCTACTCTCAGAGCTACCAGCACTATCAGACTCTAAATGCTATCGCTGATGCTGTGTACAATTTCTCATATGTCCCTGCATCTTGGTATCACTCTGTCTAGACCTATGCTGTCCAATACAATAGCTGTCACATGTGGCTGGTGGTACCATATTGGGCAGTGCAGATATAGAATATTTCCATCATTGCAGAAAGTTTTCTTGGTCTAGATTCAGAGTGCTGGACCAAAGTGTCTAATTTGCTAAGAAAGTTTATGTGCTGCCCTTTTGGCAGCTGGAGTGCCACTCATCAAGATGCATCAGAACTCGATAAAATTAGGCAGAATATTTGGATACTGGACAGCTAAAAAAGGAGAAAATGTCCTCTACATACCATGTGATCTTGAGCTAACTACTTCTCTAGCTTTCAATTTTTGAGCATTTGCACAATTGAAATAATGATAAGTGCCTCTTAGGGTTGTTATGAAGATAAAAAGATTAGATATAAAAATTACCAAGACCATCTGGGTTAATAGAGTCTTCGATATAATCACCAAATGCAATGCATGGTCCTTGATTGGATCCTTCTTTGAACAACCAGCTACAAAAGACATTGGGGGAAATTTTAATATGGAATGAGTATTAGATAATATCAAGAAATTACTGTTAATTTTGTTAGACATGATAATTGCATTATGATTATATAGGACGTGATAAAACTTTAAGGATATGATATTAGTATGCCCATAATTCTAAATACCTCAGCAAAAAGTAGATGAAAAATGTGGCAAAATGTTAACAATTTTTTAAATCTAGATGATAGATAAATGAATGTTATTCTCCTTAATCCTCATTATTTTTGATGTTCTTATAATTTATTCAAGAAAGAAAGAAAAGTATCCATGATAAGAGTTCAATAAATGTGAATTTCTCTTCATGTCTTTGTAGTCTTAGGGGCCTTATGGTGTTCTCACAATTATTGAAATGCTTTGCATACTCTTTCCAACCCACCTTCCCCACTTTTCTCAAGGCCATATACTTCAAGTTTCCTGCCCTTTCTCTGACAGCACACTCTTATGTATCTGTGGGGAATTTTGAACATAAGGAGTAGTTTGCCCAGTAACAAAAAGAGAGGGACTTGTTGTTCGCAGCACTGACACTGGATGCCAACAGTTTCCCCTTGTGTCATTTCACAGCAGGGGTTCAAAGAAAAACCAGCGCACTGTGTTTGTTTTCGCAACACAGTACAGTCAGATCAGCTCCCTTTTCCTGATGCCTAATCACAAAGGAATGGTATGAGGAAAGAGGGGAATGTGGCAACCAGTTTTTCATTTTAGCTGATCCACTTATTTAATAAATGTAGAGCAGAAAAGGATGGAAGTTTATAGGGTTCGAATCATCCTACAAAGAAAAATAATGGGAGACACAGAATTGGACCCAGAGTGGAGCACCTGATTTTCTCTCTGAGCGGTAGTGAGAAATTACTTACCAAAAAAAGGGTTGTAAAGCATTTGGCAAATATATAGGATACTGTGAATGCAAAATAATATCTCTGTGTAGTGTTGAAGCATGAGCAGTTTCTATGTGTATAAGGCAAGGGGAAATGCCATCCTTCTGGCCAGGATCACCAGCACCAGTTCCAGAAGTGAACTCACTTATGGGACAGGAACTATTTTTAGGGACCATGAGTCAGAATATCAGGTTTGTACATATGAAGCAAGCATCTTGAGGCCCATAGCCATTCTCAATAATAAGGATGACAAAATGGTGACTAAATAAGAAAGAAACTTGTGTGTTTGGTACAGTAAGTGAAACAATGAATAATGGCATTTTTAAAACCAGACTTTCCCCCTAAAACAGTATGTTTCAAAATTAAACAATGAACTTCCTGTTTCTAGCAATATAGTGAAGTGTGTGTGTGTGTGTGTGTGTGTGTGTGTGTGTGTGTGTGTGTGTGTGTGTTGGAGGTAGGAGGAGTGCTCTGAAGGATGCTCATACTGCATAGCAGATACAGATAGCTATATCCTGGAAATAAGATGCATTTCCGGTCTTGCAAGTGGTTGGAGAGATTTTCAAAGGCTTCCACAACTGCAATCCCCAAAATAAAAACCAATCCAAACCTCGACCAGGAGGTTTAAGCAGGAAGCATTAAACTGCAAGCAATAACTATGTGTGTGTGCTGGGGAGCAATCCCCTGAAAGCAGATACCAATAGCAACTCTGTTATGGGAATACTGAAACTTGGACCAGCATCATGTTGGGATGCTGATCCTGGGACCCATTTACTAAGCCATGATTCTCACTGTGGCTGAAGTGGTCTTAGATCAGAAGTATCCCTGTGACTCTCAGCAGAAGCAAATCCTCTTTAGAAAAAAAGCTTATAATAGACCTCTAATAAAAAAAGCTTATAATAGATCTATAATATTCTCACAGATTAAAATCAAGCAAAGAGCTCACAATATGCTAAGGCAAGCCACCATGAGCCAGAGGCAGCATGAATGATATATAATAGATTCAGATCTCCACGCTGATTGAAGACATAGGAATTGCCAGGTACAGAATACAGAATAGCTATATGTGAAATGTTTAAAGAAATAAAATATGTAATCACATAGATGACAGGGCAACAATAGGCTAGCAGAAATGACCAGGAAGATTTTTTAATGGAACTTCTATAAATTAAAATACAATTATTGAAACAAAAACCCTAAATGGACTGGTTAAATAGTAGATTAAATCCAGCCAAAGAGAGGAATACAAATTCCCCAGAATGCACCACAGAGAGTCAAACATAAATCTAATTGGAGTTCCAGAATAAGAGGAGAGAGAGAGAGAGACAGAGAGATATGCAATATTTGAAAGATAATGGCTTGAATCTTCCAAGACTGATGAAAAACATAATAACACATACCAAGCAGCATATAAAAAAAGGAAATTCATGCCTAAACACATCATAATTCAACTGCAAAACATCGACTGCCAAGAGATCTTAAAGGGGGCCAGAGAGAAAAGATAGATCATCCTCAAAAGAATGACAATTAGACTAAGAGTTGTTTTCAACAACAATGGAAATCAGAAGACAGTGGAATAATATTTTCCAACTGTTGAGAGAAAATAACTATCAGCTTACAATTGTCTACTCAGAAAAATAACATTTCGGGGAAAAAACGCATAAAATGAAGATATTTATAGATACACAAAAACAGAGGGATTTACCACCAAAAGAACTTCACTAAAGGAACATCTTCTAAAAGATACACTTCAGGAGGAATTAAAATGATGCTGGAAGGGTAATCTGAGATGTGAAAAGGAATGGTGAGCAACAAAACAGTAAAAATCCGTGTACACATGAGCAAACAATATTTTGGAAAAAAGGAATACTAATATTGAATTTATGGAGTTAAGAAAACATGACAAAAATAAAAAATATTGAACAATAAGCACATGTAAGTGAGGAGGGGAAAATCAGAGTCTAGATCTCCCAAAATCCTTAAGAGTATAATTACAGAGCATAGGTTAGCACAGTTTTTCTGTAAAGGGCCAGATATTAAATATTCTAAGTTTTGCTGGCCACGCAGTCTCCATCACAACTGGTCACCTATGGCATCGTTGTGTAAAAGCAGCCATTGACAGCCCACAAAGAGCATGGCTGTGTTCCAATAAAACTTTATTTACAAAGACAGGTATTGGACAGATTTAGTCATTAGGCCAATAGGGAAGTTAAAATATTGTTTAATTTTTGACTTTGTAAGTTAAATATACATGATGAAATTTCAAGGATAATCACTAAAAGAATAGAAATAGAGTCTATAAAGTTCAAACAATAAAATACAGTGAAAACAAGAACATACAATAAACCACAAAAATTGGCAAGAAACAAGAAAGAAAAAAATCGCAGAAAAAGTGGGACAGATAAAAAGTAGAAATATAAGGGGGTTGGATAAATAAGCTCAGGGCTAAAAAGAAATGAGCTATCAAGCCATGAAAAGACAAAGGAGGAACCTTAAATACCTATTACTAAGTGAAAGAAGTCAATTTTGGCTGGGCGCAGTGGCTCACACCTATAATCCTAGCACTCTGGGATGCCTGCCAACGCGACAGGATTGCTTGAGGTTGGGAGTTCAAGACCAGCCTGAGCAAGATCAAGACCCTGTGTCTACTATAAATAGAAAAAAGTAGCCAGGCAACTAAAAATAGAAATGAAAAATTAGCCGAATGTGGTGGTATGCACCTGTAGTCCCAGCTACTCGGGAGGCTGAGGTAGGAGGATCACTTGAGCCCAAGAGTTTGAGGTTGCTGTGAGCTATGCTGATGCCACACCACTGTACCCAGGATGACTGAATGAGACACCGTCTCAAAAAAAAAAAAAAAAAAAAAAAAAAAGAAGTCAATCTGAAAAGCCTACATGCTTTGTGATTCTAACTATATGACATTCTGAAAAAGGCAAAACTATGGAGACAGTAAAAAGATCAGTGGTTGCCAGTGGTTGGGGGCAGTGGGGAGAGGGATGAACAGGCAGAGTACAGGAGAATTTTAGGACAGTTTTATACTCTGCGTGATGCTCTAACAGTGAATATATGTCCTTATACATTTGTCCAAACCCATAGAATGTGTAACACCAAGAGTGAACCCTAATGTAAACTGTAGACTTTTGAGTGATAATGTAGGCTCATTAATTGTAACAACTGTACCATGCTAGTGCTTTGGTTTTTTTAAAAAACACCAAGTGGCACCAGGAATTTTTTTTTTTTTTTTTGAGACAAGGTCTCACTCTGTTGCCTGGGCTAGAGTACAGTGGTATCATCATAGCTCACTGCAACCTCCAATGCCTGGGCTCAAGTGATCCTCCCACCTCAGTCTCCTGAATAGCTGGGACTATAAGGTGCAGGCCACCACACCCGGCTAATTTTTTTTTTTTTTTTCTGTAGAGACAGGGTCTTGCTATGTTGCTCAGGCTGGTTTAGAACTCCTGGCCTCAAGTGATCCTCCTGCCCCAAGCAATCCTCCCACCCCAAAGTGCTAGGATTATAGGCATGAGCCACCGTGCCAGGCCTATGCAATATGTGGGGGCAGGGGATATATGGGAAACCTCTCTACCTTTCTCTCAGTTTTGCTGTGAACCTAACACTGCTCTTTAAAAAATCTTAAAAAAATAAAATAAAGACCTATGCATATAGTCAAAATATGTATACAAAAAAGGTGGCAAAACAAGTACAAATATGGTAATTACCATTAATCACCATATAGGCAAACAAATTGAACTAGCCAATTAAAAACCAGAAATTGTCAGATAGGATTTTTAAAAATGTAGCTATATATTGATAACAAGAGCCACACTTAAGGCATAAGAATGCAGAAAGGTACAAAATAACAGGATAAAAAAGAAAATATACCAGACAATTACTAACCAAAGGAAGGCTACATTGGGGAATATAGACTTTAAGATAAAAAGCACTATCAGGTTTACAAGGGGTCAGCAGATCATGACAAAGGATTTTATTCTTCAAAAACATAAAATAATTCTAAACTTGTATACAACTAATAAAATAGCCTAAAGTGCATAAATACTGGCAGGGGAGACAGCCCATTGGGTGATCCTGTGAGCAGGTGATGATTTTAGGAGCTTAATGAGATTGAGCACTTAAGTAACCAGTGTGATAAAATCGAGTACTCCCTATTTTTAAAGGTTGGGCCATATCCCCAAATAGACTAATGTTAAGGCTACCTAATTCCTTGAAAAGGAGTGTGGGTGTGTATGTGTGTGTGTTTAACTTAATGAATTAACAGAGATTCCTAAGGGAGTGTGGGGGGTGCTAGAGGATTCCTATTTACATAATAGCCCAAAGGCTGGCTGGAATCCATTATTAGATTCCCTGCACGTGTTCCCTGGAAAAACTGAACAGAGGTGAGACCATATGGCCAGCATGGGAAGAAAGCTAGTGCAGTTGATTCACAAAAGTGACACTTGTCCTGCACAAAGGCGATACACCCTAGCTTCATTTATTTCGGAGAATGGTGGCTTGGCCAGGTAAGGTAAACATTAGGAACACTGGGAAGAATTCTGTAAGGGCGGGGGGATGCTAAAATCGCAATTCTGAGGTCATTAATCATCATTGTCATTATCTTCATCAATCAGTCAGTTCAGGCTGCAGTGGGGGTGTACTTAATGTTGGAAATACCTGCTTTTTGCCTTTGAAGATCAGCCATTCCCTTTACTGCATAAAGGCAGGCATCCAGCGAAAAGACTGAAAAATGTCTATCTCTTCATGTGCATGAATTCTCTCTGCAAAGGCAAAGTCCAGGACTGGTGATGGCTCAGAGGCTCTCAGCATGCCAAGAGCTAAGTTTACTGTGAAATGAGTGGTGGGAGTGGCTAAGGGCAATTTTCTAAACAGGGCTCTTCCAGGCTTCAAGGATAGAACAGAGAGGTGGGGCTGAGCGGGCATGGAAAACACGATTCTTTAGGCTTTCAGTTGCTACAAGAGTAGTGAGGTGTGCTGGTTATCTTCCTTTGTCCCTTTGTCCCTCTGTCCCTATCCTACCTCCCCCAGATTATTCTAGATCTGTCTCTGTCGTGCTCTGTGCCCCTGGAGGGTGAGCTCTGTGGATGGCACTTATAACATATCTCATTTTGGACTCAAAATCTCCATTGAAAATACTTGATCAGTATTTTCTTTAATTTTTTAAATTTTTATTTATTATTGATACATAATATTTGTACATCTCTATGGGGGTACATGTGATATTTTGTTACATGCACAGGATGTAATTATCATGTCAGGGTATTTAGGATATTCATCACCTCTAGCGTTTGCTTTGTTTTTTTTTTTTTTTTTGGTTCTTTGAGGTGCATTATGAGGTTGTTTTTTTGAAATCGTTCTACTTTTTTGATGTGGGCATTTATTGCTATAAATTTCCCTCTTGGCACTGCTTTTGGTATAACACATAGGTTTTGGTATGTTGTGTTTCCATTTTCATTTGCTTCAAGAAATTTTTTGATTTCCTTCTTAATTTCTTCATTGACCCAATGATTGTTCAAGACCATGTTGTTTAATGTCCATGTGTTTGTATAGTTTTCAAAGTGCCTCTTGTTATTGATTTCTAGTTTTATTGCATTAGGGTCAGAGAAGATACTGGAATTATTTTGATTTAAAAATTTGTTTTCTGAGACAGAGTTTTGCTCTGTCACCCAGGCTAGAGTGTCATGGTGTCAGCCTAGCTCACAGCAACCTCAAACTCCTGGGCTCAAGCAATCCTTCTGCCTCAGCCTCCTGAGTAGCTGGGACTACAGGCACATGCCACCACATCTGGCTAATTTTTTATTTCTACTTTTAGTTGCCCCACTACTTCTTTCTATTTTTAGTAGAGAGGTGATCCTGCTCTTGCTCAGGCTGGTCTCGAACTCCTGACCTCAAGTGATCCTCCAGCCTTGGCCTCCCAGAGTGCTAGGATTACATGTGTGAGCCACCATGCCAGGCCTGATTTTTAAAAATTTGTTGAGACTTATTTTGTGGCCTAATATATAGCCTATTCTGGAGAATGATCTATGTGCTAATGAGAAGAAACATTTTCTACAGCTGTTGGATAAAATGTTCTGCAGATGTCTGTTAGCTCCTCTTGGTCTAAAGTGCAGTTTAAATCCAATGTTTCTGTGTTGATTTTCTGTCTAGATGACCTGTCTAATGCTAAGTGTGGTGTTGAAGTCCCCAACTATTATTGTATTGGCGTCTCTCAGTCTCTTTAGATTTAATAATATTCTTTATATATCTGGGTGCTCTGGTGGTGGGTGCATATATATTTAGAATTTTTATATCCTCTTGCTGAATTGATCCTTTTATCATTTTAGTGGGTCTAAGCAGGGTAGTTCTTTGACCTCCAGCAGGTTTGCTTGGGTGCCAGTAGTGTCAGAAATGGGCTGGGTGGGTGGGTAGATCTTTGGGCCCCTGGACAGCATGTGTAGCATGGGCAAATGGCAGTAGTGGTGGCAAGACAACTCTCAGGCTCCTAGGCAGCATGAGCTGGTGTTAGTGGTGGTGGCAACAGGTTGAGTGGGCCAGTCCCCAGGTCCCCAAGTGGTACATACAGGTAGGTACCAGCAGTGACAGTAGTGGCTGGCTGGGTAGGCCAATTCTCATGATCCTGGGATTAAAGCATGGATGCTAGTGGTGGTGAACCAGGTGGCATGATCCTCAGGCCTCTGGGTGGCATGAGCGGGCACCAATGACAGGTGTTCTGGGCCTGTTGTTGGGCCCCCTGATGATGCATGTGTGTGCCTGGGGTGCTGACAGGGGAAGGCAAAGCCCGGGCCCCCAGGATTTGTGCTTGAGTACTGGGGGATGTGTGAGTCTTTCCTTAGGCCTCCCAGTGTGCAGGCTGTGGTGGGTGGGGCAGAGAAATCCCTAGACCCTTGGGTAGTATGCTTGGGCACTGGTGAAGGAATGGGAGCAGTGCCAGGCCAAGTGGGTCTTTCCTCAGGCCCCACAATCGTGTACATGGATAGAGGCTGTGGTGATTGGGGTGGGGTGATCACCAGGTTCCCAGGCAATGTGCTTGGGCATGTTGAGGGACAGTGCCAAGTGGGGGAGGCCTGTCCATAGGCCTGCACAGGTGCAGGGCATGGTGGGCATGGCAGGTCAATCCCTGGGCCCCTGGTTGTCATGCTTATGTGGCAGTAGAGATAGCAATGGATGGGAGATCCAGTCCTCAGGGTGCATGCAAGTCTGCTGTGGCCCTGCTGCTTGAGGGATGAGATTGTTCTCAGAGGCAATGGCCCTAGGTAGGTGGATCTCAGGCCTAGGGAGTGCACTCTTTGGCTCCCTTTGTCCAGGGGGCAGCCACCCTAGTGTACTGCAGCACCTGTCCCCTGGAGTGCAGGACACAGCATAGGCTAGGGTACCCAGTCACACTGCTAGGTCCAAACAGCGTTGTGCTGCTGAAGTCCTCCAGGTGGACACAGGGCAATGTCAGTAGAGCTCCAGTGATGTGCAGAAGCAGGGGCTATCAGGCCCCAGGGAAGGATGTGGTCTAGTGGGGGCTGGGCTCTCAAAATGGCACCATGCTGAAGCTGCTTGGGTCTCAGGGTATGTAGGACTCAGCGTGAGCTCCCTCTCTGGAGCAGTGCTGGCACACGGACCCAGGCAGCTCCCTATGCTAGTCTCAGGGCCCACAAGGGTTGAAGGTCTCTTCCATGACTAGGATTGCAGGAGACCATGATGAGAATGTAGGCTGCTAGGGAGCTCTCATTTACCCTTTCCGGGCTTTCAGCCAATCCTGGCTCAGCTGGCTGCCTTGCTTCCGTCTCCTTCTGTGCCTCAGGTATTTCCTATCACTTCTCTGCTGAATTCCAGTGTTCTTTCTTGGATGCTGTATTCAAAGCATGATTATCTACTCATTATTTTGGTTCTTCTTTGTGAAGGGGGTGAATGATGGATGCCTCTAGGCAGCCATCTTGAACTGCTGACTCTATCTATAGATTTTATAAAATTTATGATTTAAAAGTAGGTTAACATACTTGAGTTATTCCTTACATATTTAAAAGTTTTCCAATAACTGAATTGAGTAACAATTTTTATTTTTTACTTTTATTTTTAAATAAGCTTTTAATTTTGGATAATTTTACATGTGCAGAAAAGTTGGAAAGATGGTACAGAAGTTCCTACATACAACTCACATGTTTCCCTATTGTTAATATATTCCATTACCATAGACATTTATCACAACTTAGAAAAGAACATTGATACATTGCTATTAACTAAACTGCAGTCTTTATTTGGATTTCACCAATTTTTTCACTAATGTCCTTTGTCTGTTCCAGGATCCAACCTAAGACACCACATTGCATTTAATTGTGTGTCCTTAGTCTCTTCTGGTCTATGATAGCTTCTCAGGCTTTTCTTATTTTTCATGACTTTGACAGTTTTGTCGAGTGCTGGTCAGGTATTTTGAAGAATGTCTTTCATTTGGGGTTTGGCTGATATTGGCCTCATTATTAGACTGGGATTATGGGTTTTGGGGAAAACGACTACAGAGATAAAGTGCCATCTTCGTCACAACCTATCAAGAATATATGCTATCAACATGACTTATCTCTGGTGATGTTAACCTTGATCACCTGGCCAAGATGGTATTTGCCAGGCTTCTGCTCTTTAAGTTACCTTTTTCTCTTTTTCCATACTCTATTCTTTGGAAGCAAGTCACTAAGCAGAGCCTACACTTAAGGATGGTGTGGCAGGGGGCTTAAGCTCAGAGTATCAGTTTTACATTTAGATTTGTTAAAATTAAATTAAAAGCTAGTTCTTCAGCCATGCTAAGCCATATTTCAAGAGGCTAGTGGCTACCATATTGCACAAGGTAATTCCGTGTAATGCTACATTTTTATATTAGAGGCAAGAAGCAGTGGGTGAGGAAGTCAAGTGCTGAAGGGGGAGGTGATGGGCCTGAGTGAACTGGAAGGAGGCACAGTGATGAGGGACAAAGATGTCCCAAGCAGAACTGCAGAAGTAAAGGAGAAGGCCAAGACTAAAAGATAAGTTAATGAGAAGCTTTAACACAACAGTGTGTGTGTGTGTGTGTGTGTGTGCATGTGTGTAGAAAGGGGAGAAGATAGGAATAGAGAGATGTCTAAGAGAATGTACATCTTAACTGTGTGCTGGATTTTGGTAAAAAAATAAATAAATAAATGTTGAACTCCCAAATCTGGGCTGATGTTCCAACTGTGCCATTTCTTAACTGTATGAGGATGTTGGGTGAGCCACAAATTTGCATTTCCAAGCTTGTTTGCTCATATGTAAAGTGGGGGTAAATCATAATACTTACCTCATGAGAATAAGGTAAGGATTAAAGGATATATGTATTTGAAATGCTTTATAATCTGCACAGTAATCCATGAATGGAAGGGTGTTGTGGGACGGTGTTGGTGGGACATGAAAATTAGCTGCTCTACTGCCCTTGGAGAATTAAGGGGTGCTAGTTCCTCTTTTGCCCCTCCCAAACCCTCAGATCCAGTCTCTGCTTCTCTCTACCCTGTTCTGTGTCTCAGGAACTTACCCCAACACGCGACATCACCCAGTCTCCCTTGTCACCTAGCAACAAGTTGGGTTTGGCCAATGAGAGACACCAGAATGAGATCTGGGTGTGGCAGGAGACAGAAGCCAAGAGATTTCTCCCCTGCTTTTTTCCCAGCTTTGGCATCCTGTCTCCGATAATATCTACACTTCTCCAGGATACCAGCTCCCCCTGGGAGGCCACTCCTCCATGGCTCTAACTCTCACCAGGCTCAAGTAATACTATTTTCTTCAGCCTTAGGAGTGGTAACTGTTCCCAGCTTTTGCTGTTTCCTGAGTGGCTTGCTATCCTGGTTATTCTCCTAACCCCACCTATACCTAAGCAAGTTATTTCTTAATTTAGCTTTTGTCATTTAAAGCATCTGGTATGAATTCTATGTCCTACCTGGCCCCTGACTGAGGTGGTGAAGGTAGTGAGGAAAAGAATGTTGGGAGTGACATATAGGGTCAACTGAAGGCGATGAGTGCATGAGCTGATGGCTCCAATACAAGGACTTCAGTACTTGAATTGGGGGTTAATCAGGCTCCAAATCAAGTTGTCAGTGTAACCAGAGGAGAAAAGACACTTTGGAGTAAAGTTACAGAGAGAGGAATGGAAGATGCCAGTGGTGTGGGTAAGAGAGATAGAAAGAAGAGTTAAAGGCTAAATGGAAGTTTCTATGCCAAGTGCACCAAGAAGTCAGCCAGACCACAAGAGCCAAAGACACATGGCCTCCAGCCAAACAGGAGGTACTACCCACAATGACGAAGGCATCAAGAGGCCATGCTTAGTTTTGAAAAAAAAAAAGTGTAGATACTGCATTCATTCAAGCATGGTCCTAGTTCCACAAATGACTGGCTATGTGTTCTTGAGAGATTTAATTGGCCTCTCTGTGCTTGTTTTTTTCAATATGGAGAATGTAGCAAACTCATAAGATTTAGATAAATAGAAATCATTGTTCATTCGTTCATAGTTCACAACTAGTTTGGGGGCACCTATCACGTGCCAGACAGACACTATTCTAGGCCCAGCAGTAAATGAGACTGCTAAAGTCCCTGCTCCCATGGAACATTCTAGTGAGAACAGGCAATGAACAAGTAAACTATCTTAGGTTCACTAAAAATGGACTCTGCAATGAAGATCTGCATGCAGGAAGGTTATTAGAGATGTGCTTATGAATGACACTCATAGGAGAGCAAGGAAAGAGAGATTAGGCAGAGGGAGAAGTTGAAATGCAATGCAGGTATAAGAGAGGCTCTGGAACTGGGATAGCCCTTCAGAGTTGTCCCAAGGTAAGGCACATATGTGGGCATGTATACCTCCATGTTGACCAATCATTGAATCCAGGCTGCTCCCAGGGAAGGGGTTTGATCAAAGGCTAGGTAGTCCCTTCCCAGGACAATTCTTGGAGGGGTTCTCAGCTGAGAACACGCAGCAGCCATCACCCCCAACACCTGGAGGAATGAGAACCATAGTCCTATAGGGAGTATCTGGAAGCATAACAGAGCATCCGTTATGTAAACACACAACTGAGCATGATTTCAAGTAGTGACAGGTTCTATGAGGACAATAAAACTTGATAAGATGATGGATGGGGGAGTGGAGCACCTGCCTTAGAGTAGGAGGTTAAAGAAGGCTGTGGCACACCACAGCTGCACAATAACAATTGGTTTCATTGCCTTTCTTTTGTTTTATTGACACCAGCAGACATATGGAGATCTACCTACATAAGAAATATATAGTGCCACTTCCGGGAGAGGCATACTCTCAGGTGTTATGGAGGTTGCAAAAAACAGAAGACATTATCTCTGCCCCCAAGGAGCTTGCAATGTAGTTGAGGAAAATAAAGGATATAGAAAATTAGCAAACAATACCAGGTGGCATGGCATTACTGCCAACAAATGGCACAAGCAAAGCTGGAACCATCCAGATCCTTTACACCTCAGTGGAATTTCACAGATGGAAGAGAGTCAGTTTTGGTCAAGAAGAATAACGGGAGCAAAAAATAGTAATCCGGGAATAGGCGTGGAGTGTTTGGGGGAGAGTGATTTGTGGGTTGGGATCAGCAGAGCAGGCTGCTGTCCCTTTGCATTGGACGATGATGTTTTTCCAAAGCGTTATCTGGTTTGCCCAAAGTTAGATCAATAAGACCTATTTATTGGGCACATGAGATCTTGCAGCGCTTTGGTGACTGGTGGCTGCATTAGGTGGGAGTGACAGAATGGAACCACACAGTTCCAGGAGCACTTTTTACTAAGGAGTCAAAGAAGCCCAAGAGTGTGAGCCCAGGCAACTGCGAGGATGGTGGTACCACTAGCAGAGTGGGCCTTGCAGGCAAGTGAAATATGGGATCAGATGCCTTGAGAGGTTGAAAATGAAATGTAGTTTTAGAATCATATCTGTGGAACTAATGTCTAATGTCTTGAAACCTGGAAGGGGAGTGAGACCCCCCCCCCAAGAGAGAACACAGGAGAAAAGAAGGAAGGCTTGCAAGGCTTTGGAGAGGCATATCTCCAGCGCTTTTTAAATGGATCCTGAATTACTGCAAGAGGAACAAGCTTGGGTCCTTGAAAATGTGTGTCCTAAAGCATTTGCAGAAGCTCTGGATGGCCAGCAGAACCCATAGGCATCAAGAAGAAAGATAAATAAATGGCAGCAGTTTTCTGAGACTTGGCCCTAGTACATTTTCTTTTTCCTTGTCTTGAATGACTTTGTTGGCAGCAGGGATGTGTTTAGCATTCCAAGGGTTTGAACTTGAGGGGGATGTCATTTTTGTTAACCTTTAACCAAGAAGGCAGTTGGAGAAGAGGTAACTTATCTGCACAAGGAGGAATAATGGTTGCTTTCAAAGAGAAAACAGGAGATTATTGAGGCACTACTGCAAATGACCCTGTGACCCTTCTCTTCCCTGGAGGATTGATGGAGAAAATGTTCCCTCCCTTTTTTTTCTCTAGGCATTAAAGGTGAAGAAGTCCCAGGAGTAGTAAGGAAAGGGTGACAAGGCAACTTGAAAAATTAAGAAGTATAGGAATCAACTAAACAAGAAGGCATTTATCCAAGACTTCTCAAGCCACTAAAGAAAATGTACTAAGCTCATAATGAAAAGATGCTTATCTAATTCATCACTGGCAACAGTTCTTTCAGTAACTGCTGCATTCACCATTGTATTGCATAGTAAGTTGCTTAGCAGGATCCAAGCTTGTGGGATTTTGCCTGCGAAGCCTACCTGTTGGACAAGAGGCCGCAGCAGCAAGGATGTAGATTAGAAGGAACATAATTTTGTTCCACAGTTTTGAAGTGTGGTTAGGAGAATGGCTGAAGATGTTGAATCAGAACCTCCTTCAAATGTGGTAGATACTAAGTGTGATTCACATGCTAGTTTAGACTCAAAGATCATTAGAGCTAGGGAGCATGCAGACCAAAGGACTAAAGAGAAATAGAATGGCAGATTGGTAAGAACTTAAAAAGTATAAAACTGAATAAGGTTAGTATTCTAATTAGCAGTACTATGCCAATGTCAATTGCCTGGTGTTAATATCCTACTACAGTCATGTCATATGTCACCCTTGGGGAAAGCCAGGTGAAGGTCACATGGGACTCTATGTACTACTATCCTTGCGATTTCCTGTGAGTCTATAATTATTTCAAAATAAAATGCTTTTTTAAAGTCCTGCCCCCAGACCAAAAAAAAAAAAAAAAAAAAAAAAAGCCCTTTCCCCCAAGGGAAAAAAAGAACAATCCTCACAAACAATAATGGGTATTTGTATGACTTTTTACAGCGTTTAAAACACTTCTAAATACATTATCTCATTCATTCTTCCTAATAGTTCTGTTAGATAGCAAAAGTGTACTATGACTCCGAAAGTAGGACGTTGTCTGCATATACTGGAAAAGTCAATGCACAGGGACTGGGGACAGAGTCCCCACCAGCAGTGACTCCTCCCTTTCTTCTAGCATCCACAGCCCAATCCTGCTGCCACTCAGAACCTTTCCTGGCATCTTAGAATATTCTCCAACCACATGCACATTGAGATAGACAGATACAAGGGAGGGAGGGATGCCCTTATCTTGCTTGTTGGGCACAGGAATCAGGACCGAAGAGAGAAGGAGCAGCAAAACAGACATGTGCGCATGTGTGTGCATGCAGGTATGCACTAGACTATGTGTGTGTATCTGTGTCTTTTTACACAGTTAGATTTTTGTGGTTCACCAACTTATTCCAGAAACAATTGAGGCTGAGGAGAAGATATAAATGTTGGTATCCACTGAGTCAGAGATTAAGTCCAAAGTCAAATAGGTCAGTTAGCATTTTCCATTATATCAATATACACCCTGCATCTACTGGGACTCCTTTAAAAGGGTATAAACACGACCCAAAAGAGCAATCAACTAAGGAATGGTGTTGAAGACAACATTTTACTTAGTTTGGTGAATACTACAGAGAAGGGTAGTGGGATGCCGGAAAACTTGGCTAGATAAGGGATCATGTGATAGGGGGGTAGAAAGACTTTCTTGTGATGATTGCTGCCTACTAAATAATGGATTTGCTCTTTCCTTATACATATGGTATTTCTTCTCCAGGGTACATGCTGATATTACTGTTCATCTCTGTGGGCTAATTTAATCATTATGCACACACTCTAGAAATTAGTGCCGTTTCCCCTACTTGTGCCTGAAATAGACATTTCAGACATTTATAACTCTCAGTCATTTTAATCCAATCATATACCCAAGTATGTTCTCAATTAGAGCCATTTTGCTCTGTGTTTGATACTATGAAGTGGAACACATGTTCTGATCTTTTAAAAAATCTTTTAAATAGCAAAGGTATACTAGGTTTCTCCATATTAAAATAATTCAACAACAGCTGATGGAATCTTTCTCCACTATTTATCCAATCATAAAAATTTGATCCTTGAATTAAAATCAAATAAAAATATCCAGGGGATGTAATGCCTTGAAATGGCATTTTTTTTTTGGTCTCTAGAAAACTTTCACAGCTTTAATTCATTACATCCTCACAGGTTTTTTCATATTTAAAAGATACCATAAGGTTGTGATACCAAGTCATGAATAATAAAATAGTGTGCAGTCTTGGTACATGTAACATCATTTTGTTTCCCAATTTAGCATCGATTCCTTCTAAATCATAGCCATATTCTCGCATTAATACTATCACATTTCTTAAGCCTACATACAAACAAACATAAAACCACTTTAACCTAGAAGATGTGATTGGATTTCTCCATATTTCGATTCCGTGCTTTTTTTGTGCTTTTGAAGCTTCAGGATTTTTTCTTCCCACCCATTTTCTCATCATAATCTGGAAATCAAATCCTCTGACAACTTGCTACCTCTTACACCAGGCCTTCTGCCCTTTGCAAGGTGCTGGCGATTTAAGAGTCTCTCTCTCTTTTTTATTATATATATATATATATACATATATATATATATATTCTTTTTTTTATTTTAGCGTATTATGGGGGTACAAGTGTTAAGGTTACTTATATTGCCCATGCCCCCCTCCTCCCTCTAGTAAGAGCTTCAAGCATCTCCGTCCCCCAAACGTTGCACATCTGTGTCCACCAGAAGCCTATTATGGTTTCCCAGGTGAAGTACAGGTTTGCCTCCCTTTACAAAATAAAATTGACCTCCACTCTGTGGCTGGAAAGTAGCTTGGTGCAAGCATTGCTTACTAGGCACAAACATTGGGAGGGTTCTGCTGTTTGGCTGACAGCATATTGACATAGAAACTTAACTAGGATGGGTTTTCAATTATCTACTACCAAATGGGTGCGCCTGAATAGCTGAACCCCAATGAATGATTAAAGGATGCTCAAACACAATCTAAAATGAAAGAGGCTACAATGTAAGTATGAAGAAATATTAAGCAACACCAACAGGGCCTGCCATTTAACTGAATTTAATTTATAAAAGTAATTTGACATATGACTTGACATTGCCAATGTTGGCTTTACCAAGAAAAGGCAATTCCAAAGCAACCCAACCATCAACCACTGGTGTCAATTTGTCAAAGAAAGGCCATGTGAATGGTCAAAAGGAACCAGAAATAAATGTCTCTGGGTAAAGGCTATTTCAGTGCCTATAAATATGGCAATAGTCTTTTAGGAAAGGCGGGCTTTTATCTTGGTGGGACCCAGGTTCTTGGAGAAAGGTGTGGGTGACATACAGTGTCATTGGGGAAAGTAGAGGCCACACCGCACCTCCACCTTTTGGTTGGGGGTCCTCTACCTGGGAGAGCATAATGAACTCCTGGTGAACACAGCATTATCTTGGCCCAAACACAGAAGTCCTCTTAAATTGCCAGCGTTTTGCAAAAGCCTCTTTATTAGGAATTTTTACTAATTTTCTTTTTTGAGATATAGCTTCCGGGAGGGTTCACAAAGTTGAAGTGCACAGCTCAATGAATGTTTACCTATGTCTATACCAGTGTGACCACCACCAGATCTAGATATAGAACATTTCTGGACCCCCAAAAGGCTCACTCATGCCCCCTTAGCAAGTACCCCAGGGTAAGCACTATTCTGACCTCTAGCGCCATAAAGTGGAATTGCTGGATCATAGGGTATATGCATGTTTAGCATTAATTGGTACCGCCAAACCTTTTGCAAAAATGTTGAACCAATTTACAATCCTAACCAATGACTTTTTCTTTGCCCAGATTTTCTGCTGTTGGCACTGAAAATACTCAACAGCTCTTCTCTTGCTATTTGCTTGACCTAACCCATGACAAGTTTTCATTACCCTCCCCCCTTGGTTTTTAATGGTGTACAAGCCAATATGGCTGTCATTTGTCATTTGCTTGTGGTGGCAATGGCAGAACGAGCAATATGGTGACACACTGTGATTTCACAGTTGGCGTGGGTGTTACTGTGGATTTCATGGTAAGTCTCCATGAGACAAAACAAGGTCATCTCGGCAAATCTCAACAAATCATGACCTGTGTCACTATCTTATGAGACCCCAAAGCCTGAACTACTTCTTCTACCTCCCAGGTAATGAGTTGTACAGTTTCAAAGGTCCCTTAAGAACTATTTGAAAAACAGTGGATTTTAAAACCTAGGAGTGCGAGAGGAACCCAGAGGCTTTGCCAACAGAGTGTCATCATTCAGGCCCCATCTCGAATCTAAACCAGCTGACAGTGACTCTTTATATTTTTTCTCCTTTTTTTTTCACAATTATAATTAGGCTTAAAATTTTTCGTTTCAGCTTTTATTCAATTAGTCTTAGAATGTACTTTAAAAGATCTGGGCACAGCTGACAGACAGAGTGCATGTGACACAAATATTCTGTTTGGTATTCATGTCATAGACTATTAGTGCCATTTGTTTAGAATTTGGTTTTATTTTAAACATTGCTTGAATAAAAAAAAAGAAACAGCAAAAAAGCCAAGTGGCAGTTTATCTGATCTGCTAAAAATGTTGCATTTAATCTAATCCTTTTCCAGGGATTTAGAAGTGAAATAAATATATAAATGCCTACCAGAGAACATGTCTACATTTTCTTGCCTCCAACCAAGCTAAGAATGCATGTCCAATGACATGAAATGTTGTCTGGGGTTTGCTTTATAAACATCCAGCAAATGAGGGGCTATGTCACGGGTAAGTAGATGAAGGAAGATGAGCCAAATATAGGTGATTGTTGAAGCTGGGTTATGAGTTCAGGGAGTTCTTCATTCTATTCTCTCTACATTTGTATGTTTGAAAATTTTTCTTAATAAAGAATTTAAAAATTATATCAATAAGAAATGCAACCAAGTTGCTAATAATTAAGGGATATGGAACTGTAGGACAAGCAGCATTGTAAAATAACTTCTAGAAATATGAACTATTTGCTGATGTTAAGAAATTATATATTATTGTTATATGTTAAAAAATAATCCTTGTCTTTTAGAGATATGTCCCGAAAGGTTTATGGATGAACTGATTTGATGTCTGATTCTTGCTTCGTGATAATGTAGGAAGAGGGCAGGGAATGGGAGATACTGGCTGTAGGTAAATGGTTGTTGCTGGCCGGAGAAGGCATATGGGTTTATATAATGCTCTACTTACCTTTGCATATGTTCAGAAACAAAGTAAAACGTAATTTACAAGTATACATTCAAAGAAAACGGATTAGTACCCTGGAATTGCAGATATGTTTTTCTCTTCATCTTTAGGTCATGAAAAGCTTAAGCTGCAATGTTTTTATGAATGCAGCTATCGAGTAAAGCTTCTCTGAAATTACTCTTTCATTTGGGGACTGCTTTAAAATAATAAAAATTAAAAATGCAAGTCCAAACAGCAAAGGTAATTGTAGGATTCAGATAAATGTCACCCAGTGGACTAACAAATCCCCATGGTTTCAAGGTTACGGTGCAAAACAGCCTGGGGAGCAGAGCTTTTGTACTTCTGTGGCATGTGCACCGTGTCAGCAGGGGGTGAGCTGGGTAGGGCAGAGGTGAGACCCAGCTGCCAGATCTGGCTTCTCCAACCTAGTCCCTGCCTCTGCCTCTTCTAGAAATTCATAGACCACTGAACAAGGACTGACCTTCTTTTTTTTTTTTTTTTTTTTTTGAGACAGAGTCTCACTCTGTTGCCCCAGCTAGAGTGCCGTGGTGTCAGCCTAGCTCACAGCAACCTCAAACTCCTGGGCTCAAGCGATCCTCCTGCCCCAGCCTCCCAAGTAGCTGGGACTACAGGCATGCGCCACCAGGCCCGGCTAATTTTTTCTATATGTATTAGTTGGCCAATTTCTTGCTATTTATAGTAGAGACGGGGTCTCGCTGTTGCTCAGGCTGGTTTCGAACTCTGGACCTTGAGCAATCTGCCCCCCTCGGCCCCCCAGAGTGCTAGGATTACAGGCGTGAGCCACCACGCCTGGCCCAAAGGGCTGACCTTCTTTTTTGAACCAGTATCAGAACCTGCAGTCTGACAAGCGAACTAGCCCATATGGAAACCCTGGGACTGAGCAAGGGGGCAGTATGTGCAGCAATTAAGGACACTGGCTTGAAAGCCAGGCACTCTGGGTTGGAATCTGAAGCTGCGTGACCTTGGGTAAGCTATTTAACCTCTCTGTGCATCCGCTTCCTCATCTTTAAAACAAGGGTGATGATAATAATACCCATTTCATGGAGTTATTGTGAGGAGAACGGAGGTCAGGGACTTAGAATAGCTCCTGTTACATAGTAAATGCTTCACCAATGCTAGCCTTGTTATTCTTATTTGTAAATAGGTCTGTCCTGAAATCCTTGAAATTATGGCTGTTTACCCATAGAACAGCAGAGAAAAGCTCAAATAACAAACACTCAAGCTTCCTATTCCTTCACACCCAAAGACCTCCTAGCCAGAGGAGCAGGAATGCTCACTGCAAGGAACTCTGAGAGTAGAGTACAAAGGGGTCCACTTGCAAGTACAAGTCTCCTTCTAGTTCAATGTTTTAGCTTAACAAACCCCACACGTTTTGCATCCTGCATGGTAATAAAATATGTTTTATTATAGAAATAATATGACCCCCATAATTTTTTGCATAAGATTGAGGGTCAAGAGAGATGCCCTGGATGCATTCTGTGGCTTTCCTGACCCTCTGGATATGTCTCTCAGTTTGAGAAGCTGAGAAATTTAGAGCCATTGGTCTTAGTGAACTTCCCAGAGCCTTCTCCCAAAAGATCTGGTGCACTTTCTACCAGCTTGTCCTTAATACCACCTCCCATCCTATGAGGGGGTCTAGCTTTCCCTCATAGCCTTTTATAGGCAGGGTATTGGGACACATCTCTTCCTCTCCCTGTTTTCATTGACGACTCTGTGACTGTTAACATAGTTGACCACTCAGTCTTTTTTTAAAACTCACTGAGTTCGTTTCTGGGACATCACTGGCTTCAGGACCCCCTCCTATATCTCTGGCCACTCCTTCTCTACCTTTTTTTGTGGGATCATCTTTTTCTATTCAACTTCTAAATGTCACTCTCCCTAGGATTTTAACATCATCCCTGGGTTCTTCTCATTCTATATGTCCTCCCTGGTTGATCTCAGTAATATCCAAAGCCTCAGTTTCCACCTGTAAAGAATACTCTAGCCTTTTTCTGGTTTAACATCTCTTTTCTCCCTTTTATTTTTTTTTAATTTTTTTATTTTTTTGAGACAGAGTCTCGCTTTGTTGCCCAGGCTAGAGTGAGTGCCGTGGCGTCAGCCTAGCTCACAGCAACCTCAAACTCCTGGGCTCAAGCAATCCTTCTGTCTCAGCCTCCCAAGTAGCTGGGACTACAGGCATGAGCCACCATGCCCGGCTAATTTTTTCTATATATATTAGTTGGCCAATTAGTTTCTTTCTATTTATAGTAGAGACGGGGTCTCGCTCTTGCTCAGGCTGGTTTCGAACTCCTGACCTCGAGCAATCCGCCTGCCTCGGCCTCCCAGAGAGCTAGGATTACAGGCGTGAGCCACCGCGCCCGGCCTTTTCTCCCTTTTAGTACCAGACTTTCTCTTTCCTGGAAGAAGACGCTTGTGGTTTTCATGAAGCTGACCTTGTCCCACTCGTGGCAACAGATTGGGGTCCATGACCTAAGCATGGCCAATCTAGGTTACAGGCCTCCAACTCCAACAATACTCCAACTCTGGGTTATAGGGCTTGGTTCAGGAATTAGCATGTAACTCCCAATGGACCAATCACAGTCTTCATGGAGACTCTTCTGATGGAGCCATCAGGAAATAAATTTAAAAAACACAATTCTCTGATGGGTTTGTTGAACTAATAGATGTGTATTGGGGACTTTGGAGTTGCCAGAGGCCATCATGCCCAAGAATGTCCAAGAGATTAAAAGGGAGACAAAATCCCAAAACTATCATTTAAAGCCCTGGATCCAGCTATGCCTGAAGCTGAAGAAGCAACCCCTGGGCTTTTTGGTGTCCTTGGCCAATGAATTCCCTTTTCTGCATGCACTAGTCTTTATTGGTTAATGTGTCACTTACAGCTATTCATATGCTAATGACTCTCAAATCCACATCTATGGCCAAGGATTCTCTCCGGAACAAGACTCATAGATATAGCTTACAAAATTAAACCACCACATAGATGTCCCACAAGAATCTCAAACAGAACAGTTATTTGCTAAAGAGTGACAACTCTAATCAAACTATAAATTTATATTTACTTGTAGTGTTTTTAAATTTTCCCCCAGGATGCAAACTCTATGAAGACAGGAGCATTGCTTGTTTATTCATTGTTGTATCTCCAGAATCTGGAGGAACATACACAGTAGATGCTCAAAACATATTTGTTGAATGAATGCACAAATGAAAGAAACAAAGAATTTTTCCTTGACTTCCTTTAAAATCACATCTACTATATGCAATTAGTGCTATTGATTTTGACACATGGATATCTCAAATCTCATATCTGATCCCATCACTATACTCCACTGCTTACTTCAAGCCCAAATTGCTTCTTGCCTGGACCATTGCAAAAGTCTCCTAATACTTATTCCTGCCTCCAGCTACCCTCTACACAACTACAAGACTCTTTTTTAAATGGAAACCAGATTCTATTGTGCTCTGCTTAAAATCCATCAGTGATAACTACAGAGTCTTCTGGATCAAATCTTGGCCCCTACCTCCCTCTCCAGCTCATCTCTTGACTCTCCCTCCCTGACACAGCCATTGTCTAAAGAAGAGGGAACCACTTAGGTTTTCCCAAATTCACCAGGGCATTTCCTGCCTCTGTATTTCTGCACATGCCAGGGTCTCCTCCCATGCTCCCCTTTTCACCCTCATAATTATCCTGAAAAACTCATGTCCTGTCTTCCAGAAAGCCTTCTCTGGCCTCTGTCTCTGTGTTCCAATTTAGAATTCCTTTCTCTATATTAACAAAGTTCCCTGTACACACTTTTTCTACCAAAGCACTTATGTGGCACAGACTATTTTAGTGATGAATAATATCCATACTTTACTTTCCTCATGGGCACACAGCTAGACTACATTTCCCAGCCTCTCTTGCAGCTAGGGATGGCCATGGAGTCAAATGGAATGCAATGTGAGCAGAAGCCATGTGTGCCACTTTCAGGCCTGACCCATAAAACCTCTTATATACAGTTCTCTCTCTCTTTCCCATTAGCTTAGTAGACAGGATTGAGAACCTAGGAAAGGAAGGAGCCATAAGGTGAAGGGAGCCACTTGTACAGTTTTGCAACTTGGGCCACTTTGTGGCCAAAACTGGGAGATGAAACAGAAAAAATAAACCCAGGAAATTCATCACAATAATGACTTCATCACGTTGTGACTTCCCTCCCCAATCAGCCTGCTATTAGTTACTTGGGCAGTTTGTTGTTCTGTATGGTCTCCAGAGTTTTTACTTGTAGTGAGTAGGGGAGATGGGATGTAGAGGCCTCACTCCATCTTGGCCAGCACCTGCTTCCATCATCTTATTTTTCTATCTGACCTTCTGTCTAAATACCTGGCTCAGAGTGGAACCTTAATAATGACTTTTCAGGTGGACTAATTAATTATTCAGATTCCTAGGATCAACTACAGCATGCTCTTACTAGAACCACATTTCTTGTTCTCAGTTTTACAATGTATATAAGTGGAAAAATGCTTGACATAGTTCTCAGGAGAACTACAGATGTGATTAAGGATAGAAAGTAGATTCTCCAAAGAGAGGTTACACTATGTGGTATTACCTAACTTTCCTGGTGGGAAAAGAATGAGCAGTGACAATCTTACACACAGATCTTAAATAAAGGATAGAAATTTGTGGATATCTCCCATGTAAACTGAATGTGGCTTGTTTCTTGACCTTATATATGTATGTTAAGCAGAAGTAAAAAATCTATATTCATATGTGAATGTTGAAAGTTTAATTGGTAAATTCTTAACTCTCTAAACAATGACATTTACAACTCCTTACTGTTGTTTATTATAAACAAATATATCCTTCAATTAACACATATTTGTTGAGACTTCCTACATGCAATATTCAGTGAGAGTTAAAAGAAGTATAACAAAGAATACTAAAGCCCTACTGAGGAGACTTGATGTTTTACAAAGCACTTTCACTCTTCTTACCTAATATTTTCCTCACAGTATTCCAGTGAGGTAGATTTCAGTCCCATTTGGCAGTCTACAAAGACTCAGAAAGTTTGAGGAATCCGTCTCTGATCACACAATAACGGCAGAATTGAGTCTCCTACCCAGGTCTTCTGGTTTCAATTTCTGTTCCCTTATCACTGTACCCCAGTATAGCTGGGGAATAAAACACCCCATACAATTCTTTAATGGTTCGAGGCAGGTTCAAGTTCAAACGTCAACTGAATGGTGAAATGTAGCAGGAAATCCACTTCCCTACCCCTCTTCCATTGGCAGCAGTCTAGAAAGGGTACTGTTGACATAGTTGGCTCACTCTGAGCATAAAACACGTGGTTGCAAATATTTTTAAGACCCTGATGAGGTTATTTAATCCAAGACATAATAAATAAGGAGCACAGAAAAAGATCGAGCAAATATCTGGGCTCAAACTGTGAGAACTAGACACTCTTAAGTGAAATTCTATACATAACAAATTACAAACAATACACAAGGTGGTTCCAATATTCACTTTTAATCATTCCTCACTGAGGAATTATGAAAAACTTTATCCAATCATTTGTTTCTGTTGTAAAATAACTCAATGTATTTTTAAGACTTAGATGGCAGATTAAAGATGTGCAAAAGAAAAACGAATCTAGAGTGAGAGTCAGGAAATATTTGAGGGGACTGCCTGGAAAGGGGTACAACAGAATATTTTGGGGTGATGGAAATGTTCTACAGCTTGTTTTTAGTGGTGGTTACTCAGATGTCTACAACAGGGAAGAAGGAAGCCCTTAAGATCTATGTATTTTATGTTAATTACACATCAATTTCTTTTAATTTTATTTTTTAATTTCAGAGTATTATGGGGGCACAAACATTTTGGCTACATAAATCACCCACATAATTTTCTTAAATGTACAAAAAGGTATACAGGTTTTCAAAAATTCGTTTAGGAGCATGTTAGCAAAAAATTTTGATAACTATTGTTCTAGACATACATGGAACAAATTTCTTGTTTTTCAAGATTCTTACTTTTCCTTTTGGTTTCCCGGAACCATGCAGCTTGACTGTAAGGTAAAGTGATCCACAACACATCAGATTCTTTATTTTTATTATTGCCTTTAGTGTTTTTCTCATAGCCGCCTTGGATTTTTCTGCTTAAGAACATTCTCTAAAAGAATAGAAGGGTGGAGAATAAAATTAACTAGGAAAAGGTTATTCTTCAGATAACTTGGTGGATTAATGTATTTTTCTGTTTGTCTTTATGTCATAATTGCTTCACCCTAAAATCTCCGTTTTGGAGGAAAAATAGAGTGATTAAAGTAACTTTTCTTGTATATGGAGTTCTCAAATTGATCTAGTTCTAAAGAATAGCTCTTGAATTTATATGAATTTAGAAGGGAAAAATACCCTGGCACACAGACATTTGCATGAACAAATGAACAGACGCAGTGGGTCACCCTGAGTAAAGATGCATGATACTGACAATTTTATCCCTGTCCTGGCCCTGGTTATGATTTCTCTGCAACTTGCCAATTCAGCTATGCCATAAAAACCTTAATAACCAGCTGAATCTTTTTCTTGCAAAGAAGGCATAAAGCCCGAGGCTTCTTTAATCTTCTGGCACAGTGAGAACAAATGACAAGGTGGCCTGTCCCTCCATGAATAATATTCTCATCTCATGGTTTTTTCTCACATATGCTGCGTGGCTTCAAGAGATTTTGTGAGTCCTCCGTGCTTTCTGTATCTGGTCTCTTGTTCTGAAAGGCTATCTGATTGTTCTCCTGGGCTTTAGATGGTCTCTAGGCTTTCAGACCTGTGAGCCAAATGCAAGAATTCTGCCGAGGTGCAGGGATCAAGAAGTTTGAGTTTTTCTTCCTTTGCATGCAGATCTTTGGCTGTAACAACTGGAACCTAAATGATTCTTCAGTGATCTGGGACATCAGTTCCTTCATTTTCCTTTTTTTTTTTTTTTTTTTTTCCAGGTACAGCAATGATAACAGGCATGAAGAAAAAACGGGTCAAGTTACAACAGTCTGGATACCAATCTTACCTCAAGACCCTACAACAGAAACCCCTCTTGTTAGGAAGGTGAAATTTCTTGTACTAAGGAACACTACCACTCACCCTCAAAAGGAACTTCCACATTAGTGTCATCATATAAGGATGGGCAGTCCTCAAAGTCATTTTTTTTCCCACCTCACTCACATTCCCTACTTTTTCACTTGTTTTATCAGTATTAGTAGCTTCGACTTTTATTCCAGCACCTAACTGCTCTGATACTGACTCATTCAAAACCCACAAGTCTCCTGGAGTTCTGGAAACAGTGGCAGGACCTATCTTCTTCTCCCGGATTTCAGTATTTATGGGGTGAGGTAGGCAGCATGGGAATCCTGCCTTCTGCAGTCTTTTTCCTGGAGTTGAAACTCTCCTCTGCACATGGCTACAATTGGTCTTGGCTTGGAATATCCATGCCGTGATATTGGAGGGGTGGCGACAAGATTCTTTCTTAGCTTACCAAAGAGAGGGCTTGGATCTTGCAGGAGGAAGCTCTGACATCCTAGTAGTTCTCCAAATCGATCGCCACCACATGACAGTACAACACAGGCTACTCCTGCTGATCACAGGCCGCGTCTCCGCCAGACATTGGCCTTGATGCTGCATGCCACTCCAGCAGGGAGCATTTTCCCTTCGCACCTGCTGCCCGCAAACTCTTCAAAATCGGCAGTTTCGATTGTACCTCTCGCACACAAAGCATCGATCTGATTGATTTGTTCTGGGGAGAACCAGCAAGCGCTCTCAGATGAATATTGAACACTGAGCAGAAGTGGCAAAAGATGTCGTGTGGGCACCAAAGAAATTGCAGTCTGTTGATCCAAACTTACAGCTGCTCCATGGGCTGCTCCTCAGCTGAATCTGGAGGGTGGTGTTCATGGGGCCTAAGGCCTCAGCAGCATTTTGAAACTCTGAGTAGCTAAGTATTTTTGGAAATACCTTCTGCCTTGAAACAGTCTCTGCATTCTTCTGTACTGAGTTGAATAATGTCTCTCTCTATCCCTCCAAAACTATTCGTGTCCACCTGAAACCTTGAAATGTGACCTTATTTGGAAATTGGGTCTTTGGAGAGATCATTAGATAAGGCCATACTGGATTAAGGTGGACCCTCATCCAATGACCGATGTCCTTATGAGGAGAGGAGAGGATGCAGAGCCATGTAGAGAAGGTGGTCATGTGACCCACAGAGGCGGAGATTGGGGTACTGCATCTACGAACCCAGGAACTCCAAGGATTGCTGGCAACCAGCAGAAGCCAGGAAGAGGCAAAGAAGGATCCTTCCCTAGAACCTTCCAAGGGAGCATGACTCTGCCAACACCTTGATTTCTGACTTCTAGCCTGCAGACCTCTGAGAGAGTCAATTTCTATTTTAAGCCACCTTGTCTATGATACTCTCTTACGGCAGCCATGAGAAACTAATGCATTTTCTTTCACTGTCCATACTCTGCATGATTTGCAAATTCTTCTCTAAGTGAGAAGGGTTCAGTGTAGTGGTTGCAAAGCCAGATTACTTGGGCTTGTTTCAGTCTTAACACTGCTGCCGGTACTTATTAGATGTAAGACCTTGATCAACTTACCCCCCTGCTCTGTGCCTCAGTTTCCCTAACCTATAAAGTAGAGACTAAATGAATTTATGATGTTAAGAGCTTAGAACAGTGCCTAGCACATAGGAAGTGCTATTATGTGTTTGTTATATATATAAAAAATGTCTATGGGGTTGAAATGTCCATATTAAAATGGAAATGGTTCCATGAAGGAGGAATTAGGACATGAGCTGGACCTTCAGGCATTGGGTGAGGCTGGTCACAAGCCACCCAGGTGGGAGAAATAGTGTGAGCAAAGGCTTGCAGGGGACATCAGGGAAGAGGGCAGTAAGATTCTATTAGAGAAGGACTTTTCAACCTTTTCTCCATGGCAGCCAACATTGAAATTTATCATATTTGTATACACATGGGGTCAATGAGGCTGCCTGCTGCTAGACCCTGGGAGTCACTGTCCGAGTTCCTAGAAGCTGAGGGGAGGCAATACCTTGGCACGTTTGTAACTCATTCCTAGAACCTGTGGTGGAGCTCAGGCTTTAAGCAGAGCTTCTCAAACTCAAACGTGCATTAAAATGTAGATTTCGGGGTGTCGTCTGAGAGTCTGCAATTCCAACAAGCAGCGATGCCGAGGCTTCTGATCTAAGAACTACATTTTGGCTCAAAATCTTTGCCACTTGAAGTGTGGCCCGTGAACCAGCAGCAGCAGCAGCCCCTGGGAGCTTGTTAGAAGTGCCAACTCTCAGGCCCACCCCATTCCCCAAACCTACGGAATCAGAATCTGCTTTGTCATCAGGTCCTCAGCTGATAGAGATGCACATTAACGTTTTGGGAGCGCTGGATTCCAGGACTCTGGGTAGCCCAGCTTGCTAACGGGGAGAGTCTAGCCACCCAGGTTCTCAAACCCAGTTACACATTAGAGCCCCATAGGAGATTTTAAAAATCCTGATGCCCAGGCCAAAGCAGCTCAATTCAATCAAAATTTCTCACTGGGGCCCTGGGAAATAAATACTATTTTTTTAAACTTCTCTAGATGATTTTAATGTGCAATCATGGCTGAGAACCACCAGGCTAGGGAAAAAACCCTAAGCAGGGCTAGAAAGACAAACTGAGGCCATGCAGATGGGGCTTAGGTCCTTGATGGGGTTTAGGTTCTTTTTTCCCTGCATAGTGTCGTAGTTAAAGGCATGGGCTCTGCAGGAATGAAGGCCAGCCTCGGTTCAAACCCTGCCACCTGCGTGATATCGGATAAGGTACTTAACCCTCTTTGCCTCTGTTTCTTCTAAATGGGGATGCTACTAATTGTAATGAATTATGGCATAAGATGCTTACGAGGAATAAATGAGGTAAAATATGAAAGTGCTCAATACAGTGCTTGGCACATAGTAAGGGCTCTGTGTCTGTTCATTTGAATATGTATCTTATTCTTTCTAATGGGGCATCATAGAAGGTTTCTCACTTTCCTGTCACCTTGCCCCATCCTCAGGGTCTTGGGCAACAATCACATCTCTGATTAGGCGCTCAATAAATGTCTGAGGAATGCATGACTGAATGGCTACAATGCCCCCTTGTGTATTCAGTGGGAAGAAATAACAAAACAAACAGTCCTCGTTACTAGTAGGGGTAGTATGACCAATAGTTCCAATTATCTGGGAAAGAGGAGTTTTCCTGGACACGGGACCTTTGGTGCTAAAACTGGTGAAGTATCAGGCAAACCCGAACGAGTTGGTCACTCAAAGTATGGGCACCGCCCAAATGTCCATTTCATCCAAATGCTGTTTTCAAATAAGCTTAATGAGAGGCTCCTGAGGCCAATCCATGTGTGTGCACATAGCAAAGGCAATGGCAATGGCAATTCGCCTCCTGGCCATGAGGGGGTGTGTGTGTGCACGCACGTGTGCTGCACATACACCAGTAATAATAGCTGGAATGCAGTGACAGTGTGACATGTCAGGTGCCACGTGACACGTAGGTTTATGGTGGAGCAGTCAGGTGTTTCTCAGTCTTATCCTACTCACTATTTCTCATCCATGATTTGGGTGAAAGTTTAGAAGTTACATATCCGATATGCAGGAGATTATAAAAATAACATTAAAATAACAAATAATTTTAATAGAAAATAGGGATACAAAAATGTCATTACCCTTGACATTATTACCCTCAGGTAAAATATAACCAGATTAAATTAACATAGATAAATGTAAATCTTATGTAAGGGTCCAAATAAAACCCCACTTAAACATATTTAAATTAATATATTATATATTATTAGAATATTTATTATACAATTATGAAATTAATATATCAATACAGTAATTAATACACTGATATATAGTAATTAATATATTACATAACTATATGTAATTATATAATGAAAAATATGATAATATACAATATATTACTATCTATATCTTATAATTTTGCATTTCCTTTAGACCCATAAATTCCACTTCTAGGAACTTACCCTAAAGAAAAATTGTATGTATAGATGAGTTAGAAGGAGTGGTAAAGAAAGAGCTTAGAAGCAAAGTCAGCACAGCACAATTTTAAAATAATATAAAAAAAATTGAAAAGCAGCCTAAATATATGTCAGTAGTGATTGATAACTAAATTATGATAATCATAAACAAAAGAAAATAAGACAATCCTTAAAAATTGTGCCATTCTAAGAGTGTTTCTCAGACTGGGATCTGCAAACCTCATGCATTAGAATCCTCTAGGGTGCTGGTTAAACACACAGATTCTCAGACCCTCTCCAGAATACTGAATCAGAGTCTCTAGGGAAGGGTCCAGGGAAATACATTTTTAACAAATACCCTCAGATAATTCTGATACTCAAAATTTGAGAATTACTGTAAAAAAAAGAACATTTAATGGCATAGGAAAATGTTTGTGACATAATATGTGACAAATTCCAAAAAACAGGATGATTCCTGTTATGTAAAAATACATATTTGTGTAGAAGAGATTATGGAAGGAAAAAGGCCAAAATGATAACCATGGTTAATACAATGTTAATGGCATTATTGGAAAGATGGCATTCAGGAGAAAGGGGATAGTTCCACTTTATTCTGTACTTCTCATATCTTACTTGTATTATTCTATTGAGGAGGCAAAATCTATTAAGATTCAAGCAGCATTAAGGAAAATAGGACCGAGAAGTCAAAGAGGGATCCAAAATTTGGAAGAATGGTGATGCATTAATGGAGCAAGGAAGTTCGAAAAAGAAGCTGGTTTAGGGAAGGAAGGTAAGTTGGCTTTGGACATGGCAAGTTTGAGATATTGGTGGCACGTCCAGCAGGAAACAACCAAATGGCAGTTGGAATTTTGGGTCTGGAATTCAAGAAATTGAGTGGGGTTAGAGATGTAGATTTAAAGACAACAAAAGTTGTAGGAGTGGATTAATTCAAGGAGAAAGATAGAAAAGAGATCAAAGAAAAGGTGGTTAAGATCAGCTATCTACAGAATGCCTTTGATTAGTGGAAAGGAATCAAAGGAAATCCAATAAAGAAATAAAGGAGAGCATGGTTAGAAAGATAGAGGAAGGACCAGTAAGATTCATTGTCACTGACTCAAGGTCAAAGAGGATGAAGACAAAGAGTTGGCCACTCGATAGGACAAATAAGTCAGTGGGGACCTTCTGCACAGTTTCTTTTGGAAAATGGTGGCATCTGTAGCTGACTGGCAAGGAGTTAAGGAACAATCAAATGGTGACGGTCGAGTGTAGTGGCTCACATCTGTAATCCTAGCACTTTGGGAGGCTGAGATGGGAGGATTGCTTGAGGCTAGGAGTTCAAGACCAGCCTGTGCAACATAGCAAGACCTCATCTCTACAAAAAATAGAAAAAATTAGGCAGGGGTGGTGGCATGTGCCTGTAGTTCCAGCTACTCGAGAGGCTGAGGCAGGAGGATTGCTTGAGTCTGGGAGTTTGAGCTTGCAGTGAGCTATGATGACACCACTATACTCTAGCCTGGGCAACAGAGTGAAAATCTGTCTCAACAATAAATAAATAAGAGGAAGACTAAAGAGCCAGTGCAGTCATTGCTGCATTTCGAGGTCGCCTAGTAGCCTGTCTCACTGCAAAGAAATTACTCCATTGTTTTCATGCTCCTTTCAAGATGGAGCTGAGACAATTTTCCCCCAGCATTCTTTCCCCAGACAAACTGAATCAGAATTTGGGTTCCCATATTTCTTTCCCCTTTCATGGAACTTTAAATCACTCTGCACAGTATTAATTATTTGAGAAATAATTTCTATTTACCTTCTTTGCATTTTTTCTTTCCCTTCCCCACTCTGCTTTCTTGGCATGGCAAAGATTTCGGATTGAACTAAGAGTAGAAGTTACCTACAAAACATTTCTCTACCTGGCTTTTGTTTCCAAAAGCCTCAGCCTCTCCAGGGAACTACAATAGTGTCCTAGACAGTATAAAGCAAGAGAAAGAATACTTTTGAGGAAAACAAAAAGGATTTCCCTAAGACTAAAGAGAAATTCCTATGGTGGGAGACAAGAGTGGCAAGTCTGGAAGCCTGGAGAGACCCAGGTCCCCACATTCTGCATCCTGACAGTTCCAAGAGAGAAGGCAGATTTTAGACGACAGAGTTGAAAGAGGGGGGCTGGACCAAAGCTTGGGCTCCTAGCCAGCCAGGGCTTCTCCATCCTTCAGCACAGCTAAGAACCTGCAGAGTCTGAGCGACTGAAGGGACCCTGTGGGCTAGCTCTGGTGATACCTGTGGATTTGCTTGAGATCAAAGGGGTCACCCTGATGTCTTAGCTCTGCCTGAGACACAGAACCCATGAGGGAAAGGGCCCAAGAATGTCTGGGGTTGAATTTCCCACCAGCTTGGCAGGATGGGGCTGGTTGTTTATCAAAAATAAGGACATGCAGTGTTTCTTGCTCACCTGAGTTTGTGGATTGAGATTTATATCTGCTGCACTAGAGGAAGTCAAGTTTATATTCTCAAGCAAGATGAGTGCTTTCTTTACCTCAGAAGAAAACCAAGTGGGTAGAAGGAGTATCTCCAGATGATATGACAACTGGTGTATGTATAGCTAGTAGGCAGTTTGGTAGGATGGGTAGGGGAGGGTAAAAGACAGTGACCTTATTGTTTGAGAAAATGGATTCTAGTTTATCTCTGTTGTTTAAGCTTCCTGCATCTTTGGCCAAGCTATTTTATCTCCCTGGGCCTCAGTTTTCTCATACGTAAAATTGGATTAAGTGAATGCTAAGGCTCCTCCCACATTCTGAGACCCTTTGGCTTTGTTCTCTCTTTTCTTATGGTGAATTGAGTTTCTTATCTCCAAGAAATGACATGGATTAAGCAGCCCCATTGCTGCTGAACTACAGTCAACTTGGCCTAACACATGCAAGAAAATGGCAAGCCGGGACAGTTAGCATTACTGAGGAGGTTACAAGTGTGCATTTTAATCTGCACGGATCCAGGATTTCAGATACGGTGCATTAGTCCATGCAGATTTAATTGAGGGAGGCAGAGGGTGATGAAACCACCTAGTTTGGTCTTTAAGGCTGGGCCATCCAGTGAAGATGGGTTTGCATACTAGTCTCAGAGGGCTAATTTATCGCTCTGGAGAGCAATTTCTCATTAACACAATGTCAATACTGCTGGGGATTGGCTAGACCACCTTTGGAAGAGGTTAAATTACCTTTTAATCAGTGTATGGAAGAATAAAGCTTCTATTCCATCATGGTATAGCAGGCTTGCTAATTTGACATCTTATAAAAGCCAAGGCTGATCTAACTATACCTGCGTGATATGACCAGCATGGTTTTCAGAGAGGCAGAAGACAGGAAAGAAGGGTTTCTGTGGCTGTTATCCAAACTGGCATAATTGATGTGGGTGCAGTGGGTTATAGCTAATGGTCTGTGTTTAATTATGGAGGCAGTGACACAAGGCCTCAAGGATGATAAGGCACTAACCAGATGATGTACCACTTTCTCAGTTATGAGCTCACTGAGTGACTGCATAGAGAATCAGTACAATAGCAAGATGGTCTAAATTCCATGTTTCTTCTGGGATTTGGGCCTGGCCCTCAAGAGACACAGAGCTGTGTTTATAAGATGTGTACAAACCCACACTGACAAGGTCTCCTGGGAACAGTCACACACAGGCCTCAGGTGAAAGTACTTTGAAATCCACTGCTTTGGGAATTTATTCCTCATTTCAACCAGGATGATTTACATTGATGTGTGTCCAGAATTCATCAGCTACATCAAAAATTTGGGACTTTTCATCTTGTCTCATTCCCCAGAGCAATGAAACAATAAACAAACACATAAACAACCTTTTATCCACTAGCTTGAAAAATAATGACAATAACTGTTGCAGACTGCATATCATCACACCACATCTGTTCTCAACTTTTGACAATAGAACCCTCAGATTTTAGCCAGACACATGTTTGCCCAGTTAGAGACTACATTTCCCAGCCTCCATGGCAGCAATGTGAGGCCATGTGACTAAATTTTAACCAATAAGAAGGGGTCATGACAGAATAATGACCAACAAACATATGAAAAAATGCTCAACATCTCTAATCATCAGGGAAATGCAAATCAAAACCACAATGAGATATCACTTAACTCCAGTGAGAATGGTCTTTATCAAAAAGTCCCCAAACAATAAATGCTGGCATGGATACAGAGAGATAGGAACATTCCTACACTATTGGTGGAACTGCAAACTAGTTCAGCCTCTGTGGAAAGCAATATGGAGATACCTCAAATCAATACAAGTGGATCTACCATTTGATACAGCAATCCCACTACTGGGCATCTACCCAAAAGATCAAAAGTCACTTTATGAAAAGAGACCTGCACTCGAATGTTTATAGCAGCACAATTCACAATTGCAAAGTTGTGGAAACAACCCAAGTGCCCATCAATTCATGAGTGGATCAATAAAATGTGATATATGTATACCATGGAATACTACTCAGCTTTAAGAAACAATGGTGATCTAGCACCTCTTGTATATTCCTGGATACAGCTGGAACCCATTCTACTAAGTGAAGAATCTCAAGAATGAAAAAACAAGCACCTCATGTACTCACCAGCAAATTGGTATTAACGGATCAACACCTAAGTGGACATATAGGAATAACATTTATCGGGTGTCGGGTGGGTAGGAGGGGGAGGAGGGGATGGGTATATACAAACACTACGAGTAAGATGCACAAAGTTTGGGGGATGGACACACTTGAAGCTTTGACTCGAGGGGCGAGGGGGGCATGGGCAATATACGTAACTTTAACATTTGTACCCCCATAATATGATAAAATAAAAATAAAGAAGGGGTCATGTTCCTAAAGGAAACTGCTCATCCTCCACTTAGTCTTTTCCCATCATGTGGGTAAGAATGAGGCTGTGGTAAGTGGCAGTTCAGTTTCAATCTTGAAGATAGGAAGACGCCATATGGGATGATGGGACAATAAGAGAGAAGGAACCTGAGTCCTTAGATGACCTCAAGGGTTAAGACCATCCTACCTCCATCAACTTCCTACAAGCTTGGTCTTTCACCTGATATTCTATCTCGTTGAAACTGCTGTTATTTTGGTCTCTGTTAAAATGAATACAGTGATTGTACCTCCCAGTTTGAAAAACTCTTTCACGTTTTTTATCTCTTAGCTACACAAGACAAGCAGGTGAAGTAGACAGGTAGGGGAGTGGTTAGAGCATTTATTTGGCAGGGGAGGAAATGGAGGCTCAGAGAGGGCATAGCTTTTGTCCTCGGTCACACATCTATATAGATATGGAGCCACTCCTTGAACCCAGGTCGTCCAACCCCTAATCTAGTGTTCCTTTTACTCTCATATTGCTTTTCCTTCCTTGGAAAGCTCAGGACGGTCATGCATGAGAGGGCACTCTCCATTCATTGAGACTCTTAGCTCTTGCTATTTTGATCACGTAAGTGTCCCAGCCCCATCCAGCTCTTTCCCCCTCCTTTCCACCTCTTCCAGGCCATCCCCAAAACAACAGAAAAGAAAAGCCCCATAAAGCAGGCCCTTTCTTTGTTTTGTTTTGTTTAAAAAAAAAATGCTTGATGGCATTGCTTAAAATGAGAACAGTGTGGGGTCGGAGTGTTGGGGGGTGTGCATTGGGAGGAGTATTTTATCAATGACATTGTTTAGAATTGCCAGAACATTGGGATAATAAAAAGCAGAACAACTTTTAGTCAGTTTTATTATTGTTTATAATTCTCTACAGGCGATGAACCCCTTATTGCCTGCACCCCCTTTTTGCCTGCAGACTGGATGGACCGCTTCCATTACTCCTCCCCCTTTAATATACCACGTGATAATAGTTATAAAGGAAAGAAAATCATAAACTGTAAAATCCAGTTAACTTTTGCCTTGTTCTCTTTGCTATGTATACATGTCCAGGAAACGGCTGGCATGTTTGTGCCGATCGCCGCCTGTTCCATTTAGAAGAGCTTCTGTAAAGCAGAGGAAAGCTTGTCTGTTTCCTTGGGTTTTTCCTCCCCTCTTATCTCCATAGTTACAAGAGTTGGTTCCATGCGTTTTGTTTTTTTTTTTTTTTTAAGCTGGCATCTTGCCCAACTCAAATTGATTATAAAGGTTGGGAGGGACAGTTGAGATCTGCGGCTTGATTCCCGGGTAAGTTGGCTGTTTAGAAAGATAGCATTGACAACCGAGATAGCCTGCAGATGGGAAGGCAAGTCTGCAGATTCCGTTTTTTATTACGGAGCAGATGAATGACTCACTAGTTTGGGCTGTTCCTTGGAGGAACACAGAAAGATAAGTGCCTGGGAGAAATCAGCCAAAAGGTTCTTTCCTCAAAGGCTTTATAGTAGGATTGCCAGATTAAATACAGGACACCAGTTAAATTTGCATTTCAGATAAACAACAAATACTTTTATACTTTCTTGTATAAGCGTGTCCCCAAATATTGCATGGGATATACTCATACTAGAAAACACAGATGCTCAGTCCTATTTGCATTTCACATAAACAAGGAATAATTTTTTTGGCATAAGTATGTCCCATGAAATATCTGGGACATACTTAGACATTATTTGCTGTTTATCTGAAATGCAAATTTTAACAGGGAATCTCGTATTTTTTATTTGCTAAATCTGGCAGCCTTACTTACAGAAATCTAGCAAGATTTTATAAAATGATCTCTTCAATTCAGGAACAGCCAATCTTACTTTTAAATGATTCTGGAAGCTGTTGGATGGTATTTATTGGTGCATGAGGGCACACAGGAGAGAAGATTAAGGGAAATAGATTGAACTGGAAGACAAGAGACTGGAGTCTGAGTCTCACTCTGTCAGCCACTGGCTGTGTGAACTTGGACAAGGCCCTTCACCTGTCTGAGCCTTAGTTTCCTAAAAGGAGAGGATTAAATGGTCTCTCTAAGGAGAAAATGATTCTGTAGCTCTCTGTCCCTCCCATGCTACTAATATTTCAATGGAATTCATTTTCCCCTGAGTTGATATAGGTTGGTGTTGTCCTATAGAAATAAAATGCAAGCCACATGTGTAGTTTTAGATTTCCTAGTAGCTACATTACAAAAGTAAAAAGAAATATGTAAAATTAAGTTAAATAGTATTCAACCAATTGTATTAAAATATTATCATTTCCGTATATAACCAATATAAAAATTTTTAATGAGATAGTTTGCATTCTTATTTGTACTAAGTCTTCAAAATCTGGTGTTTATCCTTACAGCACATCTCAATTTGAACTAGCCACATTTAAAATACCAATCCATACGTGGCTCAATGCCTACCATATTGTATGGCACAGGTGTAGGCTAAATAAATCAATAAACAGATCAATAGGTAAATAAATTTTAGAGAGGCTAATTTCAGAATGAGAGATCTATAGAGAATTATGGAGAGAACTTAGGCTATCATAGAACATATTCGTAGGCTTTTAAAAATTAATATACAGTTGATCTTTATTAATATTCTTCACAGATTCTGCATGTGCGAATTGGCCGACTTGCTAAAATTTATTCGTAATCCCCAAATCACTAAGGTCATTCGTGAGCACACACATGTTCAGAGCAGTTAAAAAGTTGACTGGCCCAATGTGCACATTCCCAGCTGAGGTCGAACGAGGTGACACTCTGTATTCTTGTTTCAGCTCTCAGACTGTAAACAAGTGTCCTCACGGTCTATTTAGTGCCACGTTTTTCACATTTTTGTGGGTTTTTTTGGTTGGTGATTTCACTATTTAGAAAATCCTCCCCAAGCATTGTGCTGAGGTGCTGTCTAGTGTCCCTAAACCAAGAAGGCTGTGACATGCCTTACTGAGAAAACACTCATATTAGATAAGCTTCATCCAGGCAGGAGTTAGAGCTGTTCGTTATGAGTTTAATGATAACCAATCAACAATATATATTAAATGAGGTGTCTTTAAACAAAATCACACATAAAACAAGGTTATTTACTGATCCAAAACTGTTCTGACCAGAGGTTCACAGTTAGGGGTAACAACTCAATATTCCCCAAGTCAGTATTCTCAGTGACTTTATAGAATATAACTAAAGCAAATGATGCAAATCAACTGTATATTTAGAATAGTTTTAGATTTACAGAAAAATGAGCAGATAGTATGAAGAGTTTTCATATATCCCTTGCATATAGTTTCCCTTATTATTGACATCTTGCATCGTATGGTACATTTGTTATAATCAATGAACCAATTTCAATACATTGTTATTATGAACAAACTAAAGCTATAGCTTATTCAGATTTCCTCAGTTTTTAGTTAATGCCACTTTCCAGGATATCAGGACATAACATCATGTTTAGTTGTCACACCTTAGGCTCTTTTTCATTGTGACAGTTTCTCAGATTTTCCTTGTTTCTGATGACCTTGATAGTTTTAAGGAGTACTAGTCAAGTACATTTATAGGGTATCTTTCTACTGGAACTCTTCTGATGTTTTCCTCATAGTTAGACTGGGGTTATGGGTTTGGGGGAGGAAGATCACAGAGGTGACTTGCCATTTTTTTATCATATCATATCAAGGGTACATACCATCAACATGATTTATGACTGTTGATATTGGCCTTAGTCACTTGTCTGAGGTAGTGTTTGTTAGATTTCTCCACTGTAAAGTTACTCTTGTTCCTCCTTCCTTTCCATACTGTGCTCTTTGAAAGGAAGTCACTATGTGCAGCCCATACTTAAGAAGTGGATAGTTATGCCCTCCCTCCTTAAGGGCAAAGTGCTTACATAATTTGGAGTTTTTTCTGTGTAGGGGACTTGTCTCTTTGTCCTCATTTATTGATATAGTCAATCATTTATTTATATCAGTAGGGACTCAGGGATATTTATTTCATACTTTGGGTTATAATCCAATGCTACTTTATATATTTTGTTGCTCAAAGGCACTTTTGTGCCTTATAGCCATTTTTGTATTTAAAACAAATAAAATAGAATATATTTAGAGTCATGTTCAGAAGTTGAATTATTAAGTCAAAGAGTGTTTGAAATTCTCCAGGTACATTAATACATTTCTTAAACATGGGTGCTACTAATTCAACTTAGGTTTGGTGTCAAGAGAGAAACCCCGAAGTTCTCCCCATTCCTCAGTCCCACGAGGCAGGCCGTTAGAATTCTCTGGAGAAACAGAAAGGGTCCCAGATCTGACCCAGCAAGGCAATTGTTTGGTTTTCTTTTTATATTCTGACATGAATCCAGGTACAGCACAGACAATTCGGGGCCTCAAAGACTTGTATCCTAATAGCTTACATTCACTGAAGGCTTCCTATGTGCCAGGCACTCTTCTGACAGCTTTATCTGTATTAAAGAATGCAATTCTCACAACACTAAGAGGTATATCTGGTGGTCTCCACTTTATAGGTGGAGATCCTGAGGCACAGAGAAATTAAGTAACTTGCACAAGGTCACTTGGTCTGTACGTGGTAGAGACAAGATCTGAACCCAGGCAGTCTAATGCCAGGAGCCATTCTCTTTGTGCCTCCACTGTGGCTACATTCCCTGAAAACTCTCAGTAAAACAGTGCCTGTGTTGCTGTTTGTTTGTTTGTTTATTTATTCATTTATTTATATATTTATTTATTGCTGTTTTGCCATAACAGCATTTTAAAGGGTACTCCCTTGTCATAGTCTATGCATCTTTTTTTTTTTAAGTTTCCATTGTAGAAAACCTGTCTTGTTTAAATGGGTCAGAGAACACTATGAATAAAGGTCACTTTCTTTATTGACAAGCTTTCCAAAAGAGAAATTTGCATTTCTGTGGATAAAAGCTGTATCACAGATACAGGTGATGGGCCAGTGTTTTAGCAAATAAGGAAGTGCAGGGTGACAAGCTGAGCTCAGCAATTGAAATAGGGGCTTTCCTTGCTCAGCGAGGACCAACCTTTTCTCAATGCCTTAGGGATTCCTAAAAACAATCTGGAAAAAGGCACATGACCCAAAGAAATAGTTTCTTATTTCTACAAAAGACCAGTTCCTTGTCTTTCTACATATAATGTCCAGGAATAATCCTTCCTATACAAATAAGGGGTTCTGATTGGCATGGTCTTCAATAGCTGGAAAAAGCTAAAGATATAATTTTAAAAATAGCCTTTGAAAATGTTACCATCCCCTCCTCCATCCCTGCTATAACTGTATTCATTATGGTAACAGTAGAATCTTAATAGATGAACCCACTAGTTTATTTCTCACTAGTGTCAAGTTCAATGCCAGGGCTCCCCCAGAGACCCAAGCTCTTTCCACCTTGTACAAGGCCCTGAGTCCGTGTATGAGGAAAGGGACTCTGCAAAAGACACACTTGCTGCTTAAACATCTTAGCCCAGAAGGGCAAAGTGTATTTCTACTCATATTCCACTGGTAACAACCAATTTTCTCATAGGTACCCCTGAGGGTCTGGGAAATGGACCCCCGGCTAGGCAACTGCTTTCTAGCCACAACTTTACATCATGGTGGCCAAGACCAATCCTGGTAGTGAGCTAGTCATCTCTTCTATGAGAACCTTAAAACAAGTTCCGGTTTTTCAAGATGCTAATGTGAGTGGGAAAGAGTAGAGATCACTCTGTGAAAGGGTGGTCACTGATCCCATGCTGTCTATTGATATGTGTCACATGTGCACAGGCTGTCACTGACTACTGACATAAGAGGACATCTATCTTCCCATGCATCAGGCACAGAGATCCTGGGGAAAATCATAATCCTAGATTATGTGACCATGAATGGAGCACAAAATAAGAAGAGAAAAATTAATGTGGCATGTAGAACAAATAAATAGAAGTGAAGAGGTAGGATGGTTTATCCACGAGCACCAACTTAGTTAATCAACAGAGAACTGTCTGATGTTTTAGAAGAAACAAAACAAACCCCCAAACCAGATGCTCTCTAGGTACGTGGCCTTGTGCATGACACTTGCCCACTCTGGTGCTTAGTTTATGCAAGAATGATGCTGGCCCAATTGTTTCAAAAGTGCCTTCTGTGATCCTATGACCTATGAACTATAGAATGGTAGTGAGCACTTCCAGAACCCTCAAAAAACCCTCCTGTTATAAATCTCGATCTAGCTGGTAGTTACACAGATGTGTTTACTTTGTAAAAATTCATTGAACAATACACTTATGATTTGTGCACAGCAGATCTATAGGTGACCAGAAGCCAAGAGGTGGCCTGGAATCAAAGATCCACAGAAATAGAGATGACTGAGATGGACTGGAACAACTCAATCATCTTGGGGAGCTTCTATGTATTACAGATACAGAGTCAGGCAGGCAGGCAAGCACAGAAGAGGAAAGTTGCCTGAGAAGGCAGGCAGCAAAGGCCTTGAGGATGAGGAGTCATGAGTGGCCATGACCATGAACAAGCTTTGAATCTGCAGAAACCAAGAGACTAGGAGGCTAGAAAGCGAAGCAGTTGGTTGGCAGGATCAGGTGTAGAAGTCCTGAAGCCTAAGGCCATGAGCCAGAACAATGGCAAAGTCCAGAGACAGCAGCCATAAAGCCATATGCTGCCAAAGAAGAGGCCCCACAACTCCAGTCCAGTTCCCACAAGGCCACCTGTACTGCCATTCCTCCTTTCCTTTTTATGTATAAACACAAGGTTAAGATTCTCGACAACTTTATTTAATCTCTCACTTTCCCCATCCATAAAATGGGGTTAATAGTAATGCCGACTCCTTAGCATTTTGTGGCAATTAAATAAGTCAATACATGTGAAGCACCTAGAACAGTGCCTCTCACATACTAAAATGCTCAATAAATATTTGTCATATTGACGGTAAAGAGGATGATGATTATTTTCACGTGTTCTTAAACTCACAAGACCCAAGGCAACCAGACTGACACTGTTACTTTCAAACAAAAGCAAAAAAATTTTAACTGGTATTTTGAATTCCAAAGTATGTGGATCAATATTACTTCCATTCTGGCCCTTTACTCATAGCTTCCAAACACAGTCAGTCCAGCTTCCTGTCTTGGGGCTGTCCCTTAAAATGGTTGATTGCTTGGTGTCTTGGATCGTAGTGGCTTTGCCATTGTATTGCGGCAGCCTATTGATATTTTGGGCACTAGAGAACTTGTGGCAAGCCAGACACATAGGAACCTTGCAGCAAGGCTGATCTGAGGAATGGAGTAGGGAGACTCGCTAGGTATATGGATGTGCACTTGAGTGCAAAAATAACTTTTAAGACTAACAGTAAACTAGAAAATGTGTGCTCAATCAACACAGTATTGCATGTCCTCCTCAACTGAAACCCTGACATTGTGAAGCCTGTCAAAATGCTAAGTTGCTGGGTCCTCTGGGACAAGATTACTGTCTTAGCTTGGGGTCCTCCAGAAGCCGACCTGGACACAAGGACAGAAGTGCATGCGGCTGATTTGAGAGTTGGTCTGGGGAAACAGTATAGAGGAGCAGGAAAGCAAAACAAGCAAGGGAAGGCAGCCAATAAATGGTGTGGTATCAAGCCCATTATAACTGTGAGTAACTGGCATTAATTCCCCAGCAGTTCTGGCTTACCATGCAGGAAGGCAATGCAGACCTCAGTGGCCAGAAAAGGCAAAGAAATGTGGGTTCTGCAAATGGAAGTCAGGCTGGAATGTCCTGCAGTGGTAAGGAGGAGGGGATGCAGGCAGAACACTGATGGTGTCCAATAGAATAGCCCAGGTGTCATTTGAAGTTGGTGCTAGTTGTCTGCGCTTCTGGGGATCAGGTGTTGTCTTACAAGCCACACTGACAAGTAGCAATTCTTCATTTTCCAAATCATTTGGGTAGAGACAAATGTGATGGTTCTCCTAAAATGGTAATTGCATTTTCCTGGAAATCAACACAGGTTTGTTTATATGCCACTTGCATGTTGCAGCACATAGCACATGCAGATCTTGAACATCTTGAAAAAGCAGCATAGGGACCCAGCACAAGTCTGTTCACAGGCCCGACCAGAGGATACCAAATGGTATGTTATTTCCTCCTCTCAACTGCATGTCACCAACAAAGGAACCCTACATGCTGGAAGTGGGGCTTTTTGGAGATCTCGCAGCAGGCTACAGACGTGAGATTTGTGCCAGGTCTGGCATCCTTTCTGCAATGTGTCAATGGCACGGATGAATACTCAGGATGGGGGAGGTTGCTATTTTAATTTACATGCTATTACTACCCGTTTTGGCTGGCTTACCCAGAATGCCCCAGATACCTATTTGAATGGGAAGTGTTCCATATTTGTAAGACAGACCATCTTGTGGAAATTGATGTTTTGTCACTCTCCTGAACAGTGTGAAGTTAGGAAAATGGCTTGTATGTCTTGTTTGTGTTATAGAATTCTAGCATTTTTTTCCTCCCTGTTTTTCTTTCTTATCAGCATTTTTCCCCCAAAGGAAATGAGAAAAGCCGAAAGGATCATTTTCACCATTTTTTCAGAACCATCTAACTTGAGAAATATAGCCTTCCATTATATCTTAATGATTGTTTGCAAAAACTATAAGTAGTTTTAGCCATGATTTCTATATACTACTAAAATTGCCTGTTAGATATTTGAAAGCTCCCAAAAATTATTTTTGGTTTTGGAAATTTCTTCTTTTCATTTTTCTCTTGGAATACTGATATGTTAAATAAAAGTAGTCCTTCGTCCTAGGCCCAATATGATGGTCTGGTTTGCTTTAGGTATTTACTCTTAAAATCCATATAATTTTGTTTATATTCTAACTATTATTTTGCAACATATTTTATGCATTACTGAATTATCACACTTTCAATTTCATTTTTATACAATGAATTTTGTTTATAAAACACTCAAAGTGCCATATATAATATATATGCATATTTAAAATGATAAAAAGAAACATTCAAAATTCCAACAAGAGTCTCATATAATTACAGTGATGTAATATAGTGCAATAAAAATGCAACTTATCCCATGGACATATTTGGTAGAATGCAAAGGTCACTGTTTTCTGACCCTAATTTTCAAGCTACTGTCTGACATTTACATTGTATATCATTAAGACCATACACAAGAGTATCATGTCTTTGGGGGACCAGTTTTACATAAATTATGTATCTCCATGGTTTATTTGGCTGATGGGGTATTCAGTCTATATTAGAATGTCACATAGATCACCCCCCACAATCACAAGAACGCTGAAAGTAAATCAGAAAAAAAGAGAAATTGGAGAGTCCTTCTGAGAAATCCTAAAAGAACCGACAGCATACTTTCAGCGTATGACACACTAAGACAGACTGAGCTCTTGAGTAAGGCTCCTCCTATCACTAACACATAGAAATGCTGAAAAAATATATCCCCTAGAATTTAAATGCATATACAAACTCAGAAAAGGATGAAGGGAAATCCCCAAGTGACAGGAAGAAAGGACTCAGAGTCAGAGCAGTCAGGCCAAACAGGCACCACAGAACACCATGAAGATTGCACACCCAGACCCAGGCACTGCAGGCTGGGGGCTGGAGTGTTAATACCAATGTGGTAGGAAATGAGGCTTCAGATCTTGATGATGCAAGGGAGCTGGCATCTTAGACAGCTGCCCTTTCTAGGCTCTGACAAGGGGATTAGATAGGTTGCCAGGGAAGCAATGCTGGCTCAGGGAAGTCATGAGGAGGCTTATGCCTGGGCCCTTGGCTGGAAACAAGTCATCTGCAGGAAATTAAAACCTAAGCATTTACTCTGCTCAATGTAGAATTCAAATTTACACTAACCTGTATGGCACAAGAAACCCAAGCCAAACAACGAACATAAAAATAGATCTAGAACCTTTGAAACCTTCAGGATTCCCAATTAAAACAAATGCAAAACAACTCTGTAGGCCCATTTTCACAACTAATGACTCACAGGAATTCTTTAGGAAAAAAAAAATCTGCTAAATCACAATAAAAAGTTTTAGATGTATAGAAAAATGTACCCATTTTGAGGGACTGTTAGAAAATTCAGCAAACATGAGAATTAGCATCCCAGTCTGGGTATAATAGATTAATCTTAAAGAGACTATAAAATAAGTATATTTTAAAATAATTGAAAACATAAGGGAGAGACCAGAAACCAAAGTGAAAGACCAAAACAATATGAAAAAAAAAGGTCAGAAAGATTTGAATGAGAACCAAACGGAGTTTCTAGTAATGAAAAATAGAATCATGGAAATTGGTGGACAGATTAAAGAGCAGGTGAGAGAAATGAGAAAGGAAAATTAGTGAATTGGATGGTATATGTGAGGAGATTACCCAAAATGTGGCCTGGGGTTGGTGGGGGTGGTTCAGAGAGAGAAATAAACTAGGAAAGTAATTTGGAGGATGTTCCAACATATGTCTGATCGAAGTTGCAGAATGAAAAATTAAAGGGAAATCAGGAAAAGCAATATTTCAAGAGATAATGGCTGAAAACTTTCCAATACTGAAAAAAGACATGAGTTTTTAGATTAAATAAAGCATATCATGTCCCAAGCAAGATAAATTAAAACAAATCCACACCTAGATAAATATAGAGAAACTATAGAACACCCTAGAAAAGGAGAAAAATCTCAAACCAGAAAGGAAAAACAAAATAACCTGCAAAGGAATAATACAGGTTGTGATTTAGCCACATGATCACAGCTAACTGCAAAAGAAGCTGGGAAATATAGTCCAGCTGTGTGTCTGAGAAGACAAGAATGTGTTTTTTGGAGACCAGATGCAATCTCTACCACAGTATAATTATCACCTTCTGAGTGTTGAGCTCAGACCTATAGAAAAAGGGAGAAAAAATGATGCTCATGGGAAATGAAACCTTCTAACAATTCTCAAACCACACTACTCAAAGCACTGGAACTTTCTACTCTGAAATGATTTGGGCTTTGCTGTTGTAAACGGTAGTAAAGGAATTCTCCCACCCACATTGAATATGACATGTTCTAGAAATGGATCTTGTCCAACTTAAATTAGTAGAGAAGGGTGAAATTTTGGGTTTGTTTCTCCAAACATGGAATTGACTGCTCATAAAATAATACATTTATAATATTAATTGCATAAGATCTCAGGGAGTTACCCAGTTTAGCCCTGGTCAATGCAACAAGAACAAGGAATGTCTCATCTGTGCGTGTCACACAGCAGAAACTCAGCAAAAGCTGTTGAATCCATTCATTGATCCTTTCATTCAACAAACATTTATTGGATGGGCATACTGAGTGTGGTTCTAGACCTGGACTGTCTAATACAGGAACCGTTAGTCACACATAGCTATTTAAATTTAAATGAACTAAAATTAAATAAAATTAACAATTCAGTTCCTCAGTCACACTAACCATATTCCAAGTGCTCAATAGATACATGTGGCTGGCTAGTGGCTACCATATTAGACAGCACAGCTATACAATATTTCCACCATCACAGAAAGTTCTATTGAATAGTGCTTTCTAGATGCTGGAGATACAGTAGTGAACACAACAGGCAAATTTCCTGTCTTCATGAAATCTACATTCTATGGGAGGAGGCAGACAATGACCAAATAAGTTAATAAAGTGTATGATATGTCACATGATGGTAAGTCTATGGAGAAAAACTGAGCAGGAATAGAAAACAGGGAGTTGAAATGGAGGGGTAGGGGAAGTAGTTGCAATTTTTTTTTTTTTGAGACACAGTCTCACTTTGTTGCCCAGGCTAGAGTGAGTGCCATGGCGTCAGCCTAGCTCACAGCAACTTCAAACTCCTGAGCTCAGGCAATCCTCCTGCCTCAGCCTCCCAAGTAGTTGGGACTACAGGCATGCGCCACCATGCCCAGCTAAGTTTTTCTATATATATATTAGTTGGCCAATTAATTTCTTTCTATTTATAATAGAGATGGGGTCTCGCTCTTGCTCAGGCTGGTTTCGAACTCCTGACCTCAAGCAATCCGCCTGCCTCGGCCTCCCAGAGTGTTAGGATTACAGGTGTGAGCCACCACACCCGGCCTAAGTAGTTGCAATTTTAAATAACATAATTTGGGAAGAGCTTACCAAGAAGACTGTTAATTAGCATAATGCTAGCTGATGTGACAAATAAGGGCTCAAATCTCAGTGGCTAAACACAATAGTTTATTTCTTGCTCCAATCACTGAGCTGTGGAGAAGGACTGAAATTATGAGGTGGAATATGTTCCATGTGGTCATTCAGGGCCCCAGGCGAATGGAGGCTCTCCCATCTTTACCACAGAGCTTCCAGAGTTGCCCTGAATGTTAACATCAAGCCAGCAGATGGGAGAAAATAAGAAATGGAGTATGTTCAAGAGCTTTCTATGGTCTATCAGTTAGGCTTGGAAACGGTATGATCACTTTCTCCTGCATTCACTTGGCCAGAACTCAGTTACAGGTAGGGTGATCAACTTTACCAGTTTGCCAGGACTGAGGGGATTCTGGAGACATAGGACTTTTAGTGCCCAAACCAAGAAAGTTCTAGGCACACTGGGATGAGTTGGTCACCTTATCACATGTCTTCATCTGGATGCAACGGGAAATATGCCACTTTCTAGCAATATTTCTATTCTGTGGAAAGGGTGAATGAGTCTTTGGTGGGCAGCTAGCTGTCTGTCATAATAACATTTCCCTCAAAGAAATAAGGAAGCCAGCATGCAGATGTGGAGGGACCAGAGAAGAGCATTATAGGCAGAGGGAATAGCAAGTGCAAAGACCCTGAGGCAGAAGTGTACTTGGCATCGAGGTGGAAAAGCAAGGGGGCTGGAACAGAGTAGGTGAGGGAGAGCACCCAAAGCATCCTTAGTCTCCCACTGATCTAGCAGCAACCCTCTTAGATGTCGTTGTTCACTTCCACCAAACTGGTCATAACTTGGTCGTAAAGAAATGATGACCATCTTGGTTAACTCCTTTGCTGAAATCCAGATACACAGCCCGTGGCCTGTGGTCTGTGTTTAACAGTTTAATAGCCCTGTCAAAAAAGTTAACTGATGTGGGCTTATAATACCTGAAACTGGGTAATTTACAAAGAAAATAATTTGTTTCTTATAGTTATTGAGGCTGAGAAGTTCAAGGTCAAGGGGCCACATCTGGTAAGGGCCTTCTTGCTGGTAGGGACTCTCTGCAGAGTCTCAAGGAGGCACAAAGTATCACATGGTGAGGGGGCTGAGTGTGCTAGCTCTGGTCCCTCTTCCTCTTCTCATAAAGCCACCAGTCCCAACCCCATGATAACTCATTAAAATATTTACCCATTAATGCATTGGTCCATGAATGGATTACTCCACTTATGAGGGCAGAGTCCCCATGACCCTGTCACCTCTTAAAGGCCCCCCCCCTCTCCATACTGCCACATTGGGGTTAAATTTCAACATAAGATTTGGAGGGCACAAATATTCAAACCTTAGCCTAGCCATACTGAGATGGCACCTAGCTCCAGAAATATGTGAGTAGTACAAAGTATGAAAAGTACATAGATTCATGCTGTGGAACATTCTTCCAAACAACAGAAGTAAGTGGAGGATTCAGTTCTCATTGATGCCCAATCAAAATGGAAGTTTTCCCTGTCAGAGAAATGCTTGATGTAGTGGGCTGAGTAGTATTTCCCCAAAATTCACGCCCACCTGGAACCTCAAATGTTGACCTTATTTGGAAGTAGGATGTCTTTGCAGATGTAATCAAGTTAAGATGAGGTCATACTGGTTTAAAATGGACCCTAAATCCAATGACTGGCATCCTTCTAAGAAGAGGAGAAGGCCCAAAGACACATAGAAGAAGGTCATGTGAAGTTGGAGGCAGAGATTGGAGTGATGCTGCCACAAGCTAAGAAATGCCGAGAACCACCAGGAACTAGAAAAGGCAAGGAAGGATTCTCCCATATAGCTTTGGTAGGAAGTGTGGCCCTGCCAACACTGTCATTTTGGACTTCTGGCCTACAGAAGAACTGTGAGAATAACTTTCTATTGTCTTAAACCACCTAGTTTGTGTTCAATGTTTTTTACAGCAGCAGTAAGAAACTAATGCATTTAAATGTGGGATTTACAATTACAAGTGCAAAATATGTCTGTTTTATTAATTGGAAGAAATAGAATTAATTTGGATTCCTTTATTTACAGGCATAAACTTGCAGCAATACTATAAAGAGTAAGATTGCGCGTGTGAAGTTGCATGTTATACGCATCCCGGCTACCAACAATTAAAAGAATTTCAATTAGCTATAGTGGAAGTAAGGCTGAATTATTTCTGTTATTTTTATAGAAAATGATATTACAAAATTATTGTCACATGAAGATGTGATCAGAGTTATCTAGCCACAATAAAAGAAGGAAAGAAAGTATTATAGAGATCTTTCAGGAAGCTAATTAATATAAAATATTATGCTATGTGTATTGATTTTTGTTTGGGATATTTGTCATCGTTTTGGAAATTTATAATTTGTTGTCAGTTTTGTTCTCATTCTAAATAAGTACGTTGTACCTGATTTTGTATTTGTTATTTTGTATTCTTTTTTATTTTTTATTTATTTTTTATTTTTTTATTTTTTTTGTACATGGGAAACATGTTGAATGTATTCTTTTTTAAAGAGTTCTCTCCCATCACCACAAAATGCTATAAGTTTCAGGTCCCACAAAAACTGACTCCGGAGGAATTTTGTGTCAGCATCCTTTTGCAACATGTTTTTCAGAAATCTACAGGCAAGTTAAGCCTGGGAACTTATATCATAAGTGAACCAAGTAATGCCTGGATTTATAGCTATTCTGCACAAACAGGATTTTCATAAGGTAACATAACAGCTCTGACATTGCTAGTACTTATTGTAGTGGTTTCCCGACAACAGTTCTAATGGCATCTTGAGTGGGACAAAAGTTTGTTGCTCCAGAATGTCCCTCAGAACTTCAGAACGTTTGACATCCCTGCTCTACACCTGCTGGATGCCAGTAACAGGCTCCACTCTGCAACAATCAGAATCACTCCCAAATATTTCTGAACTTCCCCTGGGCTTACTGATGGCGGAGAAGAACTGTGCCCATTGAGAACAGCGAGTGGCCCTGAGATATTTTTTGTAAATCCCATTTTATCAGACTGAGACCAAATTAGAATTCGATTCAAGCGTGAGACCCCTTGCTTTGTGTCTCTCGAACAGGGCAGAATCTCCCTGGTTCTTCCACATCAGCCCCTGTCTCCTGCAAGTGAGGCCTGGGAAACATCTTGAAAATGCTCCTCATATGCTCCTGATGTCCGCCAAAACTCGAGAACACTCGTTCTCAAATCAGAGTGACTTTAACCCCCAGGGGGCATTTGGCAATGTCTGGGGACAGTTTTGGTTGTCATGACTTGGAGAGAGGCTGATACTGGCATTTATTTGGCGGGTAGAGATCAGGGCCGCTGCTAAACATCCTACAATGTACTAGACAGCCACCAAAGGCAAAGATTTATCCAGCCCAAAATATCAATAGCGCTGAGGTTGAGAAAACCCAATCTAGACATTAGGTGTCCCTGAAATACTCTATATCAATCCCATTTTAATCAATCAAATTCTACTTTAATGGAGTTGGTAGACTTTGTGTCCACCAAGTCCTATGGCTTTCAACCAGGCTGACCTGCTTGGAGCCATAAGCATTGTTGTACCCTGAATTGTTGGGAGCCCTCAGCCCTTCTCGAATGTGACAAGGTTTACAGGAGCCCCCAGGGGGTCCTCGTCTCTCCAGGCTACTCTAGGTAATTATGACACAGCCAGACTATAGGTACTTACCAAATCATTTCTGTGTTATCCTTCCTCTGTTTTATTTTTGCAAAAATAAAAAAACAAACACATATGCATTATAACTTTCCCTTGTAACATAAAATAGGCCCCGTTTTGTGCCTTACTTTTAAAAATAATGATTTCCCTCAGCCTTTTTATAGCTGTATAGTATTCCACAATGAGGATGTACCATGGTTTATTCCACTATAAACCAACAAACATTATGGTTGTTTCTAACCTTTTGTAGATACAATAATGGCACAGTGAATAATCTTAGATATGCATTATTTTGTATTTATGGAGGTGTTTCCTCATGGTGGATTTATGGAAATAAGATTATAGGGTCAAAAGACAAATGTAAATGTAACTCTGTTACATATTGCCAAATTGTCTCCATAGTGGTTATACAATTTTTTACTTTCTTATGCAATATAGTGGAGTGCTTGTTTTCCTATATCCTTGCCAACAGAGTATTTTGTTAAACTTTCAGATTTTTGTCCAAAGGAGGGATGAAAAATGTAGTTTCAGTGTAGTTTTACCTTATTACAAATGAAGTTGAGCATATTTTCGTATACATGAGCATCCTCTGTATGTCTTTTGCTGTGGAGCATTTATATCTTTTGTCCATTTTTCTATTGTGTTTTTGGTCTTTCTCTTCTTGATCTTTAAGAGTTATTTATGTGCAAGGAAGATTAGCCCAGAAAGTAGATTTTTTTTTTTAAACTGAAAAGGAAGTTTTAAAACTGGGAAAGATAAAGTCATGATCAACTAAAAAGTTGAACTTTCTCTGCCACTAAGCAGGAGGGAACATGGGGATTAGGTCAAATATAGACAAATAAGTAGAATGGCTTTTTGTTTACTTCCCTTTTTTTCCCACATGGAATAAAATGTGAACAGTGCCATCCATGACTCACTACATATGGCCGAGGCTCCAGAAAAATTTCAAATCCAATGAGCTTTCACCCTGGGCTTCCTGAAAGTGAGACCTGCTGCTAAGATGTAGCAAATTTGCCAACCAGCTCCTTTCTTAAGAACAGGATGATGATGTGATCTCAAAAAGAAAACTCCTAAGGAAGAAAGCATGTTTCTAGTTTTCAAATACATTAACTGGAGGCAGGAATAGAGGATCGCTTTTTAAGTATCCCAAAAGCCAGGTGTTTCCTAACTAACAGTAACATTCTCTTGGCCCTAATTTGAGTTTTAGGGGTCTGTTTAAAGTAGAAAATAGCAATAGAAAAATGTGAAAGTCAAACTATTGTGTCTAGATAAACATCTTGCAGCAATGATAACTGGAGAATGTTCTAAATTTAGAGAGCTTGAGCACCCTCCTGTAGCGTTACTGTGCGCAGTCTGCATGGGCACTCGCTTTGATGGGAAATAAAAGAGCAACGGGAAAATAAACCAGCCACTCTAAGTGAAGGCAACTTGACCGTGAAAGCCTGATTGGAGCGGGTTCCAAAGAGAAGAGAGCAAGTGAAGATGGCAAGTGTAGACGATTCATTCTAGGAGTTCCGCTGTAAAAGAGAGGAGAAAATTAGGGCAATGACTGGCATGGAATGGACAGTTGAGGGAAGCACGTGTGTATTTGAAGTCCTGAAGCTAGTACAGTGTGTTTGTGGGCTACCCCAGCTTTCTCCAGCACAGGGGGGAAATTGCTGATGTCGGAGGGAGAATTGTCGGGGTAAGTCCTTGAGCAATGAGTAGGTGGGATTGGTGTCATGGGCCTGAGCCCTGGGCAAGCTCCCAGGGCCCTGGGCTCAGAAAGCCTTGTGCTTGGTTTAATGCTCTGTGGCACCATCTTGTAATTCTTCATAACTTTCCCTTTGTAAGTGAATCCAAAGGAACATAAAAGCACATGTCAAGGGCTTGGAGCCTCAGCTGACACACAGTCTTGCCTCCCTCCACCTGCTTGGGACAGGTTCTTTGGTCACTTGTTCCCCAGACCTTTGGTGGCCCAGGCCTTCTCACCTGGCCTCTTGCTCCCTGGGCCTGCCCCACGAGCTCACTGCCCTCTGCCCACAGTTGACTTGGTGGGGAACGGGGGGGGGGGGGGGGGGGGAGCCCAATTGCCCTTGGAGCCCTTACCACCCCCATTGGAGTCTGGGCACAGGGGTAGTTGGGCTCAGGTGCATACCCTGGGCCATCTCAGGGCGGGCTGTAGTGGTGGCCAGTCTGTCCCGGATTGGCAATGCCACTGCATGTCCGGGCCCTAATGACACTGCTCTCCAAGCTGAGGAAGTGTATCCTTGAGCAAGCAAGGTGGTTAAGGAGGAACAGGAACTCAGGTGTGTCCATTGTCCTGGGCAGCACCTTGAAATTTCTCAGCCCACAGAAATGATGTAGCATCTTGAGATAAACCTTTATTTTAATATCATCTCATCAATTTTATTAGCCACCTATTAATCTCCGAAGAGTCCTGTTTTTCCATCTTTCCTTAAAAAATGTACCAGGTCCCAGATTTCTTAAAGCAAGGGGGCTTTTCAGGTGGCCTTGTGCTGCCAGATGGAGAATGCTGGGCAGATGCTTGTGGCAGGAACGAGGAATGTGTGAGATGTCTTTATGTGCCCTCCTTCTCATCCAGTTGGATGCTGGCAATGTTGATCAAACAGGTCTTGGTGAAAATTAAAAACCTGATTTGTAGCATTTGCCAATTTCCATGGTGTAAATACTCCCACCGTGACTGACTCCAAGCTACCGACGCCATGAGGAGTTGGAAATGAGTACACAGCGGCAGCGGTACACAGCGCTCTACGGTATTTCCACTGTACTGGTACAATAGACATTTAAAAACCTTGGGCACAGAGAAAATACAAAATATAATCAAATAATAAATTATGAGCCTTGAGTATTTAGTGACTTTGTTTTTAATATAATTTATGTCATCATATGTTTATTTAATTTAATTTTAATAATGGCTGTCTTTAGCTACCAGCTCACATGACTCCTGAAAATGTAGCAACCGGCTCTTGTGAGCCAGTGCAAGCTGGTATAAGCTGTGTGAGCTGATCTGAGTTGGTACAAGCTGGTATGAACCAGTACAAACCAGCTCCAGCGCCACTGCAGAGGAGCCAAGCTGGAGGGTGGGGTGAAGTATGTTCATGGGCGTTCCTGGGGGACAGGTGACCAAGAAGATGGGACATGGGGAGCCCTGTTTCTGAGCTTTTGCCACGGGCCTGTCTGTCTTATTGCATCCACTTTCCTTTGCGGCTGGTCTGAAGGGTGTGGCTGGATCCCTCCTCTCCTTTCTGCAGCGTTTGCTCAGCTGCTCCCCCAGCTCAGATGGAACCAACACATCCTGCCTCGCCCACAGCTTGAGGAGCTTTCAAAGGCCCATCTCCATGGGACGACGAGAGCCTGATCCTGAGGCTAAGGAAAGTTTCCCTTCCTTTGGTTCAGTTTCCTTTCTTGTCATCCATATCTGAGAGCAGAATCAGAGCCCCAGTGTGGGAAGGATCCCAGAAACATGCTGGTTCCTTGACCATTTTAGAAGATCTAGAAATGGAGTCCCAGAAAATGCAAGGGGCTTGCTTCGGCGCCATGGGTACCCGGGGGCCTTGAGTACCTTGGGCAAGCTGTACACGTTTCTTCACGCAGTCAATACATGTCCACTCTGTGCCGGGCACCATGCCAGGTGCCAGAGTCCTGTCAGTGACAAGCCTGCCATGGGGCCTTTGTCAGGGGCAAGAATCAAGGGTTCACTTTTGGGTGGTTAAATAAGAGACTGGGTTCAAACAGACGTGGGTCTGAATCCTGGCTCTGCATTTGACAGCTGTGTGACAAGTCACTTCAGTCCTCTGAGCCACAGTTTCTTCTTTTTTTATATGGAGATAATATTGTTGTACTAATATTATCGTGCTTTTCTTGGGGGGTTGGTGTGAGATGTTAATGGGACCATGTAAACGCCCGGCCCAGGGTAAGTACAAGCTTACCTTGTGATGAGAGAAGAGATGCCCCTGGGAACATTTGCTTGTCGCTGCAGTTCGCCTGGTATCCTGGGCTATTCTAATGATGTGGGATGGAGGCCTTAGAACCCACTTGCCCCGCTCTGTCTCCAGGGAAAGCAGCTCCTGCCCCCAGGCACCCAGGGCCCCAAGGTTGGCAAAGCTCATTCAGCCTGATCCTGGGCCCCGTCATCTTGCCTGGCACCCGCCATGTTTCTGAAGGCCATGCCCATCCCACCCTGCCACACGGTGCCTCCCTGGGGCCTCCAGCCACATGCTTCCTCAATGACAGGTGGCCTGGACAAGGGCAGCATGCCTTTCATCCTAACCCCCTGCTGCAGCCTGAGGGCCCCAGCCCTCTCCAACTGGGGAAGCTGCCAGCCCCAGTGCTGAGCGTGAACACCATGGGCACTCTGCCAGTCTCATCATGGGGCATGGGAAACCCTAGGAAGATGCCTATTTCCAGCAAGTACCTGTGCCCACATGGTGGGCAGGACTTCCTGAAGCTCACACTTTGGAGAAGCATGTCTAGTCCCACACAGGCAAGAAGCCTTGCCTGTGCGCCACCTGTGGCATCATCTTTATGAGCCAGAGTGACCTACAGAAGTACAGCAGACCCAGACGCCCCTCAACAGCTCCTGGCTATCCTGCAAGTCCAGTAGGGGAAGGGGGAGGCAGCCTCCCAGAGGGCGGGGAAAGTCGGAGCTAGAGGGAAGGCCATGGGGCATCAGAGAGACCTCCTTCTCCAAGCACCCAGGTTGCAGGGCAGTGTCCAATGCCTGCCACACATTTGTCCCTTGTTGCCAAGAGCCTAGACATGAAATCAGAAGCTGTTTACACATTTAGAGACTGCCAACAGGGAGGCCCCTTTGGATTCAAATGCTCAGCTTCCCCTGGGTTCCTCCTAGTGTACAGTGTCACAGATAAAGTCTTCAGCTGCCAGCAAGGGGCAGCAGGTGACATACTTGAAGAAGTCCTAGAACACCAAGGCCTCTGAGGGTAGGCTGAGGAAGTGTGACAGCACTGACTCAGGCTGCTTGTCCCACTGTGGGGACCAGCTGCTGGTCCCCTCCAACGCCCCGCACAGTTGTCTGAGCAGAGCGGGCCCAGGGCTGGGGCCTGTGGGGCCAAGGGTTGAGGCAGATGAGCGTGTGGCTACTGTGGAGCTGGAGAAGAAACAACTGGACGGTGGCACCTCCAGGCTCAGCTGGCAGCCCACATCTGGATAGCATGTGGCCCTGCAAAGCCATCTTGTCTGAGCAGGGCACCATTGCCCTCCCTGTTCCCTACACCTGCAGGGACCCCTTCCATTTTGACATCCCAGTACTGGAGCCCAGTGACAGGAGGCACACCACCTTCTACTCATCCCCCTCCGCCTTCACCCCCATGGATAATCCCACCCCTCTGCTTTCATCCTGTCCTCACTTAGTTCTCTGCCACCACGGAATGCATGCCTGGCACCAGGAGCAACTCACTGGCCTTCATCAAAAGTGCCAGGACATGGCAGGAAGGAGGGTCGGACCCTGTGGAAGCCTGCCCCAGGAAGCAGAAACCTCTGAGCCCCAGCCTCTACTTGGCCCAATTGGGCTGCAGTGTACCGCTCACCTTGGTGACTGTCCTCAACAGTCACAAAACATTCAAAAGAATCCACTAGAAAGTGAAAAGCAGACACATGGCAGCAAGAAGGTGAGGGAGGCGAGAGAACTGGACCCACCGCCACAGGAAGAGGTGGGGACAGGTGTGGGGGAGGATAGGGTGTGGCCAAGTCAGGGGCTGGTCCCTCCTGGGGCCATCCCAGCTGCAGTGCAGATGGAGCTTTAGGAAAGTCAGCCGAGCCAGGAGGTCTCCTTGGCCACTGGGTCACCAGGGTGGAGGGAAATGGTGGTCAGAATAGGGAGCAGCAGCCAGTCCAGGCTGAGCAGAGCCACACCGTACCCCTCACACTAACCGTCAGGGACCCCTCCTCCCCGACTTGAGCACTAAGGGTCCTCCGCTTCCTCTAAATGGGAGACTGGAGCCAGGGTGTTTTTTTACTAGAGCCAGGATGGTTTTGCTAGATCCCAAGCAGGAAGGAGTCTCCCATGATGATGGGGAGGGGGTATCTATCAATGGGTCCAGGCCATTCTGAGACTGTGCCAAGCTGTAGTTCTAGCAAATTCTAGCCCATAGAGCACAAGCTCCCTTGGAGAAGAAGGAGTTGACGAGCTGAACAGCCAAGAGGAACTAGAACCTCTGGGAGCGGAAGGCAAGAGAAGAAACCCCAGATGGCTCTGCACAGGCCACCACCCTCCTGCCCCAGAACCAGGACAGTGACCCCACGAGAAGCCTGGGAACCACACTGCAGTTCTGACTGCACAGAGAGGGAGAGGAGGGCCCTCCCTCCTGCCATGTCCTGGCACTTTTTTTTTTTTTTTTTTTTTGAGACAGAATCTCACTTTGTTGCCCAGGCTGGAGTGAGTGCCGTGGCGTCAGCCTAGCTCACAGCAACCTCAAACTCCTGGGATCAAGTGATCCTCCTGCCTCAGCCTCCCAAGTAGCTGGGACTACAGGCATGCGCCACCATGCCCGGCTAATTTTTTCTATATATATTAGTTGGCCAATTAATTTCTTTCTATTTATAGTAGAGACGGGGTCTCACTGTTGCTCAGGCTAGTTTTGAACTCCTGACCTCAAGCAATCTGCCCGCCTCCACCTGCCAGAGTGCTAGGATTACAGGCATGAGCCACCGCGCTCAGCCCCTGGCACTTTTGATGAAGGCCAGTGATTTGCTCCTGGTGACAGGCATGCATTCCGTGGTGGGAGAGAACTAAGTGAGGACAAGATGAAAGCAGAGGGGTGGGACTTACCCATCGAAGTGAAGGTGGAGGGGGCCGAGTAGAAGGTGCTGTGCCTCATGTCACTGGGCTCCAGTACTGGGATGTCAAAATGGAAGGGGTCCCTGAAGGTGTAGGGAACAGGGAGGTCAGTGGTGCCCTGCTCAGACAAGATGGCTTTGCAGGGCCACATGCTATCCAGATGTGGGCTGCCAGCTAAGCCTGGAGGTGCCACCATCCAGTTTCTTCTGGGCCAACAGATGCACTTTGGAGTTCTTTGGTGTCTCCTTATCTGCTTCTTTGGTTGTCCTGAGACGTGCAGGGCTGAGGGGAAAGGAACCTCCATTTCCTTCTGCATCTGTGGTTACCAGGGCAGTGTGTCAACACCCTGGATAGAAGCAGCTTCCAGCTGGCCACTCGGCCATGGCTTCCTGGGGCCCTTACTTCTCTAGAAGACAATGCTTTTTACCCCAAGTATCTCCTCAAGTTACCTCAGGGAGAGACCCGCTTGCCCCGCCAGTATCCCTGGACACCTGCGTGAGGCCGGGATTCTCTCTTCAGGAGAGGCTGGCCCAAGGCACAGGCGTGCTTTGTTGGATAAGGGCTGGGGCCTGTCTCCTTCCTAACCCAGCTGCAGACAGGACCGGTTTTATGGACAGGTGACCTGAGTTCAGAAGTGTCCCACACTTGCTATAATGCTCTGCCGCTGGTGTCTTGAAATTCTGAATAATTTTTGAATAAGGGGCCTGCATTTTCTTTCAGTACTGGGTAGTCAGGCCTGCGAGAGAGGATGGCTCTGGGCCAACGTGAGGGGTCAGCCTTAGCTAAGGACAGACAGTTGCTCCATGGCAGAGGAGGGGAAGGTGCAGTTGCAGGTAGGTTGGTGCATGTGGTCATGGGAAGCTGAGGGAGTTCTCTCTGCCTGCTTCTACTTGTCCAGTGGAATAAGAAACAAGGTGACTAGGTGAGAGTGAGGAATTCGGAGAAGTGTTTACAGTTTGAAGAAACAGGGTGAGGTGCAAAATAGTCTGAGGGTGGGCTGACAGGGTGCTCCCAACATTTGAGATAATTCATGGGCCCCTCAGGGGACACTGTGTTTACCTGGTGTCTCAGAGAGTCAACTGGCCAGTTAGGACTTCAGACCCACCACTCAACAGCAAGGCTCCTGGCGCCAACCTAGACAACAGTTGTCCAGCTTGGGGGAAGAGCTTCAAAAAATAGAGCCACCTAACTGGTGTGGGAGCTCATTGAGCTATCCCAAAAGCCCCTACCAGTCCACGAAGGGGAAGACACTATGGTCAAAGATAAACCACTGACACTCTCATCAAGGGTGTTAATGGCCTCCATGTTGCCAAATCCTACAGTCAATTCTTAGTCCTCAGCCCCCTTGACCCATCAGCAGTAGTGCCTATTTCTTAAAACTCTGTTTGGTCTCTGAGACACTACTCTCTCTCTTGGTTTGCCTTTTCCTTTACTGATTTCTCCTTGTCTTCCTCATCTTCCCAACCTCTAAGCTTTGGAGTGCACCCAGACTTCTTCATATACCTCATTCCCTCTTGCTCGCTAAGTGTTTTTATCCAGGCCCATGCCTAAAAACACCACCTGTATACTGATGCTTCCTAAACACATACCTCTAGTTCAGACCTCTCTTCGAAGCTCCATTCTTACACATCTACCTGCCCACTGGACATCTTCAGGGGGTCTACTACGCATGTCTAAAACAGAGTTACTGGTATCTCCCACAAACCCTCTCCCCTGCAGACTTCTCCCTCTCAGTTAAAAGGCAACTGCACCCTTCCGGTTGCTCAGGCAAAAAACCTTGGGGGCATTGTTGACTCTTTTCTTTTTTTCATACTCTACACTCTATCCATCAACAGATCTCATTGGCTCTACTTGCAAAATGTATCCTAAGTCCAACCTCAGTCATATCTATTGCTGCCACAGTAGTCCAAGCCACCATAATCTCTAGCTGGGATTATTGTGTTCATGTCCCAAATGGGCCCTCAATTTTTCTACTCTTGTCCCCTTCTATCTTATTCCTCATACAACAGCCAGGGTGACCTTTTTAAATGTAGGGGAGACATGCCATCCTGTTCAAAACTCTACAGTGGCTTCCTAGATCACTCAGTATAATAATTCAAAGTCCTTACTATTATCCTACAAAGCCCTACATGAATGAACAATCTACTCATCCCCTTCCTCTCTTAACTCATCTTCTACCACCGTTCTCATTGTTCATTCCACTTGACCCAGCTATCTTTCTTGCTATTCTTGGAACACTCCAGGCATGATCCTGCCTCAGGGCCTTTCTTTGCTCTTGCCTTTTTCTCTGCTTAGAACAACATGCTTGCCCAGATATCCAATATGACTTGTTCCATTACCTCATTCAGGTCTCTGCTCAAATACCACTTTATCAGAGAGCCTTTTACTGACCATCTCTCATCACGCTCTATCTCTTTAACCTATTATACATTGTGTTTTGATTTTTGGAGACAATGTCTTGCTCTGTCACCCAGGCTGGAGTGCAGTGACATGGTCACTGCTCACTGTAATCTCAAACTCCTGGGCTCAGGGGATCCTCCTGCCTCAGCCTCCTGAGTAGCTGGGACTATAGGTGCATACCACCACGCCCAGCTAATTTTTAAATTTTTTGAGGGGTGAGGTCTCACTCTTGCTCAGGCTGGTCTTGAACTCTGGCCTCAAGCAATCCTCCTGCCTCAGCCTCCCAGAGTGCTAGAATTACAAGCGTGAGCCACCATGCCTGGCAAAAGGATGGCTGCCTTCTGTTGGGGAATCAAACCCCAGTCTCCCACATGACAGGCAGGGATAATCACCACTATACTAATGAGGAGAGTGGTGTGTCTTTCTTTATAGTTCTTTTTGTTTGTTTGTTTTATATGAAAATGTTAAGGGGGTAGAAATGTTTTAGTTTACATGGACCACTTTTGTAATGCTTGAGTCCCAGCTCTTTATAGTTCTTATCACCATCTAATATATAATATTTTTGTTTATTATCTTTCTACCTCAACTAGAATGTAAGCACATTTATCATTATAGTGTCTGTATCAATGTTTGATATCAAGTAAGTGTTCAATATTTTTCCATTTCTAACTTAAATCCTGATTGGGCAGAGCCTAGGTCATGTACCAGCTCCCCAGCTGCAAGGGACGCTGGGAGAATAAGTTCTGATATTTATATTGAGGAAGAAAATTCTTCAAACCTAGAAAGTATTTTCAAAAGTTGCTGAGTAGCCACAACTTACAATTTCCTCTGATTTGTGAGGAAATCTGAGTACAGACTCTTTCTAGAATTTTCTAATATCCACTTAATCTTTTATAGCTGAATATACTACATCCAAACCAAGAGCCTTAAGTCTAAAATTTTTTTACCCTCAGCAACTTGCCTTAATCAAGTCTGTCCAAGAACTGTCAGGCTTTTTATGGTCCTTTCTCATCAATTTGGGTCACATCTAATTAGATTACAGAATTCTAATGACAACCACAGCATAAGGAGGTTTGGGAACAGACCAGTTCACTCCACTAAATATACAAGTCAACCAGTGGGAACAGAAGTATGCTGGCATCTTTGAGAAGAGCCCTCTATCCCTGAGTGAGTAGTTGTAGGCCCTGGACATCAGCATTGTTTCCAGTGGATAACATCAGTTAATCAGGTGAATCAAGTAAGTGGAGATGGGTTAAGAGAGCTGGTGCCTGCTTTCCGTATTACCATTAGGAGAGTGATGACTTTTCATTTAGTGTCTATCTGGATTCTCTTTTGACATTGGACACATTGGGTTTTTATGCGCCCACTACCCCATACTCAGGGAACAGCTGGTTCTTTTCTCTTTCATAACCCTTTGCTGACACATCAGCTTGTTGCCTCCTGGAGGAATAACTTGGACTTCCAGCCCAACTCTGAAACATGATTGCAAGGAGGAAACACATTTGGGGTAGAGAAGTTATATAGGAGTATACAATGTATTATCTAACCAGGACACTTGAGAGTGAGTAAAGGGGGGCACAATTAAAAATTAAGATGGGATAACAGGGGTAAAACTTGGGACGTCTGTCTTGGCAAAACGGGGACATCTGCTAATCCTGAGACATTGAATGCTCATGCAACGGCAATCTTCTCCAAGGCTCACAGAGAGGCTTGTAGGGATTGTCAACATGGTAATTTTGCTGACTATATGTCACGTGGGGGAATGCAGTAAGTTTAGGGAACAGTTTTGGCTGTGGTACAATGGCATTCCAGAAGGACAAACTGCCCAAGATAGACACACAAGGATAATAGAATCCTATCTGGTCAGATTCTGTCCCATATCCAGAAAACCAACATCTGGTTCTGGTTCCAAACCACTGCGTTCTGGTATGTACTCAGATTGTGCCAGCCCAGAGAGTTGGACGGTGATGGATACCACTCTGTTTACCCTTGAAAATGCCATACCGTGCGATTGCATTGTGTATTGTATAACTCCAAGATTGATGAGGTGAACCTGGACCAATGGTTTAAGTCTTCTCAGCCCAGGTGCCAGACTATGTGAGTGAGTGAGCTTTCAGATGATTTTAACCCCAGCCATCTGCATCCATCCGAGAGATCCCAGGCCAAAACCTGCCTAACCCATAGAAACTATGAGAGATAATAAATGATTGTTATTGTTTGAAGCCACTAAATTTATGGGTGATTTGCTATGCATTAATGAATAACTAAAACAGGTACAGGTGCTGTCTCAACAGAGTGTCCAACAATCAATGGATTTTTATAAGCTGGGACTTTAAAGGAGAGATCAATGCTGAAGACAAAAATCTGGGGAGACTCTGCATATAAATGGTGGTTAAAAGAGCTGAAGATGAAGCCAGAGGCCAATGCATTCATTTAAAAGGTCAAGGAGGGGTAGTCAGAGAGTTAGGTAAACCCCTCTATCTCACTGCTCATAGCTTCTCAGTGTCTTTGCTGCTTTCTCTTCATTTTTCAGGCCACTAAACTTTGAAGTCCCAGAGCTCAGACCTAGGCTACTTCTCTCCTATACTTATCACCTAGGCAATCCTATCCAAACTTATGACTAAATACCATCCATGTGCTTATGACTCCTCACATTGATTCTCCAGGTCTAACCTCTCTTCTTAACTTCAAACTTTTGTATCCAACTGCCTGCGGTACATCTCCCCTTGGAGGTCTACTAGGAATCTCAAACTCAACATGTCCAAAGCCAAATTCCCAATGCTCCCCCAAAAGATGCTTCTCCTGCAATCTTTCAGGAAATAATAAATCCATCATCCAGGTGGCTCAGGAAAAAGTTTGGAGTCGGGTTTGGATTCCCCCATTGATTTTACATGTTTTATCCACCAGCAAACTCTTTGGTTTCTCTTCAAAATACACCCAGAAACCACCCACTTCTCACCATTTCCACTACTCCCTCCCTAGTCCAAGTCTTCATTGACTCCCATCTGGTAGATGATGGTTGTAGTGGCAGCTTTTCGCTCCTGAGCTCGGTAGTGAAGAAAGGAATAATTACTCGAACCACATAGTCTTTGGAGAGAAGGGAAGAGGCCGAGGTCTAAAGGAGAAAATGACCCCCTCATCTAAGTTTCTTCCTGTATTTATTTCCAAGGACACGTGTAAAAGGTCAGGGCCGTTTGCTAATTTCTTTAACCATGTCCATACAAGTCAGTTTTCAGCTGACCTTTGCACACAGCAAACAAGTAGCTTCAGGCAGGAGTTTTTGCCTGACCCTTCATTCACCCTGCTCAACGTTCTTTCCATCCACCCATCCTTTCTTCTAGGCCCAGCCCCCACAATAGTGATGAAGAGAGATAGTAAGTTGCACAGCAGAAGATAACAATTCTCAAAGCAAGAGGTTTCAAAAAGTTAAACTTTTTATTTAAGATAATTGTAGAATCACATGCAGTTAGGAATGATACTTAGTGGTCCCAGGTACCTTTTACTCAGTTTCCCCTAATGGCAATGTCTTGCAAAACTATAGTACAATATTACAACCAGGATAATGGCATTGATACAGTCAAGATACAGAACATTTCCATCCCCACAAAGATCCTTCCTATTGCCCTTTTATAACCACACTCATTTCTCTTCCACTCCTCCACCTCAACCCTAACCCCCGGCAGCAACAACTCTGTTCTAGAATTTTGTCACTTCAAAAATGTTATATAAATGGTATCATGTAGCTTTTAATCTTTAGGGATTGGCTTTTTTTTTTTCACTCAGCATAATTCCCTGGAGACTTATCTAAGTATTTTTTGTGTCTCAATAGTTCATTCCTTTTTATTGCTGAGTGACACCGTCGCTTGTTTAACTATTCTCCTGTGGTAGGACATCTGAGTTGTTTTCAGTTTGGGGCTATTATGAATAAAGAGACTGTGGACATTCATGAACAGGTTTTTGCATGAACATAAGTTTTCATTTTTCTGGGATGAGTGCCCAGAAGTAGAATTACTGAATCATGTGATAGTTGCATGCCTCATTTTAAAAAATAATTGCCAAACTATTTTCCAGAATAGTCGTGCCATTTTACATTCCCACCAGTAGTATATCAATGATCCAGTTTCTCTGCATTCTTGCCGGCATTTGCCAGTGTTTGGTGATGTCACTATTTTTTACTTTAACCATTCTGATAGATGTAGTGATATCTCATTATGGTTCTAATTTTGCATTTTCCAAATGCTTCGTGATGGTGAAACATCTTTTCTTGTGCCATCTGTATATCCTCTTTGGTGAAATGTCTGTTCATATCCCTTGTCCATTTTTTTAATTGGATTGATTGTTTTTTAACTTTTGAGTTTTGAGAGTTCTTCCTACATTCTAGGTACTAGCTCTTTATTGGATATGTGGTTTGCAAATATTTTCTCCTAGTCTGTAGCTTGCTTTGCCTCTGCCTAAAGGATTTTCACAGAGCAAAAGCTTTTATTTAAATAAAGCCCAATTTATCAATTTTTCCTTGACTCCTTGCCTAGCTTTAGAGTCCAAAGACGTTCTATGATAGTTTTGTTTCTAAGATGTTTTATAGTTTTACATTTTGCATGTAAGTTGTGATCCACTATGAGTTAATTTTTATATAATGTATTAATATGTGAGATTTAGGTCAAGATTTTTTTTTCCTTTTTTGCATTTATGAATGTCCAGTTGCTTCAGCACCATTTGTTGAAAAGGCTATCCTTCCCCTTTTGAATTGTTTTTACATCATTGTCAAAAAATTAGTTGGACATATTATGTGGGTCTATTTCTGGGTTCTCTATTTTATTGATCTATGTATCTATCTCTCCACCACACGACACAGTTCTGATTACAGTAGCATTATTAATATTAGGTAAAGTTATTCCTCTCCCTTCATTCTTCTTTCCCCAACTTGTTTAGCTAGTCTAGTTCCTTTGCTTTTCCATGTAAATTGTAAGATAATATGTCTATAGCTACAAAAAAATCTTGCTGGAATTTTGATAGGAATTGCAGTAAACCTGTATATCAATTTGGTGAGAATTGACATCTTTTGTATGTTGAGTCTTTCAAACCATGGGCATGATATGTCTCTCCATTTATATCTTATTTGATTTCTTTTATCAATGTTTTACAGTTTTGAGCATATAAGTCTCATATATGTTTTGCTAGATTTACACATAAGTATTTAACTTTTTAAGTAACTGTAAATAGTATTGTATATTTAATTTCAATATTCACATGTTCATTACTAGCATATAGAAATGCGAATGACTTTTGTATGTTTTGTTTTGTATCATGCCACCTTGCTAAATTCACTTATATATGCTAGGAGTATTTTGCAGATTTGGGGGAATTTTCTACAGAGATAATCATGACACCTGCAAATAGGGACAGTTTCACTTTTTTCTTCTCAATGTCTATGCCTTTTATTTCTTTTTCTTTTCTTATTACACTGACTAGAACTTCCAGTACTATGTTGAATAAGAATGTTAAGAGCAAACATTCTTGTCTTCTTTTTTATCTTAAGGGGAAAACAGTCAGTCTTTCATCATTAAGTATATTGCTAACTATAGTTTTTTGGTAGATGTTCTTTATCAAGTTGAGGAAGTTCATCTTCTATTCCTATCTCTGAGATTTTCCTTTTTATCATGAATGACTGTTGAATTGTCAAATACTTTGCATCAATTGATATGATCCTGTGATTTTTCTTCTTTACCCTGTTATTATAGTGGATTACATCGGTTGATTTTGAATTTAAACTAGCCCTGCATCCTTGGAATAAGCCCCATTTGGTCATGACATATAATTCTTTTTATATGGCAATGAATTTATCTGCTGAAATATTTTTAAAGATTTTTGTATCTATATTTATGAGAGTTATAATTTCCTTTTTGATACTGTCTTTCGTTTGGTATCAGGGTAATACTAGTTTAATAAAAAGAATTGAGGCCGGGCGCTGTGGCTCACGCCTGTAATCCTAGCTCTTGGGAGGCCGAGGCGGGCGGATTGCTCAAGGTCAGGAGTTCAAAACCAGCCTGAGCAAGAGCGAGACCCCGTCTCTACTATAAATAGAAAGAAATTAATTGGCCAACTGATATATATATAAAAAAAAAAAATTAGCCGGGCATGGTGGTGCATGCCTGTAGTCCCAGCTACCCGGGAGGCTGAGGCAGAAGGATCACTGGAGCCCAGGAGTTTGAGGTTGCTGTGAGCTAGGCTGACGCCACGGCACTCACTCTAGCCTGGGCAACAAAGCGAGACTCTGTCTCAAAAAAAAAAAAAAAAAAAATAAAAAAATAAAAAGAATTGAGAAGACTTCCCTCCTTTTCTATTTTCTATAAGAGATTGTGTAGAATTAGTGTTAATTCTTTAAATATTGGTAGAATTTTCCAATGAAACCATCTCGGCCTGGAGATTTCTTTTGGAGGAGTTTTAAATTTATAAATTCAGTTTCTTTAATAGTTGTAGGGCTATTTAAATGATCTATCACTTACTTATTGGGTGACTCATAGTAGTTTGCACTTTTTAAGGACTTGATCTATTTCATCTAAGTTGTCAAATTTATGTATGTAGAGTTTTCATAGTACAGTTGACCCTTGAACAATATGGGAGTTAGGGGCAACAACTCCTCATGCAGTCAAAAAATGAGTTTAACTTTTGACTCCCCCAAAATGTAACTACTAATAGCCTACTGTTGACTGGAAATCTTACTGATAACATACACACTCAATTAACACATATTTTGTATATTATAAGTAGTATATACTATATTCTTACAATAAAGTAAGCTAGAGAAAAGAAAATGTTATTAAGAAAATCATAAGCAAGAGAAAATATATTTACTATTCATTAAGTAGGAGTGGATCACATCAAGGATCCTTAATGTGTCCATCAAGGACACATTAAGTAGGAGTGAATCACATCCTTTCATCTTCATGTTGAGTAGGCTGAGGAGGATGAGGAAGAAGAAAGGTTGGTCTTGCTGTCTTGGGGGAGGCAGAAGTGGAAAAGGTGGAGAAGGTGGAAGGGCAGCCAAGAGAAGCAAGCACATATAGTGCAATATTTATTGAAAATAATACAAGGATAAGTGGATCCACGTAGTTGAAACCCACATTTTTAAAGAGTCAACTGTATTTCCTTATTGTCCCTTTGATGTCTAAGGGTCTGTTGTGATAATCCCTGTTTAATTCCTGATATTGGTAATTTGTGTCTTCACTCTTTTTTTATTTGTCAGTCTTGCTAGAAGTTTGTCAATTTTATTGATTTTCTTCAAAAAACCAGCTTTTTTGTTTCATCGATTTTTCTCTATTGTTTTTCTGTTGTCAATTTCATTGATTTTTGCTCTTATTATTTCCTTCCTTCTGCTTGCTTTGGGTTTATTTTGCTCTTATTTTTCTAGGTTTTTGAGGTACTTATATTATCGATTTGAGACTTTTTTGTAATGCAAACAATTAGTGCTATAAATTTCCCTCTCAGCTTTAGCTCAGTTTTACATACTTTGATATGTATACTTTCATTTTTTTATTCAAAATTTTTTATATTCCTTGAGACTTCCTCATTGCCACATGGATTATCTAGAAGTGTCTCTAAAGTTTCAAGACTTTCCTGTTTTCTTACAGTTATTGATCTTTAGTTTTAAGCCATTAGGTTTGAAGAACATAATGTATATTATTTCAATTCTTTTAAATGAGTTGTTTTGTTTTATGGCCGGGATATGATCTATCTTGGTATATGATCCACAACACTTGAAAAGAATATATATTCTTTTGTTGTTGGGTGGGATATTGTATAAATGTCTATTAGATTAGTTAGTTGTTGGTGGTGTTGGGTTCTTTTATATCCTTGCTCGATTTCCTGTCTAGACATTCTATCATTTGTTGACAGGCGGTATTGTAGTTTCTAAATATGATTATGGATTTGTCTGTTTCTCCTTTCAGTTATATTGGGGTTTTTTGCTTCACATTCTTTGTAGCTCTGTCATTTGATGAATACACATTTAAGATTGCTGTGTCTGCTGGGTGAGTTGACCCTTTTATCATTATGTAATGTCCTGTTTTTTCTCTGGTAATTTTCTTTGCACTGAAGTCTACTTTATCCAATATTAATATAGCCACTATTGCTTTCTTTTGACTAATTTTTACATGATATATCTTTTTCCATCTTTTTACTTTCACCCTACCTATATCATTATATTTGAAGTTAATTTGTTATAGACACTATATAGTTGTGTCATGTTTTTTAATGCACTAAGCCAATTTCTCCCTATTAATTGGTGCATTTAGGTTAGTTACATTTAATGTAATTACTGATATGTTAGGGCTTAAGTCTGCCATTTTATAATTTTATTTTCTATTTGCCCTGTGTTTATCATTTATGTTTTGTTTTTCCTGCCTTCCTGTACATTACTTGAACTTTTTAAAATTCAATTTTGATTTATCTATAGTGCTTTTAACTATAGCTCATTATACAGCTTTTTTTTAGTGGTTGCTCTAGATACTACATTGCATACACATAATTATCACAGTTTACTCGACCTTTTACCAATTCAAGTTAGTATAGAAACTTTACTTCCCTTTATGTGTCTTTAGCCTGCTTTGTTTATAATTGTCTTAAATATTTTCTCTGCATACATTTAGAAACACATCAGACAGTGTTATAATTTTTGCTTCAAGCATCAAGTAATATTTTGGAGCAGCAGTCCCCAACCTTTTTGACATCAGGGACCAGCTTCATGGAAGACAATTTTTCCACAGATGGGGGTGGGGAGGGATGGTTTCAGGATGATTCAAGCACATTACATTTATTACATTTGCAGCCACTCCTCAGTGCTAACATCACCACCTCACCTTCACCTCAGATCATCAGGCGCTAGATTCTCATAAGGAGTGCAAAACTTAGATCCCTCGCATGTGCAGTTTACAGTAGGGTTTGTGCATCTGTGAGAATCTAATGCAGCGCTAATCTGACAGGAGGCGAAGCTCAGGCAGTGATGTGAGCGATGGGGAGCGGCTGTAAATGCAGATGAAGCTTCCCTTGCTCACCTGCTGCTCACCTCCTGCTGTGTGGCCTGGTTCCTAACAGGGCATGGCCATGTGCTGGTCTGCAGCCCAGGGGTTGGGGACTGCAACTTTAGAAGACTGAAGAGAAGGAAAATGTGTTTACCCATATTTTTACTTTTCCTATTGTTCTTTCTTCCTTCCTTGTGTTCTAAGATTCCTTCTTTTATCATTTCCTTTCTGTTCAGAGAGCTTCCATTAGTCATTCTTTTTGGGTAGGTCTGCTGGCTACAGATTCTCTTCCCTTTATTCATCTTAGATTATCTTGATTTCTTCTTCATTCCTCATGGATATGTTCACTGGATGTAGAATTCTGAACAGACAGTTCTTTTCTTTCAGCACTTGAAAAATGTTGTGTCACTTCCTTCTGGCCTCCATGGCTTCTGATGAGAAATCTGTCATTTGAATTGTTTTTCCTCCATAGAAAATGTGTTCTCTCTCACTGCATTTAAAATTTATCTTTGGCTTTGGTTTTCAGAAATTTGACTATTGTGTGACTTGGTATGGATTTACTTGGGTTTATCTTGTTTGGGGTTTGCTTAATTTCTTTAATCTGTATATTAACATATTTTACCAAATTTGGAAAGTTTTTAGCCATTGTTTGTTTGAGTACTTTTTCAGTCCCATCCTCTTTCTCTTCTCCTTCCAGGACTTCCAGAACCCAGGTGTTGGATCTTTTGTTATAGTTCTGTTAATTTTGTTCAGTCTGTTTTTTTCTCTGTTGTTCAGATTGGGTAATTTCTATTGTTATTTCTTCAAGCTCACGTATTCTGTTTTCTACCTCCACATTCTGCTATTGAGTTTATTATTTTTATTATTGTATTTTCAGCTCTATATTTCCCATTTTGTTCTTCTTTACATCTTTTCTTTCTTTGGTAAGCCTTTCTACTTTTTCACTTGTTTCAGTCAACTGCAATTTCTCATGGGGGCATTTTTATAATGGCTTCTTTTAAATCTTTGTCATATAGTCCTAAACTCTCTGCCATCTCAGTGTTGGCATCTATTGATTGTCTTTTTCATTCAAGTTGACATTTTCCTGGTTCTTTGCAAGACAAGTGATTTTTTTTTATTGAAACCTGGACACTTATGCTATAATATTCTGGATTTTATTTAAACATTCTACTTTAGCTGGCTTTCTCTGAAACTGCTCTGGCAAGGGAAATAGGAATGCCACCTTGTCCCTGCCAAGTGAGCACAGAAGTCCAGGTTCCCTACTTGGGCTCTGCTGTCATCGAATGGGCGTTCCAACTCCCCACATAGCCTCCATTGACACTCTGGGTCGGTTGCCTCATTATTTCTGAATGTTAGTAAAAGCCCTAATTCTCCACTAGGCTTTCCCTGTCACCACCCCAGTAAGGAGGGGTGTCCCATTACTGCCAGGTGAGGGTAGGAGTCCAGGATTCCCACAAGGGGAGTGTGTTTGTTACCACTCAACAGGGATGAAAGCCCTGATTCCCTACTCAATCTCCTCTGACCCCATCCTGGGGAAGGGGGCCTCATTATAGCTACGCAATGGTGGAAGTCATGGCTACTCAGTCAGCCTTTGCTGACGTTCCTGGGATGAGGCCACAGTTCTTTCTGTGATGCTTGGCTGCTGTAGAATGGTTATTTTCTAAAGGTTCTCTCTTGTTAGGTACTTTCCTGGTATTTTGGCTAGAGAGAGCAGGCTTTTGTTTGCATTTTTAAATCTGCTCCTGTTGGTCTTCCAAGACTGCCAGTTTCTTCAGGTCCAAATCTGGGATACACAAGGCAGAAAAAAAAAAAAAAGACCCAGGAAATTCATTGCCCTGTTGTTCCTGAGGTCCTGAGGTCTTCTCTATACCTTTCAAAGTCTTCTTATGTTTGTTTTATGTATAGTGACTAGGGATTTTCATTGCACTTAGCAGAAGGAATAGGGAAAAGCACATCTACTTCATCTTCCTGAAACTGGACGCTCTCCAGGAGGGTTTTATATAAAGGTGGAGGAACAAAAATTTGGAGAGAGGGCAAGTGGATGATGATGATAATCTCCATGAAACCTAGTAGAATAAACACCATCTGCCTATGAGAGCTTTAGCTTTAGGATAAAACCCCAGGGGAGATCCAGTTAACACTAGATGGTGGGAGAGTGGGAGTGCAGAGGGTTGCTTGCTGTGGAATGGGACATGGGCGCTCCAGGGGACACTGTGAAAAGGATTGGGAGGGACAGGAAGAACAAGAGAGATGAAAAGCAAAACAAAAAGAATTCTTGGTTGAGAATATGTAAATGGGAGAGATGAGTGTGAGGCTTATATTTGAGAGGTGATACAGGTGAAACAAGGAAGATTGATGCCTTAGTAGTCACAGATAAATTTGGTGTCACATCAGGGCCTGATCACAGTACACTCTTGTCTTCGTAGTAACTCCTCAGAAATGGCTTCTGCTACGATGGGGTTCGGGTAAGTAGGAGCAGGAATGACACCTGTAACATTTGTGTTCTATTTTCCCAGAGGCACACAAAGCCCTGATAAAAATAACCTGAAATGAAGAGTTTAATTTCCAAAATGTTCTGAAAGAATGGTGGACCACTCACTCACTCAATCCTCACCCCTCATTTTGTCATTCTAATGAGGTTTTCAGGCAAACCAGTATGAGTCCTTTTCATCTAGGCATTGTGGGGTATACATTTTTGGAATTTTTGAATATTTAAATTGTCACCTCAAAACAAAATGTTGTTTCTATAATAATAATAGTAGCAATAATAAATTTATTGAGTGCTTATTAGATGTCATGTACTATTCTACATGTTCAACATGTTTTAAATCATTTAATCCTTACAATGACTGGATAAGGTAGATACTATCTATTGTATTAGCTCCATTTTATGCATGAGAAAACTGGGGATGTGGCAAAGGAATTAGAAATATGTTCCAAACCTCCAACAAATTAAAAATTGGCATAGCCATCTTCTTTGTTACCACATTCATTACACGAGAATAACAAAGAATGATGTTTTCCATTCTTTCCCAAATAATACTACAATCCAGCTCTTGTATTTACTTCAGTTGCTGGGATAAAAAGTAACAAGTACTAATCTCATTCATTTCTTCCCTTGCAAATCACTTGATCCATTATCCCTATTTTTCCTGCCTTTAAAATTGGGGCAGTCATACCAGGCCACCACCCCTCTAGCCACAGAGAACATAAGCAATAAGATTTTATTGCAAAACATTTTGAAAATATTGAATTTATACTAAATTATTATTCAACCCGTGGGGAGCTGGGTGGTGGCTACATAAGAAGGAGAAAAGCAGGAAATGGGAGAAAAACCACAGAGAAGAAGAGGGGTTGCCTGGAGCTGAAGCGAACAAAGGGCCAAGGGCATTTGCAGATGCCAGAGGTTTGTTTTCAACCTTCTTCACCCCATGTTGGCTCTAGGCCCCTTCAGGCAGTGCCCGTGGGCTTACCTTGGCACCTCACAGATGGCCACATCAATGTCAAATAATGATTTGAGTCAATGAAAGAGCTTCTTTGGAGTGCTCCTCAAGATGGTTTTGCCCTGTCTTTCATCTCCCCTTTCATCTACTTTTCCAAAGTTTCCCCTTAGATGGCTTTCAGATCCACCCACATTGATTTTGCTTCATGTAGAAATATGCCCGAGCAGTTCTTTCACAGCAGAGCTGAGCTGGGCAATGCTCAATGGTGTGTGTGTGTGTGTGTGTGTGTGTGTGTGTGCGCGCGCGCGCGCGCGCGCGCGTGCGCAGGCGCACGCACTCACGGCACAGTTCTCTTGCCTGATATACAATCAATGTCACACAGATTGCATTTATCTTCATAGAGGAAAAAAAAAGTAGAAAATTCAATGTGATCCTATTATAAACTATTTTTAAACATTGAAAATCCTCCCTTAGTGATGCACTTCCAGAGTGGGGCAAATTTGGAACCTTTTTGAGTCAAAACTGTAAACAGAAAATTCCTCACTCCAGGATTGAAGGCCATGATGGATCAACTTACTGCCTGAAAATCTGCAGATTCTCTCATCAAATTGGTGCGGAATCTGAGCAGACTTGAGGATTTCCATGCTGTCACTTTTAAGGAAAACTTGACTAATGGAAGACCAAAGCTCAGACTTTGTTCGCCTCTGCTTTCTTTCCCTAAAGGAATGCTGGCCCATGCTTCTCACCAAAACTTAACACCCCAAAAAGCACTTCTTTCCTCACCTCTGTGTGCAAACAGCAGCATATAAACAGACTTTTAAACAACTTAAATAAATTCACAAGCTCTTCTATGTACTTTCTGCAACTGTCTCTTCCCTTGCCCTGCACCACACCACAGAGCATATGGATGAGAAATTAAATCGTCCTAAATTAAAGTTTCCAACATGTCATGTCACTACTCAAACGCATTCAATGACTTCCATTTGCCTACAGGATAAATTCCAAAATCCTTTACATTCTTTCCTCCCACTCTTCTATTATACAACCCCTTCACTTCAGAATCCTCCTAAACACATCTTCCTGTTTCCCCCATCTTGTTCCTCTTAACATCTTCCTTATCTCAACCCTTGACAGCCATCTCCCTTCTCCATATCTAAAATCCTTCAGAGAAGTGGTTCTCAAAGTGTGGTCTCCAGACTGCCAGCATGAGCACCACTTGGGAATTCACCTGATTTAACAATCCCTTCAGGTTTGAAAATTTAGTTTAGCTCCGATCTCACATCTTCCTAGATGCCTTCCTGGTCCCCACAGCTTTTACTTAGGCTCTTGAGATGCTTCCATGTTTGCCCACCTCATTTAGCAATCACTACGAGCAACTTTGTTTGCAGTTAGCTACCTTTTAAGGAAGCCAAGGATGATTTCCACCCCTTCTTCTTTTTTTCTTTCCTTCCTTCCTTTTTTTCCTTCTTTTATTCTTCCTTTCCTCCCTCCTCTTCCCTCTCTTCTCACTTCTCCATCTCTCCATCTTTTCCTTCTTTCCTAGTCCACCATGGGCCCTAGCATGGCGATTCAGTCAGCAGTTATTGACTGGCTGTGGTTAGGTGACTGAACAGAGTTTATATGGGTTGGTAGTATCTTTGTAGCCTTGAGTCTGCAAGAGAGATATGTCTTTCCAAAACTTGTCCTTTAGCTCTCATGTCAGAAACAGAATACCGGGGCTGATGGCTCATGGCCCCAAGTCTTTTAGCTCTTCTCAAGGTTTAATATTCTGGAGATACTATAAATGATTGATACAGACCAGTGATGTGTTAATTTCCAATGACTAAAGCAGATCTCAGAAAAATCATGATCTAGCAAACTTTGTTGGCTTGGCCAGGCTACTTAAGAAAAAAAGTCCCTAAATGGTGAATCAAAAAGATCAATCTAATCAATCAGTAAGTCCTTGTGGCTCTCCACGTACCCTCACCCAACTCCCCATGGAAGTGACTCTTCTCAACTTGGAGGGCATCAGGGCCCTACCCTTTCAGTACCATCTCCTTTTATTATTTCCTCCCCTCCTTGCCCACCATGAATCTGCATTTTGACATTTTCATCTACAAGACAAGTTGCTCCTAAAGACCATGACATCCAAAGAGAAATTAAAAAGCAACCAGGTTGCTGAAAGTGTTCTGAGATCAGAGGGAGAGGGTCCTTTGTAAGACACCTCTGGGATTTACGGTTTTTATTCCGTGACTCTACTCTGGCCTGTAGTGTTTCAACAGGAATTTTAATTAGTTCTCATAGACCATTCCAAGATTCTAACCCCCTTTAGAGGCATGAACTCTAAAACTTTTTTGGTCCAGGCATCTATATCAATAAAAATATTTTGAGCATGAACCACCAATACAGATATATTCGTTTCTAAATTATATCTGTGTACTATTGCTCTGATGTCTTATGTGCATAATGAAACACATGCACAAAAATACATTTTGAAAGGATGGGGAAAAGATAAAATGAACATTTCTAAAGGGCTCCCAAGTGTGATGTCTTCCTACTAACATCTTCTAATAGCTTGAGGAACAATACACAGTCACAGAAAGATCCACTGCACAGGCAGACGTTGTCAGTATCCAACCTCTATCCCCTTGGCCCGCCTGAGCAGTCTTCTGCAGGGGGAATTCTTGTACAAGCAACAGCTCCCCTGTCTCTCTGCACAAAAACATTCTCTAACTATTAAAGTGTGATCAGTATGCATGGAATAGGCCTGAAGCGCTGGGGACATAACACCCCAGGAATAAATCTCAATGAATGAGGGATGGGAGTCAGTGGATAAATAATACTCCAACTTCCTTGCACCTCAGAGGGACAATTTGGTTCCACACAGTCTCTCAGATGGTCCCCAGCAGTATTGAGTCCCAGGTGCCCCATGTGGTGAGCCACTTACCAACAGATCCTTTATTGGCTTGCTTACCTTTGTATGTCACTTCCCTACTCCATCACTGTGCTTCTTGGAATCACCTTCCAAACAAGTTACTTGCATCTAAATCTTTATCTTGGGGTCTATTTTTGGGGAACCCCAAATTAAATAATTGTTAATAACATTTAAAATAGTCTCTTTGATCATTTCTATTTTTAAGTAAATAATCTGATTAGAATGTCATTATTTTATATAATTTATATAATATTATATATTTATATAGTACTATTTTATATAATGCTGATGCTGAGCTACAACTAGTGGAGGAGAATCGTCAGTGCTGCCATTTTCTTCTGGTTTTGTAAGCATGTGTTAATGGTGGTACCTTTATCTATGGTCTCTTTGCAAGGATTTTTTTGAAGTTACATACCTATTTGGAGAGGGTTATTAGTTACAACTGGATAACATAATTTGTAACACTACCTAACCAGGAACATGTGAACCACAGTACTTTGCAGTATGCTGAAAGAAGCAATCACATGAGGGCTGCACTGCCAGCTCTTCCCAGTGTCCAACATTCCTTCTTTCCCTAGGATACCTCAAAAACCACATGAGACTTATGATCTTCTTATACAGACAGAGGGAGGGCACTGGTGGCAATCTATATATTAAACAATAGTCAAATTGAATGTATCTATCTATCCATCTATCTCTCTATTCATTCCAACATTTGCTCTTTACACCTCAATGTGTTATCTCATTCACCTTTGGGTTTTGATCACTCCATTTTGGAGAATACTGCTCTAGAGAATCTAAGGCTATGTATAAACAGCCAAAGCCAAATGGAGGGCTTGGGTCAATAAAGAATGTACTAGCTCCCAGAAAATCACTTACCACTGGGAGTTGAGGGGCTATAGTAGGATAGGCAGTATTTCCATGTATTGATGTCCATGTGTCTTTAAGCTCTTTAGTTATATGTCTGAAGGAAGAAAGAGAAGTTAGACACATGAAGTGTAGAGGTAGAGAAGGCTAGAAAAATTAGAAATGAGGATAAGAGAGGAGAAGGCATGATTTTTGTTCTTGCCTGGTTTCATGGCATGGCTTTGATCCTCAGTGGAGAAAGGTATTGAAATCCAATATGGAAGGAACCATTTTATGAGACACTCTGGTGAGACTGAACATAAGTATTTTTGCTTTGGGGCTGAGGTGACAAAGTATATCACACAGTGGAGAATAGAGACATTCTATGGACTGCTGCCTAAAACAGAATGCTCTCTGCTACTACATCATGGACTATTTAGAGAGCATGGCAAGAGAGTGCACTTGGTGGGGAAGTTGGAATTCTCATCATCAGCAGCAGCACTGGGAAGAGGCCTTCACGCCACCTCTGAGCAGAGGACATTGACAAGGGGAAGCCATTGCAAGAGAGGAGGAAATGGCAATCATGGTGGATATGTGGGGCCTGCAACTGCCATACTAGTTTATGAGCTCCCTGTAAAATCATGCCAGAGACATTGAGGAATCCTCAATTGGGAGAGGGAGGACTTTTCCAGAAAGCTGGTGATTCTGACTAAGCAGGTAGAATTAAGAACCAGGAAGTTCGGATTAATTTGACCTCATTCATATCCCCAAGGAGACATTTGGGTTACAATAAGAAGTTGGATTCTTCTATTATCAAATAAGCAAATGACTATTAATATCAAATAATAAGTTCTCCACTTTGTTTTGGTACTGCAGAGCTGTCCACACTGCAGATAAAATAACAATGACATTTTAATCTGTTCACTTCATATTAGGGCAGTATTTAGTATAGGAAGATATTCTAAAGCATCAGTTGATGACATGATATAGAAGGACAAATAAGTAGAGGAACTAATAATAATAGTGATGCTTCTAAGCAGGTTTGCAAGGGCAGACTTACTTTCTGCTACCGTGAGTTGCAGAATTATAGGTGTTAGAGCCTGCCCTGTAAATGAGTACATCACTCCTCTTGGTGAATCATTTGCACATCACATGAATGATATTTTGTGGACCTGACCCTTAGATTCTTCCAAGTTGAGTAATAATTTATACTAACAGACTAATTCTTGCACCTGTAATTTATAAACCTGATCATTTTCACCCAAATCCTTGCCTTTTCACCTCCTGATACAGTCATGATTTAATAGCTCAGCTGGGAGGTGAGGTCTCAAATTACCAAAGCATCATAACTTTTGCCATGAATAGTATGAGACACACAGGAGGAAGCAAAGGCCACTGAAACCAGTTACACCTCAGGCAGAAGTGTCAGCATCAACACTTTTGGAAGCTTGGTTCACATCTTTGGGATTCTGGGAAGCTATTCAATGTGCGGGAGGATTGTTAATAGACTTTCTAAAGATATCGTAATGTATTTCCAGTGAGTAGTTTCCCATGGCTCAATGTAACAAATAATCACAGCCTGATTGACAAAATGCATAGAGTTTTTACGTTGGGTAGCAAAGCAGATCTAATTTTCATCCAGGATGCTATGTGCAGTTCGGCTTCATTTGGGAATATTTTTCCTGGGTTTTTTTTTTCTTGGGTTGGAGGGAGGTTTCTTGTTTTGAGTGTCTTTAAAAAAGAAAAAAAAGATTTCCCTTCAAAACATTTATCCATTTTATATGTTTTTCAGGGTCAAATTTTAAAAATCAAATGAAAGACACAAACACATTTAATCAGAAAGTGGTCAGCTTTTATCTGAAATCCTATATATACTATTGAAAACAAATGTTTGGCTTATGTGGAAGTGATCATGGGCAAATGAAACTTAGAGAAATGTGATTTATTAGAAATTGTCATGGATAAATTCTAGAAGTCAGAAGCTTCAAGGAAGACATAAGTAATGGTTTCACAAATTTATCCAAATGCCAATAATAATTTAATATTCACCCTCCAAGAGTAAGCACTCCACTTGGTAATTATTATCTCAAAATGAATTAATGAACATTAATTAAGTCTCCTGCAAGCAGCATGATTAAGAGACAATTAATAACAGGCATTTAATACTAGTCAAATCTAGTAAATATTTGTTTCTATTGAAACTTTTTGTTCATTTGCCAGATAGGCAAAAGGTTAACTTCACTGTTGCAGTATATCTTCTAGCAAATGGTATGTTTAGAGTTTGGAAGCATTGCCCTGGGAAACAGTGTGCTGTTACCATGGTCTTGGAATGTTATAATCCTGAATTCTGCAACCATCCTGCAGTCAAATGCCCTAGAAATTTTGGGCAAGAACCTTAATGCTTCAGATCTTCTGGTTTCTAATCCCATCATAAAACAAATATAATAACCTTTCTCAGCTTTTTAATACTCTTTCCAACCTTGGCTTTAAGGCCATTCTTCACAATCTTCCTAATCTCTCCTTTTATTTTGCCCACTCTCAGGGCCATAGCTAATATATTAATATTTGACACCTGGAGCAGATCATTTTAAAAAATGTGTTTTCTTTCAATGCCAAAATTATTTTTAGTATCAATCACATAGTAATCATAATAATCATTTCTTTGAATTGTTCTTTAGTTTTAAAATAAGTAAATAACAATTAAAGGTTTGGTCTAGACAAGATGGCTTAGATTCATTTCTCTCTGTTCCTACCCACTAAATACAAATATAAACCCTAGAAAAAACTCAAGAGGCAACCAAAGGAACACTCCAAACGGTGTTAAAAGGATGGTGAGCTGGTTGAGATCCCAGTACAGAAGAAACAACACAGCAGTAAGGGGTCTCACATCCCCTCAACCCAACAGAAGAAGGCAATGCAGGCCTGGCATTTCCAGGTCCCCAATCTGGCAACACAAAGCAGCCCAGGAAGGCTCACTTCTCCACCAGCTCAAATGGTAGTCCCTTTGATGACACCAGGTGAGCCTATAGCACTGGCAAGGGGTCTCACTAAACATAAGCAGCTAAGACAAATTCTTTCCGCCCCTGCCAGACCTGAAAGACTTCTTTTCTGCTAAGAGATACTGGGTGGCAGGTTGGCACTATTCTGCCACACACAACAAGCTGCCTGGCCCAGGAAGCATTCTTCATCTCTATGGGCCAGAGACTCTCTTCCTCCGCCTTGAGACACCAGGTGGCCCTGCCTGGAGAAACCCCTTTGGCACTCTTAGGCAGCACCACCAGGGACCAGTGGGAGCCCCCACAACACCAGATAAACCAAGCACACCAAGAAGCACTGCAAAGGCTCTGAAAGTTAAACTGTCATTGAAACCATAGTCCACAAAAGTAGATCAGCGCCTGCATGCTAAACCTAAACAGGGTGATTGCCTGCTAAAATAAAATATTTAAATAGGACCCAGAGACTCCTAACATAATAGCAAAAATGTCCAGGATACAATTGAAAAATCACTCATTATATCAAGAGCCAGGGAAATCACAACTTGAACAAAAAAAGTTAATCAACTGATGCATCTGCAATAAAGAGATGAATAGGATGCTGAAATTATCTGACAAGGAATTTAAAGCAACCATAATAAAAAAAAAAGTTCAGACAAGCAATAAAAAATTCTTTTGAAATAAGTGGAAAAAACAGAAAATCGCAGAAAAGAAATACAAAGTATAAAAAAGAATGAAATGAAAATCTTATAACTGAAAAATATAATGCCAGAAATTTTAAAGTGCTTTTTCATTGCCATTAAAACTGTTTTTAATATAAATATAGATTTATTTTTTGTCTTTACTTTTTTTGTATGTTTTGTTCGCTGCTGTGTTCCGCTAGGGCCTATAATGATGCTGGCACATAGTAGAAACTCATTAAATATTTGTTTAATTTTGCTAAAAATATAATTTAAAAATTTGCTGGATGGACTCAGCAGTAGAACAAATATGTCAGCAGATAGAATCAGTGAACTTCAGGACAAATTAATAAAATTTACTCAATCTGAGTAAAGAAAAACACAAAAAGAACAGATTCTTAGAGATCTGTGGAATAACAACAAAAGATTGGACATTCATATCATTAGAGTTCCAGAAAAAGAGGAGAAAGAGAATGGGGCTGATAGAATACTAGAAGTAATGACTGAAAACACCCCAAATGTGGCAAAAGAAAACACACAGATTCTTCTAATCATGTGTTCATGGAAAAAAAAAAAAAAAAAAGAAAACACACAGATTTGAGAGGCTAAACAAACTTCAAACAGGATAAATTTTAAAAAATCTATATCAAGACACATCATAGTTAAACTTCTTGAAGACTAGAGGCAAAGATAAGGTCTTGAAAGCAGCCAGAGAGAAATGATGCATTACCTATCAGGGAACACCAATTTGAATATCATTGGATTTCTGATCTGAAACCATGGAGGCCAGAAAGAAGCAGTAAAATACTTTTCAAGTTCTGGGAAGAAAAGAACTGCCAATTTAAAATATCCTTCAAGAATGAAGGGGAAATCAAATGTTTGCACAAGAAGGACAAGTAAGAGAAGTTGTCACTATCAAATCTACTCTTAAATATCGGCTAAAGGGAATTCTTCAAACAGAAAGGGAATTATAAAAGAAGAAATCTTGGAGCATCGAGAAGGAGGAAAGAACAATAGATAGAGAAGAAATATGGGTGAATAAAATAGATTATCCTTCTCTTCATAAGTTTTATACATTATATTTGATGGTTAAAACAGAAGTTATTATACCACCTGATACTCAAGACAATGATATTTGAAAGCAATCAGATTAAAGGGACCTAAGTGGGAGTAAGGTTTCTATACTTTAATTGAAGTGGCAAAATGCTGATACCAGTAGACTATGATATATCGCATATCAGACTGTCATACCCAGAAAACCATTAGGAAAGTTATACAAAGAGATACACTCAGAAACACTATAAATAATCCAAGATGGATTCCTAAAAAAAGTTCAAGTAATACATAGAAATGCAAAGAGAAAGAAACAGAAGAATAAGAAACAGAGGAAACAATCATAAAAGAAATAGAATGGTAGACATACCAATAATTTACCTTAAATGTAAATGGTCTGAATACATCAATTAAAAGGTAGAATTGCCAAGTGGATTTTAAAAATGACTCAACTATATGTGGTTTACAAGAAACTCACCTCAAATTCAATGACATAGGTAGGCTGAAAGTAAAAGGATGGAAACAGATATCTTATGCAAACATCAATTAAAACAATTAGGAGAGGCTATGTTAATTTAAGATAAAGTAGACTTCAGAGCAAAGAACATTGTTAGACATAAAGATGGACATTATGTAATGATAAAAGGGTCAATACACAAAGAAACTATAGCAATTATAAATATGAGCCTCAAAATTAATGAAGCATAAACTAATACAGCTGAAAGGAGAAATAGATAAATTCACAATTATAGTTAAGGACTTCAATGCCTCTGTCTCAAGAATTGATAGAATTACTAGACAGAAAATTGAGAGGATATAGAAGATCTGAACAAAACAATCAACCAGCAGGATCCTATTGACGTATATAAAACATGCCACTCAACAACAGCAGAATATACATTTTTTTCAATCATCCATATAACAATCTTTGAGATAGATAATACCTCAAGCCATAAAACAAAGTTCATAAATGTGAAAGAGTTGAAAGCATGCACAGCATGTTCTCTGACCATAATGGAAGCAAACTAGAAATCAGTAACAGAAAAAAAAAAAAAAAAACAGGAAAATCTCTAAGCACCTGGAAATTAAGCAACATACTTCTGAATAATCCATATGTCAAAGAAGACATCTCCAGGGAGATAATAAAAAACAACGGAAATGAATGAAAAAGAAAATACAACATAATAAAATATGTAGGATGCAGCTAAAGCAGCACTTAGAGGAACATTTATATGGCCCAAATCTTACATTAGAAAAGAGGGAAGGTCTCAAATTAATAATGTAAGTTTCTACCTCAAGAAACTCAGAAGAGTAAAATAAGCAGAAAGCAAGCAGAAGGAAGGAAATAAGAAAAAGCAGGAATCAATAAAATTTAAAATAGGAAAACAGCAAAAATGAATGAAATAAAATGCTAGTTCATTAAAAAATCGAATAAAATTGATAAAGTTTTAATACAGCTGATAAAAATTAAAATAGAGAAGAAATAAGTCACCAATATCACGAATGAAACAGAGGATATCACTACAGACTTTATAGCCAATAAAAGGGTCATAAGGAGATACTACAATTTACACCAATAGGTTTAACTTAGAAAAAATGGACCAATTCCTCTAAAACCACAAACTACCAAAATTCAACCAAGATGAAATAGATAATCTGAATAGTCCTATAACCACTAAAGACACTGAATTTTTAATTTTAAAACTTCCCTAAAAAAAAATCTCCAGGCCCAGATGGTTTCATTGGAGAATTCTACCAAACATTTAAAGAAGAATTAACACCAATTATACATAATCTTTTCTAGAAAAGAGAGGAGGAGAAAAATTTCCCAACTTACATTATAAAGCAAATATTATCCTGATACCAAAACTGGGTAAAATGGCACAAAAAGAAAAGCTACATACCAACATTGTTTATGAACTTAGACACAGAAATCCTTGAAAAAATAGCAAATTAAATGAAACAATGTATAAAAGGAATACACTATGACCAAGTAGAATTTATTCCAGATGTAAAAGGATGATTCAACATTCAAAAATAAATCAATCACATCAACAGGCTAAAAAAGAAAAATCAGGTAATCAACACGAACTGACACAGAAAACACATTTCACAAAATTCAACACTCATTCATGGTAAAAAAAAAAAAAATTCTTGACAATTAAGAATATAGAAGAATTATCTCCACTTGATAAAGAATATCTATAGTAAACCTATAGATAACATCACACTTAATGGTGAAAGGCTGAATGCTTTCTCCCTAAGAATAGGAGCAAGGTAAAGATGTCTGTTCTCATCACTCATACTTAACATAGTACTGAAAGTTCTAGCCACTGCAGTAGGGCAAGAAAAAGAAATAAAGGCATACAGATTGGAAAGAGAGAAATGAAACTGTTCCAATTTGCAGATGACATGATTGCCTATGTAGAAAACCCCAGGGAATCTCTCTCTCAAAAATATCTCCTAGAACTAATAATTGCAATAACAGTCCAGGAAAGTCACAGAATACAAGACAAGCACATAAATATGAATCTTATTTCTATATACTAACAATGAACATATGGAAGCAGAAATTTAAAAACACAATACCATTTACAATCACTCCAAAGAAAATGAAACGCTTGGGGCTAAACTTTACTGAAAATGACAAAATTCTGATGAAAGAAATCAAAGAAGACCTTAATAGATGATGATACATTTGACAGTCATGAATTGGAAGACTCAACATACTACAGATATCATTTCTCCCTAAATTGATATATATATTTAAAATAATTCCTATCAAAATGTCAGCAAAAATTTTTATAGACATAGATAAGCTTATTATAAAATTTATACGGGAAGGCAAAGGAACTCCATACCATCTTTTAAACTATCTTTTAAAAAAAGAATAAAGTAGAAGAAATCATGCTACCTGATATTAACTACATAGCTACAGTAATCAAGATAGTGTGTGAGGTGGAAGGATAGACACACAGATCAATAGAATGGAATAAAAAGCCCAGAAGTAGACACACAAATGCGGTTAACTGGTTTTTTACAAAGATGCAAAAGCAACTCAAAAGAGGAAGAACAGCCTTTTCAACAAATAATATTGGAGCAATTGAACATCCATTGGCAAAAAAATAAAAATAAAATAGAATATTTTGCTCTAGGAAAGACCATGTTAAGAGGATGAAAAGACAAGCTATAGACCTAGAGAAAATACTTGTAAACCACATATCTGACAAAGCATTAATATCTAAAATATATAAATAACTCTCAAAATTGAACAGTAAAAAAACCCAATCCAAATATAAAATGGGCAAAAGATATGAACAGACATTTCACCACAGAGGATATACAGATGGCAAATAAGCACATGAAAAGATGTTCAAATCATTAGCTATTAGGGCAATTACAAATTAAAACCACAATGCACTGTCACTTCACACCTATTAGAATGGCTAAAATAAAAGTTGTTCTAACACCAAATACTGGCGAGTATGTAGAGAAACTGGTTCACTCATACATTTCTGCTGGGAATGTAAAATGTTACAGCCGCTCAAAAACAGTTCAGCAGTTTCTTTAAAAAACTAAGCATGCAATTACCATATGACCCAGCAATTGAAATTTTGAGCATTTATTCTGGAGAAATGAAAATCTATGTTTACATAAAATCCTATACATAAATGTTCATAGCAGCTTTATCTATCATCACCCTGAACTGAAAGCAGACCCAAACTGAAAACAGCCTAGATGTGCTCCAATAGGTGAATGGTTAAACAAACCATGGTATGTACATACCATAGAATACTATTCTACAATTACAAGGAACAAACTATTGATACACACAGCAGTGTGTATGAATCACCAGTGAAATATGCTGAGTGAGAAAAGTCAATCTTAAAAGGTTACATACTATATGATTCCATTTATATAACATTTTTTAATGAAAAAATTTTAGAAATGAGCACAGTGGTTGTTGCCAGTGGTTAGGGAGGGGGTAGAGGGGTGGAAAAGAGGTGAATGTGGCTATAAAAGGGCAATAGGAGGGATTCTTGTGGTGATGGAAATGTTCTGTATCTTGACTATGGTGTGGATACATAAACCTATTCGTATATAATAATAAAGTTGCATAGGACCATATACACACCCACACATACACACACACACACACACTCACACATATACACATGCAAATGAATACAATTAAAACTAGAGAAATCTGACTAAGATAGGTGGATTTGTATCAATATCAATATTGTGGTTGTGAATTGCACTATAGTTTACAAGATGTTACCGATGGGGTAAATTGGGTAAACTGTACTTGAGATTTCTTTGTATTATTTCTTACAGCTACATGTGAATCTCAAAATAAAAAGGTTTATTAAATAAAGGGAGGCAAAGTCACAAAACAGAACTGACAGCCCAGAAATAGAATCTATTAAATATCAGTTTATGATTTGCTAAACTACAAAGCACAAATCAATGAAGAAGGGATTTCACATTAAATAAATGGTGTTGAGACAATTGTCCAACTATCTGAAAAAAAATGATAGAGTCCTACCTTGTGATAAATGCCAAAAAGATTCTAAATGAATAAAAACAGAATTATATAGGGTATCTCACTTTTACTTAAATAATAGAAGATGTCACAACACAAAAGATAGATAAATTTAACTTTAAAAAAATTTAAAACTTATCTATATAAAGTAGTAGCCAAAACTCATGGAATGAAAAGAAAATGGGGTATATATTTGTTGCCATTATGACATACATTTATTTTATGTTAAATAAATGGCACATACACACTAATAAGATCCGAACAATATGATTTAACTAAAGAGCAGATGAAGACCACTCCCTTGGATATACAAGTAGCAAGCACACAAATAAAAATGACTCACCTCCCTAGCAATCAGAGAAATACATTTTAAAGCAAGATGAAAAATTAGTTGGACCAGGCTGGTGAGTACTCACAAAGGCAGGTGCTTTCAAATCCCATATTTGGAGTGGTAAGTGGAATATCATTTTCAAAATCAGTTTGGCAACATATAAATGTTAACGTGTCTGCCCCAGAAATATTATAGCTATGTATTTATTCCAAGAAATAATTATTAATGGCGAACATTGATATACACAAAGATACTAATTGTAGTGTTCTTTGTAAAAGCAGAATTTGGAAATGACCACTTCCAACAGTAGGGAGTAAGTATATGGTGATGAAGTAAGTATATGGTGATGAAGCCACTTAATAGAATTGTATACAACCAATAAAAATGTTTATTGTGATTGTAAAGTACCATTAGAATGCCGTGGGGAAATGATTACTCTTTGAAGATATTAGCAGAGAAAAGCAAGACTAAAATCATATCTAATATTATTTCAGTTGAGTAAAGACTATAGAGACAAACTTGAAAGAAATATACATATCATTAAAAGTGATTATGATTGAATGTTTATACTGAAGATAGAATAGCCTTTTACACTTATATTTAATTTTAGTGAACATTATAATGAACAATTTATTTCAAAAAGAATAAATTATATGTATTCTACAGCATTTCTACACTAATTGTGACTATTTTCTAAAGCAATACCATTGTATTTTTTCAAAACGTCACTTCTATTTCCTCTAAAATGTTTCTTCTTCAAAAGCAAGACCCTGCCCAGGTGTAGTGGCTCACGCCTGTAATCCTAGCACTCTGGGAGGCCGAGGCCAGTGGATCACTCAAGGTCAGAAGTTCAAAACCAGGCTGAGCAAGAGCGAGACCCTGTCTCTACTAAAAATAGAAAGAAATTAATTGGCCAACTAAAATATATATAGAAAAAATTAGCCGGGCATGGTGATGCATGCCTGTAGTCCCAGGTACTTGGGAGGCTGAGGCAGGAGGATTTCTTGAGTCCAGGAGTTTGAGATTGCTGTGAGCTAGGCTGATACCATGGCACTCTAGCCTGGGCAAGAGAGTGAGACTCTGTCTCAAAAAGAAAAAAACAAACAAACAAAAAAAAAACAAGACCCCATCCAGGATGGCGGCAGCCCACAATTTATGCAAGATTTCTGTCAAGTTTGGGAACCGTCCCTTTAAGGCAGGATGTTAATGAATGAGAAACCAACTCTATTCCATGTGCGCATGTGCACAGCATGTGGACATCAGAGATTGATGGGGACACTTTAGGGAGTTGGGCTGGGTGGTGGACGTACATTTCCACTGGAAGGCTTGAGAGCTCTGCAGAGAATCAGACCCGGAAGCTTCGCTCTATGGATGGGGCCGATGTGGGAAGAGGGCATGCGCGATGACTGCTGAATGTCGCGGCTCTGTGGCTGAGCCATGCCCAGTGTACTCCCCTCGGGAACATGAGGAGCTTAGGCGAGAGAAGCATGGCTCATCTGAGACCCAACACACTGGTGGTCTGGCTCAGAATTGGGCAAGGATAATCCTAGGGGTGAGCAACATCAGAAAATTCACCTGAAAGTGGCCAAGGTAAGCAGGGGCAAACAGTAAGTTCATCTTGTGAGAGCATGGTAGATGTGGACTGGGCACAAAAAGACCACCATTCCAAAGCATTGCCATTAAAACTGCTAACCAGTTTAGACGAGAGAGATTTTATACTTGCTCTTTTTTTCCCTTTCTATAAAATTATTCCATTTATAAAATTCTATAATTTGAGAAATTTTCCCAGGTGAAGAAAAATGAAGCAATTAAAGTACCCTTTGTATCCTGTTCAAATTTGAATGTCCTGGCAACTCCTTTGATCCCTTGAAGTTAGAGTTACGGAAACCTTGCCAGTTGCATTGGAGAGACTTGCAATGCATGAGTCGGGACAGCCCTACCAGGCCATGGACACGCTGAGGGTGGAAGGAGCACGCAGTGCAGGCTGTGGCACAGACCGCCACTTGTGACACTGACTGCCACCCTCTCCTTTGGTTATGAAATGCATGCTAGCCAGGTCAGACAGGTTGCATCTACAGGGAAACTGATCACTTAGAACAGCCCAGGGGTTCGATGGCTGAGAAAGTCCTCAATAGCTCTTTTCCCAAGAGCCCATTGCAGAGCTAGGTCTGGCTCTCAGCAGTGCCAGGCACCAGGAGACTGGTTTTGAATGATTGTGGATAATTACTGGCCACTGCTTTTTGTCCTCTTTAACGATAACACTCCTGCCTTGGGGTGTCTCAGCAGTTATTTATGATCTGTTTTGTGCAACATTCAAAATGCTCATTAGTCCAGGGCAATTTTGCCAATATTCAATCTGGCTCATTTATGAATGAATTTTTAAGAAAGGAAAGGTAAGCCTGACACCTGGAGAGAGAACAGGACTTGGCATGGGTACAGGAGTGTGTGTGTGTGTGTGTGTGTGTGTGTGTGTGTGTGTGTGTGTGTGTGTGTCAAGGTCTTCTATGTGCAACGCTCCAAGCCTCATGTTCCCCGTCGGAAGGCTGGGTTGTGTGGGGTCATTTCTGAGCTGTCCTAGCCCTGGTCCTCAATGCGCCAGTGTTTCAACCACATTCGTGCCGCAGCTGGCACAGGAATCCAAAATAATTCGCTTCTCCCAAAACGAATCTGGCTCTTCACTAAAATCCACAGCCTTATTATTTCACGCCCCTGCCTCCAACTCTCTGTGCTGGCTACAGTTTTTTCTGGTCCTTCCTTGGTGACTTATACGGACTCTACTCTGTCTCCTGCAACCTGGCTATACCAGGCTCTCTGCTGATTTGGGCAAACCCTGGTGGCCTCAGGGAATGGTCACATGACTCCAAGCCCAACCCGACCCTGCCTACACCCTCCCTCCATACAGAAAAGGAAGATGTGTTTGATGGTTGTAATACTTTGCAGAAGATGTGGCTATGAACGCTCCCTAGGAGTAGGAGACCAAGCACAGACGAGGGGAGAGAATAATGACTCTAACAACTGCTCACTGCAGGCTCTGGCACGCGGACAACTAAAGCAGCTTCCGTGGGAGATTTGAGCCACGAGTCCTCCCTGGGTTTATACAATCGAGTCAGAAAGACAAGACGTAAGGCCAAAGACAGCTACCCTGGTCGGTACAAAGGATCTAAGTCCCAGCGAGAGGGGAGAGCTTGCTCAAAGGCACTCAGAGCGGTGACAGAGCAGGGGCTAGACATCCCCGATCCGGGCCCCTGGCACGGGAGTCTGGCTCTTTGTCTGAGACAGCAGCGTGCCTTGAAGTGGCTGCTACAATGGAAACCGCCTCGCGCACGGCTGGCCTTTCAGATTCAGCAGAGCCGTGTCCTTCAACCATGTTCTGCTAGTTTAGATTATCGCCTTCCCTTGTCTTTAAAGTCAGGTTACGAGGCTGATTCCTGACCTCCTTCCCCATACTTGTTTTTTTTTGTTTGTTTGTTTTGGTTTTTTTGTGTGTGTGTGTGTGTTTTAAGATATTTTGACTCCAGAATGGCCCTTACCCTCAGGTCTGGGCTAAAACAAAACAAACAGCCCTGTTACTGTGTGTACGTCTTAGGATGCTTTCATTTTTAAGTGATAGAGAACTGATTCACAGAAGATTAACCTATAAAGCAATGTCATAGTTTACATAACAGGAAATGCATGGTCAGGTGGCTCTAGAGTTGGTTGTTTTAGGAGTTCAATGACATAGTCACGGTGCCAAGTTCTTTCTTTCTTTTTACTGTGTTGCCTTGAACATCAGCTCCTTCCCAGCCCTGAGTCCCAGCATAATAGTGACCATTCATCCTGGTTTGCTGGGAAGACCCAGTTTATGCCTTTTGCCCTTACATGCCGTGTTTCCCCGAAAATATAAGACAGGGTCTTATATTTATTTTTCCTCAAGAAGACACCCTAGGGCTTATTTTCAGGGGATGTGTTATTTTTTTTAAGTACAGTACAACAATCTACATTTATTCAAATATAGTTAAGTTTTCTTCGGGAACATCATCGTAACTCTCCAAACCCCAAATACCATCCTGAATTTCTTGCGACTCTATTTCCTTTAGAACCATTGGCCCCAATCTCTCATGTCGAGCACTAGAGCTCTCATGGGGCAGATGAGAAGGGCTGCTCATCTTCTTTACCGCTCCACGATGAAATGCACAGGTTGTGCAGATTTGCTGCGTAGCCACGCCCAGCACTAGGTCTTATTTTCGGGGTAGGGCTTATTATATTGCGCAAATGCTTAGAAATCCTGCTAGGGCTTATTTTATGGGTAGGTCTTATTTTGGGGGAAACACAGTAACTATTACTAGCAACCCCTTTCACCTTCAGTAGTGTCCTGGTTTAGATGACCCATTGTATGGTCACCCGCATCATGCTTTTTGCTGCCAGCTGCAAATGGAGTTACATTATCCCCACATCCATTGTGGCAGGGAGGGAAACTCTCCTAGAGAGTAAGAACTTATCTGTGAGCCCCCCAAAAATATCTCCTCTCATCTATCTGGCCCAAATTATAACAAAGGGATGCAATTTTTCTTAGATCAAACAGACCCACCCTAAATGTAGAGTCAAATTCTGAGGTACGTAGGTTTCACAGGAGGGGGATGGATATCTGAGCATTAGTGTTCTTTTAGCAAAGAGAAATGGGAAACAGAATAGAGCAGCCACAAGGAAAGCCCTTTATGACAAGCCTGCTTCTTACTTGTGATAGTTGCTCAAAAATCTCCATGAAATGAAATGCTCTACTGATGGTGAGACTAGACAGAGCTATAACTGCAGTATGAGAGACTTCAATGCAGGGGAGGGGTGGCATTTATTATTATTTTTGCTCTAGCATGCAGCTTAGTACTATAAAGTAATGCTGTTCAGTGTATGCTTATTGATTGCCTAACTGAAGGAGGAAGTCACATATCCTTTGATCCAGTCTTTGCTAATTTTATCCAAAGGGCGTAAGAGAGTTCACATGAAATCCTCAAATGAAGAATACTGAAGCTCCCCCACCCCTAGGCAGAACTCACTGGACATCTCCATTCTATCAAAATAATCAAAACTTTTCCCTTACCCTGTGAGCCCTGAACATTCCCCAGATAAAAATGGCATTCGCACTGGACTGTTTCTCTGAATGCTTTCCATCCTCTTTCACCAAGCCTGGCTTCGATTTCAGTCCTCTCTGCTTCAATTACACCTTGCATTTTCTGCAGCTTTATCCCTTTGCATTGTGATTATGTTTTCCAGTGCCCACCTGGTTCCATCACTCAATCACCCAGTAAATATTATTAACCACCAGAACATTTTTTAAAACAAAGTTTCTATTTTAACCCTTTGCACTAGCTTGCTTTTTTCTCATCATGCACTCGACATTTTCCACACTCAACATCCCAGTGCAAAGGGTTAAATATATTATTCAATTTCAGTAAAATATAGACCTCTCAAGAATCTCTTGAAAGCAATGGACCATTTTCCCCAGACATATTCGCACCCATGAGCACTAAACTGATGATATTTACAACTTCAGCGCTTTTAGGAACCCCTTGAGAAACCCACATGATGCTCATGCAGGTCAGGTCAAATCATGTTGGTGCTCCCCATGGTAATGGGCTCAGCCACCAGTCCAATTCAGATATGTTTTCTGCAGAGCTTATCAACACCTACTGGTTCAACCAACACTCAGAGCCTAACAATTCCAAATCTTAGTCTTCAGCTTAGATTTTGAACTCTAGACCTGCTGTTCCAAATGCCTACTGGACATCTCTATGTGGCTACTCAACAGCTACCTCCATTTAGCAATGTCTTAACCAGAACTCTCTGCAGCAGACACTGGTGGTCTGCATGCTATCGCTTCAATGTGCTCTGCAGACATTCAGCTGTCAGGATTTTCTCTCTGTACTTTGGAAGGATCTTCTGCCTATGCTGGGTGGCAGGTCAGAATTGCTAGAAAATTAGCACTCCCTGGACCTCCATTAACTAGCTTCCTCACTTCTTGAGTGGGTGTTTTGCATCATGTCTGAGAGTTTGCCCATGGGATTAAGCTCCAATTGCCCACAGTGGTAAGTGGCCTTGTTAACATATCTTCTATTGCCTGTCGTCCCTCTGTCTCCTTTCCCTGCTCCCCTACCAGTGTTTCCTTCACCTTCTAAGTCAAATGTCTGCACTGGAATCCTTGTCTCAGGATCTCCAGCCCTCTGCTTCTCTTCCTAGGAACCTCTATCTGCATGACCACACCCCCACCCATCCTGTCACTCAGATCAGAAAACCAGATGTCAATCATCTTTACTCCTTGAGTCCCACTTGACTCAAGTTCCTACTCTTTATCTCTGCTGGCACTACCTTCATTCAAACCCTGATCCTTGCAACAGCCTCTCCTGCCTGGTCTCCCTCTAATCAGCACCCGCATACTGACCAATGGAGTGATCATTCCTCAATCCAAATTTCTCCTGGCCACTCCCTTGCTTAAAGTCTTTCAATGGCTTCTACTGACTACTACTACTGAAAAATCTACTACTACTGACTACTACTACTACTATCACTGACTACTACTACTGAAAAATCTCCTTTACAGGACCGACCAGGGACCTCAAGTGACCCCTAGCTTCCTTTTCCCCCTCCTCTGCTGTTCCTCAGCCTCTACTCTAGACTCACAAAATATCTGCAGCCTCTAGAACATGCTCTATGTGCAAGCTTCGGTGCCTGCTGTTCCCTTCACTTATAAGGCCTTTCCTTTACTTTATAAAACTTCTATTTATCTCTCAGTGCTCAGCAACTGTCACCAGATCTGTGCAACCTTTTCTGACTTCCCTGCCCCATGTCATTCCCCACTTCTTCCCAATGCAGGGATGGACCCACTGCTTAGGTGCTCACCTAGCCCATTTTATAACTCATCGTGTACCACATAGTACCACCTTGTATTATTTACTTACTCATCTGTGATCAAATTGGGGCCAGCAACCATACATTAACCATATCTCTAACCCAAGTCCTTAGCTCAGTGACTGGGCATCCAGTAGGTGCTTAATAGATATTTATTGGATAAATGAATAAATCACCCATCTGGCAAGTATGTGAAAACTAGATTATGAGAAGATGCTGTGTTAGAGAAGCAGGATATAGATAAAAGAATCAGATCTGGGATGGAAAACTTGTTGGGTCCTTATTTAAAATCACCAAATATTAGGATTACAGATCTCAAAAATCTCCCTAACCCCCCCTGGAAGATTTTGTTGTTGTTGTTGTTGTTCTTTCCTGCTGTTTGGGCATGTTCTTTCTTCCCTCCATTTGCTTAGGCACCCATTTAAGTGTATGGACACAATTCTTCCACATTAATGTCCTGTTTCTGCCCCAAAGCAACACCCCCTACAAATCCAGCGTTTTACGGATGGTTTTATGGATGGACCTCTCTGTTTTCCTTCCCTCTGCAAGGGCAGCCACTATGAAAAGGCAGAAGGGTGCCACTGCACATTTCTTTGGGAACGGGGGCTATAATGCCTGTTTCTTATGCATGAATCTGAATCAATATAATCTTCTCTGAAAACATAAACACCCCAAAGGGCAGCAAATATGAATCACAACTGCCACCAAGGATCAAACATTAACCCAGGGTTGCAATGAGGGCAACAAAAGAAATAAGCTAGTAATTGCCTTCCAGGATATCAATGCCTACCTTATACACACATGCCCCCTCAACACACACAAAACCTTTATGGATCTTTCATCCATGAACTTGCCCAATTATAATTGCCCAGCTGTGTCTTTAGTTGTATTTAGGTTAGATCCTGGCAACCAAGACCTCACATACCTGATCCAAGAACTCCGAACAGTTCTACAGATCTATAGAGGAAGTCTTTGGTTACTGAAACTGTTAAAGACACATTCGTAGACAAATTATTTCCACAGGTATCATTAATTATTTGGGGCTGTTTTAAAACTCCAAAAGCCTGATTAAAGCAGATAGGAACTGGTACTTTCTGTTCATATTCATTATTATCAACTCTTAAACTTGCATTGTGTGTCTTTTCTGCCCCTGTGTGGATTGGGGACTTCTTAATTTAAGTCTCCTTTTTCAAAAGAGGAAATTAGTAGCACGGAATGGTACCATCTGGGCTGACTTCTCCATTAGGCATAGTAGGCAAAGTGCCTGGGACTCACAGTGCTTTCAGGGGCCCACAGAAATCTTTACTTCCTTTTTAAAATCAGAAGAAAAAGTGATCTTTTAGGGTGAAGAAAATGTTTTAATATATAATACCAGTATATTCATCTTTACACCAATGCAATTGTAAAATGCAACTTTTAATATCTTTTTATGGAGGAAGGAGTCCACAAAGGCAAAAAAAGTACCCAAGAAAATCATAATTCAGCCCTACCTACTGCCACGTTATGCTTGCAACACAGCATGGTTAGAATAGAGCCTTTCGAATACAAGTTTGGGTTCCCATACTAACTATGAACTGTGTGGACGCCCCAAATTTGTCAAGAGGGAAGTCATGGTTAATACACACAGTGCTGGGCTTGAGGGGGGTTTTGAACAGAGAACAGCTAGATTCATACTGTTCTCTGCTCTGATGAAAGTAATTTCTGCTCTGCCATTCTCTCGCAAATATCTTCATCCTGTTTTGATTAATAGAAAAAAAATCTTTATATCTTTAGGGATTAATTAAACCATTGTAGTTGCTTCATTTGCTCTCTTAAAAAAATTTAAGGACTTAGTTTCTTTTTAAAATTTTAAATTTCTCAATAGTACTACTAATGTCTATTATTTACTTACTGGTCAGCAACCATATGCTCATCATGCCTGTAACTCCGATTCTTAGCCCAGCGTCTGGCAAACACTAGGTGCTTAATAAAGATTAGATTAATACATGTATCACCTCTTGGATGGAAATGAGATTATGTCCGTGGACTAATTTTGTCTTTACCGATCTCCCACCTTGTGAGAAGGGTCTTCTACCCGTATCACAATTGGCATTTTAAGGTGATCGCTGAGCCCTTCCCGCCCCCCGCCTCATCCCAACCCGGTCAGCCGCTTTCTCCCTCCAGTGCTCCGTTCCTCCCTCCTCTTCATCCTGGGGTCTGGGATGGTCCCCAGCCCTCCCGGAGGCAGTAGGATCCCAGCTCCTCGGGCCCTCACCGGTGCCTCCCCCCACCCCCGCTCCGAGCGCCCCTTCCTCCTGCCACCCGCGCCGCCTACAGCCACGCCCTCCCCGTGGGCTAGATCACCTGTCCCTCCTCCGCCGCCGCCTCCTCGGGTACCCTTTCGCCCCCCTCCCGCTCCCTCTCCTCCGCCGCCTCCCCCAAGCCCTCCCCTTCCCCGCCTCCTCCCACCCCTTGGTGTATATAGTAAAGGCCGGGCGCCGCACGCAGACACACACTCGCCCGGACACAGGCGCACACACGCTCACGCACAGCCAGCAGCGGCGGCAGCGACAGCGGCTCGGTGACAGCGGCGACAGCGGCTCCCACCGCTGCGCACCCCCTTCAGGCGGCCGGCGGCGAGGCCAGACCGGAGAGTTCCAGCACCCGCGACCACCCCGCGGCTTCCTGGAGGCGGCGGCCGCGATTGCAAGGTAGCCGCCGAGGCGCCCCCGTGCGGGCCGGGGTCACCCCCTCCCTCCCCAAGCGGACCTGCCACCGGGACGCAGGGGGCGCGCCGGGCTGGGCACGCCTGACGGGCCCGGCGCCCAGGGAGGGGCCTGCTCCCGGGGGCAGGACGGCGCCCGAGGCCGGGGCCAGCGGGGAGGGCCGGGCGGGGGCGGGGACGCGGGCCGAGGCCGCCGCCCGTGCGACGCGCCGGGGCCCCGCTCCTGCTCCTGGCGCCGCGCACTGGCCGGCGGGGCCGGGGACGGCCGGGGAGGCGGCGCCGGCCGGCGGGGCGGGGGCCCCGAAGTGGGTTTCGGGCCGCCACCCGCGCTGGCACCGGGCGCAGAGGGCGGTGCACGGCAGACTCCTCGCCCGGGCACCGCACCGGGCCGCCTCCGGATCTGCTGTTCTGCCCCGGCCCGGAAAACCCGGCGCCTTCCAGGCCCTTCGAAAGATGGATTCTGTTGACGTATCTGGCGGCCCTGGCGAGCCGGGTGGAAAGTTGGGTTTTGCCAGATCGCGCTGGGCTCCTCTTTGTGACGCTCGGCCAGCCCCGCATCCCCCCGGAGCCGGGTGAGTGTGCGTCGGCGCCCCGGGAGCCCTGGTGCCCCCCAATGCCCAGACCTGGGGTGGCCGCACCAGCTCGGGCTTTCTGCCATGTTAGGCACCGAGCGACGTTCTCGCTGCTTTTTTGCGTGCGTTTCAGTGGCGCCTTTTGCTGCGGAGGGAGTTATTGCTGCTCTCCGCGTTGGCTTTTTCGGGGTTGGGGTTGTGCTCTGTGTATTTGCTTGTTTGCCATTTAAAGCCCGACTATTGTTCAGGATAAGCTCCGCCTGGGTGGGGAAATGGCATCCCACCACAGTTGCTGGCGAGGGGTAGAAATGTTGCCAAACAGCTGCTGCTTTGTGTTTCCCTATCAGAAGTCCCTGGAGTAGGTTTGGGGCACGACGGATGGATGGAGAGAGGGATGGGGCACGGAGGAAGAAGGTGGTTCTGGAGGAGCAGATTGTCACCCACCCCATGGCACTCAGTCGGCCTCCCTTTCTGCCTGCCAAACTTTTATGAATATTCCTTTTGTGGCAAGGGGAAGCTTAATGAATTTAGCCCAGTTTTCCAAGAAAAAGCAAGCGGGCTTTAACAATGGTTTGAGAACTTAATCAATGAGAAAGGCAGGGGAGGAGGAGGAGGCGCCGACACCATATGGGGGGGATGTGGCTGCTTCTTGCAGAGTCAGGTAGGGGAAAGGTGGGCAGGGCAGGACGCAGCGGTTGGGTGGCCCTGTTCCTGGAACTCTTGGTAGCTCTTACCTGTGCCTGCCGGTGCCACCCACCGTTTCGTGCCCCCACCTCCTGGGCTGCCCAGAACCCAGCTGCTCTGGGGCTTGAAGGGTGGCTTGCGGCACTGCGCTCGGGCTGGCCCCCCTCCCTTTCATCTGGCGTTTTTAAGAATATGTAAATATTTTGCTGAGGATAAGTGACATCAACAGAATGATATTCCGCAGAGCCCGGGTGTGCAGCGATGATAAATAGATATGGACGAACAAAGTTTTGATAACCGGGTATTCTCATGGCTCGCTCTGTTTCATTTGGGTCTTTGTTTTTGTTGGTTTAGCATTATCTCGCATCCTCTGGTGTGATCCCTTTATTTAGCTGATTTTTGGAAGCTTCTCTTTAGAAGAGAGAGAAAAGCAGCCAGCAGGGAGAAAACAATTCTTAGCCTTGCATGCATCGGGCAAGGTTTTCTGTGCTTTTCCCAAGCAATCTCTCCCGCGGTTTACTAGATGTCTCTCTTGCTCAAAATTGTTTCATGGTAGACAAGAGACTTCTGATAACTTTGGAAATGTGGTGTGGATGTGCCTTTGTTACAGGAGAGGGGTGGCGGTGTGGGAGGGGGACAGTAGGACCGCTAGTAGGTGGGAGCCACCCAGCAGCGGGCATTGTGCTCCCACCCACCGTTCTTCCTGCCGGTTTTCTTCTCAAAGGGGAACATGAAAGGAGCTATGCCACTTGCAGAAGCTAGGGCTGGGCTGGAAGGCACCGAATCGCAAGCCTGGTGGCATTCCAGTTTCTCTGCCCCTTAGAAGTTCCCCACTTACACCAGCCCCCCCCCCCCCACATACACACAGCATCCTGCAAAGGGGCACTCGCTTCTCATCCTGACACTTGCCCACTAGAGGCATCCCGAGGTGGCCCGGGCCTGGGAGCCAAGTCAGATTAGAACTTAGGGTACTGGTCCCTACTTCACCAGCCCAAGGGACCATTCAGCCACCTGGGGGTGCCTTTATCATGCAAAGAGGCCAGGACCTCCAGCTGTGAGGTTTGGCCCTGGAAAACCTGTTCATCTCAGTAACAAATGAGCTGGTGCCGACATGAGAACTTGGTTGGTGGGGAGTTGGTCAAGAACTGTAAAATAATTTCAAAATCTTGTGTCCAGAAAACAGAGCCACTGAGACAGGGCCATCTGAATTGCAAGAAAGAAAAAGGCTGGGAGGTGTGTGACTGACGAGGTGTTGCCAAGAGCACTGTCGCGCCAGCAGCCAGAGAGCTCTGGCTATAATGACCTGAAAGCTGAGGATAGAACTGGCCTCCCCAAATCCACGGATGCAGAATGGAGATATTTTGAATGTTCAGGTGCCAGGCACAGTGTGTTCTGAATCTATAGTAACAAAATAGCAAGTGTCTGTTCTCTGGTTCCTCTACTAACCTCAGACTTCTGGGCAGGAGGGGAATAAGGGGAAATAAATGGAAAATGGAGCTAACAGGCATTGTTGGCCTCTGCCTGCTAGGCACTTCACGTGTGGGAAACCTTCTTGGGGACCCTGTGATGGCAGCAGAATTTTACAGATGAGGAATCTGAGGCTCACAGAAATTTCCAATTGAGTGTCTGATTCCAGATTTTGCTGGTTACAATTTAAAAGGGCAACGTGTCCCTCCACCCTTGCTCCAAGTCTCTTACTTATTTCTCCCAAAGACCAGAGTTTTCAGCCCCTCCCTCTTAACAAAATATTATACCTAATTGGTGGGGGGGGTGAAGGAAACCCACTGGTGAGGCAGCCAATTACCCACGGTGCCTGCTTATGTGCCAAGAAGATAGATCCAAAATAGTCCCTAAATATTTCACATGGAAAGACTCTTCCTTTTCATCTTGGAATCTGTTGCTTAATAAATGAGAGTTTAGTAACTAAATGATGGAGGTGATCTGATCGAGTGAATGGTGGTGGGGAGAGAGCTATAAATCACTGTTAGGAGAGTCTCAGCAGGAAGCAATACTGACATTTGTCTGTCTGGTTGGGGACTCGAAGTTCCTGATGTCATGCTCCAGTTTTAGCCCTTGGTAGATCCATACTGTCAAGCCCTGATTTAATCCTTACTGCAGCCGTGTGAGAGGGGCAGCATTGTTCTCATCTTGGAGACGAGAAGATTGAGGCTCAGACAGGTTAAGTAATTAATCCAAGGTCCATGGTGAGACCAAAGGGTGTTGTGGTGTTTTTGATGTACCAAATAAGCAAACACTCTAAATGAAAATAAAGCTAAATTATTGCTAAAGCAAGTCCTTTAGTCCCTTCCAACCACCTGGTATCCTCTAACCCCCTAGAAATTCTGGATCACTAGGAGAGCCAGGATTTCAATCCATATATGAGGTGTTTCTGACTCGGCTTCCTCCCTGATCAGAATATGAGGGAGACCTCAGAGAACGAGGGGGAAAGATGGCTAATTGCACTTTTCCCTCACACAAAAGCCCATGTGGGATTCTGAATTAAGCTTGATTTGGGGATCAGGGTGACATCCTTGATGTAGACTTGGCAGCTCTTAACTGTGGAGAATACTTCTGATTACCACTTCTCCCTCCCACCTGATCGTCTGCCCGGGTGCCCATCATCTCATTCTTTCCGGACTCAAGGCCTCTCCTTCTTAGCTCACAGTTTTTGATGAGCCTCTTGAGTCTGCAGCTCCTCTGTGCTCTGTTGGCAGCTGGCGGGAAGGTGATTTTGACGGCCACATTAGTACTTCTGGATTTCATTCATGATGCTCCTTCTCTCCCCGGCCAAGAGCATACACACATGCGCAGACATGGGTGCACATAATTTGATCATGTTTCTGCATCTGCTTCACCAAATTAGATTGCAAACCCGGAATTATTGCAAGAAGTACATGACTTTAGTGATCTGCTGTCCCAGCCCCTGCCCTGAACAGACCAGAACAGCTAAGATGGAGGTGGTCAACCAGCAGATGCCTCGAGTACTGGTCATACTTGCTGGCTTTCCCACCACTGTGGGGCAGCCCCTCACCATGTAGGCATGGTTTGTGTAGTCTGTTCAGGCTGCTATAACAAAATCCCATAGATTGGATGGCTTATAAGCAACAGAAATTTATTTCTCACAGTTCTGAAGGCTGGGAAATTCAAGATCAAGGCACTAGGAGATTCAGTGTCTGGTGACGGCCATCTTCTCAATTCATACATAGTGCCGTCTCTTTGGAAGGGGCAAGTGAGCTCTCTGGGGTCTCTTTTATAAGGGCACTAATCCCATTCATGAGGGCTCTGCTCTCATGACCTAATCACCTCCCAAAGGCCCCACCTCCTAATACCATCACATTGGGGGTTAGGATTTCAACATATGATTTGTGAGGGGACACAAACTTTCAGACCATGTCTGGTCCCAGGGCTTATCATAAAAGCCCACTTTAATTCTCACTTAGAGGTAGGGCTGGGCTCCTAGAACATCCCAGTCCTTGTCATTCCAATTTCTGCTGTAATTAGCTCTAACAACTCAATAATTCTGGAGAATTCTGGAGCACACCTGGTCACACCTGTCACTTCTCTTCCCCTAGCTTTTTGGTCTTTCAGCGCAGCACTGTCTAATAAAATTTTCTATGATGATGGAAATGTCCTATATCTGCACTGTCCCCTACAGTAGCCACTAGCCACATGTGGCTGTGGAACACTTGAAAGGTGGCTGGTCCAAACAGGGATGTGTGATAAGTATAACATATGAGCTGGATTTCTAACAATTAGTACAAAAAGCAGAATGCAAAATAACTCATTAATAATCTTTACATTGACTACATGGTGAAACGATAATGTTTTGAACATATCGATTGGTTAAATAAGATATAGCATCTAAATTAATGTCACTTGTTTCTTTTTTTTAATGTGCCTACTTGAGAATTTTAAATTACATGTATATTTCTATTAGACAGCACTGTTCTGGAGCAAACTAACCGGCAGCCTTGTGACTTAAACCTCCAGATGTTTTGGGGGCATAAATGCCCTCCATCTTCATGGCAGATGGGAGGCAGCGGGCTGACTCAGTAGCCACAGCAGCCTGGCATCAAGGTGCCATTGTGGGAGGTCCCCATGAAGCCTACTCATGAGTGTCAGCTCGGTCATGCTGTGAGTAATGTGGGCTCCAGAGACCTAAGGGAGTGAGCAGGGCAGAAGGGGACAGAGGCAGGGGGCTGGCTTGAATAAAATGGCTCCTTTTCCTGGCCACCCCTGGCCAGTGTCCTTGTCTGCTGCAGATTTTCCTTGACACCTGCTCTAGTAGCAGCTTGAAGTAATATCCTTCTCGGGATTTTTTTCTTGGAGAATAGTGTCCCAAGTAGATACCCTCATGCTGAGAGTGGCTTGTTTAGGGGCTGGGGCCAGTCTTAAAGAAGAGAAAGGAGAAAAGAGGATGCACATGGTTATTTTCTGACAGCTTGATGACAACAAGAGCAAGGGCAGAAATAAAATTTCTGTGAGGGCAACAGCATAAATGCACGGAGCCTGATTCCACGCACCCATAGTGCTGCGGATGAGGAAACCTGCTCAAAGGAAAGTTCAGAGGGGTGGGGGAGGGCTTCGGGCTGGCACTGTGGTATCATCACAGCCATGGTCATGCATTCCTGGGCCCTTCCCTGGGCGCTGGGCATGGCGTGAATGGACAGAAAGGGATGGGATAATGAACTTGGGACTGCAGTGATTTATAGGTCAGGCGCCTGTGGCTCTGGCTCCTGAGGGGGCTGCCCCCACAGGGGACCCTTGGCTGACCTCCTTGGGCTCCTTGGAAGGAGCTGGTTTTGTTTCACATGGCAGAAGCAGACTGTTTACTGGAGCACAGGAAGAATCCGACATTCTGGCGAAAAATAATTCATTAACAGCCAGGGTATTACCAGTTCCCTGGAAAAGCTCCTCCAGCTGCACTGTAGCAACTGTTCTTTTTCAGCAGCAGAATCGGGCCTTGCTGGCAGCCAAGACTGGGTGTGTTTGGGCGTTTTTGTTGTTGTTGTTATTTTTGCCTTTGTGTGTACAGCCACTTTTGCCTCGTAATTCAGAGAAAGGAACGGAGGCCTGGAAGGGCTGAAGCAGTGTAGCTGTCAGCCGTTCTTTCCTTTGTGGTTTATACCTGGAAGCTCCAGAATAATTCTAGGAACATAGTTTTTCCTGACCAAAGCCCACCCCCAACCTGGGGGCACTGCAGAACCACATAGAATGTTCCAGAATGAAAGGAATTTTGGAGAGTCACAACACCTGTTCTTAAGACCCTCTAAAATCAATTGGCTGAAGGATTCCCCCCATCCCCCATACACACACCAGCAGAAAGTCCTATCTTGGCTGTGTGGAATTCTTTTGCTTACTATTAATTGGCACAGTGGGGCCAAAGTATGTGATTCATCATCCCAGTTTTGAGGGCATTTGGGAAGCCAGGCAAGCATAACCAAGAGAATGGGCTGCATGTTTTGCTCACTAAAGAATGATTGAATCTACCGTAAATAAAATGGTATGATTCGGGAAGCTTTTTATGCTCTGGAAAAACATACTTAAAAAAAAAAAAAAAGATTTTTGCCTGCTTGTTTGTTTTTTAATGTCTCATGCTCAGAAGTGTGGACCCAGCTAGCAAGAAATGGGAAAGAATGGCTTTGCCTTGTTTTAGCATTTTTAAAAACTCTAATTGCAGGTTAAGTAAGATACAATGTATTGATTTTGGTTTTGTATGAAACATAACCAGATAATCATTTTATTTTATGAGATATTAATTCCCATCCACTTAGACTGATGAAATATGCATTTCAAATATGCCATACCTACCCCCACCATCACCACAGTATTTCTTTAATGTTCCTAGATTCGGATTGAGAACCCATTTCATTGTATGAAAAAGGAATAAACATGTCCGTAGTCAACATATATGTAAACTCACTTTAGATTTTGAAGAAAATAGGGTCTTGTCTTTCTGATGACTACCAAAATTATAAAGGCCAAAATGTTAACTACTAAAATGTTAAAGCATATTTAGCTTTATTTAGAGCACATTTTCTCCACCTTGGCCCTGTTGCCATTTCAGGCCAGATCGTTTTTTGTCGTGGGGGGCTGTCCTATGCGCCTTAAGATGTTTAGTAGCATCCCTGCTACTACCCACTAGATATCTGTAGCATCAGCCCCCCCATCCCAGACCTCGCCGAATGTCCCCTCTGGGACAGAATTACTCCCGCTGAGAATCACTGGTCTAGACCAAAATTTAATAAGTAATTTGCGGTTTTTTGGAAAATTCAATTTGAAATAATAAAAGGCACAATTTCCCCCTTTGCCTTTTATATATACAATTCACGGAGGTGATTAATTAAAGGTTGGAAGTGGGTCATGTGCCTGATTTAATTCGAAGGTGGGTAGAAGGGTCTCTATATAAGACTGTATAAGCATGGACATTTTTTTTCAAGGCAGGCAATTTTTTTAAGTCATAGGTAATTCAGGGGCACATTGTAAGATCAAGCAGCTTCTCTGGTTTTTCATAAAGAGAACAGGTTTATTCCTCCCTAATTTCTTTTTCATATGCGCCTGATTCCAGGCGTGACTTCAAAGCCACCAGGCATCTTCCTCCACCCCCACCCTCTCCACACTGTCATTTCTCCTGTAGCATCTTAAGCCTGAGCCAATTAATTTAGCCCTTTAGTGTACTTGTGAGAGCTCTGCTCGTAACATCGTAATAGACTCATTTCAGATCAGAGCAGCCCTTTACCCACCGCTAAATTCTATGTTTTTCAGTACTGTCGAGAGAGGAGGTCAACAGTGGGTAGATGGAACATTTTTCACAATGACTGGATGCTCAAATTCAGGTGGTCCCCACCACCTCTCACACTTTTGTTTCCTCGTACACGTATTTATTTCCTTGCAGCAATTCTGCTTGGGGAACTCTTCCAGGAAAGAGACATCATCAGAGCTCCTTCAGGTAGCTAGAACCTGGCAGTGCCTGCAGGCAGCAATGACAGATGAAATGTTGCCACCGGGACAGGCCCTAAAGCCATCTTCTTTCTGGTGGTCCCTTGAAAGGCTAGAAAAGAGGGTCATGCCTTACACAGGGAACAAACCATGGGGAGGCATGGGGACAGACCATGCCTCACTCATATATGGGCATACGGGCTGGGGGCCAGGGGGAGGGCAGAGAAGTGGATCACTCATTACACAGGGGAAAGTGTCCCCTGGTCATTTGCCCAGCCAGTCTCCCAGAGCAGGATAGGCTAGGTGGCGGGGTATGCTGGTGGAAAATACGGGGCAGGTGCTCAGTGCAGAAATCAACAGAGACCGCTTCATTTTGCAGCCATCCAAGGTAGGGTGACCTTTTCCAGAGAGTGTCTGCAGGAGCTCAGAGTGCTGTGTGAAGAAGGATTCCCTTGCAGGCTGGCTGGGGAGGAAAGATGGAAAGGTGAGCACGCGGGGATTCGCCAAGCCAGCAGTGTACCTTCACTGGTGAGTTCCTGCCACGCTTGACGAGTAGTTTGTGTCTTCCTTGTCGCCGTGAAGGGAGAGGCAATGAGCTGGCAGCGATCCACAGTGTGCTGGGCCCAGGCGGATAAATAATTGATTTGCAGCACGTGACACTCGGTCATTCTAAGTTGCCAGCCCCTCGCAGGCCAGGATTCGGGTGATGGTTGCAACACTGGGAGAGGAAACAGGATCATAAATCTGGGCTTTGGAGGCCAGTTTCGTGGTGCAGAGGCCACTGGGGCCACCGCTGTGTGCTGCAGAAGCAAACAGACAGGTCCGAGTGGTATGTTGTTCCTCAAAATAATGGCAATGGAAATGGCTGTGAAAAACATTTAGACCCTTGTCATAAAAATGCAAACAGTCTTCCTGCTATAGGGAAAAGCTAAATAAACTCTATTGCAGCTGTATTAAGTAGAAACAGATTTGAAAATCGGGTGTTTTTTTGTTGTTTTTTTTTTTTTTCTGAGACACTTATTTATAGCAGGTTGGGCAAAGGCTGCCACTATCTCTCGCGACTCCGGAAGAGTGTTTTCCAGATGGTCCTTGCTGTTTTTCTCTTTATTAAGCTTAGTGGAACACTGCTTCATTTGGAAAGGGTCATAGAAACCAGTGTTATTTTTTTCAGATTACAATGGCCATTGATTAGCCAACAAATCAATGGACGAGAATGGATTCAGCCTGTGCCGATGAATTTCCTTTTGCATTTTATAAATAAGAGAAATGTCAAGGAGTGCTCAAAATAGGGGTGTTCTTTCGACTGGACACATCAAAGCTTTGAAAACCAAACGGAGTTACATTTTCTATTAATTTCCATTTAAATTTTCTTCTAAAATAATACTCTCCTTCTCTTTGCTAAAACTCTGAAATGTTACCATTTCCTTTCCAACATCTAAACAATGTCCAGATACATTTCAGATTGAGCAATTAGCTCTGGCTGCAATTTCCTTTTATGAAAAAAAATCACTAACCCTCTAGACTAAATATGAAATTATTGAATGTGAAAATATCAATATGAGACCATTTGTTCTAAGATCCTTTGTGGCTTATCACTCGCATTTTAAGGAGGTTAGAAAAGGCTGATTCTGCTCTGTCCTTCCGTGTTGGATGCACCCACACCCAGGAAAGTCAAGCTTTGTTTGTGCTCTTAGGAGTTCGGAATGTCACATAAACCAGTGGTCCCCATAGACCCAGCTGGCAGACCACTGTGTGTATGGGACAAGATTTCTGCCCCTTCATGAAATGGAAGAAAAGTAAAAATGCCGTGAGTTCATTTTTTTCAAAGCTGAACCTTTTCCACTTTACAAAACTGCCCTTTATTCTGAAATTGTCTTTCCTGCTTTTCTTGGTGTTAAACTTTGTTTCATGATTCATCAAGATAGTGGATGACGTTTGTGTTTTGCCATCTTTATTTGATAAAGTCAAAAGTTGTCCAACTCATATTGGAACTTTCATTTTTTAAAATGTTACTCATCCATAACATTACACAGTCTGGGATTCACCAGGGAGGCCTGAGTGGATCTCGAAGGGGAGCCTTTGTTATGATTCCTAAGCCAGAAAAACCAACGTTGGTAAGGATCCTGGGGCTGCTGCCCTGAGTTGCTTACCTGACTCTTCTGATCCATCAGCCCTAGAGACCTGGCTTTGTCTGACACCCACGTGAAGAATGGAATTGCTTCTTCAGAGGTGTTTAAGGAGCAAAAACAGCCTCTTAGACATTAACGTCTGAGCATGCAGCCTTAATGCCAAGAGCCTCAGCCCTTTATCCCTGGCTCCCAGTGTCAACACCACTGCTAGTTCTTATGGACTCGACCCCCTTCATCTTTTCCCCAGCCCAGCCCACCGCTGGCCTCAGTTTCCTCGCTGCTCTACCTGATGAGTATCATTGCTCCCCCAGCTGCTGTTCTGCATGCCTGCATCAGCTTCCTCTTGCTAAAGCACCTCTCTAAATCTCGTCACCCTAGCTCAAGAACATTTAGTGACTCCCTATTTCCTAATGAGTTAGAATAAAACTCCACATGCGAAGCCCTGTCCCCATTTTCCGAGCTCATTCTTCCCCTCCTGGAGCTTAGACTGCTCCATTCGTAGCAGTAGACCATTCAGATCTTAATTTGCAAAGCTGCTGTAGCCCGTCATTATTCATAACTCTTTTGAAACCAAATTCAATTTATTTAAGTCTTCAAAAGCTTCAGTAAGCCACCATGGGAGGGTGTCTCCAGGTTGTACAACTGCTCTGGGCTATGTTGTGTTTGTTTTCTCAGATGGAGGGAGGTTTACAAGAAGGTTACAGGATCTCTTGGGCATCTTTCTAGATGAAGAAAACTGAAGCCTTGAGTCTGATGTAATGGACCATCCTGGGGATGTAGCATCAGTTGGAAAGAGAGAGAGAGAGAGAGAGAGAGAGAGAGAGAGAGAGAGAGAGAGAGAGAGAGAGAGAGAGAGAGAGAGAGAGAGAGAAGGGGGAAGGGAAGGAAAAGGAAGGAAGGAAGAAGGAAGAAAGAGAGAAGAAGTAAGAATGGAGAGAGGGAGGGCGAGGAAGCCCTTCACAAAATGAGGCTTTCTGGCTTCAAGAATTGCAGGCTTACTATTAATACAAGTCTCCTGCTATTATGGGTTATAATGCCACTTTTCTGGCCTGCCAGCAAATGGGTATTGCTCTGGAGTGGCACTGCTGGCTTGTCCTGTTGAAAATAGAGCCACTTACACAAGCTCTAAAATTGGCAATTGAAACATCGTGGAAAGGGGCCATCCTAGCCAATACAGACTGTCCATTCCATCAGGAGATGTCTCCAGTAACTGCTCATAAAATTGCAAAAGCACAACATCACCTAGCATTTGTCAAGCTCCTGCTATAGGCTACACTGTTGTACCAGGTGATTTACATATATTATTTCCAGCTCCATAACAACCATATAAGGTAGGTGGGTATTATGAGCTCCATTTCACAGAGAAGGAATCAGAGGCTCAGAGAGGGTTAGTAAGTTACACAAGGTCACACAGCTTATGGGAGGTGGCACTGGGATTCTATACAGCCTGGTTCAGTAGAACTTATTGCACTGACGGAAATGTCCTGCAATGTCCAATGTGGCATCTACTAGCTATGAATAGCTATTGAGCACCAGAAATGTGGCTGATGGGGCTGGCGTGACTGAGGAAGTGAGTTTTACTGAGCATATGTTTTGGTAGCCACCTGTGCCTACAGGCTATGGTGTCAGACAGCATGGCTCTAGGATGTGCTTCTTTCACTACATTATTCTGCTCCTCTGCTCTCTGTTGTATATGCATCTGGCCTTGGATGCCCCCAGATTTACATTTCTCTTCCTCCCTCTCTACCCAACACAACTCAGCCTTTTCTCAGAGGCCTGCAGACCAGCGTTTTCCAAGCCCTAGTGTGCATTAGAGCCACCTTCAGCGCTGCGGGGAGCAGAGGTCACTGGCTCGTGTCCCGCCGCTGTCCCGGGGAGCTCACCCTCTCCCCATCCCAACTTGTGCGACAGTTGGGTTTGGTCACTCCCTTGGCAATTGTTCTTGATTTCATTAATTTTAATGCGGGGCTCCTTGGGAAGGGGTGAAGAGCCAGTCGTGGGTGAAGAAAGAGGCATGGTCTCTAGACCTTCCCGGACCACCTGGGTGATTTAGGGCAAGCCCGGGCAGAGAGGCCCATTTGCTGTCCGATCTGCTGTTCTCTGTAATTAAATGGGGCAGAAAAGTTAACTAGGAAAGAAAATAACTAAGCAAGTAAGACAGATAATGAAGCGGGATCCACACCCCTCCCCTGCTTATTCTAATTATTTAGTCTTTGTCCATTTCAGAAGGCAAAAGTCAGCCCCCCTGGGGCAGGGCTGGAGATGAGGGGGTGTGAGTGGCCTGGGAGCCAGGGAATGCCTAGACAGGTCTCTGAATCGGGACTGTGATATTGGCTACCTTGACTGTTGATCTCGATTTCAACAGTGCTGAGGATATTCTTCTTTTAAAAAATACAGGTGTAGCCGGGTGTGGTAGTATGAGCCTGTAGTCCCAGCTACTTGGGAGACTGAGGCAGGAGGATCGCTTGAGCCCAGGAATTTGAGGATAAGCTATGATCAGTCCACTGCACTCCAGCTTGGGAGATAGAGGAAGACCCCATATTGTAAAAAAAAAAAATATATATATAGGCGGAAAGAAGTAGCTGAGGTTACTCAGGAAAGTGGCTTTTGAGCTGTTTTCCTTATGAATATTTATAAAATAAAAGTGATGCAGAATCGGCTTTTTCCTGAGCGTATGCATAAATCTGTTTTCTCCCCCAGAGCCTGTGCTTTTTTTCTTTTCTCTGTCTCTCTCTTTTTGTGTTTTTGTTTTTTGAAGAGCAGAAATCATGTGTCTTTTTTTGTGGCTTGGTCTCATACCAACATTCATTGTGTTGAGCCAGGCAGCACTTCCTAAAGCTCATTTTAATCACAATCTATGACAATCCAGCCTTCCTTGGCTCCTGGTACTCTGTAGCACTTAGATGCTGATACTATGTTGAGTAGAAAAGTGCCAACAGGTAAGTTTCCCCCACTTTGTCTGTTTCCAAAAGCAAGTCTCCAAAGACATGAACTCAGAGCCTCATTTGCATTATTATAGGGGTCCTGTCCTCATTAATCACTGGTGAAATGTCAAATTCTTGTGCTTTGAGTACTTCCATCTTCCTTCCACTTAACTCTGTGACATGTATCCAAGAGAAGGGTCAGCAAACACAAGCATGCCGGTGGGTCCCAGAGTCCTGGCCCTCTGTCCTCTTTATCACCATTACGCACCAGGGCCAGAGGCCACCTTCCTCTGGTCAACTGAACCTGCTTTCAGCTCCACTGTGAATATTTGGACACCAGATCTCTTCCTCCCCCATCCATATGGGATGCTTTTGCACTTCCTTCAAATCTGTCGCTTGACTCCTTTCTTTCTGCAGAGGACTACACCAAACCCTCCACCCTGATGCTTCATCCTTTTTTCCCTCTTCTGTGGCTGGGAGCGAAGGACTCCATGTTCTCCAAATCCAAGATGGAGCCCAAGCACCTGGTCAGGACTTCAATACACATGCTTCTAATTCAGCCACGAGACATTTTTAAGAAATGGCTATTTTCATTTGTAGAACAAGGAAGCTGAGATAGCAAAAGGGCAGGTTCGGAGTGATGAGCAAAAAAGGTAGGCAGGGCCCAGATCACAATGCTCTTGTTCTTGTTAGCCTTGATAAGGACCCTGGACTTCATCCTGAGCAGTTTCAAGGGGGCACGTGACATTATCTAATTTATGTGTTTGGTCTTCTCCCCAGTGGAGAATGAACGGTTGCGGGGAGGGGTGCTGGGGAAGATTGGGGGAAGGAAGACCAAAAAGACCCCTGTAGCAGTGCTCCAGGGAGAGAAAGAACTGCAGCAGGGGAGTGATAGTGGCTGGATTTGAAAAGGATTTAGGAGGCCACCTCTGTAGGACTTGGTAATGCCTGGTAGACAGAACCAATTCTGACAGCACCCTGGTTTCTGTGTTGTAGACCCCTTGGTGGGCCCTGGAACTCAGAAGAAGGGAGAGAGTGGCTTCCCACACCCCTCCCTCCCTTTACAGCCAGTGTGGCGGCAGCCCAGGCCTGCGTGAGTGGTCACAAAATCTTGGTGTAGGCCGGGTACTGTGGCTCATGCCTGTAATCCTAGCACTCTGGGGAGGCTGAAGCAGGAGGATCACTCAAGGTCAGGAGTTCAAAACCAGCCTGAGCAAGAGTGAGACCCCCATCTCTACTAAAAATAGAAAGAAATTAATTGGCCAACTAAAAATATATAGAAAAAATTAGCCGGGCATGGTGGCACATGCCTGTTGTCCCAGTTACTCGGGAGGCTGAGGCAGGAGGATCGCTTGAGCCCAGGAGTTTGAGGTTGCTGTGAGCTAGGCTGATACCTCAGCACTCTAGCCCGGGCAACAGAATGAGACTCTGTCTCAAAAAAAAAAAAAAAAAAAAATCTTGGTGTAGTTCATGTAACCCTTTGAGCCCCTAGTTCTAAAGGAAATGGATGAAAACAAATGAATGGGTCACAAGAGCCTTTAAAACCACTGTGGGGACAAAAACAAAACCTGACAGATATAGTCAAGAGCCAGGAGCACCTTCAGTGAGTGGCTTTAAATACACTTCCCTAATGCATAAGCTTTCAATAGGGCAGACTCGGTAAGCAGTAGGGGATTCGGGCTGAGCCTGCTGGTTCAGGCTTTGACCGGGCCCAGCTAGGGGAGAGGGGTTTGGCTGCTCGCCCACCCCTAGCGTGGCCAATCATCCTGTCCTCATTTGCCCAGGATTGACAGGGTTCCCAGGACATGGGACTTAACAGTTTTAAAGCTTGGACAGTCCTGGGCAAACCGGGCTGAGGGGATCACTTCACCTGCCAGGGGAGGCGTTGCAACATGGACAGCTGAGCTGGTCCGGGCCAAAGCAGCGGAGACTCAGTTCAGCCTGAACTGACTTTGGTGTGGGGACGCCCCCACAGAGCAGAAAAAGAGTTTGGGAGCAAAAAGGGCAAGAATGAATCCCAAGCCCTTTCCAATAGCTTCTCTGGTTCTGAATGAAATGCTTCTCTTAAAATAGCCTTAGATCTCCATTGTGCTTTCCTGGAAACTATAAACTGTGCCACGGCCTCCTTGTATCCCATCTCTCTGAAGTCTTATCTGCACATTTCAGGTGAGTGAACAAATCCTTAAGTCCTGCTGGAATTTGGGACTTGCAAGTCCTTAACCAGACGTGGGAATTTTTAAAACCGGGTCCGGGGTAAGAAAACAATTTCTTTACATAATGCATTCCTACATCCTTAAAATCATAATCAGAAAAGACTTTGCATTTTTTTTTTTAGGAGCAGCAACATGCAGAATCATTCGTAGCAGTAGACCATTCAGATCTTAATTTGCAAAGCTACTGTAGCCCGTCATTATTCATAACTCTTTTGAAACCAAATTAAATTTATTTAAGTCTTCAAAAGCTTCCCTTCTCCACCCCCATCCAGACTATTTCTCTTGCAAAATAAACCTCAGTAAATAAGCAGGCAACATGTTGTAAGAGTAGGAACAGAGGAAAGCTTGGACTAGGAAGCTAATGAAAGAGAGTTGTCCTGTTGAGGCCTGGTGCAAGCCTTTGGCCACATCCAGAAATGCAGAGAGAGACACAGTGAAGTGATACACTCATCTTAGGACACTAGTGACAGGGAAAAGCACTCAGAGTCCATTCTCATGGTGACATTTGAACCCTCAGCAGTAAGAATAAGGAGGGCGGTCTGGGAGGAATTCAGTTCCGGGAAATAAAAGAGAAAGGGAAAAATAGAGGACGGTATGAAAAAGGGAAGAATGAGATTCCTCAGGCACATGACTCAGATAGTAGAGAAAGGGCAAAATAGAACTTTGGAAAGAGCCCCCAACAATACCCTAACCTAAAATGGGTCTGAGAATGAAACTGAGCCTTGTCATTTGTTTGTGCCCTTCTGGATGGCTGTATGAGCAGCAGATATTAGAGCAAATTGCCTACGGCATGTTCTTTCCCAAGCATAAAGGACATGGTGAGTAAAAGCTCAAATAATAGTATCAACATTTTAAAAAGGTTTTCTATTACACATATACTTTAAATAGGTCAGAATCTTTAAGTAGTGGGGTGACATGGTTTATTTTCTCAGTAATGTTTGGTTTTTTTAAAGCCAGCTATATGGATGGAAGAAGGCATAAAAATTATCCATCACGAATTTTTGGTATTGGATTTTGGTCTAAAATCCTTACATACGTAACAGAAAAGTGGAGATATTATTAAGTGTACAGCTTGAAGAATTTTCACAGATAGCACACCCAGGTCACCAGTACCCTGATGGAGACATAGACTACACCAGCCCCCTAGAAACTTCTTCATGTCCTCATCATTACCCTCACCAGCAGTAGCCACTGTCTTCCAACAGCATGGCTTAGTTGTGTCTCATATAGGAATTTTTAAATCATAGCTTTGTGCATGAGTATCAAAAAAGAAGTCCTGTATTGGGGGGAGGGGTAGAAATTTTGTAATAGTTTCTCTGGCTGCTTGGAGTTAGGCCTGTTGAACAGGAGTTTCCAAGCTGGGTTCTTGCTGGCATAGGGTTTGGGGCTGGCTGGTCTCTGCTGCCCAGGACAATGCTCGCTGCAAGCCAGTAACCTGCTCTTGACCTTACCTCTGCCAAAGGCAGCCACCAAGCTTGCTTCATCTGCTTTATTAAAGCCTCTGTTGGCTCTTGCAAAGACACATATCCGGAAGCACTGAGGATGGGACAACGAAGTGACCGGGAGTCCCCAAACATATTGGCCTTCTGGAAAGTAAGGCTAGGCACAGCCACCAAAATAGCATCTCCAGCATGGACATTTTTCTCCAACTTCCAAATGAGAGAGTGTGATTGATGAGCTTCCCTTTGTCATAGGTTCCGTAGTATTTTGCGATGTGCTTTCTGCACCCTTTTCTTTTTGCTGCAGGAAGCAAACAGTCCAAAGGTGAAAAGCAGGGTGGGAAGCAGGCTGTGGAACATACATTGTAATGTGTCTGCGGCGGCATCAGCTAAGGACTTATTTGTTCTCCTGGGCTGTGGAGTGCTGGGTGATTGAATACTCGCCAGGCTGTCAGTTTTATGAAACAAATTCCCTAACCCCCTTGGCCCAGAGCTTTGCTCTGCCTGAGATGGAAAAGAAATAACTTTTAATAGAAAACTCATTGCGAAAATCTAAGATAAGATTTCAGAGTGACTTCTCTCCTAAGAATAAAATGAAATATTGAAGAAAGCATTGGATGGGGCACTCTTAGGGAACCTTATTTCCCAGTTTTTAGTTAACAAACTACGTTAATAAAAATATTTAGACTCTCATGATGCATAATGCATTTTCATTCTGAGTGAGCTGGCCTGTTTGTATACACAGATGTTTCCTGTGGCCCTTCTATCATTGCTTCTATTTTTTTTTCTGAAACAATATTTCTAGCAGGAAATAGAATCTTATGTTAAGAACCTAAGCCCCTCACAGACCCTGTTAGTTTGTGTGAGGATATTTTCATCTCTAGATTTAATACTTGGAAGAGTGGGGTGGGAATCTTCTTTTGTTCAAGAACATGGAAAATACTTTTAATAAAAAGCTAATGCAATGAATCCACTTTATCGAGACGTTAGGTAATTCTTCCTCGGTTTCTAGATTAGACCTGACGGATGCACCCAGACACATTCGTTGCTGAAGGGCTGGATGGCTTTTCTGTGTCCTTTCTTACTGTCAAAGCCACCATGAGTAATGTCTGCCCTTTCATACAAACCTTAGGTGTGTTCAGCTGGGTTTTACAGATTTTCCAGAGTATTGTTCTCACAGGGCTGCAGTTTCCTTTCCAGCACCAGGAGCACCGTGGCAGCACAGCTCACCAGCTCAGTTCCCCCGCCACTCTTAGGAGTGCATGGAAATAAATTAAAAAATAAAATCCGCAGGCGAGTGTGCTAAGGAAGGAAATGAGGTTTTACACATCAGCACTTTTCAAAAAGGAAAAAAGATGAACCTGTCTTAATTGAAAAATGGCACAATGCCCTAATGAAAACTCAAGCTTCAGGATTCGGTCCCTAATATCTCAGTGATGAGTGTATGTTTCCTCCTGTGGCTACCCCTGTGAGTGAATTCTGAAATAATCAGGTAGTGTGTTGAAATAAGATATCATTCCGTGTTACTTATAGGAGTGAGGCATCGCCCTGTCTGGCTTACTTGCTGGTCACCGCCTACGTGCCACCAGAGGAAGGGATTCCTCCTTTACTGGTTCTTTGGAGTTTTATTTTCTTTACCTTTTAGTAAATTTTGTTTTTCTGTGATCATAAAAGTAAGACAGACTTATACTTATTTTTTAAAATTTATAAATACAGAAAGAAAGAGAATAAATATCATTTGTATTCCTGCCACCCAGAGATGGCCATTATTGATGTTTTTGGTTCATGTCCTTAGACTCTCTCTCTATGCATATAGACTATATATATCTCTCTCTTTTATCTTCTCCAGGAGTTTGGAAGGTATGTTTTACAATTCAAAGTCTTCTTGTGCTTAAATTGATTTTTTTTTCAAAACTCTGCTAGTTAGTTCTCCAAACATTAACATCAAGAACGAAAAGCTGTCTATTTTATTACCTCTCATATGTGACAAAAAAATTTTAGCATGTTTATTCACCCTCTTCCTCTGTCTGTCCCCAGGCTTGTTGACTGCCATATCCCCAGCATCTAGAACAGTGCCTGATACCTAGCAATTGCTTAATAAATATTGATGAATTGATGAATGAATTATGGCGGTTTATCCTCACATTACTCCCAGGAGGTAGGCATCGGCTCCTAAGGCTGGCCTTTTTCCACCATCCTTTGCTTCCCCTCCCTGGAAGTTGGATTAAGCTATAGGTCCCCCCACTGACCCTGCTGTCCTTTGAGTCTGCTCTTCCTGGTTTTCTGTGAGGGTAGGCAATGGAAAGCGCTCAGTCTTTGGAGTTAAACAGACCAAATTCTCAGGTCTGCTAATTACTACATAATGGGACAAATGTCTTAACCTCTGCGGGCCTCAGAGATGCCATTTGCACAATGGGCGGCTGTGATAACCTGCCTGGCAGGTGAGTGACAAGGATGCAAGATGCCTGGTACACAGGAGAGATCCAACGTCTGCAGCTGCTAGTATTTTGCCCACTCTCTTTCCAGTGGCAGCGTAAATAAAGAGCCCTTGGGGCCCTGTGATACTGCCTTTCTCTTCGCATTTCCAGTCGTTTTATCTAATGAGCACAGGAGGGTTTCTGATGAGTTACTTTATGCCTCTCTCCCAGTAAATCAGAGAAATAGCAAAGAATCGAGTGGCTTTTCCAATAATCCGTTTCTTGTGCTTCCACTGCAGTTGCACGTGCTTCCTCTGCAGCAGGTGTCCTGCTGCACTGTAATTGTGTGTTCCCACCGCTGACTCCCCCACAAGACAGTGAATGTGCCTTCCATCTTGGTACCCTCAGCCAGGGACCCAGAGTGCTTGTAATTAAGCAGTCACTCAATATATGTATATTGAGTGAATGGATGAATGAATAAAAGAATGAATGAATAGCATTGTACACATCTTGCCTCTATTTCAGCCACACACGTGGACCTTCTGCAATCTCCCAGATGATAAAAGCAAACCTAACTGTAAAATTAAATCGCTAGCCTTCTGAATCTATAATGTAAGCCTATGACAGACAACACATAAGTACTGCTTCTGCAAAGTGCCAACTTAAGGGGAAAAAATGATGCTTCCTCTTAGTTGCCATGATTAAGTCCATGGATTCACCAGTTAACATATAAGGTTCTTTGGGAAAGGAAGAGTGACAATGTAGGCACAGTACAGCTTCTTGTCTGCAGCTTTTAGTTTGAGTTATACGTGTGCTGGCATCTCTTTCACACAGAATCTGATGATCTGGCGTTTATTTTTGACAGCATCTCAAATCTTGTGAAAGTCGGAGCTGGCAGCTGGCATTGTTTTCTAGTAATATCTCAGATGGTGGCAGGACAACCTTGATAATAAAAAAAGAGAGGTTTAAAAAGATGTCTTCTTAGAGTTCTTCTGAAAAAAACTAAAAGTTCAGCAAAAAAAAAGAACATCTGAACTTCCCAGAGCAAAGGTTTCTTTAAGCATCAGCTTTTTTGTAGGCTGGACATAAATAAGCACACACCAACACAGAGTCATTGAGATATGTTTCTTTCTCTAGTTCACTGTAGCAGCAATTGCTGGTTAGTCCCCAAAACCTGTTTTGTTTATCTTCCTAGGCACCCAGCTAGACTACATTTCCCAGATTCTCTCGCAGTTGTATGTGTGGCCATGTGTCTAAACTCTGGCCAATGAGATGCGAGTGGAAATGACTTGTGTACCTCTGGTCCAACAATAATAGCTTTCCAGATTTTCTTCCAAGCTCTTGTCTTATCCACTGGCTCTCTGGGGTGGAGTAAAGCCCTAGAGTCCCCTTGAAAGCCACCATTAAAGATGGCAGAGTGTCCTCTGCCTAGGGGAGGTCATTGCATGCAACAGAACTGCCTGATATGGAGCCCTCGCCCTGGACTGTTACCTAAACAAGAGAATAACCTTACATTATTGAGCCATTACAGGTTTGGAGCTATTTGTTATGCAGCTTATCCTACCTTAACTAAGTCATACTCCTTGGAAGTAAAAAAAAAAAGAAAAGAAAAAAAAGAAAAGAAAAGCTGACAGTTTTTAAAGGCCTTTTATATGCCAGGAATTGTTTATGATGATGATCCTTTCTGTAGCTCCACAAAGAGACCTCATTTTACGCCTATACATACAACTCCAAGTGGGAAGGGGGTTAGTATTTTGTTTACCATGGTTACCCAAGGGTTGGCACAGAGGGTGGCATTGAGTAGGCTTTCAATGAGGCCTGTTGATAATGGATAAAAGGAAGGTTCCAGAAAGCGAAGTCACACCCTCAGAACCCATAGCTAGAAAATGCTGAACCCACTATTTCATCTCAGTCTGCCTGGCTTCAAGGTCCAGCTGCCCCTGAGCATCAATAACACACAATTTTAAAAAAGAATGGGTGGAGAGCCAGTGATGGGTACTTAGAAAAAATGTTTTAGTCTCTTATCCTGTATTTCTGATTGAAAAATGTAGCACATACTAAAAACTGAAAACATTATAGACATCTGAAATAAAGGAACAACACTGTGTGATATTATCAGAGAAAACTCCTGGTGCATGCTTGGTTTCATTCTTTAAGTTAACACACACTCTTTTTCTCTCTCTCAACAAAAATTAGTTCATGTTATATATAGAAAATCTATATCCTCTCCCACCACATGACTTCTTCACTTATTTTTCCCTTAAATAATTTCCTAGGACATTTTTTCCATGTCAGGATATACCAATCTGTGCCATCCTTTGCAATGACTGGGTAATAGTCTATGTAATAATCTGTGATAATTAACCAATTCCCTCTTGGTTGACATTTAGGTTGTTTCCAGTCTTTATAACACAAAAGAGCTGTGACAAACGTGCTTATGCATTTATCTTTGGGGGAGATTCCTAAGAGGGAAATTGTGGGTACACTGATGGCCATTTGTCACTGTCTTCCACACGTGGAGACCTATTTCTGCAGAAGGTACAGATGGTTGACAGATATTGGAATGGACTCAATGGATTTAGTTCTTTGAGTTAAGGTAACAAGAGCAAAAAAAAAAAAAAAAAATACAGTTTCCAGATTTTCAAAAGGCTGCAGCTATGCTCTGAGCCCATGGCAAAGACTAACAGTGAGAAGGTGCTGGCACCCCAAATGGAGACGGTGGCACCTTCTGGATGTTAGCTGGTTTCTTTGCATCCTCCTGGCAATGAGGCCAGCATTTTCTGGAAGGTCAGAGCTGATCTGGGCCCAGGGAGGGCACTGCTCCACACTAAGAAGTGAAGCAAGGCTACTTGGCAGAGAAGGGGGCAGTGGCCAGTAAGACAGAGGGGGCGGGGGAGGCGGGTGTATAGATGTCGCTGCAAGGTTCCTGCTGGGGCTGAAGCTGAAGGTTTCGGGACACTCACTCGGCAGGACCAGGCATAAACCTGATGTGCCTGGACAGCTTTTGGAGTAAGCAGGCGGCTCCAGGCAGATGTCTTTGTCTGCAGGCACAGCTGTATGCGCTCTGAAATGTCCCTGTCCATGAGGTATGTTTCTGGAACGATGACGATGATGATAATGATGATGACAGTGGCCGTGGTTGGCAGCGGGAAGAAGGCGATGATTACCCAGACAGTGCCGTAGCACTAAGAGCTGACCCGGCGAGGAGAGGGGCTGCCTCTGCTCTGTCGTGTGTGTGTGAGATCCCCTGTGGTATGAGCATGCGCCGTGTGCTTTGCGTGTGTACGCAGGTCGTGCAGCGTGCTGTGGCTGTGTATGTGACTGTGTGGGCTGTGGAGTGTGTTGCGGTGGCAGTGTAGGGTGTGAGTGTGTGTGCTGGTGCAGGGTGGTATGGGGCATGGGGGTGTATGTGACATTGATGTGACGTGTGAGTGTGTGTGTGTGCGCTTCATTGTGAGTGTATGCTGTGTGTGGATGTGTTTGAGGCGGGTGCTGGTGAAAGCTCCCAAACCATTTGTGTCGCCCACCAAGGGCCCCAGGCTCACTTCGAGTTTTTCCTCCTGTCTTCCCTGTTTCCTGTGGCAAAAATGCCAGCTTCACTCAATAGAACCCTCTCGACCATTTTCTCCCTCAGGAGGCCAAGCTCTAGGGAAGGGCTTAAATTTCCACTGGTCACAGTTACAGACAGAGAGGCAGTAGTCTCTAGAGCTGTCTTATTTTAGTTTATTATTCTGTTTCCTTATTATTCTATTAGTTTGTTTTATATTTATTTTATTTTCATTTTTATTTTATTCCTTCATATTGTAGGAGTACAAATATTGTTAGGGTTACATATCTTGCCCCTGCCCCCCTTCCCCACCCCGCTATGCCAGAGCTTCTAGTGTTTTATATTTTTATTGAAGTATATATAACACATACAGCAAAGTGTACAGTGTACGCAAATCTTAGGTGCTGATCAAAATAGAATACAGTGCCAGCACCCAAAAAAGCTCCCTTAAGCCACTTTCTAGTCAGTGCCCTCCAAAAGCGAACACTACCCTGACTGCTGTCTCCATAGATGAGCGTGTCTGTCCGAGGATCTCATGTGGATGGAGTCGTGCAGTATGTGGTCTTTTGCGTCCGGCTGTTCTCACTCAGCAGAATGCTTTTGACACTCGGCCGTGTTGTTGCTTGTATCAGTAGTTTCTGCCTTTTTATTGCTGCGGAGTATCTTATTGTATGGATGTATTACAGTTTGTTTATCCATTCTCCTGCTGACGGACATCTGGGTGGTTTCCAGTTTGGGGCTATTGCAAATAAAGCTGCTACGAATATTCTTGAACATGTCTTTTGGTGGCCATATGTAGAGCTGTCTTAATGTTGCCTGTGATAGCATTTGACAAAGATAGAGCTTGCAAAAAATAACCCCCTGACAAAAATCAAACAATGACGACGACAACAACAAAGCCCCCCACTTACCCCAGCATGCTTCCCAGGGAGAATGAAGCAGTCAGCTTGTCTGAGGCCTGTCGTGAATCTACTTCTCTCCTTTAGGGAAGAGATCGTCACACTGGGGAGGGGGGTGGGTGGCAGGCTCTTCTGGACACGGAGTCCCACTGCCAAACACATATCATCTCTGAGGACTTCAGTGTTTGTGGAAATAGGTTTCCCAATGATCAAATTACTCCTTGGGAGTAAATTAGGGTCATTGGAAGGACCAATGCCTGCTTTAGGCTCTGTGACATATGATTTGGGCTCCAACACCAAGGTGTTCCCATGGGAGCCCTGTAAGGCTGGGTGCAGACAACATCTAAAGATACCAAATTTACTTTCAGGGAGTGAAGAGAGAGACAAACAGGCTTGCACCTACGCACTGGTGGTTTTCAGACTTTGTTGTGTGCAGCACTTAACCCTTGACCAATCCTATGTCCCAGACACTCGCCTCCACCTGTGGCTCTCCACTCCACAACTTCAGTACTGGCCCTGAAAGCATGCTTGGCCCAAGCACAGGGAAAGCAAGGGGCCCTGGAGCTTATGTCCCCAGGAGCAATCCTCAGCCGATGATGCAATGGAATTGGAAGACAGATGCCCCAGCTTCCTCCCCCTCAGTGGGGCTCACCCTGGGGTCAACTGCAGTGGGACTGAGCAGTCAGCTGCTCATTAATGCACCCCGTGTTGGCTGCCTTCCCTTCCCCCTCCCCCATGGGTGCTGCCCGGGATCTCCTCGCACATACACCATATGTACTCAGATCTTGGTCTCAGGATCTGCTTTTGAGGGATTCCAAACTCAGCCATGCTTCTCCCCAGGGAAAAATGCTCTCTGGCATGTACGTGAATTTAGTTTGGGAATTTTGCAAATTCCATGGCACCGTTTGCGTTGTTGTTTTGGGGTTCAGTCAAGCCACCGCCAGGTATCTTTGCTGCCAAGAAGTTTGTGATCAGAGACTGACTTGGGGGAAGACAATAATAAATACAGATGATCCCTGACATATGATGGTTCGACTTACGGTTTTTCAGCTTTACAATGGTGTGAAAGTGATGTGTGTTCGGTAGAAACAGTACTTCCAGTATCCATCCGTACAACCATTCTGTTTTTCACTTTCAGTACAGTATTCAATACATTAAGTGAGATATTCAACACTATATTATAAAATAGGCTTGGTGTTAGATAATTTTGCTCAACTGTATGCTAATGTAAGTGTTCTGAACTTACATTAAGGTAGGCTAGGCTAATCTATGATTTTGGTAGGTTAGGTGTAGTCAATGCATTTTTGACTTAATGATATTTGCAATTTATGATGGGTTTATCAGGATATAGCCCCCATCCTAGGTCTAGGAGCATCTGTAGCATTTATTTTTCAAGCTGCAATGAAGGCAGACAGCCTTGGTCCTGTTGCTCCCTGTCATTGTCACCCCCAGTACTGTGCCAATAGGTGTGTAACCATGGAAAGGTGGGAAATGGAAGCATTTAACATGGGGATAGGAGTAGGAATGGGGGGGTGCTATTTAAGAGGACTCTCAGCCACTCTGTAGCCCCAAGGAAAATGGCTTATCGTAAAATACAAAGCAAAAAGGAAAAGACACAAATTATGTCTCTTCCACAATAGGTAGTTTCCTTTAAAAAATAAAACAATAAAGTCAAATACATAGTTTTGATTCATTGGGAACTTAAGACTCCCGGATGAATTTTTTCTTTTGATTCTGATTTTCCAAAAATGCAGCTGTAATATAGGTGTGAACATTTTAAAAAGAATTCCAAGATGAATCCTTTTGGGGAGAAAAATCATAATGCACAAAGCAGTTTGTCCAGTTTCTTTTTAATCTTTTCTTGGAGGGGTATTTTTCCACATAACTTAAGGAAGGGAACAGGGGAGAAAGGTGGGGCTTAGAGCAGAGGGATATAATTAGCTGTAACATTCGATGATTTGAGTTTGAGTTTGCAGTTCTGGAAGGATAAACACATGGACCTATCTCAGTGGGGCCTACGGCATTTAAAGAGGGCAAGATGTCAAACTGCAGATACTGATCTTGGTTCATCTGTGTGGAGGGCTGGGGAGGGGGGAATTTGAGGGTACAGATAAACTCAGGGTTGGGGACACAGAGAGAGGAGAGTGCGGTTTCCATTTTGAAGGGATTCCCCTTTGCCTGGTGCCCCTCACTGCCTGGGGCAAATTCAGAAGCTCACAGACTGTTTTAAGTTACATTCTATTAACCTCTTCCCAGCGGCTGTATTTGCCTGGTCTGATCCAGCACAACGCCACACACATTTTCTAATCGTTTTGCTGTTTCACTGATTGCGGAATTAGAAGCATCCACTGTCTGGTAAAAGTAGGTCATGGAAGTTCCTGACTTCGCTATGTTGCTAATAGATTTCTGAATGGCAGCGTACGGGCGCCTGAGTGTGACATTTGAGCGAACAGAAGAACAATGGTGATCACTCACTGACGATTTTGCGCTTGAGTCATTCTTTTCTCCCACATGCACACATGTGGGGGAGGTCTCACAGATTACAGGTGCTGGGAAAAAGTAAATGAAGCACTGAGATGTTCGACCGAAAGCAAATCAGTGCCGTTATCAGGGCCTGATCTCAGCAGGCCCCCTCTTCTTGTGCCTCTCTGCCATTTACCTTTCTCATTGCAGCTCTCTTCCCTGGCCCACCACCGTGGAAACCTTTTCTGTAGCTCCCGCCATGTGAAATAGTCTTCCACACATGATCTCTTTCCATCAACCCAGCGCCTTCCCCTCCTAGGAGCTGCCTTGAAATTAGCATCCCGCCTCTCTTACCCTGCCTTCTCCTGAACCTCCTTTTTCCTCCTTTTAGTGTTTTATTTTCTTTCCATATGATTCCAGCTTAAGGATATTGTCAGCCTCACAGAACCCATAGAAAATGAAACTGTGTTGCCTTATAATAAAATAGTAAAACCTTTAGATTGCCCCAGGAAAACAAGTAAATTGAGTTGAATTATAAAGGCCTAGACATCGTCAGATTCACCATATGGGCATTGCTGTTGTCAAGTAATTATTTAGATAGGGCAAGGGCATGCTGTGGTGTCTCTCTTGCTTGCTCTCTTCTTTAAAAAAAAAAAAAATAAGAATTTTTTTTTTGTCTAAACCACTTCTTTCTTCTAGCCCCAGACAATGGTGATCATAATTATGTCCAACCCAAACATATCACTTGTGTGTGTGTTCATGTTTAATTTGAAAAATGACAACAGTGATTTCTTTGAAGTCTCATATTCACCCAGAGCTATCCTGCCAGTGGGTGCTCTCGAATCCAGAATTTCCTCGAGGAGGAGAAAGAATAAATCAACATAAAATGATGTAATAAAATCCTCTTAAATAACAACCAGGTAGTAAATTAACATATACACGACCTTTGAAATGATCATGTATGGAGAAGTTGAATCCAGCAAACAGCTGGCTGGGTGCCTGCCCTTGACTAATAGGCTGAGAGATACAGCTGCTAGAAAGATATTTGAGAGTTAGTCCTAAATGCAGAAATCTGTCTTTTATTTTTTAAAAAAAAACACACATCAGCTTCGTCATTTGACAAACCCTAATTTCATTGGGATTGACAGCATTGCCTTTGTCAAGCATACATTTAACAAATGAGATTGAACAACCACCCCACTCAGTTTAATCTAATTTAATTTGACAGCCAAAGCAGGTAGGTAGAATAATGTACTTACAGAGGAGGTAAGAATGTTTTCCCTGGGGTTAAATGGCATGGCTTGCTGGATCAGGCTTAAAGCAAGTATCTCCTCTGTTGCTTTTGTATTTTTGTTTTGTTTTGTTTTACTTTTTAAATCAAGGTATAAAGTAAGTAAAATGAGCTCATCTTAAGTGTTACAAGTTCACAAATTTTTGCCAGTGCTGTACATTCCTATAACTACCACTCAAATCGAGATGCTGAACATTTCCGTCCCTGAAAAAAGTTCTTTTCCCAATCAATACGGCCCCCCTTCTCCTGCCCTCAAAGTAACCACTACCCTGACTTCTACAGCAGAGATCAGTTTTGCCTGGTTTTGAACTTCATATAGAGCATATTGTACAGTATGTGCTTCTCTGTCTGGCTTCTTTCACTCAATGTAATATACTTGAGATTCATGCATGTTATTGCATGTATCAGTAATTCATTCTCTGTTATCACTCCATAATATTCCATCACATTAAATTAGCATCATTTATGTATTATTGATGGACATTTGAGTTGTTTCTGGGTTTTCCTTTTGCCTCAATTTTAACTTATTTTTTTTGTCCCAAACTGGTGGCTAAGTCCACTCACCACTGCATGAACAAGCCTTTTGGATCATGAGTGGCAGGACTGTCTTGGGATATTGTCCCCTTAAGATTGAAGCCAGCTCCATGTACTCTTGTGTCCCCAACAGAATTGTTGGGTGAGGAGGGGCTTGGGCGCCTCACCTCCATCAAGCCTGACATGGGAGAAAGGGAGGTGAGCTTCAGAAACAGATGGGTAGGTGGGGCCTGGGGTGGGTTTGCAGGCAGGCAGGAAGGGAGAGGAGCAGTTTCTCATCTGGAGTGTGCAGGTATCTGGCACCATGCCCACCTTTGGGCTGACTCAGAGATGCAGCTTAAATTGGGGCATCTCTCCCGATTGTTCTGACACCCTCCCACTTTCTGAATGTGGGAAGTAAGGAAACCATTATTGCCTCTCATAAAGAAGCTGACCAGGCAGCATGGCTACAGTAGGCATTTGTCATTGGGCAGAAACGGGGCACCAGGCAATGTTACTTTAGAGGGCTGCTCCCCCCCCAGCTGATAGGTTAGGCAGGCAGCCATATGTACAGGTGTGACAAGGTTGGGAACTCCTGGGAGGGGAGGGGTCTGCAAGCTGGATCTGATGGTGTGGAAAAGAAGGAGAAGGTAAGCTGTTTAACCATCCCAGTTTGGCTGGGAATGTCCTGGGTTGAGCACTGAAAGTTCCAGGGGCCACCTGGGAAGCCCCTCAGTCTGGGGCAGACTGGGAAGGTTGGTCACCCTAGAATAGGGAGGCTTTTTTGCTCATTTGTCTGCCCATTCTGTTAACAAATATTATTGAACTTCTATTATAGACCATGCACCTTGCAGGGTCTGGGGGATAGAGTTTTAATGGACAAAGCAGTAGTGATCCCTGTTCCCCCCTTCTAGACTACTTCCTCTAACGAGAAAGGTGGGATTTAAAGAAGTGATTACAACACAGTGCAACGCTTGCTTTCATGGGGATAATAAGGCAATGAGTGCTTTAATTGGGAAAATACTGGAGGTTTTGGAAGCATGTGGGAAAGACAGTTCACCTCCAGTTCTTTATCTCTTTAGCATATTCACATAGTTCTAGGGCTGCTCAGAAAAACCATTTACAGCCAACTCTGATGTACTCGTAATGCCTATGGAACAAAGAAGGTGGGTTGGTATGGAAATAGAAGATTTAGGTCTACTGATATAATGACACCTTTGTGCTGCTTTGATCTCCAATCATGTAGCCACATTTCTTCTTCCACCCAAGATTCCCTGTTGGGTGGTGCAACACGTTCAGTGTGTAGTGAACAGGAGTCCTTGGCATTTTCCATGCCCATAAATTCAGATTGACAGGCATGCCCTGGCAAACCTTCTGAATCTTTTCAGGTCATGCAGATAAAATGGGGAGAGGGGAGAGAGGATGATGTTCTGGGGTTAATAATTCAGTATGTTGGTAAACAGGGCTCCAGGGTGGAAGAAGTTAGTGCCAGATTTTCTGTGTGTTGTGTTACAACAGAACAGCATGTACTTCTATGTAGCTAAAATTAATGGACGTGTACTCTTGCCTAAGAGGCCCAGTTATTGTTGGTTTTTTAAAAAAGCTTTTTAATGCAATAGAAATATATGGCAGCAGTTGTAAGAGCTGAAAGGCCAGCCCAATGCAATTCAACAGATATCTATTAAAACATATATATATATATATATATATATATGTATATATATATATATATATATGTAAAATACCCCTGAATGTTTTACTTGCCCCCCAAAGCAATTCCCCCAAAACTAAAGCCCTTGTCTCTGTGGGGAACATCTAAACATTTAGTCCGGTGTCAGGGACACAGCCAAGTAGGACAGGTGTTGAATTTTAGCATCTCTTTCTTGTCTTCCTCAGCCTAGGGTGTGCTAATGGTGTGTCCTTAAGATATGTCCTTTTATTGATGTCTGTAGAAAAGGTAGGGATGGATGGTTTTTCTAGAGGGAGTTTTCATTGTTTTCATCATGTGTTAGAAACAGTGTAGATATGTTGGATCGATTTCTTTCCCTACCTTTGGCATCCTGCAATTGAAACAAAGACCCTCCCAAACTATTCTTTTTCTATCACATGAGAATCAACACCCCACTTACCTGCTCTGAGGGCTGGCCCTTGGAGGATTTCAACTATCATGCAGCTGTTTCCAATCTAGCTTGTGACAGGTCTAGGAGGGACCACACCACCCTCCCCAGATGACCTCCGAGCTTTCCTTTGCAAGGAAGCAATAATGGAGACTTATCCATGAGGAACGAAGTGCTCTTCCTTTTACAGTTTGATGGTGCCTGCCTTTGTAGCTTGTTCAGCACGGCTTGTCCTGATTTATGATTTTTTGCCATCTGGTTTATTTCTCTTGTTGTTTTGTATTGTTTTAAATATGCTGGAGGCCAACTTTAACTGAGTCTTTTTTTAAAAAAAAAATAAAACAAATTAAAAAAGCAAATCATAAGAGTGTCATTTGAAGGTTAGGGATGAAAGAGAAGTTTAAATGGGACTCTGATCTTCCCTGCAAAGTCCAGTAGCTAAAAATAAAGTTCTTTTTACTTTGTTGATTATGTAACAGAACATGTTCTCAGATGTGAACGCTATAGAATGTTGCCGCTGTTCAGAGAATCCTTGTTTGGTTTTCCTTAAATGTAGGTTCAAAAGTTCTCTCAAATAATTGAATTCATTCTGTTAGTGGTTGAGCACCTTCTGTGTAGAAGCCATTTTGCTGGGCACGGTTGTGGACTACTTTGTGAAGATAAGTTTTAACCAGATGCAGGACTTGCTTTTCAGTTGGTCTAAGATCAGTTTTCGTTCTATTAGGCCATATTATTCTTTCTACAGAAAAGAATTATATGAGAGGGGAGTGGGGAGGGAGTCCGTTTGTAAGGGGAAAGGATAGAATTGGGTGGGGCAGTCTTTGTTTTAAAAAGAGAAGGTACTCTCTGAGTCTTGGGTGCTGTCTGTGTTCTGGGAAGCCATGAAATATCAGTGACCTGGATAACTATGTTTAAACCATATTCTTATTAAAACCAGCAGTCCTGGCTTTCCCAGACAAAGAAATTCTGAAATAATTTTGGAAATACATTCACAAGAGTGGAATTCATAAATGGAACTGTACGGCCATCAGCTGCACTGTTTAGACATAAAGTTGGATGAGCAAAGGGGGAATTTTACAAGTATGGATTCAAAGCTTTTAAATGAACTTGCCTAATTGGTAGTACTGATGTAGAGCATCTTGCTAGAAGGAAAACAAATCTCACATCTAAAAATGTTCTCTTAGATGTAAAAGCACATGCAGCCTCAAACAATGCTTGCGAAAAATCTTAGTTCAGGATTTAGGAAAAGATTTAAGGATCATGGGTTATTGCCTGGCACTTGGTAAACTGCTCCACACAATTTAGAAGCCTTGTCAAGAGGATCTTAAATCTGGCTGACATTAGAATCGCCAGGGGTGGAGTTTGGGACCTGTATGTTCTTGTACCCCGTCAGATGTACTGGCTCAGGTTCTTGGGGGTCAGATGGAGAATCTGTGTGCTCAGAGAGCTCCCCAGGTGATTTTGATTGGTTAGCCCCGTTTGAGAACTGCTGGCCTGATCCATTTCTCTGAGCAGGATCCAATCCACGCCGTCCTAGACCACGTTTTGCCACACAGATGGCCATGAAATAGCATCTCAGCACATGCCCTTGACTCTGGATCGTGCATTTATTCATTAGCTGAAGCCCAATTTTAAAATCCAATCAACTATATGATTCCTTCAAACGACTGCAAATCAAGTCACATACAGTGCTTCTCGAGGTTTATCTTGGTTCATTATTATTCTACTGAGTGCTCAGGACATCCGACTGCTCCTGGGCTGGTGAGCTGGAGACGTAAATAGCTTTTGCATCCCTCAGGTGTCGAGATGGTTAAAAGGATAAATGGTGGTAAGTGAATAAAAGGATGAACGTTGGCGAGCAAATGAACAAAAATTCGATAAGGCTGTACTCTAATCCCCATGCAGTGTGAGGTCCTTTTACAACTTCCCCCACTAACCCTCCCAGTATCTTTATGGAGGTGTCTACAACTCCATTTTACACCTAGGAAAAGCATAGTGCTGCCCCCAAGGCTGCAGAGCTTGAGGGCAGAGCCAGCAGTCAAGTTCAAGCTCTCCGGGTTTACCAAACCACCTAGTCGCCCCATTCTCTTCCACTCTAAGTCTGATCCTGAGTTTTCCTCTTTTAAATACCCATAAAAAGCACTGTGAATTTTCTTGGGTTCTGCCCTGGGGTCCAGCTTGGAGAGCTAGCTGGTTTGGTCCCGGCTGGGCTCATCAAGGTCCACTGACTTCTGCAGAGACCCCCATAATCTATTCTGAGGCACAGCACAGCTCTACTCTGATTTGGCACGTTTGAGAGGAGTCCAAGGGAGGGCTATTCGCTCCGGAATTGTACACAGGTTTCCCTTCATCTCTAGAATGTAATTAAGAAAAAGGGCTCGAGGAATACCAAATTCCAAGCCAAGAGCATTAAGAAGCTGCCAAAGGAAGTGGGTATTAGCAGCCTCTGCTATGTGCCATGTGGGCTAGGGCTGTTCTTAGCTTCTCGGCAGGAGGGAGCGGCCGTGGTTCCAGGAATCAGGAGAGAGAGAGAGGAAAGCAGGAAGGTATTTGCCTCTTCCCTGCAGATTTTGTAGAGGTGCAGTAGGATCCAGGCTGGCATTTCAGAGGGAGTCACAGACGGGCCTGCCCTTCCTAGCCTCGCCACCATTTTTCTTAGTTTTCTGAAAAGTGGTCTCTGGACCAAGACCAGGGTGACTCATCCTTTAGCACCAGTGACATTTGGGGTTGAACCAGTCTCTGCTGTGGGGGTTGTCCCATGGCTTGGAGGATGTTTAGTAGCATCCACGGCCTCCACCCACTAGATGCCAATAGAACACCCCCCCCCAAGTTGTGACAACCAAAAGTGTCCCTAGACATTGCCAAATGTCCCCTTGGCAACAGGGACAGAATTGTACCAGGTTGAGAATCACTGGCCTAGAACTATAGCAGGAACAGGAAGGGGAAAAGGCATCTGCTGCAGGGGCAGGGGCACAGGGTTGGAAATGATGGCAGGATCATCATTATTGTTATCTTCTAAGGCAGGCGTCCTCAAACTACGGCCCGCGGGCCACATGTGGGTGGTTTTGCCCGTTTGTTTTTTTGCTTCAAAATAAGATATGTGCAGTGTGCATAGGAATTTGTTCAGTTTTTTTTAAACTATAGTCCAGCCCTCCAATGGTCTGAGGGACAGTGAACTGGCCCCCTGTTTAAAAAGTTTGAGGACCCCTCCTCTAAGGGATAAGTACCCACCTGCCCATTTACCCTTTTTGCATGCTGCCATCCCACCCACCTGTCCTTGGTACAGGGTACTGTGGCCCAGGCTAGCGGTTAAGAGCATAGACTCTGGAGCCAAGGCGACAATAAGTTCAAGTCCCAGCTCTGCCCCTGAGTAGCAAGTTCCCTCTTGTTTTCATGCCTCAGTTTCCTTATCTGTAAAGTAATGAGAATAAATAGCATCTCCTTTGTAGGGGTGTTTGTGAGGATTAAATGTTTGTGAACATTTAGAAGAGTACCTGGCACACAATAAGTGCTTTATATAGGTGTTCTGTAGAAGAACATAAATAATCTGGGTGAAAAAGCTTGAAGTACAGCCAGTCAACCAATGTTTACTGGATGCTGAACAAGGCCCCACCCCTACCTTCTAGAAGCCAGGCGTTTGCAACAGTAACAGGTGGGGTTCTGAGTCATGATTCTGTGGCATGCAAGGGGATCACAGGGGTCCCTCCCTCTCTCTCAACACTAGGGGGCACTGTGGGGGCAGAGCCCACTGCCCTGCCTGCCACGCTTTCCTATATAATCTCAAAGTCAAGTCCTCTGTATCCCAATGGACACGCCACCTGGCCTCAGCAGTGCTTCTTACTCAGCCTAAGTTGAATGCTGCTTTACCCTGCGTCAGCTCAACATTCCATGTGACAGCGACTCAACTCTATATATTTTCAGCTATAGCTAAAATAAATCGAACCCAATTTTCAATATTCAGTGGCACCTTTGTGAGGAATTTGATATATACCAGACTTTGGGTACATGAGTTGGGAACACTGTCCTCCCTCATTCCCTTCCTCCCTCCCTTCCTCCAAATAAAAATTCATTGAGTGCTGTCTATGAGCCAGGTGCTGGGGACACAGTGAACACGGCAAATGAGGTGGCAGAGACAGTCTTATAAACAGTAAACAAAAAAGACAGTTTGTGAATGTGATCGGTGCTGAGAGAAAGACACAGAGATTAATATGAGAGAGAATAACCGGGATGAAGGTTGTGACTATTACAGATGGTCATAGAACCTTCTCTGAGGACACTGTTTGGATTCGAGATGTAAAGGTGAAAAGAAACCAGCTGTAGAAGGGGCATTCCAAGCTGAGGAAACCACCAGTGCAAAGGCCCTGGGGCAGGAAGGAACCTGGTAGCTTCTGGAAAAAGAAGTGTTCTGATAGAGGAGGAAAGTGATAGGAGATGAGATTGGAAAGGGTTAAAGCGGGGCCAGATCCGATAGGGCGCTGTAGGGCTTGGCTTTTATTTGAAAGTACAATGAGACACCATTAGAGAGTTTTATGCAGATGAGTAAAACAATCTGATTTATGTTTTAAAAGAAAGAGAGAATGGTCAACTGTGCTGAACACTGCTGAGATGAGTAAGATGAGGGCCAAGAGAATCTCTCAGTGGATGTGGTCACATGGAGGTCAACGTGACCTTAACCAGAGCAGTTTCAATGGAGACGTGCAGAGCAGCTGTTCTCTTTGCCTTTTGGTTTTAGAACATACGATTTCACCCAAAAATAGGCATTTGCATTGGAAGGAATCAATAATTCATTAACATTTCTTAATACTGCTTTGGTCAGTTTTCAAGGAATTACTTGGTTTTATTCTCTCGGCAGTAAAAGATTTATTGTAATGGTCACAATGATGGTGGTGGTTGTGTTGTCATCCTTGGTGTCCAAGACATCACGGCGTGCCCACCATCAATCCCTTTGGTGATTTTCCAGTGTGGGACGGTATCAGCCACACGCACGCACACACACACACACACACACACACACACACACACAGCCCCTGGGCCTCTGTGCAATTCATGACCCGTGTTCATTGCAGAACGGCCAGGCAAGGCTGGGGCCTGCCTGTGGCTCCGAAGAACCACCCAGGCCCCTTATAAATGGGCCAGGCAGGGCACAGAGGGGTCACCTCAGCCTCCTCATTGCCATGTTCTGATGGCTGTTCTCTGTGTGGCCTTTCACTTCCAAAGTCCCCCCAGCCCCTTAACCTTGCCTGAACTTTTAAGCCCAAGAATGGTAGAAAATCCCTCAGAACAAATCCTTAAAGAGGCATTTGACAAAGCATATAGAAACTTACACTTGGTGAAAAGGGACTGTAGAAAAACAGTCTGTTTAGCACAAGCTGAAATATTACCATCCTTTTTATGCGGTCTCCTGCAGCATTTTGGAACTCAGACCTTTTTCCTGACCGTTCCCTTTGATTTCCTCCCCCCACTGCTTTGATTTTTGTAACACAAGAATAATATTTTTTTTGGACTCAACTTCTTATAAGTGGTCTTACCCAGGGAATGTTTTTCAATTTAAAGATGATTCTATTTTCTCTTAAGTACCAAGAAGTACATACACATACAAACACATTTAATCGCTTCAGATGCGGTCGTTTGACATTTTAAAGGCATAGTGGGCAAACTGTTCCCCGTGATTCCTGCCCCTGATTCAAAGAATCATGATTTTCATGCGATTGTGCACACAGCGGAGAAGGCCCCTCCTCACCTGCGTGGCAGAGTTCATGTCCCGAGGCCACGCCCTGGGTCTTGACAAATGGATTCCCCCTAACGTGTAGTGCCTTCAAGATGGACTCCAAGGCCAATCCATCCCATTTGCAGAAAGGGAAGATTTCTAAGGCCCCCAAGTTAAATACCCATCTTCAGCGTGTTGGACGAGGCTTCAAAATGCTGAAATCTCCATTCTTACCAGCTGGCAGAACTGGATTACATCATCAACCACACAGGGGTACATTTTGCAGTTATCTCATCCTGGGGGGTTGCTCTGCTCAAAATCACACATCAGGCCCTGCCTTACTGTGATTTTTTAAAAAAGGTCTATGTGACTGGCTGGCGGGACTTCCGTATAAGCTTGCTCTTACCTGGAAGAGTCTCTTTTGTGCTTAGTCTGTGCTTCTTAGTCTTTGCTTAGTCTGACTTCTTATCTGAAAGTCTGTGCAAATGCCAAACCCTAATGAAAAAAAGTACATATATATATAGGCCTTGATGGAGCATGCTCCTCTCTTACCTCCCCATGGAAGTCGGATTGCAAGAGCACCGTCGCCCTGGAGTGTCTACCCTTCACTTCTGTAGCCCACTGATCTCTCTTTAATCAGCACTGCAGGCACTTGGGAGAAAATCCAGTCAGGGCCTGCATTTCCTTGGGGTGATTCCAAGAAGTAGATTTTCTAGGTCAGTGGGTATGAATGATTTTAAATTGCCCTCCAGAAAGTTTTTAACCAATTTACTTCCTTATCAGCAGACATTTGCTATGGTGCTGTATTCATTCATTCATTTATTCATCCGTTTATTTATTCATTCACTTATTGATTCAGCACCAAGACCGTATGCCAGGCACTGTGGACCTGTAAACAAATATTAATCAATTGCAGTCCAGGATGGGGTTTGGTGGGTTTTCTCTTTGTTTCTGTGAAGAGACTTTAGACTCTGCTGGGCCTACTGAGGACTGGCCAGGATAAGCTCTCCATTCATGTGGGTGGGGGTGGGGGGCAGACTCGGGAGGAGAGGTCCTCACGCCTGGTGGCACATCGACATCACCTGGGGAGATCTATCAAATCCTGATGCCTGGGCCTGACCGTGGAAGATTCTGATTTCCTTAGTCTGGGGTGTCCAGATCTCTAGTTGAGTCTCTTGTGCAGCCAGAGTTGGTTCTTCCTCCACACCGTCTACCCCAGGGAGTCTCGTCTCGGAGTCTGGCCTAATGAAAACCCTTCATCAGGCCCTTACCACCTCTGCTCTTGACCTTACACTTGTCACTTTAGACTTGATGGTAGTTACCATTCCCCCACACATCTTGCCTGCTTTATCTGTTTAGCATTCCACAGTGAGGGGCCTTTGTTTCCCTATCTTTTTTTATAATAACAATAGTTAACCCTTATTCCGTGCTCACCATGTGCCAGGAACTGCTCTAAGAATTTTGCACATGTTAGCTCACTTAGCAACCCTGCAACATCTATGCTGTTATCATCCCCACTTTACAGATGAGGAAACTGAGGCATAGAGAGGTTAAGGGATTTGCTCATGCTCACACAGCCAGCTCATTTCATTCAGAAGGGCCTCTTTGCCAGTTAGGAGGACTTCTCTTGGATCATTAAGCCTTTGTGTTGTATAGTATTTCCTTTCTCAAATGAGAATGTCAGGGACCAGTAAGTGTACTTCTGTGAGATCTGTCAGGGTCCCTAGGTGTTCACAGTGGCAGAGTGGCTCAGGCCAGAGAGCTTAGGAAGAGAATCGTTCAACAGCTTCTCAGCCAACAGATTGAGTCACTTTTGTTGCATCTACTAGACCAAGTTGTCTTGGTCTCGTGGAGACACACAGCGTAAGTAACTAAAAGCAGATGGCCCTTACCTGTGCCAAGGGCGGGCAGCCCCTCCACACTCTCACATCTGCATACTTTCACAATTGTCCTCACCAGAGAAAGGAGAGGTGGGGGAAACCCTGGGCGTGATTCAGAAACAGTCTGGATTCATCTATCTTTGAAAATACGTAGAACTTCTCATCTGCTCGTTCTCCTGGGAGAAATCAGAGGCTCTCGGAAGTCAGTAATTGTGATCTCTTGAGTCATAATTTCTGCAGTTGTATCAGAGCCCAGTGTGGGGACGCAAGATGGAAACAGCACGTGGGTCGGTTGCCATAGACAAGGCAGAGAGTGGAGGGGCTGAAATCTCCTCCTGGAAGGAAGGGATTAGCTGCCCAAAGAAGAAAACAGATTTGAGAAATCCATTTACCCTGAAGGTTTAATAGGGAATGCAGGTCAGACTTACTCAAATGTCTTTAGTCACGGGTCTCTCTCCTGTTTTTATCTTGTACTCGGCTCAGAATTTCAAAAGAAAGGGGGTAGGTGAACCTTTAAACCCCTGACCTTAATATTTCTATTCTCATTATTAGCAATAAGAGTTTTTGAACTGAAGGGATAGTAGTAAAATACATGTAAAATTATTATTCTACTACTTATATATTTCTCAGTTATTTGTAGGTTATTAAGACAAATTCTTGCTTCTGCTTATAGGATCATAGCACCCAACTCAAAGAACATCACTAGCATAGATTTTTCTCTTGAGAACAAATATCACCTATGATAAGGAAATAATTTGGAAATATTCACATGGATTTTGACATGGCCATAAGGAATTAGCCATTAAAGAATGTCAGAATCCTAATTAGTCTGCAAACAATCTTTTTCGTGGTAAAGAACTTCTGCTTGGAAGAATACCACTTCAATACACTGTTTGTCACCTCATTACCTGAAAGCTGCTCGGAGGCATTTTGTGGAATTCAAATCATTCAAAAAGCCAAGAAGAACAACATGGTGTCACAGAGATGCACAGAGCCTTGGATTGTAGCCGTAACCCTGCCCGTACCTAGATGCATGGCCTAGAGCAAGTCACCTTTTCTGAGCCTTTGTTTCCTCATCTGTAAAATGGGTTGTACTATAGATAGTCTTTGTAAAATGAAAATTAGAAGGCCATACATGATCTAGCCCCTGCGTTTCTTTCCTACCACTCTGGAATTTGTTTACTCCCTCCTTCACACACACACACAAACACACACACCTTCTCCCAGCACTGGAATGCCATTACGCCATGGCGTCTCCTTTTCTTTGTCATTGTTCCATAGAGGGGCCTTCCCTGATTACCCTCTCTGATGTGGTCCCTTCCCCACCCCCTGCTTCTCCCTGCTTCAAGCCATTTACTCTGATTGGCTTTCTTCTTCATGCTTAGCAGCAACAGAAAATGTAAGAAGACATCATGGGTCCGGTGCAGGGGTGGACAAAGGGACTGATGGAATGGAATAGAAAGTCCAGAGACAGACCCACATGTGGTTGAGTTGGGGGTTGGCTACACACATGTTTATTTTATTATTTTCAATTGTGTGATATTAAAAATAAAAAGATTTTTAAATAAAACCAAAAATGTAGGCCATGCATGGAACAGTGTCATGATCCAAGGATTATGATTATACAAATTCTGTACCCAGATGTGATCCAAAAGTTTAAAAAAAAAAAAAAGAAGAACGCTAATATGGCTCGAGGAGATTCTTTCTCCAGCTGAGACGTTGGCTTGTAGACAATCTAGAAACACCCTTAGAGCCCAGACTTGATTTTATGTTGCGCATCTGGCAGTTTCTACTTCACCCGCAGTAGGTGTAATGTTCCCCATTTCACATTTCATAGGCAAGGAAACTGCAGCCCAGAGAGGCCGAGCCATTTCCCCAAGGCCACACAGTTCTCAAGGAGACAGAACCAGGATCTGGTAGACTCACAAGCCCGTGCCTATGCCAGTGGATCCTAAAGCTTCCTTTGGCTATTTGAGGGCTGAACACGCTGAATGTGTGGCCGTGGCCAGCTTCTTACTAGGGAAATAGAAGATTCCTCTCCACCATGCAAAATAGGAGACATTTGCCTTTAAGGAACTTCCAACTTTCCACTCCAGGCCGGGCTTTTACGGTGTCGCATCCCAGAGACCCAAGAGGAGGTCTCAGTAGCAGTACTTTGAAGTCTCTCCCACAGGGCCCCCTCAGTTAAGCAGCAATTGTTGTCCAAAGACCAACATGTTTTGGCTCTTGCTCGCCTTAATACTCCCTCTCTGTTCCCAAATACAAAAATATTGGCATTTCTTGGAAAGTGGTTTTGGCTCAAAGCCGAAATCTATCCCACACTCGCAGGCCGGCTTTCCTTGGGGCCTCTCTGATTTTATTTCATTGAGCATTTGTGTTTGGGGACAGACAATGCTGCCTCCTTTGTACCTGAGGTAAGGGGTCCCCTGGCAAGTGACCTGGGAGGTGTCCTCGCCCCCTTGCTACAGTCTCTGCTCCATGTCCCCTCTCCACACTCGGCTCAGGAGTGGCCCAAACCTGCAGCACACGTACACAGAACCACTGAGGGCTTTCCCCCTTTCTGTGGTCATTTGCTAGCATTTTAAATGTCTCTTCCCTTAAATCAAGGGACAATTAACAGAACGTCAATTTGCAAGTGGTCAGATGGATCAGTTTTGACAGTCCCATGCACCTGTATAACCACCGCCTAAAAGAGGCTATAAAACATGCTCATCTCTGCAGAAAGACCCTGCAGGCCCCTTTCCAGTTCATTCCCTCACCCCCCTCCTGAGAGCACCCACTTTCTGACATCTACCATTATGAATATTTTTGCCTGTGTTTTGATTTTGTGTCAATGAAATCATGTAGCATGTATGCTTTTGGATCTGACTTCTTGTGCTCAGCACAGTGGTTTCCAGATGCATCTATGTCACTGTGTGTATGTGTAGCAGTAGTGCATTGCCTTTTACTGCTGAGTAGTAGTCCACCGTGTGAGTGCGGCCAGCCTAGTGATCCATCCACCTGTTGACAAACACTTGGGTTGCTCCCAGCTTGTGGCTCTCATGAATGGAATTGCTATGAACATCTGTGCACAAGTCTTTTTGTAAATGTATGCTTTTATTTCTCTTGGGAGAATACTCAGGAGTGGAATTGCTGAGTATAGGGTAGACAGTTATTGAATTTTATTAGAAGCTGCCAGATGGTTCTCCAAAGGGGTGGAACCATTTTAGCAGCAACATACAAGCATTCCAATTGCACCATATCCTCACCGACTTCTGGTGTTACAGTCTTTTTAAATTTTAGTTATTCTAATGGATGGGATATGGTCACTTAGGTTTTTTTATTTTATTTTATTTTATTTTTATTTTAAAGGACATTCTTAAGAATTTTCCAGCATGTCAGTCAAGGCCAGCTCAGACACTGAAAAGGTCCTGCGGGAGGGAAAACGGGTGTTAGTTAAATGTTTATGGACAGGTTTCCACTCATCATCCCTGTCCCTAAAGCAAAGTCTTTCCAGCCCCAGGGGCTGTTGGTGGGCTGCCGCAGGCCAAGCTTGAGGCCAAAGCCCCAGAGGGAGGAGCCGGGGAGGGAGGGGAAGGAAGCAGGCAAGACAGTCCAAGCGGATGGAAAAGAGGAGGGGCCCCTGCACAGGGAGCTCAGAATCACACTGTGACAGCCGCAGGACAAGTCTCAGGGCAAACTGTGCTGCACACCCACAGACACTGATAATCTGACATGGAAGTAGCCACCAGGCACAGACCAGTCCCCAATGCTGTTCAGGGAGTCCCAGCTGGCTGTCCTCTCAACTGCTCTGACCACTCAAGGCAGATATGACAGTATTTCTGAGGCAGACTTTTGTTACCTTCTAGCTGGCACAGGCAACTGGAAATCCTTTAAAACTAGTTGCCATGCATGGAACCAGTTAGGTGGCAAGCACTGGCACCATCCCTGGGGGTGCCAGCTACTTACTTTCCTGGGTTTTCCAGCCCTGTCCACAGAGTTGCCTCAGGAAATATTTTAAACTAGGGGTAGAGAACCTACAAATAAATCCGTTTATTTTTATTAATACATTTTTTGTTCTCTTTTATATTTTTATTTTATTTTTTAAATGAATGTATTTAAAATACCAAAGAATATAAACCAGAGGGAATAAGCCCTTCTCAGGCCCTGAATCTGCTAGTACCTTCATCTTGGACTTTTCAGCCTCCAGAACTTTGAGAAATAAATTTCTGCTGTTTATAAGCTAAAAAAAAAAATACCAAAGAATAAAATAAGTTTCAACAAAATAATTGTTGAACATTAGTAAGCCATAAAGGCTAAACTGATGGCTGCTACGCTCATGATTTAGTTCTAACTTCCCCTGCCTGACTGGCACCACTCCTGCACGAGGCTGGTTGGCGAGAGTTTATGGGGGGTCGAGTACGCCAGTCTGTTATCAACTTTTCACAATGGTGCACTGAGTTTCTGTTTGAAGTAGAATTTGTAAATAGCTGCACAGCTCGACAGTATTTTTTAATTCTGTCTGCTTAACAACCCATCATGTCAAAGGAGACCAAGAGAATGCTGAAGGAAGAAAACAGATTTCTTAATGAGGATTCGGGATTTATAATATTATCTTGTTTCTGCTAAAGATAAGATGATTTGCTTGCTGTGTGATACTGAAATATCAACATTAAAGAAATTCAATGCTTATCAGCATCATAACACTCATAAGGACCACAAATATTTTAAATTGGAGAGGCACAAAAGATCGTATTGTAGAAATTGAAGAATGAAAAACAAAAGCAAAGACGATTCTTTCAAGCAGCAATAAGACCTGGAAATAATGCCACTGAAGCAACTTATAAAGTACCTTATATGCTTGGGAATAAAGGGAAACCATTCAGTGATGTAGAAATTCTGAAAGAATGCATTGTCAAAGTTGTAGGATGCTTAGACCCCAATAACATTTCAAAGTACAAACAACTGTCTCTTTTAAGGAGAACCATAACTGATCAGCAGTATGAATTAGCCTTCAGCTGAACAGAACAACATCATGCAATGCTTCAAAAGGAAAATATGTATTATTCAGTCGCTTTAGATGAATCAACTGATACTACGGACTCGGCGCAGGTTTTATACTTCATTTGAATCATAACAGAAGATTTTCTTTACTATGAAGAGTTACTCGCTTTGGGCACTCTTGTGAACACAACACGGGGAATAGACATCTTCAGCGACTTTCAAGATAAATGTCATGAAGTTGGACTGAATTTGGTAAATGTAGTGAGTGTACGTACAGATGGTGCACCTTCCATGACAGGAAAACATGAAGGGTTTATTTTAGAGATAACAAAAAGTATTAACATATCCAGATGCTCTCATTTCTTTTTTTTTTTTTTTTTTTTTAAGACAGAGTCTTGCTCTGTTGCCCGGGCTAGAGTGCCATGGCGTCAGCCCAGCTCACAGCAACCTCAAACTCCTGGGCTCAAGCCATCCTCCTGCCTCAGCCTCCTGAGTAGCTGGGACTACAGGCATGTACCACCATGCCTGGCTAATTTTTTCTATATATTTTTAGTTGGCCAATTATTTTCTTTCTATTTTTAGTAGAGACGTCTTGCTCTTGCTCTTGCTCAGGCTGGTTTTGAACTCCTGACCTTGAGCGATCCTCCTGCCTTGGCCTCCCAGAGTGCTAGGATTACATGGGTGAGCCACTGGGCCCAGCTGAGATGCTCTCCTTTCTTTTCGTTGTATCTTCCATCAGCAAAATCTCTTTGCTAAAGCTACTATTTTAAATGACACTTTGCAACAAGTTATAAGTATTGTTAACTATGTTTGTGCAAATGAAACACGGCCTCATCAGTTTTGTAACATGTTAAAGTTGAACAATGAGGTATTCAGTGTGAATTTCCCTTATCATTCTAAAATGTGTTGGCTATGGCAGGGACAAGTGTTAGCCAAAATTTTATGAAGAACAGAATCAGCAATGTGAATTACTGAAAGAAGATTTCTGTAAGAATGCAGCATTTCTGTGTGATATCATGTCAAATCAAAATGACTTGAATATTTCTTTGCAAGGTAAGACTAAGGCAATTTATGTAATCAAAGCGTTTGTACCCCCCATAATACTCTGAAATAAAAAATAAATAAATAAAAAGAAAAGAAAACTAAGTCTATATATGATATGTGGCCCAAAATGCAAGCATTGTGAAAAAAGATATCTTTTCCCAAAACACTTCTTCTTTAAAAGGAAATTTTGGATGAACATTTTCCCTAGTTAGCAGAGGTCATTGATGAGCAGGATGATACATGTGAATCATTTGAAGACTACGCAGCTGTTATAGACCTATTAATTGGTGAATACAATGAAAGGTTCACTGACTTTGAGAATCATGACTCACTCAAATTAGCATTGCAGCCTCACCTAATTGATATCACCAAGGCACCTAAAGAACTACAGATGGAATTGATTGAGCTCTCAGTAGATGACATTTTAAAGTCATTGTTTGATGCTAAGAAAGATCCAATTGAAATATGGAAAAACTCAGTAGGATACCCATGCCTTGGGCAACATGCCCGAAAAGTGCTTTCTTGCTTGTTTTTTGATTTTTTGTTTTTTTTGAGACAGAGTCTCACTTTGTTGCCCAGGCTAGAGTGAGTGCTGTGGCATCAGCCTAGCTCACAGCAACCTCAAACTCCTGGGCTCAAGCGATCCTCCTGCCTCAGCCTCCCGAGTAGCTGGGACTACAGGCACGCGTCCCTGTGCCCGGCTAATTTTTTTCTATTTTTAGTTGTTTTGCTAATTTCTTTCTATTTATAGTGTGTGTGTGGGGGGGGGGCTCTCGCTCTTGCTCAGGCTGGTCTCGAACTCCTGAGCTCAAGCAATCCTCCTGCCTCGGCTACCCAGAGTGTGCTAGGATTACAGGTATGAGCCACCACGCCCCCGGCTGCTTTCTTGCTTTTCAACCACTTATTACTGTGAATCTGCATTCTCCTACCTAACCCAAATCAAGATACCCTTAAGGTCACAAATGACTGATACCTGTCTAGACTAGAGAATCAACTGAAACTGTGGATCTCCCTGCCACAACCAAATATTCAAATGCTTTCCAGCAAAAAGCAGACACAACAAAACCATTAAAAAGTTAACTTTAAAACTAACAAATAGTTTTCATTTTTTGAAATTATTAAGTATATGGTAGTTAGATTTTTTACGCAGTAATGTACATTTTAAAGTATTTCTAATTGAAGTTCCTTGAATGTGGCCTTATTTGATCACAGCTAAATTAATGTGACCTTCCAACTGAAGAGGTTCCCCACCCATTTAAATTGCCTCTAAAATATTTCAGCCAATCCACATATTTTGAATAAGACTAATTATACCCTTTTCTTATAGTCATCATGCTAATTAGCAAGCCACCAATTTCACCACTAACCCCCCCAAAAAACCCCATTTATAGCATTTCTGGTGCTCTTTAGCCAATCTTCAAATACTGATGGCAGTGAAGAGAGAACTGGAGTTCCAGAAACAACCTTCTGATGGGGGTTTCGTGATTAAAACTTGAGCTGCCCCACCCTGGGATATGCACTCATAATTAGAACAGAGGTGAACTGGGTTAGGGCTTCACCTGAGTCACAGCTTGGCAATGTCCCACTGTAGGTGCTGGTGTATTTTCAGGCAAATTACAGACATCATAGCCCTGAGTCAAGTATCTCTGGAGCCAAGGAGCTTAGGCCTAGGGAGAATATTATGAACCTTGGTTTGGAGGGCCATGGGGGCTGGATTCAGGTCAGCTCTGATATTTATTGCTGGGTTTAGGGCGAGTCTGGGGTTTCTCATCTGTGAAATGGGAATGATCCCTGCCTGCCTCCTGAAGTGGTTGTGAAGGTTACAGCAGATATTTGGATGAGCCCTTTGCACACCAAAGCTCCTGCTGTGTAGAAAGTGTTCTATCAATCCAGTCATTCCACTGTGGCAGGGACCCTGCATCTTGAAAAGAATCCATATTTTGGGAGACAAAGCCAGAAAGAGGGCAATAATGTTGAACGGTAAGGCAAGGGCATGCATGCTAGTGGTGGAACTTCAGCAGTCAGTAGGGGGAAGGATACTTTTTTTTTTTTGACACAGAGTCTCACTCTGTTGCCCCAGCTAGAGTGCCGTGGCGTCAGCCTAGCTCACAGCAACCTCCAACTCCTGGGCTCAAGTGATCCTCCTGCCTCAGCCTCCTGAGTAGCTGGGACTACAGGCATGTGCCACCATGCCTGGCTAATTTTTTTTTCTATATATATTTTAGTTGTACAGCTAATTTCTTTCTGTTTATTAGTAGAGACGGGGTCTCACTCTTGCTCAGGCTGGTCTCGAACTCCTGAGCTCAAATGATCCACCCGCCTCGGCCTCCCAGAGTGCTAAGATTACAGCCACTGTGCCTGGCCAGGAAGGATACTTTTGAATGAGTAATCTTTGCCTAGAAAATTCATTCTGTAGGGCACTAAGGGAAAGCTGGCCCTAGATCCTTGAGCCATAGATGGTGAACCGCTCCCCCCCCCCCAACTAAGGACCATCTACAGGAACCCTTCCTGTAAAGAATCTGGTGTGGGGGAAGGGCAGAAATCCCAGACTTCCCTGCTCTGCAAACCAGCAAACCAGCAAACCATCAAAGGGAAGAGGGTGTCGTGGCCCTAGCAGTTTCCTCTGGCGAGAATCTAGGCATGCCAGCTTCTCAGGTATGTTTGTCTGTGTTGTGCCAGGGACCTGCTTTTTCTTCCTTCCACACACCCACCCACTCACACTGGCCAGGGCCACCTGAAGAGCTATGGGGCTCCAGGGATAAGGCTGATGAGAGCCCTGCCTTTTCCTATTCCAGGAGGCAGCTCCCTTCCCCCCACCAGCTCTGTGAATGCCATTGAAATGGACTCTGTCAGTGGACATTTATGCAGTTACCCAGCAAAGAGTGGTCCTGATCCTTCATTAATACATTGATTCAAATCAGAAGAACAGCCAAGGTGCCTAGTGCTTTTACTACAGAAAAGTTAACACGTGGAAGCTCAGAATTGCTCTGGGCACTTGGGCTGCTTCTGCAGTTCTGGTTTTCAGCCAGTGGGTTTGGGGATGCTCTGAGCATGGAGGAAGTAATAGATGATGGAGTGGGAGCTCCCAGTGGGCAGAAACAAGTCTGCCTGTCCCCAGCACTGTGTGCAGGGCGGGTCCCAGGAAGCCCTGTGTCAGTTAAGGTAATGCTAGCTGCTGTTACAAACAAATTGAAAGTGTATTGGGGCTCAGACAAAATAGAAGTTGATTTCTCACTCACACAAAGCCCAAAATGGATATTTCCAATGGCAGGTGACCCTCCCTCCTTCAAGCCATGATTCAAGCATGCAGGCTTCCATCTTGCGGCCCTACTTTTTCAGCAGGTGACTTCCAAAGGGTTCTTTTGTCTCAAGCTGAGGGAAGGAGAAGGGGAAGGAGCATCAAGTATGGAAGGAAAGCCTGTGGGAGCCAGCACTAGAAAGGGTGCATCTCACTTCCATATTGCATTCTGTTGGCTAGAATCCAGGCATGTGGCCACACCTAACTGCAAGGGAGGCTGGGAAATGCAGTCCAGGAAGAAAAGGAAATGGCTTTAGGGAACAGCTGGCCAGTCAGCCACAGCTGAAATATTCCTGGGAAGCATGGGAATGAGGATAGGAAACTGAGAGTTGAGCTCCGAAAAGAAAAGGCAACACCTGTTCAGGTTGTGCCCTTCAGGGCCAGCAGTTGCTAGCTGCAGTGGTAATGGTGGCGAGAGGAGCTCAGGCAGGCCTGGGCCAAGACAGCAAAGCTAGGCAGACCTGGCCGAGCTGCAGATGCAGGCCAAGGCACTCTAGGTTCTGGTCAGAGATAGAAGACAACCCCACTTCTGCCCTTCCCTGCTCCCACCTGTCCCCACACCTGCCACTGGGAAGGAACTTTTGCTCTCTCTTTCCCCACCTCCCCCAGACCTGCCTTCCCTGCAGTGAATGTTGTTCGTGTTCTAGGAAGCTCTGTCCCTCCCTCTTCTCAAAACAACCAGTTCCTGGGGGTGGAGGGTGGGGTGGGGTAGGAAGCAACAGTCCAACAAACCAAGTCACCCCAAGGTGGTGCTGACCCGCTGGGGTTGCTGAGAAACTGAGATGAGAAAATCAATGTAAAATACCTAGTGGGGTGCCTGGCATGTAATAAGTAAATGCTTAGTAAGTGGTTTATTGCTATCATATTGTGAGTGTGCGTGTGAGAGAGGGAGTAAGAAGCAAGGCAGAGAGGGAGGAAGGGAGGGAGGGAGGAGGAGGGAGAGAGAGAGAGAGAGAGGAGGGAGAAGGATCTAGCAAAACCCAGAGACAGAGAGAGAGGAGGGAGGAGGAAGAAGAATCTAGCAAAACCCAGAGAGAGAGAGAGAGAGAGAGAGAGAGAGAGAGAGAGGAGGGAGAAGGATCTAGCAAAACCCAGAGACAGAGAGAGAGGAGGGAGGAGGAAGAAGAATCTAGCAAAACCCAGAGAGAGAGAGAGAGAGAGAGAGAGAGAAGAGAGGAGGGAGGAGGGAGAAGGAGCTAGCAAAACCCTGCAAATTAAACTACTTGCTCTTTTCCTCTCAACCTAACAGTCTCACTATTGAATTGATGGCTTCCTGTTCATCAGGGCCTGGGAAAACATCAAGATTATATTGGTTGAGTTGGCAGTCCTTTAGGGCACAAGGTTAATTGATGAGGAGCAATTCTGAACACCCTTTGGAAGAGCTAGACACCCATCTAATGTTCAAAGCACCCCTGTCTCTCCTCCAAGCCCCTACCAGCTCTGAGCTCCAGCCCCCCAGCCTGCTGGCCTGTCCGGGACACACCTGTCTTCTTCTGCCTTTCCTCCTATCCTGTACTTCTGGAAAACCCTCCTCCAGTCCACCATCTCCTCCACGGAAATCCTACCCGTGTGTCAAGGCCCAGCTCACATGTGACCTGCAGCAATAAAGATTTGATGGCTGGGATTCAGAGGGAGAATGGCAGAGGTGGAGCAGGTGAGGAGGAAGAGGAATTGACAAGGATCCTGGTTTGAGGATGCCCCTTGACTATTAGAGGGACAACAGGTGGCGTCATTCCTACTTGGCCATGGTGTGTGTGTGTGTGTGTGTGTGTGTGTGTGTGTGTGTGTGTGTGTGTGTAAACACATGCATTCCAGAATAACTCTTTCCCTAAAGAAAATAGGAAATAACACCTATAATCTTCATTGCCAGCTAGCCAGATGTTATGCAGCTGATCTTTTTCCTTCCCCCACCTCGACTCTGTGTTGTTTATGCTATATTAGCTCCAACCATGATACTTGCTTTAGGATAAATACAGTGAATTTGTAGGGACTTCAAAAGGCTCAGCAGCCCCAAGGTTCTGCAGAGTGTGTTGTTCTGCTCTTGAGAGAGCTCGCCTGCAGGCAGAGGGGTGCTTTTGACAAAACAGAATTCCAGGAAAAAAGCCTCCCTGTTTAAAAGATGAGCACTCTCTACCCTCTTCTGCCTGCATTGTCTGTGTACTTCTCGGGTTGGGGTTATTATTATTATTTTTTTTAGGCAGTATGCAGCTGATGAAGTGAAGCGGTGTTTGTTTATTTATTGTTTTTGGGTCCCTGAGTTGGAACACAAGATCATCAGAAAAGAAACTCCCTTTATGACTCATCCCAGGAACATCTTCCATTCCAGCCAGCACAAATATGATTAAAAGAACTTTCTGGAGGGCCCCAGTTATATTTTAGCAAAGGAGCACATTAGCCAAGCTGACCATGCCTTGAACATTTTGCTTTTGGAAAGATAGTCATCTCTGGCCTCTTTGTGTGCCTTGTTCTTTATGAGTTCTTGAGTCATGCTCCTCTGTGAGCTGATTCGTCTGTGGTGTGGACATTGTTATTATATAATGAAGTTTCTTCTTCATGAGGGTCAGAGAAGCTGCCACCCACTGGGGAGACACCTGATCATGGTGGCCTAAATTAGTGATGTTTAGGTATTTGCAGAAGAAGCATTGAAACTTTCCAGGGTGTGGCTGTTATAGCGGACACTGTTGGTGCCCCGCCATGTCCCCTCACACTGGCCTCTGTACACCAAAGGCTTCTTGCTGCAAATCTCTGTGACTCTCTCTGAGGGTTCATTTTTCAATTTTTGTCTCAGGAGCACACTAGGTCGCATGCTGGGCTACCTGGAAGTGCCAAGGCTCACATACCTTCCCCAGGAGCAGCCCTTGACCAGTGAGGGGTGGGGTTGGTGAGCCAACACCCCAACTTCCGAGCCGCTCAGTGGAGGTAACTCTGAGGCGTGTGCTTTGCCTCATCTCCCAGAATTCCCCAGTGCAACTGCAGTGGTGACTTGTTCCATAAACTGGCTTCCTTCCTTTCATTGTCTCACAGCTTCACTCTTCTTCTGGTGTTTTCTAGGATCTTCTCCCAAATGAATTACTTTCAGTCAAATCCTTGCCTTAGGATGTGTTAGTGGGGGAACCCTAGCTATAAGAGAACTAGCCAGTTAGGTTCACCAAACCCAGGAGTCTGCCCTCTTCACCTCCCTCATCATGTTCATTACCACTGGTGAGGGTCTTTTAGTTTCCACTGTGGCTGTAGCACGCTGGGGTGCAGTCCTTTGAGAGGCCATAATTCTTCATGGAAAACTAGTAAGACAGAAATCAGTTTCAGGAGGTAGCCAGTTCTGTGACAGGGACATTTACCATGCAGTAAAGACCACTCTGGATACTGCTAAAATCTCTGTACCAGGAAGGAATATACTGAGGAGGTTCCCGTTGGGTGAGCAGTAAGTGTTTGCTGATTGAATCTATCAAGGAATGAATAATTGACTCATGCTCATGTCCTTTCTCAGCTCTGAGTGCTTAAGGGTTGAGGTTATGTCCCTCCCCCTTTATTTAACCTCAGGTGCCTTTTCATGGACCCAGAAATCTGGGTCATAGTTCTAGGCACTTGTCTCTATGGAGAAATTGCAAGACAATTAGGAAGGTTCTTCCCCATGATTGGTATCTAAAATTCCCAAATAGAGCTTCATTTCCTTGTCCATAGCTTTATCACCGACTGGAAGATGCTTATACCAAGAAAGGGGATTTATCAGTTGTACACCTTATTAAGAATGAGTTTATCAGCTTCTTTCTGGAAAACCCAATTTTGATGGTGGAAACCCAATTCTGACTGCCCAAGGAGGGGTGGGGGGTAAGGGGTAGGCAGAAATAAAGATTAGACACCAAAAGATAAATTTACATTTTTTTCTAGGTCTGACAGCACAGCCCAGTCACAAGTGAATGGGCTTGGTGATTGCATTATAAAATCATGGGAGAAGTTCCGCCAAAATGTGGACCACCTTCCTTATGTACTAGTACTTGAACTTGTGAACAGTGTCCTATTTGTTTACCGTATCCTCATTGCGCCCAGAAGCTCCAGCCCCGCCCCTCCCTCCACACCGCTGCGCAGCAACCGAGCTGTTGCGGCTTAACAGCATCCCCTTGTGGCCGGCCGAGTAACTGCCAGTCAGTGTTTTTCTCAGCTGCCTTCAGTTTCTGTCTTCATCGGTCTTCCAGCTGAGCAGTCTCTCGCTTGGCCCTATACATACTCAGTAATCTTCTTTCCCTCAACCCTTGCCTAATTAGCTCAGAAAATCTCTTTGCCTCATTATCTCAGAAAATCTCTTTGCTTTCTCTTTCCCTCTTATCCCCTACCCTCTTCCTCTCCTTCTCCACTCCTCCCTTGCTTTTGTGAGTGAGAAAATGACCGTAATCACCACTAAGTAGGAGAGGAGAGCTACTTAAGCCCTAGTGCAAAGGAGAAGGAAAATTGAAGGATGTGAAGTGAAATTATTCATAGCCAATCAGCAGAAACTCCAGACCCTGTGAAAGTGCTCGTGAGTCCATATTCAAAGGGACAAAAGACTCTGGCCACCTCTTCTTTCTCCCCCCAGCCTTTCAGCCTGAATGAGAACCAGATTTTTGTATTTATTTAACTGTTTCCCGCTGTCTTTAATTTCTACTATCGAGACGGTGTTGTTTTCTATTTGCACTGCAAATGTTCAATATTTCAGCGACGTTGGGGGTTAGATGGGTTTTTGTGGGCTGGCCTGGAAACCTCACACTGGTTCCATGACAAGCGCCTTCCTGGTCCTAGCAGCTGATTTTTAAATGAACCTTTGAATAAACAGGGTTACAAATGTATAAACCTATTCAGATGCAAAGAGAGCATTTGTGACGCTACTCAGGATATTCAGAGAAAATATGGCCAGCGGATCCAGTGATGAGGACAGTGATGACAGCACTGACAATAAGAATGTGATGAAGATGAAGACAGTCATAATGACACGGAGAGAACAATGATGACGGTGACAGTGATGATACCAGTGATGATGACAACAATGATGATAGCCATGATTTACCGAGCACTTTCCAATGGGCCAGGCACTCTGCCAGATACTTCACTTAGATTATCTCCTTTAATCATTACAACCACCCATGTGACAGGCTTTTAAAAATCCCCATTTCACACAGAGAGAAACTTAGGATTTACTTGCCCAAAGTCACATAGCTAGCCAAATTAGGCAAGGCTGAAGTTGGAACCTAGGCCTGTCTGAGCTCAGAGCTAGTGCTCCCAGGGTGAGGCTGGCTCTGTCTCCATGCCAGTGGCTGGTGAGGGGCTCACATGTGTTAGAAGAAGGGGAAAATTGGAACTCCAGCCCTTTGTACTTCAGAAATCCGCACTCTTCCTTCCAGTGACCCCTCAGAGGGTCTATTTCTGGCACACTGATCTCTGGAAAATGTCCTGCTAATGACACAGGATTATAAACAGTCTTTTTCCCAGAACAAAAATTTAACCTTTGTATCTCAATCTAATTAGAAGGATTTTTTTTTTCCAGAGGCAGGTTTTTTCCCCCTTTGTTCCAAATCTAAGAGGTTTCTTTGTTGCCTGGAAAATTTTCCAAAACCCATATCTCTTTAAGATGATAGACCCTGGCCTGAGACCTTAAATGTGACCCGTGCTCCTGAGGGCATTTGGGGCCCGGGGTGTCTGATAGAAGGCTGTGGGGGGCTCAGCCCAGTGCAGGGATAGCCACTGGCTGGCTCTCACAGTCCACTGTCCAGGCGACTGGACACCTGCCACCAACAGCAGATCTTCTCATTTTCTTCTGTGATGCTCAGGTTCACCAAGACTTCAGGAGGGCACTTCTTTCCTCTTAGTGGAAGGGGCAGCTGTCTGGAATATAAACACTTGTTCTCTACCCTGGAGCGATCCTTGTACTAACATCGCCTCCTACAGCTGTCTAAGGACTGGAATTTTTCCTCCCTTACGTCTGCAAGAAGTGTGAGCCCTGAAGGAGCCCTGTTAAAAGCAAATAATCCTGGGAGAATATAGATTCGGTTAATACCTTGGGAATGGAGCCGAGAGAGAAGGCAACATGCCTATAGACAAAGTGGTCCCAGTGTGGAGGAATAGTAAATGCACGCATGCCGGGCCCACAGTAGGTGCCCACGTCATTATTGAAAGAATGAATAAATGAATTGGCATGAATCTAGTTCCCTACTCCAGCCCGTGTGGTCCCAGGAACCACAGTAGGTCCTTTGTAGAGAGACTAAAGGTATCTGGAAGTACAAAATGAGATCATGAATGCAAAGACATCTGACATTCTCTGCCAAGGCGAGAAAGGAGGCACAGTGACCCCATGGTGTCGTCTCCAACCATTCCCCCAGCTCCCTCTCGGGCTCTGATATAACCCAGCCAGTGCTTGGGAAACCAGGCCTGGGAGCTCCTGGCTTTCTTCCCGCCGCTTCTGCTTGGTTGACCACACCTGCCCGTCCTCCTGGGCCTGCAGCAGTTCCTCCTCTGGCAACTTCTCAAGGGCCAGGTTTGACTTCTGCCCAGCAGACGCCACCTGTGGGAGGCCTGAGTGAGAGAGGAAACTGAGTCCCAGGGGTAGAAAATGGCGTTCCTATAGTCATGAAAAAGCGTATGTGTGTCTCGGGTGTCTATTCGGTATCCCTGACTCAGAGAGGGCTATTTCTTCTTTTCTATGAAGCTCCTCACCTATACAACTCTTCTTGACATTTTCATAGTTGACTCAAACTAGCCCACATACTCTGGTGTTCCATGGTGGTTACAATGGAGATGTTCTAATTCTGGGTGGCTGACTCAGTAGCCAGCGTGTTTGACTCAGGTGCTGCTCAACATCCTTTGACATTTGAAGCAAAGGCAACAGGAGAAGGCCATGTGCCTTTGAGGAAGGAGCCCAGGTCTAGGAGTCAGTGTACACCGTATATGTTGTGTGAACTTGAGCAAATCACTTGACCTCTGAGCTTCAGCTTCCGGCTCTTGCCAAACAGCAGGGGCAGGCTGGGCCAGAGACCTTAAGGAAGGCTTGTTCAGGCAGGGGGCCCCTGGAAGTCTTGCCTCGCCCTGAGAGCTTCATGTCTCCTGCTGAGTTGCAACGTTTTCCTTCTTGCACTCCTATCAGGAAAAAAATAAATAAATTCTTGAACACTCCCTCAACACACACACACATATACACATATAATTAGATTATATATGTCTTCCCATATTTATTTATTACATACACTATAAAATAGAAAAATGGGAAGAAAAAGGATGAGATGATAAAATGAACATAAATGAATTTTACGACGCCTTGGGGCATGACCTTGTCTTCTCTCCAAGGGAAGATTTGGGGGCACCTGCTGTCGATGGTCAGTTTATGCTGCCTGACTCCACCTCTTCCATTTCTCATGAATAGCAGATCCAAGCTAATATTTGGACTCTGTCCTCTGCAGCAGAACGTCCCCATAGCCGCTGCCCAGTCTCACGAAGGTTAGTCCCCCGTTGCAATCTGCATGGCCACCACTGTTTTAGTAAATTAAGCAGCGTGTTGGGGAACTCATTTCCAAAGCTAATCTGGGTATTCGTATTCCTTTCAGAGGGCTATGTAGATCTCTGGATGGAAAAGGCGATCGACCAGAGGCAGGCAACTATTTTGTATATTCTTCATATTTTAACCGATTTGGGAATACATTCATGTGGTAATTATGTTCACAGCTTTGCTAAAAAGGCCCTGTGCTGATGTTTAAAGCTCAGAAAATTTAATCACTGGGGCAAGTAATTGACAATTATTACACCCTATGGGGAGAGAAAAGCCATTTTTTACCCAGTTGGAATGACTTCTTAAATATTTAGTGCATCTCCGATCCTGAATGGTGCAACCGTATCCAAGTTGAATTAAAGGATGAAAATTGTGCTTTTCTTATTTGACTCATTGAGAGTGGCTGGTGATTTTTATACAGAAATAGGCTAGTCATGGAAGGTGTGTTTTAAGTACTGGATTGAAAGTAGAAAATAGATTCAGTAGAGTGGGGATGGAGAGATACTTAGCACAGGTCTCACAAGGTTCAGCCTTGCAAGAGGGAGAGCTGCCGCGCCTCTTCCTGGAGTTGCAGGCACGTGAGGAGACACTGTGAAGGTGGGGGGCGGGAAGAGGAAGGAGTTTGGGGGTGTTGGTGGTTTTGGTCTTTTCTGAGAGGTAAGAATGCTCAGCCATTAAGAAGGGTGGCTGACCAGCTGCCTTGTGCTGTGGCCTTTAGATTAAAGGTTCCTAGCCTGACTATGCATTAGAATGGCCTGGAGAATTCTTTAAAAACACCAATGCTGCATCCCAGAATAATGAAATCAGAGTCTTGGGGCTGGGATCTATGCATCTAGCATGGGTTTTTGTTTTTCTTTTTTTTTTCAAGTGCCCAGGCAATTCCAATGCATAGTGGAGTCTGAGAACCAGTGGTAGACCAGCACTTCTTTGTCTTTAATGTCCACACAAATTCCCCCGGGGATCTTGATGAAATGCAGATTCTGATTCAGTGGGTCTGGGTTGTGGTCCCAGATTCTTCATTTCTAGCAAGATCCTAGGTGCTGCTGCTGCTGCCCCTCCAAGGACCCCACGATGAGCAACAAGGACACCGACAATCCGATTTGGACCAGAAATAGGTTGCTAGCTGCCTACACACTCCATAAAAACCAAAGCTGTCGATATTTTACAACTGGAAACACATATCTTGAAAGAATTTTCAGGATATCTTTTCAAATATGGTAGTTTTAGGGGAAGAAACGTATCTTGATAGAAAAATCTAGAGGAAGCTTATTTCAGTGGAAAAGGAGAGCATGTCACATTTGCAACCTGTTGGGGATGAGGGGGACATCCCCAGGAACAGGGCTGGGGCCCTGGATCCTCCAGAATGTCTGACTTGGGATGGAGGCCTGAGGAGGAGACTTTGAAGCCCGTTCCAGAACCTTCTGGTCCTGGGGGTGGGATCTGCCCAGTGTAGCCCAGATCACTGAGGTCAGTCCCCCTGAAGCTGAGTGGACCTTCCCAGTGACCTCACTTCAGTAAGCCCAGAGCCTCACAGGGCCCTCAAGCAGCAGTGGGCCCTGGCTTGAGGTGCTAATAAGGCAAACCCCTCCCCGCCTCCTCACTATACTGACGTACCCATTCCTAAAGCATTTGCTCAGGACTGCCTGGTACTATGGACCAGGGGCCTGGTGGCTGTCTTTATAGTTGTTTCTGTGTTAAAAATGCTTCCAATTCACAAAATAAAATCAAACCTCACTCTAGAAGGTGATCTGGGCCTCTGAGAGGGTTTCCCAGCATGCCCCAGGGCTTTTGTCCAAACTACCGGCTCAGAAACCAGGCTCCACATGAGGTGGTTTCCAAGCCGTGGTTCTGGGTCAGCTCACGGCCACATTCTGAGCTTCCTGCAGCTTGAGTTGGTGCAGGGTCTTCAGGGGACCCCCACTAGGATCATTTAGGATTTGCCTGAGGGCATTAGGGTTGAGGGTATTAGGTCATTTGTGAGCTAGCGTGTGTGTGTGTGTGTGTGTGTGTGTGTGTGTGTGTGTGTGTGTGTGTGATTTAGACAGTGTTGGATGCCCACAACCAGGAAAAATAGCTGGGCTTTGGGACCTGGAGAATAGTTGAAATTATTTGAGTAGTCAAGTGTTTTTGCTTTTTAAATTAAACCATGAATGAGTCTTCATTATAAAAATGTCAATATGCACAGAAGCCCATAGGCTGAAATGGGTGCTTTTTGTAAAGGTCTGGACGATGAGGCTAGAGAGGTGGGCACAGCTCCTGTGGGCACCCGCCGGGGCACTGACACCGGGCAGGTCACTGACTGACCTCCAGGGAGTTAGGCCTAAAGTTGGCTTCCTCATGAATGGCTCCTCAAAAAGTTGGCTCCTCAAAAGGAAAGCAGTCACTTTGATTTTGATTTTGTGGGTGAATCAGAGAAACTTGGGATAAACTCATTGATATCCCAGTCCTGTGGGGATCTTCAGTGTCCACAAAGTGCTGCCTCATTCAATTCTCCTACTGGCTGGTGAAGGGGGTTGGCCGCCATGTTCTCCTACCATAGCGCCTGTGGACTTGACCCTCTGTTCTTCCTGCAGCAAGAGCCTGTGACCTCTGTGAAAACTGGCTTTGCATGAGCTTTAGTCAGCCTTTTTCGGTTGGGGTTTCCTCATGAGTAAAGAGTCAGGAAGCAATGAGAGGAGTTGTGAGCTTTAATGCCCCTGCCCAACTCAACATGCCGTGATTCTATAAATGGCGGGCTTGTGACGGGAAGATGAGAATGGGAACACCAGGCTCAGGAAGGCTGAGGTGTTCACTCATGCACCAGTTCATCCAGAAAATATTTCCTAAGCACTTGCTATGCACCAGGTATGGTGCCAGGTACAAGCAGGGAGACAGTCCCCTGCCCCTGGAGGAGCAGGTGAATAGGCAACTCCAGTATGGGGGCAGGGCAAGGGCAGGACTGGACAAAGTGAAGTCGGGGTCCTGTGGAAGCTGGTGAGGGGAGATTTCAGGGGAAGTGACTCTGGGGCTGAGTCCCCAAGTCTGACAGATGAGCAAGAGTTGGGTGGGTGAAGGCAGAGGCCAAGAATACTCCAAGCTGAGGGGCAGACCCTGGGGAGTCTGGGCTCTGTTATAATTAGATCTTCTAGATAATTAGAAGAGGGATTCAGATAACAATTCTGTGACCCCACAAGTCTCAGAGGCCACTTTCTATCCCAGACAGTCCTGCCCTACCTTGCCACCTGCCCTGGGGCCCTAGGCTTTTCCCTAAAGTCTCCATCTGGACGCTATGGGTCTCCAGTGACCCACAGATCTAGGTTGTCCACCTCCCACCCGGCCACACAGCCATCATTTCCTGACCCCTCCCTCACACCCCCAGGGATCATGGGTGTAGGTCGAATGGATGGGTGACTTCGTTTATTTATTTATTTTTTTAAGTTTGAAATTATTAATATGATGAATACATAATAGTTGTATATCAATTACCCTGATTTATGACCTCATTTAAACCCATTTGAAAATGACATTTTGTAAAACCCAAACAAAAAAACATCTCCTGTCACCTCCAAAGAAACTCACACCCCCTCTGCCTGAGCGTCAGTCAGCGTCTGTGATGCTGCTGGATTTGTTTTTATTGGAGATGGGGTCTTGCTATGTTGCCCAAGCTAGGTTTATTTATTTATTTTTAGACAGAGTCTCACTCTGTTGCCTGGGCTAGAGTACCGTGGCATCAGCCTAGCTCACAGCAACCTCCAACTCCTGGGCTCAAGTGATCCTCCTGCCTCAGCCTCTCAAGTATCTGGGACTACAGGCATGTGCCACCATGCCCGGATAATTTTATTTATATATATATATATATATATATATATATATATATATATATATATACATACATACACACACACACACACACACATATATATATATATATATATTTTTAGTTGTCCAGCTAATTTCTTTCTATTTTTTGGTGGAGACGGGGTCTCACTCTTGCTCAGGCTGGTCTCGAACTCCTGAGCTCAAAGCATCCGCCCACCTTGGCCTCCCAGAGTGCTAGGATTACAGGCATGAGCCACCGCCCCCAGCCAATGCTGCTGGATTTGAAGAGGTCCCGGCCCACCCCAGCCCGTGCTAACCGGAGACTTGGCGACTTGGCTGAGTGGGGGGCCGGACCTCCGCCTGCTCTCCAGTCATTATCTGGCTTCTCAGCTCATCCTCAGGGACAGAGGTTTGTCCTTTGAACCCTCACTTCATAAGCTGGTTTTTATCTTCAGGGCATCACTGAGGCTTCCAGGACTGGCTCCTGCCACAGGGACACCTGCTGTGCCCCTACTCAGTACATCCAGACGCCCCCAGCTGCCCGCAGGTGGAACAGCAGCGGGAGGAGGAGCAGAGAGAAGGAGGGGAAAGGGCTTTCCGGGAGGTGGAAGGGCACCTGATGAAGGCTGAGTTTGTGCTTCCCTCACCTGGGTGTGGGGACTGGGTGGAGGAACTCGAGTGGCCCATGGCTCCTTTCCTTTCCTTTCCTTTCCTTTTTCCTTTTTCCTTTTTCCTTTTTCCTTTTTCCTTTCCTTTCCTTTCCTTTTTCCTTTCCTTTTTCCTTTCCTTTTTCCTTTCCTTTTTCCTTTCCTTTTTCCTTTCCTTTTTCCTTTCCTTTTTCCTTTCCTTTTTCCTTTCCTTTTTCCTTTCCTTTTTCCTTTCCTTTTTCCTTTCCTTTTTCCTTTCCTTTTTCCTTTCCTTTTTCCTTTCCTTTCCTTTCCTTTCCTTTCCTTTTTCCTTTCCTTTCCTTTCCTTTCCTTTCCTTTTTCCTTTTTCCTTTTTCCTTTTTCCTTTCCTTTTTCCTTTCCTTTTTCCTTTCCTTTTTCCTTTCCTTTTTCCTTTCCTTTTTCCTTTCCTTTTTCCTTTCCTTTTTCCTTTCCTTTCCTTTCCTTTCCTTTCCTTTCCTTTCCTTTCCTTTCCTTTCCTTTCCTTTCCTTTCCTTTCCTTTCCTTTCCTTTCCTTTCCTTTTCTTTGACACAGTCTCATTTTGTTGCCCAGGCTAGAGTGAGTGCCATAGCATCAGCCTAGCTCACAGCAACCTCAAACTCCTGGGCTCAAGCAATCCTCCTGCCTCAGCCTCCCAAGTAGCTGGGACTACAGACATGCACCACCATGCCCGGCTAATTTTTTTTTGTATATATACTTTTAGTTGTCCAATTAATTTCTTTCTATTTTTAGTAGAGACAGGGTCTCGCTCTTGCTCAGGCTGGTTTTGAACTCCTAACCTTGAGCTATTCTCCTGCCTCAGCCTCCCAGAGTGCTAGGATTACAGGTGTGAGCCACCGCACCCAGCCTCAAGTACTGTTTCTTGCATGCCTCTGCAGGCCGTGCACTTGGTGCTGAAGGGGACACTCTAGGGACCCTCTGGGCTACGAGAAACAAAATGCATGGAGGATGTGGCCCTCCCAGTTGCCACAGCAGAAAGGGAACTTGGGTTTGGCCCTGAACTCTAAGCCCAGCCCCCGTGTGCCCTTAAGCTAGTTATTCAACCTCCCTGTGGAATCAGTTTTCCCACCAACAAAATGGGCACTGGCAAGGTCCCCTCCTCACACTCTGAGCGGGAGCATTCTGGGGCAGTTCGCAGGCCCAGACCAGAGCCAGGCAGGGAAGGGAGTGAGGGTTCACAGGAAATGATCAGACCTGGCCCCTGAGCAGAAGGCATATACAGGAGCAGGTGGGATAGTCCTCCAGGAGTTTGCCTTCTCTTCCTTGGGAGGAAGTTGTGGGAAGCATACAGGGAGGGAGGGAGGGAAGCTGTCATTTCCGGAAGGGCGGACAGGTGCAGCCACCATGAGAAAGCACTGTCGCAGCTGGATAATCCTAACCCCACTGGAAGCCCCGGTATGGCATAAAACATGTCTTGACTTCTGCTGAGTTGCCTCTAGCCATCAGAGTCCCCCTCCGATGGGTGGCTGCATGTGCCTTCTCTGACCCTTGCGTGTCCTTGCTGTCCTTGTCCTTACCCAGTTACACCCCAGCTTCCCTTCCTCGTGGGTCCTGGCCATTGTGAGGGACAAGGGTCTGGCCTCAGGTTCTCAGGGCCTTCACAGGGCTGTATGCATGTGGCCAACAGAGATTTGTCCTGTTGATGATGATGGTTCCCCTGACATAACTCTGATGCCTTTGTATGCCAGCAAATCTCTGATTGAAGCTATGTGCCTCCACTAGACTATCATCTCCATGAAAGCAGGAACCTTGTCACTGCATTTCCAGCCCTCAGCGAAGCGCCAGCATGCAGTGGGCTTTCAGCAAATTCATCAGTTGGATGAGTGCATGAAAGAGTGGGATATTAGAGGCATGGTATTTTCTAGGCTGAATTAGGGAGCATTTATCTCATGAAGAGCCAGGCCCTTCACCTGGGGCCAGGCTGCTCCCAACTCTGCCCCAAGTGGGTCAAACACTGCCCATAGGGAGACAGGTCTGGAGCCCTCAATTGGCATGGCCAAGGACATGGCTCCCCAGTGGTTTCCCACAAAGTTCTTTTGACAGCATCCTTCCCCTTCCCCTTCCCCTCCCTTCCTCCCACCTCAGAGAAACTCCTTGTTCTGTGCGCTTGACACATTTTGATTGCCTGGAATATCACGGCGTTGTTCATTTGTTAAAGCTGACTTCCTGTCGTGAGACATCGTATGTTTGTTTGGAACCCCATGGTGTTCTGGGCCACCTCTCTTTCTTGTTTCGGAGGTTGTGTTGGTAATTTTGGGATGAGGAGGGTAGGGCAAGATGACCACAGGACTAAAGTCTAAGCAGCAAGGTCAAGCATCTGAGTTGCCCAAGGCCTGCCCAGTGAAACTGAGGATTATTGAATTATTATTGAGCCCAACCAGGCTCCAGGGCTGCTCAGATCCTCAGTTAGACATGGTGCCTGCCTTCGCCATGGTAACGAGGCTAAATATCGACGCGTTTCCATGGAGAGCCCTATCGCAGCTGCAGCCCTGCTTCCTCCAGGAAGCACTCGCCGCTGGGCTCCTTTGGCTTCTCAGGAGGTGGCCAGAGGTCTTCGGGAGATGCTGGGGACATCAAGGAAGTGTGTCTGACCTTCGAAGATGTTTGTTTCCAACAAGTGTTCCATTTCCCCAGCCCTAGACTCATCAGTGTCCTCTCCTCTTGGCAGCTAGATGTTAGGAGAAGCCACGGGTCAGACAGATGAGCAAGTGGTGCTGGACCCGATGACCATTCACACGAGTCATCCCGTCGTCCCCTGCTCCGGGGAGTGGATGTCTCTGTTATTGGGAGGAATAGGAATGTCCTTGGTCAAAGGAAGACAGTGAGACAACTGTGATGACCCTTGTGTAAAAGTACTGCTCTTCCTCTGGTCAAACCTCTTTTGGTCTAAGAAGTACCATGTTTCCCCCAAAATAAAACAGGGTCTTATATTTATTTTTCCTCAAGAAGACACCCTAGGGCTTATTTTCAAGGGATGTAAGGGATGTGTTATTTTATTTTATTTTATTTTATTTTATTTTATTTTATTTTTGAGACAGAGTCTCATTTTGTTGCCCAGGCTAGAGTGAGTGCCGTGGCGTCAGCCTAGCTCACAGCAACCTCAATCTCCTGGACTCAAGCGATCCTCCTGCCTCAGCCTCCCAAGTAGCTAGAACTACAGGCATGTGCCACCATGTCCGGCTAATTTTTTTTCTATGTATATTAGTTGGCCAATTAATTTCTTTCTATTTATAGTAGAGACGGGGTCTCGCTCTTGCTCAGGCTGGTTTCGAACTCCTGACCTTGAGCAATCCACCCGCCTCCGCCTACCAGAGTGCTAGGATTACAGGCATGAGCCACTGCACCCGGCCTATTATTTTTAAGTATGGTACAACAATCTACATTTATTCAAATATAGTTAAGTCGTCTTCTTCTGGAACATCATCATAACTCTCCAAACCCCAAACTCCATCCTGAATTTCTTGCTACTCTATTTCCTTTAGAACCATTGGCCCCAATCTCTCATGTCGAGCACTAGAGCTCTCATGGAGCAGATGAGGAGGGCTGCTCATCTTCTTTCCCGCTCCGAGACGAAATGCATGGGTTGTGCAGATGCGCTGCGTAGCCACGCCCAGCACTAGGTCTTTTTTTTTTCGGGGTAGAGCTTATATTGCGCAAATGCTTAGAAATCCTGCTAGGGCTTATTTTATGGGTAGATCTTATTTTTGGGGAAACACAGTATTACTACAAAGAGTTTTTTAAATGCCTCTTTTCATATTCATAGAATATTCAAATATGACAAGGTTTTGTTTTCTTTGCCTTCAAGGAAAGTAAGTCTTGACTGCTTACTTGAACTTGAACAAGCCAAATCTTCACATATCTTAACTGTCTGCCATAGCAATGTGGAATAAAACTTTGTTTTTGTTGAAAGCTAAACAGACAAGGTGAGAATTTGACTTAAAAATACCCTGGGTGACCTCACTTGGCTATTTACTGATTGCTTCGTCTGTGTTTATAGCTTAGTCATCTGTCACACTGGGGCTCTCCCTGCTCAGCTCATGGTATGGATTTGCTCACCTATATTAGGAGATGTCCGTAATGTGCATGTAGACGTAGACAGGTTGTGCCCCTCGTTCACTAAGATGTGGAAACTGTCTAAAGACGTGGAGAGAGCTTTTTAGGCAATTATTAATATAAAGTCTCCTAAGGAAGGTTCATGTCGTGTGCTCTGTGTTGCAGGCCAAGCGGTATCAGAGCCGAGTGATGGACGACCTGCAGTCCCAGAACCTCGCCATGGACATGACCGACTCCCCTCCCGCCTTGGCCAATAACAGACTGGAGAATGGCATGGCTCAGCTGATCACCACGGAGGCCTGGAACATCAACTCCACCGACCTGGTAAAGAAGGCTCTGGTGACCGTGCCGACCCCATCCATTCTGAACCCCCCTGCCGAGTCCCAGGGCGGCATGGCTCTGAAGGTGGCGGCCACCGTGCTGCAGCCCCTGTGCCTCGGGGAGAGCCCGGTGGTGATGCCCATTCACATGCAGGTGGAGGGAGGCTCCGCGCCAGAGCTCAACCCCAACGGCAACGCCACCTACGTGATGACCACGCAGGGCCCGGTGCAGCTGCCCGTGGTGCTGGAGCAGCATGTCTTCCAGCACCTCAACTCCCCTCTGGTCCTGCCGCAGGAGGCCCCGTGCTCCTCCAGTGCCATCCACAACAACCTCTTCCAGGGAGCCGAGGACCCCGAGGCCCAGCCCCAGCTCCTGGACCTGAGACTCCCCAGCCAGCCGCAGGAGCCCACCTTGCCCTTTGAAGCCGTGCTCCAGAATCTGTTTCCCTCCCAGGGCACTCTCGGCCCCCCACCGTGTCAGCCTCCTCCTGGCTATGCTCCCGTGCCCCCCCAGCCCTTTAACTCGCCTCTGTCCCCCCTGGTCCCACCGGCCACCCTCTTGGTGCCCTACCCTGTGATCGTCCCCTTGCCTGTGCCGGTCCCCATTCCCATCCCCATCCCCGTGCCTCAGAGTTCTGAATCCAAGTTCAGCCCCAGTTTCCCCAAGCCACCATCTTCCTTCGGCCTACACTCCTTTAAAGGCACTCAGACCCCTCTGGAAAAGGATGAACTGAAGCCCTTTGACATCCTCCAGCCGAAGGAGTACTTCCAGCTCAGCCGCCACACGGTCATCAAGATGGGCAGTGAGAATGAGGCCCTCGATCTCTCCATGAAGTCCGTGCCCTGGCTCAAGGCCGGCGAAGTCAGTCCCCCAATCTTCCAGGAAGATGCAGCCCTAGACCTATCGCTGGCAGCCCACCGGAAACGCGAGCCTCCCCCTGAGACCCTGTACGACAGCAGTGGGTCAGTGGACAGCCCAGGTCACACGGTGATGGAGAAACTACCCAGCGGCATGGAAATGCCCTTTGTCCCTACCACGCCCCATGAGGCCTCGGCCATGGTGGATAGCCACAGCAGCAGCAGCGACACCGCCGAGCTGCCCAGCCACCCCGGCGGCGAGGTCAAGGCTGAAAATAACGTTGAGATTGCGAGCGAGTCCCAGGCAGCCAAGGTCATCGTCTCGGTCGAAGACGCTGTGCCTACCATATTCTGCGGCAAGATCAAAGGCCTCTCGGGGGTGTCCACCAAAAACTTCTCCTTCAAAAGAGAAGACTCCGTGCTTCAGGGCTACGACATCAACAGCCAAGGAGAAGAGTCCATGGGAAACGCAGAGCCCCTAAGGAAACCCGTCAAAAACCGGAGCATAAAGTTAAAGAAAGTGAACTCCCAAGAAATACACATGCTCCCAATCAAAAAACAACGGCTGGCCACCTTTTTTCCGAGAAAGTAAATAATGGCTTTTTAAAATTTTTATGATTATAATATGGGAAAAGGTGCATTGGTTTTATAAAAAGGCATTTAAAACAAATTATCTTTGTTAATTATTTTGGGGAGTAGTTGGGAAACGGAAAGGTGAATTGGCTCTAGAGGCCCTGTAAGCTAGTATCGTTTTCTTTTTCAATTTTTGACTTTTCACAAATGAGTAAATAAGAGCAACCTATTTTTCAAGCAGATTGCACATTTTTTGCAGCTTTAATGGAATATTGGGTGAATCAGAGGGGTAAAAAAGCTATTTTCATTGCCACAAAGTGCTTTGATGATGTAATACCTAATAAAAGGTAGGATGAATATTTCACAATAAATGTTTGTTTGCACTAATTGGTTGCAGTACTCTGTCATTTATAAAATTTACATTCCTTAACTGGCATAATTAGCCAAAACTCTTGCTTGTAAAAAGCTGTAAGTTATCTGTGTTTAGAGAACTGAGCTCTTCAGGCAAATTGGGAAATATTGCCCTGTGACCCCACGAAAGGAGAATTAGGAATACGCATGACCTTGAGCAAGTAGCTGTCCCCTCTAGGCCTCAGATTTTTTTGCATTTGTAAAAATGTGGCAAAGAGAGATGGCTAGGAAGTGAGTTTCAAGTCCCCAAGGCCCCTTTTATTTCATGTACTTCTTAGATGTATAGAGAATTCTGTGCCTGGACCTTGCATAGACTGAAACAGACAAATGTCTTGAAAAGAAAAAGTAACTTTCTTCCCTCCCACTGACGCCCTGGAGAGTAGCTGGGAAGGGCCTTCTTTTCAAGGGCAATAAGAGCATTTTTGTCAATGACTGAAAATCTTGCAAGTCAAAAAAGTATTGCTGCCGGCCACTCAGAACGAGAGGGAAGTCCATTGCCCATGGATTAGGAAATGTCTTATACACTTTCCCAGCCTTGGGGGGTGAGGGTGGGGAGAGGGGAGAAAGCCACTCCTTTTCAGGTTAGCCCAGTGATTCTCAAATCTGGCAGTGTCTGGAGACACTTTGGGTTGTCGCAACTAGGGGGAGGGGTTGCTGCTGGCGGGTAGTGGTTAGACACCAGATAGTCTGTGATGCACAGGACAGCCCCTCACAACAAAGAATGATGCGACCCGAAATGCTGACAGTGCGGAGGCGGAGAAGCCCTGGTTAAGCCATTTCTTGATGGTTGGAAGCGACGCATCTGGAAGGAGGGTACAGCGTGTTTCTCTTCCCTGACAGCATAAGGCCACCCACACAAATGAGGAACTGTGAACGTACGTTTAAAATAGACCTGCTAGGTGGCACATCGCACTTGTGTCTGGAACTGTGCTGGCGAGAGACTGATTATTACATGCCTGCTTTTAAACTTCAAGCTCTTTTTTATTTTATTTTATTTTTTTTACTTCTTGCAATTAGTATGTATCCAGCTGTTACCGTGAACATGAACAGGAGGAAAAGCAGTTGCAAAACTGTTCTTTTATTACCGGGCCCTTCGTCTATAGGGTTACAGCTTTAGTTGGTTTTGTACCGTACACCCAGAGTGGATTCTTTTTTTCCTGCTCTTTTTCCCATGTTGTTAAATGTCTTTTTGCAAAGTGCAATCATTTTTTTTTTTCAAAGGGCAACCAAGTAGCCATTTCTCGGCTAATAGCATCAGCCAGACGCCATCCTTTCAGGGTCTACGTGGTACAGTCTTTTTCCATTTTTATTCCCAGTGTGGGTTTCTGGCTGTGCTTCCTGAGCATGGCATGTGTCTTCTGGTTTCAAAGCAAACACAAAGGTGCCTGGGGACTAGCATTTCCCATTGACCCGATGTCTTTTCTCCCCATGCTTGCAGCTGTGTCTGCTGCCACTGCGGTGCTGGATGGCCTTTGTACACCAGCCAGTGGGGCCCAGTCATCACAGAGCACTGGGAAGGGCTGCTGCTTATCTGGCACTGAGGGAAGCAGATTTGCAATTTGCCCTTTAGAAGCAAGTGTTTGAGGCTGAGCGACACACAAGAGGAAAGGGAGGAATTTGTAGCCTGTAATTACCTTATAAACCTCAAGCCACAAATTTCTCTTTGTTGTATCTGGGATGCCCTTTTCCCTTCAGATGGCAGCTCTGGCTGGGTGAGAAAGGCTGGCTCTGCAGCCAACCCTGGGTGTTGAGCCGGCCCAGGCCAACTCCCAGCCCTGGGATGGATTCCCAGCGTGGGCCTCCGTGCCCACCCCAGCCATGTCCACTTATGTCATTGCCATTCAATGCTGGCGGCCTTTGCAGATGACGCTATTGTTGTGGGGACTGGCTGGAGCATTGCAAGATGTCCACTGAGACCTTTGAAGGCTGCACCCAGAGTGTTGTGTTGGGACCAGGGTTGTACTGTTGGGGCAGCGACACCTTCTGCCAGCCCTGCCTCCCGCTGATGGAAACTGGAATCCAATCCACTTGGCTACACGCAGCCCAGGGAGTCAGGAGAGGGGAAAGAGCCCGTGGCCGCAGCCAGAATGCCCCTTCCCGAGTCAGAAGTTTGCAGACATTCCCACAAACCTCCAAGAGCCATCAACCTGGAACCATGGCTCCTGGTCTGAGGTATGTAATCCCATAGGGCAGCGGTCCCCAACCTTTTTGGCACCAGGGACCATTTTCATGGAAGACAATTTTTCCATGGACCGGGAAACGGGGGATAGTTTAGGGATGATTCAAGAGCATTGCATTTATTGTGTACTTTATTTCTATTATTATTACATTGTAACATAATGAAATAATTATACAGCTCACCATAAGTTGGGGACCCCTGCCCTAGGGCTCACACAGTGGGCCACTGGCAAACTCTCAGGCCCCATCTTTTTTCTCCTTGATTCAGCCAGCTGTGGTCACAATGAGCTCCGGCCCCTCACAACTGTGTCCAGTTAAACCTACTTTCGCATCTCCGCCATGCAGGATTTCCGCCAAGAGTTTTCTCATGACTTAAATTTCCCATCTCTTTTCAAAAATGCTTTGGGCCAGCCAGCCCGAAGATCAGCCTTTCAGTGTCTTTTAGGAAATGTGATTACTGCCCAGGAATGTTCGTATTTGCTCAGACTTGTCAAGATGGCTTCAGCTGGCTTCAGTTCCGAAATGATAAAAAAAAAAAAATTGGAACCAGTTGTGAAGATCCATATTTAGGGGTAGCGATCCTCCTGGAAGAGTAAAAATTAGTTAGTTGAGCTAGAGAGGGGGGAAAAAAGAAAGATTGAAAAAGGTTGCAGTTATTATCCTAACCAAAAATGTCCTTGATAGTGAATAGAAAATTCTAAAGTGACGTCAAAGATTGGTTTAGATTCAGAGGCAAAACTCTCACACTTTTTGCATGAAAAATATGTCTACAATGGCAAAAAAAAATCCAAAGAAAAAGAAAGAAGGAAGGAAAGGCGGGGGTGGGGGGAGAGAGAAAGAGAAGGTAGCCAATTACTGACAGAAGATGTCAATATACTCATTATCTTCATAAATAGCATAATTAATAAAACAGAGCAGGAAAGGATTTATATTCATTGTACAAGTGAGGAAATTGAGGCTCAGCACAGTTTTCTGCTTTCATTTTTTAAGCATCAACAACTCAAAAATATGTACTTTGCAATATTCTTAAATATTGGGTCTAAAACCCAATGAACCCACAGGAATTTGGACCCTTTAGGGGCAAAAAAACCCAGATGAATTAGTGAAAAGTCTGACTTACATATTTTTTTTCAATTATTTTCAAGACCACTCCAGTTAACTGGAACGCCCAGAGCACTTGGCACAATTGTAAAGCGGAGATTTTAAGCTGAAGGGTGGGGAAGCCAAGCTTCTAAAAGCCACATTCAAAAGCTGCTAAACTGCAAACTTTAACAGCAGGGAAAAAGTGTTAGAGGTCATTCTGGCAGACTTTACTCCTCATTAAATAAAAGAGGCAGTTTTCCACAACAGCTCGCCACCACCAGGTCAAATGGCTGACCTCCCACATCAACAAGACAAAATAAGCTGTATTTGAGGTCGTCAGGGTGCCATTTTAATAAATTGATCATTTATTTTAATTAACATATCAGTTGATTTTACAGTAAGTAGTACATATGAGTGCTTGAAAGAAGTAGTTTCAAAATGTTACAAATAATCCACTTGCAACCGTTATTCGACCGAGGGATTTCTAAAGAAAGTGAGATTTTAGCTCTGCCCTGCTGAGATTATGAGCAAGTCCAAGTTAAAGGAGATGCACTGTTGAGGTTATTAACCCAACTTGTAGGTATTTTCCATCCAAACGTATTCTATCTATACACTCAGGTAAAACTGCAGGCTCACTCTGCTGGTAACGATGATAAAAGTTGCCTGGAAACAGTCCTCCTTCTGTTAAATAATTTTTTAAATCTAAGGGTTCAGTAAGCCAAGCAATTAGTAAAAATTTAATAAATCCTTATGACATTGATAGTACCATGCTGTTGGTCCTGAATGCTATTGGGAATGTGGTTTTATTTATGGTTGCTTCAAATAAGAAACTTAAGGATTTTTCTTCAATACAGAAATTTTCATTAGGACACATTTCAAGCCACAGTAAGAAACACCGCGTTGATCAGACTGAATTCTTGGAGAGGAGGAAGTGAATATTTTTTCTTCATCGTAAGGTTTCTCAACCTCAGCACTATTGACATTTGGGGCCGGATGATTCTCTGCTGGGGAGATGGGGCGAGGGCTGTCCTGTGCATTGTAGGGTGTTCAGCGACATCCCTGGTCTCTTCCTGCAAGATGACAAAAATATCCTCAGATACTGCCAAGTGTCCCCTGAGGGCCAAAGTCATCCCCTATCCAGAGCCATTGCTGTATCTCTAGGGCCTGACACCTGGCCCACAGCAGAGGCTCAAAAGTTCCTTGATAAGTGAATGAAATCAACAAAATTTGTAGCTGTGGTCTCTGATGCTCTAGTCATACTTTCTGATTTTCTACCATGAGGCTGATCTGACCAGGAAACAATTATGATATTACAATTCACCCATCCAGAGGGTTGTCATTCATTCAGCATGTTATGGGCCTTCTAGAAGCTTCTCCCTAGTAAATGCGGTTCAGTGGGACCACCCCACCTCACAGAAAGGGCAGGTACTCTGCCAGTCCTGACGGGATGCCTTGTCATTTTACCAACACCATGAAACTAGAAGGACCCATCATTCAAAACTCTCCCCGTGATGACTGTTCATTGGTCTTATTTCCAAGGGCAGTGTAACCCAGGAATTTACAAACATTGCCAGGAAATTGTGAGGGTTTTTTCTCATGTTTTACATAAATTCTTTTTGATGTAATCAAGCCTAGTGTTTTGTTTGTCTTTCGTGGAAACAAAAGCCAAATCCCCTTCTTTTAGTAGTTCCCTATTTAAGTACCAGATCTTTCTGCAGCCTCCTTCCTTGGACTCAAGTGTCCCAACTCCGTTTGTTGATACTTTCTCTGAGTTCCTACTTTATAATCCTGTCTTCATCTTGGTTGCTCTTTTCCCAATTTCTCCATCTACTTTGTAGAGTCAAAAACTCCAAGTAGGTGATAAAAATATTCTAAAATTGATTGTGGTGATGGTTGTACAACTCTGTGAATATACTTTTAAAAACTTTGAATTGTACACTTTAAAATGGGTGAATTGTATGGTATATGAATTATATCTCAATAAAGTTGTTATCTTTTAAAAAATAATAAAAGAACCCCAGATAGAAATTGAGAACTGATTATGGGTTCCAGAAAATCCTCCAAGAACAGAATCTTTGATCGTTTCTATTCGTCTCAGTATATATCCACTTCCCATTAAGCTCCACCATGTTTGTTCGGTTATATGCCAGTTAATACATCCTCACTTCTCGATGGGCCCCACCTATCTGAATTTCCAAGGTTTTTCTTTACTGTCAGAACTTTGCTTGGTATGTCATCCTCCACGTCTCATTTCCTGGAATCCGGAATCCCCTCCCCCAAGTGGTTTGCCCTGACCAGGCCTTCAGCTTTGTTCTCCCCTTTCTGTGTCAGGATTCAAACTATATTTGGGGCCGGGCGCGGAGGCTCACGCCTGTAATCCTAGCACTCTGGGAGGCTGAGGTGGGAGAGTCGCTTGAACTCAGGAGTTCGAGACCAGGCTGAGCAAGAGCAAGACCCCATCTCTACAAAAAATAGAAAAATTAGCTGGGCATGGTGGCGCATGCCTGTAGTCCCAGCTACTCGGGAGGCTGAGGCAGGAAGATTGCTTGAGCCCAAGAGTGTGAGGTTGCTGTGAGCTATGACGACTCCACCACACTCTAACTGGGGTGACAGAGTGAGACTCTGTCTCAAAAATAACAAAAACAAAAAAACTCTATATTTGGTCACAGGCTTCTTTTTTTTTTTTTTGAGAGAGAGAGAGAGAGAGTCTCACTTTGTTGCCCAGGCTAGAGTGAGTGCCGTGGCGTCAGCCTAGCTCACAGCAACCTCAAACTCCTGGGCTCAAGCAATCCTCCTGCCTCAGCCTCCTGAGTAGCTGGCACTACAGGCATGCACCACCATGCCCGGCTCACAGGCTTCTTAATTCAAATAAAAATCTCTTGAAGAAGACTACTATCTAGGCCTGGCGCGGTGGCTCACGCCTGTAATCCTAGCTCTCTGGGAGGCCGAGGCGGGCGGATTGCTCGAGGTCAGGAGTTCGAAACTAGCCTGAGCAAGAGCGAGACCCCGTCTCTACTATAAATAGAAAGAAATTAATTGGCCAACTAATATATATACAAAAAATTAGCCGGGCATGGTGGTGGCGCATGCCTGTAGTACCAGCTACTCGGGAGACTGAGGCAGCAGGATTGCTTGAGCCCAGGAGTTGGAGGTTGCTGTGAGCTAGGCTGACGCCACAGCACTCACTCTAGCCTGGGCAACAAAGTGAGACTCTGTCTCAAAAAAAAACAAAAACAAAAACAAAAAAACTCAGAAAACAGCAGCTGCTCTGGGCTGGAGTCCCACCTGTCTGGCCTCTCGCCCTCTAGGGCCTGCAAGCATGGTTGAGATGAGCAGCTACACAGTGATGGCACTGTGCATGTCCCAGCATTGCAGCTTTACGCCGTCCCCTGAGCACCTCAGCACCTCTGTCAGGGCTCCGGACACCGGGGTGAAGCAGACATTTAGAACACACGTGACCTAATGACCCGTGGGCTTAGAATGAGGAGACGTGGTTCCCAACCATCTTCCCAGGGGAAGGGTGAGACCCAAAATAACAGTCAAAGATCCAAGCACTGTCCCAACGAAACAAAGACTCGCCCCCCCACCCCATTACACGATTATCAGCAAGTGCCTGTCCCCAAGGTGACCACCATAGATAGCAATGGAGACCATTGAAATGAGTTGAAATGTACTCAGGAATTCAGTCTTGCAGGGGGCGGGGGGAAGGGCCAGCACACAGAGTTAACTGTTTTGGTTTTTTTAACAAGTGATGTTTCTTTAATGTGGCTTTATGATTTCAAGTGCCAATGGAAACCCACTCACAAGATCTTGCCTGGCAGAAGTCTTTGGGGGAAGCGTGTTGACACGTGGGTGACATTATTTATAAAGAGGGCATCAACTATTTGTGAGTGAATGGATGCTCCTAAGTACTTGAGGGTGGATAAGAATAGTCTATTTTCTTTGTGCGGCTAGGGAATGCCACTCCACAGGCAATGAGAGAGCCAGATCCTGGAGGGCTAATTCTTTAAGCTGTGAAACCTTTCATTGCAACTGTTTCAATGGAAAACTTCTCAAAGTGCAGTAAGTATCTTGGCATAGGAAACCTTTCCTTGACTCAGTCGTTGTTATGGGTATTGGCGACTGGCCTGGGCTGGGATGTCACGCTGCTCTCCAGGCCGTCCAGGGAAGGGGGCTGTTTGTCCCCAGCTGGTATTAGCTGTCCTCTCCCAGTGCCCACATCACATTAGTGCCTCTCTTCTTTTCCTTGTGTTTTCTTAAAAAAAAAAAAAAAATCTCTTCCAATCTTGTCCCTTTTTGTCTTCCATGACAGCAGGGCATGCTTTGACAGCTGTCATTCCCAAATTGACAGACAGCATAAAATGGTCCCAGTTCCTCTAGCAAGTGCCTCCTCCCTCCTATGGGAGGCCCAGCCCCGGTGGTACCTCTGGGGACATCGTCCTCAGCTCCTCCCCTCCCCATGCTTCTCTGAGACCCACTACAGGGGGGACATGGCTAGGGAAGCCTCTCTCCTATTTTACTGAGCCAGCCTCGGTCCCTTGGGTCACAAACTCCTTGAGAGCAGGTCCGTGCGAGACTGATGGCTGTGTCCTCAGCTTTTGGTGCGCAGTGCAGAGTGGCTGGTAAAATCCCAATAACTGCTTGTTAAATTGAAACCCAGGGTGGCTTCCCTACTTTCTTGGCTGGATTGACCCTGTCCCAGGCTCAGCCACTGTCAGGCCTTTCTGATTAGGACCTGTTTTGGATCCTGGTCAAAGGCGACTTGTGCAAGCACCAGATGAAGAGGATGCCATGTTCTAGACATTTCGGGTGTGGCCCGCCTGTCCTCTTTATTTACTCTTTAGACCCTTTCTTTTTGTGATCACGAAGGTTGAAATCCAGCAGAGCCCATTGGAGCAATCACTAATTTCCAAATTATTAAAGTTTTTATTAATATTTTTCTGAAGCTTGCCTCCCTCCCTTCTTCCCTCTTTCTTTCCTTTTTCTTTTCTTTTTTTTTACCCCCTAACCTCTTAGAAATGTTGCTTCCGCTTAACCTCACGAGGGGCAATAACTCCCCGGGAGCCATGGTGGTCTCTCAGGCCTTGCCTTCCTGACCGCTTGTCCTTGTCCCCGCTGAGCTGCCCTGGCACCTCTCGGCGCACGCTCCTTTCCCTCTGCTGGATGCCCCCTTTCCTCCTGCGACAATGGTGCTGCTACTGCACCTCCTCCTCCTCCTCTGTCTCTCTGCACCGTACGCCCCGTCCCAGCCCCACGGTTCTTCTCATTCCACGTGCTCTCCCGCGATGGCCTTCGCACAGTCATTTCCAGCATCTTCGCTGTGTTTATTGTTTATCCCTCTCCGCCTCCAACCCTAAGCCAGACTCTCTCTCCGTCTCCACTCCCCCCATCTCCACAAGCTGCCATTTCATACTCACCATTCCTAGAACGAAACTCAGCATCGCCCTTCCTCACCCCTGCCCCCGGACACAATGTCCCCTCTCTGCTGCCACCCTCTTCCTGGTTCTCCAAGGGAGAAACGTGGAGCTGTGCTTCATGACCCCTCCCTCGCTGTCACCTCCCCCAGTCCTGGTCCTCCTTATGCCACCTCCTCAATCTTCCACCAACCCATCATTCCTTTCCTCTGCATTTACTGTTCTTGACCCAGCCCTTGCGTAGACTCTTAAAATGGTCTCAGAACTGGGTCGGGTTGGGGAGGGGGTGGGGCGCCATGCCTCCATGTGTAGCTGCCCTGCATCTCTCCTCTGTACCCCACCAGAGTAGTTTTGGTGATCGGCAAGCCTCACCATGACATCCTGCTGCGCACAAGGCTGCAGGGCTGGCCACCTACCATGCCCTCACTCTGGCCCAGCTCTGAGCCTAGAACTCCCTACTTTTGTCCCATGTGTAAGCTCCAGGAATACAGAAAGGTTAGCAGTTCTCAGTGCACGCTTCTATGGTTCCACCTTTGCGTCCCCTCCTCCTGACACTCCCTCCTCACCTTCTCACTCTGACAAATCCTTCGACATTTAGCTTACAATAATGCCTCCTCCAGAAAGCTTTCCATGACTGCTCCAGCATCAGCAAAAAGCCTCTCCTGGTCCCCATAGCAATAGGTGCACACATGCTATCCATCAGCTCCTCCATCTCATTCAATTGGAAGTACGTCTATGCCTACCCCACTATACCATAAACTCCTCTAGGGCCAAGGTCAAGGCCATGATCATTGTATCTCACATGCCTAATACAGTGCTTGGCATTTAGGGGGCCCTCAACAAATGCGTGTGAACTGAACTGAACTCACGGGGAAAGTCCAAGTACGCCCCTCTTAGCCAAACCAGTACAGCATATGGAAACCCAAACATACAAAACAGAAATATCTGGAATCTTTAATTCACTTTGCAAAAAAAGATGCACTGCTTGATTCTTTTAAATCACATGGTTCACTATGTTTTCAAAATAAGACGGATTCCTCAAAAGTGGTTTCTACGCATAAAAATATACAGAGAACATAAAGCAAACCATAGTCAAAATCTCATGACTGAATGAATCCTAGCACTCTGAGAAGCAGAAGCAGGAGGATCGCTTGAGCTCAGGAGTTCGAGACCACCCTGAGCAAGAGTGAGACCCCATCTCTACTAAAAATAGAAAAATGAGCCAGGCATCATGGCTCATGCCTGTAGTCCCAGCTACTCAGGAGGCTGAGGCATGAGGATCACTTGAGTCCAGGAGTCTGAGATTACCATGAGCTGTGATGATGCCACTGCACCCTACCCGGGAAGACAGAGTGGGACCCTGTGTGAAAAAAAAACAAAAAAATTTTGTGACTGGTATACAAAGAAAATGTTTGAGCATTCACTTCCCCAGAGTGTATGGATTTATTTATCAATTACACGCATGGACTACTGAGCAAATACATACATAATAAAATGTGTGCAAAAATCAAAATTTTGAAAGAATGAAACAAATATAAATAGGTTTGATATTTTCTTTCTACACCCCAATTCATCATCTTATGTATCCCACTGGGTTATAATGCAATGAGAATATTCTAAATCTTTCAACTGGCTCAACAAACCTTCAAATCCTCCTATAGATTCATGCATGCCTCTGTCTGGAAATATGTAAAATACCCCAGCACAAGATGTTTCTACATCAGAACTAGCATCACCTAAGAGTGGGGATGGCTGGAATCTCTGAATAGAAGTTAGAAGTGAGGCCTTAGAGCCATGGAGTCTGAATTCAATTCCCACCTCTGTTCCTTTCTAGCTGTGTGACTTTGAGCAAGTCACTTAACCTCTCTGTATCCATTGGCTCATTTGTGAAACAGAAGTAATAAAATATCTTTGAGTATATGAGTTGGTGCATTTGAGGAACCAAGGACAAAGTGCTCAATAAATGAGCACACGATAAGTGCTCAATAAGTTTGTTTTTATTATAAGTAAAATAAGTGCTCGATAGGTTTGTTTATTTACATAGAGTAATAAAAAGCGAGGCCAACAAAGGTTACCAAAATCCCTGATTGTAAAAGGCCTTTAATTCCATTCAGCAGATTTTTAGATTCCACTTTGTTCCACAAAGGTGGGTTTGCAGCCAGACACTTTCGTGCCTTCTTCCAGCCTACTGACTCATAGTTGAACCAACATAAATGTCATTTTGTTTTCCTTTCCTTTGGCCTGAGAGAGAGGTTGATCACTTGGCCATCAGCAAGAAAATGAGCTAGTTGTAACACGAGGAAAAGAAACACAGGCTGGGAGAAAGAAGCCCAAAGGCAAGATTGGCCATGGAATCAAAGTGGTGCATATTCTTAAACCTCATTCTGCTTGGGATCCTCATCTGCAAACCCTCAGCTCGACAGCACACACGCCCAGCGCCTGCGAGTGGGTGCACACTGGCCACGACTCCCACCTTGCTCGCAGTGAATAGGTCCCAGGCGCGAATGGGGATTTCAGAATTCCCTCCAATTCCAGGGACGGGCCCCTGTCCAGAGGGCCGCTGCCCAATTGCAAGGTTCACTGAAGGCCACGTTTGGGTGGCGGCTCTGTAGTGACTTCTGGGAAGTCCACAACATGGTGAGCAGGGGGATTGGGGCTTTCTAAGAAGAAAACTATAGAGCTAAACCCCCTTTTATCAAGCCCTTCTTGGAAGGATCTGATATCTTAAAGCAGACAAACTCTTATTCGAATCAGAAACCCGAAATTTGCTTTACAAGAGATAACATCAGTTTCTTTTTTGAAGGAGGGAGGTTTCCTGAGTGCACTTTAAACACGATCCAGCAAGTGGGCGACTTCTCAGGGACACGTCTGCTATAGAAATTGGAGGCCACTGCATTTGGAATAACTACAGAAAAGCATTTGTGAGGTGGGTGTAGAAAAGGAATCCCTTGCTCGTGCTATTTAAGAGCTACCGACCTCTCCACCACGGGAAGAGGATCCTTTGCAGCAAAGAAATTCAAAAAAATCAGAACAGCCACGGCTTCTCCGCCCACCTGCTGGGGAGAAAGCGCCCGCCACCTACTTCATCTGCGCTGGGGCGACAGCGCCCTCTTCTGGCAAACTTCAGCAACAGCCACAGGGAACTTCCCGACAGAGCAGTGCTGGCACAGGCACCTGGCTGGCGACCTCGGTCCTCTGAAGGAAGCCAGTTCTGTCAGCATCTTATGACATCGGTGGGAAAGGCCCCGACCGAAAATCCTGGAGGGTCCAAGTTTTCAGGAAGGAGCCTCCTCACCCTGCATTCATGGGAAACGGTGTCGCAGCAAAGCCTGGGATAGAGGCTCCCCGGCCTATGACTTCGTCACAGGCTAAAGTGAAAGCGGGGGACACCACACACTGCAGTACGTGGAGCTGAGGTGATGGCCTCAACGTCTCTGGGGACAAGATGAACAGAGCAGGGAGGGAAAGGTTGTTGGGGATCTTGGAATGAGGCTGAGGAAAGGAGTGGGACGCCTGCTCCCCAGGGAAGCTGGAAGGGACAAGTGGTGGGGACACAGGCCAAGACTGGCAGGCCCTGCCCTGGAGCCGAGGGGGGTGGGGGCAGGCAAGGGCCGGCTACTCATGCCCGGCACTGGTCACTCTGCCACACGCCTGGTTCTCCACCAGGCTGCACCCGGGGTCACCAGGAGAGCTGTAGGGGCTCCTGTCGCCCAGCCTGGGCCCAGAGAGTCCCATCTGGCTGATCGGGCGCCGCGTTGGGGCTGAAAACCTCTAGGGTATCGCCACAGACAGCCAGGCCGAGATCCACCGCCCTGCCCCACGCGGTGCCCCCACGGGACCGGGACACTGTGCGTGCGTCACGCCGACCCGGCAGGTTCATGCAGTCAATTCGGTTCATGCAGTCAATTCACGTGCAGCTGAAGCGCGGGCCGAGCTTGCGGTACCAGCAAGAAGAGGATGAAGTGACTTGAATGCAGCCTCGCAACACAATAGCCGCGGGACAGGAAAGGGACACTGCACGCTCCCTGGCGGGATTGACCCTCACCACGTGCGGCGACCGGGCATTCCCATTCTGCTCCAGTCTGCCTGCCGCAAACCCAGGCGACTTCACCAGGCACCGAGGGTCGCCACCCGCGGCAGGGAGCCCTGGTGGCTTGGGGTGGGCCTGAGCCCCTGTGTTGCCCTCCCTGCGGCTTTGCTGGCTGTCCTGTGTGCGCAGTGGGGTCTTTGGCTCCAAGGGCGTGTTTGACAAACGTGTTTTCTTCCTAAAGACAGGGAAAGGCCCAGAAGAGCCGTGGAGCAGCGCGAGGCTGCCTCCTAGTGGCTGTGAGAGCTGCATGCCACGGGCTCATTGACAGGTGTGTGTGCATGTGTGTGCATGTGTGTGCGTTTATGTGTGTGTGCGTGTGTGCCTGTGTGTACATGTATGTTTGTGTGTCTGTGTATGTGTCCCTGTGTGCGTGCATGTGTGTGCATGTGTGCATGTGTGTACATGTGTGGGTATGTGAGAGAGAGAGAGAGGGAGATGGATGGGGCTGAGATGGGCACTCAGAAGGGGACAGAAATGAACCCCGGACAGAGTGACAGGCTGACACCTCTCCATTTTTGTATTACTTACAAAAGGGGAGCCCTGGATGAAGTAAAATTTGCCCCAAAACTCCAGTCTGTCTGCCAAGGCTGAGTCTGAGGCCCCTAGGAGAGAGGGGTGTCCAGAGATCGGGGCACCTGGGGTGTGCCCTGGGGGTAGCAGGAGGTGGCAGCAGCATCCAGCTGGAGGAGACCTCCTAGCAAGGGGCAACCTTGGCTGTCACCTCCTCTGACACTGTCAGGCCACCTGATCACCACCAGGTGACGACTCCAGGACCCACATCTCACTGGCCTCCTTCCTGGTGGTGAAGCAAATCACGCATCACTTTCTGACTGCTCGTGTGTCCTCCTCTGGCGCCAGCGTTTGAGTGGGAGGACAGTCCACATCATCCTGCCCTTTCACGTCCCCAGGAGGGTGAGCCACAGCACACTCTGCCCTCCCGCCTGGCCCAGAACTTTTGGTTCCTGAGGCCTCAACAGGGAGTCTGCAGCCACGAACCCAGATCACACTCCATCAAGGTTCCTGGTTGTCTTTCTGGATTCGTAATCTTGACATGTCAATTCTGAGAAAGCAAATGGGCAAGGCAGTCATTAAAAAGCTCCAGTCAAAAGGTCAACTAAGACTGCTGCAAAAAAAAACAAAAAAAAAAACTAATTTCTCAGACCTCAGGCAAGCTTTAAAGTAATTTCTTCTATAATTTTAAAGAAAAGGCTAGCTGTGCTTAACTATTTGCTCATTGTAATTAACCCAACAACATGGGCTACACTCAGAGGGACACCTACTCCCCTGAGAACAGCCCAAAAAGGCAGGATGAAATCGCTGGACTTGACCCCAAGGAAAATTGATGGATGGGATGTGCACCCAGGTGCTGGTCAGTTCCCACTTGTGAGAGCTCGCGTCCCCTCCCCCAACGGCTGCCAGAATGATCTGTCTAGAATGCAGAGCTGAGCATGTGACCACCCCAGCTATAATCCTTTCATTGCTTCCCACAGCTCTTGCAATCCCAGCCAAAGCTGACCCAGGGTCCTTCCTGTTCCAGGGCCTTGCTCAGCTCTCCAAGTTTATAATACTCCCCAGTACCCATCCTGTGTTCCAATCATGCACAACGCCTGGGGTTTCCCAAATACTTCTAGGTTGTATAGCCTGGCAATGACCTGGAATGCAGGGAAATGTGTTGAACTCTAAGTGTAGCTCCAAGTGCTCCCGTGGTCAGCTGGGCAGGGAATAATGTTAAGGCGAAGAACTTGAACCTGAACCAAAGTGAACTAAGAGAATGCTCACAGGCAGAGTCAAGATTCTTCTTAGAAATTTGGAGTTTGCTCTACCCCACAGGTAAATAAATGTCCATTCAAGATCCCAAGTTTCTAAGCCAAAGAGTTAAGATCTTATACTGGCAGCACATAGGTCAAATTAGTGCTGTTGGCACATTTTGCTTGGCCTATTTTCATATATTTAAGCCTATGGTTTAAAATTGGAGGTTTTCACATTAAAATCTGCATTTCTACTTTCTTTTTTAAAATGGCAAGATCTGCAACATAAGGCACAAAATCTTGCATGGCAAAAGCTGGAAATGATTACTACCCTCTTTAGGGGCAACAGGTGGGCTCCAGCCAGACACAGCCCCCTCCAGTCACCTGCAAACACTTATGCTCTGTACCCAAAGAGCTTCAGTCAGGCCACCAACCTGGCCCAGCCTGAAAGTATGTCTGCAATCGTTTTAGCCTGAAAAATGTTTAAAGCCTGTTGTAGAAACAATGCTATGTGTATCACCAAATCTTTTCATTTTCTTCTTTCTCTTCTTGGGAAAACCACTCTTTGAAGCTCTTTTGTACTTAAAGAGGGTCATGCGATTAGTTCTACCAATGGGCTCTGAGTAGGAGTGCCACATATCACCTCTGGGATAAGGCAACAAGAAGACCCTGAGCTACCTTCCACCACCTCTCTTCCCTTGATGTGATGATCTTGCCACTCAAAAGCAGCAGCAACTATAGGGGACTAGACTTTGCCTGAGAGAACAAGCAAAGCCACTGAGATTTAAGGGTTTGTTCATTACTGTAGCATAGCATAGCTTATCCTGACCAATATGAGCATATTGACCAAAACCATATCTTAGGCAGTTTGCTTATTATCACATAATAATAAGGCTGAAAAATCCTTTGCACTATAGTCATGAGTATATCCATTTTGCAAGTAATGCAAACATTTGGCAATGCCTGCAGTGGAACTCAGTGGTGATGGTCATGATTCCTTGTCCTGGCCAGTACCTCTGGACAGTCTCCTGGTTGGAGGGATGCTCATATATCACTGACTGCCCCAGGTATCTGAGGAAAGGGTATATTAAGGCAATCCTTTCTGACCACAGTAATTTCTTATGTACCTGCACTTTTTTTTGAACAGAAGAAGTGTTGCTATTGATTCCCCAAAGCATCCATGCTAGCCTTCTGAAATATGTTGATACATAAATTAATAAAGCAAGATGCAACATTAAAAACCAGTAATCCTCACTCAATGAATATTTCTAAATGGTGATATTCATATGCTGATTACACATTATAGCCAAACTTCCCACATAGAAATGAGATATGTACTCAGCAAATGGCAGGAAAATATTTTTAAAGGAATAAAAGGAGGAAAAAAAGAAAAAGAAGAAATAAATTGATGTATACATACATAACTGCCCTCCCCCCAAAGCATAATCAGTAACTCCTTATTCTTCCTTGGAATTGACCTCATTCAGTCATACACAAACATTGAAAGACAAGTGAAAACAAGACCCAGGCGCTCCACAACAGAGAAGATCTCAAAATAACTCCCAGAGCAGGTTGCACATATCAAATATTTCATGCACCAAGAAGAAATTTTACATATTTTCATTTTTCAGAAAATACATTCACTCCTTCAAAATCTCACTGGGACTTCAGGCAAAGATTTCCACAATTCAAATTTGACAGATTAGGACTTTAAACAGAATCAGCCATCAAGAATTTCCTATGCATTCATAGGCAACAGACAACTTTCCACCAGATTCTGTGGTTATTATCAGAGGAGGAAAGTAATTGGGAGTAATGGCTTGCCAGTGAGGTTTGTCATAATTGTGTAATAATCAAACACAATTTTTGCCTTTGAAAACAAAGTAGAAGCAGCAGAAAGTCACTGATTTAGTTATGTATTGCTGCATAACAACAAACATTTGTTATCTCACAGTTTCTATGGGTCAGGAGCCCAACCCCAACTTAGCTGGGTGGTTCTGGCCCAGGATCTGTCATGAAGTTGCAAGTCAAGCTGGCACAGATGTCATCTGAAGACTCAAAGGGTGATGAGGTGGGAACCCATTTCCAAGCTCACCTGCAAAGCTGTAGGTCGACCTTGGACCTCACATGGGCAACTCTTCAAGGACAACAAGAGATTAGGCCAAGAGGGATGGACAGAATCAGCAGTGTCCTGGAGAAGGCAACAGAACCTGACAACTGACAGTGTGTGTGTGTGGCAGGAGACGGGGGGAGGGCGAGAGAGGGGGAGGGAGAGAGATCAGATACCTACTTTATTGAAATTTCCAAGGGGACTCCAATAAATATCACCCCTCTTTCCTCTGCACCCAGATTCTGAAAAAATGAGACATAAAAGAGTAAAGAGGGTGGCTAAAATATCATCTTTCTCCTACCAGAGGTAAGCTGGAGGACACAGCTGAATGGGACGGTGCAAGGAGCCTGCAGGAGGATTCCAGCATTAGCCAGACTCCCCGACCCGGAAATCCCGCCCTGCCAGCAAGTCTCGCAGAATAAGGCAGAGCTGGACAAAACATTGCCAGCTCTTCTTCCCCAATTCACTGATGGGAAAAAATTCCTCCACTTCTCCAGGGGTGGAGTGAGCCCAATGCAGAAGGAGGCCTATAATTCAGCAGCCTTCACAGTCACAGAAAACCCAGGCCACTGTGTGAACGCAGGCCACACGGACGTAGGGAATCCTCCAGGCCCCATTTCCCAGACAGGGAGACAGAGACTAAGACTCCACAGCCAGTGACTCCAACACCTTGCTCAAATTTATTTGGGAAGGAATTTAAAGTCTTCTTTGCTGTCAAGGCCACCCAGCTGCTTTCCTGGGGCTCCGGTGCAGTCAGGGGCGAGCTGTGGACAGGACATAGAAAAGGAAGTGAGGCCAGGGGAGGGGGGATGCAGGAAGACAGGGACAGTCTGAGACCCTTTGCGACAAGACACTTCCCCCTCTTGATATCCCTGAACTGTCACCTGGGGGGCAGGGGCGATCCTCCTCGTGCCAAGGAGAAAACAGACTCGGATTGCTTAAGCGATGTGACCAAAGCCACACAGACCTAAGATGGCAGAGCAGTGGGGCCAACCCCGGGGTACCTTGGGTGGGTCTTTCCCATTCAACCCTCTTTGTAACACACCCACAAAGACTCTCCTGCGCTTGGACGAGGAGACGCTCCAAAGGAGAGGCGAGGGAAACTCTATGGAGGGGCCGTTTGTCATCAGGGTAAAGCCAGCAGGAGCCGGCCCTGAGGACAGGTGGCCCCAGCACATCACCTCCACACACCCATCAGCAGGGCCCTCCACAGTGGGGTACTGGAGGATCCCCCGGGGTGCAGAGAAACACGGGAGGATGTCTACTGCCACTAGAATTTCTGGCTTTGTGTTGACTTAGCAACATGTGCACACACTGGGGCAGGAGCCCACTTATTGCCCTTCCCCAAGGGGGACCCCAGTCCTGGACTCTCATCCCCGTGACTTCCAGGGCTGCGCCCCCACTCTCTGCTGCCCTGTCACTGTGCGCCCTCTGAGGACGCCTTGAGAAGCCTCTGGACCATCCCTTCCACTCCACAACTTCTCCCACCGCAAAAAGAGGCCACCTGGACTGGACTGGATGATGGGCCGTGCGCCCTGCCGGGCCAATGGCTGTCTCTGACGGTCTCCGCCTCTGTTGGTCTCTCGTCCCCACAGCTGCGCCAGGAGCACCTCAAGCCCCCAACACTTTGCTGAGCCTGAGGACGTCCCACGTGGATTCCGCCAAGCCAGGCCTCCTGCCTCTGAGTCTCCCTCTAGGCCTGCTGTCCTCGGACACTTTCATCCCACCCACCACCCTTCCCTCCTGTCTGCGTGAACACGGGGCTCCTGGCGCCTGGAGCCGAGCCCTCCATCTGCCTGCCGGGGACCCCAGGAGCACCAGCGCGCGGCCAGCCCTCCCCAAAGGAAAGCAAAGCCCTTGGGGCTGCATTTTTTTCTTCTTTGGCTGCCCAAATTCTCAAATCTCTTTTCCTCCCTGAATGCCCCACCAAGTCCCACCTTTTCCTCTTCCAGCACCTTCCACCTCCTCCATCCTCTGGTGACAGTTTTCCCATTGCTAGCCGATGGCTTTCTCAGTTCCAACTTCCCTGGCCACTCTCAGTTTTCTTCTTCCTCGTTCTCTCCATGTATTTTAATGAGAGTCACCACTCTTGCCTGGCTGTGGAATCACTCTGGAATTCATTTATTTGTTTAATGAAGACTTACTAGGGCTGGGCGCAGTGGCTCACACCTATAATCCTAGCACTCTGGGAGGCCGAGGTGGGCGGATTGTTTGAGCTCAGGAGTTTGAGACCAGCCTGAGCAAGAGTGAGACCCCGTCTCTACTACTAAAAAAAAAAAAAAAATAGATGTGGATGTGCATCATAGTTAGAAAGAAACAGAGGGCTGTGGCTAGTACATGTGTGGGAACCGATCTCAGGAAGACAGAAACACATGCACAGAGCCAGATCATGCTTGTGTGGATCTCAGAAAGAAGAAAGAGATGGGGCAGTTCCAGGTTATGTGCTGCTGTGGATGATAGTAATACAAAAGATGTGAACAGAGCAAGATCCCTTGTCAGTATGGATCAAAGTAAGAAAGAAAGAGATGAATAGGTTTAGAGCAGACCACATGCATGTATTAATCACTGTTAGACAGAAAGCTATGGGCAAGGCAAGATCATAGGTAGGTGTGGATTATATTAAGTGAGTAGGTTATGGGCAATTACTAATATATGGGTGGGTATGAATCACAGTAATATAGAAAGAGATGGGTAGTGATGGTATCACATGTGGGTATGGATCTCAGGAAGAAAAACAGAGATGGGCAGGGCTAGATGAAATCATGTGTGTGGATCACTAATACAGAAAGAGATGAGCATAACTAGATCACATATGACAGTGGCTCACAGTAAGGAAGAGAAGAAAGGGGCAGGTCTGGATCACATGTGGCTGTGGATTAAAGAAGGATAGAAAGTGATGAGCTGAGCCAGATCATGTGAGAGTATAAAGGACAGTTAGAGAGGTCCAGATAATGTGTGGACATGGATCACAGGAACATGGAAAAAGATGGGCAGGTGGGAGGGCAGGGGTCAGTTCACATGTGGTATGGATCATAGGAAGGCAGAAAGTAATGTGCAGGAGCAGGTCATGTGTATCCATGGATCACAGCTAGACAGAAAAGTGATGGGTGGGGTTAGACCAGATCATGTGTCACATTAAGAAAGATCACATTAAGACCAGATCACATTAAGAAAGATACAGGGCTGGGTCCAGATCGAATGTGAAAGTGACTTAACGTAAGACAGAAAGTGAAGGGCAGAGCCAAGTCATGTGTGGATATGGATCCCAGGAACATAGAAAGTGATGTGTAGAGCTAGATCATGTGTGTATTGGACCTCAGAAAGACAAAAATAGATAGCCAGAGCCAGACAATGTGTGGGTATGGTCTCAGGAAGACAGACAGAGAAGGGAGAGTGAGAAAATGTATGGGTATTTATCTCAAGAGAAAAGATAGATATGGGCAGAGTCAGATCTTGTGTGTGTGTGGATTCCATAAAGACAGAAAGCAAAGGGCATAGCCAGATGATTTGGGGTGTAGACCTCAGGAACACAGAAAGATGTGGGCAGAGAGAGATCATGCGGTGGGGGCATGGATGAGAAAAAGGGAGAAAGTCAAGGGCAGAGACATGTCATATGTGGGCACGTTAAAAAGGAAGACAGAAAGAGATGCTAGAATCAGACAGTGAGTGGGTATGGATATCATGAAGGCAGAATGGGATCAGAGGAGCCAGATCAAGCACAGGTATGGATCTCAGGAAGAGAAAAATCAATGTGCAGAACTATACCATGTTTGGTTATGAAACACAGGAAGACAGAATGCGGTGAGTAGAGCCAGATCATGTGTGGGAAGGGTAACCGAAGGACAGAGATAGAGCTGGATCATGAGTGGGTATGGATCTCAGCAAAGCAGAAAGAGATGGATATACACAGATCATGTGTGGGCAAGATCACAGAAGACAGATGTGCAGAGCAAGATCATGTTCAAGTACTGGGTACAGAAATACAAAGTGATAGGCAGAGCCAGATAATTTGTGGGCATGAATCTCATGACCGAAAAAAAAAAAAAAGTGATGTGTAGATCCAGATCCTTTGTCAAGATGGATCTCTGGAAGACAGAAATACGTGAGCAGAGCGAAATCTTGTGTGAGTGTGAATCACAGAAAGACAGAAAGAGATAGGTAGAGCCGGTTCATGTGTGGGCACAGATCACAGGAAGACAGACAGAGATAGAGCCAGATCATGTGTGGGTGCTGATCACAGGAAGTTAGAATCAGATGGTTAGAGCCCATTGACTGTAGCCCTTACTGTGTTTTCTGTAACTCAGAGTGTTCTTTGTAGCAGAGGAGGTACTCAATTTTGTGAAAGTTCTATGGATTCCTGAAAGGAGTGCATTCTCTTTTTTTTTTTTTTTTTTTTTTTTTTTGAGACAGAGTCTCGCTTTCTTGCCTAGGCTAGTGTGAGTGCCGTGGCGTCAGCCTAGCTCACAGCAACCTCAAACTCCTGGGCTCAAGCAATCCTCCTGCCTCAGCCTCCCGAGTTGCTGGGACTACAGGCACGAGCCACCATGCCCGGCTAATTTTTTTATATATATATATTAGTTGGCCAATTGATTTCTTTCTATTTTTATAGTAAAGACAGGGTCTCGCTCAGGCTGGTTTTGAACTCCTGACCTTGAGCAATCCGCCCGCCTCGGCCTCCCAGAGTGCTAGGATTACAAGCGTGAGCCACCGCGCCCGGCCTGCATTCTCTTTTTGAACTTGATGTCTATTAACAATGCCTTTTCAGTTACTTGAATATCTGTCATTTAATTTGACTTACATCTGCCAAAGGCTGAAAGATAAAATCTTTCATTTCTGTTGCGTTTCTGCTAAATTATCCATACAGTCTATCAGGTTTTGCTTTCTACTTTCTGAGTCTATGTAATTGATCATACACAAGATCATGATCTGTCATTGAACCTGTCATATGTAGCTAGTCCTGATGTGTTGACTGCTTTTTGCCTGTAATTCTTCCCCGCCTGGATCACTATTGTCACCGTGGCCTACTTTTTGTTCTCTTGCTGATCGATATTTTGTCCAGCCCTTTATTTTGAATGTTTCAGGCAAATGACAAGGTAGGAAAAAGCGCATAATTGTTTTAAAATCAATCCTTGAATCTTTTTAATGTGGGTGTTTAATCTGTTTATATATACTGTCATTAAATTAAGTTGGTCTTCTGACATAAGTTATGCTTTTTTCCTTATATTTTTGTTTCTGCCGCCTGCTAAATGGCTATGTTTTATTTCCATTTATTTTTCACAGTGATTCGGACATGACGTGGCCTGTGTTCTTGTAATTAAACAATTATTGTAAAAGCAATACACTGCAGAGACATCAGGAAGTAAAGATAAGCAAATGGAGTGAAACATACCCAGAATCCCACCCATCCCGAGACTCCCACTATAAACAGATTGGTGTATATCTTCCAAAATGTCTTCTAGACATGTAAACACATCTGTATATAAACACACAATAGAATCCCCTAGAGAAGTAACGCTACCAATCCCCGTCTGGGGCCTGCTTTGATGGACATGTCATGTGAATAGCTCTGCATGTGAACAAATAACTTTCCCCTATATAATTCTGAATGCCTGCAATGTATTCCATTGAATGGGGGTAACATAATTTAAACAGTTGCCCTATTGTGGATGCGTTTATTAACTCTTTGCTATTACTAACGAGATTGTGATGAATAGGCTTGTTAAAACCTTTCTCTTTGAGCAGATGGTGACTTCTGCAGGATAAATTTGAAGTAGTGACATTATTAAGTCAACAGGCATGAGCATTTTTCAGGCTTTTTGTATGTAATGCCAGACTACCTTCTGGACATGTTACACCAAATTGATGTCCCATTAGTATGTGTATTTGTATTAGTATTAGTATGTGTATACTAGTTCTGACCTTTGCTAAAGTTTTAAGAGGTGAAGAATCACATATATCCTGTTTTACTTCGTATTTCTTCAATTATGGGTTAAGTTCTACATTTTTCATGGGTGGGGTCAGCCTCCGGGATGACCCCAACGCTCCCGCCTCCTGGCGCTCACACTCCTGTGCGATGCGCCCTCCCAGAGTGTCAGGGCAGAGCTGCACGACCGATAGAAACCGCGGAAGCAATCGTCTGTCACTTCCGACACTAGGCCACAAAAGATATTTTTTGTTTTGTGTCATTCACGTGTTCTTTGTAGCTTAACATGTGCTCAGTTTTGTGAAAGGTGCATGGATGCCTCTGCCTCTCTCTTGGGTCACTTCTGACGCTTCTGCCTCGGCCTTAGGTGGCTTGTCCTGGAGGGAACCAGCTGCCCTGCCATGGGCAGCCCTGTGAGGAGAACTGGGGCCCACTGCCAAAAGCAAGAGTGGGACTGGGGGTTCCAGTCCACGTGCATGCAATGCAAGTGGGGCAACCAACAATCCCGGGACTGAGGATTAGCTGGGACACAAGACTTTCAGTGCTAACACCAATGAAGTTGCAGGCAAACCAGGATGAGTTGGTCACCTACACTTGAGTGAGCCATCTTGGAAGCAGGCCCCCCAGTCCTGGTCATGCCGCCAGATACCAACACTGCTAGTGGCGTCCTGGGTGTGACCTCCTGTAACATCCTGAGCCAGAACCATCACCCCCACCCCCTGTGCCAAGTGGCTCCCAGATTGTTTTTGTTTTTCTGCAACATTGTTTTGAAGACACGTTCCCAGATCTTTGACCATCAGAAACTGTGTGAGATCATAAATGTGTATTTTTTTGTAATTTTGTTCCACACAAATAACAAATACATTATATTTTTAAAACATCTTATAAGGATTAAATAGATGACAAAGGTGAAAATGTCAGCATTTGGGCAGAGATGGATAATTCAGTACATGTGCTATAGGAACGACTGTTTCGCCATGGGGGAAAAGATAAAGGCGATCAATAAAATGGTCACCATTGTATCGGTGACGTCTTACAAAGAAACCCACACGCCTACTAGAAGAGAGACAGGTGCATGTGGACAGAAGCTCACCCTTGCTCAGGGGCCTTGACCTTCAACACACACTCCCCCCACCCCTGCCCCCGTCACCCTTCAGGTCTTGGCAGAAGTGACACATCCTCAGGCAAGCAGTGCACATTCTTCTCCACCAGGTGAAGGTCACCTTTGCCACAGCTTGCACACTTATAAATTCCCTCGCTGTTTGTGTTCTTTAATGCTGTCTTCCCAGACAGACCGTAACCTTCCTGAGGTCCAGCGTTGTGCCTATTTAGTTTACGCTCTATGCCGAGCTGCCTATCAGTATTTAGCACCTTTGGGGCGTTTTCTCCTATTCACGTCCTGCTTCTTTCACACCAGGCTTTAAAAAATACAATTCACCAACAAGTGCTTCCGTCAGGCTCTTCTTGCCTTGGCTTCCACCTGCAGTGCTGCCCCCGTCGGGTCACAGGCTGGACCCCTACGCTCCACCTCCAAGAATTGGACCAGTCTCCTCTGCCTCCTTGGCGAGGGCTTGCTGGGTGTTTGGGAATCGACATAACCTGGAGGGAAAAGGCAAGAGGTGAAGCATGGCCAACCCACTAACGCCTGTACTTCATGGACTCTGAACTTTAACAAGAGGAAACCTTGGGGTAAAGTGGGGTGATGGCTCAGAATTTCCAATTTCAAAACCTGGCTAGCTTATCACGTGACAGTGATGCCAACTGCTGACAACGCGTCAAGGGCTGCTCTAAGAGTGTGAACTACCAGCGCGAAAGCAGGGTTTTGTGATACATGGAAAAGCCACCTGGTAGTGACATGGTTCACGGTGATGTAGATTTGGGTGGGCTCTCCTGGCAGGGAGAGACTTGTGAACACAGGGAACAGGGCATATTGGCAAATATGAGTCATGAGGGCTTTTTGGAAAGGGAAATTAATCCCTTTGTCTGAAAAGCAAATGTAACTAGAGAGATAATAACCGGGATAAACAAACCGAGAGACTGCTAGCAACTTTGCAGCGATCAAGCCTGGCAGTAAGACTTCCAGGGATTCACCAGAAGGTGGGAGAGGTGGAGGCACATTTAAGAGGGCAGAGTGTGGAGGGTGGGGGTGAAGGGCTGAAGGCCTTCCCTTTCTGATCATCGCTTCTTCCAGAAAGCACCCTCAGATCCCACCATAAGCTGAGGAGTTTCAGAAACATCTCTATTTTCATGCAACAGAATGGCACGCCTGCCATGCTGTGATTTATCTTAGATTTGTCTCTTCAATTCTTCCTGATGTTTTCTACGTGCTTCCCAATAATATTTGTGGACAAAGGAGAGTTAACGCTTTGCACCCTATTGTTTTAAACCTATTACTTCAACTTTGTTTCCTTTTTAACCACATCAGGAAGAACAGGTGTTTCTTAGTTGTGGGTGGCCTGTTTTTGACTAATACTAAGAAATGTCAAGCAAGGAGTCTAAATATTTATCATTAATTTACTGAAATTCTCGGTAGATTGAATTTTGCTTTTCTCTAGACATTTCTGAAAACAGAGCAATGTGTCTGCATATTCTGAATACTTTTCTTACGCTTTTTATTATAGAAATTTTCAAACATACATCATAGTAGAGATTTGTATAATGGATTCCCATGTATGGCCTCAACAACTATCAACATCAAACCACTCCTGTTTCATCTACACCTCCTTCCCTGGTGGATTCTTTCAAAGCAATCCGAGATATCATCTCATTTAATTTGTAAGATTTTATAATGTATTTCTAAGCAATAAGGGCACCACCCTTTCAAAATATAATCATAATACCATTAGCACCATTGTTCAAAATGAATAATAATGCTTTAGTGTCATCTAACATCACTTTTTCCTGGATTGTCTCATACATGCCTTTTCACTGTTGGCTTCTTTTCATAGGACCTAAACAAGGTCTGGGCATTGCATGTGGTTGACATGTATTCTATAACCATTCTAACTTCCTCTTTTTTTCCCTTGCTGGATTGCATTTGTTAAATGTCTTGCTCAAATGTGATGGCTTCATCCTAGTATCAGCTAATGCCTAAAGGGAAAACATACGTTTACGATAAGGCTTTTTGCTTATGACAATGGATATAATGTCACATTTCAAAGTCTCCTTTGTAGTTGTGAGTTTGGGCAGATCTGATTAGATTGCTTTTGTTTTAATTTGTGCTGTGATTGTTGCAAAGCTCAGATGAGCTCTGCCAGTTTTTAGCTGTTCCCTTGGGCTTACATTATTCACCTTCAATTCAGTTAATGCAGTTTCTTTACATTAACCTTTTACAACCACCTGTTCAGCTTTTGAGAGTGGACATTTTGAGAGTGGACATTTATGCCAGCCATTTTTTGCACATTTTAACATCTTTGAAATTGGTTTACATATTATAATCAATGGTCAGTGATCGTTTAATAGACAGCATTTCCTTTCCTATTTGGTCCATTAAACAATGGCTCATCTTACAATCAAAGGAGTCTTAGATTTAGTCTATACTAGTTTATTTAAACGAAGTAATAGTAATATAAAGGCCCCTCTCTGTGGAACTTCTCTGAACAGTGGGCAACCTCTACAGGACGGACATGCTGAGGGAGGTGAATGAGTCAGGGTTCAACGAGGAACACACAAACCATTCTAAGTCTTCAGAATGGAGGTGGTTTAATACATTACCAGCTTATACAGCTGCGGGAAGGCTGGGGTCCAAGGTGAGGAAGTCTCTAGAAATCCAGGAGGGCAAGGACTGCAGGGAAGCTTCCCCATGGTCTCAACTGCACAACTGAAGGGAGTGAATACCAAGACCACAGCCAAAGGCTGCTGGCAAACCCATCTGCCATGGACACTCAAAGGCCTGGCCTGTGCAGCCACCAGAGGGAAATTGATTCTCCTTACCTTCCTCCTTCCAAAATCACGACAGGGCGTGAATCTAAGAAGCCAACTCTACTGGCAAAGGAGGGTGGAAGTATCGCTTCCAGGGTTTATGCCTCTAATGGGGAGGAACCGAGAAGAGCTGGGATGGTGGCAGGTACCGACAATGTGCAGCACTTTTGCACACTCTACACTAGTGAAGACATATGTTAACTGCAGAGAAGCTTCCCCTCTCTCCTCTTACATGAATACAAAAGGAAGGTGGAATATACATGTCCTGCTCCCACTGAATTGACTTCTACCCCAGTAGAGTGTGCACACCCCACCCTGCCCCTGACATCTGTGGACTTGAGCATCCAAGGCCAGCCAAAGCAAGTGGAGAGGTGAGGCCAAAGGTGGAGTGGGGCTTGCAGAGGCCATAACCCTGCCCTGGCCGCCCCCTTGCCCGAGGGATTATTTCCACAAAGAAAGGTGTTTAAGTGCTTTGGTTCTTTGGCTGAAGAATGAGACACACAACTACTGAAGCATTGTGACACACCACTTATTGTCACTTGGGGGTGACTCACATGCTCTATCATAAGCGTCTTGAGGTTCTCCTTTTCGTGAATCTTGGTTCAACTCAATTATGTTCTAGGCAGCTCAAGGGGTCCTGGGAGTCAGGTCCCTTATTTCTTGAGGATCTCCCCTCAGTGCTGAGAGTGCCCCTAAGCCAGAGACCGCGACGCTGTAACACTAGAGCTGCCTCTAGGTCGGCAGTGAGAGTGGCCAAGCTCAGCCCGAGTATGTGCTTACTGTGGGGAGTTGCTCTCAAGGTCCAATTTCATCAACCTGACGGACAAAACGGGGCAAACACCAGCGAGGGAGAGGAAGGAAAACTGTCTTCCACGCACTGCAATGGTGCGCCCATCTGTACGTCCTCTCTAGCCTAGAGCCCTCCCTCTCCGCCTGGATCAGCATCAGAGGACTCTGTACACAAGGCCCAGCACCAGGCTGCAGAAAGAGCCCCCAGAAATTTAAACCTATTTCATTTACTCAGCCAACCGTGAGTACAATCCTTTCTGTAGCATGAAAAAGCAGTGCTTTTTTCTCATTACATTGTTACTAGGCACAATATTTACGTTTTAATTTCAAATATTACAGAAGGGCATGGCATTTTTATGCCCATAGGACGCCTAGGTTTAACAGTGTGGGAAATCTCACTCTAGAACATGCACTCTAAGACATTCCAACAGTGAGAAATCACACAGACGAAAGACCAACACAATGTTAGGTATGCCTGGAAGGTCTTAGAGCTCAAGGTACAGAATTCTGCTGGCTTTGGAGGGTCAAAGGATGGACTGAGAGGAAAAGCATGAGGAAAGATCATTTGAGAAGCCTGGAAAATGCACGTGAAGGGTAATATGGCATGATAGTCTCTGAACTAAAAATTTACAAACCAGATAGGGAAAAAAAGGGGCACCTAATTACCCAAGTCTCAGACCACTCAAGTTGGCACTCCCGGTCCTGTCCGTTGATCATCATCCCTGGAGCCTCAGTCAGGGCCCCACTGTCTCCAGTGAACAGCAGGACACACCGCTGAGCAGCAACAGCACTAAGAGTTTCTGGGGCCCTCGGCATGGAGCAGAGGCTCCTGGAGTGGGGGTGGAGGGCAGATAATTAAGGCTACTCAGCTGTAACCCTGATTCTCCGAGGATATCCCGCGACGTGTGCTGGGCCATCTGAAGGCAAAAGGCCAACAGCAGGTGCACCCGGGAGGCGGCCTCTGGTGCCCACCAGAGTTGCCAGCCAGGTGTGTGAACTCAAGACAGGATGAGATATCTGAGGGGCACTGGTATTTTCTAGCATGCTCACGTTATCCATAGTATTATGAGCAGAGATAAAGCTTGTTGATATAACTTCTTACAGGTCCCCTGGGTCTCATTTAAGGCCCCGATAAGAAATCAGCTCTTTGCTCCTAGGTTATCTGTTTACCAGTAGAATCAGGGCAGATTTAAAAATTCAAGTATTTGGAAATATAAAGCCACAAACTAGTTACTAGAGTGACTCTTTTTCAATTCTAACAAATTCATACATTAATGTAATGCAGCGAAAGTAAGTAAAATCAAACCTGAGGCTTTGACATTCATTGCTGCAGTTAACTTTATTGTATTTTAAAATATGAAAATTACAAAATGTAGTAGTTATATAAACACCTGAGGACTGTTCAACTGGGTACAGCATCTTCATATAAACAATTTGAAAGAAGACCGAGTTTTTAAGTACAAATCTTGTCTTATAACATATAAGGAATAACATAGATGAAGCCATTTTTTAAATAGTTGCATTCAAGCCTAAAGAATATTTGGTTTTCTAAAAAGAAAATGTACATTCTTGCCCCTGGTGAACATTTTATTGGCATTTACAACAAATGGCTAATACTTTTATAACTAATTCTCATAGATTATAAACATTACACCAAAGTTACACAAAGTAATAACAATAAACATATAGCACCATTTCCTCTTAAAGGTTCTAACTTATAAAGCCTCAAACAATTAAGTCAGAACTAACGTATCTTTCAAAGTGTAGCAGAAAAAATGGCTCAGAACTAAGCAAATTAATTAGAAACATTGCATAGGACAGAGAACTTCCCTGTATGAAAACCAATCTATGGATTGTTTCTTATCCCCTGAAGAGTAAGCTGAGAGGTACTGGTGATACAAACAATGCACATATTTTTTTTTAACAAAATAAAAACATCTAACTATATACATAGTTCATCATTACCTCCGTGGCAGTGCAAAGTGCCATATTCAAAAAGAAAAGATTTACTTGTGTGTATACCTACAGGTATAGAATATATAAATATGGTAAAGTATCATATGAAGAATAAGCACATACAATAAAATATATCTTTTAAAAATTTGGACACAGGTATCTTCATATAGAGATGTGAGAACTGAATGCCTAGTTATACATCCAAGCTTAGCGAAAATATGTAAAGTTTTAAAATAATAGGCATTTCATTGAAAAAATTTTAAAGACTCCATCCAAACCACCCTTGTAGTATAAATATCTCCTGCATAAAATTATCATTCTATCTAACTTATAGGTTTAAAAAATTTATTAAAAACTGATAAGAACACTTTATGAAAGCTTATAAGCTTTTTTCCTTTAAATATGAACAAATACAACATATAGAGAAATAATAAAAGAAGGGAAAATAATTTATATGGCTATTCCCTTTTCTGGAAACTGGTAGAACACGAACAGATTATTGAAGAGTATCAGATAAAATATTTGATGAAGAGATGATATCTATAGGTTCACCTTTAAGTTCTCTGTTGAGGAAAAATTCTCATGGATTTAATTATATATGTTGTCAATCCATGATATTTTCCCCTTTGGGATTTAGCTGTTTTGGTTCTAGATATAAAGATTAACCAAAATCAAAGGATTTTCTGTGTTTACTCCAGACGTATGTAAAGTGTACAATGAAATAATGAACAGAAAAAGAACAAACTTCCAATTTGAATGTGCTAATACTAACATGTTAAATGGTTTTTTAAAAAGTGGACTCAATTGTTAACTCAGTTCTATAATTCTGATAAAATATTTTTATAGGAACTTTCTATAAAACAAAAACTTCTAAGAGAAGAAAAATACTTTTAAAAGTATCAGTACACCTGAGAATTATGTCCAATCCAAACTTACACCTTTTTTTAATTATATTTTCCTTCTTTAAGTTTTTCAATGTAGTAACATAACTTTAATGCTGGCCCCAGCTTCAGCCCCATATACTTCATCATCATATCACTCTTGAGTAGTAGCAGAGCCTTCCCATCAATTTCCTACAGAGAAATGGAAATTATAATTAATAACGTTTTCATATTTGTCAAGTTATTTATATTTATAAGGACATGTAAAAAAGAGCAGCCGTACATTCCAGATAGTCTCTGAATATGCATTTATGTCCTGAAAACTATTAAAAATACAATTTGTAGAATAAAGCATTTGATAATTTGTAAAATTTACTTCAAATTTTAAGAAAAAGTAAATTTAACCTTGTATTTTCAAAAAATGTCATAAGCATCAAACTATCTGATTTTAAATACGAGGTATTGAATAAAATACTACACATATCTATGACAAAGGGTCAAAAACTATAAATGGTAGAAATGAATTTCAGACGGTCATTAACTTTCTGAGAAGGGTTGGGAATATGTCAATATCAATGCAAACTGTAAATGTACTATATAGTGCTGTCTTTATGTTAAAAGTTAATCAGTTAGTTATCTGAAGCTGGTTAGATGCTAAAAGTACTGATTTTCTTAGAATATTGAAAAGGATACCTCAGATATTAGATCACTAATTTGATTTATTACAAAACACTGAAAATACTACTTAACAGTCACAAGGCATCCTCCTAATATTCTTTATCATCTTAATTAACCAATTTATGTCATAAAAGCATATTATCTGGTATTCATGAGTTCCTGTTTAAAATAAAGCTGCACTTAAATAGTTGCTGGATTCATTTGGTATCATCACAAGAAGGGTACCCTGTTATAGCTTGTGGTCACCCCCTCCTACTCATGGTCCTGAGGCCGAGCTGGGAGTGGGGGCGGGGAGGATCCTTGTATCTGTCATTACAAATGGTAGGTACACCTGAGAGTGGTGATGCTCAAACATCATCTCTTGAGAATTTGTGGCCGGTGTTTATGTATTAGGCATTGAATATCCATTTAAGGAACAGATCATTAAGCTACCATTTAGGATCTAACCTTGGGAAAAATAACCTTTTTCACACATGGAAAAATCAGTTGATAGGGTTCCCCCACCATCCACACAGTATCCATCTGAAGGGCCTGCACAGAGGTCATTCAAAGGCATTACGGCAGGAAAACCGGATCAAAAGATACATTACATGTTGCCTGAAGAGGTCGGCGAGGGGGCCTGATATCTGAGGATCTGTATGTTTCATAAACTGTATCACTTCATCCACAGACCAGGTTGAAGGGTCCTTAGAGAAGCCTTGTTTCAGGACACTGGGGTCAGGTACAGCTATATAACTTGGAGCTTCAATGGAAAAAAGACAAATCATACTTGACCTGATCATTATCCTGAAAGAAGAGATGTTAGGTAGGGAATAATGGTCTCATTCCTGGAACGTTCTTTTAAGTACCCCAGCAAGTACTCAAGACTCCAACTGTAAAATCTAGTGAAAGCCTATAAAAAGATGATGTGGGGATAGCTACACAGAGCATCCCATCTGACCTCCCCCAAACAACAAAAGCAGGTTCAGAAATTACCTTAAAGCTTCAAAGACCATAAAACAGATCGAACAATCCAAGGCTTCTTTGGCCACAGGCAAACATAGCAAAAGATCTGTTACTTGGGTAAAATAGGTTCATTTAACCTAACCTATGACTCTCTTACTTTAAGTATTTCAATGACTTTCTCTCAATCTCTCTCTTGATATCCATAGATTAGGTTTATTTTACCAGCTAAGTACAGTGGAAATTCCCCAAATTTACAGTTTTGTGATTGTTTAAATGTGTTCACTTTAATCAACAAACTTCAGTGACCCCATTATCTTGAAAAACCAAATTAGTTCTTTTACCATACTCTCTCCCATGTATTCAATAAGGATATTTTTAGCATCACTTCTCTCATTAGATTCTCATCTTTCATGGCCTAAATGCTAATCTGAATTTTGAAGAAAATAACATTTTCTACTGAGCTAGGTTAAGAAGTAACTTTAACATTTAATTCCTCTTTCATGTTTAATTGCATAGTGATAGATATTCTGGTTGAAGGTTTATATGTTTAAAAAAACAAATAAAAAACATGAAACAATTTAAGTGATCATACCTCAAATGGTTTTAGCTACGCTCTTCACTAAATTGTGATGGAATCTGTGTCTTGACAAGTATTCATTTACTCAACCAGAGCTCTCAACTCCCTAAAGTAAGTGTGTGATAACTGAAGTGGGTTTTGTACTTAGCCTTGTTTCTCTAAGCAAGGACTGTCAACACAAATTTGATGTGGTTTTTTTTTTTTTTGCGTTTGAATTAGCCAAAGGCATACTGCTTCTTTCCTATCATCTGGACTTTGGCCATTTTAGGAGCATTTTACCCAGCGGAAGGGTAAAGAAAAACAGAAGATAAAAGAACTCACAATGGATGTGAAATAAAAACTCTATACCAAAATATATCCTCCTTTCTATTTGTCAGAAAAAAAAAAATGTTCCTATCTACCAAGAAATTCTGCTGGGCTGTATCAATCCAAGTAAAAACAATGATGGCATAGACCATGCCATGCCTAAAGCATTCTGACAATTTAGACAGAAACACCATCTCCTTTAACTCAACAAAGATGTAATTTAACATTAAAAAATTACTGGCAAGGCTAATCATCTCTCTAAATTAACTTACATTTTTGTGAGATTTCTGGTTTCTGTCATCGTAATCTGGTATAATTATGTCTTGAATAACATGTAACTAGTTTTATGGATTACTACAGATAAACTATATGTAAAGATATGATTTCTGGTATAAAAGTATTTTTACACTAAAAACTATAAGATTTTCTATTTATAGTATATTATGGAAGAATAATTTAATTGGGCTTGTATCTTCAAAACAATCAGAGAAGTCTGTAAACACTACCATTAGAATAATTATATGAAACAAACTAATCATGTGGAAAATAAAGTCTAGTCATGCTTTTCTCCTGAATAGCTGTCTTATATATATTGGGATATCAATAAATATTCCTCCCCTGCCCAAAAATGTTATTAGATTTCTTTCCTATAATAAAAGGTCAGCAGTTTTTTAATTCAAATAATGAATGTTGTGTGAGCACCACTGGCTGTCAGGAGTAGATTCAGCTTTAAGTAACAGTTCCACTGCCTTAAATGATCATAAATATATCTCTAGAAGGTTTCAAGTGAAATGCTTACCTATTCTCTGGAGATGCAGGCAGCACAGGAGTTAAGAGTGTGGCCCTGGAGCCAGAGTGTCTGGGTTCAAGGACTGGCCCAGTCACTTTCTAGCTGAGGGACCTTAGCCAAATGACTTCAGATTTCTCACCTGAAAATGTTTACCAGCACCTACATTTCAAGGAATTGTTGTAATGATATAACGTATGAGGCCATATAAAATATTATGTGCCTGGCGTATAATGTCAGATAGTAATGAAGATGATGATGATTTCTATTAGCATTTAATACCATTGTTATCATTAAGTAAATTACCATTTCTATTACCATTAAGTAAATTACCAGTAAGTAATGTTATTACTCTTAGTCTTTCTATTCCTAGGAAGACCGAAGGCTAGCCTTCTGAAGCCCAAATCCAGGCTACTTTGACACAATACTGATTAGACAAATATCTGGAAGATGTTCAGCATTAGAAATAACCTTGTAGAGCCTTTTACTGAGAAGGCCTGTCTTCAAAAGGTCATATGCTTGAAGCTCTGACTCAGGTGGAGCACAGGCAATATATGTAACCTAAACATTTGTACCCCCGTAATATGCTGAAATAAAAAAATTCTATCAAATTAAAGAAATGAAGCGACAACAAGAAATAAAAAAAAGAATTCAGGGTATACTACCCCTTATTGAATAAGCATCTATCTTTAGACTCTCTGCAAACCATGTCATTCTAAAAGTAGAGATAATCTCCAGAGAAGGATGAGGGATGAGGGTGGCAACATTGTGTCACAGCATGTGTGCAGCATGGTTGCCCATAGATAACATCTGTGATGAAAGGCAAGGGAGTTACCTGGTTCCCACTTCCTTCACTCTTCGACTTTGCCTAGATGCCTACTTGGAGAAAAAGGACAAAATACTTATTCCCACCCTTACTATCCTTCACCCTGAATCCTTAAAAGGATACAGGGTATTCACCCTCTTTGTATATGGAAGGCTATTCTGCCTCTTTCCAAGTGGCAACAGGATACTGCCCTGTTGATACATGCCATGTCTTCCTGTTGGGTCTGAGGGAGGATGTGGACAATGTGGAAATGGTGTGGCTGCAGCAATAGGATGCCAGAGCCCAGATCCAGCAGCCACACACAGGTTGGGGTCAGGAAAGGTCTCAAGAGAGAGAAAGAAGAGAGTATACCAGAAATAGGGAGAGGGAGTGTGTCTTTAGAGTCCCCAGAGTCACGGGAGGTTTTTGAGTCCAGACAGTACCCAAGGAAATAAATTACAACTGCTAACAAACCACTAATTTGAGAAATCTCGAACAGAGACAGAAATGGTTGATGATCCAGATCCCCAGAGACAGTTCTGTGATGCCATGAGGATCGGGGCATCCATTATGGTTCGACCCTGATAGTGATGTGAAAGGCAGGACTCCCTAATTTTGGCACTTTCTCTAATGTGATATACTCTCAAGGGGATACTGTTGGGCATGGAAACCTCAAGGGGAAAGACACACACATTGGTTGAGAATCACTGTTTTTGAATATACCTTCATTTTTCCTCTGCACTTGGCATTTAACTTCATGGTAACTGCTCTTGGTGGATGGTGCTGAACTTGAGGTGCCTGGCATATTTTGAGAAAAATTTCTCGCGACCGAAGTAGGAGTATACATAAGATTTCTACAGGCAGGATTCAAAGAACTTCCTGAATTTAAAGACAAATTTTCGGAATATTCAGGAAGCTTTTCCTCTTTGGGCATGCCATTTCCCTCAGGAGGTACTGTTTCTTCTACAGGGAAAGAAACAAAGAAAGTTACATTCAATAGACTTATAGCTCAGATACTATTAAAAGATCAAAAATTCCATCTCCAACCACAGTTTACTTAACTGATACTATATGGAACCACAAACCTCTAAGTACATGGCCATCTCCTCCTTGGCATTGATACCAATGGACACATTTATTCTATGACATCACTTATATTTACCATGGTAACTTACTATCCCTTGTCAGTCTTGCCACCAAAGCTGTGAACAACTCACTAAAGCATTCATTTTTAGGAAGGCAGTTCTTCATGATTTGTTATAATATGATCATACAGTCGGTTTCTAACGTTTTTGTACTACTTGGGCAGTTAACAGTTTCACCAGAGAAAGGTGCTAGGTTTTTCTATTCCTCTTTCTACCAGTTTCTAGAAATGTAAGGCTTCATAGAAAAGGTTATTACAATTATTTTTTTATATCTAAGGAGAAATGACAGCTGTGTACTTCTCAAAGGAATGAAGTGCTCAACAAAGCTGCCAAAGTAGTAGCCTAATTGCCAGCAAATACACTTCCCTACCCCTAATACCACCACCCCAAGAGTATATGTTAAGTGACATTAGAGGAACTTTTCTTCCCAATCCTGGGGCATGGAAATGCCATTTACCTTTACATGCATACACCATTGTTTTGGGTAACTTAGGAGAGAGAGGAACAACAGAAGGTAGAGGTTTTTCAGGAGATCGTTTGATGCTTTTCTTTTCTAATAGCTCTTCTTTTATTGCTTTAAAAAAAAAAAGGTTCTGTTATGAGTTAAATACTCAGGCATTTTCATATCAGTATGAAACACTTGTTTCTAAATAATCTGCCTAGTATAACTTCATCAACAATTTGTCAATTATTTGTACACAAATAATGTGTGTTTATTTCATCCTGTTAAATATTTCCACTGAAATAATATTCAAGAGTTAAAAGCATTTCCAGAAGGAGTATGTCTAGGCTTCTTTATTCTAGGGTCGTCAGATCTCTCTAAATACCTCAGAAGGCAGTGAGACAACCCATTATGTGTCTTAAAAGGCCTGGAAAAATTGTTCCCATGAGCCAGAAGAGTTAAGACTTAAGAAAAGTTAAAGGAGAAGATACGGTACAATGGATACCCCATATTGTAGACAACAATCCTGGCCTTAGGGCTACTCTTACAACTCTATTGTTTACTTATAATTCAACCAAATGTACTTCTACCTAAAGGATCACTCTTTTTTTGGGGGGGAGGGGGTTTATTTTATTTATTTATTTTTTATTTTAGTGTATTATGGGGGTACAAGTGTTAAGGTTACGTATATTGCCCATGCCCCCCTTCCCACTCGAGTCAGGATCACTCTTTAAAGCATGACTATGAAAGTGAAGATAGCTTTAATTATCAATTATACTCTAAGTATCAACCAGCATCTTAATTTAATCTCCAACTAAAAGGAAAAATAAGGTATAATAGAAATCTAAAAAGTCTGATAATAGACCTCAAAAGGGAAGAGAGATTGCAATGAGGAAGTACCAAAGGCAAAGTTCATCTGGCTCAAAGTTTTGGCTGGGGACATCAAAATCATATGATGAGCAACCTTTAGCAATCTAGTAATACTGACTGAATACGAATGAGTACAAGAGACCTCTTACCACTTGAGTTTTATTTTTAATCATGGGCTATAAAACCAATAGGCAAAATATAGTGCATGAAAAATATTTCTATAATTAATTGAGGCACTTAAAGTCTAAGGAAAGAAATTGGCTTTTGTTATACCCATTTAATGATATGGAAAATTCTAGTGCTACAATATAGTTTTCCATAGATATTTGTTTCTTCAGAATCTTAGCAAGATTAGAAAAAGTCTTCACTTATCTTTTATTTGTAATATACTAATGCTTTCTTTATGAAGTTTATGACACTGGTGCATGATCTATTATCTGGGGCTGAAATAAACATAAAATTGACTTCTGCTTCTGGGTATTGTAGTAAGCTAAGGCAGGAAAGTGTTCCTACAGAGGTAACTAAGAAAAGCCTGGTAATTTACAAAATACTTTAAAAGTCATCATAGAGGGGCACTTCCAGGATGATTGATGAAAAAGACCTCTGAAAATCCACTCCTTCACAGAAACATTGAAAACACTGGCAAAACCTGTCAAAATTAACTTTTTCAAAACTCTGGAAATTAATTAAAAGCTTGCCATAATACAAACAGCATTTAATCAAGAAAAATGGCTGAATCTCAGAAAGAACAGCAAATTCTGTGGAATTTTAACTTGCCCTCATATGACCCGCCCCCAACAGATTTACACAATAGCCTTGAAAACCAATAGCTTCACAACTACAGTAGGTGTGAAAATCAGCAGCCTAGTGGTCACTAGAGGGGGGTGCACAATGGGTTTAGAGCTCTCCAAAAGTCCCATCCTCAGAGAATTGTCACTATTTGATCCTGCAGCTCACAGAAAAGTTCCTTCTCAGGGCTTATCTTTATTTGACCTGAATCAGAGCCTGCTGTGTGTGAACAATCCCATTTCCAGGACATTTGAGGGGGGAAAAATGGTGGCAACTGTTTAACTTCATAGCTATCTGAGACAGCATTACCAGTTGGGGCTAACAAGAGGCTGACAAGAGCTTATGAGGATAAACTAAGTAACAAGATGTCCAATTAGGGGACTTTGAAAAGTACTGACATAATTCCTGGGAATCTAAAAGGTCACATGCATGTGCAGGGCTATATGTATACATGTCCAGGAAAGACCTGAGAAGGCTCTGTGCAAAAGCAAACTTATAAACTGCCTTAAAGTTTGAAGTGTTGGAGTTATGTCCCAATACACAGAGAATCCCTTGGCTAAGTCTGGGAGACATACTGGTTCTAGGCATTTAAGGAAATCCCTATCAAATCATTAGCAGACCACACTAAAGTAACCAAGCAGACTTTAATGGTCACATATGACAAAAAATACAGACTTTATAGAATTAGTCCAGGGAAGTCACTAAATAGACAGCACCAGCAAAAACAACAGATCCTAGAAAAGAGGAAGGAATCTGATTTCCAGAGCTGCCACATAATATGATTTAAGAACGTTAAGTTTTTATCTCCTTGGGTCTAAGGTCGTAAAAAAAAAAAAAAAAAAAAAAAAAAGAACGTTAAGTTTTTAACAACAAAAAAAAAATACGGGACATGCAAAGAAACAGGAAAGTATGGCCCATCCATAGGAAAAAATATTAGTTAATAGAAACTGTCCCTGAGGAAGATCAGACAGTGAACTTACTAGACAAAGACTTTACATCTGCTATTATAAATACGTTCAAGAAACTAAAAAAAATCATGTCTGAAGAACGAAAGTATAAGAACAATGTCTCACCAAATTGAGAAAGAGAGAGAAATTATAAAATAGAACTAATTAGAAATTTAATAGTTGAAAAAAAATAAATGAAATGAAAAATTCACTAGAGGGTCTCAACAGCAGATTTGAATTGGCAGAAAAAGAATCAACAAACTTAAAGAAAGGTCAATTGAGATTATATAGTCTTAGGATCATAGGGAAAAAGGAATGAGGAAAAATAAATATACCCTCAGAGACCTGTGGGACACCATCAAGCATATCAAAATATACAAAATGGGAGAATCTCAAAAGAGGAGAGAAAGAAAGGGACAGAAAGAATATTTGAATGAATGGCCCAAAGTTCCCTAGATTTGATGAAAAGCATTAATATGCACATCTAAAAAGCTCAACAATTTCCCAACTAGGATAAACACAAATAGATTCACACCTAAAAAACAACAAACTGTCAAAAGCAAAAGACAGAGAGAATCTTGAAATCAGCAAGAGAAAAGCAAATTATCACATACAAGGCATTCTCAATATGATTAGCAGCTGACTGCTCATCAGAAATCACAGAGGTCAAAAAGAAGTGGGCTGACATCCAAAGTGCTGAAACAAAGAAACTGTCAATGAAGAGTTCTATATCCAGCAAAGATAACCTTCAAAAGTGAAGGAGAAAACATGAAATTCCCGATAAACCAAAACAGAATTCCTCACTAGCAGAGCTATCGTATAAGAAATACCAAAGAGATCCCTCAGGCTGAAATGAAAAGACATTAGACAGTAACTCAAATCCATATGACAAAAATAAAGAGCACCAGTAAATGTATTTTTGTTTGTAACCCTTTTTTTCTCCTTTCTCATTTAAAATACAACTACATAAAGAAATAATTATAAAACTGTGTTGAGAGATTCATAATGTATAAAGATCTAATATGTTTGACAATAGCACAAAGAAGGGGGGAGGGAACAGAGCTATACTAAAGCAAAATTTTTGAATATTAAAATTAAGTTGATTATAATCCAAACTAGATTAAGATGTTAACTGTAATCCCCAAGGCAACTACTAAGAAAATAATTTGAAAAATGTAGTAAAAGGAACTTCAGAAGAAACAAAATGATTTATAAGAAACTGATACAAAAGAAGGCAATAATGGAGGAAGAGACAATGAAAAAAAGACAATACTTACAGAAAACAAATAGCAAAATGGTAGATGTAAATTCTACCTTATCAGTGATTATAGTAAATATAAATGAAATAAACACTCCAATCAAAAATCAAAGATTGGCAAATGGATAAAAGAAAACATGATCCAACTACATACTTGTAAGAGGCACACTTTGGATTCAAATACACAAATAGATTAAAAGTAAAAGGTTGAAAAAAACAGACTATCTAAATTATACCCCCCAAAGAAACCAGAATGGCTGTACTAATATCAGACAAAATATACTTTAAGATGAAAATTGTTACTAGAGAAAAAGGACCTTTCATACTGTCAAAAGGGTCAATCCATCATGAAGGCACAATAATTATAAATATACATACACCTAACAACACAACTTCAAATATATGAAGCAAAAAACTAACCAAATTGAAAGGAAAAATAAGCATTTCAACAGTAATAGTTGGAGACTTCACATCCCACTTTTAATAATGGATAGAACAACTAGGCAAAAGATCAAAGATATAGAAGACTTGAATAGCACTACTAACCAACTAGATCTCACAGATATCTTTAGAACCATCTACCCAACAACAGCAGAATATATATTCTTCTCAAGTGCATATGGAACATTATAGAAGGACCATATGTTGAGCCAAAATTAAGTTTTAATAAATTCGTAAGTACTGATAAAATATGTTCCTTATCACAATGGGAAAAAATTATACTAACAGAAAGAAATCTAGAAAATTTATGAATAAATGGAAATTAAACACCCCCCTCAGTAAGCAATCAGTAAAAGAAGAAATCATAAATGAAAGTAAAAAATACTTTGAAATAAATGAAAACAAAAACACAACACAGCAAAACTTAGGGGATGCAGCTAAATCTGTGCTTAGAGGGAAATTTATTGCTGTAAACACATTACAAAGAAGCTCTCAAATCAATAATCTAAACCCACCTTAAAAAACTAGAAAAGAAGAACAAAATAAATCAAGCAGAAGGAAGAAATAATAAAGATAAGAGCAGAAATAAATGAAATAGAAAACAGAAAAACAGTAGAGAAAAATCAATGAAACCAAAAGTTAGCTCTTTGAAAAGATCAACAAAACTGACAAAGCTTTAGCTATACTGACCAAGAAAATAAGACAGAAAACTCAAATTACTAAAATCACAAATGAAAGTAGAGATATCACTATATACCTTACAGAAATAAACAGAATACTAGAACAACTGTATGCCAACAAATTGGATAATGTAGATGAAACTGAAAAATTCCTGGAAATACAAACTACTGAAAGGGACTCAGGAAGACTAGAAAGCCTGAATAGACCTAAATTAAGCTAAAATACCAAATAAGTAATTTTTAAAACTTCCCACAAAGTAAAGCCCAGGCCCTGACAGCTTTACTGGTAAATTCTACCAAACATTTAAAAAGAATTAGCACCAATCCTTCATCAAACTCTTTTTAAAAAAACAGAAGAGGAGAGAACACTTCCTAATGCAGTCTATGAAGCCAATATATTACCCTGATACTAAAGCCAAACAAAGACATTACAAGAAAGAAATTACAGCTCAATATCCATTAGAAATACATGTGCAAAAAATCCTCAACAAAATACTAGCAAACTGAATCCAATAACACATGAAAAGTATTATACACCATTATCAAGTGGGACTTATCCCAGGGATGCAAGGTTGGTTTAAGATATGAAAAATATAATATGCCATATTATTGGATAAAGGACCAAAACCACATGATCATCTCAATAGACATAGAAAAAACATTTGAACAAAACTCAACACCCCTTTCATAATAAAAACTCTCAACAAGCTAGGAACAGACCTGATAAAGGGCATATATGAAAAACTCACAGCTAATATCGTACTTAATGGTAAAAGATTTAAAACTTCCCCCTAACTAAGATGAGGAACGAGACGAGGATGTCCACTCTTATCACTTCTACTCAACAATGTACTAGAGGTTCTAGACAGGGTAACTGGCAAGAAAAAGATATAAAAGGCATCCAGACTGGAAAGGGAAAAACCATTTCTATTCACAGATGACATGAATTTATATTTAGAAAATCCTAAGGAATACACACATGCACACAAAAAAATATGAGAATAAATGAATTCAACAAGATTGCAGAATACAAAATCAATATTAAAAAAACCAATCATATTTCTATAAACTTGCAACAATCCAAAAGTGAAAATTAAGTAAATAATTCCATTTTTAAGAGTATGAAACAGAATAAAATGTTTAGGGACAAATTTATTGAAAAAAGTGCAAGATGTGTTCTCTGAAAACTTTAAGACATGGTTGAAATAAATTAAAGACCTAATAAATGGAAAAACAACCCTTGTTCCTAGACTGGAAGACTTAATATTGTTAAGTTGGCAATACTTCCCAAATCAATCTATGGATTCAACACAATCTCTATTAAAATCCAAGCTGGCTTCTTTACAGAAATTGATAAGCTGACCCCTAAAATTCATATGGAAATACAAGGGACCCAAAATAGCCAAAACAATCTTGAAAACCAATAACAAAGTTGGAGGACTCATACTTCCCAATGACAAAACATACTACAAAAGCTACAGTAATCACACCTATAAAGATAGACATATATAGATCAATAGGGTACAAATGGAAGTCCATAAATAAACTGATATTTATAGTCAATTGGTTTTTAACAAGAATGCCAAAACAAGTTAACAAAGGAAAGAGTAGTCTGTCGATAAACGGTGCTGGGACAATTGGATATTCACATATTCTTTTACAAAATTGGACCCCTACTTGACAGCATATACAAAAATTAACTCAAAATTTATTAATTTAATCATTAGACCTAATGACTATAAAATTCTTAGAAGAAAACATAGGGGCAAATCTTTGTGAATTTGGATTAGGCAATGGTTGCTTAGATATGACACCAACAGTACAAGTAACAAAAGAAAAAATAGATAAATTGAACTTCATCAAAATTAAAAACTTTGTGCTTCAAAGGACACCATTAAGAAAGTGAAAAGACAATCCAAAGAATGGGATAAAATATATGCAATGAATGTATCTGATATGGGACTTGTATCTAGAATATATAAAGAACTCTTACAACTCCATAATAAAAAGACAAAGAACAAAATTAAAAATGGGCAAAGGATTGTATTTTAAGCCTACAAGCATCTAGTATTCTCAGGTGGTTGGGCATCCAAGTACTAACCATGCCCAACACTGCTTAGCTTCTGAGATCAGGCATATTCAAGGTAGTATGGCCATAGACTGGGCAAAAATGACTTGAACAGACATTTATCCAAAGAAGATACACAGGTGGCCAATAAGTATAAGAAAAGATGCTCAACATCAGCCATTAGGAAAATTCAAATCAAATCATAATGAGATGCCATTTCACACCCACTAGGATGGCTATAATAAAAAAAGATGGACAATAACAAGTGTTGACAAGGATGTGGACAAACTGGAACCCTCAAACACTGCTGATAGGAATGTAAAATAGCACAGCCCCTTTGGGAAAGTCTGTCAGTTCCTCAACAAGTTAAACAGTGAGTTAACTATATGACCCAGAAATTCTACTCCTAGCTTTATACCCAAGAGAACAAAGAACATATATCCACACAAATAGTTGTACACAAATGTTCATTGCAGCAGTATTCCTAATAGCCAAAAAGTGGAAACAGTCCAAAAATCCATCAATTGATGAATGAACAAATTGTGATATATCCATATAATAGAATATTTAGCCATAAAAAGGCATGAAGTACTGATACATGCTACCACACAGATGAGCCTTGAAAACATATTTTATAAAAGAAGCCACACACAAAAGGCTATATATATCATATGATTCCATGAATATAAAGTATCCAGAGTAGGTAAATTCATAAAGACAGAAAGTAGATTAATGTTTTCCAGAGGCTGGAAAGAGGAGAGATCAAGGAATGATGGCTACTGAGTATGAGATTTCTTTTTGGGATGATGAAAATGTTCTGGAATTAGTGATGATTATTGTACAACTCTGTGAATATACTAAAAACCACTGAATTATATACTTCAAAAGGGTGAAATTATGGTGTGTGAATTATATCTCAATAAAGTTATTATAAGAAAGGCATCCCAGAGGTATAGCAGTCACAGGAATTAATAAATTCGAATTCCAGAGAGGGAAGAACCATTCTAGTCTAAAATAAAGATTTCATCAAATGTTTTCCCCTGTGGAAATTTGCTGATTCTTAGCACTGCAATGAAAATAGGACTTGACCCAGGCAGAGGGTTCTGCCCAGGCAAAGAAAAAAAAGATTTAGCAGCTTCACACAGCCGGAGTGATAAATTAGAAACTCATACTCACAGCTAGTTTCCCCCCATGGCACATTTGCTGAATCCTGGAGCTATATAAGAAGCTGGGGAGACAGACTCTTAAAAGGCACACTGAAATCTCCCCAGTCTCATGGTGCTTAACAAAGACCAACCAGGCGAAGGATTTCTGCACTTTGCAGATAAGGATATTGAGACCCAGAGAGTCAGTATTTTGTCTATGGGCACACAGCTAGTTAACAGCAAACATTGGATTAAAATTCAGGCCTGTCAGACTTCATGCCCTTTCAGCATACAGATTATGAGGTCAGCACTGGAGCCCAGGTCTGACAAACTCCAACATCTGTGCTCCCTACATTCCACTGCCTACCCATGTATACTTTTACACAGATATCACAGTATCATACCTTTATTTCAGAAGGACTCACTGGGCAGCTACACCAGATGGGAGAAACTAGAAAGAGGTTTCCAGTTAGGAGACTTCTTTACTAAGTCAGAGAATGCTTTAATAGGGTTCTGAAGCAGGCAGTGACAAGAAAATGGCAAGAAGGGGATGGATATGAGAGACCTCACTGAATATGAGGAAAGGTGTGGGTAACTAACTGGAAGGACCAGAAAAAGAGGAGGAATTAGAGATGGTATCCAAGGTTTACATTTGAGTGGAATGTGAATTAGAATCCCTAGACTTAAACAGAGAGTCTGTGATGGTACTCTATTTTCACAATCAGCAGCACCTGGCCAGAAAACCATGGGGATGTAATACCTGAGAACTTCAGCTACTCTTAAAAGACTCGCATACAATCCTGCCATGATAAGTAGAACATGGTTAGCTTTCATGAGTCAGATGAAAAAGGGACAAATCTTTCCCAAATAACAAAGAATATTTAAACTTAAAAAGCTTTCTAGCTTTATGGATCAGAAGCAAGAAACCTGCTTTTGGTTCTAAAGGACTACCCTACACCCACCCTCTTATTCAGGCATCAGTTTGGGGTTCTTATGGAATAGAGGCAACCATGGCACAAACATTAAATTCGAGTGTATCACTCGTTTGTCACATCTCTCAATGCCTGTAACAGAATCTTCATCTTTATATATCCAATGGGCTTAACATGCTTTGCTGACTTTTTAAGATTATAAAGGTCAATAACTTTAAAGCCACATTTCAGTCTAATAGAAAATGTGTAACTCTGTGAGCTAGTCACAAAGAAGCCAAACATAACCCACTGGCTTTGAAGCTCAACTTTATGATGAATACAAGAAATTACTTTCCCACTCTGAATGAACAAAAACAACTATATATTATACATTTCTCATTAGTTCATTATAGCTAAAATGTTTACTTTAAGGAGGACATAAGGAAAAACTCTGAATTATACAAGATTCTCATGTTAAATACAAGTATAGTATAAAAATTTACATTTTCTCTCACCTGGTTTATTATCATGCTCTGCAGAGCTATGAGTATTACCCTTATAAGAGCTAAAAGGCTGGCTACTCAAAAGGTTCTTACACTCCATGCTGTGGCAAAGGGTCTCAAGAAAACGAAGAGCAAATGATGCACTATTCACTGGAGGGAGCTGGATGGAATGAGTTTCCCCATCAAAAGAGGCTATGAGGGGAAAAGAAAGATGTCAGAGTCATCTCACAAAGATGAGAAATACAACACTAACAATTTAGGAAATGTATTTTAAGTCTAATTTGTGGTTTTTGTAAAATTCATAAAGGAATAATCTTAAATTATAAAAGTTCCTCTCATTCAAACACAATAGCTTGTATTGGTAAAACATTCTCATTTAAAAATATTCATAAAATAAACAAAAATAGAAATAGAACAATAGAAACCCACTGATCTATAATAATACTTGCTTCTCTTCCAAATATTCCATGGTTTAATGTTGTGGTATCTGATCATATAATCATAGAAGACACCCAACTGTATCTTATCTCTTAATAACTTCTTGAGTCACATTTTTATTTAGAACTTCTTATAAATCGGTCTATTTTTTACAAACATTAAAATATCAACCAAAGTACTCTGTCTATAGTGAGCTTAACACAGCATGTCAAAGGGAAACTCTGTACCTTTTACCTCAATTTATGGTATTACTCTGATGTCATTTGTCTATTTAAGTAAACTTTCCAAATCAGGGCTAAAAGTCTATAAATATGTATTATGACTATTATAAGCCAATATAATAAATATTATAATATTATAGTTAATAGAATATAAGACTATAGTCTACATATTATAAAATCCTAGCCTTCTTAATCTGTCATGGGATTAGTTAAAAAATAAAATAAAACCCTAGCCTTCTTGAAACCTAACTCAAATTTGGAAAAGAAGCTGAATAAAGGATGAGTATACCAGTTATCACTTCTCCTCCACGATGATCTGGCTTAAGGAATCCAAAAACAGTCTTACTCTGAAAGGCACAATCCACACAGGCCTGCACGGTCCGGCGGAGCACCACATTCACCGGGCCTGGGCCATAGTGGTCAGGCAGCTGCTGGATTTTCTTTGGATCCAGGTGAGGGCCACAGTTTCCATGTTTGTTTATATAGACACAGACTTGAAGAAAAATGTATATATACACATAACAAATAATGAGACTGATAAAAGGAATTTTGTGGAAACACTACGTAATTATTATATCCCACTAATCACTTTACTCAAAGAGAACCTAAATATAATCACTATAATAATAATCATTTCTGCTACCTAAAAATATGTAGATAAGTGTATTCACACGAATATGACATTCGTGTGAAGATATTAAACCTACAAAGGAATAATCAAAATGTTTATTAAGTTTTTTAGAATCTTATCCAAACTGATTATATAAAAAGTATATAAGGTTTAGGAGCATCATAAAACAGTTCTCCATACCTTCCCATGTTATATAAAATGACACAAAGACAGATGAACAAGAATTTCCTTTCAAAACTGGTCATATTGGTATACTCGTTTTTGGACTGAATTTCTTTTAAATCACTAATATTGCACCTCAATTTTATTTTCTAAAGTAACCAAGAAGATATATATCACAGTAAGTTCTAATGACAGAGAAATTTCATTAATTTTAAGAAAATAAAAATGTTCCTTCTAAATATATACCAAGGTTCACCAAAGAAAATTTCAAAATAAACTTTTTCCTTAGGATAATAAAAGCATATAATAAAGAAGTAATTCATCTATAATCACACAAATGTTGAGTTTCAATAATTTTTCTTTACTGAGAATCAACAAATGCAAATCAATATACACTGTAAAAATGAGGGTACATCATTACCAAACAAAAAATATACTGTCCCCCTAAATCAAGAAGCACATTATTTTTAATCCATTACTTAACTAATATTGCAAAAATTTCATATAGTCTATATTTAGTATAATAAAGATCTATTAATCTCAATTTTGCTATGTTCAAATATATGATAATTCAACTTTGTGGTAATAGCCAGAGGAAGGGTAGACTGTCACAGAAATAAAACAGCTGTTAAAAACTCACCCCATGGTGAGTATGGCATGGACAAACTGTACTAAACACAAATGAACCTAAACAAGGATTTCAATGTTTTATCTCCTCTATGTTCTATTCATTTAGCTAGTCTCTCCTTGCTAATGGATTAAAAATCAGAAATAATGAACTAAAAAAATGAGATATATTACAATAATCATTTATAAAATGACTTCTATTTCAAAAAAAACCCCACTAAATTATAATTTCTTTTTGGTCAGGAAAGAAAAATTTGGGAGAAAAAGTCCAGAGAACACAAGAATATAAGGTAGATAATTAAGGATCTAAGAGGAAGCAATAAAAGATGCTTTTGAAAAACAGGAAAAGAGTAAGAGAATATACAAGAGATAAATAAAAGGGATTGATTTGTGTGGGTCTGTGTCATTTCAAACTCTTCACATAGTAAAGAATAATTTAAAGTCACCATGCCCCTTGACAAGCAATGACCTGTCAAGAAAAAGTATTTTGAAAAGATATTAAAACAAGGTTTGAGGTAGCTTTGAAAATATACATAATACAAAAAGATAAAATAAATTTTGAAATGAGATAAAGAGAAAACAAGAATAGATTTGACGATGATGTAAATTTTCTTATTTAAATGCATAAAATACTTTAAAGGATCTTGAATTTTCAAATGACTCACGTATTTAAACAGATGTTTTTCCTTAATATCAAATTAAACAATCAGAATTTCAAAATGCTTTAATATAAAAACTGCTAAAAGAAATGTTCACTGATGGAAAAAAAATGGCAGGCTAGAAGGAGCCTGCCAGAATGCTGCTCCCCAAGGAAAGAAGTGAAAAATGCGGTCAGCTGCCTACGTTCAGATACTTCTTCTCTGAAGCAACATGTGAAATCACAGAAAGGCAACGCAGGACATTCAGTATGGAGAAAAAAAATGATGGGGCAATATATATAACAAGATCAAAGAACATGCAGGGAAGAATAGGAGGATAGAGTGTTGAGGCACTGCGCTCACCCTGCTGGCACTGTGCAAGTTGTAAGAAGGCTACCTCTGTCTGGTCAGACCAGGGACACCTGCCTGGAGCCTGTGCAGTGTCATAGCATCAAACAACAGGCGCGGTGGAGATCGAGCAGCAGCTAAAGCCATCCTGAGCTCTCGGTGCACAGTGCCACATTGGCACTGGGCTGGGGAGGGAATGGACTAACAGGAGGCTTCCCTGAGCCATACCCTATGACTGCCTACAGGGCAATGGGATCTGAGCATGGGAACTGACCTGACTAGGTCACAGCAGGCTCCGACCTGAGAGGCTTTGGACTACTGCTTCAGCAGGTCCTGGGGAGGGTGGGGAGAACTCCGCGATCCCTAGGCAGCTGGAACCAACCTCTGCCCATGTGAGTTGGCATCCAGGTAGTCCCTGAGCCTGCAGAACAGTCTGCCACTTGCTTGGCCCTGACTCCACCCTCCAGGCCACAATTGCCTCCTACCTGCTTGGCCCTGACCCCACCCTCCAGGTCGGGTCAGCCCTGCCACCCGCATGGCTCTATGGCCCTCCTTTGGGCTCCTCCCCAGTCCCAGCTCTGAGGCTTTCACACTAGAGCCCAAGGCTCTGCCTCTGTGCCTCCAAAGCTCCTGCCAGGCCCGAGACACTATCCCTAAGACTTCATCACTGCATCTGGACCCCAAGACCCCAACCCAGAGCCTCCACCACCACCGCAAGGCCAGAGGAACTGTTCCGAAGTCCAATACCCAACCAGTGACCCCAGACTCGAGCTGCCAGTACACTGCAACCTGGTTTGAATGAATGCCCACAGCCTGGGAACTCACGGCTGCCTAGATAGCTTTACCTAGCTGTTACTATCACCCCTGCGGGAAGACCCTGGGTAGAGCAATCCCTACAACACAAGCCTCAGTGAAGAGGGTCTCACCTAGCTCCTAACTCGAATATCCTACAACTATATGGTGGACAACCCAACACCCAACACAAATAGCATTCAACACAGGTTTGAGCAGAGGCAATCACAAGCGAGCAGAACACATCAGAACAGCTGCATTAGAGGCTTCTAGTGCACACACCCCTCCTCTACCATGTCAACATTCCAGAGTAGGGGGGAAACAGTGCCATCTAGGGACCTCCCCTTCTTTGAATCAAGCAGGAGAGTTCCCAGTAAGGAACAGGTGCCTGACAAACCTATTAGCCCTGAGTTGAGAAAAGAGGTTTCAGATGAAAAGAAACCAGCAAAAGAACCTAGGCAACATAAAATATCAAAACAGATTGACACCCTCAAAGGGATCATAATGGAGCTATAGCAGTGAACTCCAACTACAAGGAAATTGTCAAAATGACAAAAATGGAATTCAGAATATGGATGGCAAATTAAATGAGTGGAATTGAAGAAAAAGTTGAAAACTAACAGAAAGAAACCAACAAAATATTTCAAGAAATTAATGAAAAAGTTACTAAAGAACTAGACAAAATACAGAAGGATATAATAAAGCTTAAATAAATAAGAGTCATTTAGGGAATTTCAAAACATAGCAGAAAATTTCAGCAACAGATTAAACTAAGGAGAGGAAAGAATCTCAGAGCTTGAAAACAAGGCTCTCAAGCTAAGCCAGTCATTTAAAGAGGCAGAGAAGAGAACAAAAAGGCAGAGCAATCACTTAGAGAGATACGGGACTACACAAAGTGAACTAACATGAATTATAGGTATCCCAGAGAGACCAGAAGATACAGATAAAAACATGGAAACTCTGTTCAAGGGAATTATTGAGGAAAAATTCCCTGGTATCGTCAGAGATCCAGACATCCAGATACAAGATGGCCATCAAATACTGGGAAGATTCATAGCAAATAGGACATCTTCAAGACACACAGTAATTAACCTGGCCAAAATAAAAATGAAAGAGAGAATTCTACAAGCAGCTAGATGTAAGCAATAACTGACTACAAGAGAAAACCCATCAGGCTAAATGCAGACTTCTCAGCAGAAATCTTACAAGCCAGAAGGGAGTGGGCCCCCATCTTCAATCTTCTTAAACAGAAAAATTGCCATCCTACAATTTTGTCTCCTGAAAAACTAAGTTTCATAATTGATGGAGAAATTAAGCCTTTTCCAGACAAGCAAACATTGAGGGAATTTGTCATGAACAGACCTGCCCTGCAGAAAACACTCAGAACTGTGTTATACATGAATCAGCACCATAGACACCCATCAATGTAAAATCACCCAAAATAGCCAAAGCTCACAACTCCTATAAAACAATAGCATAAGAAGAAAAACAAAGCAACAAGGTACTACCAATTATGATGAACAGAACAGCATCACAAATATCAATTCTATCTCTTAACATTAATGGCTTGAATGTGTTACTCAAAAGACATAGGCTGACTGAATGGATGAACAAACACAAGCCAAATATCTGCTGCCTCCAGGAGACACATCTAAACCACAAGGATGCAAACAAGCTCAAAGTTAAAAGATAGAAAAAAATATTTCATGCAAATGGAAACCAAAAGAGAGCAGGAGTAGCCATTTTCATATCAGACAAAATTGACTTTAAATCAACAATGGTAAAGAAAGACAAAGATGGTCATTATATAATGCTAAAGGGAGCAATTCAATGAGAAGACATGACAATCCTAAATGTATATGCACCTAACACAGGAACTCCCAGATACATAAACTCTACCAGATCTAAGCAAGGAAATGAATAATAGCATCACAATTGCTGGGGACTTCAATATCCCACTATCAGAGCTGGATAGATCATCAAAGCAGAAAATAAACAAACATTGGACTTAAACAGGACTCTAAAACAAATGGACCTAACAGATACTTACAGAACATTCTACTCAAAAACTACTGAATATACATTCTCCTCATCAGCACACGGGCCATTTTGCAAGACTGATCATATCTTAGGCCATAAAACATGTCTCAATAAATTTTTAAAAACTGAAATCATACCATGTATCTTCTCAGATCAAGATGGATTAAAACTAGAAATCATTTGGACTTGTTAACCAGGCTTAGGAGAAAAGAAAAAAAAACTAGAAATCAATTCTAAGACTAATAATTCTACACAAAGTCATGGAAGTTAAACAGCCTGCTACTGAATGATTGTGGGTCAAGGAGGAAATTAAGATGGAAATCAAAAGATTCCTTGAACTGAATGACAAAGGAGACAAAGCTATCATAATCTTTGGGACACAGCAAAAGCATACCTAAGGGGAAAATTCACGCCTTAAATGCCAGTATCCAAAAGTGAGAAAGATCACGAATTAATAACCTAATATCAAATCTCAAGGAACTGGAAAAGGATGAGCAAACCAAACCCAATGTCAGCATAAGAAAACAAAGGCCATTCAGTCTCTATCTCCTTGAAAAAAAAAAAAAAAAAAAGAAAGAAGAAAACAAAGGCCAGAGCATAACTAAAAGAAATGGATAGATTTCAGTTTCTTGAGCAAATAGAAAAAAAAAAAAAAAGAAATGGAAAACAAACAAACAAACAAATAATACAAAGGGTCAATTAAAAAAGTCAGTTCTTTGAAAAGATAAACAAGATAGCCCTCTTGCTAGATTAGCCAGGAATAGAAAAGAAAGGACCCAAATAAGCTCAATCAGAAATGAAAAAGGAGACACCACAACTCAACACTGAAATAAAAAACATCACCTGGAATACTATGAAAATCTCTATGCATATAAACAAGAAAATGCAAAGGAAATGTAAAAATTCCTGGAAACACACAACTTTCTAAGCCTAAATCAGGAAGAAACAGAAATCTTGAATAGACCAATGATGAGCAGTGAGATTGAAGCATTAATACAGTTTTCCAATAAAAAAAATGTCCAGATCAGATAGATTCACCACCAAATTCTACCAGACCTACAAAGAAGAACTGGTACTCACGCTGCAGAAATTATTCCATAACATTGAGGAGGAGGGACTCCTTCCCAAATCAATTCTATGAAGCCAGTATCACCTTGATATCAAAACCAAGTAAGGACACAACAAAAAAAGAAAACTACAGACCAATGTCCTTATGAATATAGATGCAAAAATTCTCAATAAAATACTAGCAAACAATTTCATAGCACATCAAAGAAATAATCCACCATCACCAAGTAGGCTTGATCCCGGGGATACAAGGATGGTTCAATATACATAAAGCAATAAATGTAATTCACTACATAAACTAAAGCAGAAACAAAGACCATATGATCATTTCAATAGATGCAGAAAAAGCATTTGACAGAATGCTTTTTGTCTGAATAAGGAAAGGTTGAAAGCATTCCCACTAAGAACTGGAACAAGACAGGGGTGCCCAAGTTCACCACTTCTATTCAACATAGTGCTGGGAGTCCTAGCCAGAGCAATCAGTAAAAAAATAAAGGGTATCCAAACCAGGAAATAGGAGGTCAAACTATCACTTTTGCTGATGATACAATCTTGTATCTAAAAAACTCCAAAGACTCCACTAAAAGTCTGCTGGAATTGATAAATAAATTCGGGATAAAAAAAAAATCAATGTACACAAGTCTATAGTATTTCTATATACCAATAACAGTCAAGCTAAGAGTCAAATCAAAGACTCAATACCATTCACAATAGCTACAAAGAAAATAAAATACCTATGAATATACTTAATCAAGGAGATCAAAGATCTCTACAAGGAGAACTACGAAACACCAAGGAAAGAAATTGTGGATGACACAAGCAAATGGAAAAACATATAATACTCATAGATCAATAGAATCGACATTGTTAAAATGTCCGTATTACCCTAAGTGATTTACAGATTCAATGCAATCCCCATAAAAATATCAACCACACATTTCACAGATCTAGAAAAATTCTATACTTCATTTGGAACCAGCAAAGAGCCTGAATAGTCAAAGCAACCCTAAGCAAAAAGAACAAAGTTGGAGGCATCACATTACCAGACTTCAAACTATGCTACAAAGCTATAGTAAACAAAACAGTATGGTACTGGCACAAAAATAGAGACACAGATCAATGGAACAGCATAAAGAACCCAGATATAAAACCACCTACCTACAGCCAATTGATCATTGACAAAGCAAACACCACCACACAACAGGGAAAAGAAGCCTTATTCAGTAAATGGTGCTGGGAACATTGGATAGCCATGTGCAGAAGAATGAAACAGGACCCCAGTGGAGAGAGAGCACCACTTAGAAAAATTAATTCAAGATAGATAAAAGACTTAAATGTAAGGCATGAAACCACAAGAATTCTAGAAGAAAATGTAAGAAAATCTCTTCTAAACATCAGTCTAGGCAAAGAATTTATGACTAAGACCCCAATGGCAATTATAGCAGCAACAAAAATAAATAAATGGGACTTGATTAAATTAAAAAGCTTCTGTACAGCTATGGAAATAATCAACAGAGTAAATAGACAAACTACATAATGGGAGAAAATATTCGCAATCTACACTACTGATAAAGAGCTAATAACTAATAGAATCTATAAAAAACTCATCAAATCAGCAAGAAAAAATTACAACCCCATTAAAAAGTAGGCAAAAGATATGAACAGAAGCTTCTCAAAATAAGATAAGTGACCAAGAAACATATGAAAAAATGCTCAACATTACTAATCATCGGGGAACTGCTAATTAAAGCCACAATGAGACATCACCTTACTATTAGAATGGCTTTTATTATTAATAAAAAGTCCCAAAACAATAGACGCTGGTATGGATGCAAAGAGAAAGGAATGCTTATACACTGTTGGTGGGACTGCAAATTAGTATAACCTCTATGGAAAACAGTATGGAGATTTCTCAAAGTAGACCTACCATTCAATCCTGCAATCCCATTACTGGGTATTTACTCAAAGGAAAAGAAGTCATTTTATCAAAAAGACACCTGCATTTGAATGTTTATTGCAGAGCAATTTGCAATTGCAAAGATGTGGAATCAACTCAAGTGTCCATCAATTCATGAGTGGATTAACAAAATGTGATATATGTATACCATGGAGTACTACTTAGCCATAAAAAGGATGAATAAATGCGTTTTGCAGCAATCTGGAAGGAACTGGACACCATTATCCTAAGTGGAGTATCTCAAGAATGGAAAAACAAACACCACATGTACTCTCTAATAAATTGGAACTGATGGACTACACAAGAACACAGAGGAAAGTAAAAGTCATTAGAAATCAAGTAGGGGAGAGTGGGGAGAAGGGGAAGGGCAAAAACCCACCACCTAACAGGTACAATGAACATTATTCAGGTAATGGGCACACTTACAGCCCTGATTCAAGCCATGTATCAAAAACATCTATACCCTCTTAATATTTTGAAATAAATTTTTAAAAAGAAATGTTTACTATTATCATTTTTTTTGCTCTTATTTCCAGGACTTCAAAGACACTGAAAATAATACAGAATAAAACATCACTAATTTTATGCTCTTTTAAAAATACTAATACCTGTAGACATTACTATTTTTGATGTCCCAGAAAAGGCACTCTCATCATATGAAATGCCACGTTTTCTGAGCAGCGAATGTAGAGAAGCTGAAGATGTAGAACACATCACAGGAAGACATTTCTCCTGTTTTTGAAAAAGAAGGGAAAAAAAGAACACAAGTATACATCATCCATTAAAATATTCCTAGATAAGAAAGTCAGAAAATTATAGACCATCATTGGTTTACAAAATTATCAGTTATCAGAAGTCCTCAAGGTTGGAAAGTCCTGTGTATCATAAATGGCAGTACTTCCCCAACTGAGCTCCTCAGAGGCCCACAAGCTGTCCAGGTAGGGGAGGAAGAGACCAAAAGGCTAGGATTCTCTACCCTATCCCTTGCTCCAACTGATCACAACTTAGCCAAATTAGTTTACTCTGTAAAACTTGTTTTTTGTTTTTCTTTCGAGGTTCCTTGTAAGACAATTTTTTTCACATTGCTAAAGAAAAGTCTTTAAATCTCTAGCTTGGAGCAATATATCCAATAGAGAAAAACAAAATCCCAGCAAGGCAAAAGACAGAGCTTGTCTTTAGAAAGCAGTTGCTCACTTAGTCTTCACTGTGTCTAGCCTGCATTTCTTCATAATACATAAAATAATTTTGGCAAAATTATAAGTGACTTGCTGAAGTCTATACAAAATTATGCTTACTGTATACAAGAACCAAATGTCTTCTGGGCATTGTTAGACATCACTAACATTTAATTTATTTTACATCAACTCTTGGGGTTTTCTAGGAGCTACCTTCAAACATGACTCTCCAATGTCAGAAAAGGGACTCTTGTGCCTAGAAAAGGTATTAATAGAGGACATTTAAAAGGCAGTGACAAAGGAGTAAAAAATAGGAAAGCATTCAATATTGTTGTAATTTATTTGCTTAAATTAATGATTGTCATTTGAGTTCACAGCATTCTAGTCAATGATACTATTTTTAAGTACTGAAATACAATTATTGTGTTGATAATCTCATTATTTCAATATTTAAAAGATCTGAAATCTGAATCCTTTGACTTGAGATATACCAAGATAGTAGGTTTGCATTAACACTGCAAATTGAACAAAGGGACATTTATTTAGAAAATGTGCTTGTATACTAGAATCCTTAAGGGGAGAAAGAAAACGCCAGCTGACAAGGAATGAATCTGTGGCAAGAATGATTTTTTTTTACTTTAAAGATTCTGAATAACTAAACTATGAACAAACAAGTACTAAAACAGGGAAATAGGTAACTGCATGAAAATCTTCATCTTTTCATGAAGAAATAATGAAGCTAAAGATGGCAAAAGTGAACTAAAATGTTGCCTTTGAGACAATACAGTTTATTATGAAAAAGATTGTAACACCGGTCCCTTTCTCCATCCCCACCACTAAATAATGTTTTCAAGAAGATTTCTTCAAAATTATCAGATTAGCATTGGAATCATAAAATAAAGGAGTCAAAAGAAACTTGAGTTATCTTATAGCTTCACCATTATACCAACTAATCACAAAGAATTTTTCAACAGCTGTAAAATGCATGTTAATTTTTAAAATGCATTTAAAATATTATTTTACTTTAAATTTCACTATTAACTTTTAAATTTTATTTAAACATTTCATCTATGATTTATATTAGAATAATCTGCTTGATTCTTTAATGTTTATAACTATATATTTGAAATATATAGTTTTGACTTTTGATTTTTATAAATTTTAAATGTTTTTAAATAAAAATACCAGTATCAATATATTTTAAAATCAAAATGGTATTATTTTGTTCCATACAGCAAAGATTAGTTGAAGCAAAACAGAAATGTTGTAGATACTGATATCAGATGGCTGAACTCAGGAATGTTTATTAAGGTAATACTGCTGAAATCTAATTCAGTCAGCTCTAACAGATCTGAGAAGATTCTCTCTTTATATTTAAAGTATATCTCTTATAGATAGGACATACTTGGGTATTCTGAAAAATCCATTTTGACAATTTGCCTTTTAATTAGAGAGTTTAGTCTACTAACTTTTAACACAATTATTAAAATGTTTGGGCCTGGGCCTACCATTTATTATTTGCTTTCTATTTGTATCTCTGTGTTTTGCTCTTCTGTTCCTCCTGTCCTGTCTTTTTTTTTAGATCATTTGAAACATTATTTGAAACATTCTTCAGAATGTTTTCTATTAATATCCCTGCTGCCTCATATGCTACACAAAGTGCACTTGATCCAAGGCTAAAAACCACAAAAATGGAAACTCACTTTGTATAACACCCCTTCTCCTAGTATATACTCCCCCTGCCACCAGAATCTGTCTGTTTCCATTCACTCTTTTGTGTCTTCAGTTAGCTGAAGGTAGACAGGATATGACTCCAACATTACTGAATGTATCAAATTGATTCCTACACCCCCGAACACTAGTTTTTTGAGGTATAATTTATGTATAGTAAAATTCACTTCACATTGATTTTTAAAGGATACTGAGTTTTTAAATTAACTAGCCTGAACATAAATCACATATGTGATATTTTCAATGTACTTTTAAAGAAGTAGAAAATACCATAAAAGTTTTAAATTTACCCAGAGAAATAGCAATCTCTCAATAGTTGTATGAGACCCTAAAGAGTCTATATACCTCTTAGCACATTCCTAAAGTCCCTCATCATACTCTTAGTAAATTCATAAATTGTATATTATAAATACTAAGGCACCATAAAGACCTACAATACAAATTAGCAGGAGATACAACTAACCTTTTTTCCTGAGTTTACCCCTTTTTTCCTTGGTGTGGTAGTTTTAACAGAACTGCCCTTTTTGGAAACTGAAGTATGTCCAGCTGGTTTAGTTCGACCTGCTTTCTTGATCTGCTGTGTTGGTAATACTAGAGTAGTTTTCTGTGGAGACTGCACTGAATGCTGGGTCTCTTTGGTAGGAGAAGACTGTGGTTTTGCTATTTTCTTTACAATAGGAACTGAGGGGAAAAAAATCACAACAAAAAATATTAAAGCAAATGACACAATTAAGGCATTGTCTTCTTAAGATTCAAAGTAAGTTTTACTTGACCTTTAAAACCATTCCCAAAGGTTATTCACTGGAAAGCACCTAAAATAAAGATACTATTTAAAATGAAGTTTTTGGTATTTTAACATTTCATATTATCAGGAAATAAAGCAGTTTAATTCTCCAGAAAAAAAATAAAGAGGTTTTTATAAGAGGAACCAGTAACTTTGAGCATAGTGAAAATTTCCAGCAATTTGCCTTTTGGCCGCTTCCCAGATTTTTAGTCCTTAGCACAGAAAAGAGTTGTTCCTTCAGAAAATACTATCCAATTATGCTATACAGGAATCGTCTTGCACATCAATAGAAAAACATAGCAAAGCAACTGCCTAGGGCTCCTGTTTCATCTTTCAGAGGGCAGGAGACTCCTTTGCTCTTGATTTTTTTCTTTCAGCTTTATTGAGGTATAACCGACAAATTAAAAGTACACATTTAAGGCTAAAATATATTATTTCCCTATATATATGTATATGTCTAATAATAAAGTTTCACATACTACAATATAGATCCTACATAATGTTGTTATGGAAAGAACACTATCATGCCCAAGTGATTTGTAGTCACTAGTTACCCAGTAGCCCAGTAGTAATATTTTTGAGTGAAGGTTACCTGCCAAGTTCCTTTTGTCTATGTTCAGAGTTAAGTAAAAAGGGATATTTTTAGTATTAATTCCTTAATAATCTCAATATAAAAATGAATTTTGCATTGTAAAAACTTAAGTGCTAATGCCAAACAAAAATTCTTTATGAGTATGTACATTTATACATTGATGCAAAAACCAACTACTTCATTTACAACCTAAAACCAATCTACTGCTTTGATTCTCCCATATTCTAAAGACTATGTATGTGTAAATATGACCTGTGATAGAGAATAGCATATCTTTACTGCAGCCTTTATGCCTACCTTCTACCACTTACCAAACCAAGAGGAAGGCATAGCCTACCCTCAGCTGCTAGGGCAAACAGAGGACCACTTCATTGCCACCACTATCTTCCCCCTGATTTGTAAGTAGTTTACCTACTTACACCAGCCTCTTCTTACCTCATTACCATCATCTACTTTACATTCTAGGCTCACTTCTACTTTTTTTTATAAACTCCAATAATCTAACTCACATTATTTCCCCGTACATAGTCTCCCTGTCATCATCTTAAGGAATGACCATCATGTTTCATCATCCTGACCTTATCAATGGAGATTTCAGCTAGTCCCTGAAATGGTTATACATGGCAATTTCTGGAACTCTTATCTCCAAGATGACCAATCATGTCCCCTTTCTCGAACTTCGTAACTGTCATCTTTGTTTAAACCAATTGACCATGCTTTACATTCTCATTATGACATCTAGTCACAAGCCCATTCCATTTTTATCCAATCCATTGGCTTTCTTCTGGCTTTGCTTTATTCCCTACTCAACCTGCACCCAACTGTTCACCTCCACCAACAAACCTCTAACTAGTATCCCCTTCCTTTACCACCCCTTGATCTTTGATCATGTCCGGCATGTCAGTTCCCACCTGAGTCACACTATCATTCACTTTCTCTTGTCCTGAGCTATACAAGGGTTAGAAATTTTTTTCAATAAAGGGCCAGAGAGTAACTATCTCAGGCTTTGAAGGCCATCTAAGGTCTCTGTCACATGTTCTTTTGTTTCTTTGTTTTTCTACAACCAATTAAGAATATAAATACCATTCTTAGCTCACAGGCTACATGGGCTGAATGTAGCTCTCAGGCTACAGGCATTTGCCAACTCCTCCTTGGTTTAGAACATCTAACTTCAACTGGGGAGTCACTGCTGCAACTACTGATTTCCAGTATGTTTCCATGGCAGAACACTTTTCCTTATTTAAGTTTCCATCTCCCTCTCTCTATTCCATTCAGCAAATGACTTCTATTTTATGAGAAGATGAATGACTATTTTTGGGGAGTGACCTTAATAATCCCATTTCTCCATCTTAAAATAATTTTATTTTCAATCATTCTCATCATTTTCTTGTGTGTCAAAAAGTTTTCTCTCTACTTTTCTAAGTCTAGTTCTCTTTTACTTATGCCTTAAGAATATCTTCTTTGGTTTCTATGGGATATTATGGTTTCCATTATCTCTTCTCTCTTCAAGGTATTTAATCACTTGATCCCCAACTTCTTGCTCTCTCTTACAACTGTCACATATCCCTTATTTTGAAATTACCTCCCTGTTTCAGGTATACTTTCAAGTGCTTGAGTGAATTCCCTCCTCCTGCTCACTACCAAAATATCATGAAGAATCACCTATACTTGACACTTCAATTTCCTTATGACTCTGTTTCCTTAGCCCCTGTAATGAGCTTTTCTTCTTCCAAACATATTTCAAAGAAATTATTTTCCAAGGTCACTAATGACCCCCCTTCCTAGTTACTAAATTCAAATAAATACTGATTCTCTTGACCAATCTATTGATCTCTACAGTTCTAAGTTCCCTACTCTGAATACCATGAAGAACAGGAATATATTGGGCTCTAGGATCTGGGTTCAAATTCCTGCGTCAGATTGGTTTAAGACAGAACTAGTAGTATAGGAGATTCTCAAAAAATATTTACTGAATAAATGAAAGATATTTTCAACCTGCAAGTCAATGCTACACCTCCAAAACTAGTATACTCTATAAGAAATAAGTTGTAGCAAATAAAATAGTAATTTTGTGGAACATGGCAAATGTAATGAAAACAATATTTGCTCCAAAAATTTTGGCATTTGAAAATTAAAGCTCTAACTTCAAATATTCCCCTAAAATATAATATTCTATTATAAAAACTCCTCAATGTATGGCATATATACATGTATGGGCAAAGTAAAAAAAGTATAAAAAATTTTACACATGAAAAAAAATTTTCAGTTTAGAAAGCAAGCTTTTCAAAGTCAATGATTCAATTTTGCTTACTGCTATATACCCAACACCTAGAATAAAATACTTTTCAAACTAATTTAACTAAAAAGGAAAGAGTAACCATTCAATATATGACATCAAAATTAAGTGCCAAAGAGCAATCATATAACACATATAGACACACCAGGTTAAAACTGTATTCAGGTGTCAATCTCTCAGTTCCCTTCATTCCTGCGGCCATCCCATCCATACCATAGCACTTGCTTCCTTGACTGGCATCTTCAGACACTGCTCCATTTCTTTTTCTTTTTTATTTTTATTTTTTGAGACAGAGTCTCACTCCGTTGCCCAGGCTAGACATGACATCAGCCTAGCTCACAGCAAACTCAAACTCCTAGACTCAAGCAACCCTTCTGCCTCAGCCACCCGAGTAGCTGGGGCTACAGGCATGCGCCACCATGCCTGGCTAATGTTTTCTATTTTTAGTAGAGACGGGGTCTCACTCTTGCTCAGGCTGGTCTCGAACTCCTGACCTCGAGTGATGCTGCTCCCTCAGCAGCCCGGAATGCTAGGATTACAGGCGTGAGCCACCGCGCCCGGCCCACTGCTCCATTTCTTATTTCCCTTCCCCACACCTGTATCAGAGGAGCCACTCAACCCACCCCAGAAGCCCAACCTTGCTTCAGGAATTAAATGTTCATAGGAGCCAAAGTCTGCTTTTCCTCAGTAAATAGCCTTTTAAATACCCAAGGACTATTATTGTCACATAAGAGTGACTTTACCTTTCTATAAGTAAGAATGTTTTAAATGCATGTTTATTTCCTTATTTTCAGCAATAAAAAAACCCTTTTAGAATACCTCGAAGTCTGAGAAAAACTCTTAAAGGAAACCATAAGGGAGTAGTTGTTACCAGTGGAAATGGAAACCAGGAAGCGTGTTCCTTGTAGTTATCACACTGAGCATTTGTCAGTCAGAAGCCAGATGAAGAGTAAGGATTTTCTCAGAAGAGGTAAGGTATAGATCAGATGGACAAGGGGTTCTGGTACCAACTGTTATTTACAACTATTCCTTCCCATTCTTCTCACTATCTAGGTGCAAGAATACTGGTTCCAGATTAATTAGGTTCAATTCCAGCTTTGTCACATAATACTTATGAGATTTGGGGCAAATTGTTTAAATTCTGCCTGTGGCACATTTTATCAACAGCAGCACTACTACCATCACCATTGTGGTCTGCATTCTCACCCTTCCTTCCCAGGCCCTGAGGGTACTCCTTGCCCTCATCTATCAGTAGATTAGAGACTGGGAAACCTTGTGGTCAATAGCTAACAAATGGAAGGAAAAGAAGTTTCCTCCAAAGAAGGAACTCTTATTTATCTACATTCTCTCTAGCTAATACCTTTCACTCCTTCCTTTTAAGATCAAACTTCTTAAAGAACTCCATGTTCACTATTATTACCATTTTCTCATTTCTAACCCTCAGCAATTACACTTCCACAGATATCACTTTTTAGGGAACCTCTGGATGCTAATGTCACCAACAGTCTCCTAACAGCCATTGACAATGGATACCTCCTCCTGATCTTATTTGACTTCCAGCATTAGATATTTGTGACAATGCCTTCTTTTTTAAACTCCTTCTTGGGTCTCACATAGTCATTCCCTCCTGATTCTCCTCCTACCTGTCACTTGTGTTATTTCCCAAGGATTGGCCACCTTCTACTCACCCCCACCTCAGTTTTGAGTGCTCTAGTTCAGTCCCATGATTTCAGCTACTGCCTACTCCTTGGCCTACTGTCCAAGGCCCTCTACTATCTGCCCTCTGCATATCTTCACAGCCTCATCTCTTCCCGAACTATCATTACAGATTCAGCCATAATTATCTGCTTCAGACCCCCAAACATTTGACCCTTTCTGCCTTCACAGAGACTGATCTTTCTCCTAGGAAAGGCCTTCCCTCCCTTAGTCAATGACTAAGTTAGTAGTCAATGACTAAACTACTATAGATTCCTTGAAATTGTGCTCAATTATCAGCTCTATAAAATTCTAACGCTAAGCTTCCCAAGCAAACATAGGACCCTGATGCTTAGACCATCACGAATACTGTGTTTATCTCTACTGGCATAGACCTTATAGTATCTTATCTTTACTTACCTATCTATCTGTCCCATCACACTGTGACTTCCCTTAGGAGAAGGAACCATGTTAAGCTCCATTGTTATATCTCCAACACCTGGTCTAGGACCTACCACACAGTGTATATCCAATATATGTTTGCTAAACTAATGACTGTTTAATATTAAAGTTTTGTCTCTGATCTTCTATTCTCATAGAAACAGTTCAAGGAGATTATGCATTAAATAGACTACTATGAATTGATCATAGTTTTCTTAGTAAAAATATGCTCCAAATACTAATCAACTTAAAAATCAATTTCTAGAATATATTCCATTCAAAAAGGAAGGAAGAACTGTAAATTAAGTCCACAGTTAAGACCACTTCACACTCATCAGAATGGCTATAATAAAAGAAAAAACATAGAAAACTGCTGGCAAGGATGTGGAAAAATTGGAACCCTTGCACATTGCTAACAGGAATGTAAAGTGGTACAGTTGCTGTGAAAAGCAGTTGGGCAGTTCCTCAAAAAAGTTACACATAGAATTACCATATGACCCACTAATTCCACTCCTAGGTACATACCCCAAAGAACTGAAAACAGGTATTCAAATAAGTGTATTTATACACATGTTCACAGCAGCACTACTCACCATAGCCAAAAGGTAGAAGGAGCCCAAATGTCCGTCAATGGACAAATGGATAAGCAAACTGTGAGATATCCATATGATGGATTATTTAGCCATAAAAAGAAATGAAGTATTGATACATGCTACAGCACAGATGAACCTTGAAGACATTACGCTAAGTGAAAGAAGCCAGACACAAAAGGTCACATATCATATGATTCCATTTACATGAACTATCTAGAATAGGTAAATCCACAGAGACAGAATATAGATTGGTGGTTAACAGGGGAAAGGGGGAGAAAGGAATAGGGAACAACTATTTAATGGGTACAGGATTTCCTTTCAGGGGGATAAAATGTTTTGGAATTAGATAGAGGTAGTGGTTGCACAACATTATGAATGTACTAAATGCCCTTGACTTGTTCATTTTAAAATAGTTAATTCTATGTTATGTGAATTTCACTTCATTAAAAAAAAAAAAAAACCACCACTGGGGGATTTGAGAGAAATTTGCATATCTCAAATGTGCCAGGGACTTCACATATATTATTAAAATTTGTCTTTATAACTTTGTAAAGAAAGTATTATTATAATCTCCATTTTAGATATGAATAAATAGAGGCTCAGCAAGATAAGTAACTATCCAACCCAGTATCATACATCCAGTCTAGAAAAGGTAGAACTGGAATTCAAATTCAGGACTGTCTCACCCAAAAGTCCATGCTCTTTGCTTAAACTGGGTACTATTTTTAATTAATGAGGGAAATAATGAAAATAAAAGAACTTTTAATCAAAATATTTTCTTCTATAAGCTTAAAATATAGAATTAAATGATTCGGTTAAGTTTTTTTTCAGGTTCAGATTTGAGAGAGCTTACATGTAAACCACAAAGAAAATAATTTAAAGTAGTAAAGAAAACAATATCAACATGCCCTTAATAATTCAGTGTTTAGGTGTTTTAGTTTTTTTCTTTTTTTCCTCAGCTTTACTGAGGTATAATAAAGTTTTCTTTATTATACCTCAAAGTAATTGAGTTTTTTTCAATTCTTTTGGCTAAATATATCTTTAAGAAAAAAAAATTGTACCAAATATTGGAGGAGTAGCTTCTGATAGTCTTGACTCTTTAAATTTTCCTGTATAATTTCTCTAATTCAAATATTTATAATCAGATCACAATTAAGTCTATTAATTACTAGAAGAGCAGTGGAAGACTAAGTAAATGGGACCGAACCAATACAATTCTGTGTACATGGAACACAATACAATATATGCTTTTAAAGATGTCCTCAGTTGATCTGAATGACTACTGGCAATTAATTTTTAATTGAAATATCCTAAGGCTTATTAATTAAAACGTTAACAGTGATTATCTCCAGATGGCAGGAATACAAAAAAATTTTAGATTTTATCACTTATCTTTATTTTTCAAATGTTCTACAATAAATATCAATTTTGTCGTTAAAAACACAAAATGCCAACAAAGATTAACAACTTAGATTCTTCTTTAACAATAGAACCAGCCATTTAAAATATTTAGATATCTCTAAAGAAAATGATTATTCAACATAAGCACTATAATATTCTATTTAGATAAACAGCAATACTTTTAGACTAGTATACATGAATCCACTAAAAATATTAGAAATACTCATGCGGGCTCACTACATACTAGCAGTGACTTTTAGAATCCTTAAAAACAAAACACAATAATCTGCAACTCAGTCTCTAGCAATTTCAGAATTATAGATCGCCTCAGTACCACAGGCAGAAATTGCTCAGAAAAGCTGATTCAGCAGAACATAACAGTAAAAGTATTTCTATTGCCCAAGTAGTTGACTATCAGAAACAGTGTCTAACTCCATTCATAGTAGCAGGGCATCCTCTGTCCTAGTCAGACATCCCCCTACACACCTCAATCCTGCCTCCCATAGGTCATCACTCTTCTTGTATCATCAATTAAAGACTTCTCTAAAACACTGCTTTTTCATTCTATCTCCCACTTTCCTACTGTGCCCAAAACAAGCATAAAAGCCTCTTTTTCCCCCCACCCTTTTCATCTTCAAAGGTCTATTTGTTTTACAACTAATCACTACAAAGGAAAAGGATGAAGTTACAAAAGAAAACAAGGTCTCTACTAGTGGTAGCTGTCCCAATTGTCATGAAAATTGGACCTGTCTTTTCATATTTTAACCCTTGCTGGACTTTGCACCAACTTCCCTACTCTAACCTGAAGGCTCACCCCAGCTCCCTATTCATTTACCTAGCAGAGATAGCTGATATAGTAAGAGTCCAATAGCCAGAACAAGCCCTGCCCTGCTGCCTTAGCTCCTCCATCATCCTTCCGGAGTCTCCTCGATGACCCATGTAGGCTTCCCTCTCAACACCAAGAACCACTGTTTTACAGTATTAAAAATACTTTAAACATACAATAAAAGGTAACTTCCACACAAAAAGAAATACATCATTCACTCAGAAAAGTAAAGATTTCATTTAAAATAGCTTGCTGTGTCTTCTCCAGCAGCTTTAAAAAATTAGATCTGGACAACTAAACCAAAACCAGATATATTTAAAGGATCTATAGCTTTGACTTACTCCCCCAACCCCCATTTCAAAACAGGGCTTGGGGATCTAAGATAAACAGATTAAAGAAGGAAGAAGAAACTCTTCATATAACTTATAAAACATTATCCCTTAATGTGCATAGAATATCTATCTTAAGGTTACTGAAAACTTGCAAAAACGTTACTGGTAAAAACTTCCCAAACACAATTGAAAGGGTAAAGGATAGCTCTCTAATTTAAACAAGATACAAAAGCCCAACTTAAGTTGTTCTCATCTCCATACTTAAGCGATAATGCCTTTTTTAGTTGGCATATATACTAAATTCAAATAAAATCTAATTTAGTAAAAATTATATGGTTTTCCTATCCTGTTACATAATTAATATATTAATATACATTCTCATAAGTATTCTCATAATATTAATATACATTCTCATAAGTATTCAGCCTATAAAGAAAATCATAAATGTGCAAGAACAAGTTAGAAATCACTATTAGAATTTAGAAGAGTCTAGAATTTAAGAGTCTTATTTTAAAAACATACTTGTTTTCTTCTTGCCACAGACATTTTGTAAACTATTCCTTTCAGCCTCATTGGGGAGTGCTTCCCATGAAGACTTCTGTTTCACAACTGCTAGTCATATATGTTTACTTCAAAAAAACCCAAGATTTTGATCACAATGACATTATTAAAGAAAATGACAATCCCCATAACTTTAAATATTTTCAGAAGAAAGTTAACACAAAAGAAGCAATTTCAGTTGTTTTAGGTCAATTCATAATTTACCTAATAATCTGAGCTTTTAAAAGCCAATCAATTTTTAAACCATAGTATCTTTTTTCTGAATAATTTCTATAGAGTAACTTCCATTATGCTACTATTAAAAAAATACACAGCAGTCACTGCTATAATTTCCACAAAACACACATTAAATGTATGGATATAATATTTAATTAAGTAAAATGATATCCATGTTTCTGTATCATAAAAATACTTTTAATAAGTCTCATCTAATACCAGTGAAAAATCATTTACAAAAACTATAGAAAAAATTTTGACAACACTTTCATTACAAACTGATGATTTACATGATCAAATTTGACTTACAATGGAATTGTTCCTGTTTAAAAAAAGAAAAAATATTTTTATGGTGGAAATAAGCAAAGACTGACTTTTCCCTGTACCATAAAACAATTTTTAGAAGTGACTATTCAAATAATAGTGCCAACAATTTCAGTAAGTAATATTTAGAACAATAAAGAGGATTTTACAGATAACAGAAATTACTAGAATATTTAGTATACAAAAGCTAACAAAGCAGACAATGAATTTCTTTAACGACCCTTCAACTACAATATAAAGAAACTTTGGCCATGATTCCTACCTTTATAAATATTCCAGAGAAACAAGTTGTTGCTGTATTTATCATTAAGGTGATTTAGGTTTCACTAGATAGCCTTGCTCCTTACCAGGAATAAAACTGCCTTCTAGAGAAAGCAAGTCAACAACAAAGCCCATGTTGCCTGAGCAAGCCCGAATTTCTAGCAAATGGGGATGAAGCTATTTGCATTTGTTGATTTAAGGGAGGAGGAGGAGGAGACAACGAGGACTAAGGGAACTGCTAAAGTAATTCACATATTGTCTGTGGGCTGTAGAGACAGTGATCATCAGTCACCTGCTCAAACTTCCTTCACTCTTGCCTTCAGAGAAGGACCAAAGGTTAACCTGGGTCAGAGAATCTGGAAAGAAATGAGAAGACATGCAAAATCTAACTGCCAACCCGTTGTGTCTGTAGACAAAGTATCCCCACTCTACCACATGTCCTCAAAACTAAGACATTTTAATAGTCTCAAGAGAACTTGTTAAAATATATCATAGAACAGAATGAAAAAGGAAAAATCTCCAGGTTCTGCTTGCAATTATTGCAGTATTTAGCTAGAATACTTAAAAAAAATTTTTTTTTCAAGATACTTCTTTGCATCATAATAGCCATCTCATTTACACAAGGAAAACATTTGTTCTGAACTGTTCATATGAAAAAGAAAATATCAGCTGTTTTAAATTTCATGGCTTTTGAGTGAGTCATTTGGGTTGACAGTATTTCTAACCATTTCATTTATACAAAGCAAGAAGAGTAGTGAATATACTAAATATATTAGTCCACATTTTATTATAAACTACATTAGGGGCAAAAATCTAAATGAATACGTGAAAAGCCTTCTAGTCAGACAGACACACCTTGAATTTTTTACAGGTACCTCTGCCACTTTTGACTCACTGTAACACAGTGAAACGAAAAGTGCTGCTTTGTGCGGTTTTCACTAAACATACATAGCCATACAAAAATAAGGGGAAAGTTGGTAAATACATGCGTTAAAAACTATAAAATCTTAATTTTAAAATTTAGAGTGGTAAAGCACAAGTTACAGAAACCACATACTCCTTTGCACATTGTCCACCTATAAAATAAAAGAAGCTAAAACTGCCCAAGATAATTAATTACTTTTAAGATCTATTTATTTTTATTTTTTTACTTTAACCTTAGGAAGAAAGTTTCTAGTGGTACAATTATGTTTGATTTTGCAACAAGGAAATCTACTATGTCAGCTCTATCAAATATTCATTATCAAAAATGTTTTACAAAGTTGTGAAGGAAACGCCATGTTACCAGTGAGTTGCATTTCTAAATTAAAGCTGTTTCCATGAGATGTGGAAGGCAGGGACCCAATAAACTGAAGGGTTTTATCAAGAAAAGAGTTAAGATGGTCACTGAAAGCCTATGGTACCACAGGATAGGAATGCTTGGCTACACACCTTCCTGATTCTAGGTTTTCCCCTCCTCCACAGTTCCCCTTAAACCAGAGAAATTCCTCTATACTCTTGGGATTCTGCAACTTTATACTCAAAGCATCTGGAAGTTTGCTGCCTGCCCTCCTTGATCTGGAAGGTCACAATTGCTCAAAAAAATCAGGCTACAAAGATGATACTTCACACCAGTATGGGGTCATCAATCAGCAATGTATAAATCTGAAGCTAAAGTTAAATAAAACATGTTCACTGATATTTTAGAAATTATATAAGTTCAAATTTGAATTTATAGTTTACTTTAAAAGCATTTAAGTACCTTTAAAGCAAGGTAGGATGGTTTACAATGTAGCAAAATTTACTTCTAAAAAGCTGAATATTTCATAATAGAAAAAATGTTAATATTGGGGCAAATTTTTAAAAAGAATCTTCTGCTCTGAATTTCTCCAATTTCTCAAAATACTAAAATTCTACATTTATTATGTTCATAAATAAAATTATGGAAACAAAATAATAATACATTTGTTTACAAATTTCCCCCCAAAAAAGACAGGAAAAAGATTTTTAAAAATAAATCTCACATAGCTTTCAAAATAAGGGTAGCCCCAGTTCTGATTCTAAATTGTTAGACTGTCTTATCTTGCTCCTTCAGTATTAACTACTTGGACTTTAATAAAATGAATAACTATAAACTCCTATAACTACATAGGCCACAGACATGTGAAGGACAGTATAAGGAAAAAAAAAACATAGTAGCTTACAGGCATTCCTAAATTTCAATCATTTTTTAGAGGGAACTAAGATATAAGATGTGGGGGTGAGGAAGAACAAGTTGAAAACAGAAAACAGCAAGATCAAATAAATTCTACAAAAAGAAAATCTACAATGGGGCTCATTTTCATTTATGTGATTCAGAATCTCCTTCAAGTTGCCAAGGACACAGTAGCACACATACTTCTTTCCTCTTTCTCACCAGACACCCTGTACGGGTCTTGTGAGTAAATCTGATGAGCTGTGACAGCACCAACCAGAAGCTAAGGGCTTTGAAAGACAGTAAGGTCATGACAAGAACTAAGAAAGGAAAACCTAAATAAATAGAGGAAAAAAGCCACATAGCCTGCTAAACTTCTATCCAAGTAAGTTTCTTGGTAGATTTTTCTATAATTGATAAGCCTAGTATGAATTTTGCTGTTTCGGATCACAAAGTGTTTAACACAGTTTAAAAAACCATTAAAAGAAGGTTTTAAGTAAACTGAACTTTATTACTATTCTTAAAAAGAAAATCAGTAAAGCTTAAACAAGCAGCTTTTTAACATAAAGTCAAATCAAGTAGTATTCAAGGATGCCTCACTACATTTTTAAAGAAATTTTGCAACTAAATTGTCTTTAGACATTAATTACTTGAAAAAGTTCTAAGTGATACATCTTAAAAAAATTTGAAAAAGGAATTATGTATTAATTATATAAAACAAACATTTCCAATGCACCTAATAGTCAAAATAAATAATACAGATTTTATTAAATTGAATTAAATTAATATTTGTACCTTTTGAAATTATTTAATTCTAAGGCCTTTCAATTCTTTAATATTCAAGTCAATAAATAATATTTCTGTAAATTAAAAAGACCATAAATAACATTAAAAAGTGAAAAAAGTTTTTACGTTTAACAAAGGGTTGACGTGCAATAAATGAAACACTTGAACAAATAAATAAGGAACACTCTTAAGAGAAAAATAGAAAATGATGATTAGCAGGAAAATTACAAAGGAATACTAATGGCCAAAATACATGGAAAGAAAAATACGTAACCTCACTAGTAATCTAAGAAATGAAAATTTGAAAAATAACATTTTTTAAATTAGTAAAAAACAAAAATGAGAATTCCAAAGGTTGGCCAGAGTAGGAAGAAAATACTTTCATCTATCTCTGAGGGTGGTAGAAATGGGTATGTCTTTTTCAAAGACCATTTGTCAGCCTTAAAAATATACTCCTTAACCCTGCAAAGTTGTTCTATAGAAACAGAGATGTATGAAAAGATACATGATAAAGGGATTCATCATATCATCTAGTTTCATTTTTTTTTAACAAAAATGTGACTGAGGACACTGTATCATGTAGTTTAATAACATAAACCTGCAAATATTCTAAATACTTAACAAAATAGAGGTTTGGTTAAGTAAATCATTGTATAGCCATATGATGAAATACAATGTAGAAATAAAATCAATTTGTAGAGATTTATTTTGCATGGAAATACAGTCACAATATATTATGAAAAAGTAGGTAAGTAAAATATGCAAAATAATCCCTTTCAAACTAAAATTATTTTATTATTTTAAAGCACAAATATGATATACAAATACATTCTTGTTTTTAAAAATAGCTACAGATAAAAGCAAAAGCCCCTATTACCGCTTCCTTTACCATCCAACATCCCTTCCCAGAAGTAATCAGTATTATACATCTGATATATAGTATTCCACATTTTTTTGGAATTTATCTACATATTTCTTTAAGTACTTATAGAAGTACATATTTGTAGCCAGGCATGGTGGCACATGCCTGTAGTCCCAACTGCTTGGGTGGCTGGGGCGGGAGGATCACTTGAACCCAGGAGTTTGAGACCATCCTGGGCAACATAGTGAAATCCCATCACTAAAAAAAAAAAGAAGAAGAAGAAGAAAAAGGAGGAGGAGGAAAAAAACATATTTATATTGTTTTGACATAATGGTATTATGCTGTATATGTTTGGGGGACTTACCCTTTTTACTTAATATGTCTTGGAGAGGTTTCCTTCTAAGTATAACACCCTCATTCTCCTAAATTATTCTATATTATGCTAAAGGATACTACAACAGAATTTATTTCAACATTTCTCCATTGATTGAACCATGTATGTGTATGGTTCTAAAGTTGTATATATAAGAGAAAAACGAAGCAGTATGAAGCCAAATACCACACTGTTTGCCACAGTTATCTCTGAAAGCTTTCTTCAATTTTTTGCTTTGAGCAATTATTACTTTTTCTATTAGAAGAAAATTGTTATAATAAAAATTAGAAAAAATATTTTGCATACAAGAATTTATCACATTATATCTAAGAAACAGTACCTTTATTTTACAGCTAAAATAATGATCATTCATGTAAATGAATGATGTATTGGCTAAAGTGAATGTTTTTTCTACTCGAAAAGAATATTAAACCTTGTCTAAGTATAGTACTAACCACTATTAACCTATCCATAATTAATAAGCAATGACTGAAACAAGGAAAAACAAATCACATATGCAATGTCTTCAGGTGAACGTCAACTAACAGTATTTAACAATACTTTCCCCAGAATCCCAAAGTTCTTCTGGTAACTTCTGGGAATCTTTACAAAACAGATTGTAGTATCAGTGGACACACCTTTGTTTCTACTCTAACTGCTTCCAAATTCTACTTTAATGTGGTTTGGACTATTTGTACTAAATATTGAAAAGGCTATCATGAAAAGTGCTTTACAACATCAAATTACTTGTGCCATTTGAAATCCTTAATAAAGACAAAAGTTAAATATAACATCAAACATTTAAAACTTCTTAAAATGAAAGTAAACTTATATGTGTGGTTTTGCCAAGACATCAAGATTCAATGAAACCATACCTAGAAGTATCAGGGTGAAACTGCAACACACCAAAGATAACATGAAAATATTAAAGTAGCTAGATTAAAAAACAACAGATTACAGTCAGAGGAGAAATAGACTGACAGCTGTATTCTCAATATCAATAATGGAAACCAAAAGGCAAAAAGAATGACATCTGTAATGTGCTGAAAGAGAATAGCTGTCAACCTGAAATTCTTCACTCACAAAAAATGTCTTTCAAGGATGGAGGTGAAATAATGACATATTTAAATGAACATAAACCAAGAGAGAATGCCACTTGCAGAAACTGCAGTAAAGAAAATTCTAAAGGATCTACATAAGACAGAAGAAAATTAATCCCAGATGAAAGGTCTGATATGTCAAGAAGGAATAAAGAGCAATTAACATGTTAAATATGTGGGTAAATCTCAACAAATATTGAGCATATAAACAACAACAATAATAATGGCCTATGGGACTACAAAAAAACAAACAAAACTAAAACATACAACAGGTAAATCACTTCAAGATGGCTGACTAGAGGGATCCAACACTTGCCTACTCCACAAAGAAGAACCAAACTAGCAAGCAGATAATCACACTTCAAATGAGCATCCAAGAGAGAGCACTAGAATTCAACAGAGAAGTGAAAGGGAACACCAGAGTCACAGGAGAGGGAAGCAAGGCAGCCAGCTCAGTTGAGACCCTGGAGAGGCTCCCGAGTGTAGGGAAAGGGTGAGTAAGAGATCCCCAGTGGTCCACACTCCCACTACGACCTCCTGCAACCCCAGCCAAGGGAATAGCATAGTGACCTGCCCAGAAACCACAAAATGACAGGAAATAGCATAGTGACCTGCCCAGAAACCACAAAATGACATCGCTTCAAAGAGGAAGCTCACATCCATCGGGTCCTACACACCCTCCATGTACTAAACAGCAGCAGTACCACGCCATTTTGAGAGCCCAGCTACCACAATGCATCCTGCCTTGGGGCCCAACATCCCCTACATATCCACATCCCTGGAGTCCCACTAACATCCCCTACACAATGTGTCCACCAGGAGGGCTATAGCAGCCAACAATGGTCAGACCCAGGAAAATGGCAAAGTCCCCAGCACTCCAGCATAACAGTGCCCTGCATCCCAGGGAACGGGAGGTACAGTGCACCAGGGAGGCTACCCTGGGGCAAAGAGCATGTGCTCCCTAGAGCCTGAGAAGTGCCTATGTGGGAGGGCTAATGTAAACAGCAATACCCCTCCACCCCCACAGCAGGGTAGCTATGCAAACGCCCTGAGGACAAACTCTAATACCACCCAATGCAGCTGCCACTGCTGCTGCTGGGGGTGTGAGTGTATGCCACTGGCAGCAACCTCACCTCCGTCAGCAGCAAGGCTGCCTGTGTGCACTTTCATGTGCCCTGGTTTACCCTATTGCTGCCAGCACTGCCACTGAAGCATATGACTCCCTCCCCCAGAGTATGAGAACTCCCTGCCTGTGGTGGCAGCTCCCTCCAGCAGCAAGGCCATGGTGCACTTGCACATACTCTAAGGACAGGCTCCCCACACTCACCAATGCTGATGCTGCATCCACCTGAATACTCTGCCTGGGAGTGTGGGGATCACTCTGCCCACGACAGCCAGCTCCCAAGTATGTAACCAGAGGGCCTGAGGACAGGCCTACCCAGCCTGACACCATCACCCCAGCGCATGAGTACAACTCCCAGGAGCTTGGGGATTGCCTTGCCCTGTCTACCACTGCTGGCATCTGTGTACTCCTCCCAGGGGCCTAAGGCTCACCTAGCCTGCCACTACAGCCATAGCTGGCACTCACCTGCATGAGCCACTTGGCCTAGGGACTAGCTTGTCCAGGCTGTTGCAGGCACGGCTGGCACCACCATGTGCTGCTTCAAAGCCCAAGGGTCATCTTGCCACTGCTACTGCCATTACCCATGCCAAATATGCTACTCAGAGAACCGAAGACCCACCCATTTGCCTGGCCCACTGCTTTCACTGCTGGCACCTGAACAAGCCATGTGGAGGCCCAAGAATTGACCCATTTAAATTAGCTAACACTGATGTCTGCATACACTGACATGGGCCCAAGGACAGGTACACTCAGCCCACTGTTGCCATCACTGGGCCCTGATGACTGGCCCACCTAGCATCCCCAACCCAAGCAAAACCTCGCCACAGCCTCCATTAACAACTGTAGCCTCAGCTACTGTGGAAACCACAAACACCACTAACACTGTTTTCAGCTGAAGAAATCATACTGAAACTATACTACTGCAAACATCCAGATCAAAGCTAAAGTGTCCTACCCATCCAACACCATAGATACATCTTCAGGAAAAGTCTTTCCCTTCAAAGGCCAATCCAAAAAATTAAAAGAAGCCAGTGTTACACCAGATGCACATATATCAATGTAAGGAAACACCAGAAAACAAATGAAATTTTCCACTTAAAAGATACAGCCTAGCTGAATGAATTTTTTAAAAAATGACCCAGCTATGAACTGCCTATAAGAAACTCACAACACCTATAGACACATGTAGACTGAAAGTAATGGGATGGAAAATATATTCCACACAAAGGGAAAACAAAAGCGAAGAGGAGTAGCTATTCTCATATCAGACAAAAAAGACTTTAAGTCAGAAAACAGTAAAAAGAGACAAAGAAGGTCTCTTTTAATGGTGAAGGGAAAATTCAGCAGGAGGATAGAACAATTCTACATATACAGAGGGCCCAGACATATAAAATATTACTAAATCTAAAGGGAGAGATAGACTCTGATACGATAATACTTGAGGACTTCAGCACCCCACTCTCAGCATTAGACAGACCATCTAGACAGAAAAGCAACAAAGAAACATTGGATTTAAACTGCACTTTAGATCAAATGGACCTAGCAAACATCTACAGAACATTTTATCCAACAGCTGCAGAACACACTTCTCATCAGCACATGGAACAGTCTCTACAACAGACATGTTAGGCTACAAAACAAGTCTGAACAAATTTTTAAAAGTTCAAATTATACCTCATAATGGAATAAAATTAGAAATCAATAACAAGGAGAAATCTGGAAACAGTACAAACACAGGGAAAGTAGGCAACATGCTCCTGAATGACCACTGGGTCAATGAAGAAATGAAGAAGAAAATTTAAAAATTTCTTGAAAGAAATGAAAAGGAAACAAAACATACCTAAACCTATTGGATACACCAAAAACAGCGTTAAGAGGGAGTTAAAGCGATAATTACCTACATTGAAAAAGTACAAAGACTTCAAATAAACAATTTAACGATGCATCTCAAAGAACTAGAAAAGAACAAACCAAACCCAAAATTAGTAGAAGGAAAGAAATAATAAAGATCAGAGCAAAATTAAATAAAATAGAGACTTAAAAAAATACAAAGGATTGATGAAATGAAAAGCTGGTTTTCTGGAAAGAAAAAAAAATCAATAAACTGCTAGCTAGACTCACCAACGAAAAAAGAGAGAAGACATAAATAAACAAAATTAGAAATGAAAAAAGGGACATGACAATTGACACCATGCAGGGGTGGGGAACCTGTGGTCTTCTGATTTCAAGATTGTTCTTTTATAAGCACCAAGGGGGTCAAGAAAAGCTTCATCTTTCTCTGCTGCACCCCTTTTAATAAACAGATTTGTTCTGTAAGATGTGGATTCAGTCAAAAGGCTGCACTTAAAGACCTAGAAGGCCACATGCAGCTTTAAGGCTGCAGGTTGCCCACCCCTGGAGGAAGTGCATAAATTCCTGGACACATACAACCTACCAAGATGGAATCCAGAAGAAATAACCTGAACAGACGAGTAAGAAGCAACAAGATCGAACCAGTAACAAAAAGTCTCACAACAAAGAAAAGCCTAGGACCATACGGCTTCACTGCTGAATTCTATCAAACTTATAAAGAAAAAATAACACCAATTCTCCTCAAAATATTCCCAAAAAATTGAAGAGGAGGGAATTCTAATTCATTCTACAAGGCCAGCATTACCTTGATACCAAAACCAGACAAGGACAGACACAACAAATAAAGAAAACTACAAGCCAATATTCCCAATGAACACAGATGTAAAAATCCTCAGCAAAATACTAGCAAACCAAATCCTGCAGCACATCAAAAAGATAATGTGCCATGATTAAGTGGGATTTATTCTAGGATGTAAGGATGGTTCAACAAACACAAATCAGTAAACATGATACATCACATCAATAAGAATGAAGGACAGAAACTATATGATCATCTCAACAAATGCAGAAAAAGCATTTGATAAAATCCAACATTTGAAAACTCTCAACAAACTAGACACAGAAGCAGCATACCTCAATATAATAAAGGGTATATATGACAAATCCACAGCTAACATCATACTGAATGGGGAAAAGCTAAAACCTTGCCTGTAAGAACTGGAGCAAGACAAGGATGTCCATTTTCACCACTCCTACTGAGTTCGGTATTGGAAGTACTAGCCAGTACAATTAGACAAGAGAAATAAAAGGCATCCAAAGTGGAAAAGAAGAAGTCAAATCTTTCTTCTCTGTGGATAACATGATCTTGTATTTAGAAAAGGCTAAAGACTCCATCAAAAACCCCTTAGATCTAATAAATTCAGTGAAGCTACAGGATATAAAATCACCATACAAAAATCAGTAGCATTTCTATACACCAATAATGAAATAGCTGAAAAAGAAATTAAGAAGGCAATCCCATTTACAATAACTTCCAAAAACCCCAAGATACCTAGGAATAAATTTAACTAAGGAGCTAAAATACCTCAACAAGGAAAACTACAAAACACTGATGAAAGAAATTGAAGTGGACAGAAATGGAAAGACATCCCATGCTCATGAATCATAATACTGTTAAAATCACCATACTACCCAAAGCAATCTACAGATTCAATGTAACCCCTATCAAAATACCAATGACATTCTTAACAGAAATAGAAAAAACAATCTTAAAATTTGTATGTAACAAAAAAAGAGCCCAAATAACCAAAGCAATCATGAACAAAAAGAACAAAATTAGAAGCATCACACTACCTGACTTCAAAATATATTACAAGGCTATAGCAACCAAAACAACATGCTACAGGTATTAAGACAGACACATAAACCAATGCAACAGAACAGAGAACTGAGAAATAAATCCACATATTTACAGCCAACTAATTTTCGACAAAGGTGCCAAAAATATACATTGGGGAATGGATACCCTCGTCAATAAATGGTGCTGGGAAAAGTGGATAGTCATATGCAGAAATATGAAACTAGACCCCTATCTCTCACCATATACAAAAATCAACTCTAAATAAAGACTTAAGTCTAAGATGTGAAACTATAAAACTACTAAAAGAAAACATTGAGGAAATATTTCAGGACACTGGTGACAGCAAATATTTTTATAGCTGAGATCTCAAAAGCACAGACAAAAAAAAAATAAATAAACAAATGGAGCATTGTGCAGCATAGCAAGAGACCCTGTCTCTACAAAAAAATTGTATGCCTATAGTCCCAGCTACTTGGGAGGCTGAAGCAGGAGGATCGCTTGAGCCCAGGAGTTTGAGGTTGCAGTAAGTTATGATGACACCACTGCACCCTAGCCCGGGTGACAGAGTGAGACCCTGTCTTCGAAAAAGAAAGAAAAAGACAAATGGGATCATATTAAACTAAAAAGCTTCTGGCACAGCAAAGGAAACAATCAACAAAGTGAAGAGACAATCTATGGAATAGGAGAAAATATTTGCAAACTATTCATCTGATAAGGGACTAATATCCAAAATACACAAGGAACTCAAAACAACTCAACAGAAAAACAAAAATAATAATAATAATTCCATTAAAAAGTGAGCAATGGACATGAATAGACATTTCTCAAAGCAGACATACAAATGGCCAACAGGTACATGTAAAAATGGTCAATATCACTAATCAACAGGGAAATGCAAATCAAAACCACAATGATATCATCTTACCCCGGCTAGAATGGCTATTGCTAAAAAGACAAAAAACAACAGATGCTGGCGAGGATATGAAGAAAAGGGAACTCATACACTGTTGCTGGGAATGTAAATTCATACAGCCATTATGGAATACAGCATGGAGATTTGACAAAAAACTAAAAATAGACCTACTATATGATCCAGTAATCCCACTACTGGGTATTTATCCAAAGGAAAGAAAATCATTATATCAAAGAAAAACCTGAACTCCTAAGTTTACTACAGCATTATTCACAGTAGCAAAAATATGGAATCAACTTAAGTGTCTTCAACAGATGAATGGATAAAGAAATACTACTCAGCCATTAAAAAGGATGAAATCCTGTCACTTGCAATAATACAGATGGAACTTTAGGTCATTAAGTGAAATAAACAAGGCTCAGAAAGACAAATATCACATGTTCTCACTCATATGTGGGAGCTAAAAAAAGTTGATCTCATGAAGTAGACAGTAGAATGACAGTTACCAGAGACTGGGAAGGGTGTGTATGGTGGGGCAGTGAAGAGAGGTTGGTTAATGGGTACAAACATACAGTTAAATAGAAGGAATAAGTTCCAATGTTCAATAGCAGAGTAGTGTGACTATAGTTAACAACAATATATTGCATATTTCAAAGTATCTAGAATAGAGGACATGAAATATCCCCAACACATAGAAATGATAAATACCTGAGGTGATGAATACCCTGAATACCTTGACTTAATCATTACACATTCTATGCATTTAACAAAATACCCCATGTATCCCATAAAAATGTACAAATATTATATATCAATAAAAAATAACAGTAACAATATGAAGTTGAGACGGATAAATACAGTGTTCTAAGTTCCTTTTACAGTATTAGTATAAAATACAGATATAGATTAATTTCAGACTTAATACTATTAAGTTAGGAAGGATGCTAAAATTTCTAGAGCACTAAAAGAAGAGAATATATAGTATGTAACTTCTAAACAAAGAAGAAAAATGGAATAAGAAAAAATAATCCCCCATAATTTCCTGAAATAAAAAAAATAAAGGGCCGGGTATGGTGGCTCACACCTGTAATCCTAGCACTCTGGGAGGCCAAGGCGGGTGGATTGCTCGAGGTCAGGAGTTTGAAACCATCCTGAGCAATATCCCGTCTCTACTAAAAATAGAAAGAAATTAATTGACCAACTAAAAATATATATACAAAAAATTGCCGGGCATGGTGGCACATGCCTGTAGTCCCAGCTACTTGGGAGGCTGAGGCAAAAGGATCACTTGAGCCCAGGAGATTGAGGTTGCCGTGAGCTAGGCTGACGTCATGGCACTCACTCTAGCTTGGGCAACAAAGTGAGACTCTGTCTCACAAAAAAAAAAGAAAGAAAGAAAGAACAGGAAAATAAAAGAAATATGGGAAAATCAGGACAAATAAATCACAAAGTGGTATACTGAAAGCCAAATATATCTGTAACTACAATAAATATAAACAGATTAAAAGCTCCAATTAAAAGATAAGCTGCACGCCTGTAATCCTAGCTCTTGGGAGGCCGAGGCGGGCGGATTGCTCAAGGTCAGGAGTTCAAAACCAGCCTGAGCAAGAGCGAGACCCCGTCTCTACTATAAATAGAAAGAAATTAATTGGCCAACTGATATATGTATAAAAAATTAGCCGGGCATGGTGGCGCATGCCTGTAGTCCCAGCTACTCGGGAGGCTGAGGCAGAAGGATCACTCGAGCCCAGGAGTTTGAGGTTGCTGTGAGCTAGGCTGACGCCACGGCACTCACTCTAGCCTGGACAACAAAGCGAGACTCTGTCTCAAAAAAAAAAAAAAAAAAAAAAAAAAGATAAGCTGGCTGACTGGCCAAAAATATGAAATCTAACTATTTATAGGAAATGCATCTGAAAGATAAGAGTAAAGGGTGAACATTAGACAGAGCAAGAGATAACTGAAACAGCATCCACATAAAGTCTGATAATCAGACAAAGTAGACTTTAAAAAAAAAAGTTACCATAGAAAAAGAGGGTTACTGCAAAAGGTTCAATTGACCAGGAAGTTAGGACAATTCAAAATTTACACATATCTAACAATACAGCCACAAAATACATAAAGCAAACACTGAAAGAACTATAAGAAAAAAAAATAGATCCATAATTATAATTGAACCTACAAGGGAAAAACAATTTGAATAACAATAAATTTCTTATCAGAAACCATGGAAGCCAGAAGAAAATTGTGGAACACTTTTCGAGTGCTGAAAGATACAAACTGTCAACCTAGAATTCTATATCTAGCAACTATCCTTTAAGAATGAAGGGGAAATAAAGACATTCTCAGATAAGAAAAACTAAGAATTTGTCATCACCCTAATCTAAAAGAATGGCTAGTGTAAGTTGTCTAAACATGAAGAAAATGATAAAAGATTCTTGAAAATTAGGAAGGAAGGAAGAAAGAGCAACTGAAAGGGCAAAAATGTAGATAAATGCAATAGACTTTCCTTCTTCTCAAGTTTTCTAAATTATGTTCGATGGCTAAAGCAAAAATTATAACACTATCTAATATAGTTCTCAGTATTGAAGGAAATATTGAAGAATATTATAAATAATGTAGGATAAAGCAATGTAAAGTGAGGTAAAATTTCTAAATTTCACTTGAAGTAGGAAAATGGGGTAAATTCCACTGGGGTAAAGACAGAGGAATATCTCACAAAGTACTGGGAAGCCACATTTTTTTTTAACACGTTGCATTTCCTCTTTACTACTTGACTCTAAATCTGGCTTTTTAAAAGAAGTCCAGTAACCATAGTTTTACTAAAACCAGGAATAAGCTCTCCTCTTGCTTGACTTTTATGCTGTATTTGATAATGTCGAATATTTTCTCCTAAAATCTTTCTTTTCCTATTGTTTGGGAAACCAACCTAGTGACTCTCCTACATTTATGTATACTTTCTCTCAGTGTCCTAGATTGACTTCTATCTTCTACCTATTCCTTATTTTTGTGCTCCTCAAAGTTCATGCCTCAAATCATGTGCACTGAAAACAACTGAGCCCTTATTCCAGACCTACTGATTCAGAACCTCTGGATGTCGACTTCTAGGGAACTGTCTTTTAACAAGCTATCCCAGGTGATTTAAGTGTGAGAATTACTGTCTTAAATGTTGACCCACAAAGTTCTGTCTTGGTCCTCATATACCTTCACCTGTCACACATACACAATGAAACCTACACCCAAAACTTCCACCACTTGCTACTATCAAAAAATGTGTAAACTGCCCACCAGCACCCCCAACACCTATAATTCTGCCTAGCACAAAGAATATTTGTTTGAGTGAACATGATGACTCTCAAACCTGCTTTATCAACCAAGATCTATCTTTTTATGGCTCCAGACCTGCATGTGCAGCTATCCAATAGACATGTGTGCACCTGGATATCCAAAGTTATTCTGAATCAGTCAGGATTAAGTTCAGCTAACAACAGAAAACCCTAATGGAATAGTGGCTTCTATAACATAAAAGTTTGTTTCTTACAGTCTGGAAACAGACAATATGAGCTAGTATGAAAGTTCTGCTCCACGAAGTTCTCAGGGACTCTGGCTCCTTCCTGCTTTCCAACAACTCCACAGTGCCTAGGATATGGTCCCTATCTTTTTTTTTTTTTTTTTTTTTTTTTTTTTTGAGACAGAGTCTCACTTTGTTGCCCAGGCTAGAATGAGTGCCATGGCATCAGCCTAGCTCACAGCAACCTCAAACTCCTGGGCTCAAGCAATCCTACTGCCTCAGCCTCCCAAGTGGCTGGGACTACAGGCATGTGCCACCATGCCCGGCTAATTTTTTCTATATATATATTAGTTGGCCAATTAATTTCTTTCTTTTTACAGTAGAGACGGGGTCTCGCTCTTGCTCAGGCTGGTTTTGAACTCCTGACCTAGAGCAATCCACCCACCTCAGCCTCCCAGAGTGTTAGGATTACAGGCGTGAGCCACCACACCCGGCCGGTGGTCCCTATCTTACGCACCAAGACAGAGCTCCAGCCAAAACCACATTCCTAGCAGCAGGATATAACAGGAAAAAGAGAAGAACATACTCATCTCTCTATAATACACTTTCAGGAGTTAGAACATGCTATCTGTACTTTTATCCCACTGACTAACACTTAGTGTCACAGCCATACCATACTGCTAGGAGGCTGGGAATGTAGTCTTTATGTTAGGCAGCCAAATTGTATTAGTCAGAAAAAAAAGGAGAAGAGAGATTGGAGGACAATAGCATTCTCAGCTACACATTCCAAGTTCACTGTGTCCCAAGCTGAACTCATGAGCTTTCAGAATAACCCATACAATTTTACATCTTTGTGATGTGTCCACCCTTACTTTTATCTCCATTCTGCCTGGCAAACTTCTCCTCGCTTATTATTCACATCATGCATCTTTTTGTGAAGCTTTACTCAACAACCTTTCTCTCTAACCCAGACTGGAAGTCCTTGAGCCACCTCCATTTCTAGCATACATCTATCTTTTGGCATTGCTAATTCTGTATCTTTTTTGTTTTAAACAAATCTATCCCTCCAATTCATCCTTCTTCCATTAGAAGGTAAACTTCTTCAGGAAAGAGATTATGTTTTATTTATCTTAGCATCATATGCATGTAGGTGTATGTCATACTAAATTTTACAAAATCAACTATTAATATCTACTTTCTAGAATTATGGCAGCAGGAAACTGATAAAAGAAGTACCTAATAAAAATGACACTGTGCCATAAATGCCTATAACCAAAAGTCAAAAAGATCACAAATAGACAATCTAATGAAACGACTCAAAGAGCTGGAAAAAGAAGAACAGACCAGCCCCAAACCCAGCAGAAGGAGTGAAATCAACAAGATCAAATCAGAACTAAACGAAATTGAAAACAGGGAAGCTATTCAGGAGATTAGTGAAACAAAAAGTTGGTTCTTTGAAAAAAATAAACAAAATTGACACGCCACTGGCTAAGCTAACGAAAAGCAGAAAAGAGAAATCTCTAATAAGCTCCATCAGGAACAAAAAAGGAGATATCACAACTGATCCCAAAGAGATACAAGATACAATTTATGAGTACTACAAAATTATTAATTCACACAAACTGGAAAATGTGGAGGAAATGGACAAATTTCTAGAAACACACAGCCTCCCTAGGCTCAATCAGGAAGAAATAGATTCCCTGAACAGGCCAATCTCAACAGCTGAAATAGAAACAGCAATTAAAAATCTCCCTAAAAAGAAAAGTCCCGGTCCAGATGGCTTCACACCCGAATTTTACCACACTTACAAAGAAGAACTAGTACCTATCTTGCAGAAACTATTCCACAACATCGAGAAGAACTGAAACCTCCCGGACACCTTTTATGAAGCGAATATTACTCTGATACCAAAAACAGGAAAGGATGCAACAAAAAAAGAAAACTACAGACCAATATCCCTAATGAATATAGATGCAAAAATTTTCAACAGAATCTTAGCTAACCGAATCCAGACGCTTATCAAAAAAATAATCCATCACGACCAAGTGGGCTTCATCCCAGAGATGCAGGGATGGTTCAACATACGTAAATCGATAAATGCAATTCACCACATAAACAGAAGCAAAAACAAAGACCACATGATTCTCTCAATAGATGCAGAAAAAGCTTTTGACAAAATTCAACACCCTTTCATGATACGAACACTTAAGAAAATAGGCATAGAAGGGACATACCTAAAAATGATACAAGCCATATATGACAGACCCATAGCCAACATCCTACTGAATGGGGAAAAACTGAAAGCATTCCCACTTAGAACTGGAACCAGACAAGGCTGCCCACTATCTCCACTTCTGTTCAACATAGTGCTGGAAGTCTTGGCTACAGCAATCAGACAGGAAAATGGAATCAAAGGTATCCAAATAGGGGCAGAAGAGATCAAACTTTCACTGTTTGCTGATGATATGATATTATATTTAGAAAACCCCAAAGATTCAACCAGGAAACTCCTGGAACTGATCAATGAATTTAGTAAAGTCTCAGGATACAAAATCAATACACAGAAATCAGAGGCATTCATATACGCCAACAACAATCTCATTGAGAATCAAATCAAAGACTCAATTCCCTTCACAATAGCAACAAAGAAATTAAAGTACCTAGGAATATACTTAACCAAGGAGGTAAAAGACCTCTACAGGGAGAACTATGAAACACTGAGGAAGGAAATAGCAGAGGATGTAAACAGATGGAAATCCATTCGATGCTCATGGATCTATTAAAATCCCATCAGCATTCTTCACAGATATAGAAAAAATAATTTTACGCTTTGTATGGAACCAAAAAAGACCCTGAATATCAAGAGCAATTCTAGGCAACATAAACAAAATGGGAGGTATTAATATGCCAGATATCAAACTATACTACAAAGCTGTAGTAATTAAAACAATCTGGTATTGGCACAAAAATAGGAATATTGACCAGTGGAACAGATGTGAGAATCCTGATATAAAACCATCCTCATATAGTCATCTAATCTTTGACAAAGCAGACAAAAACATACACTGGGGAAAAGAATCCCTTTTCAATAAATGGTGCTGGGAAAACTGGATAGCCACTTGTAGAAGGCTAAAGCAGGACCCACACCTTTCACCTCTCACAAAAATCAACTCACGCTGGATAACAGACTTAAACCTAAGGTATGAAACTATTAGAATTCTAGAGGAAAATGTTGGAAACACTCTCCTAGACATCGGCCTAGGCAAAGAGTTCATGAAGAAGTCCCCAAAGGCAATCACAGCAGCAACAAAAATAAATAAATGGGACATGATCAAACTACAAAGCTTCTGCACAGCCAAAGAAACAGTCATGAAAGTAAACAGACAACCTACAGAATGGGAGAAAATTTTTGCATCTTACGTATCCGATAAAGGGCTGATAACTAGAATATACTTAGAACTCACGAAAATCCGGAAGAAAAAATCAAATAACCCTATTAAAAAGTGGGCAAAGGACTTGAACAGAAACTTTTCTAAAGAAGACAGAAGAATGGCCAACAAATATATGAAAAAATGCTCATCATCTCTAATCATCAGGGAAATACAAATCAAAACTACAATGAGATATCACTTAACTCCAGTGAGAATCGCCTTATCAAAAAGTCTCCAAATAACAAATGCTGGCGTGGTTGCGGACAGAGAGGAACACTCCTACACTGCTGGTGGGACTGCAAACTAGTTCAACCTCTGTGGAAAGCAATATGGAGATACCTTAAAGCGATACAAGTGAATCTACCATTTGATCCAGCAATCCCATTACTGGGCATCTACCCAAAAGAGCCAATGACACTCTACAAAAAAGACACCTGCACTCGAATGTTTATAGCAGCACAATTCATAATTGCAAGGCTGTGGAAGCAGCCCAAGTGCCCATCAATCTAAGAATGGATTAATAAAATGTGGTATATGTATACCATGGAGTACTATTCAGCTCTAAGAAACAATGGTGATATAGCACATCTTATATTTTCCTGGTTAGAGCTGGAACCCATACTACTAAGTGAAGTATCCCAAGAATGGAAAAACAAGCACCAGATATATTCACCAGCAAACTGGTATTAACTGAGTAGCACCTAAGTGGACACATAGATACTACAGTAATAGGGTATTGGGGAGGGGGGGAGAGAGGGGCGGGTATATACATACATAATGAGTGACATGTGCACCATCTGAGGGATGGTCATGCTGGAAACTCAGACTTGTGGGGGAGGGGGAGAAAGGGCATTTATTGAAACCTTAAAATCTATACCCCCATAATATGCCGAAATAAAAAAAAAAGAAAATGCTGAAATTTCAAATAATTACGTCTCATTTCTAAAAATCAGAATGTTCTGTTTTGTTTTCTTTTACATATTGTATAACCTCATATTTCTTTCATATTAAACAAATAAACTTCATACATTAACATGTAATAATGCAAAAGCTACATTAATCTTTCCTAGGGAAGTAATCACTAACTAGAATTTAAGGCGCTATAATAATGAACAGTGATTTTTATGAAACCATTCCATTTCTTTCTTTATTTTCTATTTTTTATTTTTATTTTGTTTAGAGGTAGGGTCTTACTCTGTCAGGCAGGCTGGAGTACAGTGGCATGATCATAGCTTACTGTACCCTAGAATTCCTAGCCTGAAATGGTACTCCTGCCTCAGCCTCCCAAGTAACTGGGACTACAGGTGCGTGCCATCACAAATGGATAATTTTTTAAATTTTTGGTAGAGACAGGGTCTCACTATGTTGCCTAGGCTGGTCTCATACTCCTGGCCTCAAGTGATCCTATTGCTTTGGCCTCCCAAAGCACAGTGATTATAGGTGTGAGTTACTGTGCCCGGTCCCCATTCCATTTCTAACAAAAAATATTAAAAAAAAAATGACATTGTGTTATGTATTGTAGTATAATGGGATGTATTAAAGTCCCAAATTACAGAAGATTCTAATAGCAGTTGCAAGAATATGGCTAAAAGCTCTTACCTCGCCACTATATGCACCCTAGCTATTTATTTTCTATATCTATTCTTTCTTTTTTTTTCTCATAATTTAGTGGGGTAAATTTCAAGTATGTTTACATTTGATCCCACTGATAAATTTATATTAAACTTAGGCCAATGACTGGGTTCTATACTTGGACCCCACTTAAGTCTCAGCAGTTATTCCACCATAAAAGACCAAGTTAGGCATATCTAAGCCCCTGGAAGAGTCACCAAGAAACTTCAACATTTTGATGACTTTTCTCTGAAAGAAAATACCTAGATTATCATAGTATTCAACTTAGGAAACAGTGTTACAACTGATAAACACTACCATAACTAAAATAACATATTAATTTATGATGGTTTCCATAGAGTCAAAAGTTTTCACTGACATGTAGATTTTAGTTAAGACTAGGAACAAAATCATGTAAAACATGTTTATAACAGTTGTTATGCCCAATCTCTTAAAACATACCTTTGAGATATGAACAATGGAATATCATGTGTAATTTTTAATTTAATGTTAACTATAAAGGTAGATGAGCTCCCCCACCCAACCAATGCTTACAGCAACAAGGCTTCAATGGTCCAAATGTGACTTTTAGCTTTGCCATATTATTCAGTACAGACTGGAACTCAGACTATGATGCTGGGGTGGCCCATCAAGAATTCTGATCATAGGCTTCCTTTACCTCCAAGTCTCCAGCCTGGACAGTACTCTTACTGTTCTGCACTCTAGTTGGGCATGAAGTCCTAATATCACCAGTGCTAACCACAATGCCACCAGCAACAGTCTAACTTCAATAAAATAAAATAAAATGTAGTTAATTATTATCTTACCACTAGTTCCTGGTGGTTGTAATACATCTCCTGTCAGGCTACACCATCCAACTGGGAAAATATCTCGAGAATCATATTTGCACCAATAATCAAAACCTCCACTCCAGCCATCAAATGTGATGTGAACTTCATCTCCTTTAACACTTCCAATAGTTGCAGGGCAGATCAGATAAGGATTCTTTTTGTCTACAGCTTCGAGTTTCATCCCCACTTTAAAATTATTTAGGGGTGGCCTTGGTGGTTCCTACCAAAACATTAAGCAAAAAAATTAGATTGTTAAGACATATTAGAACCATTTGCTCAAGTGTATTCTTTTACAATCCTTAGCAACCAAAAATTAAGTTCTATGTTTAATTATCAATTAATATAGGAAGAAAACAGTTCTCACAGATCTGAAACTCTGCTCTCCACCATCTCACTTTTCTTCTGGAGCATAGCCAAGAACTTGGAAAGAAACAAAACCAGCCTCATTCATTCATTCATTCATTCATTCATTCATTCATTCATTCATTCATTCATTCATTCAAGAAATATGTATTATCTACAAGTACCAGGAATGTAAGATTCAATGGTGAAGAAAAATATCAAAGATCCTGTTCTGGTGAGTTTACATTCTAGTGGTGGTGGTAATGATTGGGGGCAGGTGAGAGCTCTTAACAAGAAATTTTAGAAGAAACAGTCAGACAAACATAATAAATATGTAAATTATAGGGTATTTTGAAAGGTGAGAAGTCCAAAGAAAAGGAAGAGCAGCAGATAATACCCTCAAAGAAACTCAAAGTATAAAATGTAGACACAAGAATATGAACGTCATATAGCCTGGGGTCTTTTACTGTATCCAATCCAGAAACCATTATTTTAAAAACATTCCTTAGTCATAAAAAGTTAAAACATGTAAATGCTAACAGGATTCTTAGAAATCCTAAGTGCTATGGTTAAAAGCAACCAATATCTTTTCTTTCAATCTGCTTTTCATACTAGTAAATGGCACCATCACAGCAACCCATCCACCCAAGACAAATGCCTGGAAATACATAGTCATGAGCCAGTTCTCAGTCCTACTGAACATTAGAATCACCTGTGGCCACACCAGCAGCAACACTGATTGAACTGGTCTAAGGTGGGCATGGGTCTCAGCACATTTTAATTCCCCCAGGTGATTCTAATGTGCTGAGAACCATTGCCTTAGACTCATCCCTTTCACTTACCCACAACCCAATCAAAAACTGCTACCTGCCAATCAGAGCTGGATTTTAAAACTAGGCAGTCTGTCTTGGAGCCACCTCCTTGGAACACCATTACTCCATCACCTGCCTGGCCAACTCCAAATCACCCAGTTTAAAGTCCAGCTCTCCTAGCCTCTTTGAATGCTTCCCTGACCAACCCCAGCCCACTCCCAGGCCCACCTCAAACACAGCCACTCTCAAAATTGTGATACCACTCTTAAAATGTATTCGCTCCTCCATGAGACTAAGAAATCTTAAAAGTAGGTATGATGTCTTATTCATATTGTTATTTCTAGCACAGTACCCAACATCAAGCATTTTTTAAAATGAAAGAACTAAAGAATCACGGGAGAACAGTAAACAAGTTCTCAATTCTTTCACCAAGACAATTTTTAAAATATATCTAGTAGGTTGGCTCCTTTTTCAAATACCCTCTTTAGGATGATGAGATAGGTTTTAAGGGGGCATTTGAAATGGTCATCCTGTACTTTTCTGTTGTTACCCTTTACAGCACTGCAATCTGAAAGTTCCTTAATTATTAACTTTCAAAGTCCTTTTAATTATATATTCTTAATTTGATTCTTAAAAAAAACACCCTGAAAGTTGGCAGGTCAAAAGTTAGCTTTATCAAAGATCAAAGTATTTTATAAATAAATAGCTGGTAAGTAAGAAACAGAAGTACATGAAGGGGCTAAAGGTCAATTGTCACTACATATGAGAAGAAGAAAAAAGGGAAGGAGGATTTAACAAAGAATAATGATGGCAGTTGACAAATTTGTCCTGGACACTCAGAGAATGAAGAAAACGTTCAAGGCACACATAAGGATACCAGGACCTTACCCTGTCATATAGCAGACTAAAATAAGTTCAAATGGCAATATATATTTTCTGTTACAAAACAGAATTAAAAGACAGGAAAGAGCAGAAAGATAGAACTAATTTTAAGAGTCAAATATATAACCTAAAAATATATCCAAATATGATTATGTCGTCAATATCACTATTAGCTGGCAAGTGGCAAAAACTAGAAAATGATTACAGACAAAATGAAATTTATTCTCTGAAGATTTTCATGTTTATTAATTCTTCTAAATTTCATGAATAGTCTATCAACTTTACTTACATTAGTATAATCATATAAGTAAATATAAACAGCGCTGTGGAAGAAACTAATTTTTATTTAAAAAAAAAATCAAAGGAACTACTATTTTTTCCCAAACATAGGAAGTGAAAGGGATTTATCTTAAAACAAGCTATCTTCAGATTTAGGTTAATTGGCAAAATGGTTCCCTCTGCTGTCCACAAAAGGTACTGATACAAAGTTGTTTTTAATTTTTTTTTTTTTTTTTTTTTTTTGAGACAGAGTCTGGCTTTGTTGCCCAGGCTAGAGTGAGTGCCGTGGCGTCAGCCTAGCTCACAGCAACCTCAAGCTCCTGGGCTCAAGCAATCCTCCTGCCTCAGCCTCCTGAGTAGCTGGGACTACAGGCATGTGCCACCACGCCCAGCTCATTTTTTCTATATATATATTAGTTGGCCAATTAATTTCTTTCTATTTATAGTAGAGACGGGGTCTCGCTCTTGCTCAGGCTGGTTCCGAACTCCTGACCTCAAGTATCCGCCTGCCTCGGCCTCCCAGAGTGCTAGGATTACAGGCGTGAGCCATCACGCCCGGCCTAAATATTTTTTTATATAAAATATTTGTACATATCTTGGGGGTACATGTGATATTTTGATATATGTATTAATATACAATGTGTAATGATCAAATCAGGGTAATTGAGATATCCATCACCTCAAACATTTGTGTTGGGAACATTACAATTCTAGCTATTTTGAAATAAACAATAAATTATTGTTAACTATAATTTCTCTGCTGTACTATCAAATACTATTATAAATAAAGAGACCAGTGAGGAAGCTAATGTAGTAATCCAAGTGAGAGATAAAGGCAGCTTATACTACAGCGATAGCAACAGAGATGATAAGTGGCGGCTAAATTTTGGATATACAGTCATTCCTCAGTATCCACAAGGAACTGGTTTCCAGGATCCCCTGAGGATACCAAAATCTGAGGATGCTCAAGTTCCTTATATAAAATGGCATAATATTTGCATATAACCTATGCATATCCTCTCATATACTTTAAATCATCTCTAGATTACTTATAATACCTAATATAAATGCTATGTAAATAGCTGTTATCCTGTATTTTTAAAATTTATATTTTTTTTGTTATATTGGTTTTTTAAAATATTTTCAATCGAGGTTGGTTGAACCTGTGGATGAAGAACCTGAGGATATTTTGAAGGAAGAGTTGATAGGATTTCCTTATGGATTGGATGTAGGGTGTGAAAGAAATAATCACCAAGGTCTGTGACTTGAGCAACTGAAGGACGGCTGCCTGACCCTGAGATGGGGAGGTAGCAATTTGAGATGTCCATTAGACATCCAAGTGGAGATACTGAGTAGGTAGCTACATATACAAGCCTGATTTGGGAGTAAAAAGTCTGGATTGGAAAATATAAATTTGAAAGTCATTTGCATATAAACTGTATTTAAAATTAAAAAAAACTAGATGAGATCACCAAGGAATTGATGCATAGGATTTCTCAGCTTTGGCACTATTGATACTTGGGGCCAGAACATTTTTTGTTGTGGGGGGCTGTTCTGTACTGTAGGATATTTAGCAGCACCCTGGTCTCTACCCACTAGATGTCAGTAGCACCCCCTCACACACACACAGTTATAACAAACACACATGTCCCCGGACACTTTCAAATGTCCCTGGAGGGTGGGGGGCAAATCGCCCACCCTCTCCACCCCTGCTTGAGAACCACTGACATAAATAAAAAAGAGGACCAAACACTCAAACATTTTAACATTCTCTTTCACATCCAGGTTACAGAGCAGCATTTCCTTACTTTCTTCTCAGAACCCCAAAGCAATTTTATTCCCTTGTCATTACCAAACCTTAGTTCAATATCACCATCCATTTCACCTATTGATACTAAGCTGGTAAGCACTGCTGGACCAAAGTCCCACATGCTTATGGCATGTGGTGCCAAACACTTTTACTTTTCATTCTTAGCTGAGCCCTCTACAATACTGTCCTCTGTCCTTAGACATTCCCTCTCTCATCCCATACAAGCTGCTCCAAACCTTTACAATTTTCCTTAAAATCAATGATGTATCCTCATTATATTGTTTATTATTTTGTTAACTTTCTCCCCTAGTGATTAAGCTTACTGCCTAAGTGTTAGAACATAGTATATATTCAATCTATGTATGACTCCCACTCCAGCCTTTCACAGAAATAGGAATTTGAGGTCTATTTACAGAAACAGTAAATTGAAGTCATTGGGAATGAACTCTATCAATATTCTAGTCTCAAAATTAAAAATTTAGCTCTGAGGACACTTTTCACCTGGACTTTAGCACTTGCTAATGTAACTGAAGACTGTGTATCTACCAAATAGTTAAGAATCAGCTTTCCTCTTAACTGATCTCTCTCAAGTACATGATATGGGCCAGGCACTGTACAATTCTGAATTGTACTTGTGACTGTTAACCACTCCCTAATCCTTGCAAGTCTTTGTTCCACTGGGTTCAATAACACCAGTTAATTCTGGTTTTCCTCCTCCCTCTACTTCTAGGGCTGGCTGCTCCTATCCTTTTACCCACCCCATAAATGTAGATGGGTATTTCTCAAGGCTTGAACCTTGACATTCCTCTCCTTTCCTTCTATACATTCTCTAGCTCATTCGTGCTCAAGGATTCCATCACTACTATTTATGCTAAAAACTTCCAAATCCACATGCTCAAGACAAACTTTGTTTCTAAGTTCTAAACCCTTTACTTGCAACAGACTAGTAGTCATCCCTACTCAAATTTCCCAGAAGCACCTCGCCTCAATGTGTCTAAAACAAAACCCAGCTGCTCCTTCCATATGTAGCCATCTTCCTGTATTCCCTATCTATCCTTCTTCATTCATTTAACAAATAAATATGTGCCCAGGAACTAAGACAGGTGCTGAAAATACAAAGATATGTTAACTGCTCAAAAGGAACTCTCAGTCTAGGAAGCAAGAGAGACAGTGAAAATAATAATATAATCGAATACATACAAACATTGAGATATGCACAAGGGGCTACAGATGTGTAAGAATGGAGAGGGAGAATTAGGCATGGTATCTGAGAGGATTTAATGCCTGACCTGAATCTTTAAAAAGTAGAAGTCAGCCAGGGAAAAACAAGCATGAGTCAAAGCACAGCTCTAAAAAGGAACAGGTATCTATTATAAGCAATTTAGAACATAAAATCCAAAGCAAGGAGTGGCAGCCATAAACCAGATCACACAGGACCTAACAGGCCATATTAAGAAATTTACACTTCATCCTGAGTGTGACCAGGAACTTTTAAAGAGTTTTAAGCAGGAGAATTATGTGGTAAGGTTTTTCTTTTTTTTCTTTTTTTTTTTGTCAGATATACATTTCTAGCAGTTCTGTGTAAGAATGAAGTTTAGAGGCAGTTAAAAGACTAGTGTAACAGTCTGGGCAAGAGGAAAGACTTGTGAAAGTTGTCAGAATCAACATGGAATCACTTACGCCAAACCCTAACAAAATGGAGTCAGGTAACCATAGAGGAGGGATTCTAATGCATACATGCCTATGATAAAGACTATTACAAAGACTCTCTGAAAACCATGACCTTGCACATAGGCCACCACAACCTTACACAAAGAATCCTCTGCAGAGACTTCTGTCCAGCAACTGCCTGTTCAACCCTGAACACTACTCTTGTTATTGATCCTTACAGCTGAGGATAATTGTTTCAATACAACTTATGTAACCTTCCACATTTTGCTTTCAAAAGCTTCCCCTTCCCTTAACCTCCCCAGATATGCCTATCATCCATCACAGTTCCAATATCCCAGATTGCAAATCTCCTGTCAAGTCATTCCCAAATAAACTCATTTTTTTGTTTTTTTGCTGAGTCTCATTTTCTGTTGTTATTTTAGGTTGACAGCCTCCATGAGGGGCAGTGATGGTAAGGTTAGAAAGAAAAGACAGAAGAAATAATTAGGGAGGTAAGTGGGTGGCTCTTCCTAATTAATTGGCTATCCTGAGGCCAAAGTCAAGGAGGAGTGAGAATTTAAGATGGTTCCTGACCAAGTTTCAAGCTTCGTTGAAACACACACACACACATCATTAAGAAGAAGAAAAGAAATCCAATAGAAAAACAGGCAAAGACAATTCACAGAAAAAGCAAGATGCTATTAAACAAATATAAAAAGCTCAATTTCACTAGTAATCAGTGCAATGCAAATTAGAACAATGGGATACCACCCCCATCTTCACCACCCCCCAAAAGATTCACAGAATTTTAAAAGATGGATAATATTCAATGTTAGTGAAGATGTAGGAATACAAACATGTCTATATACTAATGATGGAGCACAGCTTGGAACACCCTTTCAGGATGCAATTTAATGGTATACATCAACACTTAAAACATACATCCCTTTGAACCAGCAATTCTAGTTCTAAGAACATAGCCATTCACACTTTTGTACACAGCTCTATATAAGAATGTTCACTATAGAACTCATATATATAACAAGAATATGCAGACAACCTAATCATCCATCCTTAGGGAGGGGATAAATCAATTCTGATTAATACATACTACTACTTGATGTTTCACATCCTTGTCTTCAATCTTCAAAAGTTTTTAAAAACTATAATCAATTATTACCATCCCCAGTATGAATTTATAATAAAATTTAAGTGACTGATAAAACAATCAGTAGAGAGGGTGAGAAAGAAATATTTTAACCCATAATTTAACTAAAACATGGCTTTAAATCATTGTTTCTTAACTTTTCACCATATGCTCAAGAACATAAACTATTTTTGGAATTTTTCCTCTTTTTTATATAACAAGTATTGCCTTATAACAAATTCTTTACTTCTGAAACCAAATGTCTCCAAGTAACTTTCAAATAGTTTTCTGGCCTATGATAATTTTCTCCAATATCAAAGGGATGAGTAATATAGTCAAATGAAGGGAAGCTTCACTTCTAAAGGTAAGTAAAATGTAGCAATGAATATTTGCTTCCAGTAGAGTACTCCTTTCATATCTAAGGTCAAGAAGGTGGTTACTAATTCAACTGGACTAGTGAATGATCATAATTGAGACTTTTTATGATTTGCTATTAAGGGTTGAATTGTGTCATCCTCAAAATTCACATGGTGATGCCCTAACCCCCAGTATCTCAGAATGTGACTGTATTTGGACATAGGGTCTTAAAAGAGGTAATTAAGTTAAAATGAGGTCATTGGGGGGGCCCTAATCCAATATGACTGACATAAGAGGACAAAATTAGGACACAGACATACAGACCACATGAAAACATAGGGAGAAGATAAGACATCTACAAGCAAAGAAGAGAGGCCTCAAAAGAAACCAACCCTGCTCACACCTTGATCTGAGATTTCTAGTCTTCACAACTGTGAGAAAATAAATTTCTGTTGTTTAAGCTACTGTTATGGACTGAATTGTGTCCTCCCCAAATTTTTATGTTGAAGCACTAACCTCCAACGTGTATTTGGAAATAGGGCCTTTAAGAAATAAAGGTTAAGTGAGGTCATAAGGGTAGGGGCCCTAATCCAATAGGACTGGTGTCCTTATAAGAAGAGGAAGAGATACCAGGGATGTGCATGGACAGAGAAGAGGCCATGTGAGGACATAGCAAGAAGGTGGCCATCTGCAAGCCAAATAGAGAAGCCTCATCAGAAACCAACCATGAGGGCACCTTGATCTTGGACTTCTAGCCTCCAGAACTATGAGAAAATAAATTTCCGTTGTTTAAGCCACCCAATCTGTGGCACTTTGTTATGGCAACCCTAGCAAACTACTACACTTGCCAATCCAGTAATTTAAAAAAACATTTTTGCTTTTCCATGTCAGAGAAGACAAAGCATTTAAGCATTCCCATTAAAACAATAAAATCACAGCCCAGCTGATGGAAGCTTTTTATAACATCTTTCTTACCTTTTTGAACAAGGTTGCAGGTGCCATTTCAGATCCATTTAATGTTCGTAACAGAAACATTGGCCAAGATGATGTATTCATTTGGTATCCTATTTTATAAAATAAATTAGATATCATGAAAAAGCTTCCCTACAATACTACATAGCAAGTTGGTGTAAAAATAGGTTTTATTCACCATTCTTGAGAGAATGACTTTCTTATCTAAGAACTTGAGACCTGGGCAAGAGGAACAGATGCACCTTCCTCTCATTGCTACAGCCCCCACTGTACTGTCTGGCAACAATGCTACAGTGAGGTAGAAACTGTCATTTTAAGAGAAGCCACTGGCTAGGATTCCCCAACAAACATGTATATGTTGGGAATGGGCCAATTTACTGGGGGTCATCCAAGCCAGAGCCCAAGAGAGCTTCCATCCTACCAACAACACATAAGCAGGGGCAAAGTTGCAAAAGACTTCTAGCTCCTTTTTCTTCAGAGCCCCAGGCTTCTTTCGTTTCAGAAAGACAGTTTTCTGTGCACATAAAACTGTGCATTTCATTGTATGTAATTTTACCTCAAAAGACAAAAACTATAAATACTTGCTCCAGTTAACGATATACATGCTAAAGTATGTAGAGAAAGTACACTGACGTCAATAACTTACTTTGAAATGCATTTAAAAATCAGATGGATTGATGAATCGACAGAAGGGCAGATAGATGGATAGATAAGTGATAAAGCAAGTATAGTAAAATGATAATAGTAGAATCTAGACAGTAGGTATGTGGGTATTCACTGCAAAATTCTTTCACCATTTTTATGTTGAGATTTTTCATAAAATGTTAGGGGAAAAAGGCTGAGCGTGGTAGCTCACGCCTGTAATCCTAGCACTCTGGGAGGCCAAGGCAGGTGGATCACTCAAGGTCAGGAGTTCGAAACCAGCCTGAGCAAGAGTGAGACCCCCGTCTCTACTAAAAATAGAAAGAAATTAATTGACCAACTAAAAATATATATACAAAAAATTAGCCAAGCACGGTGGCGCATGCCTGGAGTCCCAGCTACTTGGGAGGCTGAGGCAGGAGGATTGCTTGAGCCCAGGAGTTTGAGGTTGCTGTGAGCTAGGCTGATGCCATGCAATCACTCTAGCCTGGGCAAGAAAGTGAGACTCTATCTCAAAAAAAAAAAAAAAAAAAAAACTTGGCCAAAATTGAGTGTACATATTTTGTACCTTAAAACCTTTGCTAAAAGTTCCATTTTCTTTTCCTCTTCAAAGACCTAAACTACTGACTCCTATCTACTCACTCTAGTTCCTTCCCACCATAAGTAGGATGAAATTCCCAAGTTTGAAAGGGGAACCTGAATGTGGAATCACACCCTTCCCCTATGTACACCCCCATACCAAAAATGCTGAATGGCTCAATGGACAATATCAAGAGAGGATGTGACTTTTATCAATTGCTACAAACTTCTTCCCCAGCAGGATTTCTGAATCTGTATGTGTGATCTAATAGAGCTGTTTCTCACACCTCAAGTTTGAAGACTTAGCATGAGTCTTGCCCTGGAGTGGAGAACCTTCAGCACACATATGCCAAACATGTACTTAAGCACAACTCCACAACAGATGGTACTGAGTTCCTCACTCATCATACATTCTCCACAGTAACCATCTGACCATCTACTATTTTCAAGAATGCCTAAGAGATTTTTAAAGGCCACTAAAAACTGTTTCTATTGAATATCATATTAATAAGAGTATATTATTTTAAAAACTGTTTATTCTTACCCAGTGGAGGTTGAAGTAAGTCTCCTTCCTTTTCACATGTCCCAACAGGCTGTATATCCGGGGAATCAACAAGCCTCCAAAAATCATTTCTATTGTCACTACCATCTAGCCGTAAACGTAATCTGGCCCCAGTAATTCCAATAACCGTAGCAATACATACTGAAGTAATATTGCGAGGGTCACGGGCTTCCAATTTCATACCAACTTTGAAGTCATTAGCTGGTGGAATCTTAGACTATATATATATATAAATAAAATTTTGTTAAAATGTATCAACTATAGGAAAAAACACATGGTCAGTTATGTTACCAGAATACCTGAGGAACATTTTAAGTAATAGTCACAGCAGATGATGAGCGAGGTCAGAGCCATAAGGATCAAGGAAAAGACCTTCTCCAAACTCTCTCCTTGGCTTGATATGTAGCATAAAAACACTGTCCACTGCTGGTCTCATTCATCTGTCCACTTCTAGGTAACCCAAATACAACCTCTAAAATGCATCCTGAGTGGCTTTCTAAATAAGAATCTGATTAGGCCACTCCCCTTGAAATAAATCAACCAGCAGCTCACCACTACCTATGATACAGTCCAACTCCTCTGCACAGTTGAAATACCCCCACACCTTTAACCTTATTCCCACATTATTGCCTCTATCTACTTTGTGCTCTAGCCTCCTCGTGCCATCCCTCCAACACTCAGATTCTTTCACACCCATGTGCCTTGGCTTTGGATGTTCTCTCTGCCCGGAATATCCTTCCCCTCATTCCAACCATCCCATATAGCACCTCTTCTATGAGCTCTCCCAGTATAGAGTTATCATGCTTCTCATATTTCTTTCTTTACATGTCTATCTTTCCCTTAGATGGGAAATCATAAAGACTTAGTATACCTGACAAAGAGTAAGTTCTTAATGAATGAACACAAAGAGACCATCTGGCTCCTAAGTGGCAGTACTACAATCTCACTATCTCCTCACACTACCAGAACCTAACATTCAATCACACAAACACTCTCCAACAAGTTAACAGTTTATATTAATATATACAACATCTACAGAATTTTGGCATACCTGTCTGAAGCATTCTGAAGGAGCACTTAAAGATCCAGTTTCTTTCAAATACCTGTCCCAGTGGAAATCATCTGGAAAAAGCACATGTACAAAATAGGTGTGTTTTAGTATATATAAATACTACCTTTCAAGAATAAAATGGGTTTTAGTTCCATACCACTTAAAAAGAATACTTACTAAAGAGCAGATTCAAACTTCCCAATCTACATTTGATTATCACCATGAAAATATAAAGTAAGACAACTTCCTAATAATGGCTCTGATATAAATTATAATCCAGATCCTCTCAATGTAATGAGGACTACAGCTTAGTGATTCTAAAAATGTGAATGCTAGAAATAAAGGAATTTTTATAAAGTAATAGCAGAGTCTATCTGTCTGTAATATAAATTTATTTGAGAAATGTGTTTTCACCATTTCATCCCATTAACGTGAAAGTGCTTCTTTGTTGTTCATGGACAGCTAAAGATGTTTAGGTGTTATAGTCTAAATAGCATTTAACTCCTGCACTACTTTATGGAAAGAAAAAATCTGAGAACCAGAGTAGTTTCTCAATGGACCATCAGATCTCCATTCAGAGTGTCAAGAAGATGGTGGTGGAACAAAGCCATTAACCAGTTGTCAGTACAGTCACTGATACAAATTATTTTAGTGATCTACATTTTCTACAAACTCTTGGTGTCCTTTCTCACTTAATCTTCATGATATATTATAATGCTAAAGAAGAAGATCAGAAAGTGGAGTACATTGCCTGGCCTGAACAATTCACTCTGCCAGCCAAACTGTCAAGACACTGAGAAAAAGAGTTGACAGTAGTACTGAAGGTACTATTAATTCATATGAAGTTTATTCTCATCAACCATGAGGTTTTTCTACATATTTGTTAAGTTTTCTCCCTATAAAAATATTGGGGTTGACAGTTCTCATTCTTGGAGTAATCTACATTACCAGCTTCTTATATCCTTTAAAGGATATTACTCTTACATTTACAAATAAACCCCCTCCCCTAAAAAAAACTAGAGTACTGATAAATGTTTAACAACTAGCTTTCTGGAAAATACAACAAAAAACCTGAATGATAGTGTTTACAGATTTCTATAGTGTAAATACTACCACCACAGCTGACTGCAAGGTGAAGCCACCAACCACGAAGTTGGGAAGAGTTGTGCACAATTCCCTGTCCTAAACTGATATGAACCAGATTCCGTGTACCACCATTACGTATGTATTTATATGTGTATGCATATATGGTATTAAGCACGTCTTATGTAACATTGTGCATCTCACTTTTTTTTAACAACAAATATAAGACATTGTTTCATTAAAAAATTACTAGATTTGATTCTGCTTCCAGATGATCTGAAGCAAGCACTACCCACAGTGTTGAAAGTCAGGCATCAGAATGAAAAGAATATGGGCTTTGGAGTCAGACCTACCGATTTCATTTCTAGTGTGGCTCTACTTCTTATTAGCTATGTGACCCTACTCTACTAGCTCTACTTATTAGCTATGTGGGAACAAGTCATTTCACTTTTTCAGCCTCAGTTCCTTCATCTATAAAATAGGAAAAGTAATATATATGACACTAGGTATTTTGAGAATTAAAATGGAATATATCTAAGTCACTCAATAAATGGTATATTATAAAACTAAACATTATAGTTTTACCTAAATCTATGAATACTGGATAGCTTTTTCAAAAGTGAAAACTGAGATCCATGGCTCCAAAATTAAACTGAACAGATGTTTCAGTGACCTCCCCTCACAGCAATAACCTGACAATCAGGAGATCTAAGGTTCTAAATGAATGAAGCTCTACCATCATATGATCTTAGAGAGCATTACAAAAGAACAGAACAAAACAAAACACAAATGGGAGAAAAAATCTGACTAGGATTGTCAGTAAGGAGCTGACACCCCAGAGGAAAGGACTGTAAGTTGAAAACAATGGAAAACTAAAACCATTTCACATTTATACCCCAAAGAACAACATTCTTCCTTAAACCAGTGACATTTGGAAAATTTTTCAACGACATTGAACATAGTTAATCCATCTCCCTAACACAAATTTTTAAAAATATTATACCACCATTTCTATCTGAATGAGCTATAATATGAGTTAACAAATCCTTATTATTAGTACTCTGTAATATGATCATTTTCTATCAAATTGCTAATGATAATACGTAACATTTGCCATTTGGAGCTTTAATTTTTTTTTTCATAAGGCAAAATTTTTAGTCTGCCTTGATAAAAACTGATCTTAGCTGCCCATGTGCTGATACCCTATCAATAGCATAAGGGAAACACACACAGCTCCAGGCTTTACTAATTTATATCTGAACCATCTATATCAATACCACAGCTAGAATACCCAACCAGAGCCAAAATAGAAAGTTTTAGCTAAGCCTGAGGTCCCAGTCTGCCTCTGCATCATATCCTCACTGAAAGATTGGGGGAGAGGGTATTCTCGCTCAGAAAAGATGCCCAGGTGTAAATACATAACCTTGTGATCTCACTGTTATTTGCACATGCCCATGGTCCCTCTTCTTGTTTGACTTGTACTCTATTCTAGTCCATACATTAGCTCCAACACCTTTTAGCACTAATTATAATTTATATGAGTCTCCCTGGTCTTCTCCAGAGTAAATCAGAATCTGTCTTCCAGCAGTGCTAGGCCTGGATTCACAAACTATATGAAGATGGGCAAAATATCTGAAGCTTCTCAGCTGAATGATCAATATCCACTACTTCAAAGTGTGTGTGTGTGTGTGTGTGTGTATATATATATATATTTGGAAATAGAGTCTTGCTCTGTTGCACTGGCTAGAGTACAGTGGCGTCATTGTAACTCACTGCAAACCTCAAACTCCTGGGCTCAAGAGATCCTACTGCCTCAGCCTCCCTAGTAGCTGGGACTACAGGCACGTACCAACACAGCTGGCTAATTTTTTTCTATTTTTAGTAGAGACAGGGTCTCGCTCTTGCTCAGGCTGGTCTTGAACTCCTGAGCTCAAGTGATCCTCACCTCGGCCTCACTGAGTGCAAGGACTATAGGCATGAGCCACCCTGCCCAACCTAGTTCACAGTATTTATCACAGTGATAATTAGGCATTACTTTAATGTCTATCTTGCCACCTAAGCTTAAAGAGGGCAGGAATCATGTTTGTCATGTTCATGACTGGATTCCTATAGTAGGTTGTCAGTATGTCCCAGCCACTCTTCTAGGTACTGTATCAGTTAATAAAATAGATTAAGAAATCCTGGCTCTCTTGGATCTTCTCTTCTAGCAGTCACTCACCAATTTCTAAGATGAGATGTTAGGTTCCAGGCCCTGAGAAACATCTGCAGATAGCTGTCAATTTGATTAAGTAATCTCATTTTTTTAATCAAAAGTTTTGAGAATTTTGAAAAGTTACTAGTTTCTACCTTTAAGTATATACTTTAACTTATTTATATGAAATGTTCAGAATAGGCAAATCTATAGAGACAGAAAGAAAGTAGATCAGTGGTCACCTAAAGCTGGGGGAAGGGAGGTTTTGGGAGAAAATGAGGAGTGACTGCCAACAGGTACAGGGTCTCCTTTTAGGGGGATGAAAATTGATTGGGATGATGGTTGCACAACTCTCTGAACATACTGAAAACCACTGAATTGTACACTTTAATTGGGTGAATTGTATAAGTGAATTACATCTCAGTAAAGCTTTTATATTTAAATAAACAGATGGAGAGGAATTTGTGGGGATGAGAAAGAACATTCTAACTTAATAGCCTCTATTCCTCAGAGGGTTTGGGGGATTGGAGGGAAGAGGTGAAGAACAAATAAGGCCAATGGGAAAGAGAGCTAAGGGAGTACTAAGGACCCAGCTACAGTGAGAGGCAATGATTCCATTGGGATTATTACCTCCATAGGAACAGAACTTCATGGGGTGAACTGCTCTGGGATTGGGGCTGGCAGGGCTGGTACAAGAGAAAGACAAGGGACAAGAAATCTCTGGAAATCGCTGGTAAAACAATAGTTTGCTATGGTATTTTTTCATGCCTTTTGTGTACGTATGACTTTTCTCATTTTCATTAAAAGAGGGCCAATGTGTCAGAGTCTATCTCCAAAATGTCTCTGATGCAGTATTCTATACATGCTGTTCATGATAAGGAACTTAAACATGAATAATAATTCAGGGTTAATAAAGTTAACATTTACTGAACATTTTACTATATGCCTAGGCATTATATTAGGTGATTCACATGCATTTTCCTTTTTTAATTCCAATAGTACCACAAGGTAAGTAATATTATTATCCCTGTGCTACAGAGAAGAAAAAAAGAGTCTGAGAGACATTGAGTAATTTGCCCAAAGTCACACAGCCAGTCAGCAGTGAGGCCAGAATTCTAGAACAGGTCTATCAGAACCCCCAATGCCTAAGCTTGTTACCACTGAACTGTCTTTTGACCATGAAAAAAAGACTTTCACATTGACTCTAAGGTTAAAATAAAAGGGTTTTTAATAATAATTAAATTATTTTAAATTGGTAATACATGGTAACTAGTAACTAGAGACCTATAATTTGGCAAAATTTGCACTGAAATCCACAAAGTTATCTTTTTAGTTAATCCATACCAATTTACCTCTAAGTAAAACCAAAATAAAATTTTCAAAATAAAACACAAGTTTTTTACATTTTTTATTGTTTAGATTTTATATGTACAGGAGTTTACTGTACATGGACTATATCAAAGACAATGAGAAAAGAGTTCATTTTAAACACTGACTGAGAAAAAATATATGTTGTATCAAACTACTTTAAAACCTACCCTTTTGCACAGAAGATGTGCTTGACTGAGGAGTTTTCTCTTGATTCTCCTTTTTGACATCCATTGAACCTAATAAAAAAGAAAGTAGTCAGCAATATTGGGAGGCCAAAGCAATAATGTGAAAAGAACACTTTGAAAAACTATAAACTAAAACTATTTTTAATAGGAGTCAGTTTTAATTTTATAATTAATATCCTTATTTTCTATATAGGACTTAGTTTCTAATATACTATGGACTTCATAATTTGCTCATTTATTTTATTTATCATATATCTCATTCTACTTAAATCTCCAAAAAGGGGCAGGATTTATTTTGTCTGTCTTGCTTAGTGCTGTATAATCAAGTGCTTAGTATAGCACCTGGCATGCAGAACACCCTCAAGCATTTGTTCAATGAATACATCAATAAACCAAAATGAGCTGATCTTTACGATGTTTACATTGGTATGTCCTAGAAATAAAATAGATGCTTTTTAGAGTTCCAAACATAACAGGGAAGCTAGAATACAATGTAATTCAATGGGCCAGGCAAGAGCTTTTTTTCTCGGTGCTAAGCTAAAGAACTCAAATAACAGTGGACCTTGTGACTGCACCAAATCTAAATCCACATATATCACTGTTTGTATCTCTAAATGGACTTATTTTTTTTAATTAAGCATAATATTTTTATTACATCTAAAAATTAACTATAATTCCTTAGCATCAAAAATAACCAATGTTCATAGCTCCCCAATTGTCTTAATTGTTTTAAATGTGTCTATCTGAATCAGGACCCAAATAAATTCTACACATAGCAATGGTTGATATGTCCCTTTTTTTTGAGACAGGTTCTCACTCTGTTGCCTGAGCTAGTATCCAGTAGCATCATCACAGCTCACTATAACCTCAACCTCTTGGGCTCAAGCGATCCTCCTGCCTCAGCCTCCCAAGTATCTGGGACTACAGTAGCGTGCTACACATATGGTTAACATTACAATTTTTTGTAGAGATGGGGTCTCCCCATGTTGCTCAGGTTGGTCTCGAACTCCTGGCCTCAAGCTATCCTCACACCTCAGCCTCACAAAGTGCTGAAATTACAGGCGTGAGCCACTGCACCCAGCTTCTTATGTCTCTTTTGATCTATAGCAGGGGTCCTCAAACTTTTTAAACAGAGGGCCAGTTCACTGTCCCTCAGACCGTTGGAGAGTGTGGCGCACATTCCACACATACGCACTGTGGGCCCAGGACGAGTCGACTGCTAAAGCAGGACAGGCAGCGGTGGCACCCAGTGGGCTGCATAAATGTCCTCGGCAGGCCGCATGTGGCCTGCAGGCCATAGTTTGAGGACACCTGATCTATAGGCTCCTCGCCCTCCTCCTATTTTTTTTCCTTCCCCTTACATTATTTCTGCTAATAATACCAGTTAGTTAGTCCTTTTAGAATTTTCTAGTCTGGATTTTGGTGACTCTTCCCCCATAGTATTGGGTTCCTCTGATTCCTATATTTTCTCTAAATTGGCATTAGTATTTAAATCCAGAAGAGTTTAATCAGATTTAAGTTTGGCTTTTGGGGGGAGAGGAGAAGATAAGATGACTTCATAAGCAGTTCTGTGTATTTCTCACAGGAAGCTCCTAATATTTCTCTCTCTTTTTGTGATGTGAACAGTTATGATGGCTATTTCCTAGATCAATTAGTTTATTAGTGATTGCAACATGGAGGTATTCTAATTCAATCAGTCTTTATTAACTAGGAAACTTCTATAGAGAGAAATCTCCCCTCTTTTGACCATTCAGTTACCCCAAGGTACAGATCACACAAGAATGTCACAATCAATGCTTTATTCTTTTCTTTATTTTCTGGTTTTCAAGATGATGAGTTGGATCTCTAGCATTCTCCACTGATTCCAAATAAGTTTTGTTTTGGTTTTTAGTATCATTAAGAACTCATGGATTTAAACATATTTGATATTTTTCCATCCATTGCTGTTTTGCCCTTATTGATGCTTTAATTGTCAGGTGGCAACATTTTTAAAGAAGGATCTAAGAATAATGCCATTCAAGGTAACAGATCTGGGGGGTGGAGCAAGATGGCAGACGAATAACACTGCCAGACAGAGTGTCTCTGCAGAAAAGACAGATTCTAGCAGAAATTAGAGGAAAGAAGCAAGAAGACGAGCATACAGCGGACGAGGGCCGGAAGGAGGGGTATCTGAGACCCCTGGAGACTACACGGGAGGAGGCTGTGGAGGAGAACTGGAGGCTGAGACCACCGGAGCAGCCTGGAGACAAGCAGCAAGGGTAGGTGGACATGCTGTTTCCCCTCCCCTGCATTTGGGACTGCTGGTGGGCTCCCCAGCGGGTGGAGAGACCTGCGGACAACAGCCCAGAGACCGCCGTCGCCAGCCAGCGGTGAGTCTGTAGCAGACGTGGCACCAGGTTCCCAACATCCTCCGGGCACCTCCCAGTGCACAGACCCGAGCCGCGCGGCAGGCGCCATATTGCCTCCTCCTCCCCTCGACCGACCCTACCCGCGGCTGCCCAGAGAGACAATACAGCCACCAGCCAGAGGCACCTCCAGGAAATGGGACCTTCCCTTTTGGGACCCTACAGCTGACTCAGGGGAACTCAGAGTGTGAGCTGCCTACCCGCCCGCCCTCCCAAGAGCTGCTGGCACAGTGTTACAGGAGAATGGTGCCGACTCAGAGGCTGAGAGACATACACCTAGCTTGGGCTCCCTGTGAGTGAATTGCGACCGGAAATCCTCCCCTGGTGGCATACAGTTTGAACTCTGGGACCCAGAGGTCGGACCTGCAGACCAGATCCCCTGAACCAAGGGCTAGCATTGCCCGGGGCACAGAAGGGTTATACCTGAACAGACTACTGAGGTGTGTGTGCCTCCAGGGGCGGATAGGCGTCCTAGAGGGCAACCCTCCTCCCAGGAGGAGGCCGTGCGCCCAACCCAGGTGGCGTTCCTGTGCAGGGAACCTCCCCACCGGCATCACAGTCTGGGGAGGCCTGGTGGCTTGTGGTCTGGCCTGCTGGCAGAGGCCCAGGAGTAGCTGCGGAGTTGGGGAGGGTGGAAAGAAGCGAGGCCCGCTCCAGACTGCGGGTCTCAGACAGCCCCACCCCCACACCCAGACTTTCTGGCTGAGCGGGACCATTCCAGCCCAGGAGTTTGAGGTTGCTGTGAGCTAGGCTGACGCCACGGCACTCAATCTAGCCTGGACAACAAAGCGAGACTCTGTCTCAAAAAAAAAAAAAAAAAAAAAAAAAAAAGCTCACTGTAGCAGAAGATGTTCATTCCAGACAAATAACTAAAAACATTATATACACTCAAAGGAAAATATGTAAAAAAAAAAAAAAAAAAAAAAAAAAAACATTATCATCTTTAGGCAAGTAAATCTTACCTTCATTCGCTGTTCGTCCCATAGTATCCCTTTCTGATTTTCTTTCCTACAAAGAGAAAAATCAATTAATACCTCCTTTTAGCATAATACATTTCTGAAGGATAGTAGTATTTAGAAATCAGTTATAGGATCAGATCATTTCAATGACCTTCCCATGAATAAAAATGATAAGATTAGTAAATTAGTAGTTACCTGGGGCTGGAGAGGAGGGAATAAGGAGTGACTGCTAATGGGCACAGGCTTATGGGGTTTCCTTTTTGGTGTGATGAAAATATTCTAGAATTAGACAGTGGTAGTGGCTGTACTGCCTTATAAATACACTAAAAACCACCAAATCGTACACTTTCAAATGGTGAATTTTAAAGTATATAAATTATATTAAAAATTAAATGAGAAGATGGCGGACGAATAACACCGCCAGACAGAGTGTCTCTGCAGAAAAGACAGATGCTAGCAGAAATAGAGGAAAGAAGCAAGAAGACGAGCATACAGCGGACGAGGGCCGGAAGGAGGGGTACCTGAGACCCCTGGAGACTCCACGGGAGGAGGCTGTGCAGGAGAACTGGAGGCTGAGACCACCGGAGGAGCCGGAGACCAGCGGCAAGGGTAGGTAAATTTGCTGTTTCCCCTCCCCTGCATTTGGGACTGCTGGTGGGCTCCCCAGCGGGTGGAGAGACCTGCGGACATCAGCCCAGAGACGCTGCCGCCAGCCAGCCATGAGCCTGTAGCAGACGTGGCACCAGGTTCCCAACTTCCTCCAGGCACCTCCGTGTGCACAGACCCGAGCCGCGCGGCAGGCGCCATATTGCCTCCTCCTCCCCTCCGCCGACCCTACCTGAGGCTGCCCAGAGACACAATACAGCCACCAGCCAGAGGCACCTTCCCTTTTGGGACCCTACAGCTGACTCAGGGGAACTCAAAGTGTGAGCTGCCTACCCGCCCGCCCTCCCAGGTGCTGCTGGCACGGTGTTCCCAGGAGAATGGTGCCGACTCAGAGGCTAAGAGACACAGACACAGCTTGGGCTCCCTGTGAGTGAATTGGGACCGGAAATCCTCTCCCTGGTGGCATACAGTTTGAACTCTGGGACCCAGAGGTCGGACCTGCAGACCAGATCCCCTGAACCAAGGGCTAGCATTGCCCGGGGCACAGAAGGGTTATAAGTGAACAGCCTGCTGAGGTGTGTGTGCCTCCAGGGGCGGATAGGCGTGTTAGAGGGAAACCCTCCTCCCAGGAGGAGGCCGTGCGCCCAACCCAGGTGGCGTTCCTGTGCAGGGAACCTCCCCGCCGGCATCACAGTCTGGGGAGGCCTGGTGGCTTGTGGTCTGGCCTGCTGGCAGAGGCCCAGGAGTAGCTGCGGAGTTGGGGAGGGTGGAAAGAAGCGAGGCCCGCTCCAGACTGCGGGTCTCAGACAGCCCCACCCCCACACCCAGACTTCCTGGCAGAGCGGGACCATTTCAGCCCCGCCCTGACAGCTTTCCCTGGAAACAGAGAACGGAACTTTGACCCCTGCTAACTGCCTGAGGGCAGGCTTACCCAACCCAGCTCCGCCCAGATCAAGAGCTGATAACAGGACACAAAATCAACAGCACAGCCTGTTCCTCCAAGCAAACGCCACCTACTGACAGGGACGGCATCTTGCACAGCCTTTCCACGGCACCCACTGACTCAATATACAGGGAGTGGTCCAATTTCACCCACAGACACCACCTAACGCCTCAGAAACTAAACGAGGTGTGTGAATACCCAAACAATAACTAAAAGAAAGAAACAACAACTGATCGACATGGGAAGAAATCAGTGCAAGAACTCAGGAAATATGAACAACCAAACGGAAAACACACCCCAAAGAGGAACACCAGCCCCCTAGAAACGGACACCAACCAAAATCAGGCAACCAGTATGACAGAAGAGGAATTTCGTATATGGATCATAAGAACACTCACCCAGCTGCAACAACAACTCAATAACCAACACAAAGAAACCACAAAAAGCCTCCAGGATATGGGAAAAGAAATAGACACAATGAAGAAAAGTGTAACCGAACTCCTCGAAATGAAGAATCAATTCAAGGAACTACAAAATACAGTGGAAAGTCTCAAGAACAGGGTAGATCAAACAGAAGAAAGAATCTCAGAGCTTGAAGATAACACCCTCCAATTAAATAAATCAGTCACAGAAATAGAGCAGAGAAACAAGAGAAAAGAGCAAAGCCTACAAGAGCTGTGGGATTATGTGAAGAAACCTAATGTGAGGGTCATAGGCTTACCAGAAGGGGAAGAAGACAACACTCAAGGGTTGGACAAGCTGTTTGAAGATATAATAGAGGAAAATTTCCCAGGCCTTGCTCAAAATCTTGATATACAAGTTCAAGAAGCTCAGAGGACCCCTGGGAGATTCAATGCAAACAGGAAGACGTCACGACATGCAGTCATCACACTGACCAAAGTATCAACTAAAGAGGCCCTTCTAAGAGCTGTAAGACAAAAGAAGCAAGTAACATACAAGGGAAAGCCAATTCGAATAACATCAGACTTCTCTAATGAGACTTTACAAGCAAGGAGAGACTGGGGCCCCATTCTCACTCTTTTGACACAAAACAATGCCCAGCCTAGAATATTATTCCCTGCAAAACTAAGCTTCGTATATGAAGGAGAAATAAAAACATTCTCAGACAAGCAAAGGCTCAGAGAATTCACCAAGACAAGACCAGCCCTACAAGAAGTACTTTAACAGCGTTACACACGGAACATCATAATAACAACCCACGAATATAAAAACAACCAAAACCCAAAGATATTAAAGGCCAGATATTACAATGGCTCAAGACAGGAATCATAGCAACAACATCCAACCCAACAGAATGATCACTAATCTACCTTACCTATCAGTTCTCTCAATAAATGTGAAGGGCTTAAACTCTCCACTCAAAAGACACAGGCTGGCTGAATGGATAAGAAAATACAGGCCAAGTATATGCTGTCTTCAGGAAACACATCTAACCTGCAAGGATGCATATAGACTAAAAATAAAAGGGTGGAGATCAATATTCCAAGCAAATAGAAGCCAAAAGAAAGCTGGTGTGGCAGTTCTAATTTCAGACGATTCAGTTTTTAAACCAACAAAAGTAGTGAAAGACAAAGAGGGTCATTATATAATGGTGAAGGGCACAGTTCAACGAGAAGAGATAACAATTTTAAATATATATGCACCCAACTTAGGTGCACCCAGATTCATAAAGCAAACCTTACTGGAGCTAAGCAAATGGATTAATAGCAACTCCATAATCGCCGGAGATTTCAACACCCCACTGACGGCACGAGACAGATCCTCCAAACAGAAAATTAATAAAGAAATAATGGATTTAAACAAAACTCTAGAACAATTGGGTCTGACTGACATTTACAGAACATTCTACCCAAAATCCACTGAATATACGTTCTTCTCATCAGCTCACGGGACATTCTCTAAGATTGACCATATCCTAGGACACAAAGAAAATCTCAAGAAATTTAAAAAAATAGAAATCATACCATGTACCTTCTCAGATCACAGTGGAATAAAACTAGAAATCAACCCTAACAGAAACTCACATTTCTACACAAAAACGTGGGAATTAAACAACCTCTTACTAAATAATTACTTCATAAATGAAGAAATCAAGACGGAAATAAAAAAATTCTATGAACAAAACGACAATGGAGAGACAAGTTATCAACTCCTCTGGGACACAGCTAAAGCAGTTCTGAGAGGAAAGTTTATCTCCATAAATGCCTGTAACCAAAAGACAAGAAGATCACAAATAGACAATCTAATGAAACGACTCAAAGAGCTGGAAAAAGAAGAGCAGACCAACCCCAAAGCCAGCAGAAGAAGTGAAATCAACAAGATCAAATCAGAACTAAACGAAATTGAAAACAGGGAAGCTATTCAGGAGATTAATGAAACAAAAAGTTGGTTCTTTGAAAAAATAAACAAAATTGACACACCGTTGGCTAAGCTAACGAAAAGCAGAAAAGAGAAATCTCTAATAAGCTCCATCAGGAACAAAAAAGGAGATATCACAACTGATCCCAAAGAGATACAAGATACAATTTATGAATACTACAAAAATCTTTATGCACACAAACTGGAAATGTGGAGGAAATGGACAAATTTCTCAAAACACACAGCCTCCCTAGGCTCAACCAGGAAGAAATAGATTCCCTGAACAGACCAATCTCAACAGCTGAAATAGAAACAGCAATTAAAAATCTCCCTAAAAAGAAAAGTCCCGGTCCAGATGGCTTCACACCTGAATTTTACCACACTTACAAAGAAGAACTATTACCTATCTTGCAGAAACTATTCCACAACATCGAGAAGAATGGAAACCTCCCCGACACCTTTTATGAAGCGAATATTACTCTGATACCAAAAACAGGAAAGGATGCAACAAACAAAGAAGACTACAGACCAATATCCCTAATGAATATAGATGCAAAAATTTTCAACAAAATCTTAGCCAACCGAATCCAGATACTTATCAAAAAAATAATCCAGCACGACCAAGTGGGGTACATCCCAGGGATGCAGGGATGGTTCAACATACGTAAATCTATAAATGCAATTCACCACATAAACAGAAGCAAAAACAAAGACCACATGATTCTCTCAATAGATGCAGAAAAAGCTTTTGACAAAATTCAACACCGTTTCATGATACGAACACTCAAGAAAATAGGCATAGAAGGGACATACCTAAAAATGATACAAGCCATATATGACAGACCCATAGCCAACATCCTACTGAATGGGGAAAGATTGAAATCATTCCCACTTAGAACTGGAACCAGACAAGGCTGCCCACTATCTCCACTTCTGTTCAACATAGTGCTGGAAGTCTTGGCTACAGCAATCAGACAGGAAAATGGAATCAAAGGTATCCAAATAGGGGCAGAAGAGATCAAACTTTCACTGTTTGCTGATGATATGATATTGTATCTAGAAAACCCCAAAGATTCAACCAAGAAACTCCTGGAACTGATCAATGAATTTAGTAAAGTCTCAGGATACAAAATCAATACACAGAAATCAGAGGCATTCATATACGCCAACAACAATCTCATTGAGAACCAAATCAAAGACTCAATTCCCTTCACAATAGCAACAAAGAAATTAAAGTACCTAGGAATATACTTAACCAAGGAGGTAAAAGACCTCTACAGGGAGAACTATGAAACACTGAGGAAGGAAATAGCAGAGGATGTAAACAGATGGAAATCCATACCATGCTCGTGGATCGGCAGACTCAATATCATCAAAATGTCTATACTACCCAAACTGATCTACAGATTCAATGCAATACCTATTAAAATCCCATCAGCATTCTTCACAGATATAGAAAAAATAATTTTATGCTTCGTATGGAACCAAAGAAGACCCCGAATATCAAGAGCAATTCTAGGCAACAAAAACAAAATGAGAGGCATTAATATGCCAGATATCAAACTATACTACAAAGCTGTAGTAATTAAATCAATATGGTATTGGCACAAAAAGAGGAATATTGACCAGTGGAACAGATGTGAGAATCCTTATATAAAACCATACTCATATAGCCATCTAATCTTTGACAAAGCAGACAAAAACATACTCTGGGGAAAAGAATCCCTTTTCAATAAATGGTGCTGGGAAAACTGGATAGCCACCTGTACAAGGCTAAAACAGGACCCACACCAGGACCCACACCTTTCACCTCTCACAAAAACCAACTCACGCTGGATAACAGACTTAAACCTAAGGTATGAAACTATTAGAACTCTAGAGGAAAAAGTTGGAAACACTCTCCTAGACATCGGCCTGGGCAAAGAGTTTATGAAGAAGTCCCCAAAGGCAATCACAGCAGCAACAAAAATAAATAAATGGGACATGATCAAACTACAAAGCTTCTGCACAGCCAGAGAAATAGTCATGAAAGTAAACAGACAGCCTACAGAATGGGAGAAAATTTTTGCATCCTATGCATCCGATAAGGGACTGATAACTAGAATATACTTAGAACTCACGAAAATCCGGAAGAAAAAATCAAATAACCCCATTAAAAAGTGGGCAAAGGACTTGAACAGAAACTTTTCTAAAGAAGACAGAAGAATGGCCAACAAACATATGAAGAAATGCTCAACATCTCTAATCATCAGGGAAATGCACATCAAAACCACAATGAGATATCACTTAACCCCAGTGGGAATGGCCTTTATCAAAAAATCTCCAAACAATAAATGCTGGCATGGTTGCGGAGAGAGAGGAACACTCCTACACTGCTGGTGGGACTGCAAACTAGTTCAACCTCTGTGGAAAGCAATATGGAGATACCTTAAAGCGATAACAAGTGAATCTACCATTTGATCTAGCAATCCCATTGCTGGGCATCTACCCAAATGATCCAATGACACTCTACCAAAAAGACACCTGCACTCGAATGTTTATAGCAGCACAATTCATAATTGCAAGGCTGTGGAAACAGCCCAAGTGCCCATCAATCCAAGAATGGATTAATAAAATGTGGTATATGTATACCATGGAGTACTATTCAGCTCTAAGAAACAATGGTGATATAGCACATCTTATATTTTCCTGGTTAGAGCTGGAACCCATACTACTAAGTGAAGTATCCCAAGAATGGAAAAACAAGCACCAGATATATTCTCCAGCAAACTGGTATTAACTGAGTAGCACCTAAGTGGACACATAGGTACTACAGTAATAGGGTATTGGGCAGGTGGGAGTGGGGAGGGGGGCGGGTATATACATACATAATGAGTGAGATGTGCACCATCTGGGGGATGGTCTTGATGGAGACTCAGACTTTTGGGGGGAGGGGGGGAAATGGGCATTTATTGAAACCTTAAAATCTGTACCCCCATAATATGCCGAAATAAAAAAAAAAAATTAAATGAGTAAAAATGAGCAGATAGTAGGTTGGCAAAGTTGGGATTCAAACTGAGGCCTATCCCAGAAGTGCACTTCTACTATACCATGTTGTCAAGAGGTAGAAGAATCAGGACTGTTCTTGGTGAAACTTATAAGTCCTGCAAGAGTCAAAACTTCTAACAAGAATTACTTGTTAGAAGGCCTGTGTACTTTAAGCCATAATTCATTAATTCAAACTTTTCCTGAATATCCTCAAAACACCAGCCACTCTACAACAAAGATAAATAATAGACTATCAATGCCCTCCAAGAGCTCAAAGGTATATACACATGGATAAACTTAATACAACAAAAGGATATCTACTTTCCCATTACTCTGTGTGCCTATAATAAGAACATGACAATGTGTACAACTGAAGGTAATTTGGTATTTAAAAGAAGCCTACAAAGAATACACTCAAAAGCCACCCAGAGAGCTATTTTCACCTCCGACTCAATAAACTTATATTCAAGCATCACTTCCCCAAAACTTACTTCTTCTGACATCCTTCTCTTATTAACACCACTACTTTTCAAAGTACTTAAAGCTCTAGGTATGTTAATTCCTCCTCTTTCATTCATACATTCATCAGTGACCAACAAGTGCTATCTCATTTCCCTTTGCCCTGCCATTCAATGATTTACACCTTCATTAGCTCCTGCCTGGTATAGTACCATAACCACCTAACTCATCTGGCTACCAGTGTTTCCCTACCATAACCTACCTAATACACAATGTGAGATAAGGTCTGAGCTCTTTTCTGCCCAAATCAGTCTCCTGTTTCAATAGTTTCACTATTTAATGGAGAAAAAAATCTTCCGTGGAACATAGTTATTAAGGCCCTTCACAATTTCAAAGCCACTTGATATTTACCATCCACACCTAAGCCCAAAAGGACTTTGTTTCAAGGACTCATGTTTTTCTATCTACATGGGATACCTTTTCTTCCTCTTCTGCTTCTTGAAATACTATCTATGCTCTGAGTCCTAACATAAATGCGACCTACTTCTTTACATCTTTCTTATTCCTTTCTCCATTACCAACATGTGTCCAGGTGTGACCTAGTCATTTATTTATTTAACAAAGATTTACAGAATTCTTGTTATATGCTTGGTGTTGTGTAGACAGAAGATACACAATCTACTACAAAAGCACTGGAAATCCAGTGGGAAAGAGATATAACAAATCATTATTCAACAAAACAATAAAATACAGGCTTTAAGAGAGGTAAAAGTAGTACTCTATGGGAAGGTAAAAGCCACAATTAACTGGGAATATAAAAGAAGGCTTCTCAAGGAAAGTGGCACTTGGATTGGTTCTTTAAAGATGATAATTTTAATGAACATAGAAAGAAGAGAGAAATTTCAAGCTGAAGACACAAAATGACTGGAAACTAAAGAAGCTCCTGCCTCCTCCATTGGATTATGAAATGCTGGAGTGGCTCAGGTTCCCTCTAGGCCCTTATCTCCCTCTACAGTTTCTCTCAAGGGCCATAGTTTCAGGAGCTACCTATATAAATACAACTCACAAAGCATTATCTCCCCATCCAAGACCTCATCTCCAAAAGTTAGGCTAAAATAATCAAGTGGATTGACTATTCGATACCTCTGCTAGGATGTTGTCAATTAAGGACTATAGCCTAATGGTTAAAGAAACAGACAAGAAAGTAAAGAGTGCTGAATCCAGGCAAATAGTAAAGAGAAATGCACTGTAATCCAGGCAGAGAATGAAGGCACTCAGTTGTAATCAGAGAGCAAAAAGTTGTGGGTTACATTAAAATAAGTCTTATTACTTATTACATTGAACTGAAGGATGGATCACACAAAGAAGATATACCCAGGTTCCCATGTCCTCTCAAATACCTAAACCATAGATGAATTCTTAATCCCTGCTGGTAGCAACTGCTTCCATTAGTTAAATAAGTAATTTCTGTAATCCTGAAAGGTGAAGAAATAAGTATAGAGATGATTAACAATAAATCTTTGAAGAAGACCTAAATTAATAATCCATGAACCATATTCACAAGCTGGAAGACTCTATAGTCTTAATATGCCATCTCTCCCCAAACTGATCTATACAATCAACACATCAACAATCAAAACCCTAACAGGTTTTTTTTGGCAGAAAGTGACAAACTGATTCTAAAATTTATATGAAAATGTAAAAGATTAGACTGGCTAAAACAATCTCAAAAAAGAACAAAGCCAATGAATTTACATCATTTCATTTCAAGACATAGTGTAAAGCAACAGTAATCAAAATTGTGATACTGGCATAGGATACACAAATGGGATCAGTGGAAAAAGAATAGAGATTCCACAGACAGACCTACAAATACATGGCCAATTGATTTTCAACTAAGGAACCAAGGCAATCCAATGGGAAAGAGAATTATTTTTAAAAGAATGGTCCTGTTATTTAAAAGTGGACTTGGATTAGTTGTAAATGTATATTGCAAACTCTAGGGCAACTACTGCAAATAGTAAAAAAAAAAAAAAAAAAGTATAATAGATATGCTAACAAAGGAGAGAAAATGAAATCATATAAAATGTTCAATTACCCAATAGTTTGAGGTTGCAGTAAGCTATGATTGCGTCACCGCCCTCTAGCCAGGGTGACAAAGTGAGACCTTGTCTCCCCTTACACTTTCTTCCCCACAACTATATGTTTTGATAAATGATAAAAAAATGAGCCAGTTTTCAAAGAAGAAATAGTTCTTACCTCAAAAGAAAAATAAACACAAAAAATAAGTTACTGGTTCCTAACAGGAAAAATACATTCTGATAACTGTATGATGAGAAACTGCTTACATACACATTGCAGATCAAGTATTTGAGTTAAGATGTTAGTCTACACAGATGGGTAATTGTAACTTTATTGCCATTAAAAGATTTTAAGTTGCATTCATGCTTATGTGTACATATAATGAAAAATGAGCACAATAATGAACAGTGATATTTCCTTAAGTCTGCTCTGTTTAATTCTGCTGTCCGCTCTTCTATAATGCTGCATCCCTAATTGTACACAGTTTAGTGATATTGAGGAGTATGAAGTTGTTGCCCATCAATTAAAATCACTAAGTTGATTTTAAAAATGCTCAATTAAAACCACAAAAGGCATAAAAAGTGTAGAAGACAAAAACAGAAACAAAGAACAAGGAAAATTTTTAAAAAATGACAAGCACAGTAGATATTAATCCAACTATATCAAAAATCGCTTTTTTTTAAAGACAGGGTCTCACTCCGCGATCAGGGCTGGAGTGCAGTAGCATCATCACAGCTTATTACAATCTCAAACTCCTGGGCTCAAGTGATTCTCCTGTCTCAGCCTCTCAAGTAGCTGGGACTAGAGGATATGCCACCATGCCCAGCTAACTTTTCCACTTTTTGTAGAGATAGGGTCTTGCTCTTTCTCGGGCTGGTCTCAAACTCCTGGCCTGAAGCAAACCTCCCTCCACGGCCTCCCAAAGTGCTAGGATGACAGCCATGAGCCACTGCATCCAGCTCAAAAAATCACTTTAAGCATCTATGATCCAAATACACCAAATAAAAGACAGAGATTGTCGGGTGGATCAAAAGACAACTATATGTTGTCTATAACAAATGCACTTTAAATATAGAGAGACATATAGATTGAAAGTAAAGGCATGGAGAAAGATATATAATGCTAACACTAATCAAAAGAAAGCAGGAATAATTTCATTAATTTCAGACAGAGCAGACATCAGAGCAAGGAAAACTATCAAGGATAAAAAAGAGCATTACATAATGATTAATGTGTCAACACCATGAGATGATATAACAATCCTAATGTGTATATGTCTACCAACAAAACATCAAAATATATGAGGCAGAAACTGATAGAACTACAAGGATAAATAAATAAACCCACTATTATAATTGGAGACTTCAGCACCCCTTTATCCAGAAACAGATCCAGCAGGCAGAAAATCAGTAAGGACACAGTTGAAGTCAATATTACCATTAATCAACTGGATATAATTGACATCTAGAGACTACTTCATCCAACAACAGCAGAATACACATTCCTCTCAAGCTCTCAGGGAACATTCACCAAGATAGACCATATTCTGGACCATAAAACACACCTTAACAAAGTTAAAAATATAGAAACCAAGCAATGTCTGCTCTCAGATCACAATGCAATTAAACTAAAAATCAATAACAGAAAGATAACTGGAAAATCCCCAAATACATGGAGATTAAACACACACTTTGAAATGATACATGGGTCAAAGAAGAAATCTAAGAAAAATTTTTTTTAATTTGAACTAGATGAAAATGAAAATACAGCTTATCAAAATTTGTCTGATTCAGTGAAAGCAGGGCTTAGAGGAAAATTTATAGCATAGAATGCATGTATTAGAAAAGAAGACCTAAAATCAATAATCAAAGCTTCCACCTCAGGAAACTAGAAAGAGAGCAAATTAAACCCAAAGTAAGCAGAAGAAAAGAAATATTATAATAAAAATTAGAGCAGAAATCAGTGAAATCAAAAATAGGAAATCAGTAGATAAAAAGTAATAAAACCAAAAGCTATTTCTTTGAGAAGACTGATAATCTGATAAGCCTTTAGACAAGAAAAAAGAAGATGCAAATTAATAATATCAGAAATGGGAGAGGGGATGTCACTATACACCCATGGACATTAAATGGGTAATAAAGGAATATTATGAAAAACTCTATGCCTAGATTTGGTAACCTAGATGATATGGACCAATTTCTTGAAAAACATAACCTGCCAAAACTCACATAAGAAGAAATAATCTGAATAAGCCTATATCTATTAAAGGTATTGAATAAATAATTAATAACCTTTTAAAAACAAAAAGCACCAAGCTCAGATGAGTTCACTGGTGAATCCTACCAGACAATTAAGGAAGAAATTATACCAATTCTCTACAATGTCTTCCAGAAGACAGAAGCAGAGGGAATACTTCCTAACTAATTCTATGAGGTCACCATCACCCTAACACCAAAACCAGACAAAGACATTACAAGAAAAGAAAACTATAAACTAATATATGTTATGAACACACATGCAAAAATCCTCAACAAAATAATTGGCAAATCAAATCCAACAATGTATAAAAAGAATAATGCACCATAACCAAGTAGGATTTATCCCATGTATGCAAGGCTGGTTCAACCTTTGAAAGTCAATTATTGCAATCCATCATATCAACAGGCTAAAGAAGAAAAGTCACATGATCATATCAATAGATGCAAACAGGCATTAGACAACTCAACAGCAAGGTGAGGCCGGGCTCAGTGGCTCACACCTGTAATCCTAGCACTTTGGGAGGGCAAGATGGGTGGATTGCTCGAGGTCAGGAGTTCGAAACCAGCCTGAGCAAGAGCGAGACCCCGTCTCTACTATAAATAGAAAGAAATTAATTGGCCAACTAAAAATATATACAAAAAAAATTAGCCGGGCATGGTGGTGCATGCCTGTAGTCCCAGCTACTCAGGAGGCTGAGGCAGGAGGATCGCTTGAGCCCAGGAGTTTGAGGTTGCTGTGAGCGAGGCTGACACCACGGCACTCACTCTGCCTGGACAACAAAGCGAGACTCTGTCTCAAAAAAACAGCAAGGTGACAAAAAAAACTGATTTAAAAATGGGCAAAGGAAAAAGAACAAACTGGGAGGCATCAGTCTTCCTAACTTCAAGCTGTACTATAAACAATAATTAAATCAGCCTGGGACTGGCACAAGAACAGAAGCATCGATATTTGGAATAGAACTGAGATTCCAGAGATGAAACCATCTGTATACGGTAACCTAATCTTTGATAAAGCAGACAAAAATATACAACAGGGAAAAGAATCTCTCCCCAATAAATGGTGCTAGGAAAACTGGATAGCTACATGCAGAAGATTGAATCAGAATCCCTACCTCTCACCTCTCACAAAAATTCACTCAAGATGGATAACAGATTTAAACCTAAGGCATGAAACCTTAAAGAATCCTAGAAGATGTTGGGAAAACCCTATCAGACATTGGCCTAGGCAAAGAATTTTTGAGGGAGACCCACAAGGCAATCACCGCAACATCAAAAATAAACAAATGGGATCTGATCAAATTAAAAAGTTTCTGCACAGCCAAGGAAACTATCTATCATTAGAGCAAATAGACAAAACCCACAGAATGGGAGAAAATATTTGCTCTCTACACTCCTGATAAAGGTCTAATAACAAGAATCTATCTAGAATTCAAAAGAATTAACAAGAAAAAATCAAACAACCCCATCAAGAAATGAGCAACAGAAATGAACAGAAACGTCTCCAAAGACGACAGAATAATGGCCTGCAAACATATAAAAAAATGCTCACCATCTCTAATCATTAGAGAAATGCAAATCAAAACCACAATGAGATACTACCTAACCCCAGTGAGAATGGCCTGTATCAAGAAATCCCAAAACAACAAATGCTGGCGAGGATGTGGAGAGACAGGAACACTCTTACACTGCTGGTGGGAATGCAAATTAGTGCAACCTTTGTGGCAAAGAATATGGAGATACCTCAAACAGCTAGAAATAGAAATACCATTCGACCCAGCAATAGCACTGTTAGGCATCTACCCAGAAGAGCATAAGACATTCTATTTTAAAGACATCTGCACCTGAATGTTTATGGCAGCACAATTCACTATTGCAAGGACATGGAAACAACCCAAGCGCCTGTCAATTCATGAGTGGATAATCAAAATTTGGTATATGTTCACAATGGAATATAAGAAACAACAGTGAGCTAGCACTGCTTATACTATCCTGGATTAAGCTTAAGCCCATCATTCAAAGTGAGGTGACACAAGTTTAGGAAAATGGGCTCCACATGTACTCGCCATCAAATTGGTACTGACTGATTAAAACTATGGTGCTCAAATGGTGGTAGTGTTCACCAGGGGATGGGGGGGGGTAAGACCCACATCTTAGGCATGTGGTGAGCATTTTGGAGGGGAAGGGCATACCTCTAACCCTTCTTAGGGAGAGGGAAAGATATAAAATGTAACCAAAATGTCAAAAAAAAAAACCCAAAAAATTTTTATTGGGTGTCAGGCAGGTGGGAGGGGGAGGAGGGGGTGGGTGTATGCTTACATAATGAGTGCGATGTGCACCACCTGGAGGATGGACACACTTGAAGCTCTGACTCGGTGTTGGGGGGAGGAGGGGTGGCAAGGGCAATATATGTAACCTTAACTATATTTGTACCCCCATAATATGATGAAATAAAAAGGGAAAAAAATAAAAATAATAAAAATGGGCAAAGGCTAGGCACAGTGGCTCAAGTCTGTAATCTCGGCACTTGGGGAAGCCAAGGTGGGAGGATCGCTTCAGGCCAAGAGTTCAAGACCAACCGGGGCAACACAGCAGAACTCCCATCTTTACAAAACATTTTAAAAATTACCCAGGCATGGTGGCAAGCACCTGTTGTCCCAGCTACTCAGGAGGCTGAGACAAGAGGATTGCTTGAGCCCAGGAGTTTGACGCTGCAGTGAGCTGTAATCCCACCACTGTACTCCAGCCTGGGTGACAGAGCAAGACTGTGTGTGTCTATGAGAGAGAGAGAGAGAGAGAGAGAGAGAGAGAGAGAGAGAGAGAGAGAGAGAGAGAGAGAGAGAGAGAGAGGGGAGGGAGAGAGGGAGAGAGGGAGAGAGGGAGAGAGGGAGAGAGGGAGAGAGGGAGAGAGGGAGAGGGAGAGGGAGAGGGAGAGGGAGAGGGAGAGGGAGAGGGAGAGGGAGAGAGAGAGAGAGAGAGAGAGAGAGAGAGAGAGAGAGAGTGTAAATAAGGGCAAAGGATCTTATTAGACATATAAATGGCCTATGGGTTCATGAAAAAATGTTCAACATCACTAATCAGGGAAAAGCAAATTAAAACCACAATGAGATATTATCTCACACCTATTAGAATGGCTGTTATCAAAAAGACAAAAGATAAGTACTAGCAAGGATGCAGAGAAAAGGGAACCCTTGTACACTGTCAATGGAATGTAAATTGGTACAGCCATTATGGAAAACAGTATGGAGATTCCTCAAAAAACTACAAATAGAACTGTGACATGATCTAGCAGTCCATTTCTAGGTACACATCCAAAGGAACTGAAGTGTTGAAGAGATACCTGTACTCCCATGTTCACTACAGCATTATTCACAACAGCCAACATCTGCAATCAACCTAAGTGCCCATCAACAAATGAATGGATAAAGAAAATGTGGTATAAATACACAAAGGAATACTCTTTAGTCTTAAAATGAAAGGAAATCCAGTCATTTGAGACAACGTGGATGAACCTGGAGGACATTATGCTAAGTGAAATAAGCCAGGCACAAACTACACAATCTCACTTATATATGGAATCTAAAGAGTTGAACTCACAGATGTAGAGGGTAGAATGATGGTTACCGGAGACTGGGGGGAGAGAGGGGAGCAAGAAGAGGGGAATGGAGAAGGGAATGGAATGGGGAATTGTTGGTCAAAAGGTATAAAGTTTAAGTTAGACAGGAGGAATAAGTTTTGACATCTATTGCACAGTAGGGTAATTATAGTCAGTAATAATATATTGTATATTTCAAAATAACTAAGAGTAATGTGAACTAAAATAAAATCTTAAGGCTCACCCCCCACTGACTGACTGAATGGACCCCCTCTTGGCCAAGAGGATACCCTAAAACTAAATTGCCTGCCACGAGGAGGACGGTCAGACACACCTCATCGTGCCCCCTTCCCTTCTTGGAGACATCCTCTGTGACCCATTAACAGGCCTAAGGGTATGTATGACAAACCTGCAGGTCCTCAATTTACACAAAAAATATATGTCCAGTGGCTTGTCTCTGATTGACAGCTCCTTATCTTAAACCGTTTCAAGCCTTTAGACAAAGCTTCATGTCTCTAACCAATTATAAGTCAAAGAATTGTTAAATCTACCTATAACCTGTAAGCCCCACCCCCCTTCGAGATAGCCAACGTTTTTGGGCCAAATCAATGTATGTCTTCCACCTATTGATTTATGACTTTACCTGTAACCCCTATCTCCCTGAAATGTATAAAACCAAACTGTAACACAGCCACATCGAGTCAACTTGCTCAAGGCTTCTTGGGTGTGGCTCTGAGTGGTGATCCTCAAATTTGGATCAGAATCTCTTTAAATCTCTTTAAAATTATTTTACAGAGTTTGGCTTTTTTTCTGTTGACAGTAAATTTCAAATATCTCACCACAAAAAATAAGTGAGGTGACATATGTTAATTAGCTTGATTTAACCACATTGTATACATGTATCAAAACATAACACTATACCCCATAAATGTACACAATTACGATTTGCCAATTAAAAATAATATTAACATAAAAATTAACTTAAAAGAAAATGAAGATACACAAATGGTCAATAAGCATGTGAAAATATGCTCAACATTATTAGTAATCAGGGAAGCACAAATTAAAACTACAATAAGATACCACCACACAAATGGCTAAAGTTTAAAAGACTGACAATACCAAATGTTGGTGAAGATGTCAGAACTAGAATAGGCATACACTGCTGGTGGGAATATAAGTTGGTACAACTAACTACTTTGCAAAACTAGTAGTCTCTTATAAACATAAACCTATCCTATACTAAATATTAAGAGTATGGGCCGGTTGCGGTGGCTCACGCCTATAATCCTAGCACTCTGGGAGGCCAAGGTGGGCGGATCACTTAAGGTTAGGAGTTCGAAACCAGCCTGAGTAAGAGCAAGACCCCCGTCTCTACTAAAAAAATAGAAAGAAATTAATTGGCCAACTAAAAACATATAGAAAAAATTAGCTGGGCATGGTGGTGCATGCCTGTAGTCCCAGCTACTTGGGAGGCTGAGGCAGTAGGATCGCTTGAGCCCAGGAGTTTGAGGTTGCTGTGAGCGAGGCTGACGCCACGTCACTCTAGCCTGGCAACAGCATGAGACTCTGACTCAAAAAAAAAAGGAGTAAAAATACTGTCACTAGTATATAAAAATAAAAAAGACTATTTCAAAGATAAATTATGTAACCAATTGAATGCAATATCTAGAATATTTAAATTTTAAACAATACCATTTTCAAATGGATAAAAGTAGATTTTTATAATCATCTTTAAAACAAGTATTTTAAAGATAGGAACAGAACTTTCTTAGAGTTAAACACAAAGTAAGTACTGTGTTCTTAACTTCAAACACAATGCTTTGGAATCCAAACCACTTATTTTAGAGGTAGAACCACCGACCAAGGAATAAAATAGTTATCCTCAAATAAAGACAGGAAGAATTCAAGATCCCTTTGAGATTAGCCACATTAGATAAGATCAACTCTTTCAAAGTTTGGAAACTTTTCTTTTTCAATTATCAGTAACTCAGCACCAGTGAAGAGAAAAATCCTCTAGTGAAACCCAAAGTCATGCCGAATAAAGACCTTCATATACAAAAAGAGCTATGTTTAGGAAATGAGTTGGTGATTCAATAAGCCTTCCCTTTTGGTCACCATGGTAATAAAATATAGTGAGCTGTTTGAAGGCACCATAAAGAGCAAGCTAGTATCCACCATGATAGCTTAAGGATTCTTTCAAGGTTATGATAAAATCAAAACCATTTGTCCTAAACACACATCTTTCACTACAGACAGCTTTTATTGTTTTCCCTCTTGAGTCATGTAGCTTCTGTTTTACTATACCAATCCTTTCAATGTTAAATGAAACAGTCTTTCCTTCAAGAGAATATGATCATAGCCCTGTTTAATTTCCTTTATATATATTCCATTAGCATCTAAAACAGTGTTGACCACAAGGTAGATTCAAATTGAACACTTGAGTGAATATTCTATAATATTCACCAAACTTTAATAAAACATTATTTCTTTTCAAATATTCTGAAATCCATACATTTCATTGGAGATTTGTTTTCTACCCTGACTCTCCCCAATATTCCTATTATCCAAGTTTTATATTTGGCATATGCAAATGTGTAAATATTCATTCAATCTAGGCACTGTTGTAAAACTAGATGTAAGATCAAACTAAATGCTTAAGGTTACTTTTGAGTAAATAAAGATTTCTGTGTTAGAAAGTATAACTACTCAAACTAAAACTTCAAATTGTCATGCACTATACAGACCAAACTGTACAGCAAAATATTATTAATACACCCTCTTCCTTGTTACAAAAATGCCCAAGCCTTAAAGGAAAAAAAAAATTCCCTAAAGGGAGAATGGAAAATTCCATTCCCAAGAAACTTTTAAATATACAAACTGTTTCTCTACTAAGCTCTCAAACTGCAAGAACTAAGTCATTTAAACAAGTCAACAAAATAATCTTTTTGTTTCACTTGAACACATGACTTTATTTACAGACAAGTGGACATAATTCCATGTGTTGGGGTTTATGCACACAAGAAATAACATGGCAAGGCCTCTACCCTCTGGTAGCTCCCCTGCAGGATTCCCAGGCTGTGTTTCCACTCTGCATTTAGCAGTTTATCAAAGCAAGTTTTGTATGGTACAAGTTGTTTACCTGCCCACCTCTCCTCCTAGATTGTAAAGTGATTAAGAATATGGGCCATATAGTATTCCTCCTTATAGCTCTCCCACAGCTAGGACAAAGCCTTGCATTTAAAAAAAAACTACTCAAATATTCACTGATAGTGACTAAAAATTTGCTATAAATGTATATATAGATCATTATAGAATTATATAGAGAGCAAAAGATTATTTAAGCATGGAGAGAAACACAGGACATATACTAGATTGTTAATAAGGGTTAAGACGATGGTATGCGCTGATGGGGTACAGAGATGTTTGTTTGGTTTCTTGGATTTTTTTTTTAAAGAGATAAGGTCTCACTATGTTGTCCAGGCTGGTCTTGAACTCCTGGGCTCAAGGGATTGTACTGCCTCAATCTCCCAAGTAGCTGAGCCTATAGGCATGCACCATCAGGCCAGCTTGGGAATGTACTTTACAACTATATTCCATGTGACAAAATTGTGTAAGTTTGTATAAAGTAATGCAAAAATACTATGGTACTCCTCCTTTATTGTATCACAGGGTAGTGAGATTTTCTTCTTTATATTCATTTTCTTCTTTATATTCTTGTATATTATTTAAATTCTTTATAATGGTATGTATTAAATAATCAGAGAAAGTTATTTTCATGGGTGGGTATAGCCTGATCATTTTTTAAATAACCCCTAAATGTTATATTATTAAGAAGCTCCATTTATGAAATGCTTATCACATAAATTTAACAAATTATATATTCTTAATGAAATAAAATTTATATTGTGATGGCCTATTAGTAATGCCATACATATCAATTACATTTAGAAATATCATTTCAATTGCCTAAGACTTTTACGAGTTACTTCCTCTCCCTGATTCTTGGTTTTCCCATGTTTAAATTAAGGCTAATAATGCCTAAACTTCAGTGTAGTCATAAAAACAAAATGAGATAGGTAGAGCACCCAGCATAGTACCGTGTTTCCCCATAAATAAGACAGGGTGTTATATTTATTTTTCCTCAAGAAGACACCCTGAGGGCTTATTTTCAGGGGATGTGTTATTTTACCCTCAAAGCCTCAGCCTGCAGCATGCACAGGATGGCCGGGACCTGACAGGGAGAGCTGACCTTGTTGGTGGGGCTGCCCGCACCTTTCCAGTCACCTCTGGGATAGTAGCTGTCAGATGGGGCAGATAAGAAGGGCTGCTCATCTTCTTTACTGCTCCGCGACAAAATGCATGGGTTGTGCAGATACACTGCATAGCAACACTCATCACTAGGTCTTATTTTCGGGGTAGGGCTTATATTGTGCAAATGCTTAGAAATCCTGCTAGGGCTTATTTTATGAGTAGGTCTTATTTTCGGGGAAACACGGTATCTTAAACAAATAGAAACTGAAAGACTGCTCCTTTTCACCACTCCATCTGTCCTAATTAAAACTTCCTGAGATGAGTGAATGTTAGCATTAAGAGGACACAAATTATGTTATAAAGTGAAACTATGTTCCAACTGGATTTCTAAGCATTACTTAGTTACTCTTCCAAAGTATACAGACCAAAAAGGTGTTTTTTAATGAAACAGGAACTCTAAGTTTTAGTCACTCTTAAATTAAGCTGTAATAATTATATATTTATAATAATCAGACATATCATTACCAAAGAAAGAGGCCATCTACTAATCAGCATTATCAGAAAAGTTATATACTTTCGCTAAAGCCAAAGGAAACTTGCCATCACCTCGTGCTGGATGACTTTGAGGCAATTATTCATGAAATTCATTATTTCCTTTAGTGTAGGTGAGTACTGAAAATGGCTTTGGCCCTTTGTGAACCAAAATGCCCTCATGGACTCCTAGAAACAGGATTTTTTTTTTTTACACATTCGTCACCTAAGATAAATAAATTGGAATACAGATAAGTAAAAAGGGGGAAAATAACAAGTCTACCATCAAACCACCTGCTGTTAACCATCTGGTATACATCCTTCCAATTTTTAAAAATCATATATTGTAAGCCAATATACAACATACATTTGAACAACTTTTAAATATATACTCTCAAAATTCCATATATCAATAATCTTCAAATGAAATTTTGTCCATACTATAAATGCATAAAGCCAACATTTTAGCCAAAATGAAAATTAGACAGTAATAAATGCCATTTAAAAGTTCATGCTTTATGGAAAAACTCTATTCTCAAGATTGACACTCAAAACAGGACAAAAGTTACTGCTCGTTTTGCAACCTAAAAAGTGATAAACACCAAGGTAGATGAAAATTCATTTACTACCGTGTTTCCCCAAAAATAAGACCTACCCATAAAATAAGGCCTAGCAGGATTTCTAAGCATTTGCACAATATAAGCCCTACCCCGAAAATAAGACCTAGCGATGGATATGGCTACGCAGCCTAACTGCATAACCCATGCATTTTCATCATGGAGCAGTAAAGAAGACGAGTAGCCCTTCTCATCTGCCCCTTAAGAGCTCTATTGCTCCACAGGAGAGATTGGGGCTAATGATTCTAAAGGAAATAGAGTCGCAAGAAATTCAGATGGAATTCGGGGTTTGGAGAGTTATGATGATGTTCCAGAAGAAGACGACTTAAGTATATTTGAATAAATGTAGATTGAAAATAAGCCCCAGGGTGTCTTCTTGAGGAAAAATAAATATAAGACCCTGTCTTATTTTCAGGGAAACACAGTAGAATTTTAGGGTAATTTTTTAAATTTATAACTATATTTATCAAATAATACTTTTTTGATAATGTTTGATCACCCAAACCATTTTCTATATAATTTTTGTGTCTTATATTTTGCTGTTTAAAAAAAAGGATTAGCAGGTTTCAATATAAAAACATACTTAGGAGGTTTTTTAAATCAAGAACAAATAAAAATGTACTAGTTCGTTGGAAAAAATTTAGTACTAAAAAAAAAACTTTAGTAGTCACCTGAATAATTTTCCTCTGGTCTTCCTAGCACCTAAAGCAAAAAGAAAAAAAAAACATTTGGGTTATGTAAGTCTTGCTACAATATAAAAGTATATATAAATTCAACAGGAATGTCAAACATTTTCCTAGGACTGAATACTAGGAGGAATCTGTAAAGACCCTGACGTAAAGAATATTGGCTAATAGAAACTCTGACTATAACTTGAGAAAAAATTAAAAGATTTTAATGTCCCTCTTAAAATGCCCCAGCATTACACAATAATTCCCCTTTGTCTTTTAATCACAATATAAGTTAAGGGTAGAGATTATAAAAGTTGATTATTATAACCTATTGGTAAACGCTAGAGAGCATCAACTAATTCATAGTTGAATCCTCAGAGTGCCTCAAATAAAGATATATTATGGAGTTAAGAACGTATCTATATGATTTATATTCCAGATATGCAGACAGTATAACTTTCTGGAGAAAAATTAAAAGGCTGACACTCTTTTAGAAATAAAGACACATATCACTTCCATAGTGGTAGTTTGCATGGAAAACAGCAAAAAAAAAAAAAGCTTATCTTTGCTTTCAATGTACTTTTTGTTGTTGTTGTTGTTGAGACAGAGTCTCACTTTGTTGCCCAGGCTAGAGTGAGTGCCGTGGTGTCAGCCTAGCTCACAGCAAGGTATCAAGCGATCCTACTGCCTCAGCCTCCCGTGTAGCTGGGACTACAGGCATGCACCACCATACCCTGCTAAATTTTTGTATATATATTTTTAGTTGGTCAAATAATTTCTATTTTTAGTAGAGATGGGGTCTCGCTCAGGCTGGTTTCGAACTCCTGACCTCGAGCAATCCGCCCACCTAGGCCTCCCACAGTGCTAGGATTACAGGCGCTTTCAATGTACTTTTCCCCCCAGAATATTACCTGCTTCAGCACTATAAGAAAAACTCAAGACCCCCAAGGTAATTCTCAAGCTACCTGGGAGAGAAAATTTTGGTATAAAAAAAATTTAATTGAGGTTGCTGTGAGCTAGGCTGATGCTATGGCACTCACTCTAGCCTGGGCAACAAAGGGAGACTGTCTCAAAAAAAAAAAAAAAAATTTAAATTTTTTTTTTTTTTGGCTAGCATAAAGAAGTTGCTTCACTTTAAATGCATAGTAGGAGCAACTCCACTGCATAAAAAAACATATTCAAATGTAAGTAAGCCAAAAAAGAAAAAGGTTAGTACTATTTTATAGTGTTTGACATTGAGATTTCCTTTACCAAAAGGCTACATACAGTTACACTAAACCTAGCACTCTTACCTAAAGCATTAAACAAGCATGGACAATCTGAAATCCTTTACAAAAGATTTGTTTTGCAAATTGTATCTTGTTGCAGAATTAAGACCTGATAGATCAATAAATGCTTTGAAAAGTCTTGTTTTAAACCATTTTCTCAATGATTAATGTAAACAGTGATTAATAGTGGAATTATTAAGCCTAAAACTCCCATTGTTTTTATCTAATTCTGAGAAAAATCTACAATTTGTTGAGAAAATAGTTTTAAAGGAATATTTAGCAAATTAATGGGTCTACAATTGTAAGATTATAGGGTCCTTCCATTATTCGTTTTCTGGGTTTTTTAATTGTTTGGTTGGAGTTTTTTTTTCCTTTTCCTTCTTTTCTTTTTCTTTTTCCCTTCCTCTTTTTGTTTTTTTTTTTTAAGATACAGTAAGTTACAACTTGAGTTTCTAATTAGAGACCACTACCTGAAGAGTCAATAAAGGTCAACATTTTGACAAGAATAGGAATTAAACAATTCTGACAGCAAGAAATCTCCCAGGGCCCTTTTCAACTTTAAGCCATTGGTCAGATGTTATAAAATGAATGCAATCGTAGAATTTCAACCTCAGAGAGCATAAGAATCAATAAAATAAAAATGTTATGCTGAAAAAAAATAAATCTGTTCCCATACAAACAACAAGGTTTGCTGCCATATTTCCCAAACACAAGTCCTAAGGAGGGAATAATACCCAAACTTAAACATTTATCGTATCATTAGACTTGTTCACTGAACTTCCCATTTGGGAGCTATTAAAATCCACAGTTTTTTGTCTTGGGGGCATTGTGTTAAGAAAAAAAAAAAAATCCACAGTTTTTGAAAGAGTACTTTGCTTATAAATGAATTTGACCTTAAATGGAGACAACCACCAAATTTTTATCAGTATAGAAAAGATTCTCACCTATATATTTGCCAGACTGACTAACCTTTTCCTGATGGCCAAGGTTATAGTAATATCAATAATAACATCCATAATATGGAGAAAAGCATTGCTGGGATACCGCACTTACTACAATCTTCCCTCTTCTCCTATAACTGCTTTCCAGGGTCCCAATTACCTTCCAGACATCAAACCCCATTACAGTGTTTCAGTTTTCACTTTCCTTGACACTTCAGGAGCCCTTTGTGAAAGGTCACCCCTCATTCCAGATACTTCTCCTCTCTCAACCTAAGATATGTGTTATTTCCTGGTTGTCCTTCTGTCCTAGCCATGATCATCTCTTACTCACTCAGTCTCTACCTCTAGATTCTAGAATCTCATTCTAGTCCATGGTTGATGCAATGCCCTATACAGATGACTGCTACATTATAGAGCCAACTTCTCTCCAAAATTTCTAGTCTAGCCAACTGAACATCAGTCTGAATGCTTCACAACCACCTCAAATACTGCATATTTTAAAAACCAAACTTTTACCATCTAAAATGGGCTCATGTTTCTCTGTTTCCTATTTTAATAGGCATTACAAACTCCCAACCTTTCTGAGTTAGAAGTCATCTTTGACTCCCCTCCTCCTTTACCCAAAAACCTTTTTTTTTTTTAAGAGATGGGGTCTCACTGTGTTGCCCAGGCTAACCTCGAACTCCTGGGCTTAAGCAATCCTCACACATGAGCCTCAGCCTCCCAAGTAGCTGGTACTAAAGGTACATGCCACCGTACCTGGCTGATCAACATCTTATCAGTTACCAAGTCCTGTTGCTTCCTCAATATCAGAAATCTGGTAGTGAAAGAAAAATGATTTAAGCCAAGGCTTGTCAGATACCAAAAGACAAGGCTTCAATACACTGTGCATTCTTTGAAAGGGAGAAATAAGGAGATATCATAATACACCAGGCACCCTAGACAGAATGGATCCATGAAGGCAGTGGAAAATAAAAGTTATGGTCCCAGAGATCTAAGGATGGTGGTGTTGGCAGTGGCAATATTAATACTGAGAGCTGTCACTTAACTGAGTTCTTGCTAAAAGTCTGGTACCCTACTAAGGCCTTTATATACATATTTTCTTATCTAAAGCCTATTATAAGCCTGTGAGGTAGATACCATTATTAATGCCCATTTGAAAGTTAAGAATATTGAGGCTCAAAGACCTGCCCAAGATCACCCTGCTGGACTTGAACCTAGGTCTGTGAATGTTTAATCATTATGCTAAAATTGCCTCTGTTATGTTTTACCTGTGTGCATGCCTTTTCTCCCCTGCTACACAATAAGCTCCTGCAGACAGTATCTTGTCTGGTTCACCTTTGTATCCTCCAGAATAACTACAGTGTCTATAACATACTAGGGTCCGTGAAATGTTTGCTGAATGGTAAACAAAATCTGCTGTGTTACAGGCTACTTGTATTTAAACCATATAGAACCAGAACACTGTGGTTTTTAAAAAATTTTTAATGAGTCTGATCCTTCCTGCAATATGAAATCTGCTGTCTTAATTTACACACAAGTCTAAGTCAATGTGCTGAGGAGAAAATTCTGTGAGATCTGAGACAATCCTCCAGCCCCAATATCTCCTTCCTTCCCAACAGCTGATTTACATTTATTTTTTAACTTTGAATTTGATCTATTTCTAGTATGTTTGAGGTCTCAAAAAAGACAGGCCCCAGTATAAATGGGGTACTATTATAGATTTTTTTTTTTTTCAGAGAGAGGAACTACTAGGATTTATAAGCTATACCAGAATTCAGTTTATAAATTTCAATTACCTAACAGGTAGAACTAAAACACATGCTTTAAACCAATATTCACAAAAAAGGAAAAAGATACAGTCAGTACTCACAAAATAATCTATTATAAAAATATTGCATCACATCCCCTTAAATATATCAAAAGTATAAGAGGTTTCAGGACTAAGGGAGGTTCACAAATATGTCTGCTGGTGTTTTAAAGAAATTGTTGAAATAAGTGATCGAAGTTATACACACAACCAGAGATTAATGACATAGCACAGGCAGAAAGGGTTTTTCTTTCCTTTTTTGATCTATCTTGTTATAAAGACACTGTTTTAAGACTTGAACAACAAACAAAAAAGCCCTTCATTACTGTCCAGTCAATATGCAACAGGGAAGGTATGAGCTAACTGCATAACACAACACCTTTAAATTTTTCATTTTGACTGAAAATAGTCTTTTTTTGTTTCAAGAAATACTTCACATTTATGCCTAATTGGAAAAACATATTGATTTAACTAAAATATACTGTAGTTATTGTTTTTCTTTGACAAAGAAAAACTCTCTCTTTTAACTAAGATTTTGCTTCTGGTAGTGGTGATTATCCTAATACAGGACAGAAAAAGTACATATCCATTCTATCATATACAACTTGTTGAAATGGACCTGATTCATCACTTTAAAATTTCACAAGTGTCTACTCAATTTGCTCAAGTAAATAATAAAACATCCCAATTTCTGACATATTTATAAAAGTAATCAGAAAAAATACTATGCTCAATGTTGTAATTACATTTAAAATTCCATCTCTGAATTATGACTAATCAATATTAAGAAAGAATATGTTTTTTCTAAGAAAGAATATTTTTATCTCCACATTTCTGGTATCTACTTAAAAAAAAGAACATTTTTGGTAGCAAGGATTCATCAAATGAAGTCTTCCGGAGGAAATTAAGGTTTCCAGAAGAGCGATTTTAATTATGCTTTAGTAAAGTCTACTCCAACAAATTAGAAATTAATCTTTTTCTGTGTTGAAGCAAACCCAAGAAAACTTATTTTCAAGAATTTTTAAGTTAGCTAAAAAATCATAACCTACAAGTTAAAATAATCACTTGCTATTTTAATTATGCAAAAGCTATGTATCTAGTTTAAAAGTATGTTAGTCAGAAAACAGATAAATGAAAGACAAGTTGAGGGTTGCCAAAATCCCAGTTTATAGTTGTAAATTCCTAAGGTTTTAAAGCATAGCCACAGGCTAATTGCCCAAAGACCTGCTGCCCACTGACATTTGTGGAGGACTGGAGTTAATGGCAGGGCATGTCAATTTACTAGAGGCAGCTCATGGTGCGACATTTTGACAAAAGAACTGGATCAGGTTACAGCCTGTTCCTATTATCACCACAGTCTAGATTTATGGTTTCTAACACTGGCCCTACAAGAAATAATGGAAATGATGACAACAATCCCCACTAGACAACAGATTGCAGAAAAGCATGCAATAAACCACAATCAGAAGTGACCAGAAAACTAAACATCCCTGACAATACTTCAAACGTGAAACAGGTGTCAGCAAATTAGCCATTTAAATATTTCTACAACTTCTCAAAATTTCAACACAAAAAAACTCAAATCAGTTTCTAAAGTAATCTAAAACCAAGCAATATATTAAATGTATTTATCATTATTGAGTATTGTATCTTAATTCTTTTAATGACCTAAGATGCTGCATTTCATTTGAACAGATTTATGAAACTCTACCAAGTTAGTTAAAAATTAATACTGATTACATTACTTTTAAAATAAAATTAAAACTTATCAAAAATGTTTCAAATAATACTTTTTCAATTCTTTCAAAAGAAAATATAGACAACAGTTTCACAGCAAATGGCACATGTAGAAATGAAGAGAAGAAACACATTTGAATCAGTATTTAATTTAAAATATGCATAAAGGAATCGTAAACCAGTTAAAACTGATGAAAGGTAGGAAAAGTGACCAAATGTTAACCAAAAAAAAAAAAGACTTTGTCAATACACAACCTTAAAAAACTGTCAAGGTTACAAGGTACATACCAAACAAATGGAGCTGTTTATGTCTGGAATTCAGCACTGGTTAATCCTTATGAGAACAGGTTGCAAAAAATTGAGTATGTATTCCAGAGACAAGCAAAGGGAGCCTCACCAACTTTTCTGGGAGAAAAGAAAGCATCCTCAAGGTATGCCCTAGAACTGCAATATATCTGTCTCTTCTGAAGTTTACAATGGCACATTACCACAAAAGGTGGGCACTCTCTTTCCGCTCTTACAACAATTTGCTCCTATAAACTTAGGAAGGGGCAGAGCCACAGTCATAAACATAGGTCACAAGTAGTAGGTAGTCAAATGCTATCTCCAAATGTTTCCCAGGTCTTTACTCCCATAAAGACTCAATAAGCCTATTCTATTTTTTTTAACGCTTTAAATAAGCAATTCATCTAGTCTTGGTCAGATTATCATGAAATTAAGAACACCACTATCATACAAACTACTATAGGAACTTCAAATATTTTACTTTTCACATAATAAGATATCCCCCATTTCTTAAGTTAAAAACTTTCTATCACATGTGCAAAAAGTGAAATTAACAGAAAGGTTTAGGGACTTATGTTTAGTAGAAGTCACTTAGCATAAAAACCACCAGTATTATTTCTAATGTTGCCAAGGTGTACTTCTATTGGACGACATAAAGACAAAATAAGCAAAAATGCCTTACTCACAAAAACCAAAGAACATATGCAGAATTCAAAGCTTAGATGGTTTCTGAAATTTTCTCAAGTTATCTCACTTTAAGAACCACCACTCCTGCTATCTTTTAATAAATGAGATGTTACCACTACAGAGGTAAAAGCATTTCTATGCTTAGAGTAACCAAAGCCTAAGCCAGTTAAAGTCTGGAAAACATACTCACCACTAAATTATACCACTATTTATATAATGTTATAAATTAATTATACCATTTTAACCTAAGATAAGTAGCAGTGGTTTCTTTCCTCTATTTCCCCAAGACAAAGGGATCATGAATATTAAGCCCCAAATCCAAGGAAGGATAAAAACTTTCTTTCAAAATCACCAATATTTGTCACTTTCAAAATTTCCAAGTTTTTTATTCCTGGAATCAGCAATCACTTCAAATTTTAAAATAATTATGTAATAATTCTTAGACATTAATAATGGTTCTAAAATTCTTAGAGGTGCTGGATTTGCCCACTCCAAACCACAAAACACATTCGGCAATGCAGACCAATCTTCACCTTACAGCTCTAAAAGCTTACAGAGCTCACTTTTTTCTTATCTTGTATATCCTAAAAACCAGGAATATGACTATTAGAAGACCCCCAGGGAGGGAAGCTAATAGAGAAGATGACCTCAGATTTCCATTCACAACTGGAATGAGAACAGAGCTGGCATAAAGGGGGAAAAAAACGGCAAAGTAACCTGGCAAAAAAAGGACTAGAGGTGACTAATAACTAAAATAGCAGAGGATCCTTTGCATCTCCCAATGTTCCAGTTACTAAAGTTACAACAGTCATTTCCATTAACCCAAAGAGAGGGGCAGTAAAATATTCAAGTGAAAATTTCCTCTCCCACCCCCAAGAACTCAAACTAAAATTGGGATTTCGAATTCCTTTAAATGGAACAAGGGGCTACATCATTTTCATTCAAAAGACTCAGTAGTTAGCCTTTTCAAAGCACTTTACTATCATCAATTATTTCTCAGTGAGACAGAGAAGATTACCCTGACCATTTTACTGATGCGGAAACAGACACCAACAGCAGCAAAGGGAACAGGGGCAGGAAGAGGGGTGATAGGAAGCATCTGGGAGGAACAGGCAGGCAGCTAAAAAGGAACAAGCCCAAAAGAAAATGAGAGTCACATCTGGCTTATAGCTGACCATCATAACCCTTATTTGTTATTTTTGAGCTCAGAGAAATTTCTGAAATATTTTGAAAAAAGAAAGTGCTTTAAAAATGTCAGTTTAAATCTAATTACAGTCTAAACTACTTGGTCATAGAAATGAAGTTGCTTAGCATTAAAAAATACCGAATCTCCAGAGCACATACTGATTTCAGTTTATACCAGCAACTCATTTTTTCCCCTCAAGCCTAACCAGTATGTTATCTATTGACCCAGAAAATAATCTCTCATAACAACTATAGATTTACATAATCATAACAAAAAGACACAAATATCCCATAAATCAGAAATAATTTGCAATTACAACCCAGAATTTTGTTTAGAGAATTATCACAAAAATATTCCTTGAATTTGCCCTTTAAATAAAAGGAATACTTGTTCTATATTCACATTGATTATCTTAGCTATACCCTTGAAATTTCCAGAAATAAACTACTGGTGGGAAGTTTTAAACATCCAGAAACTAGCACGCATAGTAGGCTGTGAATAAACGTACATTGAACTCCATACTAAAGACAGCACAGGTGCTTAAGAAAGATGTGTTGATTGAACCATAAATCCAAAGGACTGACCAACTGCCTCATGAAAAAAACTAATAACACCTCTTTAAGACTGACTCCAGCGTTCTTTGTACATGTTAGGATACCATCAACTTTAAAGCATACTCATGCATAATGCAGTAGCTATACTAATCTTTTTTTCCCCAAACCATCAATTCCAAAACAAATCAGGTTCTCTGGGGTAAACAGGTATACACACCAAGAAGCTCATTTGGTTGCATGATATAAAGTGTATTAAAAAAAACTTCAAAACCATTTTAAATGGTGTTTGACTAATTTTTTTTTAAATCCTATCAAACTGTTTTAAAAGTTATGGATAAAGCTATAGCAGAACAAATACAAGGCATTAGGTGAATGTTTAAACACTCCTTTCTCAAAATCCCAATTGGACTCATTTCCAAAAGCATATTTTCACATTCCTCCTATTAAATATACAAAATCACAAACAGTCTGAAAGAATATTTATCATTGGAGATACACTATTTAATGAGTAATTAAGAAAAAAATGGCAAGGAAGGCAAAATTGTCATTATCGAAAAACATTCCCAAGCACTGTTATGGAAAGGAATATGCATTTATGAACTTATTGTTATAATACAATTGCTTATCATAGGAAGTTGCACTCCATAAATGTACATCTTAAAATACTCTTCCCTCAAAACATAAGTATGAATAGTTCTGGGGGGCATTAAAAATGTAGTAACATCTGCACTTGTTTCAGGAAAAGAAAAATCTCTAATAAATTTGTAAATCATATGATCATAAGCAAGTTACTGACGTTCCCTGCCTCAGTTTCCCCCTACTAACCTATCCATTCACGTTCTCTAGAGATGTTCTAAAGTCACCCCACAGTCAAGTCATAAACGTTAACCTTCACGTTCTTCAAATAAGAGGCAAATTTCAACTGCAATTACACTTTGTGATAACAAATGTTTAACAACGTTTTTCAAGAAATCACTAGTCTTAAATGGGAACCTGTAAGCAAATACCTGTGCTGCTCAAACACTGTGGGGTGGGGGGCTCTCGGGAGAAGGGGAATTACAGTTCGGCCCCTAAGCTATGTATAACCTCAAGGCGCAAAATCAATGGAATTCGCCTACACTTGTTCTCCCTCTGGCTCTTCACACTTGGATGGAACACCAGCACTATCCAGGTGAAAAAAGTCAGAAGGGTAAGGAACCATTATTTAGAGGCTGTTTCTAAATGAAGGCAGCAATGGTCCCGAGACTCAGGCCGCAAGTGCGCAGCGATCATCGCAGCTGCCTCGTGGCCCCTTCGGAGACTTGGAGCCCCCCGGGCCCCTCGCCGCGCCCTCCGTGCCGCTTCACCCCAAGGGCTAGCCACCGGCGCCCTTCAGCCCCCGCTTGGAGCCCCACGGAGCGCACCTGGCACCAGGACCCGCGCCCGCGTCCCGCCACAGGCGCATCCTTCCGGGCTGTCGTTTCCCTCCCAAACTCCAAAAGTTGCCTCAAAAGTCCCCGGAAGACGTCCGGGCCCGTCTCAACCCAGATCACGCAAAGTCACCCCTGTTCCTCAGTCCCGCCACCCACCCGCAACGCCCCCGGGCCCCAGGCTAACCCTCCCCACGCGGGGAACTCCGCGGGAGGACAGGGCGCTGTCCGCACTGCCTGTGAGGTGACGGCTAGAGGACAGCGGCCAGCGCCCGAATGCCGCGGGCGGCATGGGCCCGCGGCCGACGAAGGGGCCCCGGGGGAGCGTGAGGGGAGGCGCGAGAGGGGCTGAGGGGAGTCCGCGGAGGACGCTACTTGCGGGAAAGAATTCGTGGCCTCAAGGGTGAAGTCACCGGGGGCGAACGACGAGGGTGCGGGGCCGACCTGAGGCGGGACCCGGCGGGGCGGTGAGGGGGCGTTCCTCGTGAGGGACGCGCCGCCGAGGGTTTCCTCCCCGCCTGCCCGCCCACGGACAACGGTCAAGGACCGGGTACCACAGCTCCGTCTCCCCGCTCCTTACAGGGCCCGAAGTCACCACGCACCTCGGGTCTTGTAGGCGAAAGCAACGAAATTCTGTCACGCTGGTCCCGCGAGCCGGCACCGGGCTTCACACCGCCGCCGCCATGTTTGAGAAGCCGCGCGCGGAGCCGCGCATGCCCCGCAACCGCCACCGCCGCCCCGCCCCCCCGGCCCGCGTGCCCTGCGGTTGCCGCGTGCACGCCCTATGACCGCCGCCGCGTGCGGGGCCCGAGCCGGGGGCTTGGCAGCTTTCCTGCACGAGCGCGAGCGCCCGCAGTGGCCGACGGTGAGATACTGCGAGCCCGGGAAAGTCCTTGGCAGTTTTCCCTCATCCCCCCAATCCCACGCCAAAAACAAGCCTGTTGTAGTCCATGCACCCAAGGCCGTGGAGAGCTCCTAAGTGGGACCCCCGGGTCCGCGTCAAGATCCATTCCGGGACTTGCTCGCTTTCGCCATCGCCTTCAACTCCTAGCCACCACCCACCCTGGCCACGCACCCAAAAAGCAGGCGCTTCCCTAGGAACTCAAGCAAGTTCGAGGAGCAGGGAAAAAGCAGCTGGTTACAGCAGCTTGAGCAAAGCCACTCCTTCGCGGGTTGCAGCATATTCCTTGCTTTTTTTTTTTTTTTCCATGAGTTTTTGCCACGCATTCTCCTTCCTCTCAACTCCGCTTTCTGGATTTAGCTGTTTCCCAAAAACCAGTTGAGCTAACGGGAACTAGATTATTAACCTGCAGGGGAAATCATTTGCTCACTAACTCAGGAGCATCCCCGCCAGTGCATTTTGAGGTCCCATCTGCCAGCTCCCCCCTTGTTCCCGGGAGGAGCCCATAGTGCAGGTGGAGGTCGCACCAAGAGGAAGGGGGTGTAAAAATTGCCTTAAAACAGCCCGCGATTCTCAACACAAAATGGAGCAAGCAGAAAGCCAGAGAAGAGCATCCGTTCCTCGTAAGGTTAGGTATAAACTAATTTCAAACTTTTGTTTGAAAAATAATACAATGTGCTATGCTAGCTAAAAGTAAACCATTGGTAGGCCTTCTCTCTCTACAACTCTTTTCCAAAGCTTGGTGTAGCTTTTGCACCCATGATCGTGTCAACTTAGTGTATAGGGTACTTTTTAAATCATCATTTGGAAATCAGAGCCTGAAACTAAAATCAAAAACAACCAAACAAAACAAATCTGTGGAATATGTCCATTTTCTACAGAATAATGTAGAATAAAATTATTTTCATTAACAATTTTTGCAGCATCAAACAAAAGCCAAATTAAAGTGTTTTTATTGTATCTAAACACTGGTGAATGGCACAAAACCAAATTGCTCTGGTTGTTCTTGAATCCTTCAAAAATGAAAAAATAAATGTTAATGCAAAATTCAAGTAAACTTTAAGGCAAAAATAGACTAGGCCAATGATATGTAAATATTAAAGACAGACTTGGTCATATCAATTGTATATAATATATATCACATAGAGGATGTTGAAATGGTCTAAGATGAAGGTTCAAAAATGTTTTTAAAAGTTAGAGATCTTTAATGGAAAGAAATTAGAGGTTTAATCTAAGCACACCCTTAATATGGGCAACAGCAGGGGTGGGGGACTTAAATTCTTAATTAGTGGTCACTGTCTTTCTAATCCTGATGCAATGGAAATATTTGAAATTCATCTCTACATTCTAAATATGAAAGATTTGACTTATCATTTATACCTGTTTTACATCTATAGGCTCTTTATAAAATTATAGGAATCCTAATCTGATTGCTAAATTGCGTGTCTCACTGATGCCTCACTGATGCAACTTCCCATATTTCTGTTTTTAACAAATTACTGAAGCCCTTACTCTAAGAATGTAATTTACACTATCTATATTAGAACATCTTCTCAACTACTATGTTCATCAGTAGATTTATAGAAGTGTGATTCTTTGTTATATTAAATATGTTGTTGATACTGATAAAATGACTACCATTTATTGAGCACCTACTATGTGCTGAGAATCATGCTAGTCTGGTTAGAGACTAATTTCCAATATTCACAGTGTTCTCTCACAACTTGCCTATGAGGTAGGTGTACTCTCTAATACTTTGGAGTTCTTATTCCCATTTTACAGATGAGGAAAATGGATATCACAGAGCAAATAAGTAGCAAAGTTAGCTTCTGAACATACATTCAAATACTTTCTAACTATTCCTTCCACCCTTGTCATCAATCATGCTTTTATCATACACTATGTTTATAAACTTTCAATAATAATTATTTTATTTACTGCTTTTCCCCATTTGCCAAAATACATTTGACTGCTTTTTTAATCATGTTGACATAGGTTGGAACATCATTGGGTTGTTTTTTGTTTGTTTGTTACATTATATGGAAGTATCTTGCACATAGCAGGAATTGAGTAAATATTTGTTGAATGAGTGAATGGATACCTACTATTATGATGTTCAGTTAATTTTGCCTATAAAATGTGAAAATGGGAGACTGTTAAACTGAAAGAGTAAGAGCTAAGGCTGGTGAAATCCAGGTTTTCATAATTTATTTTTCAAGCCTCAAATTTGCTCCTGTGGATTTGCTCCTACAGTTCTTACCTCGCCCAAAACCTATGACAACCTTAAAGGAGATACATCACCCCACCCAGTCCAAGTCCAATGCACAATACTCCTGTATCTCCAGTGTGTTTGATTACTTCCTTTTGTACCTTTCTTCAGAGTTTAATATTAGACAAACAGAATGAAAAGATAATCTTTCCTAGATAAGCAAGTTTAATCTAGATTTTCATCAATACACACCCTTATATTGAAACAATATTATGTGTGTACATGAAGTTAACATCTTAGAATGATTAGGGAAGACTCTTAGTTTTTTCACTTCATGCACTTCTTTCTCCATAAAACACAGAAGCCTAACTTAGTCTGGCAGAAACTAGAGATCCAAGGTGTAACTATAGTAAACTCACTATTCATATTTTCACCTCAGTGAAAAAATCCATAGAATGGGTATTAAATAACTGATTAAAATAGTTACTGAGTTTACAAACATCTTTAAAACCTTGTTTCTAACAAATTGCCCTTTTTTCCCCATTAAACCAAGAGCACATATCTGTAAGTTGATTTTCATATTATTATTTTTTTGTTACAATAAGCTTCTTTTCCTAACTTCAAAATAGTAACTTCCCTGGAAAAATATCCAAAAGGGAAGTGTGTGATAGGAGAACAGAGAAGCTAGTCTAACGGGAAGGCAGCCAGTGTGTTGTAGTGAAAGGATGTGGCTGTGACAGTAGACTTGAGCTCTGGTCTGGAATCTCAAGTCTATCATCAAGTACCTATATTTCTCTAGAATTTTTTTCATTTTTAAAATGAGGGTAATAAAACCTGCTACACTTACTTCACAGATGAGAAAGTACTATTTAAATGTGTCAGAAAAACCACATGGTCTTTGCTTAACAGATCCCCACAATTTACAAAAAAAAAAAAAAAAAAAAAAACAACACATTAGTCTTTTGCCAACAAAGTGTATGACATCTAAGCTGACTTTGGCCAAGTCATGTATTTTATATGCTGTGAAAACTGGCATAACCTCAATGAGCACTCTACCACACTACACTTGGCCTTTCATTCAGTGATTTAGTGAATGCTTGTTGTGTGCTGCTCTGCTAGAAGTGAGGATGCCAAGGTGACTAAGACGATTTGAATATTCAAGAAGTTTACAATCAGTCCAAAGAGGAGAGATAGACAGACAGATATATGTTTTAAGATCTTCGGAAGAACTGGGATCTATTATCACACCCTTCATCACATCAAACACTTTTAAATGTACCCATGTCATATATAATATTGTATAACTAGATAAATGGAATTGCAGTTGACCAGCTGACAACTGGCCCTTTGGGCATTTAGTTAAAACACTTATTAATTTTGATTTTATACTTCTGTACTGGTTATTCTCCAAAGAGTCACCTGGACTCATTACCCCTTCCTTCTAGGACCTGCATTCTGGCAGTAGCAGTGGCAGTGGCTCTACAATGACAGTTCCTGGCAGGGGCTCCTCCACAGCTTCGGTTCTCACTGGGTCTTCAGGAAGGTGAGTGAGTATGATTGGGGTGGGGAAGAAGCAGGTACATCTGGCGAAGCATCTCCCAGTACCTAGCTCCTTCAGCATCCCTTGTTAGTTCCCTTAAAGCTACCCACACCTCTGTAAATAATTCAGCAAATTCTCTTCAAAATCACTACGACTACCTTCTGTTCCTGCTGGGACTATTATTGAAACAGTTTTCTTTTCATATTTCAAGCCAACCAACTGTGGGGATGAAGGCCTCAAATATTTCTGTAAGGTCTTTGAGAACTTCTAGACCCAAGACACTGTGTCTATAGCACCCAAGGGTTTCACAGCCTGTCATATGTAAGTCACTGGGATATTGTGAGCTAGAGTGGATAAAATTAACCTGGAGAAAGTGTCTTAGAGTGAAAGTTAAAGAAGATAATGTATGAAAAACACCTAAATGCCATCTGATTGATAATAAACACTCCATACCACAATTACTAGTTCCTCATGTGCCTATTTCTTAAGAGGGTAAAAGAAGTGACATTTGAGTTGAGAGAGGAAGAATGCAGTTTGCCAAATAGACACAGAAGCTCATTGGGAACAGCATGTGCACAAAGTCATGAAAAGTCACTGCAGGGTCTTTGACCAGTGAAAGGTTCCTTGTACCAAACAAAATAAGAAGGGGTCAATTTAGTCAGGTCTTGGAATTCTGTGCTAAGGTGTCTGAATTTCATTCTGTGGACAATGGGGAGCCATTGAAGGTTATTAAGCAGAAAAGCTGTAGAAAGAGTTGCAGATCCTGTAACTCCTCTAGCTGCTGCTGCAGCTCCAAGGGCTCTGCTCACCTTTCTTAATGGAAATGTGACCTCTGCGAGAGCAGCCTGAGATGGGACAAGAGCTGACAGGAGGCCACCGGTTCTCCAGCAGCAGCCCTGGAGAGTGCCAGCTGGAGTGGACAGAGGCTGGGAGCAGTCAGAGCAGTTAGGGTTTAATGGTTACAGGGAGAGTGACAAGGACCAGAGAAGACAGTGGGCCAAGTGGATCAACAATTCTGCAAGGCCACTTCAAATGTCTCATGCTTTTGTTTGTTTTCCCTTCAATTGAGGTTTATCCTACACACAGTAAAATGCACAGATTATAAATGTACAGCTCAATTAATTTTTACATATGTACACACCCATGTACTCACACTGATATCAAGGTATAAAGATTTTCGATGCCCCAGAAAATCCCCTTATGATGCCTCCCAGTCAGGACTCCCCCCACTTCAAGTAACCATCATTCTGATTTCTATCACAGATTTCTATAGATTAGTTTTGCCTATTCTTGGATATCTTATCAGTAGACTTACACAGTATGTCCCCTTTTGTGTCTGGCTTCTTCACTCTATGTTATGTTGCTAAGACGCCTCCCTGTTGGTAAAGCATCACCCTCATTCTTAGCAAGTGTTACAGACATCTTCACTATACCCCCTCCTTCCTATAAGCTTTTCTTTTTGATTAAAGTTATTGTAATTTGTCTTTCAATTATTTTCTCCTTCTTACAATGATTTTTCTTTAATTAAGTCCTCCAATTATATGAAACCTTGGTTATCTTAATAATGAAAGCTTTACTTTATTCATAGGAAGAGAAGGTTTCACTTCACACCTGTGTAAGGTACTGTGTAGGTAAACTATTGACACTTCTTCCTCTTAGAGTCCTGTGTCTAAATACAGATTTGTAAACCTGCATGGTGGTTGGGAAGGCAAACACATATAAAGGCCCTTTGCATTCCACGTACTCTACCAATTTGAGGGTTTTTGTTTTGTTGGTTTTTTGTCTTGCAAAAAATAAAGCAAACAACCAAGAGAAATTGATTGGAAAGGCAAAAAGTCAAACTAACAGCAACAATGGAAATAGGAGGCAACCTCAGACTAAAGGAAGGGTGTGATTAGCGGAGTGTGGGTTCAGGAGAACTAGGAAAGAGGGCAAAAGGAAGCAAAATGGTAGATAGAAGTGGTCATCTGCCTACTCTTTTTTTTATTTCAAAATATTGCAGGGTACAAATGTTTTTGGTTACATGGATCACTTTTGTAATGCTTGAGTCAGGGTTAAAAGTGTGCCCATCAACTGGATATTGTTCACTGTACCTGTTAGGTAGGTTTTTGCCCATACCCTCCTCCTCCTTCCCTCCTGCTTGATTTCCATTGAGTTTTACTTTCCTCTATGCATATGTGTGCTCGTCAGTTAGTCCTAATTTAATAGTGTGTAAATGTGATGTTTTTTTTTCCATTCTTTAGATACTTCACGTAGGATAATAGTCTCCAGTTCCATTCAAGTTGTTGCAAAAGGCATTAAGTCATCCTTCTTCGTGGCTGAGGAGTATTCCCTGGCATACATATACCACATTTTGTTAATCCATTCATGAATTGATGGGCACTGGGTTGATTCCACATTTTTGCAATTGTGAATTGTGCTGTAATAAACATTCAAGTACAGGTGTCCTTTTGAATAAAATTACTTCTTTTTCTTTGGATAAATACCCACTAATGGGATTGATGGATCAACTTTGAGTTCTTTGAGGAATCTCCATACTGTTTTCCATAGAGGTTGTACTAATTTGAAGTCCCACCAACAGTGTGTAAGTGTTCCTTTCTCTCTGCATCCTTGCCAGCATCTATTGTTTTTGGACTTTTTAATAAAAGCCATTGTAACTAGGGTAAGGTGATATCTCATTATAGTTTCGATTTGTATTTCCTTGATGATTAGTCACATTGAGCATTTTTATATGTTTATTGGCCATTTGTCTATCTTCTTTTGAGAGGCTTCTGTTCTTGTCTTTTGCCCGCTTTTTAATGGGATTGTTTGATTTTTTTTCTTGCTGATTTGATTGAGTTCTTTGTAGATTCTGGTTTTTAGCCCTTTATCAGATGTATAGCTTGTGAATATTTTCTCCCATTCTGTGGTTGTCTATTTGCTCTGTTGATTATTTCCTTGGCTGTGTAGAAGCTTTTTTAATTTAATCAAGTCCCATTTTTTTGTTGTTGTTGCTGTGATTGCCATTGGGGTCTTCATAAATTCTTCGCCTAAGCTGGTATCTAGACACCTGTCTACTCTTGAACACCAAGGTGACCGAGAGCCTAACAGATGACAAAGAGCACTTTTTTCCCTATAAAGCATAGCATAGTTTTTGCTCCTAGACTGGTTCAGTCCTATGTCTTTCTGTTTTTGGTGCATATTGATGTCTTTGCTGATTTAACACTTCCACTTTCCTAGGGCCTCACATCATTTGTTTCCCTTACAGCTCCTATCTTTCCTGGGTTATGCCCTTTAGGTCTTTTCCTGTCCCAGTGCCAGCTTGAAGAATGGTCCCTTTCACTTCAGTCCTAATAATACTTTCACTCTAGCTGTGTTAACCACTCCTAAGTGAGCCCCAACCTAGGTCTTTGGAAGTCTTTTAGGTTATAACACTTAGACTTAACTATTTTTTTCTCTCTGTGTATGTGTATGTCTTTAATTTTTAAAATACACAAAAGTATAATAGTAAATAAACTCCTATGCACCCATCACTCAGCCCCAATAATTATGACCAATCCTGCCTATGCATACCTCTCTCCATTTTCCCTATTCCCATGTTATTTTGAAACAAATCCTAGATATCATATTGTGTATTTTGTAAATACTTCGTTATGTGTCTCTAAAAGATAACTCTTTTATAACATAATTATATTAGCTTTCTATTGCTGCTGTCACAAGTTACCATAAACTTAGTGGCTTAAAACAACAAAAGTTTATCTTAAAGTTTTGGAGGTCAGAAGTCCAGAATGGGTCAACAGGGCTGCATTTCTTGGGGGCTCTAGGGGAGAATCCACTTCCTTGTCTTTACAACTTCTAGAGACCACCTGCATTCTTTGGCTTGTGGCCCCTTCCTCTATATTCAAAGCTAGCAGTATAGTATCTTAAAAGCCCTCTTTCTTTTTCTCTCTGACCTCTGTTTCCATTGTCATATCTCCCTCTCTCCAACTTTCCTACCCACCTCTTTCCCTCATAAGGACCCTACGATTACATTGGGCACACCTGGATAATCAAGGACAGTCTCCCTATACAAGACTCTTAACTTAATCATACCTGGAAAGTGCCTTTTGCTATGCAAGGGAACATATTCACATGTTCTGGGGATTAGGATGTGGACATCTTGTGGTAGGGCTCTTACCTGTCCAGCACATAACATAACTGTAAATCACCTAAATAATTTAAGATAATTTCTTAATATCATCAAATATCCATTCACTATTCAAAGTTCCAATTATCCCATAAATACACATTTTTACAGCTTTAGAAAAAAATAAGGTCCATAATTGCAATTGATTGATATGCCTTTGATGTCTCTTTTAATCTATAGGGTCCTCCTCCATCTCTCTTTTCTTCTTGCAATTTATTTGAAAAATCCTGGTTTCCCATGTTCTGAACTTTGTTAATTGCATCCCCATATGTTACTCTAGCCCCTGTGTTTCCTATAAATTTGTAATTTAGAGGCTTGGTAAGATTCAAGATTTTCTTTTTTTTTTTTTTTTTTTTGGCAAGAATACTTCCTAGATGTTTTTCTATCAGAAGATACATAATGCCTGATTGTCTCTCATTTTATGATGTCAGCAGCTGTTAATATTTAATGCCTCAATCTGTTAGGTCAGCGGTTCTCAAGGTGGGGTCCCCAAACCACATCTGCCTCACCTGGGAACTTGTCAGAAATGCAAATTCTTTGGCCTCACCCCAAACCCACTGGATAAGAAACCCTAAGGTAGGGTCCAGCAATCTGTATTTTAACAAGTCCCCCAGGGGATTCTGATGCAATTTAAAGTTTGAGAAGCCCAGCTGTTCATCAAGGGCTGCCAAGTAGTGATATTTAAGACTGACATTACATAAGGATTTAGGCAAAAATAATGTAAGAAAAAGCTCCAAAATAAATTAAGGCCATGTGCAAAACAGGCAAGTAGAGAAGCAAACATATTTTTTTAAATGAGGAATTGAAAAGGTATAAATATGGAATCCACACCATTTCAGTGACAAACACGCATCAGAGAAACTCAAAACCAAAGGCTTACCATTTAAAAATATTCCACATTATTTCTTTGAAATGACAGTTTCAAATATAAAGTCTCTCATCAAGATTTAAGAAAGATTTTTTAATGGAGAACAACAACAGCAATGTTGATTTAATGAGTAAGTAGATGAAAAGAATAAAAGTCAATGTTTTGGGCACTTTGTCATTCACAGACTGGAATTCAGAAAGACATCACTGAAATTCAGAAATTCTATATGGGCTTTATAGCAGTACTGTACCTCTATTTCCAATGTAAAGGGTTTGTGAGCACTTGGGGTCTCTCATGAGAGCAATAGAGAAAGAATAAGGAATTGGCTGACCTGGGTTAAAGTAGGCTCTAATCCCCTTTGGGGGATTGTGATTGATTCAGAGTTCACTGGACTCTAAAGTGAATGGAAAACAACCTCACCAGACATAAGCCCCTCTCAGAGCTGTTCCAGACCAGTGGGCCAAAGCCAGCATCTAGCATTGTAACTCATCTGCATGATATGCTGTACACATTCATTCCTCATTCAGGCAGGAAGTATTTCCTGAGCCTACCACACACTAGGTTCTGTGATAGATACATAGTCAGCAAACAAATAAATAAGCGATTTTAATGATAAAAGTGATCAATGATGTTCATGTGCTGCTTACAGGCACAAATAGATATTCATTTGTTAAGCAAATGGACTCATACGTGTTTATGTAAATGAATAAAAATAGTCCTTCATGCAAAATACTGTAGACTTTGAATATAGAACACAGTGAAATTAGACAAGCTAACATGAAATTCACTCAGGGAACATTTTCCTCCTTTTCTTAAAGAAGTTGTTTAACTTCTGCTTTTTGGAAATTTTTAACAAACTCTCCTTCACACATTCCCAGCAAGTTGCCATTCCAAACCTTGCTTCTAGGCATCTAGAAAGAATCAGTCAACCACATGGTCTAAAGACCTGGGTCCAGCAGGCCTTGAATAGCACAGTACCCTTATTGGCTTCTCTTCTCCCCTCCAGTGGTAGGGACCATCGACCCAGTGCCTGAGAAAAGAAGATGGAAATCTGTCGCTTTGTGGGATGCTTTGTGTAAACTCACAGTGTGCAAACCTTTTTTATTATATAGTGTTGGCTAGGAGAGGGAAAGAAAAATATACCAAGCCTAAGTCTGCAAACTTCCAAAGCACAGCACAACACATTAAAGGTTTAGTGTCATGAACAATCAGGTCCTTGTCGTCTACCCATTTGCTAGCATAGTTTCCACAAATAACAGGCAAGCTCTAAATTTTCATAAAATGTTTTGACAGTGCAGGATGGGCCAACTTTCTGGCGGTCTCTCTAAGGAAATGAGTGCAAATGTTTTTTGCTGTGAACAACCTTAAGTATTTTAAATCCTTGTTAAATAGAGTTGCCAACAGTCCCAAATTTGTTTTACAATTTCTGAATTGAACATTCAGGATTATTTTAGGATATTTTTTTCAATAATAAATATTTCAATAAGTGAGTTATCCTATTTCCCTTTCTTAAATATCAATGACTTTGGAAAACTTTGTAAATGAGAAACAAACTTTAGAAGCCAAATTGCAGAAGTTGAGATAAATAAAAATTTCCTAGAAAGCATATTATAAAAACAACATGACTCTATTGAGGCTTCCAGGAATAATGTATAACCACTGTCTTTACTATAATGATAATGCTAATTTCTAAATCAAAGGTTTGAGAAGCCAGCATAACTTACTAACCTGAAATGATTCTAGAGTACTTTCTTCAGCAGGTTATCCTGAAGGATGTTCCAAATCTGGCTTCCAATATGGAAGCCACTAGCCACAGGTGGCTATTTGAATTTAAATTAATCGAAATGAAATAAAATTAAAAATTTAGTCTGTCAGTCTTACTTGCTTCATTTCAAGTGCTGTATAGCTAGCTACATGTGGCTAGTGGCTGCCATACTGGACAGTGCAGAACATTCAGTCTCAAAGAACATTCTGTTGAACAGAGTTGTTCTAAATCCTTGCTACTCAAAAGGTGGATCAACAGCTTTGGCATCATCTGAGAGCTTGGTAGAAAGGAAGAATCTCACCACCCCCCACCAAACTTTCAGAATCTTCATTTCAATGTATAAGTCCATTTGATTAACAAGTGAATACCTATTTGTGTGCACATTAAAGTTTGAGAAGCACTAGTCTAAGTCAGTGTTTCCTAGACTGGCTTAATCATAAGAATCACTTAACACACTCAGTCATTCAGAGTCCAGGGCCTTGCTCTAGGATCTACTAAATTTGACTCTCCAGAGCAGGTGCTTGGGAATCTATGCTTAACAAACACCCCAGGTGATTCTTGTTGCTCTGGCATTGGGCACTGATTTTTTTTTTAAACTCCTAGGATTCTGATGGGTAGCCAAGGTTAAGGACCGCTGCTATAAATGATATTGATCTCAGAACTGCCTCTAGTATTAAAATTGAGTGTTAGATTTTTAAACAGACATAACTTAAAATGGCATTAAAAGTAAATCAAACAGTCTATGCAGCTTAGAAACACAGCTAAAGATCTCTTTATTCTATATTCCATGAACTAAAACAAGAAGTATCAATATAAAGTTTTGACTGAGTATTTTGCCAATTTCCATGTTATATAATCATACATAATTCTATATGGTTTTATTTTGTTTTGTTATGTTTTATATATTTTTTGTGTCTTGGCTTTCTGAATAAAATGATTAGTTCATTGAAGATGAGTGCTGTGGTTTGAATGCCCCTTCTAAAACTCATGACGATCAAAGTTTTGAGACTGTTTTAAGAAAAAAAAAAAATAAATAAATAAATAAAAATAAAACTCATGACGAAAATTTCATTGCCATTATAATAGTATTAAGAGGTGAGACCTCTTAGTATTAATAAGTATTAAGTATTTATTTATTTATTTATTTATTTATTTATTTATTTATGTTTTGAGACAGAGTCTTACTCTGTTGCCCGGGCTAGAGTGCCATGGCATCAGCCTAGCTGACAGCAACCTCAAACTCCTGGGCTCAAGCAATCCTCCTGCCTCAGCCTCCTGAGTAATTTGGACTACAGGCATGTGCTACCATGCCCGGCTAATTTTTTCTATTTTTAGTTGGCCAATTAATTTCTTTCTATTTTTTTAGTAGAGATGGGGTCTTGCTCTTGCTCAGGCTGATTTTGAACTCCTGACCTTGAGTGATCTGCCCGCCTCGGCCTCCCAGAGTGCTAGGATTATAGGTGTGAGCCACTGCGCTTGGCCTAGAAGTATTAAGTATTAAGAGGTGATTAGGTCATGAGGGCTCTGCACTCATGAATGGATGAATGCCATTATTGTGGGAGTGAGTAAGTTATCACAGGAGTTCAGCCTCCTTTTTCTCTATGTCTCATACATATGCTTCCTTGCCATGTGGTGCCTTCTACCATGAGATGACCCTTGCCAGATACCAGCACCATCATGCTCTTAGACTTCCCAGCATCCAGAACAGTGAGCCAAATAAACTTCTGTTGTTTATAAATTATCCAGCCTGTGGTATTCTGTTATAACAACAAAAATGGAATAAGACAGAAAATCAGTACTAGGAGTTGGGTTGTTGCTATAACAAATACCTGAAAATGTGGAAGCAGATTTGGAACTGGGTAATGAATAGAGGCTGGAAGAATTTGGAAGTGCAGGCTAGAAAAAGCCTGTATTGCTATGAATGGAGCATTAAGGGTGATTCTGGTGAGGACTCAAAAGAAGACAAGAACTGTAGGGAAAGTCTGGAACTTCTTAGGGATAATACTTAAGTGGTCATGATCCTGTGCAAGTACCTTGGCTGAAGCATGTCCATGTCCTAGGACTTTATAGAATGCAGAACTTAAGAGTCATGAACTAGGATGTCTAAGTAGCAAAGCATTCAGGCTGCTGTGTGGCTAGTTTTAATGGCATACACTGAGAAGCAAGAGCAAATGACTTGAAGACAGAATTTATAACTAAAAGGGAAGCAGTGCAGAAAGATTTAGAAAATTCACAGCCTGGCCATGTAAAGAGTAAAAAAGTGACCAGGCATGGTGGCTCACGCCTGTAATCCTAGCACTCTAGGAGGCCAAGGCAGGAGGATCACTCAAGGTCATGAGTTCAAGACTAGCCTGAGCAAGAGTAAGACCCCGTCTCTACTAAAAATGGAAAGAAATTGGCTGCATAACAAAAATACATAGAAAATATTAGCCGGGCATGGTGGTACATGCCTGCAGTCCCAGCTACTGGGGAGGCTGAGGCAGGGGGATTGCTTGAGCCCAGGAGTTTGAGGTTGCTGTGAGCTAGGCTGACACCACGGCACTCTAGCCCAAGCAACAGAGCAAAACTCTGTCTGTCTCAAAAAAAAAAAAAAAAAAAAAAAAGAGTGAAAAAGTGTGTTCAGGAGCAAATACCAAGGGTGTGGCCAAGCAACTGCTTGCTAAAGAGATTAATGACTGTATGTCTGGAAGGAAGCCAGGTGCTATTCACCAAGACATGGGAGAAGGACCCCAAAGACATTTCGGAGATCTTTTAGGCTGCCCTCCTATCACAGGCCCAGAGCTCTAGGAGGGTAAGATGATTTCAAGGAACAGGCCCAAGGTGCCCTCCACAGGCTTACTGCCCAGGGCTGCCTCACCATTCTGCTCCCCTCATGCTAGTGCAGCACCCCCTGGCCACCCCAGCCATGGCTCAAGCACTTCCAGGTGCAGCTCAGGTCACCGCTCCGAGTGCACAAGCAGTGAGCCTTGGCTGCGTCCACATGGTGTTAAGTCTGCAGGCTTGCAGAATACAAGAGCTGTGGGGGCATGGCTCCCGCCACCTAGATTCCAAAAGATGTTGCAGATAGCCTGGGGGGCCAATCAGAAACTTGCCACAGGGGCAGAGCTGCCACAGAGAGTCTTCGTTAGGGCAATGCCTAGGGAAATTTGATTCTGTAATGGGAATCAAATTTCATATGTTAGTGGACCTTGTGTGTTTTTCTTTTGTAGTTGTTTGTTTTTAATAGCATCCCTGTAACAAATCCTTCTGTAAGGTAAATAATCACTGTTGTGCATATAATTATCTCGTAATTTACATATTTAGTAAATTTCTATTTTCAGCTATTCTCTGACCTCCCTCTCTATAGTATGTGTGTGTGTGTGTGTGTGTGTGTATATGATCTCTACATATATAATCTTCTTCATATGTGTAGCTATCCAGGGGACCCCCTACAATTCCCTTTCTCTCTCAACCTGGCCACAGTAGAGTTTGCATTGGCTTAACCCAGCTTATACTGCTCCAGCCTGACATCCTTCTCACTTTTCCCTGGTCCTGGTTTCTCATCCTGTATCATTGCCTGTGCAGGTTTTTGGGGCCAGAACTATGTTCTTTGAATCCACAGCTCCTTCTTTATTCCTCAGACCATATCCACATTCCTTTTTTTTTTTCACTCCAGAAATCCAGGCTTGTTCCTCACTTCACTCAACAAATATTTGCCAACCATTTTCACTCTGTGCTGTGCACTGAATTGATGCATTACAATGAAAGGTGAACCAGAGAAAGCCTTAGCCTCAGGAACTTGCAGACCAGTGGAGGAGATGACATATACACAGCAGGAATAATTATCAGAGAGAAAGGAATGTGTCAGGTCTGGCCCATACCTATAAAATCAACACTGACCCAGATCCCAGCAGGAATCTAATCTGAGGAAGGAAGTGCTTAACAGATTCCAGCCCCTGGAAGGTCAGATATAAACATCCAGCTACCTTTCCTTATCATTTGATTCTGATGTGGTTCCTTAATTCTTATATCCGGGATTCTTACTTTGTCACTAGAAACCTGCTTAACATCTCAGTCTCCTGCTGGGGCCTCCAGATATTATCATTGGATTCTACCTTGGCCTCTGCCCCTCATTTTTGGTTCTAGTAACTTTCACAGTATAATATCTTTTCTTTGGGCTGGGGTCCTTGCATGAACTTCCCCAGAACTGCAATGACTACATGGCTCCTTGTTCATTCTTGTTCTTCTTTTTAATAGCTTTATTGGGGTATAATTGATATACAGAGAACTATACCTATTTAATATGTACAATTTGATGAGTTTGGGGACATATACAAACAACAATGATAACATCACCACAATTAAGGTAATAGACATGTCCTACACCTTCCTAAGTTTCCTTGTGTCCCTTAACAAATTTTGAAGTGCACAATAAAGTACTATTAACTATAGGCACTATGTTGTTCTCCTTGATGCTCTCTGATGCTACATATCTGCACTTTCAAACTTCACCTTCCTGAGATTACTATGACTGATTGAAGATGCTAGCTTCATCATCCTGGGCCCCTTATCCCGTTTCTGTCTGTGACTCAATGGTAATTTACTCTTAGACCCTGAGCCCCTTGATTTGTCCAGCCAAACTCTTTCCAGCTCCCCGAAGCAAGCTGTCCCAAGCTAGGGAGGGACCAGTTGCAGGTCTCTCCTCCCGGCTGACTAGCCAGGTATAACTGATTCTGCCCCACTGAATACTGGGATGTGACAATAGATGCTAGAACAGGTGTAGGTAAAGTGTTTAGACTCAGAGTTAAGTAAAGGAAGAGAGATATTTCTTTCTAGATGAGAGGGTTCATGGGGTAACACTTCATGGGGAAGCTCCAAAGGGCTTTTTCAGGCAAAAGCACAAAGGTGGAGAAATTTGAGAGATGCATAGGAAACAGCAAGTCGTTCGGTTTGGCTGGAGTGAAGAGCACAAAACAGAGTGATTTAGTAAAAGTAGATTGATTCCATTTCATGGAGGGCCTTGAATGTCAGGCGAGGGAGTTTGGATGTTCTTCACTAGGAAATGGGGAGCCTCTTTAGGTTTCTGTGGAGAAGACATGATTAGAGCTGCACTTCCCCAGTATATAGTAGTGTTTCTGGAGAATACCTGGTGACCTGTAATGAGTACCTGACTTAAGGTAGTCACAATAGGAAGGGAAAGGAAGGGACAATTACATGATTGTTGTAGTGAAAATAGGATGAAAAGATAGGATGCCATTAACTGATACCTCCCTCTTCCTTGCTTTCAGTATTCAAAGATGACTTAGGTTCGTCCTTGCAAACCAGGAGCATGGTGCTGTGTATCTGACAGAAATGAGAAATGCAGAAGAAGGAGGTAGTAGAAGAAAATCAGAGCCTGCTCACATTTGATCATGCTAACTTGGAATGTTAGACAGGGGTCGAGATATAAATTTCGAAGTCATGGATCTGAGGGAGATTTAGAAATGAGGGATATAGAGAAAGAGGCGATAGGTCAAAGTCAGAATTGGGCTCCAGTCAGTAAACAAGAACTACACCAGTGATTTTAATAGGGAAAACTGAATATAAAGAATTGCTAACTTGGCACAGGGTGGTTAACTACAGAAATGTAGTTAGAGAACTCAAAGGTAGCTACTGCAGAGAGTGGGCTCTAGGGCTGAGGGAAAAGTGAACAAAGAAGGAACTTGGAAAAGGAGGAGAAGCCCCCACCTGGCAAGGCCAAGATTCAGATGACTGAGAAAGTGGTACTCTTAGGTTCATCTGTGTGGATGTTCCCTGGTCCCTTGGTTCCCAGTGTCAAGAATGAGTACTGGTACCTTGTGGAGCCGATGACTGAGTGATCACAAGCACAGAGCAATTTTATTCAGTTTATCACATAAAAGAAAGAATGAAAGTATACAATGTAGCTATACAAAGTAAAAATATGTTCCAAAGAAAGTGGACTGGATTAGTGTCCATGAGCGCAGAAAGACACTGAAGGCTGAGCACATGCTGCCTTTGATAAGCTCACTAGTTTGTCCCACCTTTCTCCTGGCAGGATTGGTTGTGGTTTGTCTTTGGGGGTGATTGACAGGTTGGTGTTATATGACACATCACATGATAGGTTACATAGCAGGGTAGGTTATATACCAGTTTCCCTTCCTGCGCATGCGTCTTCCCCAGAATGCTTCACGAGGCTCCACCTATGTTATGCTAATCAGATGGTAATGAGCTGTAGGTCAGTTAAAGGCTACTAGGAACTTTTTACCATGTATGTTCCCACCAGGGAACAGTTCCTAGCCGCAACTTGGTTCCGGCTCTCTGCCCTTAGCCACCTCCTAGCCACCTGTTTACCCTCCACCAGAGCTAACAGTGCGGCTGCTACAGGAACCCACCACCCACTGCCACAATGAGGAGAAACCCGACAGGACTGTGAGAGCAGCCCACCGCCCAGAGAAGGCCTCTTTGGTGCCCAGCATCACGCCTTAGCCAGTCAAGCCAGTCCTAGCGGTGGGAAAAAACAAGCAAACAGGAAGCAGAAATAGTCCTGCAGCTCCCCCTTATGGGCAGAATATAACATGGGGTCAGCTGCCGGAGAAAATTGGGTTTGCAGAGTCCAGCTCCATTATTACAAAGTAGGGAAAAGACTGGCAGTATCAGGTTTTGATAATAATGTAAGCGTAGGAATTCTCAGACACCGCTGGTGGGAGTATAAATTAGTACAACCACTTTGGTAAACAGTTTGGCATTATCTAAAAAAGTTGAAGATGATGCTTTCTGCTCGGCTGAAGCCCCACTTCCGTGGTTCAAACAGCCACTGGAAGATCCTTAGTTGCAAGGCCCGGCTCGAAAAGGACCCCATAATGCCCCATGCCCTGCATGTGAACCCATCCGGCCTATAGTAAGGTGACCCACAGGTGTCACAGCAAAATATAAGCAGGCAGGGGCTTTAGCTTGGAAGAGATAAGGATGGCTGGCATGCACAAAAAGGTGGCCTGGACCGTTGGTATTTGTGCATCCAAGAACAAGCCCACTGAGTTGTTGCCCGCCAATGTGCAGCAGCTGAAGTACCGCTCCAAGCTCATCCTCTTACGGAGGAAGCCCTCGGCACCCAAGAAGGGAGACAGTTCTGCTAAAGAGCTCAAATTGGCCATTCAGCTGAAAGGACCAGTCATGCCCATACAGAATGTCTAGGAGAAAGCCAGAGTCACCGCTGAGGAGGAGAAGAACTTAAAGGCATTTGCGACTGTTCGCATGGCCTGCGCCAATGCCCAGGTCTTTGGCATATGGACAAAAAGAGCCAAGGAAGCCACGGAACAGGATGTTGGAAAAAAATAATAATAAAGCCCTGTTGGGGACTTGTAATAAAAAAAGGAAAAGACAACGAAGAAGGTGAGCATAGCCTATGGCCTAGCATTTCTACCCTATGTATATACCCTGGAGAAACATGTGCCTACAGTGTACATCTATATGAATGTTTAAGAATCTCCATAGCAGCATAATTTATAATAGCCCCAAACCAAAAACCCAGGTCCATCTATATTAAAATGCAAATATACATTGTGGCATATTCCTATAGCAACGAAAATATACAGCTACACACTGAGACATGGATGAAATCTCAAAATCATAATGTTCAGCAAAACGAGAGAGAGAGAGAGAGAATGATTCTAAATGATGTGATTCCATTCCATTCCTACTATACTCAAATCTAGGATATATACCCAGGTGTAAAACAAAAACAAACACATGTGAAAAGCAAGGACTGGATTCTCATGAGTTAGGAGTTACCCCTGGGGAGGAGGTTGAGGGTCACGATCAAGGTTACTTAAATGTGGGGGACTTTTGTAACATACCATTTTATTGACATGAGTGACTAATGACAGGCTGAACAATGATTTACTTAATATTCTTCTTTATATAAACTCATATTTTTATGTACATATGTGTATTTTTAAATTAACTCTATCACTATTTTAAATGGAAAAGCAATATATTGTTATAAATAAAAGGTAGGCATAAGAATTCTCATAAGAATACTGTGAGAAAAAACCATGTTATTAAATTTTAAGTACAGATGGCTACCTGTAAGAATCTAGACCTAAGATCTACTTTTTATTAAAGTAGAGAAATAAAATTACTTTTATAAAAGTAGAGAAATAAAATTTCTCTTTTTATTAAAAGAGAAATTAGTAAGTATTAAAGAGGTGTTAAAATGGCAGGAGGGGTTAGCATCCACTGGTACTTGCTCCTTAAATTGATTAACTAGAAACTAAAAGAACTGAAAAGGAATAACTCTCTCAAGTAAGCCAATGATAGTTAATGCTATGTCTCAAGATTTCCTGCAGTCACTTTGGTGCCATGGCATCCTAACCAGCCTTTCCTTGATTTGATGCTAGTCCCGCTCCATGGCACAGTACCCTCCTGGTATGTAAGCATAAATGCTGTTGACATTGCTTGCTCTCACTCAACCATACCAATTTTCTCTAGAAAGTTTGTTATTTTTTATCTATGTTTTAATTATATGTTCTTCCCTTAGAACTTTTAAAATTTAAATACAATTTTTATTGTAGAATAGCTTCAGAGTTACATAAAAGTTGCAAAGATAGTAGAGAGAGTTCCCATATATCCCATACCCAGTTTTCCCTATTTTAAGCATTTTACATTGGTATGGTAACGTTTGTCACAACTAATGAGCCAATATTAATATATTATTATTATTATTCTTAACTAAAGGCCATACTTCATTCAGATTTCCTTAGTTTTTACCCAATGTCCTTTTCTGTTCTAAGATCCCATCCAGACTACCACATCACATTTAGCCACGTCTCCTTAGGCTCCTCTTGGCTGTGACAGTTTCTCAGATTTTTCTTGTTTTGGATGACTTTGCCAGTTTTGAGAAGTACTGCTCAGGTATTTTGTACAATGTCTCTCTATTAGAATTTGTTTTGTGTTTTTCTTATGATTAGTCAGAGGTTATGTGTTTTTGTGAAGAAGACTACAGAGGTAAAGTATCATTCTTACCACATCATATCAGGGGTACATGCTATCACCTTGATCACCTGAGATAGTGTTTGTCAGCTTTCTCTACTGTAAAGTTACTTCACCCATGATCCCCCGCACTTTTCATACTCTTCTCTTTGGAAGGAAGTCACTAAGTGCAGCCCACACTCAAAAGGTTGAGTGTGTATTTGTGTGTGTTGAGCTCTACCTCTTGAAGGGCAGAGTATATACATAAATTAGGACATTCGTATTTTCTTCAGGGTAGGATTTGTTGTTTGTTTTAATTAGACTTTATTTCTTAGAGCAGTTTTGGCTCACAGGAAAATTGAGCAGAAGATGCAGAAATTTCCCATATACCCTCTGTCTCTACATATGCACGGGCTCCCTACCCCTGCTATCAAAATTCCACATCATTTGTTAAAATCAATAACCTACAGAGACACATCATTATCATTCAATGCCCATAGTTTACTTAGGGACCAGGCCACAGAGCTCCACACCGCCCCCCCACTGGCCATGGAAAAATTGTCTTCCATGAAACTGGTCCCTGGTGCCGAAAAGGTTGAGGACTGCTGCTTTGTAAGATATGTCTTCTGTAAATATTTTCTCCCTGTGGCTTGTCTTCTCATTCTTTTAGCATTGTCTTTTGCAGAGTAGGATTTTTTAATTTTAATAAAGTAAAGCTTATCAATTATTTCTTTCATGGATCGTTTCTTTGGTGTCATATCTAAAAAGTCATCACCATACTCAGGTCATCTAGATTTTCCCCTGTGTTATCTTCTAGGAGTTTTATAGTTTTGCATTTTACATTTAGGTCTATGATCCACTTTAAGTTACTTTCTGTGACAGATGTAAGCTCTTCGTCTAGATTCATTCTTTTGCATATGCATGTTCAGTTGTTCCAGCACCATTTGTTGAAAAGACTATCTTTGCCTCATTGTATTGCCTTTGCTCCTTTGTCAAAAATGAGTTGACTATATTTGTATGGGTCTATTTCTGAGCTATTTTGTTCCATTGATCTATTTGTTTATTCTTACGACAATGCCACATTGTCTTGATTACTGTAGCTTTTTAGTAAGTCTTGATGTCAGATAGTGTCATTCCTCTTACTTCATTTTTCTTCTTCAGGTTTGTGGTGGCTATTCTGAGTCTTTTGCCTCTCCATAGAAACTTCAGAATCAGTTTGCTGATATCTACAAGATAACTCACTGGGAATTTGATTAAGATTGTGTTGAATTTATAGATTGAATTGGGAAGAACTGACATCTAAACAATGTTGAGTCTTCCTATCCACAAACATGGAATCTCACTCCATTTATCTAGTTATTCTTTTATCAGAGTTTTATACTTTCCCTCATATAAACCTTGTACATATTTTATTAGATTTATACTTAAGTATTTCTTTTTCTAAGGTGCTAATGTAAATGACATTGTGTTTTTAAATTTCAGATTCTCTTGTTCATTGCTGGTATTTAGGGAAATAATTGACTTTGTATATTAACCTTGCATCCTACAATCTTGCTATAATCACTTATTAGTTCCAGGAGAGTTTTTTGTCAGTTTGTCAATTATTTTGGATTTTATACATAAATGATCATGTAATTTGCAAATAATGATAGTTTTATTTTTCTTACTTCACAATCTATATTTTTGTTTTTCTTGTCTTGTTATGTTAGCTAGGACTTCTAGCACAATGATGAAATGCAGTGGTGAGAGGGAATATTCTTACCTTGTTTCTAATCTTAATGACAAAGCTTCAAGTTTCTCACCATTCAGTACAATGTTAGCTGTAAGGTTTTCGTAGATGTTCTTTTTTGAGATAGAGTCTTGCTTTGTTGCCTGGGCTAGAGTGAGTGCTGTGGCGTCAGCCTAGCTCACTGCAACCTCAAACTCCTGGACTCAAGTGATCCTCTTGCCTCAGCCTCCCGAGTAGCTGGGACTACAGGCGTGAGCCACCACGCCCAGCCAATGTTTTGTTTCTATTTTTTTATTTTTTTAGTTGACCGGCTAATTATTTTTCTATTTTTAGTAGAGACAGGGTCTCGCTCTTGCTCAGACTGATCTCGAACTCCTGACCTCAAGCGATCCTCCCGCCTTGGCCTTCCAGTTTTGTAGATGTTCAGTTGAGGAAGTTCTTCTCTATTCCTAGTTTGCTGAGAGTTTTTTTCTTTCTATTATGAATGGGTGTTGATTTTGTCAAAAGCTTTGTCTGCATCTATTGATATGATCATGTGACTTTTCTTCTTTAGCCTGTTGATGTAATGGTCTACCTTCATTGACTTTCAAAGGTTGAACTGGTCTTGCATACATGGGATAAATCCTACTTGGTTGTGCTACATAATTATTTTTATACATTGTTGGATTTGATTTTCCAATATTTTGTTGAGGATTTTTACATCTATGTTCATGAGAGATATTGGTTTGTAGTTTTTTATGTAATGTTCTTTGGTTTTGATATTAGGGTGATGATGACCTCATAGAATAAGTTAGGAAATATTCCCTCTGCTTCTGTCTTCTGGAAGAGATTGTAGAGAATTGGTATAATTTCTTCCTTAAATGTTTGTTAGAATTCACCAGTGAACCCATTTGGGCTTGGTGCTTTTTGTTTTTAGAAGGTTATTATTGATTTAATATCTTTAATAGATATAGGCCTATTCACAGATTGTCTATTTGTTATGTGAGTTTTGGTAGATTGTATTTTTCAATGAATTGGTCCATTTCATCTAGGTTACCAAATTTGTGAGCATAGAGATTTTCATGATATTCCTTTATTACCCATTTAATGTCTGTGGGATCTATAGAGGCATCCCCTCTTTCATTTCTGTTATTAGTAATTTGTGTCTTCTCTTTTTCTTTTTTTCTTAGTTAGCCTGGCTAGAGGCTTATCAAATTATTGATCTCATGTTTCTTTAATCAGCTTTTGGTTTTATTGATTTTCTTTATTGATTTCCTGTTTTCTATTTCACTGATTTCTGCTCTGATTTTTATTATTTCTTTTCTTCTGCTTACTTTGGGTTTAATTTGCTCTTATTTTTCTAGTTTCCTAAGGTGGAAGCTTAGATTACTGATTTTAGATCTTTCTTTTTTTCTAATATATGCATTCAATGCTATAAATTTCCCTCTAAGCCAGGCGTCCTCAAACTATGGCCCGTGGGCCACATGAGGCCCGCCAGGTGTTTTTCTGCTGTCTGTCCTGCTTAGCAGCTGACTCGTCCCAGGCCGACAGTGCGCATGTGTGGAATGTGTACTACACTCTCCAACGGCCCTCCAACGGTCTGAGGGACAGTGAACTGGCCCCCTGTTTAAAAACTTTGAGGACCACTGCTCTAAGCCCTGCTGTCACTGTATCAGACAAATTTCAATATGCTGTATTTTCATTTTCATTTAGTTCAAATTTAAAAAAAAATTCTCCTGAGATTTTTTTCCTTGACTCATGTATGATTTCAAAGTGTGTTGTTTAATCTTCAAGTATTTGGGGATTTTCCAGCTATCTTTCTGTTATTGATTTCTAGTTAATCGCATTGTGGTCTGAGAGCAGACATTGTATGGTTTCTATCCTTTTAACTTTGTTAAGGTGTGTTTTATGGTCCAGAATATGGTCTATCTTGGTGAATGTTCCCTGGGAGCTTGAGAAGAATGTGTATTCCGCTGTTGGATGAAGTAGTCTCTAGATGTCAATTATATCCAGTTGATTGATGGCAATATTGACTTCAACTGTGTCCTTACGGATTTCCTGCCTGCTGGATCTGTCTGTTTCTGATAAAGGGATGTTGAAGTTTCCAACTATAATAGTGGATTTATCTATTTCTCCTTGTAGTTCTATTAGTTTCTGCCTCACATATTATATATTGATGCTCCATTAAAAGGATTTGTCCTGTAAAATTTGGATTCAGTCAGAAGGCCACACTCAAGAATCCAGAGGCCACATGTGTCTTCGAGGCCACAGGTTGGGGAACCCCTTCAGCTTTCCTTGCTCTGAAGTCTACTATGTTGGAAACTAATATAACTATTCCTGCTTTCTTTTGATGAGTGTTAGCATGATATATCTTTCTTCATGCCTTTACTTTCAACCTACATTGGGTCTTGTTTTTTGATCCACCTAATGTTTAGATCATTGATGTCTAAATAGACTTTTTATATAGTTGGATCAATATTAACCATGTTCGTTACTGTTTTTTATTTGTTTTCCCTGTTCTTTGTTTCTATTTTTGTCTTCCACACTTTTTCTGCCTTTTGTGGTTTTAATTGAGCATTTTACATGATTCCATTTTCTCTTCTTTGTTAGCATAACAATTTTACTTCCTTTATTTAATGGTTGCTCTAGAGTTCTCAATATGCATTTACAACTAATCTAAGTCTACTTTCAATTAACACTATACCATTTTACAGGTAGTGCAAATACCTTATAATAACAAAATAATCCTAATTCTTTTCTTCTGTCCCTTGTATCACTGCTATCACTAATTTCACTTATACATAAACAATATATATAACCATACATAATTGAATACATTGTTGTTGTTGTTATTTTGAACAATCTGTTATCTGTCACATCAATTAAGAATAATAAAAACTAAAGTTTTTCTGTTACCTTCACTTATTCCTTCTCTGACCCTCTTCCTTTCTTTATGTAGATCTGAGTTTCTGACCTATATCATTTTCCTTCTCTCTGTAGCACTTACTTTAATGTTTCTTGCAAGGCAGGTCTATGACAACAAATTCCCTAAATTTTTGTTCATTTAAGGAAGTCTTTATTTATTTTTTTCACTTTTGGAGGATAATTTCACAGGAGACAGAATTCTAGGTTGGTGACTTTTTTTCATTTAACACTTTATATATTTCACTCTACTCTGTTCTTGCTTTCATAGTTTCTGAGGAGTTGGATGTAACTCTTATCTTTGCTTCTCTATAGGTAAGGTATTTTTTTCCCTCTGGCTTCTTTTAAGATTTTTTATTTGTCTTTGATTTTCTAAAGTTTGAATATAATATGCCTAGATGTAGTTTTCTGGGGCATTTATCCTGCTTAGTGTTCTCTGAGCTTCCTGGATCGGTGGTTTGGTGTATGACATTTATGTTGGGAAATTCTCAGTTATTTTTTCTTCAAATATTTCTTCTGTTCCTTTCTCTCTTTCTTCTCCTTATGGTATTCCCATTACATATATGTTATACCTTTTGTGGTTGTCCTAGAGTTCTTGGATATTCTGTTCTCATTTTTTTCCAGTCTTTTTTCTCTTTTCATTTCCATTTTGGAAGTTTCTATTAAAATATCCTCAAGCCCAGGTATTCTTTCTTCAGCTATGTCCAGTCTACTAATGAGTCCATCAAAGGCATTCTTCATTTCTATTACAGTGTTTTTAATTTCCAGCATTTTAAAATTCTTTCTTAGAATTTCCATCTCTCTGCTTACATTGCTCATCTGTTCTTGCAAGCTCTCAACTTTATCCATTAGAGCCTTTAACATATTAGTCATAGTTATTTTAAATTCTCAGTTTCATAATTCCAACATCCCTGCCATATCTGATTCTAGTTCTGACATTTGCTCTGTCTCTTCAAACTGTGCAAACTGTGTTTTTTGCCTTTTAGTATGCCTTGTAATTTTTTCTTGATAGCTGGCTGTGATGTACTGGGTGAGAAGAACTTTTACTACAGGTAAATAGGCCTGTTGTAATGTAGTGGTAAATTGTGGGAGATGGGGAAACATTCTATAGTCATATGACTAGGTTTCAGTCTTAGTGAGCCTGTGCCTCTGAGCTATGAACTTCACAAGTGCTTCTCAGTTCCCGCCCACACCTTAGGTGGCAAAGGATAGCTACGTTCTATATTTGGGTATTTTTGTTCCCCCCAGGTCAGTTAGGCTTTGACAAAGCCCCAATAGTTTAGGTTCTAGTAAAATAGTTTCTCCTAAAGGCATGCCTTGTTAGGAAGAACTGAATGCACTAATGTATTTCGAAATGCTTTTTTTCCTCTTCCCCTGATGGAAGCGTTAGGGGATTTTTCTTGGATATTTACTGTGAGAATCTGGTCAAGCTTGAGCTCTTGAGGTAAAGCTCACTAACATGTGGGGACTCCCCTATGACTGGTCCTCCCCCGCCCCCAGAGTTTTTATCTCTCACATTTGTCCACAATGAACTTCCAACAATTTATCAATTACAGTTCTAGTTTTCCTACCCCAGCACTGGAGGTTTCTGCTTGGAGGTTTCTGCTCTATTAAGTTGTGATTCTCTGTATCTACCTGTCTGTCTCTCCAGTTTGGGGGGCAGTAATTTGCCCTGTGAACTTACTTCTCTGATGGATCCAGAAAGAGTTTTTAATTTTTCAGTTTGTTCAACTTTTTTACTTGTTAGGATGGAGAAACAACTTCCAACTCCTTACATCCCATGCTGGAAACCTCCAGGGTTTTTAAGCAATGAAATTAGATAATTAGATTTCATTTCACAAAGGTAACTGTGACAGCAGTGTGAATCATAGGCTAGAGTAAGGGAAGACAGGTGACCAAAAGATCAGATAAAATGCTCTTGGGACAAACCAGGCCAGAGATAAAGACCTGGACAAGGTAGTGTCCCTGCGAATAGAGAAGGTCCTACTGGATTTGAGGAGAGGGGTAAAAGAGAGAAGACAGGATGCCAGTAGTGGAAGAAATGAGTCCATGTTCAGTTTGACTGTGATATCAAGGGAGAAGTATCAAGTAGCCTGAAAGAATTTTTAGTGAAGAGCTTTGATCACAACTGGAGCTAAACTGTTGTCACTTGTAAGCTGGTACCTAGAAAATGAAGCCATAGGAGAGGCTGGAATAATCCAAGAACATGTAGTTAAAGAGGAACTAGGAAAAAACTCTGGGAATACCAATTATGTGGAACAATATATGACAAATTTTATATCAATAGATGAATAATTTGGGAACATTCATGCATTTGCCTGCACTACTTCAAGAATTGGCCAATAGGAGGGGCACCAAGATGACAGACTAGAAGCAGCCTGCATATACCACACTCACAGAGAGGATCAAAAGTGGCAAGTAGATATTTACCTTCAGATTGATCATCTAAGAGAGGGTATTGGGAATCAACATAGAGGTGACTGAAGGCTCCTAAAGTAAAGGAGAGGGAAGTGGGGTGACCCACTAAACAGGGTAGGAGGTACACAGGGAAGGCGCCCATGTGTAGGGAAGGGACAGAGGAGAGAACCCCAGAGCTCCACACTTCCCCCATGGACATTGCAGTTGGACTGTGGGAGAGACCCTCCACTACAGCAGGCCACTGTATTGACACAGGAAGCTGAGTGGAGACTGTAGCAGTATTACTCTAGAGAGAAGGCACAGTGGAGTCCTGCTGTCTTATGAGCCCTGTGCACTGCAGCTGGCATCATTTTGAGGTCCCAGCCCCAGAAAACTGTGTCTACCTAGGGGTCAGATCCATTGCTGCCACCTCCGTATCACCCCTGCCAGGTCAGGGAGGGGGCAGGGAGACCAGGTGCTCTCATACACCCCATGGGTAGGTGCTGCATGTCCCCACCACAGAGTGTCCCACAGGCCCAGTATCTGCTGCTGCCACTTGAGCAGCACCACCGAGCCACATCTGCTGCAGAACCCAGACAGAGTGTCTGTAGCCCTGAGTGATTGCCACTGAGGTCTGAGTGGTACAGCTGCCATGATGCCACCACCGATGGACCTGGGTAGGGTAAACACTTGCACTGTCATGTGCTGACTGCCAGTGACACAGAGAAATGGGAAGATGTAGGAGAGCAATAGTGTTAAAGGCTCACAGTGTATCTGCCCCTCTCCTGCCTGGTCAGTCTTCTGGACCAGAACTCAAGTGCACCATCTAGAGACCTCTCTTTCTCTTCATCAAGCAACAGTTTCCAACAGAGGAAACCAGGTATACCACAAAGCTGTCTGTCTTGAGCTGATAGAAGAGGTTTCAGATAAGAAGGAACCAGCATAAGAACACCAGTAACATGAATAAAACCAGGCAGTTCTGACACTCCCAAGGATCACAATAATTCTCCAACCAAAAGGAAGTTGTTGAAATGTCAGATATAGAATTCAGAATGTGGATGATAAGTAAGATCAATGGGATTGATGAGAAAGTTGAAAACCAACACAAAGAAACCAAAAAAATAATTTAGGACATGAATGAAAAATTAATTGAAGAGATAGATAATATAATAAAAAATATAAGAGAGCTTCTAGAAATGAAAGAGTCATTTAGGGAATTTCAAAATACAGTAGAAAGTTTTAATGATAGACTAGACCAAGCAGAAGACAGAATTTCAGAGGTTCAAGATAAGGCTATTGAATTAACCCAGTTCATTAAAAATGTAGAAAAAAGAATCAAGAGGAATGAACAATCTCTCTGAGAAATACATGCCTATATAAAGCAAATGAATATAAGAATCACAGGTATCCCTGAGGGAAAAGAGAAAAAAAAATCATGGAAAATCTATTTGAGGGAATAACTGAGGAAAACTTCCCTAGTATCTCTAAAGGTTTAGATATCCAGGTACAAGAAGGTCATCAAACACCTGGAAGATTCATGGCAAATAGGATATCACCAAGGGACTTAGTCATCAGTCTGGCCAAAGTCAAAGTGAAGGAGAAAATCCTACAAGCTGTGAGATGAAAACATTTGTAACTTACAAAGGAAAAGCCACCATACTAACAGCAGACTTCTCAGCAGAGACCTTATAAACCAGAAAGGATTGGGGTCCAATTTTTAAGCTCCTTAAACAAACTAACTGCCAGCCAAGAATTTTGTATCCTTCAAAACTAAGTTTCATAAATGAAGGAGAAATAATGTTTTTCCCAGATAAGCAAACACCAAGGGAATTTGTCACTACTAGACCTGCCCATCAACTGATGAGTAGATAAAGAAAATGTGGTATATATGTATCATGGAGTACTATTCAGCCATAAAAAGGAATGAAATAATGTCTTTTGCAACAATTTGGATGGAACTGGAGACCATTATCCTAGGTAAAGTATCTCAGGAATGGAACAACAATTACCCTTTGTTCTCACTTATAAGTAGGAGTTAAACAATGGGTATATATGGTCATAAAGTGGTGTAATGGATATTTAAAACTAAGAAGGGGGGAGGATAGAAAGGAGTGAGGGATAGAAATCTACCTATCAGGTACCAATGTCCCTGGTGACAGGTACAGGGAAAACCCTGACTTCAGCATTATATAATTCATCCACATAACAAAAACCACTTGCACTCCCTAAATCTATTGAACAAAAACATTTTTTAATTAAAAAAAGGATTGGCTAATAATCAAGAACATATTTGGTACCACTTTCTCTTTTTACGTAATTTAGAAAACTTGTCACGTGGATATTACAAAGGAACATAGTTCATTTAAAAACATGTGAAGCATGCCAGTGTAATTTTTCTAACTATTTTTGAGTACCAGTAAAAAAATTAAAACAAAAGTTATTGTTTAGAGCAAGAATTAAAATACCAAGTTGAAGTTTAAGAGTAGGCTTTGCTTTTTAAACTATTCTTTTAATAAAATTTTAATTATGTAATTTTTAAGACATTCAAGAATGTTGAATTAGAAGTGGTAAGGATAGTTATTTTTGTCTTTTATCTTTATTTGAAGGAAAGCTTTCAAAGTTTCATATTAAAATGCTATTTGCTTTAAATTTGTTTCTGTAGTTTAACCTGACTGATCCTCTTGAAAGTAGAAGATGATACAGAAAAAGTGTCATATCTTAGAAAAAACATTGCACTAGTTGTCAGAAAACCCAGGATCCATTTCTGATTCTCTTACTAATTGGGCAATCTTAAGGCACTTCACATTTCTGGGTCTCTGTTTCCTCATTGATAAAAATGGGTAGAGGGCAGAATCTATTATACATGCTCATCAAAGGATAGTTGAAGGGCTCGAAAGAAATACACAAATGAAACTACTTAAAAAAATTCAAAACACTATGAAAATAAGATATTATTATTTATAAAATCATGATAACATATCAAACAAAGGAATAAGGACTGGAATACCAAGAGGAGAAGATAAGGAAATCTCAACTTTTAATATTCCTTCCTACATTCAATGTATCGAGCACAGCTATCATGGAATATTGTTTGGTGATGAGGAACTCAGAGTTTTGAAAGGAAGATAAGCAAGTAAACTGAAATATACAGAGCTATATATTATAAGCAGTCTAATATGTTTCATAGATAGTCTACTATGAAAAAAGTGACTAATTCTGCCTGGGAGAATAAACTTAGGCTTCGCTTATCAGAGGTGACATTTGAACTGGATCTTGATAGGTAAATTGGAGTTTGGAGGAGAGAAAATTGAGGAGAGATGTCAGAAGTCACTGTAGCTCCAATAAAGGACTGAGGGAAAAAATGTACAAAACATCATGGAGAGTTTTGTAAGGGCAAGATAAGTTTGGGGATTGGTGAGACATTTAATGAATATGCAAATGAATAGTCTCATTAGTATGTAAATTAGTACTTTGGGGGAAAAAAAAACTCACTCCTTTTCTAAAAGAACTGCAGTCTATTCCTGTTTTAGGATTGCCAAATCATCCTAGTTGATGGAAAAAAGTTATTTACAGAAGAATTCCAGCTAGGAACAAGGAGAATAATGAAATTAAAAATCACCATTGTGACACTCCTAATGAAATAACTGATGAAGATAATAATTATTAGGGGATGCTAAAACCATTAGAGGAAAGGTTGTTGTGGAACTAGACATTATCAGGGTGCCAAAGTATCACCCTACTGATTTATTCACTGTCTGTAAAGGACAAGCATCTTTATAATGGATGGATCAGACTGTCAACACCTGAACCCACTGGTCAATCTAAAGGTGGGATAACAAACATTGTCTGCTTCTTGATGTGAAGGAATGGTAAGTGCACAGAGTTGCCTATAAAATACTATATTCTCCAAACCATTGAATCCAAATCCAATCAAGCCAAGATCTAACTTCTAGTTTAGAAGAAATACGGAGGATATAGATAGGAACAAGTTAAGCACCATGATGAATAACAGCTAGACTAATTTAGGAAGTGGAATATTCCACAAGACAACTGGCCCATTTTTTCCCACAAATCAATGGCATGAAACAAAAAGAAGGAGGAAAGAATGTCGTAAAGTAAAAGAGATTTAAGAAACCTAAGAAACTAATGTGTGGACCTTATTTAATCCTCATTCAAGTAAACTGTTTTTTTAAAAAAATCATTTTTGAAACCATTGACAAATTTGAATATGGCATGGATCTTACATGATGTTAAAGAATTATTCATGTTATTAGGTGTGATAATGGTATTGTATTAATAGTTATATGAGAAATTCTTAATTTACTAGATATGTACATTAAAGGTTTTAGAGGTTAAATGTCATAATTTCTGAGATTTGCTTTAAAATATTTTAGTTTAAAAAAAGAGAAAAAGAAGAAAAAAAGAGAAATCAAGTATAAGCAAGTGTGGTAAATGTAAATATCTTCGGGTGATGCATACATAACAGTTTTTTACATTTATTTTCTGCACTTTTGAGTATGCTGAAAGTTTTCATTAAAAAGGTGTTTTTAAATATGGAAAAAATGCATGTCTTAGTGTGTCAATTCCCTACCTAGAACCCTTCCATGGCTTCACATTGTTTTCCAGCTAAAGACAAAGTCCTTACTATGGCATACAAGGCCCTCTCTCAGGTGACCCATGCCTTCCTCTCCAGGATCATCCCACACCACAGTCCCTGCCTTAAGAAATTAAGAATTGAGTTGGAGAAATGAGGTAGACATTTGGCATAGCATAATAGATTTGATTTTGCAAGACTTCCCTATAGGAATCGATTATATTCTCTGTGGCCCTAAGCCATTCATTTCAGCAGCTGTCATTCTGCATGTGATGGTTAGGCCACTCCAGTATGGACAAATGAAGTATATCCAGGCTCACATTTCCACTTACACAATTTGAAACAAAATATGTTTTAGAAGAATGATACAAAAGGATGTCTTGAAGATCCCTCTTTGAAATGTGTTTTAGGTCCCTTCCATTGCCATCTGTCACTGCCGTAATCTAGACCATAGGGAAGAGATTCGCTGGCCTCTGGCAGCAGCCTCCCAGCTAGTCTCTCAATCTCCAGTTTCCTCCCCTCCGATCCATTTTCCATATGGTAGGCAGAATGATCATCTACAATGCAAATGTAATCATGCCACTGCTCTGCTTAAGTGGCTTCCTGTTGCTCCTAAGGGAAATTCTGAATTCCTAAACGGGTTTGGAAAGCCCTTCAAGGCTTCTTTCTCTCTCTTCAACTTCATCTGTCCCCACTGTCCCCTCCTGTTCCATGTCCTCCAATTCAGAAACTCTAGACATAACTGAACTTCTTTAACTTCCTCAAGAGACCTCAGTCTCTCATCTCTGAGTCTTTGACCATGCATTTCCCTCTGTCCGAATGGTCTTCCCATCATGTCCCCAGTCTGACTGCTTATGCATCCTTCAGTTGTCAACTTCAATGTTGCTTTCACTAGATGTCCCTGTTGTGTCTTCATAGTATCCTCTATTTGGCATTTACTACACTGGATTGTCATTTCTTGCTTACTTACTGCAAGCCTCTCACAGACAGGGTTGTATCTTGCTTTGGTATCTCCAGCATCTGGTGCAGGGCCTAGGGAGTAGTAACAACTGCCTAAGTATCTGTCAAATGAATGAACGAATGAATGACCGCTCTAGCAAAAATGCCTCCTAGCTGGCTTACCTGATTCTACCTTCTTGTCCTCTAATTCTTGCTAGACCTTTCTTTCTAAAACACCACTGTTTCCATGTTATAAAAACATTTCATTGTTCCCCTTTTCTTGCCAGATCAAATGTGAAAGTTTTCAAGCACCTCCATAATTTTTTCCTATGCTCCCTATCCAACTTTGTATTATGAAGGGTTTTTTTCCATCCAGAAATGATGCCTGGAATTTTGTGTGTGTGTGCAAGAGAAGAATGAATTTTCCCAAGGCCCCCACCAGCTTTCATTTGTTGGGAGTATAGGGGGGAAGGTAGCCATGGAGTGTACTGATTTAGTGCTTATATTTCTCATATCAAGCATTTGCATGTGGTATGTAAATGGTTGCCTCTAAAGAGACTGAAAACAACCTCTCCACTCAATAATCTTGTCTGCACTATTAATTTGTTTAACTGACCTTTTCATTATAGAGAATTCAAAGGTATACTGCAGCTTAACCACAAAGCCAATGTTACTGGTATAGTCATTAATGAAGTTTAATTATAATTATTAGATGTGGTAGTAGCTGCAGTGATCATTTGAGAAAATATTATTATATCACTATAAGAAACAGCCTGCCTCCTTGTATTGCATTGGAGTTTTCTGGTGAGTAATGGGTTACATGATAAATCTGTGTCTCACCTCTGAGGCAAGCAATGTGGCATAGTGGAAGGATCTGTTTGGCTTCAAGGACCTCCTGTTCCCCTGCTACCCACCAGTTCTCTGACCTTTAGCAGCCAGTTATCCTTAAATGTAATTTTATTTCCAGTTTAGAACAAACTGAGCACAAATCAAAAGTGGAGTCAGCCACAGAAGATAAATGATATTTGGCCTGATATGCATTTGGCCACAGATTCGAAGTCATGATAAAGCTTCAGCATTCACAAGATAAGGGTGTCTAGACTCAGAAGCTCCAAACACTGAAAATCATGGTGTATAATTTGATATTTAAAAAGATCTCACATTCTGATCCCCTCTCACCCAGGCAGGCCTGGCCTATCCACCTACCATGTATGGTGTCTACATATTGGGCATATGGCTGCCTTCCTCTCTCTTTTATTTACCACTGCTTCTGCTTGGTTTGCGCTTCTCATGACCACTTCCTTTGTTATTGTGTCACATGGTCCTGACAACTTTAAAGGAGCTCAATTACTGTGAAATCAGGATTTTTAAGCTCTGGAAGTTTTGACATTTGCTCCATCATTATGTCATTAGTGGGAAGCCACAATGGGAAAGGTAGAATCTGTTTCTATTTTTAGTATGCACACACAACAATTAAATCTCAATGAGCAGCAGAAGCTGCTGTCTTTGTGGCTGTACCATCTGGGCTTTTGTCTGTGTAACACCCAGGTGGCTGTGCCCTGCAGTTCCAACACCAAGGACAGGGTGGCCTGTTGAGAACCAAGACATTAGAGCAGCAGATCTCCCATCAATAGGGACAAAATTTGCTGGGAAAAATCCCCTAGACAATATGAATTTTTCTTTTTTTTTTTTTCTTTTTTTAAGCAATCAAGACCCTAGTGAAGACAATATGAATTTTTTAAGATACAAATTCTAATTTTCTCTACCAAACAACTGCCTGAAAGTACTCAGAAAAACATAAGTACAATGCACATACAAAGCAATCACTGTCAGGTCCACTCTTGAAATATCAAGGTGTAAAGAGGAAGAGAAGGACCACAAAGTAGAAGCTTTAATTAGATGAAACTTGTAATTAAAATAAAATTTAAATGGAATTCACAAAAGAGATTGGCCTGAAGAGATTATGTCCAGTGAGAATTCAAGCTGTTGTAGTCAATTTTAATTACATTCCTAAAATAGAAGCCTGCAAATGGGATTTGAATAGATGGCTTAGATGAATCTTTCCTTGCTCCATTGATAAATTTTACTTGAGATATTTTCGGTCTACCAAAATTGGAAGGTGATAACAATAAATTGATAAAGAAGCATTCTAAAGAAGATTGTTAGAAAAGAAATCTAAAACTAGTGTGTGAAAATATTAATAGTTTAAAGTTTTTTTTGTTCTTTCATAGAGTAGATGCCATGGGAGTTATGTCCTTGGTAGTAAGAAATCAAAAATGCCATATTTAAGTTTCTTCTTTCCTCTTTAGAACTTTCAGGTCAAATTTTCTGTCAAGTTCTTTTAGCTCTTTAGCTTGCAAAGTAAAAATGAATATCTGAATGATTATAGGATATTTCTATATATTTGGTAGGAAAGGTCAGGAACAGTGAAGAAGTCTAATTTCTAAATCACTCTTATTTCTACATGTTCTTTTACATTGCCTGCCATGGACTGAACAGCGGCAGGTGGCTTTTTAAATATTTGTACAATATTAGTTTCTTATGGCTACTCTAACTACCACAAACCTGGTGGCTTAAAACAACAGAAATTTATTCTCTTAAAGTTCTGGAGGCCAGAAATTTGAAATCAATTCACTGGGCTGAAAGTAAGGTGTCTCCCCCTGGAGGCCCTAGGGGAAAATCCATCCCTTGCCTTCTCCAGCTTCTGGTGGCTGTCGTCCTTCCTGGACTTGGGGCAGCATTGCTCTAATCTTTGCCTCTGTGGTCACATTGCCTTTTCCTCTTCTGTGTGTGCATAATCTCCTTCTGCCTCCTTCTTGAATCACAAGGACCCTTGAGATTGCATTTAGGGCAAATCCAGATAAACCACGATAATCTTCCCATCTCAAGCTCCTCAACTTACAACTGCAAAGTCTTTGCCATATAAAGTCGTATTCTCAGGTTCCAGAGATCAGGTCTGATATATTTAGGGAACATCATTTAGCCAGTATAACACTAACATCTCACATTTATTGGGATTCATCAAGTGGGAAGTACTGGGCTGAGCATGTATGTTTTATTTAATCCTCACCATAGTCCCAAGAAGTACCTACAACTGTTACCTTATTTTACATATGAGGAAACTGAGGCTTAGGAGGGTAACATGTCCATGGTCATATAGTGGCACCAAAGCCCAATCTCTTGGTATATTAGGGCCAGTAATACTTTAATACATTTGGTAATTACTCTTCTCGTATTAGTAGTAACTAGAGCCTGGGCCATCACTGAGCTTGGGGCCCACCTGGGCAGTTTTGCAGGCCTGTCAGTCAGCTGAGCGCCTATTTTCATGAGGGATGATATTGGACATCTCTTGTTTTGGCCTGCCCAGCATCCTTTCAAGGATCAGCAAGACCTCCATTTTTCCCATATTAGCACCCCAGCTTCCTTTTGGAAACTGCCATTTGTCCTATTTGATTTTGTTTGGATTCTGGTGGGGCATACAATTATATCAACTGGTTTCCCTGAATACAGAGGTTGAGACATATGCACTAGTTATCTGTTGCTGCATAACAAATAAGTTTGTAAGTTTACCTCAAAACTTAGTGACTTAAAACAGCAAACATTTTTAAACTCACAATTTCTGAGGATCAGGAATTTGGAAGTGGCTTAACTGGGTGGTTCTGACTCAGGGTGTCTCATGAGGTGGCAGTCCAGATATCAGCTGGGACTAGTCATCTGAAGGCTTGATTGTGGCTGGAGGATCCACTTCCAGGCTCACTTACATGTGGCTGTTAGCAGGAGACCTTAGTTCCTTACCACATGGGCCTCTGCTAAGGACGTGGCAGTTTGTTTTACCCAGAGGGCATGATCCAAGAGAAAAATCAAGAGGAATTTGCAGTACCTTTTATGATCTAGCATCAGAAGTCACACATCATCACAACTGCCTTATACTTTTACTCACACAGGCCAGCCTGATACAATGTGGAAGGACATTATGTTAGGGCATAAATACCAAGAGGCGAGGATCATTGGGAGCCATCTTGAAGGCAGGTGACCTACCACAGCACTTGACTCTGCTACCCCATCTCCTTAGACATGAGTTTATTCAAGGGTTGGGCATATGAACTCAAGCTGTCCCAGTCAGAGTGCATCTCTGAGAATCATATATATGGGTGTTGGGAATGAGAACCACCCCCATTTTCTTTGGATCTCAAGCTGTAATACTATAAACCCGAAGGTTTTGGTGGCTGTATTCCCACCACATGGAGGAAACCCTTATAAATGGGAGAAAATAAGGCCGAACAAAGGAAGAAGCAGAGCTAAGAGTTGGAAACAGAGAAAGCCCTGACAACATTTTGTGGGCACCTGGATCCCTCCATGCCTGAAGTTCACCATTAGATTTCCCAGTAATGCAAACCAGTTCATTTCCTTTTTTTTCTTCCCTTGCTTAAGCCAGTTGACTTGGGTTTCTTGCAACTGAAAGGACTCAGACTCAGGCATGGCTTGAGGGGCCTCCTAGGAATGAATTCATCTTAGAAGGATAAAGAATAGAAAATCAAAATGAAACTCTGTGTGGTGACAGGTCCTTAGCCATGTGAGGAGTAATCCCCAGAAAGGAATTGGTTACTCAGGTCTGACTCACAGCACTGCCTCCTTAGAACCAGGCCTAAGACCCATGGATAAAAGAGGAGGGTTTAAAAAAAGTTGGAAAACAGTTTTATTAGGTGCTCTGCAGGAGTTTGAGGCAAAAGCACCCCTGAATTTGTGCCCTTGTGATAATGGATCAAACCAAGTGGAGGGAGAGGCACTTTCACTGCTTCTGCACAAAATGCAGCCAGGCTTTGCAGACTTGAGAACCCTGGCTGAAAGCCACAGCTGATGCTGTACTGAGAGGGGCTTCCTGGTCGCTGTCAGCACCGCCAAAGCCAGGTGTCCAGGTACCCAGATGCTGGGTGTGGTCTGCAAATGTTCCTGCTAGAACTAATTACTTTCTAGACTTAAGAGAGAGGGAGATGCCCCGTCTCTGGCATCTTTTCCCACATGATATCAAGAGGCCTCTCTGAGCTCTTTCACAGCCCACCTGGATTTTGTGCTGTTCCAGCTATGTCCCCAAGGAGCTTTGCCCTGCAAAGGTACAAGCACAGAGATTTTCCCATAAAGATGCTCCAAAGATATTCATGGGGTGAAAGCCTAAAACATCCTTTATAGCACCATCAAATGAAGACATAATAAAAATCAAAACTTTAGATCATTTAAAGTGCTCAAAGAAATTTTAAAATCCTTATTTAAATGGTCCTAAAGAACTTTTAGTATTTTTTAAAGTTTTAGTTATATAGAACCTCAAAAATTAATTAGGAATCAAAAACTTTTGTTCCCTTCCAGGGAAGGCACTGCTCTTACAAAATACAGGGTAAAGTCACTTTCAGGTGCCTGCTGCTTCCAGACAGTAGATGGCACTGTGGCACAACTAGAAAGTGATTGCTTTTCACATAGCTTGGAGGAAGCCGGGAAAACAAAATCAAACACAATTGTATGTTTGATCTAGATGTAGATTTAAATCTAGATGTAGATTTAAAATCTACATCTCAATGTCAGAAGATTAAGAAGTCTTCTGGGTGAGGAAAGATAAAATTACCTTGTGGAGGAAGAGAAAAAAGTTGCTTTTATACGTGTTAATTGTCTGAAAAAACCCATATAGTGAAAAGGTGAAGGGGAGTCTGGGTCTATGTACCTTGAACCCATTCCACAGCCTTGGCTATGGCCTTGCTTCATCAAACCCCTGAGAGCATTTTAAAAAATGCATTCAGGAGCTTTTTGGTATAAAAGTTTCCTGCCCAGGCATGTGTTCTACTCAGATATAACCTGGATACTCAAATGTGGCCCTCAGATCAGCAGCAGTGGCATTACCTGAGAGCATGCTAGAAGTGCAGAATCTCAGGCCCAGACCCCTGAGACAGAATCTACTTACTAGACAATGCCTTCTTAGCAGACCTAAAGTTTTTGAAAAGTTTTCAGTTATGTATTAATAGAACCCCAGAAGTTCATCAGTGTTGCAAAGCAAAATGAAGCAAACCAAACCAAACAAGAACTAAACCTAACCCAACCCAACCTAACCAAGCCAAGCCAAACCAAGTCTAACCAAGGCAAACCGAATGTAATCTAACCAACCAAACCAAACCAAAGAAATAGTTTCTGTCCCTTTAAGAAAAAAACCCTACTCTTGTAAAATACGCAGTGAAATAACTCGCGGGTGCCTTATACTTTTAGGCAGCAGATGGCACTGTGGGATAACTATAACAACTCTATCTCAGCTGTGCTCGAACATAATTGTCTGCCTGCTCCGGACCTATTTAAATCTACTACCCCAAGGTCAGAAAATTAGGAATTCTTCTGAATGAGGAAAAATAAAGTAAGCTTGTGTAGGAAATGGTGAAAAAGAAGGAAAAAACTGCTTCCTCTGGAAAGGAAGGAAGAATTGCGTTTACCTGTGTGAAGTGCCAGAAAAGCTCCCTAAAATAGTCTTAAAATCCAGCCCTTTGGATTACTGCTTTAAACACAAATGCTCCTGGGAGGCAACACGTTTCACCAACATTAATGCCTTTTGGGGCATTAATTTGTCACCTTGCTTTGTAATACCCTGACAGCAAAGAAACTACCCCAAACAGGCAAGACTTGCCAGGGAAATCGGGAGAAGGTCAAGTGTGATGCTCAGGGGTGTAAGCCTGGGTAGGATCCCAGAGTCAGGCCTCTGGGAACTGGGTTGGGGGAGGGCTTTGGAAAGGAAGGGAGCTCGACTCCAAAGGCAAGTTCCTACTGGCCTGCTCAGAGGCATTTACCAGTGTTAGGGTGGAGGGGAGGCTGAGTCCAGATATGCTGAGTTTCAGACAGCACATTCCTCAGCCTCAGCCTCTTCCATGGACATGTCTTATATAATGGTCTTCCTCATTGCACCAGAGAGAACCATAGTCCCTCCATTGTCAGCAGGTGACCACAGCCTTACCCACCATCAAGCCCTGTCAAAGACCTAATGCAGGGTCACAGATGACTGAGAACTAGATTAAGAGGCATCTTAAGAACATGAGACCAAATACAATTTACAGAGCTCAAACCATGTTGGAGACATTATTTTTTTTATTTCTGAGAAAATGCAATTATTAATAAATATGAGTAGATACAGATAACACAAAATAAACTCTAACTATTGTGCTATCACTGTTATTTAATTGAGATGCATAATATTATCTAAGACTAAAGTAAATCTCTCAAATTATTCTTCCCTAAATACAGACATTCATCTATATTCCTTTAATATTTTTTTATACTGCCAAATAATTTTATATTTGGTCTAATTTGATCTGTAAGGGTTCCACAGTTTTGCCTTCAAAGTCATTTATGGGCTCTTGACTCTGTGGCTTTTCAGAGGTGGTTTGAGGAATCAGATCTAAAAAATCTACATCTGACATAACTAAAATTTTTTCTTCATCTGGGACTATATCAGAACACATGCTATCTTTATGTTCATCTGGGACTTGTTGTTCTTCTTGGTTGTCATCTATGATGGGTAAGTAGATCCTTTTATCTCTTTTGGCTAGTTCAGTTTCTGATTTTTATGGCTGAAAATTTATCATGATGTTAGAGACATTATTTTAGGAAGAACAATACCCACACAGAAATCCCACTTCTAAGGAGTCTCCCTAGGTAGAGTTGTCAGATTTAGCAGAAAACAAAACAAAACAAAAGAACGGTACATCCACTTAAATTTGATTTTCAGACAAATAATTAATACATTTTTAGTATAATATGCCCCATGCAATACTTAGGACAAATTTATACTAAAAACTTATTTGGTGTTTATCTGAAATTCAGATTTAGCTGGGCATCCTGTATTTTATCCGACACCCCTACTGCAAGAGAAATTGTCACACAAAGGTTAGGGGACATGCACAAAGATGCTCACTGCTGCAGCCATGTTGTGTAACAGAGAAAGGCAGGAACAACCTAACTAGGCTTCTTGTGGGGAGGGAAACACAGTCCCACCCAAACCACAGTCTATGGGTGGGGGGAAGCAGGGGACAGAGGGGCTCTCTTACCTCACCTTACCTCTCATCTTCTGCTGGGCCCCCCAGTGGCAGAGCCATCTGAAAGCCAGAGGGCAAAGGAACCTGGAGTTTGCAGTCTTTAGTGATCAGCCTCCTGTGATTTGCTGGGGCTGGCTCTTAGTCATAGTGGGAGTATTTATGCCAAAGAAATCAGCAAACACTATAAACCAGGGTCATTTTTTCCCCCACGGTATTTGTTGTTAACCATTTGCGGGCACCCCACTGTCAGTTTCCCAGGTACAGAGCAGAGTGAAGAAGGGTTGAGAATATGTCCAGAAGGAAAAATGGAGACTACATTTTCCCTTCTAGAAAATATTGCATAAATGTTGTGTTGCAATTTATTGTATGAATAAACCTTAATTTATTTATCCATTCTCTGAATGAGGCAGCCACTCTCCCATAATTCTGTTTCTTGTTGGATTTCAGTAGCTGTTCCCTCCTCTTGGCCCTTCAACCTTAGGAGTGATAACTATGTATCAGTTTAGGGCCAATCAGGAGAGAGGAAGCTACACAGTAACTTGAACAGAGAAAGTTTAATATAAAAAGTTATGAATTAGAGCAGGGGATTGGAGTAATGAGGAATTGGCTAGTAAGAAGTGAAGAGAGGCCGGGCGCTGTGGCTCACGCCTGTAATCCTAGCTCTTGGGAGGCCGAGGCGGGCGGATTGCTCAAGGTCAGGAGTTCAAAACCAGCCTGAGCAAGAGCGAGACCCCGTCTCTACTATAAATAGAAAGAAATTAATTGGCCAACTGATATATATATAAAAAATTAGCCGGGCATGGTGGCACATGCCTGTAGTCCCAGCTACTCGGGAGGCTGAGGCAGCAGGATTGCTTGAGCCCAGGAGTTTGAGGTTGCTGTGAGCTAGGCTGACGCCACGGCACTCACTCTAGCCTGGACAATAAAGCGAGACTCTGTCTCAAAAAAAAAAAAAAAAAAGAAGTGAAGAGAACTCTGGGGCATATAGGAGTAGCTGAATATAAGGATTAGCCACTACCCCTGTAGCTGTGATGGAGCACCAGAGCTCCAGGGTTCAGATCCAGACCTCATTGGGAGGGCACAGCTGTGGAGAGAAGGCACTGGGGTGCTACACAGGTAGAACTGGAAATCTGTGCTCTGGAATTTGCTGGAAATCTTCCTGCTAGGGTTCCAGGCAAAGGTGTTCACAGGGAGATGTCTCACTGGAGGCTGCAAAACCACCAGAGATGAGTGTCAGATTTCACCACAGGTGCTGCTGGCTGCTGTCCACAGCAGGAGCAAAGATCCTGAGAAGTTGCAGGTTGCAAGTGCTGAAGGAGCTTGGAACCCTTTCCTTCTGCAATGTTGCTCCCTTACCCTCTACTGACCATGCTTAACGTCACACCAGTGGCAAAGGAAAAATATTTAAAGGGCTCGGATCCATTTTCAGAGATGGCAATGAAGAACAAATTTGGAGCAAAGATAATCAGCACAAAGCATGTGACACCATCATGCATTGATGGTTCCCTCAAGCCTGCCCACATCCCTATGAAGAGCCCCTGTACTGAACTCTCTTCAGTTAAATCTTTTGGGTGTGTCATCTCTTTATTACTGGGACCCAAACTGATGCAACGGGTACAGTGAATGACAGGCAGAATGAATGAAGGCATCAGCATGAATAAATCTCAGAAACAAAACCTTAGGTTAAAGAAAAAGGCACATTAGAACAGGACAGGTATAATATGTGTCTCTGTCCATTTTCTGTTGCTTATAACAAAAAGCATGAAGCTAAGTAATTTATAAGGAAAAGGAATTACTTTTTACAGTTCCAAAGACTGAGAAGTCAAAGGGGCCACTTCTAGTGAGAGCCTTCTTACTGGTAAGGACACTCTCTGCAGAGTCCTGAGGTGACAGAGGACAGCACAGGTTGAGGGGGCTGAGCATGCTCATAAGCTCGCTCAGGTCTTTCTTCTTTTTCTTATAAAGCTGCCAGTTCCCGTACCATGATAATCTATTAACCCATTAATCCATTAATCCATGAGTGGATTAATCCACTTGTGAGGGCTGCCCTCATAACCCAATCACCTCTTAAAGGACTCACCTCTCATTACTACCACATTGGGATTAAGTTTCCACGTGAGTTTTGGAGGAGATATTCAAACCACAGCAATAAGATATCTATGTAACATTTTTAATCACACAATTATAGATATTATTTTTTTTTTGAGATATACATATATAATCGTTAAAAATACAAACATGCTTGGGAATGAGGACAGTGGTGGCCTCTGGAGAGAAGGGGGGAGCAGGGACATACATGGATTGAAGGGAGAGAAGTGGACTTTAACTGTTCTCTGTTATGTTTTTATTTTCTTTATTTTTAAGATTTCCAAAGCAAATTTGGTTAAATATTAGCATCTGTTAAATTTGAGAGATGGTGGCATGGTGATGTCTTTATTCTTCTATATCTTTGAAATATTTAAAAATTTAGCAATGTTAACTCTTGTGTATGTAGGTAGTTGTTAAATATAACTTTTGATAGGATACATCAGTGCTTGCTTGGCACTGAACATACAAAGATGTAGAGAAAACTGACAATTCAACCTGCCAGTGCAAGAAATCTAGTGACAGTAGTAGAAGATTGATTCTCAAATGAGTTGTAGTAAAAATAAACTGCTGTAGAGATGTTGGGAAGAGGGAAATAGCATTGGGCTTGAGATCCTGGGGAAGCTTCAAGGAAGAGTTGGAGTGGAATGGGATTGTGCAGGCTGGCTGGGATTTGCATAGTGGAGGGGAAAAGGGTTAGCATTCAACGGTGAAACTGAATTTTGTGAAGCACGGTGGAGCCAGAGTACGGGGCACTGGAATGGTCAGCAAAGCGTCTGGGGGGTCTGCAGGTAAGGCTTAGCATGGAGAACCAGTTGAGCGGACCACTGTGAAGTCCAAAGCTTCTCCCCACCTGCGTCATTCTGCTTGTGCCTCCATCTGCCAGGCAAGGAGCAGCCTCCAAAAGGCCTCCAAAGTCCCATGAGGAGGCTGGATCTTTCTTTGTAGAGCGTGGGCAGTCATAAAGCTTTTCTTAGCTAAGCAGTGACACGATCCAAGCTGTGATTTAGGCAGATTAGCTTGGCAACTCCACACAGGTTGGCTGAAGGGGAGAGAGCTGGAGACAGGAGAAAGTGTTCGGAGGCCAGAGTCATTGCTGGAAGATATGTGGAGGTAATGGCCTGAACTAGTACCATGACTGCAGAAGTGAAAATTGGGGAAGAAATGAAAAGAAACTGGGAAACCATTGAGAGAACTCATCAATTGTTGCATTCAGAAGACTAAGGAGAAATTAAAGAGGGCTCCAAAGGTTGGGACAATAGTGGTGTCCTTACGGACAATAAGCAGCATTGAGAGGGACAGGCAGCTTTGGAAAGATTAGAAAAAAATTCATTTGTATAAATTTTGAGTCTAAAGTGGCATCTAAGATTTGAAACTGGGGGCTTGAGAGACAAATCAGAACTGCCAATTCAGATTTGGGTGCTGTCTTAGAAGCCAGGGAATTGTGATGTTTTTTGAGATGAATGGTCAAGAGAGAAAAAGGTGCGCCAAAGGCCTTTTCTTGGAGAATAAAGAGCAAGAAGGTATAAGGAACCAAGGAAACGAGAAAGAGGTAGAATCGCAGCTCAGGGGACTACGTTGACCAGCACAAGAGCAAAGCCAAATTTCTGTGAGCCTTTGGCAACTGCTGGCACACCCAGCATCCTTTGGGTGGTGCAGCATGAAGTCCCAAAGAGTTTCTAATTGTTTCTAGCTTCCTCTCAGCTTTGGCCAATTGCAGACACTAAGAGCCTGAAATCTTTGCCAACCTTTAATTGTCTCAGGAAGCTGTCATTTTGCCAGTTCTTTCATTTCTCATCTACCTTGAAGTGACCCATATAGTTGTATCTACCTCTGCAACTCCACAGCACATTTCTTGAGCTTCCATTGGCCATCAAATAATGCTGCCCAAAGGAGATTCTGGAGTTACATGCCTGGGTTGCAATCCGGGCTCCGTCAATTCCTATCTGTGACTGAGCTAATTACTGAACCTACCACAATTGATTTGATTTGTATCCCGGGGGCCTAGCACAGTGATGAATGCAATTAATATTTATTGACTTGGATCAGATTTTGCAAAACCCCTGACTCCACGTGTCACTCTTGTTTTGCCTCCATATTTTCATTCTGTTCACACATGATATTTTTAGCAGAAAAACAGAAGATATTGACCATGTGTTCAAGAAGTAGAGCAGTGAAGAACAGAAACAGATGGTACCTAGAAGAGGCAGGGAAAGGCTTTTCCAGGATGGTGAGGACCTATGTGTAGTTGCAGAGTAGAGGAAAGAACTGATGTAGGTTCGAGAGCTGGAAAGGGAAGAAGCGTTGTAGGATAACTGGGAAGAGAGAGGAAAGGATTTAAATCAAGAGCGCCAAGGAAAGGAGTTTGCCTTTTTTATAAATTGAAATACATGTTTTTATTTCTCTGAAAGCAATAAAAATCTTCTTAAATAGCAATTAACAGTAATTAGCTGAGAAAGCCATCATGCCAAATATTACTTAAGCCGATCCTTCGCTGTACGCTTAAATTTTCATGCACGAACTGATAAAGGTATAGGCCAGGTGTCCTCAAACTACTGCCCGCAGGCCACATGCAGGTGTTTTTGCCCGTTTGTTTTTTTACTTCAAAATAAGATATGTGCAGTGTGCATAGGAATTTGTTCATAGTTTTTTTTAAAGTATAGTCTGGCCCTCCAACAGTCTGAGGGACAGTGAACTGGCCCCCTGTTTAAAAAGTTTGAGGACCCCTGGGATAGGCCCTGGTATTGTATTTTATATATATATATATATATATATATATATATATATATATATATATATGTATATATATATATATGCCTAAGAAAGGATTTAGCAAATTCATTCAACTCAAGGGATTCTATCTGGAACTTCTATTCAAGAGGAATTTCTGAGAAGCTAAATGAGTTACTGAACTCACCTGTAGGACAATTTTTTTTATTAAAGTTTTATTTTGAAAATAATTTCAAAACTGTAGAAATGATGCATGAATATTACAGTGAACTCCCGACTGCCTTTCCCCTTGGATTTGCCCACTGTTAACACTATGCCCTGTGTCTCTCTTTAAATATATGTATACATAAAATATATCATATAATAACATATAATTATTCTTTCTATTTATGTATTTTGTTTTTTGCTCAACTGAGACTAAATTGCAGATATCATAACCTTCTCCTCTAAATATTTCAGTATGCATCTCTTGAATACAAGAATATGTCCTTCTGTACCACAGTGCAATCAGCAAATTCAGGAAATTTACTATTGAGACAATACTTCAATGTATAATTCATATTCAAATTTTAGTGATTATCTCAATAGCATCCTTTAAGCAACTTTCCCCAACTCCTCCCTGCATGATCCAATCCAGGGTCATGGATTATATTTAATTTCATGAGAGGTTTGCCTTTAAAAAGAATGACACTTCCACTAAAACAGTAAGCAAGGAAGGGAGGGATAGAAGTGGAGGAAGATAGTCATATTTGATGACTATTATATTTGATAGTCAGGCCTGATGTCAGTAAAGTAGAAGGGGAGGGCATGGATTGAGGATGAGAGAGGTGGGTGGGATTGGGGGCTTGAAGAGAGAGGGACATTTGGGAAGAGATGTCTTAGTGTTGGAGACAAAGAGATGAATTTGAAGATTATGCAATGGCACTGAACATGTAGTCGAAGTTGGACAACTTAAGCTCATATAATCATTACTACTTTGTGACATCCTCTAGAAAGGGTCAGGAGGCCACATGAATAGAAAATGAGATGGTTAGAAAGGGCCAGCATGGGACTTTGGAACAATAGACTTGGCAGAAGGTTAAAATGAGACTCGAGTATTAGTGAAGAATGCACTGAGTTGGTTAACTGGGTGATCAAGACTGGGAGGGAGTTCATTAGGATCATGCGTGGGTTTGGGTAAAGTGGTAGATTTTGAAAATTAGACAGTAAAAAGCTGTATTGGGGTTCTGGGAGAGAGACAGCGAGCAGATGAAAGTCAAGGAGCTGGCATTCCAAGCCTAGCACCTCCAGGTAGTGTGTGCCACGTGATGAGCTAATTCAGGCTTCATCTGGGCTGTGTGTGGCTATTGTTGGTATCATCGGAGGCCTGTACCATAGTCAGAATAGGGGAGGAATGGCGGTTTTAGCTGATGTGTTCACATGGATACTGATCTCACAAATGCCTGCCTGTGTATCAGCATGTGCTGACTTTATAATAATGTCAGCCAACACTTACTGTGTGCCAGGCACCGTTCTAAATCCTTCACATGTGTTAATCCACTTAATCCTCTCAGCAACCCCAAGAGGTAAGTATGCTTAGTATTCCCCATTTTGTAGGCGAGTTAACTGACACGTGTAGCACTTAAGTACTTTGCCCAAGGTCACACAGCTGGGAAATGACTGAGCCAGAATTTGCACCTGAGCAGTCGGGTGCCAGAGTCCATGCTCTTAACTACTCAGCTGCCTTTATACAAATTGATGCCCGAGGCCAACAGCAGCTATGGTTCTGGATCCTTTTCATTTGTCGCTGTCCTGCTTGTTGGTCCGAGTTTGGGCTCCCTCTGTCTCTTAACTCTTAGTTTTGTAAGATAATATAGATCCCATCTCTGGCCTTTGGAACAAATATTTGTATTTGGTCTTTCCAGTGGAGTCTCGAGTGGAATGTAGCTAGATTTGTCCCTCTGGTTCATCATAACTCACATTGTTCCAAAGGGCAACCTGGGGAAGGCCACAGACATTCTAAAACCTGTTTGCTCTTGCTCTCCTTTGCTTCCAGCCTCGCAAGGCCTCATCCTTGACTTCCCACTTGAGTCCGGCTAAACGCCCAGTGGAGGGACCCATGTGCATAGCAGCTCAGGGATCAGTCCCTTGCCCCACCACGATCCACTCTGAAGTCTGCTAAAGGGAAGATTTGGAGATCTGAGGACTTGGTGCCCTCACAGACGCAGGTTTCAGCTGAGGCCAGGAGAAGGAGGTAGGAGAGAACAAATAATTAGGTTTTCAAATGCAGGGGAACTGGCCCACGAAGAAGTGGAGGCTCATCGGGCACCTCAGGGATAAGGGCAGCGGGACAGGCTGAGTGAAGTGGGGCCAGGGATGCAAGCAAAAGTGGTGACAGCAGGAGGGAAAAGCCAAGCCAGAGAGCCCAATTCTTAAGGAAAGCTGCGGGTGATGGTGGGAGGCCTCAGCCCACTGCAATGCTGCTTGGATGTGAGAGGGACCTGGAGTTCACTGTTCAGTCACTTCTGCTGGACACAAGCCTTTTAGTGTCCCAAAGAGAGTTTGTAACTCTTGGGAGGCTTGATCTCTTTGAAAATCTGGTGGAAAATACCGACTGTCCCCTAAGACAGGCATGGGGTGCACGCAACCAATCCACATTTTGCATATAATTTGGGGGAGCCATAGACACCTCTGGAAGTAAATCTTGGCTCTCAGGGTGAGATTTTCTGCTCTGGAACTTCTGACGTCACCTCCTTTCATCAGTGAAATTGATGTACTTTATTTCCATAAATTAGACAAGTTTTGAATTAGAAGTGTTATCAGCAACTGAGTGTTCCTAGCCCTTTCATAGTGTCCCTGAGAAATATGCTCCCAGATCCTCTTTAAATACAGTGTGGCCTCTCTACTATTGCATTTTTTGCCATTTCCTCTCTCATTTTCAACTCCTGTGAAGGAGTAGCGGGGAGCAGATGGGTTTAAAGTGTTCTGGGAACCTTTAAGTAAATGTTTGCTTAAGGTGGATGTTTTGGGGTGAATTGTATCCCCCTAAATCCATATGTTGATATCCTAATCCCCAGTACCTCAGAATGTGACCTTATTTGGAAATAGGGTCATTGCAGATGAAATTAGTTAGGATGAGGTCATACTGGAGTAGAGTGGGCCCCTATCCAATACGACTGGTGTCTTTATAAAAAGGGGAAATTTGGGCACAGATGCACAGTCAGAGAGAACACCATGTGAAGATGAAGGCAGAGATCAGGGAAATGCATCTGCAAGCCAAGGAAAGCCAAAGATTGCCAGCAAACCACCAAAGCTAGGCGAGAGGCACGGGAAGATTCTCCCTCACTGCCCTCAGAAAGAGCAGCCATGCCCACACCTTGATCTCAGACTTCGCAGTTTAAGCCCCCCAGTGTGTGGTGCTCATCACAGCAGCCTGGAGCAGACTGATCCAGCCGTGCCGTGCCTTCGGTTCTTGTTTGGGGACATGCTATAAGTACATACACTGGCTACTGAGTCTCACAAGGAGATAGCCCTCATGTAGGAGCATTTATGTGATGGAGAGGAGGCAGGAGGGAGGGAACATGAAGTACACTGAGGCCTAGTCACAGAGGCCAGCTGACTGTGGGCAAAAGGGAGCAGGAGGCAGGTTTGCTTGATTTTAGGACAGCAGGCTGCAGAGCTGGGAGAAATGAGGTTGCAGACTGGAATAGGCAAGCAGCTTAAAGTAAATGAGATGAGGTTTCACTGGATTTGGGTGTGGAAAGTGGGGCCGTTGGGGGGGGGTGACTTGGATGCCACAAATAATCACTTCAGCCTTCACTTCCATGCAAGCTACTTTAAATAAATATGCAAGCTAAATAAAAACAGTGTGAGGTCTTTAGGAGAGGTTGCCTAGAGCGACTTGTTGCCTTAAGCCCTCTGTATTAGTCTGCTAGGGCTGCCATAACAAAACACCACATGCTGGGTGGCTGCAACAACAGAAATTTATTTTCTCACAGTTGTGGAGGCTGAAAGTCCAAGATCGACGTATCAGTAGGTTTAGTTTCTCTTGAGGTCTCTCTCCTTGGTTTGCAGATGGCTACCTTCTTGCTGTGTCCTCACATGGCCTTTTCTCTGTACTTTTGAAGCCCTAGTGTCCCTCTTCTCATAAGGACATCAGTCATGTTGGATTAAGTCCCACCCTAAGGGGCTCATTTAATTTTAGTTATCTCTTTCAGGGCCCAATCTCCAAGTAGTCAAGGCTTCAACATACTAATTTTGAGGTAACACAATTCAGTCCATACGCCTTTCCTGTGAAAAATTCTGGGGCCATCTTTGTCATGATTAGAAAGAGCTGGAGAATTGCAAGGAGGATCAGGTGTGGAGACCAGATGTCAGGTCTGTGTTCCCTGGTTCTTGGTTCCCGGTACTGAAGAATGGTTACTGGTACCGGGCTGACGGAGCAAATGAGCAGACCAAGCAGATGCAAGCAAACAAAGTGCCAAAATTTATTAAAGCATACAACATTCCAGAGAAGGAATGGGTCAACCCCCCTGAGTGGAGGAGACCCTGAGCTTAACAAGATTTTCCCTTTTATGCTAATTTTCTCATTTTATGTTAAGTGAGGGTGGAATATTCATGGTTTTTCTTGGAAAAATGGTGGAGAATTCCCGGAACTGAGAGCCCGCCCCATTTTTAAGCTCTTAAGGCAATTTCCAGGGGTTGCCATGGTATGTGTAAACTATCATGGTGCGGGTGAGTGTGATTTTTACTATTAATGAGGGTAGGTCACTTGAGGATACTGTCACCTTACTTGTACGCATGCTCCAGAGACCCTCATTTGTGGCCTTGATCATATCTCCACTTTGAGGCCTTTCTACCTCTTTCTGGTTGGTCAGTCCTTGGAGCCTCCCTACTGTAGACCAAACATCTGTTCAGACCTTGGAACCTCCCTTGACACATCATCTGTTCCTTCTTGGAAGTCCCCTTTCTGGTCAATTTGTTCCTCCTAGTAGACAAAGCATCTCTTAAGGTCATCTATTTCTCAATGGAAACCCCTAGACAAAGCATCTGGTCCCCTTCTTCCTTGTCCCAACCTAACAGGAGCATAATTGGTTTAGTTGGGTAAATTTGGAAAGGAGAGCGAGCAAGAACTGCTAGCAGGGAGAAGAGAAGGTTGAACTAGGTGGAATAGTCAAAAAGGGAGAAAGTCACATAGGTTAGTTGCTGTAGAGAAATTTTTAGAAATTATAAGTGATACTGGGGGATTGAGGAATTCATGGCACTTCCAGAGTGGGAAAGCTGTTCTAAGTGAGAGAAAAGGGAAAACTGGACTATAAGAATTATCATGAGAATTGCAAATTTGGCCTGCCTTGGCACTCTCTCAGGGACTCCAGTGACATGCCGTTGTTTCTAGAGGCTAGGTTGTGCTGCTTGAATGACTCTTAGTATGTAGACTGGATTATGTGGGGTGCTGATTTTTATGTGGGTTGCAAAAGAAGCAAAGTGCACAGAACTGGGAAGAGGATGTGAGGGCAGGATTCTGCCCATGATTTGCACATTTGTATGACTCAGGTAGCTGAGGAACAGACACCAGTACAACTGAATGCTTTCAACAGGACAAAATGTAGAGCAAAAAAAAAGAATAAACATTAAATATAGACAGAGGATTTCCCAGATGGTGTCAATTTGGCACCATTGTTCCCTCAAATTGTTTAACTCTGACTAATTTTTCCCCAATTTGACATTTTGAAAGAAACCTTTTGGAACCATATTTCATCTGTAATAGAGGCAGAGAAGTCTCTTCGTTGCTGAGTAAATATAGGTCTGGTTGTGTCATTTCAGTGGCAGTCACATTATGATAATAAAACCTAATACTTTTTGAGCTTTAACTAATCTAAGGAAGGTACAATTAGAAGGAAACTAAGATGTAAAGAGGTGAAGATACTTGTCCAGGGTCACCCTGCTCGTAAGCAGCAGAGCTCATAGCAAATCTGAGCTTTGAATACCGTCCCACAGGCATGGGCCTATACACAGGTTCCCTCATTATATGTTCTTTCAACCTGTAGAAATTTGCCACATCTTAATGAATCAATTAAGGAATTTAATACATGTTATCTGACACTCATATTTTTAGAAAATTATAAAGATTATAACCTTTGATTAATGCCTGATATATATGTATATGTGTGTGTATATATATAGAGAGAGGAGAGGAGGGAAAGAAGAAGGAGGAGGAGAAAGAAAAGGAGGAGGAGGAGGAGAGGGAGAAAAGGAAGAAGAGAGGTTTCAACTTACAAAGAGATTTTGCTCCAAAAGTTTATTTTCAAATTGATACCATTTGCTCCCCAAAACAGGGTTATCGAGTTTGATTAAGGGCCAGGTCAAGCTGGAAATGCAAATTTAGAATGTCCCAGAAGCACAGTAGTAGTATCATAGAGCCCAAACACGGCTTGTGACAGCAGTGTTCCTGGGGAAGGATGTGATGAACATCCTGCCTTGGATTTCGCTAGCTAGGGACCCTCCTCGTCTCCCCTCCCCACCACAGGGCAGTGAAAGTGGTCACTTCTCTAACACCAAGGCGCAGGTGGAAGATTCTGTGCCTGGGAGCAGAAGTGTGCAATATGGTAAGTAGTGAGGGATGGGCTGGGAGCAGGCCTGGGACCTTGGGGAACAGCGGGAGTTATGACAGGGCATCTTACGGGGCCTGCAGTGGTCCCCCAGCCCCTTGGTTCATTAGCTGCACCTGGCGATGGCCCACCTGCTTCCTTTCTGACTGCTACCAAGTGATGCTTCCAACAACTGTCTTTTTTCCCTGGTCCATTCCAGAGTAGCACATGGTCTCCATGCTTATTCTTTATATTCCTGTTTCTGAATCAAGCCCTTAGAATTTTTGACTAATTTAGAAGAATGGTCAGACTTTGGCTTTCCCTGCATTTTGAAGAGCTATAAGGGTTCAAATGCAGGCCACCTGGACCAGGCGGCTGTCTACAACTGAGGACTCCTGAAAGGTGCTGGAACAATAAGACCAAGGGGGACTGGGTGGTACATCAAGGTGTCTACCATGACACTCAAAATGTAAATGGATGATAAATATGAATTGATAGCCTAGAAACAAAAAAAATCCACACCTGCTAAATTGTTATTCCCATCTGCACTGATTTGTTCGGCAGGAGGAGCAACAGCCTGCAATCCATGGGCCAACAGGTTCATGTGTCTGTTGCTGAATAGTCTGGGCTGCGACCAAGACCTTTCCATTTCTACCATGGCAACCGCCAGCAGATATGCTGTGGAAATAAAGAAAAAGGAATCTCTGCCTCTCTTCAATACTTATTTTTAAGAAAAGAGGTGAATTCTTTTATTTGTTTATCCTGATTACATTATAAGAGCAACTTATGTTTATGGTAATAAAATATGCATAGTACAAAAAGGTATGAATACAGAGGAAAAATAATTCATAATCCCACCAAACAGAAGTAATCAGGTAACCATTGTTAATATTTTAGCATATTTTTCCTTAAATATATTAATATATATATTCCTGCCCATAGTTGAGCCCATGCTTGACCTATGGGAGGCAGCAGTGTGTTGTAATTAAGAACATGAACTCTGAAGGCAGAAAGACCTGGTTTGAATTCTGTCTCTGTCACTTACTTATTGTGAAATTTTATTCATTCATTCATTCATTCATTCATTAAAAAAATAACTATTATGTAGCACTGGGATTCATTCAAAAAATGGGAATATGAGGGTGAAAAAGAGAAGTAAAGCCTTTCCTTCATGAACTCACATGTTAGTGGAAACTTACCCTTTCTTAAACTCTCCACTTTCTCACCTGTAAAATTCAGATAATAATATCTACCCCAGTCTGGGTGCAGTATAGCACACCTATAGTTCCAGCTATTGGGGAGGCTGAGGCAGGAAGATCACTTGAGGCCAGGAGTTCAAGTCCAGCGTGGGCAAAAATGCAAGACTTTGTCTCAAATAATAATAATACTCACCTTATTTTCTTAAACAAGATAATTTATGTAAAATGCCTGCACATAGTCATTGCTCAAAAAGCAGCAGCTATTATCATCATCACTATTTTGCTTTTTTTCACTGAATATTGTGTTGTAGTTTTCCCATGTCAGAAAAAAAAAAGTGACTCCTTTGATGGAGTCACCATGGGATTCCTGCACCATCAGTGGGAATACAGGTGCTTGGCTCCCTGCCAGGAGGCTGTAGCATATGCTCCAAGAACAGTGGTTAGTACTCCAGCAACCCCAGCAGCATAGCTCTCCTGGGCCCTGAGGAACCCCATTTCCCTTTTGCTTTCCAGTCCTAGCAGTGGTAAGGCTTCCTGCAATCAGTAATCTCTGGATGAGCTCATCTTTCCCCTTTCATTTCTTCAGCCCTTCCAACCCTTGTGTAAGCAATTCCTTCCATTAAGTTATGTCTATTTGCTATATCTAGGGTTAGGGTTAGGTTGGGGTTACAATATGTGGCCTTTTGTGTCTGGCATCTTTCATTTAATATAATGTCAAGGTTCATCCATGTTGTAGCATGTATCAGGACTGCATTCCTTTTTATTGCCAAATAATATTCCATTGTATAGATATACCACATTTTGTCCATTCATCAGTTAATAATAGACATTTGGCTTATTTCCACTTTTTGGCTATTATGAATAATGCTGGTCATCTCACTGAATGTTGGATTTTTATAAGTAGAGGTTTTGTTTCTGTGTTGTTGATTGATTGATTGGTTACTTCACTGTTAAAATGCCAACTGCCAGGAAAGATTACACTAACACATTAACATTATAGGCTGGTTTCAATGAATTTATCAAGTGTTTCTCTTAGAGCTACTTTTGAAAGGGAGAGGGTAGGAGATCACTGGGGGTACTAATCTGGGATGATGTTGAGGCTGGGAAAAGGAGCAGAAAGGGAGGCTGGGACCCCATTTGCAACCATTTAATTGGTATGTATAGTTAGATACTCTTTTGCTTGGAAGCCAGTGAATAGACAAGAAGACACATTGAAATCTCCTATCTACAAAGTCTTTGCCATGGTCTGAATATTTCCCCACAAAATTCATGTATTGGAAACTTAATCCTCAATGCAACAGTGTTGAGAGGTGGGACCTTTAAGAAGTGATTAGATCATGAGGGCAGCCCTCATGAATGGATTAATGCCATTAGGTTAGTTATCATGGGAGTAGGACAAGGATAAGTTAGCCACTCCCCCCTGCCCCCCTCCCATCTCTCATTCTCTCTTGCCCTTCTGCCTTCCTCCATGGAATGACACAAGAAGGCTCTCTCCAGATGCAGGCCCTTTGACCTTATACTTCCCAGCCTCCAGAATTGGAAGAAATAAATCTCTGTTCTTTATAAGTTACCCAGTCTCAAGTATTCTGTTACAGTAGTACAAAATGGACTCAGTCTCGAAGTTACATATTTCCTACTAGGAAAGTTAATTAATGAGAAAATAAACTGAAGCTTTGTTTTTATTTGGTTAATCTATGCAATATTTTCATGAGATGATTGCCATATTTATGAATCAGTAAAGTAACAGCCTTTTCTTTCCTTCTTTTTTTCGTGATTAATTTTTTATTATGTCCATATTTATTAGCAGTTTGAAGGAGAAATAATACGGAAAATATAGCTTATAATGATTGGCTGCTCCATTTGTGTATCCCCACTGTGATAAGTACAGTGTTTTTTATATAATAGGTACTCATTAATCTTTGCTGGATGGATGAACTCAAGCCAACCTGGCCATTTGCTAGCAATTCTTTTGAAAAAAAAGGTTTCATATGTGAGAGACTAACAGAATTGCTTTAAGTGAAATAGCTGGTTATTGGTAGATGTCAATTGGTTTCAAAATCTGTATCTCCTACTAGGACAATGATATAGTTGTTCTCTTGATTTTGCAAGCCAGTGTGTACAAATTTACATGGTTTTGTCTTAGGCATTGTATCAAATAACTATTGTTATGGCTTCCAATTATTTACTACGATTATGAATCTGCAATTTGAGCAGGATTTGGTTTGGACTGGTTATCACTGTTCCATGTGGTATCAGCTGGGGTGACTTGACTGGGGCTATAGGATACACCCTCAAAAGTGGTTCACTCACATGCCCTGTAAGTTAGGACTGGTTGTTGGTTCCTTTCCATGGTGACTTCTCCTAGGGTGACTTGGTCTTCCTCACAACACAGTGATTGAATAAAAACAATGAGCACCCCTGTGAGAACCAAGTGGAAGTTATATTGCCATTTCTAACCTAGCCTCAGAAGTCACACAATGCCACTTTCACAATAGTCACAAGCCCACCAGATTCAAGGGGAAGAAACATAAACCCCCATCTCTTGATGGGAGGAATGTCAAAGTCACATTGTAAAAAAGGACATGTGGGAGGAGAGGTATTGTTGCAGCCATTTGGGGGAAAATACAGTCCACTGTAAGGATCATTTATGATCCTTCCCCATGTACCTGATTTCCAAATTTTAAAGTTTTTTGCTATTTGTCTTTATGATAATATTTTTCCAACTGCTTCCTCTAGCTATGACATCTCAGAGCTAACATTCCTTAAAATAATTGATGTTGTAGCAGATTGTTCTTACAGTGCACTAAAAGTACCAGCTAGCATCTTTCTAGAATGGAAGTTATGTCCTGTTGGGTTTATTCTTCCATGTAATTCCAACTTCTATCTGGTTTGGAGAAGAGACTAGTACATGGGTAGGCATATCTATAAATATAATAAATAAAATAAATAGGAAAAAATATATACGCACATATTGCCTGGAGGAAGCTTTCAGTCAATTTTTGGAAGGTTCTTTGGTACAAGTGATGGGTGGATATAGGTGGATTCAGGGGAAAATCTTACAGACATGTAGAATAATTAGTGGTCTCTATTTTGGGATTATTAAAATTTTCAAAATATTAAAAATTACAAGAATCGTGCACTAAATATCCACATACCCACCACCCAGATTCTATAATTAACATTTAACTCTATTTGCTTCCTCACATATCTATCCATTCATCCATCCCTCTACCCATCTATCAATCCATCTTATTTTTTATACATTTCAAAGCAATTTGAAGTCATCAATGAAGTAGCATATCTTGAGTTATATTTTAAAATGTGAAAAGTTTTCCTCATATTTCAGTCTATCTTGTAAAAATTATATTTGACAATTATATGAAACCAAGTGGACTCAATCTTTTCTCATTATATTAAAAATGAAATCTATGAGAATTTAGTGGAGAAGTTTCTGGAAAATCAAACTCTGTAATGATTATGCTCTGTGATGCATATTCTTATTTAGAGCATATCTTTGCCTTAGCTTGAGAATGTAATAAAAACTTATACATTCTGAACTGAAAAAGAATAATTATGTCCCTTGAGAGTAAAAAGTCTGGCTATAGAATAAAATGGGCATTCTACCTTTTCATTTCCTTAAGCGTTTTAGAAGCTATATTGGATTTTTATCTGTAAAGCTGGTCAAGAATTTCTCTTAGAGAAAGTGAAATCAAGACCTGAGTGTGTATTAGTCAAGGTTCTCCAGAGAAATAGAATCCATAGGAAATATATGTAGAGAGAGACAGAGATGAAGATTTATTATGGGAATTGATTCACACAATAATAGAAGCCAAGGAGTCCCAAGATACACCATCTGCAAGCTGGAGAGCCAGGAAATCTGGTGGCATAATTCAGTCAGGGTCCATTGGGGTAAATCCTGAAGTCCAAAGACCTGAGAACCAGGAGTTCTGATGCCTGAGGGCAGGAGAAGATGGATGTCTCAGCTCAAGGAGAGACAGAGTGAATTCACCTGTCTTCTGCCTTTTTGTTCTAAGTGGACCCTCAACGGATTGGATGATGCCCACCCATGTTGGTGAGGGTGGATCTTCTTTATTCAATCAACTGATTCAAATACTAATCTCTTCCAGAAACACCCTCACATACACACCCAGATATAATGTTTTACCAGATATGTAGGCATTTCTTAGCCTGGTCAAATTGGCACATAACATTAATCATCACACTTGAGGCAACTGTACAAGTAGATCAGATTCACTCCATAACTCCTGTGCCTTTTTATTCCAATCCAACTCCTCCAAATGGGATATCTTCAATTTATCTGGCTACTTTGTGTTCATCTTTCTTTTCTTCTTCTTTTTTTGTAATGTAATTCTTCAGGTAGTCATCTGGATCCTTAATTTCCCTCCGTTGTGTGTCAACAGAGCATGAAGTGATACGGAAACTCATTGATCAGTTAATTATTTAACTAATTCAGCAAATGCTTACTGAGTGTCATGCTAGGCATTGGGAAAACAAAACCAAAAATGAGTTAGACACAATCCCTACTTTTAAGGCAAACTGCTTAACAGCATACATTGATCAATAGAGGTGACAAAACTAGGTAATTGAGACTCATTAGATTTGTTTCCCACTTCTCTAATGACAGTAAATATTCTTTACCCAATCTCCACTTCATTTTACATTGTGTAGATACCAAATAGGAATGTACATGAAGATCAAAATTATGCTCGTGACTATTATATTACCAAATTTTAAAAGAACAAAATTTTTTTTATGGGTTTAAGAAGAAGCAAGATCATTATGTTTTCCACTGTGCTTTTTTATATAACTGTCCCAGAATTCCAAAGCGCTTTCTAAAAAGTCTGTAAAATTGCATTGAATCAGGTCCGATATTAAACCTAGAAAATGCAAGGCACAGCCATTTTATTACTTTTTAGTGCTTATACTCTATCGACTCATGTTTCCTTTACAAATTAAATGCTGTGTTTTAAATTTTTTTTCATTTTTAATTAAAATCTTGAGATAAGGTAATATATTATGTATTATGTCTCAGTCTATCTGCATATATTCAAAGGAAGGTCTTCTGTTCATCATAAATTATAAAATAAAAAAAGGAAGGGCATCATTTAGGGTCATTTTAAACTGTCAGAACCCTTTGAGGAAAGGATAGTAGTAAGGTGCTTATCAAGTCACCTTGCACTTGAGCTAAGTAAGTAAGCAAAAGACAAAAATGAAATGGACAACAGTGATGCCTCACTCATGTACCTTCATGTACATCATTATTTGATTCCTGTAAAAAGATAGTAACTTTACTTTGATAACTTTTTGAAAGGCAGAAAGATGTCTTCCTTTCAGAACTGTTGTGGGAATAAATGAAACAATGTAAGGAAAGTTCCCAGATTATAGTAGCATTTCATACTTGGTTTCTCCTGCTGGAAGGATGTAACTTAATGGTTAAGACTTAGGCTTCTGAGATTCCACTGCCTACTGGCTTGTGCAGGTTGCTAAAACCTTATTCATAAAATAGAGATAGGAACCAGTGTATCAGTTACCCATTGCTGCATAACGAATTACCCCAAAACTTAGTGGCTTAAGACAACAAAGATTTGTCATCTCATAGTTTCTCTGGGGCAGAAATTCAGGAGTGGCTTAGCTGGGTGGTTCTAGCTCAGGGTCTTTCATGAGGTTGCAGTCATCAAGGGCTTGAGGATCTGCTTTCAAGATAGCATGCTCACATGGCTGTTGGCAGGAGGCTTCATTTCCTCACCCATGGGCCTCTCCATAGGGAATCTTGAGAGTATCCTCATGACATGTGGCTGGGTTACCCCTTAGTGAGTGATTCAAGAGAGAGAGAGCGAGGAGGACGCTGCAACACCTTTAACTACCTAGTCTCAGGCCATGACCATCTGTTGACTATCACTTTTCCCATATTTATTTGTTAGAAGTGAGTCACTAAGTGCAGCACACATTCAAAGGGGCTTTCATGGGTTGTTAAGCCAAGAGCTGATGATTTTTTCTCCCTTCTGCCTCTTATGATCCCCTGTATTCAGAAAATTAGGCTTGGTGAGGGAACTGACCAAATCCTCCAAGGAACTGGAGAAGTATAAGGGCTCACCACATCCCCTGGTCACTTCAGGTGCCTTGAGCCACAGGCCTGGCAGGTAATGGTGGTAGGAAGTGGGGAAGGAGATTTAAACTGGATTGATTTTTAATAGCTGAAAAAGACCTAAAAGTCAGAAAAAGTATCCAAGATATGAATGGACGTGAAAGGCAAATTTGCTGTAGAAACATGTTTTAAACTAGTGATCAGAGAAAAATAAGCCACTTCAATTCCCCATGGAATTGAGCCTGCTCAGTAATAGCTAATCCTTATAAAGTCCTTACAGTGGGTCAGGTACTCTCTTAAGCATTTCACAAATAGTCACTCAGCTAAACCAATGAGGTAAGCATTATTATTACATTCATCATCTCCATTTTACAGAGAAGGAAACCGAGCTCCAGAGAAGTGGAGTGATTTGCCCAAGGACATAACTAGAGCTAGCATTTGTACCCAGACAATCTGGCTCCCAAGTCCATAATTGTAGCCACTAAGCTACACTGCCATGGCAACAAGCCACTTTCATATGGCATTCTATTCTGGTGTGGTTTTCTTTCTTGGGTCTTTTGAAGCTGACATTTCTTTTTTTTTCCTTCTTTTTCTCTTCCTTCCTTCCTTCCCTCCCTCCTTTCTTTTTTCTTTTTTTGTTTTTAACGTGGAGCTGACAAAAATGTTTTTATTTACTTCCTCCTACAAAAATCCCACAAGACATTAGGATTTAGTTACTATTTATAGCTCCCTTGCTAACTTTTCATTGTCTATGATTGCAGTAGTCATTGTACAGCTCATTTGGTCAGAGGAACAATATCCTGAAAATTTTTTAAAAGACATGATTGCAGTTAAGTTTGCTCAAGGTGCAGAAGAAAATTGATTAAAGTGTTGAAGCCAATATTTCTGTTTTTTTCACACTGTTCATGGTTAAACTTAGTGCCTAGAGGACAGGGATAAAGGCTTTAATAGTTAAAATGAGGTACTGGACACAAATTTCTAAAACAACATTTTTCCAAATGGTATAAACTTTAAATGAAAACATGTAATATCTGACAGTTTGGTTTAAGCTCTGAGCAAGGCCAAGGAATAACTAATGCTGACCTCTCCTGCAAACACTATAAATTTACACATTGATTTGACTCTTAAGTTTTTCTCCCAGATCCTGATTGCCTTATGAGGTCTAGGCCCAGATGGGCATTTCATAAATGCTTTTTGACAATGAATAGAAGGCTTATTTAGTTTTCTAGACTTGTCCCACATATATCCAGGATAAAAATGTCTCATGCCTTGATTACCACTTGTTTATTTATTATTGAGACTCATAATAAGTAGCACTCGTGTTCCGACATCTGTAGTGGGATGCTTCTGTGGCATCTCATAGAAACTCTGACTCAAACTGTCTTAAATGCAAGGAAAAGGCAGAATATATTTAATTGAGCAACTCAGTGGTATCATCAAGAAACCAGTTCATTTTTTTTTTCCTTTCTATTTTTCAACTCTGCCTTATTTAGTCTGGAGGCTTTGACCTAACACTGGTTTTCCTCTTAGTCTCAAAATGGCTGCCAGCTGCAACTGGGATACTTGTTTCCTTGCTCATCCAGCAGGATAAACAGGGAAAACCATGAATGTTAAGTCCTTTCCTTCAGTCTAATTGGGCCATACATTGATTGACTGAGACTAACTGGGACTCAGCCCCTAGAAGTGTGGAGGGGGTGGATACCTGAACACAGTTGGTGTTCTGTTGGAAGGGCAAAGGAGCAAATAGATGCCAGGGAGGCTCTGAAACTGTTTCTCTATCTGGAAAATGGTGAGAATCTTGCAGAGAATTGTGAGAATTAGAGATGATGTGTCTAAGGTCACCAGATTGAGCAAATAAAAATAGAGGATGTACAGTTAAATTTGAATTTCAGGTAAATAGCAAACAATGTTTTAGTAGAATATGCATGCCTCTTTCCAAACGCTACAGTGTACACATTGATGTGGTTCTTAAGCTTTTCTCCCAGATCCTGATTGCCTTATGAGGTCTAGGCCCAGAAGGGCATTTCATAAATGTTTTTTTGACAAGGGTTAGCAGGCTTATTTAGTCTTATAGCCTTGTCCCAGGATAAAAATACATACTTATACTAAAAATTATTCATTGTTTATCTGAAATTCAAATTCAAATTTAATAGGGCATCTTGTATTTTATCTGGCAACCCTAAATATATGTAAAGTTCTTGTCACATAGCAGGGATTCATTCAGTGGTATTAGTGTTCTTTCCACATAAGAAAAGAGCTCAGTTAAGTAGCTGCATGATACTTTTTTAACTCTTACAAGTCTAGAAAGGTTAGTTTTTGACAAAAGAGGAATTAACTGAACTGGATATGTCTCCAAGAAGCCCTTCACCACTACTCAAAACAAGATCAAAGCAAATGTTCCTAAACAGAAGGTCTTGTTTGTATATATAGGATGGTACATTATAAGGCATCTAATATTACTATGTAATACTAAATTGGACCTATATTAATGGATGTTCAGTTATTTATTTTTCCTTATCTTGTTATGAATCTATACAGATACACCATTCTTCATTTGATTCAAAGTAAGGCTGCTGAAATGCCTAGTACAAAGGCACAAACTACAGGGATGAGGATGCAGTGATTTCTCCGGGAGTTGCTCCACGTGGGTGAAGCTTGAGGTCACAGTGCTGTTACTTGGCATCTGGAGGAGGCAGGAAACTCTGCAAAGCCCTCTGTTGTTGCTTTTGACTCCATTTTCCCTCACTGCTAATTCACTACTCCTACCTGTAAAATTTTCTAAGATGCTTCCTGAAAAGCTAAAGAGAAAGCAGACACTTTCATTTCATCAAATATTCACCATATTACGAAAAAGAAAACCATATTGGCTTGGCATCAAGGGGCCAAACCCAGCATACTACATATTGTTACCAGATTCACGACAGGAATAGATTAAGCGGATTTTATCCAAGATATCTATATCCTATTACAGTACTGCATATTTCTAATTTGGTGGCAGCTATGACCTCATACTCTGCATATTTTCTGTGCTTTTCTTAAAAACCAAAAAAGACCCGATTTTCCCTCTTCGCTTTTTTAAAGTAGAAATTACTATGCAGCTTTACATAGATTTATCTGTAGTATCTTTTTAAGAATATTATTTTTCTTAATTTTCAAAAAGTGTCATTGGAAATGTATCTCTTTCCATTTCATCACCTCTTCATCCTCATGGGAAACCTGGTCTGTGGTGGGCATTAAGATCTTTTACATTTCTACCGGTTGGGCGATGACTTCATTGCTTTCATGCCAGCTGGGGAATCTTGTGTGGCAGAGCCTCGGACCCAAGTGGGGCTGTGGGTTTCTGCTGCTACTGCTGCAACAGCCGTTTGCATGCGCCCAGCTGCTGTATAAGGAATCCTCAGGCTGCTAGTTCTTTGCTCCTAACTCACCCAAGGGATCGCAGGCTGCTGGATGAGTGTACATGTGAGTGTGTATATATGTGTGTGCATATGCGCGCGTGTGTGTGCACGAGCAGCTTCAACAGTTGGGCAGCAGCAGCAATGGACTTCGATATGATTTTTACCAACGACAGAGATAAACCATCCTCCATCCTTTATTTCCAAGCAGTGCCTCAGCTCCCGCCCCAAAAGCGCTCTCCCTCCCTTTCACCCCCCCCTCCACCACCCGCACGGGTCCCTCGGGAGGGAGGCCAGGATAGCTGCGCTGCAGGCAGGATTCCCCAGTTTTTTCCGCAGTGACAGGCGGATTCCCGGGCCTCCTCGCCCTTTCCCTCCCCCGCAGCCACCCCTTTCTCAGTCACGATCTCCCCTCATCCTCCTCCCTTTCCCCCTTCCCCTTCTCCTTCCTCTTCCCCCTCCCCTGGCGTCAGCTCGCGGCTCGGGCCCCGCCCCTCCCAGCCTCCACAGCCCAGGTTGCTAGGGCCTGGCGGGGCAACCAAACCTGGCGTGCAAGGAGGCGCGGCGCGCACGTGCGCGCGCGCAAAAGAACTTGTACAAGAAACCAGCGGTCTGGCTTTGGGGTCTCGAGCACGAGCGGCGCGAGCAGGACGCGCGAGCACGAGCACGAGGACGAGCGCTCTCTCCGCATTGGCTTCAACCAGCAGTGGGCGTGGCGGAGGCGGGACCCGGCGGGGCCTAAGATGCTTCTCCATTGGTCTGAGCGGTCCGGCCGGGGCGGGGTAGTTAGCAAATTAGGCTGCGCGTTCGCTTCTTCGAGAGGGCGGGGCCGGAGGTTCCGATTAGTTGTCTGTGCCGCTGGGGAAGGTAAAGCAGCGACGGCGGCCTCAGGAGCTGTACGATCTCCGGCTGGCGGAGTGAGACTCAGCGGGGTGAGTAGCCGCACCGCCACCTGCCTGCCAAGCGTTCTTACCTTCGTATCGGCTCCGCGGCCACATATCTTTTCCCAAGAGAGGGTACTCACTCGGTCCCCCTGGGCGGAGGAGAGAAGGGGCGGCGGCGCTGGTCCCCCTAGAACGGGACGACGCGGAGAAGGCGTCCCAGCCTGGAGCGGCCCCTCCTCGGCGCTCCATTGCGCCTCTGGAAGGGCTTCCCCGGAGTGGCCGGGGCTGTACTTTGGGGTGTAGGAAGGCGAGAGGGTGTGAAAGAGGGGTGGCGGGTCGAAGCCGCCCCGCAGGGCTCCCCTCAGCGGCGGGTCTGCAGTGTCCCCGCCCCGCCGCCCCCGCGGCGCGAGTTCCCCGGGGCTTGCGGCGAGGGGAAGCCCTTTCCTACCGGTGCTGAGGAGGGGCTTGCGCGCCGGAGCCCCCTGCCCGAGTTTCGAGGGAGCCCCACGCTTGCCAGGGGCTGCTAGCCGCATCCCCAGCCCTTCTGACCTTGGCTGCCCGCGAGAGTGGGCGAGCGACCCTCCGCCGGCCCCAAGGCTCCTGCAACCTCCCCCGAACAAGTTTCAGGGGTTGCTATGAAGTTCACGACTGGCATAGCGGGGAGAAGCAGAAATTGGCCGCTTCTCAGACCTTCATACCCTTTGGACCCTCATAGAAATTGAATCCTGGGGTTTGGAACCATCTCCCAGAACGAACAGGTCCTTCTCTCATTGACACGTTTTGTGCCCACGTTGGGGGAAAAAATAACCTGAACATATTTCAGTGTAAAAGCAGATCTTCCTTGAGGGTTTTGTTTTTCCCTTCACTTGTGTGTGTTAAAGCACAGATGCCTGAATAAGAAAAGCCTGACCTTAGTATCTCTACTGTGTGATTAGACGAGTGCTGTGGTAGTTAAATAGTTGCAGATCATTATTCTGTTAACACAATCTATTTTAATTGGCTGAAATTTAAGCTGATTTTAGAAAGTATTGTTGACACAGAATAATTTCTTTCCGTGCATCTGACTTATGTTTGTTTGAACGTTAATGGTTATGTAGTTAATGTAAAAGATTACACAAATTAATTTGAGAGCATTTGACTGAAACAGGAGACATAAATATGTACAGAATAGGATTATCATTTTTAGGTAACATCTGCTGGAACATTTCCAGCTTGTTCCTTTCTTGCTGTAGGGTTACGAAAAAGACATCTTTACCGAGGCTATTCGGAATCGCGTGTGAATGACATTTAGATGTAAATTTGTTTTTAATTCCTTTAAGTGTTTTAAAATATTCATAAAACGTGAAGAGGCTATATTTACTTGTCCCTGTATCTTTAGTGTTGAAGGTGATAGTATAATATTATATTTCACAACCCAATTAAGGTTCATTAATAATAAATTTTTAAAAGGTGTGCCTCTTAAATATTCGAGAATATGATAGTTGAGTACCTACCAAGCCTTTTAATTTCTTTATTAAAAGTATTGTTTTAGGTTTGAGCATTTTTGGCGTTGACACTGGATCCAGGAGTAAGGAAGCCTGCAGCAGTATTACCAGTTTGACACCACCAGTGGGTGTTTCTGTTGACAAATGCAGAGAAGAGAACATTTGGGAAGGAAATCTTTTTTTGGGGGGTGGGGGGTGAGGGCGGGAAGGAGCCAAAAGAGAAAAGCTGTAGAACTAAAAAGCTGCCAGCACTGTGTATGCTGAGCATTTCACAAGTACAAGGAAACCTAATTAGGGGAAAAAATTGCGTTCGACTGTATTAAATAATAGAACTCCAAAGAGGCATACTAAATAAAGTTAACCATTCCAAGAATGTTAAATAACCTGCCATTTCAGAGTAGCTGGGAGTTCTTCATTTGCAGAGGGCATCAAATCTCTTTGAATTGTCTTGCCTTTTTAACATAACCAGTGCAGCAATTAATTTGATATATACGTATGTATATTAAAAATCGTTTAGTATTCTAATTTTCTTTATTTAGCATATTTCCTAAGCCTAAATGTTTTTAAAACAAAATTTGATATATTTAAAAAAATTAGAAATAGCATTCTTCAGAGAACATTCCTTTCTTCCCTGCTCAGTCTTAATAATTTATTCATGATTTAGGAGCTTGTCGTAGGGATTTTTTACCCCTTTATCTCAGGTTTTTGATTTTTACTTTTGCAAGTTCCCTAACTAAATCTGCCATTGTTTTTATTTTAATTTTCTCGGAGTTATTTAAATCAGAGTGTGGCATCTACTGTGTTCCCTGGGGTTTTAAAAGGAAAGGCTCCCATTGAAAGAAATTACAGGGCCATCTCACATAAATGAGTAATAGAAGGTTGACTGATTGCAAATCAGTTGTATTCTGTTCCAGATATGCTGCATGGGGTTAAGGCAGTTTCATTTAATGAGAACCAGATTTTACATGGTATTTCTACTTTGAAGGTACAATATTGTTAACATTATAAACTGAAAGGCAGAGGTGGAGCAGTTCCTTAAAGTGTGCTTTTCCCCCCAGCCTTCTTTCACCACTGTGTCCAAGAATCTATGAGAGACTCTCAACAATAGTTACATTGTTGGAAATGACAGTGGCTTCTCTTGCAGAAAGTTAACCTTTCATTATGATTTACATCTCAATTTACTTTGTAGTAGAAAATTTAGCATATCTGAGAAATTGGCTGTAAGAAATTTGTAAAGAAATGAGCAGGGAAATAAGTTTTATTTAGCATATCTGTTAAAATTTCATCTTTTTCCCCCTTCCATTTTGATGACTTTGGTGGTTATCTCCTTTATTTCTTCTAGATATTACATGGCATGCTAATATAGTACTTTATTTTGGGCACTTGGTGTGGGGATATGACTTTGTCATGTAATAAATTAATGTCAGATAATAACACCAGACATTTAAGAACAAACTAATCCAAATGCATAGATCCAAAATGTGAGGGAAGTCCTTTAGATAACTCTTAACTTTGGTACAAGAATAACAAAATAGGAAGTATTAAATTGCTTTCTAAGTAGAAAAGACTGTTTACTCAGAACTGGATAGTTTTAAAGTTTTATTTATTTATTTATTTATATTGCAACATCAAATTCCTTGAATAGAAGAGTTAGAATCTCGAAGGTTTTTTGTCATCTGATGGTGGTGTCCGTTGGACCACTTATTTCAACTTAGAAAAATACAATTAAAAGATTGCATTTAAAGTTTCTGTTTGGATGTTTTCCCAATTGGCTTTCTTTTTTTTTTTTTTTTTTTTCTTTTTAGACAGCACATAACTTCTGCACCAATTTGCTTTCAATCTTAAACTCAACATTAGAAATCTTTTGTTGGTGATGCGTGATTTTAGTGTTTGGATTTTAATTTTTGATAGTTTTTCAAATGTTTCCTTTATATAGAGCAGTGTATGGATGACTGAATTACTCAAAGATCTGGTCTCATTTCTAATTCAAATTTGTACATTTCTTCATACTGAGATATGAGTTTGGGTGCAATTCTGTAGGTGAGTGTGAAAGCTGAAGATGAGGACCTTCTACCTATAGAGATGGATAACATTTAAACATTTCAGATTTGAGAATTAACAGAGAATTATTTATTGGGTTAAAAGAACCTAGCCCGTTCAGGCCTTTGAAATTGGTTGTCAGTAGTTTGAATTAAGCTCTTTGCTTAGAAACATTTGTGTTTGAGACAGTTCTAATCAGGGTCAAGTTTTGGGTGTGATCTTTCTTTTGGGCAGTCTTCTCTGTAATAATTAAATTATAATATTCCATTTATTGAGCCTTACTGAATACCAGATACTGTGGCAAATAATTTATTTGCATGAATATACATATGTGTGTGTATGTTCTTACAATATCTCTATGAGGTAGATGTTTTTCTTATTTCACATATACATGTCAAATGGGCTCAGAGAAATAAAATAATTTTCCCAGATTACCCAGCTAGTCAACAGGAGAGGCAAAATTGCCATCCAAACCGGTCTGACTTGAAGCTGAGCTCTTCACAACCATGCTTTGTGCTTCTCTTTAGGAATCTCATTGTCCAAGTGTATTTTGTGTTCCTACTATACTTCATACTTTGGGTGTACTGGAATATGCTCCCTGGAGTTTATGGGTTACATTGACAAGACTGGCTGACCTTTAGTCACATGGGATGCTGGTCTCAGATCCATCATGACTGTTGGATAGCACAACTGGAAGTACATACTTTTTTTAACAGAGGGTCATTAGTTCTATTTCCTCATAAATGAAGGTTGTACATAATTATTTTTGCTCAAAATGAGGTAGCTGTTTCTAATTAACCACTTGATATTTCATGTTTCTTCATGTTCCATTATGACTTTTGCCTGACTTTGATTAAATTTGCTACACTAATAAAGGCTATGAAGGTACCCCTTGAATTCAATTTTGTGGTTTAGATGTACTCTTGAAGTAAAATGGCAGCCATTACAATTTGCAAATGAGCGTCTCTTCTATAATTATACCAATGTCAGTGAAATAAAACCTGGAGGTGAAGTCTATAGAGATATGTTATTGTTTCTTAATACATAGAGGTTGGACTCTGAACATTTTTCAACTTGAAAGTAGAATCTCCTGCTACTTAAAGCCCTTTGTGGTGGGTTTTTGTTTTTCTTTAAACAAGACCCATCATTAAGAGAGCTAGACAGTTACTTAGCCTAAAAGAACACTTAGAGGTCCATGTTACAGAAGAAAAGGACTTGGCCAGGCACTGTGGCTCACGCCTGTAATCCTAGCACTCTGGGAGGCCAGTGGATCATTTGAGCTCAGGAGTTTGAGACCAGCCTGATCAAGAGTGAGACCACATCTTTACTAAAAAGATAGAAAGAAATTGGCTGGACAACTAAAAATATCTATAGAAAAAATTAGCCGGGCATGGTGGCGCATGCCTGTAGTCCCAGCTACTTGGGAGGCTGAGGCAGTAGGATCACTTGAGCCCAGGAGTTTGAGGTTGCTGTGTGCAAGGCTGAGGCCACGGCGTTCTAGCCCAGGGAACAGAGTTAGACTCTGTCTAAAAAAAAAAAAAAAAAAGGACTTAACATTTTTTTCTGTAATTGATGAAAATCATTTTTGTCACTTATTAAAGTTAGAAAGTAATGATGAATATTGTAGGGCCTCAGGGCCAGAAATCATCTTGGCTGAAGCAGGACAGTTGTTCTACACAGATGGGGCCTATGTGTAAGTTTTTTGATTTCTTTACAATGTACAGTTTTTCAATATGCATTTTAACAGCTTTATCGAGGCATAGTTTACATACCATAAAATTCACCCTTTTTTAGTGTACCATTCAATGATTTTTTTTAGTAAATTATGGAGGTGTGTAACTATCACAATCTAGTTTTAGAACATTTCCATCACCCCCAAAAATTCTCTCTACATAATGTGACTTTTTAAAACCATATTTACTTGCTTCACCTAGGTCCCTTTGTTATCACTGATAAACCAAATCATGTAGTTCTTAAAAGATGTCTTTAAAAAAATCTTCTTACACATATTATCATTTCCTAGTGCTTTTTGTATTTTCAAAAGTTTTGCCTAAATATAATACATAGCAGTATATAAAGGACTGTACTTCAAATGTGTTTGTGGTTTTGATTTTTTGTTGGATAATTTTTAAACCAGCAAATAAAATGCAGCATTCTTGGTGATATGTTGGAAATGCAGGGAAAAGAAATCAAGGTAAAAGTAATTATTGTGCAAGAAAAAAAATTACTTTCAGATTTAAGACCATGGGCAAAATAATTGTTTTCTTGATTTTAAGCTAATAACATTGTGCATGTTATTGCTTGGGCTCTAGTCCCCCTTGACAGATCCACATGTACTGTGCATGTCATAGAGCAGGTTTCATCAAATGCAGGTATTCAAGCACATTGTCTACTTGGAAATGGCTTAACATGCAAGGTACTGTAGCTCTTTTTTCTTGCCTGTATCATTTTCTTCTTAATTACCTTCTAGAATGGGTTGGAAAGTAAAGTCACCCTGGGAACGTAGAATCTGATAAAGTTGTACAGCACAGGCTCATCTCTGCCACTTGCACAAATTTTCTCCTTTGCTCAGTATACTGCTTATGTAGATGGGCACTGCTGATAGGGAAGCTTAGGATGTTATTGTTTTAGTACACATAATAGAGGCATGTAATGATTTGGTTGGAAAAAAGTGATTTGGAAACTGTATCTTACTTTCATTGCTTTTAGATGAACATTTCTCTGTGGAAAGTGACCCTTACAAGTGCCAGGCAGGTAAATCAATAACTCCTTGTGTGGTAGGTTATGTCTGGATTTTTAATAACAAACAGGTTAGACACATAGTGCTGGTCTGATAGTAATAGTTTACTGTCAATTTAATCATAGCTGGTTTGAAATAGGCTTACTTTTGGTTTTGAGTGTTCAGCAGCTATATTGGTATGATCCTGTTGTTATTTTGTAGGCTTCATAATATCAAAGAGTAATATTAATATATGGAGTGCTTTCTGACTACATAATGTTTGACTTAGAAGGAGATAGTGATTCTGATAGTAAAAAAATAACTTTGGCTTCTGGAAATTAACAAACAATGGATAAATACATTATTTTTTTAACTTGTCTTAAATTATGTAAGTTATAATTTTAGATCCCAGTTTTAGATTTTGTATTATTTTTAAAGATTAGGTTCTTGGCAGTATGAAATTGTATTATAATCAGATTAAACACACACTCTCATGAGGAAGATAAGGCAGATAAAAAATGATGATAATAGTTGAAGAACAACTTACTGACTTGGATTTGCCTAATTCCTCTGACATTGGCCAATTGTAGAAACTAGTTTCCTCTTGAGTAGAATCCTTTAGAGTTTACCAGAGCTGGTTCAGATGTGACATATCCTAGAATTTATCCACACACCTAGACACACACCGTACCCTGGTTTGTCAGCCTCTTATGGGGCATATTAAATTTAATTGGCAGTATTTTTTATTACTAATATTATCACTAAATTCAAGTTTAGTAATGCAAGTGAAAAAAGTTTTATCTTAATTGTACTTATTGAAAATAGTTGGCTAATTTTGTGCAAATTGGTATTTTTACTTCATTAGTTATTTCTTTCTCAAATAATTTGTCCTATATCCTGTCCTCATTCATTTAGCAAATGCTTAATGAGTATCTACTACTGTGTGCCAGACTGTGCTAGAGGCTGCATTGAGTGATAAATAAAATGGAAGCAGGCTCTGTTCTTAGAGAACGTAGTCTTGAGATGGAGGCAGAGGAGAACTACAGAGTGCTAGGGGAGTACAATAGATCCTTGAACAACTCGGGGGTTAGGGGTGCAGACCACCTCCCCGTTAGCAGTCAAAAATCTGAGTATAACTTTAGAAAAAAAATGTTTGTGCTATACACATTCAGAGAAACTTCTCTAGTAATGAACTATAGAAATGATCCCTGAAAGTAGTCTTTGTAAGTATAATTTTGGACTCCTCAAAAACTTCACTAATAGCCTACTGTTCACCAGATGCCTTACCAATAATATAAACAGTCAATTAACACCTATTTTGTACGTTATATTTATTATATACTGTATTCTTACAATAAAGTAAACCAGAGAAAAGAAAATGTTATTCAAATCATACGAAGAAAAAATATATTTACTGTTCATTAAATGGATCATCATAATGGTCTTCATCCTCATTGTCTTCATTCTGAAGATGTTGGCAGAGGTGGTATAGATGGAGGAGGTAGAAGGGGAAGCAGGAGAGGCAGGCAAATGTGGTATAACTTTTATTGAAAAAAATCTGGGTATATGTGGACCCGTGCAGTTCAAACCTATATTGTTCAAGGGCCTATTGTATTAATATAAAACAGGGTAGAGAATCTGTCTTTGGGAAGGCAGTGGACCACCCAAAGGAAGTAACATTTTAGTGAGACCCTAAAGATGAGGACCTGTGCAAGTTGGGTAGATAAGTTTTCTAGACAGAAGGTGCAAATGCCCTGAGGCAGGGTAAGAGAGGCAGAGAGAGAGAGGCTTTTGAAAAACAGAATTGAAAGAAATCCGAAATGGCTGGAAAGTAGAAAAGCAGGCAATGAGGCAGATTTAGGCAGGGGCCAGGTCTTGAAAAGGCTTAGTAGGCCATCTGCTGGGTGTTTGAACTTGTTCTAAGTCTCCTGGGAAACTATTGAAGGTTTTAAGCAGGGATGTGACATGAAATGAAGTGCTACATAAAAAACAAGAGTTTTAGCTCAATGGAACCTTGATAATTTTACCAAAAAGGTCATAATCTCTGCAAGGTAAAATATTCTTCCCTCATCTCATTAAAATTTTTGCAACTGCTTCCTTGATTGATTGTCATCTGTGGTATTCTTTTCGTTGTTTTTATAGACATTATCTTTAATTTTCTAAAGGCTCCTTTTCTTTTATCCTTCAGCATTCTATTAACCTTATATAGGAATGTCATTTCTATTTATAACCAAATTAAAATATTTTCTCCAACAATTTTAGCTCTCTTCCATAGTTAAACTTGAAATTATTTGCTGGTCCCCTCCACCACCCTTAAGCTGCTCAAGGTATTTAACATTCTAACAAAATGTTTCATTAAATGTCAATGCTAATTTGGCTTTTATTCTTTTGTTTTTTTCCAAATACAATGTCTTAGGTCTAGGTTAATATTTCTCAGCATTTATCCTATTTCATATTTTATGAAATCACATTTGAGCACCTACAGTGTTTTCAGAGAATTTGTTAATATTGTATAGGAGGACTAATCTTCAGCAAGAGTACCATTTTCAAATCTGGTTCATATTCGGTGGCTTTATCTTTTATATTAAACTGGTTTCTGTCAAACTTTTTATGTTCAAGTGAGCTTATGTCTATGAAGTGCTGTAAAGGTGTTATTTTGTATATCCTGATGTATTTCTTTCTTCTATAGTAAGCATCCCTACATGCTAGGTTTTTGGGGAAACCTTTAACCATGCTAAATCTTTGCTTGTTTTGATGATTGAGCATTCCTTCAGGTCTTCCTTGGTGTAAAGTTGTTAGTCCGTGCCTGTATAGAATGCTGTTGCCTGCTTTTTCCCTCCACATATATAAAGAATAGCCACAGCACCACCTCCTTCTTCAGATTCTTCCTTTGGAGTCTACATTTTGATGCAGCCTTTAACTTAGCTCACTTTTGCTGTGAGTTCTTAGGCTTTTCTGAACTATTCTATACCTGCTCTGTATTCTGTCCTTGTTGGTTAATCTTTTTTTTTTTTTTTCCTGGCACTAGTGACTTGAGTTTGCAATTGGCTCGGGTCATTACTTTTTTTCACTTTCTATCCAGCCCAGTGCATTTATTTTAAAAGAGTTGCCTCATTTCAGATTTTAGAGTTTGGAATTGATGTGCTAGTAGTTTCTCTAACATCCAGAGATATTGTCCTTGGTTTAGAGTTGTGTTTTTAAGTGCAGAATTGGTAAAGAAAGTACATACTAGTCTTTCTTTGGCTGACTTTAGGTTAGGGTAATGGTTTGGGTATCTTGGTGTCTGTTATTGTACAGGCAACTTAAAGGGTATTGTCATATGGTAAATGATGGGGATACAAAGAGAAGCTATGGTGTTCTGCCCTTATGGAGCTTGTAAACCAGTAGAAGAGATAGAAAACAATGACTAAAGTACCGTGCGGGGTGATATTCATGTTCAGATGGAAATACAGGTTTCTGGTATTCTAGGCCAGAAGAGCTATACTTAACACTGACTTAAAGAGACTATGAAAGGAAATGATTTCTTAGTGCTTGTGAAGAGTCTTAAAGGAGGCCCAGAACACCAGGTGAGGGGGAAGGGGTTTATAGGCAGAGGATGTATTCAATGACACAGGTCTAAGAATGGGCATATAAAGCTGGGAGAATTGCAAGAAATAGCATGAATTTATGTATTACATGCATTGCTTTGATGGTTGTACCCCACCTACATCATAGGATCTTGATTTTCTTTCTTTATATGGCCTTTATTCTGTCCAGTTTGGCCTTTACCTGAGAGTATATAAAGGAAATACTAAAATCAGAAGTTTAAGTAGGGGTAGGCTTTAGGAAAAATGGATAAGCAGGTGGTATCTGTTTTCTACTATAAACTCCATGGAGTGTTGATTGTTGCAGCCTCAGCATGTAGCACATTGGCCTGCACATGGGAAATGCTCGATAAATACTTTTCTTATCAAAGGTGCCTTTCTCCCACCCCCATCTTCTCAGAGGCATGAGCCACCGCGCCCAGCCTGGCAATTTCTTAAAATAGGACAATAATGATGTTTGCCACATTGATTGACATTTTCTTTCATGAAAAATTTGTCTATAGTGTGCAATGCTGTTTGATAGCATTTTAACCACATTAGAACTTCTTTTAGGCCAGGCACGGTGGCTCACGCCTGTAATCCTAGCACTCTGGGAGGCCGAGGTGGGCGGATCCTTTGAGCTCAGGAGTTCGAGACCAGCCTGAGCAAGAGCAAGACCCCGTCTCTACTGTAAATAGAAAGAAATTAATTGGCCAACTATATTTTTATAGTTGGCCAATTAATTTGCTCAGGCAGCACTCCTGCCCTGAGCAATCCTCCCACCTCGGCCTCCCAGAGTGCTAGGATTACAGGTGTGAGCCACTGCGCCAGGCCGGTAAATGAACATTGGCTTCAATTTAAGATCACCCTAAACAAGAGTTAGCCTGTCCTTTGAAACTTTGGAGCCAGGCACTGACTTCTCTCCAGCTATGAAAGTCCTAGATGGCATCTTCTTCCAATATAAGGCTGTTTTGTCTACATAGAAAATCTGTTCCATGTAGCCTCCTTCATCAGTGATCTTAGCTGGATCTTCTGGATAACTTGGCTGCAGCTTCTCCATCAACACTTGCTGCTTCACCTTACATTTTTCTGTTATGGAGACAGCTTCTTTCCTTAAACTTCGTGAGCCAACATCTGCTAGCTTCCAACTTTACTTCTGCAGCTTTCTCACCTCTCTCAGCCTTCATAGAATTGAAGAGAGTTAGGGTCTTGCTCTGGATTAGGCTTTGGCTTAAGGGTATATTGTGGCTGGTTTGATCTTCTATCCAGACCACTAAAACTTTCTCCATATCAGCAATAAGGCTGTTTTGCTTTCTTCTCATTCATGTGTTCACTGGAGTAACACTTTTAATTTTCTTCAAGAACTTTTCCTTTGCCTTCACAACTTGGCTAACTGGCCCAAGAGGCCTACCTTTCCACTTCCTTCAGCTTTTGACATGCCTTCCTCACTATGCTTAATCATTTCTAGCTTTTGATTTAAAGTGAGGGACATATGACTCTTCCTTTCACTTGAAGACGTAGATGCCATTGTAGGTTATTAATGGGCCTAATTTCAATATTGTGTTTCAAGTAATAGGGAGGCCTGGGAAGAGGGAGAGAGACAGGGAATGGCCAATGGGTACGGTTTGTGGTGCCCCAAAACAGTTACAGTAGTAACATCAAATATCACTGATCTCAGATCAACGTAACAGATATAATAATAATGAAAATGTTTGAAATATTGTGAGAATTAGCCAAAATGTGACATAGAGATACAAATTGAGCATGTGCTGTTGGAAGAATGGTGCCAATAGACTTGCTCAGTATAGGGTTGCCACAAACCTTCAATTTGTAAAAGACACAATAGAACGAAGTGCAATAAAATGTGGTATGCTTGTACTTACCATAAAGCAGAACTAATATTCTCCGAAAATGTTGCTTGTCAGTCATGTGGCTTCACACACCCCTAGATTACTCCTTATGTCCCTTAAATTGGGAAACTGGCTTTAAATATGTTACCACATTGAGGTAAAATATTTGGATACAATGACATCACCAAAAAAATTAACCATACAATAGCTGGTTAGTTACCTGGTTTTTTAGCATGTTGTAGTAGACTTTTGCCATTTTGGTTTGCCCAGTGTTTTTAAGTTGATGATTTCATATATTATTAGTCCCACTTTCCAGAAAACTTACATCCTTAGTCTCTCTTGCAGCTGGGAAATAGGCTTGTGACCTAGGTTTGACCGGTCAGTTACACGGAGTGAGACTTGTATACAGAAGTGAGCATTGTGAGCAATCATGTATAGTTGAATTTGATGACCTGGTGATCATGTTAACAAAGGTGTTTGGTTTTTAAGGAGTGGCAATGTCAGGGCTTGTGGAATTCAGTCTGAAGTTTGTAGGTGCTCAGTGATGGTGGCAGTGTGTGTGTGTATTTTTTGCTGTTTACCTTCCTTCGTTTTCTCTGATTATCTGGGATTTATGGTTAGATGTCTTATGTTAATTTTGGAATATTTTTGGCCATTATCTCTTCAAATATTTCTTCATTCTCATTCTCTTCCCTTTTTGTGGTCCAAATTACCACTGTGTTCAAAAATTTGATATTGTCCCACAGATCCTGAATATTCTGTTTTTCTTCCACCACTATTTTCTCTCAGTGTTTTGGGATAATTTATATTGACCTATCTTCAAGTTCACTGATTTTTTCCTTGGCTGAGTTGAGTCTACTGATGAGCCATTGAAGGCATTCTTTATCTGTCTAAACTGTTCTTTCTTAGAGTTTCGATCTCTCTACTGAAGTTACATTGTCCGTGTTGTTCTCCTTTTGGGTTAGAGCCCACAACATATATAGTATTTCACATTTAATTTTAGATATTTTCAACATCTGTTTAATTCTGTGTCTGTTTCTGATAAGTTCTTTGTCTTTTCTCAGTGCTTTTTTTCTTTGCCTTTTTTAATACCTTGTGATTTTTTTGCTGCTGTTGCAAGGCTGACTTACTGTGTAGAACACTAGAGACTGAGGTATATAATTTATGTCTCTGTAAATGGGCATGTCTTTCCTTCTGTTAGGCCTTTAGTGCTGGGATTTGAATTAATCTAGTTAGGAGTTGGGCTGGGTTTGAGGGTTTTTTTGTTGTGGTTACTCTCAGTATACTTCAGTCTTCAAATTCTCTGAGGGGTACTTTGTGATTAGGGTGGGAGTTGGTTTACCAGAACAGTATATGTTCAATTTTAAATTTCATGTCTCCCCTCTAAACTGTGCCTTAGTGAGGGTCTCTTTACATGTTCTCAGTTTTTTTCCTGTCTCTCTCCCAGTAGGATTCTGCTGTTACTGTTTCTGGAAGTTTGTTAGCTTGGAGAAGGGGAGGAGTGGTTGGGTATGGTCTCTGTTGTTCTGATTAAGCTTCAGATTTAGGCCTGAGTCCCAGGATCTTGCCCCTTCCCTGGCTGTTCTGGTGGGCTCTGTGGAATCCTGCCCCTCTCCCAGGAGTAGAGTTCCCACTCCTCTTCCCACCTGCTTTGAGTTTTCACCATTGTCTTAAGGGTAGAAGTAATCTGTCTTTTCCTTCACAGACGAAGGCTTGTCTTCCATAGTGGAGATAGGGGAGAAATGATATGAGTGTTGAGTCTTGCCCCTCAGGCCTTGCTGCTGTTCTGTCCCCAGGTCTGCATCACAATGGGCACTCTTCACTCAGGGGTCTTTCCTCTTTGAGTGCCTGGGGTGGGAAGGTTGGTGGAGGAAGACCATGCAGAAGGTTGGGGTCTCCCCAATTTCTACGACCCCTCCCCCCAGTGGTTTTGCACTGTCCTTTCAGCAAGCCACGCCAGCTTTCACCTTTTTGCTAACTATTCTACCTGAACTCCTTTTTGGTGTCCAGTTGGAGTCTACCCTAGGTGAGTACATGGTTGTCTTGTCTCTCCCTGCAGGCACTGTCTCTACTTATTTTTTGAGCTAACTGGTTGCTCTATGTTGGATCTACAAAAAGTCATGAATTTGAAATTAGTTCAGCTCTTTTTCATTGTAAGGGGGTACAGCTATGCTCCTTGTATTTTTTATTTTTTATTTCAGAGTATTGCGGGGGTACACACACTTTGGTTACATGAATGGTGGTCTTCGCACCACCCAAGTCAGAGCTACAAGCGTGCCCATTCCTCAGACACCATTAGGTGTGAGTTTACCTACCCCCTCCACCTCCTTCCCAACTGCTCGACATCCATGAATGTTACTTTCATATGTGCGCATAAGTTTTGATTGATTATTACCAATTTAATGGTGAGTACATGTGGTGTTTGTTTTTCCATTCTTGTGATATTTCACTTTAACATGAGTGTTGACTTACATCTAAGCTTAATTATTATTCCTATCCTCCTGAATAAGACCAAGATTTTAGAATGGATTACTTCTTAACCCTCATCCCCTCTTCCAAGTTAATGTTATTTATACCTTAGTTTTGCCTTGTTTAAGCCACCTTAAACCTATAAAAATAGTGAATATATACTCATCAATGTGTTTTTCAAGTTTCTTTGCTCATTGTTCTTCATTCACTCCATTTCTTTCTTCTTGGTTCAGTTTCCCTCTTTATGAAGAGTGTTCTGAAATATTTAATATTTCTTTCAGTAGGGTCTGTTAATAGTAAACTTGGTATTGATGTTTCTGAAAGTGTCTTTACTTTTTCTCCTGAATGATTGTTGACTTGGGTATAACATTTTGGGTTGACAATTATTTTCCCTGAGAACTTTGACAATGTTATTATTTCGTGTTTTTTCAAGTCTTGTTTGTTAATAAGAAGTACGTAATCATTTTAGTTGTAATTTATTTGTAGGTGAATAATTATCTTTTCTCTTGGGCTATTTTTAAGATTTTTTTTCCTTGTTTCTGATCTGCAGTTTTGTTTTTTTGTTTTTGTTTTTTGCAATATCTCTTGATGTGGATTTTTTAATTTATCTTGGTTTTATTTGGAGTACTCCATTAGTCTGAGGACTCATGATGTTTTCAGTTGTGGAAACAGATCTTCGCCATTATCTTTTTTTTTTTTTTTTTTTTTTTTTTTTTAGACAGAGTCTCACTTTGTTGTCCAGGCTACAGGCTAGAGTGAGTGCCGTGGCGTCAGCCTAGCTCACAGCAACCTCAAACTCCTGGGCTCGAGTGATCCTTCTGCCTCAGCCTCCCGAGTAGCTGGGACTACAGGCATGTGCCACTATGCCCGGCTAATTTTTTATATATATATATAAGTTGGCCAATTAATTTCTTTCTGTTTATAGTAGAGACGGGGTCTCGCTCTTGCTCAGGCTGGTTTTGAACTCCTGACCTTGAGCAATCCGCCCGCCTCGGCCTCCCAAGAGCTAGGATTACAGGCGTGAGCCACAGCGCCCGGCCATTATCTTTTAATATATTGTTTCTCCTCCATTTTCCATTTATGGAGCTATTATTTAGATATGTGTTGGAGTTTTTCATTGTTCCTCCATGTTGCTTGAATTTTCTTTAATATTTTACATTTCTACCTCTTCTGGGTAATTTCCTGACATCTATTTTACAATTCACTAATTTTCTCTTTAGCTGTGTAGTCTATTAATCCATTGTGAAAATAAGTAATTCAGAATCTAAGCTGTTGGAATTCTTAAATTACTTTGACCTTAAAGGAATGTGATTTTTGGGCCTGAGTCACAGCACAGGACAGGCAGTTATAACCTTTCTCTAATTATAGATTAGCCTTCTTCCTTACTTGCATTGTTTTGTAAAATGTTATAAATGACTAAAGGGTGGTAGGGAAGACCCCTTCCCTCTTTACTGTTGATCCTTATTATGGATTAACTTCTCTCTTCTTTCTCTCACATAAAGACATTGTCTTAAGATGGAATGTTAAATATACTCTTTTAAATTGGAAAGGAAATGAAAACAAGCCAGAAGGAAAAGAAAACAAACTGTAACTAGTTAAATTGTTATAACTCATAAACCAACTTTGAATAGAAAATGTTATAATCCTATTAAACTTCTTTGTTTTCTGCCCATATAAGCAAGAACTTAACTTTTAACTTTGGAATACTGACTCCATTTCTCTGGAGTCTGTGTCTCCCAAACAGCTATTCCAAGCTTTTCACTTGAATAAACTCCTTAAAACTGGATCTGATTCTTTCAGTTATTTCAGGTTGACATATTGAAGGTGTCACTAAAAACATTTGCTTATATTCTTAAATTTAAGAATTTATCTCTTTCATTTTCTTTCAGATTTGCTTTTTGATTTTCATAAGGGCATTTTCTTTTCTATGAACATTTAAAAATACAGTTATAAGTCTCCTTAGGATTATTTTCTTAGCTATAGTTCTTGAGGAATGAAATTTCTCATCTCTCATCCCTCCTTTCCTCCAAATTTTTTGCTTATTTCTTTGTGTAGTTTGCAATATTTGACAATTTGGGAATTGTTTGCCTGTGCCTGGGTTGTGAGATGCTCCTTTGGGTGGTTTTGCATGTGTCTCCAATGGGACCCTTTGGGCTCACTGCTTCTGGAGAATTTCTGATCTATTCTCAGATGGTTCTCTTTATTTATTTTTTTTTTTTTGAGACAAAGTCTCACTTTGTTGCCCAGGCTAGAATGCCGTGGCATCAGCTTAGCTCACAGCAACCTCCAACTCCAACTCAAGCAATCCTTCTGCCTCAGCCTTCTGAGTAGTTGGGACCACAGGCATTCGCCACCATGCCTGGCTAATTTTTTCTATATATTTTTAGTTGGCCAATTAATTTCTTTCTATTTTTAGTAGAGACGGGGGTCTCACTCCTGCTCAGGCTGGTTTCAAACTCCTGACCTTGAGTGATCCTCCCACCTCAGCCTCCCAGAGTGCTAGGATTACAGGCATGAGCCACCACACCCTACCTCAGATGGTTCTCTTGATAAACTGAGAGTAGTGTAAATTTGGACTCCATATTTGTGTAGAGCAAGGACTTGGGTTTTCCCTTCTGCTTTGGTCACTCTTTCTATGTACAGTTCTGGGCTGGTATATATAGCTTTTCTTTTTTCTTTTTCACCCAAGAACAGCCCTTTGTGATTTTTGGCTTCATGCTATTGGTTCACCTCCACCTTCTTTCCCATGCACAGACTTGAGGCAACTTCTCCATTTTCCTGGTCCTGTAATTTTTTAAGTTTGCAGCCGTTGGTGTAGAAGGCAGGAGTGAGCAGATTTTTGTCCTGGGAAGAATCTCATTTAATAGGGAGTAGTTCAACCAATTAAGAACCAGGAAGTAGTTATAACCACAGGCATCCTCTAACTTGAACAGGTTATTTACCAAAAGTTCATTTAGATGTTGATTGTGTAGAGAGCACACTTCACATTATCTGACAGGAACTATGTTACTAAAAAACTGGATTAGTTTCCAGGTAAACCTCAGGAGTCTCTCCTTCCCGTTAATTGCAGTTGAAATTCCTATGGACTTATGAATTCTTTTGGAGTGTAATCAGCATAAAGTAGGTGATTTCTGTTGGAAGGTGCATTTAACATTCTCAGTGCAGAGGCAGTGTGGTGGTTTACAACCTCAGTTGGTTTTCCCTGATGTGACCTGCCAGCTACCAGTACCTGTTAGTTGTTACAAACCCTAGCCACTGTTTTCAAACCTGCCACTCATACTCAGCACATGACCTTGCTTCCACTTCACTGAGAACCTTGAGCCTTCTGGTTAGTTGATTTTCTTCAGCTTCTGGCTCCATTTACAAACTTATCAGCCCCTCCCTCCCCAGATCTGTCCTTTCCTCCTGCCTCAGAGGATGAGATGCTTCTGCTGTTTGAGGCCAGTCCCTTGCCAAGGGAACTCAGCTTTGCTACTTCTTCTTTGGCAATCTTTTTCCACCAGCGTTCCCTCTCTTTCTTCCCTCCTGTTCCCAGCGGTTCTCAATTTGAGGGGGTAGACTTTGCCCCCAGGGGACGTTTGGCAATGTCTAGAGACATTGGTTGTTTCAACTGAGGGGTGGTGGTGATTTGTGTACTGCTGGCATCTAGTGGGTAGAGGCCAGCGATGCTGCTAAACATCCTACAGTGCAAAGAACAGTTCCCACAGTAAAGAATTACCTGGTCCAAAATGTCAGTGGTGTTGATATTGAGTAACCTTGCTGCTTCCACAGGGTCTCACTTTTGATCCCTTTGTTTTTCTCTGCCCATTACGTTATTCCTAAGAAACCTTCCCTGAACCAGATGTCCACTCTTCTCCTAGCTACCTAACCTCCTTCCTTTCTCACCTAAACTTCTGAAAGAAGTGGTCTATACATAATCTGCCTGTCTATTTCTCATTCACTTCTCAAACTTCAGCTGTTGCTTTCTGGCTTCCCACCACCATTACTGCTTAAACTCTTTTTGCTGAGATTGCCTGTGACTTCTTTTGTGCTGCATCGAGTGGATTCATTTAGTCCTAATTTTACTTGACATTTTTGTTGCTCCTGACACTATTAATCACTATCTCCTTGAACCAGTGTATTCTGTTACCATCCCCGTTCTCCATGCCCTTCTCTTATATTTCTTTGTCTGCCTGAACTCCCACTAATCTACTTACTCCTTACATAATACTGTTACCTGGGTTTGACTTCTTAGCCAACGGCTATCATAGGTCATTGTCTCCATAAAGTACCTCAGTTACACCCAGAATTTCAGTTCTACTTATTAGGTTATTAAGTGTAGAGTGTCAGATTTCCTTAAGTACTAAGTTTGACGGTTGATATCTCTGACATTTCACTTTAACACTTCTCTCTTTTTTTTTTAAATTATTGTGAAGGTACATCCTCATTCTTTCAAACACACAGTTTGGCTTGTGATTATCTTTCAATTTTCTTAGAATAATTTTTGTGAAACCATGGATAAGTCTAAAATTTGTGCTATTTTTGAATATGAGTTCCGTCATGGAATCAATGCAGCACAGACAGCTAGAAATATCAACGAAGTGTTTGGGCAGGATGTGGCTGATGAACACACAATACATTGATGGTTTGAGAAGTTCTATTCTGATTATTTTAATCTTGAAAATGAGTCATGTGGGTGACCTGAGACCAGGGTGGATAATGATGAGCTGAAAGCTATAGTGGAAGTGAATCCATCTCCACCTATGCATCAATTAGCAGAAAGGTTTTACATTACTATTCCAACAACATTGGACTATTTGAAACAAATTGGCAAGGTAAAGAAGCTGGATAGATGGGTACCACTTGAATTAAATGAGTGACAGAAGAGAAATCATCTAGAAGCTTGCCTTTCTTTGTTGTCACAACATAAAGGCAAACCATTTCTACACTGTACTTTTATGTGTGATGAAAAATGGAATTCTCTTTGACAATCACAAGCGTTTGGCACAATAGTTGAATAAAGATGAAGTGCTGAAACACAGTCCAAAACCAAATATTCATCCAAAAAAGCTAATGGTGTCTGTTTGGCAGTTCAGCACTGGTATTATCCACTACAGCTTCATGAAACCTGGTTAGTTGATTACAGTGGATGTCTACTGCAACCAATTGGATAAAATGATGAGGATGCTTGTGATTAAGCAGCTGAGATTGGTTAAGAAAGACAGCCAGTCCTCTTGCAAGACAACGCTGGACCACATGTCTCACAATCAATGCTGCTCAAACTACAGAGGCTGGACTTGGAAACTCTCTGTCAGCCACTATATTCACCAGACCTTGCACCAACTGACTACCACTTCTTCCAGGCTTTGGACCACTTCTTGCAAAGAAAAATGTTTAGTTTTCAATGAGCTGTGGAAAATGCCTTTTGCAATTTCATCACTACTTGCTCTCCAGGCTTCTTCGATGCTGGCGTAAACAAGCTACTGTTAAGATGGGAAAACTGTGTTGATAGTTTAGGTGTATACGTTTTGATTAATTGTACTGCTTTTTGTTTGAGATACAATAAACTAAACTTCTGCCTGGAAATTGGACATTTCATATTTAATGACCTTATATATGCAGATATTTTTCTAAATTTCTAAATTTTTCCCTGACTTTTCCCTGCAAGCTTTAGACTCAGGTTAAATAAACTGCTGGAAATCTCCACCTGAATATTCCACAGGTATCTTACATTCAGCATGTCCATTGTGAAGTACATCATCCTATTTTCAAACATTTTTTTAAAAGTTCCCCAGTCTTTGTTAATAATTCTGTAATCTACCCAGGCTCCCAAGATAGATAGTTGGGTCTTGTCCAACTCAGATATATTATCTACAGTTGCCTGTATGATATAAAATGTGATTTTGATCATATCACTGAGCCACTTGAAAGTCTACACTGGTGCTGTCTTGCTAACAGGAGAGAAAATAGAAAGACTGAATTCCTTTTATGTGGCCCATCAGGCTCTCCTTCATGTGTTCTCTGCCCACCTACCTCTCCAGCCTCGCATCCTTTCCCTGTCTGCCTCAACATTATGCTCCAGCATGTATAGTTCCCTATAAAATTTTGTTTCAAACATGATATCTTTGTTTATGTGCTCTCCATTGCCTGGAATGCAATATTTTTCTATGGAGTATGTGGGTTGCTTGCCTCTTCTAGTGGTAGGATTCCCCATTCCTCATGGAAGCTACAGTTAATTGGCATCTTGCTCCACTTCTCTGGCCTCAACATTATTGAGGAGTATTCCTCATCTGAATTATCATTTCAGAGAGTTAGGATTGGGTAAATACTGGCATTCATCCTGCTCAAAGAAGGTAGGGAAGGGGGCACTGGCTAAGGTGTTTCATAGCCCTTCAGTTATGTAGCTTACTACTAGCCATTTCTTTTCTCAATCCCTGCTGCCTCTAATTTTATTATCTTTCAAGGATTCTTCTGGAAAAATGTATCTTTTTGAGGGAGAGCTTCTTTTCTGTGTCTGTATGAAGTTTTGGATTCTTCAGCTCTATTGGGTTTTGCCATCTATTCCATTTTAACCTGCTTCATAGCTCCTTGGAATTCCTCATTGATCTATCTGCTTGGAGCACCTGTTAGACTCCCAGGGCTGCTCTGGATTTATTTTTATGTTTTTCTTATTTCATTGGGTTTTAGTGTGGGAGGAAAGGTAAACATGTGTGTTTAAAGTTTAACTATTTTAAAGTAGAACTTCGGTGCCCTTTACCTCATGTGGATTTCCCCTTTTTCTATATTGTACACATCATGGCCAAGAATGTTTTTTAAAGTAAATCCTTGTGTACACTTTTGAGCATTTTCTTAAGACACTGGCCTTATATCCCCCTTGAGAATCACTGGGGATGATAGTAGATGACTCACATGGGAGTGTGCCACACCTGTGAAGAATATAGAGGAAACACTGCTGATTTGCCTGAGGGAAATGTTACCTGTTAAAAATGTTTATCCTATTGGTCAATTTGGCCAAAAGATTTCTCATTATTGTTTTTGTTGTATTTCTAAAATTACTAGTAAGATTGAACATTTACAAGAGTCAGTTATTGGCCATTTATATTTTTCCTGCATTTTCTTTTCATGTTAATGACGGGTTTTTTTTTCCCTTAATACCCTTCTGTAGGGTTTCCTTAATTCTTTCAACGCGAAATAAGCAAACACTGCCAAATGTAAGATATCTTGCTTGTTCGTTTTTTTAGGTTTAGATTTATTATGATCTGATTCTTAGAAAATGAAAATTTACTCTTGGTTTTTTTGATTAATAATACATACCTCATAAGGTGGCTGTGAAAATTAAATGAAATAACATAGGTGAAGTGCCCAACGCAGTGCTTGGTACATAACAGGCAGCAGTAAATATTAGTTTCTTTTGTTCGTTCTTTCTTGTTTGCCAGATTATTAAAATTACTACAGTACTCTGTACCTTAGAGAGAAAAATCACATGTGTTTACTGAACCCTTGTTAAATGAAGGGCAGTATGCTAAATACCTTGAAGGAGACGGAGATGTTTAAGGCTGCTTCCTGTCCAGGGATAAATATTAGCTTACTATATATATTTTTGCATTTCTAGGCTTTTTTTTTTTAACATGCTGTTCTGAAAACCTTTCAGTCTTTGAAGTGTGTTATTTTATTTGAGCACAGAACACTTTAAAGGTTGTCTTACCACATTCAATCCATTACATCTCTATGAGAGTAGTTATTAGCTTCATTTTATAGATGGGGTCCCTGGAAGGTGATCTGCCCTGCTTCTGGCAGGAATAAAAATAGGGTATATTGGGATGTTGAAAATGCTAACCATTGTATTTCCAACCTCAGTAGGTGTTGAATAAATATGTGTTGGATGAATGAATAATCTTTTATTAAATGGTATGTTAAGCCAATTCCTAAATCTTATCTCTACTTATTGTTTTATTCACTCTCCTTTATATTTTATCTGACTAAATTAAGCATTAAAATTCAATGGTTGGTAGGGAGGACAGTGGCATTTGGAAGACAGATACCCACACTGTTTTAGTCATAATGAAAAAAGGTTATGAGAGAAGACTGATGTACTGATACTGATTGTATTTGCCAATTTAACCTTTTGCCTTGATCCTGATTCTTTGCAAGACTACCTTTCTGGTTTCTGTAACAGATGCAAGGGGCTTCCCAAGTTTGGGGCCAGAGTAAATGGCCCAGTTTGTTGCACTCTGAGGATGACTGTGTTAATAGATTTTTTTTTTCATTTTAATTTCTGGTAAAGTAGGAAAAATTAACAATTATAATTAGGCTCAGAGACTTGAGGGGAAAACTTTATAGATGGATGAATTAGCAGATATACAAACTTTAATGGAATAAGTGATTACTATCTCAGTTTATTCTGTGGTCAGCTTTTTGTAGTTGGCCCTTTTGGATAGTAAAATAAGATCTTTTAGTAAATATGATGTGACCCTGTATAGTATTGGAGGTGGGGGTGCAGAGAGTAAGTAGTATTAACACTAATACTACTGTTTTTCTCACACAACTTAACTGTAACTCAACCCATTTTTCCAGACCTACTTCAAATCTTATCTCCTGTGTAAAACAACCTCCCAGTCTGAAACGAGTGCTCTTTTCTTTGAATATTTATAGCCATTTTGATTTGTGTAGTTCATTTGGTAATCATGAAGCTGAATTGTCTCATCTTGCCTGTTGTCTTGATATAGTCCTTTTTTGTTTTTAAGACCAGGTCTCACTCTGTCACCAAGAGTGGAGTACAATGGCATGATCATAGCTCACTGCAGCCTTGAACCTCCTGTGCTCAAGTGATCCTCCTGCCTCAGAATCCCGAGTAGCTGGCACTACAGGAACGCACTACTTCGCTCAGCTAATTTCTTTCTTGATTTTGTAGAGATGGGGTATAGTTATGTTGCTCAGGTTGGTGCTGGTCTCAAACTCTGGCCTCAAGCAGTCCTTCTGCCTTGGCCTCCCAAAGTGCTGGGATTACAGGTGTGAGCCATCACACCTGGCTAATATATTACTTTGACTCTTGAGATGTTTAACTCTTAATGAAACCAGCAAACATTTATTGAACACCTATACTGTCCTAATCTCTGAACATAAAGTTTTCATGTGTTAATTCCAGTTTTCACAATTGGATTGTAAGATATGTTAAGGAAAAGACCATGATGTGTACTTATGGTTTCATGAAAGATTCCTTTATACATAATAAAATGTGGCAGTGGGTGATTAGTTGATGCATCATTAATATTAAAATTGAGTTTAATATATCATTTGCCTTTTTAGAACCAGTCTAGCACTTGTCTGTGATAACTAGATTTTTATTAAAATTGGTCCATATATATTTTTTTCTTCTGTTTGTTTTCAGATATTTTAACTTATTTCCTACTTATTTCTCCTCTATCTAGGTAGAAATACTATCTTTCCTTAAATTACTTAGCCTTGGATTTTCACTGATCCTTTTGAAAAACCGACCATTTCACATGCATGTTGTCTTCGTAAAATCTATCTCTGCAATGATTTATTGAGATAGTTTTGTTTTACATTTTGAGCATTAAGATCAAAAGAAGAAAATAATAGAATTTTCATTATTTATAGTGAATTTGGTCTTAAAAATGGTTTGAGGTTAAAACCAATAGCAGTCTAGCACCAGTTGAGAGTATTTTGAAGAGGCATCATTAGCACTCTTAGGGCTTTTCCCAGGAGGTGGCCATTTGTGGGGATCTGAAGGAATAGTGTCAGCAGGATGTTTCTCCTGGGAGCCCCCTTATTTGATGGATTGGAGTCAATAATTGGAAAATTAATTTTAAAAGCTGGTAAAGCTTTGAGTTGAGTAAGAATGCACATACAAATATTTTGCCATAAAGCATATGTTTCTTTGCCAGTATTTTGATGTAGGTCCAAGGCCTGTTTCAGGTGACTGAGGTTCAGTGTCACCTTTCTTATATAATCCATCTTATCTGTGCAGTAGGCCCAATTTTGACTTCTTAAAAGTGGAACAGTAGTTTAGATAACCTATGAAACCATCTAGTGCAGAATGATAGATTTTTAGTTTCTGCTGTCTTTTAACATGATCTAATGTACTTCTAATTTGACAGCCACATTTTTAAAGTGACTCATCACCTTTGTTGAATCTTGCCAAAGCATCCAACATAATTTTTACAGAAATGGCAACTTTCTTTTAATTGGTTTGTATACTGTTTAATTGAAAAACATGTAATGACTATTATAAGAGGAATTGACAGTTTTGGGGAAGAAATGCAACTGACTTTTGGATGTTAAGCATGTAGTGCAATTTAAGGGAGCAGAAATGTGAGATCGAACTAAACAGTTGTCTATTAGCCAAAAACATTTGTACTATTGGTATCAGCCAGTCTGTTTTATAGAGGCAATGGGGAGTTGGTAACTGTTATGTCTAGAAGAGACTTGCTGGAGGCCAATACGACTTGAGTACACAGTGCAGATGGGCTTTTGTAATGCAATTTATACTTTTCAAAAAGTCAATTTTCCATGAATAACATACTTTTTAAAACAATATAACAAAAGATAACTGTTATTCAGAATGGAGAAAATTACTCTGTTCACCTTAAGATAAGATCTCTGTGAAGCCTTTTCCCCAAGTAGAGTTTCCCCCCTTCTCCCTAGTCCTTGGTAGTTTCTACCTCTTCTGGACATATAAAGCACCTTGCATATGTAGTCATGTGTCACTTAATGATAGGGATACATTCTGAGAAATGCATCCTTAGACAAGTTAATGGTTGTGGGAAAGTTGGGTTAAGAGTATACTTAACCCAAACCTAGAAGGTATAGCATACTACACACCTAGGCAATATAGTATAGCTTATTGGTCCTAGGCTGCAAGCCTGTATAGTATGTTACTGTACTGAATACTGGAGGCAATTTTTTAACACAATGGTAAGTTTGTATATCTAAACATAGAAAAGATGTAGTAAAAACACGGTATTGTAATCTTAATGGGACCACCTTATGGGACCACCGTTGTATGTGTGGTCCATCATTGACTGATGTTATATATACCACGTGACGGTACCTTTATTTTAGTACTTCTCATATGGGGTTAATTGTCTCATTCACTGTTTCTATAAGCTCTTTCTCTGAGGAACGTTTGTTTACAATGTCTGATCCACAATTGGTGCCCAGCAAATTGAAGGGAGGAGTAATTCTGGTCACTTAAATGGATATCACAACCCAGTCTTGCTGCGATGTAGTTTTCATTGGTGTGCCATCCAAAAATCAAGCTGTCATTATCTATAAATTCAGTCTAGAAAATACTTTGGTATAGTTATATTCCAGGAGTCCTCAAACTTTTTAAACAGGAGGCCAGTTCACTGTCCTTCAGACCGTTAGAGGGCCATTGGAGAGTGCCCCACACATTCCACACATGTGCACTGTGGGCCCAGTATGAGTCAGCTGCTAAGCAGGACAGACAGCGGCGGCAAAAACACCCAGTGGGCTGGATAGATGTCCTCGGCGGGCCACAGTTTGAGGACCCCTGTTAATTGAGTATATTTTATTCCATATGTTGAAGATACTGTTCTATGTCTATATAGTCCTGAGTTTAATAACATATGATTCTTGTCTGTGGACATGTATATTGTTAGTACAGTGGGAATATATAGGGAGGAGAGAATACTTTGAACCTGGAAGAATTTGAGAGACTTTGAGAGTAGATAGGACCTGAACTGGACTGGGAATGGTAACAACAATTAGGGATTTTTGGCCAATATTTACTGCTTTATAGCATTTGATATAGTCAGGACCTCCTTCATACTCTTTTTGCTTTTATGTCACATACTTGTAGTCTTCCTACTTCCATTTCTAGCCTTCTTCCCTTGCAATAGTTTCGTTTTCTTTAACAATCTGCCTTTGGCCATCTTCCCCCTCTTTCTGCCCTTAGTATAATGCTTTATTGTTTTAAGCTTAACCCTATACTTCTGGAAATAACGCTTTTCTCTGTTCTAGACATCCACAACACTTCGTCAATATCCCTCTTACAGCACTTATCATTTCTTTGCACTACAGTTATAGGTGTAATATATCTTCTACTGGCAAGTTGCATCTTTTTAGTTCTTAAAGTGTCTAGTATATAGTTTTCTAAGTAGTAGGCACCACACACTGTCTTAAATTTAGCTGCTTTCCCAAAACTCAGCTCCTCTTCCAGACTTACCTTTTACTGTTCATGGTACTATAGTTCTCCTTTCAGTTACACATGCTGGTCAGCAAGTTCTGCTTCTGTCTCCAAAATATTATTTGTAGCCACACCATTCTTTCCACTCTTGTCATTGCATGCCAATTAAAAAACCAAATATTTAGTGTATATTATGTTCTAAGCACTGTGTAGGTGCTGGGAATACAAATATTGCAGATCCAATCCTTTGTTCTTAGAATACCATTGGGGGACAGAGACATTTATTTTGGCACTTTATTGAGCAAATGTTTATTGAACACTTTCTCTGCACTGGGTACTATTGTAGGCGTGGATGTATTATAGTCAGAGTCCCTTTCCTCAGGCTGCTCGTCTTCAAGGGGAAAACACAGTATTGGATTTCCTCTGTTCCAAGATACACTTTCCTCCCTATGTTTTTGGTATTTCTGAAATGCAAATGAATCTAAACCTTAGCATGTGTGTTTAATGTAGTTTTTTTTCCCCCCCGTCAAGAACTGTTACATTGATGGTGCTTACAACTAGTAAAACCTTCTAATTGGAGAACTATAGTATATCAACGGTAAGTATTATGATGCAAGTGTGTATAGAATTGCACTGTCAAATATTGTAGCTTTTAGCTGCATGCGGCTACTTTAATCATTTGACATCTAAATTATTTATATTTAATTTAAGTTTAAATTAATTAAAATTAAGTAAGATTAAAAGATTCCGTTCTTCAGTTTCACTAGTCACAATTCAGATACCCAATAGCCACATTTGACTAATGGCTACTGTATTAGACTGTGCAGATATAGAGCATTCTCACCATTGCACAATGTTCTGTTAGCACTGGTCTAGAATGTGATTCCACAGTTGCACCTGGAGGGTTGGATAAGCTTTACTTGGTTACTTCCTGACATTATTATTACATGTATTTTTTTTCCTTTGAGCAGGTCAGGGAACTTCTTTTCTTTTTTTCTTTTCCTTCTGTCTGGTTTTACTAGGGCCTGGAACAGTATATAGTCAAGGTACCCAGAAAAGAAACTACTGTAACATTAAAGAGTTTGGAGAAAAGGAAGACAGGCTCCACATTGTCATAACAGGAGATGGCTTAGCTGGCCTTATTCAACATGTATCCCGGTGTACTTTTTTTTTTTTTTTTAAAGAATTTATTTATTTTTTGGAGAGAGTCTTGTTCTGTTGCCTGGGCTAGAGTGCCATGGCATCAGCCTAGCTCATAACAGCCTTAAACTCCTGGGCTTAAGTAATCCTTCTGCCTCAGCCTCCCAAGTAGCAGGGACCACAGGCATGCACCACCATGCCCGGCTAATTTTTTCTGTGTATTTTTAGTTGTCCAGCTAATTTCTTTCTATTTTTAGTAGAGATGGAGTCTTGTTCTTGCTCAGGCTGAGCTCGAACTGACCTCAAGCAATCCTTGCGCCTTGACCTCCCAGAGTGCTAGGATTACAGGCATGAGCCACCGCACCCAGCCCTGGTGTACTTTTTTTTTTTCTCCCAACCCTCTGGTATACTTTTTTTAAAGAGTGTTTTTAAAACAAATTTCATCACATTCAGAATTTAAGAACTTTTACCTAGGTTCTTATTACTTATCAAGTGGGATTCAAGAAAGCCTGTAATGTTAGAAGGCTATAGTTTGGTGAGATGCACCATAATCAAATTTTCCAAGTTTCTAAATTTGGTATTTGAAGTACTACCTGCAATTTCTTAGGGAAGATATAGTTGGATATGATAGAAATATTTATGTGAATGATTCACTCTCAAGAATTTATTTCTCATTTGGTGAGTGCGGTTTGCAATGATTAGAGCAAAAGTTTCCTGAATCTTTTTCTTATTTCCATTTTATTGTATGGTAAACCACAATTTATCCATTCTTTTGTTAATAAATATGTAGGTGGTTTCCTGTTATTTGGCTAACAAATAAAACTACTGTGAATGTTTTCGTACACAAATCTTTGGTGGGCAAATGCTTTTATTTCTTTTGGATACATAGCTAGGTGGGAGGGAAATTGCCAGGCCATAGCCTATGTCCATAATGCTGAACAGTTTTCTAAAGTGGCTGTAGCAATTTATGTTGCTTTCTTTTTGGCACTACAAAAGATCAAAGTTTGTTATCCATTCATTTTTACTATTTGAGTATTTATTTCCCCAAGTCTGTGTGAATTAAGTCATTAATCACCAAGTGTTACAGACCTTTGGGATCATTTACAAATCTGAAGATAATACAGACCTATTGTGTCATTCAAATGGCCTTAAAAGAATATAGAAACTAAATATTCTATCTCTCCCTTAGTTGGCAATCTTGATTGACATTCAAGATACATCAGCTTTGAAGAAACTTGTTCCTGCCTTTGTAAATTGATTGTGTTGATTGCTGGGATCCTGTTGCTCTCTGCTATGGGAACTAGTGCCTGTCATTGATAGCACTAGCTACTGTTAGAGAGTTTATAGTGTGAAGTGTATAATAGACTAAAGAACAAGGCCCTTTTGAAAGTTTAATTCAGCTTAGTTCAGCATAATAAGTCAACAAGTTTCAAACTGAGTTTTTGATGTTTCCAAGGTTCTGTCCTAGGCATTTCTGTGTCCAAAGACTAATAAGAATGAATCTCCTAACCCCAAGACCTTGTCTGATGGGGATAGGTGGCACATGTAATGATACAAAACCAGCTATAATTGTTACTAGAATTGAAATAAAGTGCTGTGGGGCTTCCATATCACATCTTATTTGGGTTACAGAGAGGGAAATGTATCCCTGTAAGGCTTCATGGAGGGGAATGGTGTATGAGGTCAGTCTTGAAAAGATTTCAGTTGTGGTTGTTAGTATGTGCCATGTGAAGGGAATTGCTTGATGGAGTCATGAAGCAGAAAAGGATAATTTATACCAAGTGTTTCTTAGACTGTGATCCCCAGACCAGCAGCATTGGCATCACCCAAAAAACTTGTTAGAAATGCAAATCCTTGGGCTCCACTCCAGACCTACTGATCCAGAAACTGTGGGAAATCTGGGAAATCCCAGAAATCTAGATTTTTAACAAGCCCTTTAGGTGATTGTGATGTGCAAAGAAATATAAAACCATTGGTCTACACTTACCTGGTTAGAGAATAGTAAGATGCCCTTGGTTGGGGAGTCAGGTGTGAGAAAGGGAGTGATGAGAACAAAAAGGCAGGGGCCTTCTTGCAGAGACCTGAAGTACAAGGGTGTGAACATATAGGGGTTGGGGAACCCGCACAATGAAGGAAGGGACATCCTAGGAGCTTATTTTAGGAAGAGTAAGATGACAGACTTTTGGGAGGTAAATTAAAACTAAAAGATATTGGAAGCGGTGGGGTAGGTTAGGGGAGGGGGAGCCTTGGGAATTGCAAGGAGACCACTGCCAGGGGGCAGCTTGGATGAGCAAGCCTGGGCAGCTGGCTGGCCAAGTGTTAGGAAAGAGGTCACAGCCTCAGAAGCAGCTGAGAGTTTGAATCCAGGTGTTGGGAGAGAATGGTAGTGCCTTCAGAAGCAGTGTAGGCAGAAGGTGGAGATGCTACATGGTGCAGGAGTGGGATATGGAGAAGAGGATGTTTTCTACAAATAATAGCTTCTCTCCGGAATTGATACAAGCTCAGTGTAAGAAATTCAGATACTTGAGGGAAAGTGAAGAAGAAAGGAGAATTGCCTCAAATACCACTTTCAGAGATTAGCAAAACATTTTTCTGTTTAAATATTTATAAGTATACATTTATTTACTTAAACTCAGCTTTGTATAAATAGAATTATACAATTCTGCAACCAAAATTTCTTAGACAAATTGATCTTGAATACGCCAGTGTTCTACACATGGAAGAGTATATACTCAGCTCAGTGTGTGTTTGGAAATTGGTGGATTTTCTATTTGGGAAACAGAATGTTTATACAAGCAGCTAATTGGTAAAGATTGCAATCTCATTTTGCATGGTCATAAAAACATCCTGTCCACATCAGTTGTTACAGAGGAAATCTGGGACAAAACAGTCTGAGATGCCTGGTGTTCCATTAGTCTGGGGAGAAGAACTCCAAGTACATTTAGGAAAAGATGAAGCACTGGTGGCTTTTATTAGAATAATAAGGTTATTCTGGTGTCTTATAAGAGCCAATTAATATTGGACATAAAACAGTCTCATTACGTAGGTCAATACCAAGTTCTAAAGTTCTCCTTTTGAATAGGCAGCTAGCTACTAGTGAATCTCTTAAGCACCAAGCAAAGATATGCAATAGTTTGGGCATTTCTTAGTTTTGTAAAAAAGTTTTTTCAGTGGTAAGATTATACCGTCTTCTATAGTATGATTATTTTTCTTAAGAAATTTTGGCCAGAAACCTTTATATTCCTACCTACTGTGAATATGAGTTCACATTTTCCCATACCTATGAGAAAGCACTAGATATTTTTCAGTTACTTTAATCATTACAAATCTGATAGGTTAAAAATGATTTCTTATTTTTGTTTTTTATCCATTACTAGTGAGATTGAACAGCTTTTCATAGGTTTATTAGATGTATAACTTTTGTGAGAGGACTGTTAATTTCTATTCTTTGCCTGTTTTCTCTTTGGGTGTTTATATTGATTTGTAAAATGTGAACATATTAAGGATATTCAAACTTTTCTCTTTTTTTTTACCATTTGGTAGATTAAGAGGTGTACATATTCATTGATTTTTTTAAAATTCTTTTATAGCGAAGCATGACAAACAATAAGGTATAGAAGACATCAGTGTAATATCACGAAGCCAATACTAAGGTAACTTGACCCAAGTGATGACATAAGCATTGCAAAACTCTGGAAGTCAGTGGTGTACCAACCGCTAGGGTAATGGGTGAGGTCTGCTGCAGGCTCAAGCAGTAACAGAGTGCGTTTTCTATAGGGAATTTAAAATCAGTAAATTATTGACTAAAGTTGATCTGCTTTTTATCATCATCATGTATTGACCATTTAAAAAATGTCTATGCGTGTATAATATCTACCTTGTGGCTTAACTGTTAACTCTCTTTTTGACAAATAGAAGTTCTTAATTTTAGTGTAGTCCAATTTATCTCTCTTTTCCTTTATGATAGGTACTTGCTGTATCCACAAAGAGATGTTCTTCTATATTATCTTTAGGAGCTTTATTGCTTTGACTTTTACATTTTGATGAGTAATCTACCTGAAATTATATTTATGTATGGTGTAAGTTGGAGGTCAAGTTTAATTTTGTTTTCCTTTATGGATACCCAAATGACAGTATTATGTATTGAAAATATCTAATCTGCAGTGCCAACTTTGTTGTACAAATATCCATGTGTGATCTGTTTCTGGGCTTTCTGTTCATCTGTTTGTCTAATATACTGTCTTAATGACTGAGCCTTATACTGTCTTGATATCCAGAGAGTCTTTTCGTTTTACTTCTTCAGGGGTGTCTTGTTTGCCTTAAGTATTTGTACTTTCGTATACATTTTTAAATCAGCCTGTTAATTTTCATAAAAAACTTGTTAGGATTGATTGGGATTCTGTTGGGTCTCTAGATCAATTCAGATAAGAACTGACATCTTTACAGTGTTAAATCTCAAGAACATGGAATATTTTTAGGTCTCCTTTAATTTTTAAAAGTACTATTTTTTATAGCTTTCTATATAGAGATTTTCTACTTTTTCTAGGACTTTTATATTTTTTGATGGTATTATAAATGGTATTAAACATTTATTTTCTAACTTTATTGCTGGTGTATAGAAATACCATTGGTTTTTGGATATTAACTTTTGTATCCCTCAGCTTTGATAAATTAATTTTTTCTACCAGTTTATTTTTAGATTATTTTGGATTTTGTGTGTGCAATCTATATAAAATGGTAAGTTTGTCATTCTCAGCTCCCACATTTTTGTTTAGATTTCTACTTGTTCTCAGTGGATTTGTCTGAATTATATGTAGTCAGCATTATTGGAAGCAGAAAGTCTTCCTAACTGAAAAATTAAAACTGCCTCCCACTCTCATTTCTGAATTCTTTGAATTAAAACCCAAATCTCTAGTTGCCTCAGCAGCCATGGGGCCTAGCAAAAGCTAATAGTATCTTTTGAAACAATGCCATAAATGTATCTTTTTTTTTTTTTTTTTTTTTTTTTTTTTGAGACAGAGTCTTGCTTTGTTACCCAGGCTAGAATGAGTGCCATGGCGTCAGCCTAGCTTACAGCAACCTCAAACTCCTGGGCTCAAGCAATCCTCCTACCTCAGCCTCCCAAGTAGCTGGGACTAGAGGCATGCGCCACCATGCCCAGCTAATTTTTTCTATATATATATTAGTTGGCCAATTAATTTCTTTCTGTTTTTAGTAGAGGCAGGGTCTCGCTCTTGCTCAGGCTGGTTTTGAACTCCTGACCTCGAGCAGTCCGCCCACCTCGGCCTCCCAGAGTGCTTGTCATAAATGTTCCTAAAGGCTATATAAACAAATCTTATGAAATCTTTATCTTAAATGTTTAAAATTTAATTTTGATGGTGAGAACTTTTAATGTGTATCTCAAGGACTTATGTATGAAAGCTTATCAGTAGTTAAAAAAATTTCTCCAAGTAATGGAGTCACTAGTGAAGGCATAAGACATCTCTGATCTACCCATTTTTCATAATCATGGTTTTTTTTTTTTTTTTTTTTTTTTTTTTTTGAGACAGAGTCTTGCTTGTTGCCGAGGCTATAGTGAGTGCCGTGGCGTCAGCCTAGCTCACAGCAACCTCAAACTCCTGGGCTCAAGTAATCCTTCTGCCTCAGCCTCCCGAGTAGCTGGGACTACAAGCATGTGCCACCATGCCCAGCTAATTTTTATATATATATATTAGTTGGCCAATTAATTTCTTTCTATTTATAGTAGAGACGGGGTCTCGCTCTTGCTCAGGCTGGTTTCGAACTCCTGACCTCGAGCAATCCGCCCGCCTCGGCCTCCCAGAGAGCTAGGATTACAGGCGTGAGCCACCGCGCCCGGCCTATAATCATGGTTCTTATGAGCCTCCTGCAGGAGGTTACCCAGGGAGCTCTCCACATTTGCAGAGGGCATTGGCTTGCTTGGATAGTGCTGTGGTGCCAGTAGAGATGAACTGAAGGAAGAAACCTGGAAACTCCTTGGGGAAAGAAATGTCATATGAGTGTCAGTATGGAAAGTGTCAGGCAGTGTTTTACAGAGGAAAATTCCAAGGCGACTATTAATTTGTTAAGTTGCAGCTGAGGGATCAGAGTATTGTCATAGGTTGTCATCTAGCAGTGTTGTGATGCTCCTGTGAGCTCAAGGAGTCTGTGGGCTGGTATAGTCAAGGAAGTCAACAAATGCCAAGCAGCCTCAGGAAATAGATTGGAACTTAAAATAGCCCACTGCTGCAGGTTCATCTCCATGAGGGATTCTGATCGTCCTGGTTGTGGCATTTCAACAACAGCATAATGAAGCTGTAGAGATGGACAAGGAAAAGGCAGTTATAATAAGCAAGGGCTCTGTTGACTATTTTGAGAATTATGGGAGTGGGTAAACTAAAGCTGTAACTTTAATTAGTGTTATGGAAAAAAGATTACACCCTCTCCCCTTTTTTGGTCTTTCAGGGCACTTTACATGTCATAGGTGTTTGATTAATGTCAGCTGTGTGTGTTAATGGTCATTAAGACTTTGGAAAACTTTCAGAAGCTATTGCAAGTGATAACTCAAATGTGCTCAGGTTTTTTAATTTTAGTAAATCTAGTGGGTTAAATAATTTTATTCCTCTAGATTAAAAATTTTAAAGTATCAGGTTTAGAGGAAAATCTTATTCTCATTTTGGAGCATGATATATTTGAGTTCAATTAGCAGTTTTCCAATTTGAAAAAAATAGTTATAGCTATAATTTTAATCAGTAAATGAATGGGATGTGAGACTGATTGCAGGTAAGGGAAATTGTGACCTTATGTTAATTAATTCACAGTGTTCTTAGTTTTTTTCAGAATATACTGATACTGTAAGTAAAATTTTTCTTTGTAATAAATGTAAACTAGATGTGAACTCCATAGTAAACTCAAGGATTCTATAGGAAGCCACATAAAGTGCTACTTCTTACTTTTACCAGTGGTGGTTTACTGAATCATTTTATTATATGTGCCTTTCTTGAGTTGGGAATTTATGTAGGGAGCTGAAGAAACCCTTCCCACCCAAAATATAAATTCTATACATTTTGTGGGTAGGGATCCTTTAGTAGGCATGAGTGTTGGCTTTTATATTTATGTATGTTTTTATAGACTGACACCATCTTGTAAAATGGTTGTTCCCAGAGTTTTTCTAGATGGAATAATTTTAAACACACCTTAGGAATCTTCCTTTCAAATAAATTATGAAGTAAATTCTTTTGTAAAACAAGAGTTCATTTATTAGCATGAATATCTCCTAATTTTTCCCCATCCCCAATACATATGCTAGCTACTTCCAGGGTTGAGTTTTCAGATATAATAAATTTTCTTAGTCACAGTAGTGCTTTAAGATTTGTGCCTGAATTTGGTATTTTATTATGGTTCTTAATGGCAGAATGTCTTTTCAATTTTGAGTTGTTTTTATTGTTTTCTATTTTGTTTTTTGTTGGCCTACCCAAAACTTATGTAATTTTGAGTTGTTTTTATGCCTTTGAATGTGGCAGGCTAATTATAGAATATCTAATGTCACAGTCATGAAAGAAATGATAATTTATAAAAGCTGTATGAAAATGTCTGTTAGCCTGTAATGGTGGTTAAGGTCCAAAAGAAACTGAGGAATGTTTAGAAAAGGTGACTTAAAATCATTGAATCAGAGCTACTAGTGTCTAGTTCAGAATTTGAATGCTTAGTATATATTCATTTCTTTTTGGGGAGAAGATATTTCTAATGATTGCTTTATATGTTTTTACATTTTTATAGTTTTAAAATTAGAATTAATGGGATCATTTCAGAGAGGACTTCTTTAAAACTACTAATTTTTAGTCCATTTGTCATTTCTCTTAGCAAGTCCACAAATCACAAATTGATTAAAAGATTGTTTAAAAAATTGAAATATTAACACATTCTTGTTAAAACAGCTTAGAATAAATACTAAAAGTTGTATTATTTAATATGTATTTTTTTACATGCTGTATGTTGAGAAATGATTAAAGATAAAAGTAATGGAGTAGACTTTTAGGAATCAGAAAGAAAGCAAAGAACATTTTGTACATATAGAAGTAAATGGATGAAGTGAACCTGGTTATCTTAGGAAAATTTTAGCTTAGTAGTACCAGCAAAATGGCTTTCAGTGATTAAACTCATTCTGTCAGTACTGCTGGATTATAAATTCATTGCTGAATTTTGAGTGTATTAGGATTCAGTCAGAGAAGTAGAACCACTGTGTTATGGGATAAGGAAAAAATAGTAATGAATAGATCTTCCTGAAGCACTGGTACTGGTTGATAAATCAGAGTCTACTGGGAACATTTTAAGAAGCCAGGTGTGTATAGTCACCAAAGTAGGTATACACGGAACCTCTTTGTGGAGATGTCTGTGGGAGGCTGTTGCCTCTATACAGGTAGCTACTGCCTCTGTGGGTCCACAGCCCACAGCCCAGCACCTGTTGTTGGGTCCTGGGCTATTGTTGGTCAGGTGAGTAGAAGAGCTGGACACAGGGGATGAAAGGAGAGCAAGATCAAGCCGGAAACTGTCAGGTACCTCTGTATTTGTCATCAGCCTGTCTGACCATGAAGACCTTCCAAGAATTTGGCCATCTCTAGTTCCATGTACCTACCATACAGGGAAGGGAATCCTAGGAATCACAGTTCCCAGCTTGACCAAGTGCATAATAGAATAATCCAGTATATTGAGCTTCCCATTTTGAGAATCTCTTTTGGCCTCATGTCATCAATAGATGATGGTGATGTTATAATATTTTGAGCCTCAAGATTTCTATTCCCTTATGGTATTTACTGAGGAATGTTCATATGCTATCATCACTGGAGAACTTAAAATGCTATATTTTGGATAACTTTGTTATTAATGCCATGGCCTTTACCTAATGTATTTATTATATAATTTGTCTACATCTTATTTAGTGACTTTTCTCATTGTTAAAGTTTCACAATCCCTGTAAATGAATCCAAGGTCAGATAATACCATTCCAGTTTTGGAGAGGAAAATGAGTAGAACATTTAAATGTGAGAAACTATATATAGTCTGGTGGATTTGAGTTGAAAATTACCAAGTGTGCTATAAGACTTTCTGTTATCCTTCTGAAATGACAATACTACACTCTGGCAATGGTGAATAAACAGAGATGACCTTTCTCAAGAGATTTTAATTTGCAGACTTCTAGGCTCTTTGAAATATAGAGCATCAAACTTTTATCAGTTAGGCTGATACATTAAGGCAGCAAAATTAAGTGGTTTGCTATTCTCTGACTCCCACGGCATCGTTTGTGTTCTGAGTCTACCTTCTGTCTTCTGCAGTGCAAGTATAACATACATGCCTGCTCGTTTTTTAATTTTTTTAATGGATGATTTGATGAAGTAGGAGAGTTTAGGGCATGATAAAATATAGAAAGTGCTGAAAATAGTTTTCATTTATCTCCTTCATGCAGTCTATCATGTGGGGTTCATTTGTCTCTTTCCCATTTAATTTTTCTTTTTTTCCTCTTTAGGGTTGGAGATTCTCATCTAGTTTCTTTTAAGAACATTCAGTGGTAATAGCTATAATATTCTGAAGAGTTACATGTACTTCTTAGACATGGTGTTAAAATACTTATATTCTAAGTTAGCTTCCAGTATCTGTTCACTTTTAGTATTGTACAGGAATTTTTTTTTTTTTTTTTTTTAAGTAGGCACTTGCCATCCAGGTAAAGACTGCATTTCCCATTCTCCTTTGCGGCCAGGTGTGGGTACAGGATTAAGTCTATCTTCTGTGTTTTTCCCTACAAGGAAAGGAGTTTTACCCTCCCTTTTTTCTCCTTCTCTGTGGCTAGGTTTCAATCAAAATGGTGAGAGCTGAAGGTAGATATCTTGGACTGTGAGATGGACAGTGCTGGAACCACTTACCCAGACTTTTACATGAGAGAGAAATAAACTTCTCTTTTATTTAAGCCAATATTATTTTGGACCTCTCTGTTAGAGCTGCTAAACTAATTATTTAAACATATATTAATGTGATATATTTAACATTATGACAGGCAGTATCTTAAGGAATAGAAACTTGCTCAATAAAACATAAGCACAATGAGGTTTTATTATAAGCACTGTGATATCTCCTGGAATCAATTGCATAGAATAATCAGCCAGTTACTTCTTTTGCCTGTTTCTCAGAATTGTTCTTCTCCAAGTCATTGTCAAATTTCTCATTCATCCAGTTGCAATATTTATTGATGCCTCAAAATAGCAGCCTAAGCCCCTAAGTCTATTGGACCTCTTAGTGTGCTCTCTGTAGCTAAATACTGTCTTGGACTCTGAGTCTGAATTCTCATCTCTCAGAAGGAGAATATGATATGCCCACCTTTGGCCAGGGTTTTCTCTGTAGTCCAATAAATTATGGCCAAGAGGCAATGCCACATGATATGCAGGGGACTAAGATCTGGGAGAATGGATGGAATCTTTTTTTTTTTTTTTTAGTGTGGCTTGGGTAGAAATGAGTGGCATCTTGTCAAGACAAAAACTTAAACAATATTTTTTGGAAATGTGTTAATACTTTCCCCTTACTTTTCAAGTGATTCCTTATTTTTTGTAACATTTGAAAACATAAAAGATTTGAAATATCTTTTATAATTGAAATACAAAAGATTCTAATTTGAAATATTAGAGTAGGCAAGGTCATAAGACCTAAAGTAAAATGCTAACATTAATCAAGAATGTATAGTAATCATGTAAATCCATGAATCATAATATATACCAAGTAGTTTGCTTCTAGATGTTTCCATGAATAAAGGAAAAATAAAACCTACATAGAGCATTTATTTTGTGTGCCATACTGTACACACTGTTGAAGACTATTTACTAGAGTATGTGAGACAAATATTACTATGAATTATATACTTCTTTTTTTTTTTTTTTTTTGAGACAGAGTCTTAGTCTGTTTCCCGGGCTAGAGTGCCATGGCATCAGCCTAGCTCACAGCAACCTCAAACTCCTGGGCTCAAGCAATCCTTCTGCCTCAGCCTCCCGAGTAGCTGGGACTACAGGCATGCACCACCATGCCCGGCTAATTTTTTCTATATATTTTTAGTTGGCCAATTAATTTCTTTCTATTTTTAGTAGAGACAGGGTCTTGCTCTCGCTCAGGCTGGTCTCAAACTCCTGATCTTGAGCGATCCACCTGCCTTGGCCTCACAGAGTGCTAGGATTATAGGCATGAGCCGTCTCGCCTGGCCTGAATTATATACTTCTAAAACAAAAGCCAGGACCCCTTGCTTAGTGATTGTGAAGGTATCTAATATTATTTGATGTTGTTGCCTTGAATAGAGTAGAATGAGATACTGTACAAAAGGTGATGACTTCAGGCAAAAGTTTTGTTCCCCCCACCCCATCATTTCATTTTGGTGTCTTAGTCCAGAAAAATCCAACTTAGAAGTGAAATGTGTGAAACTAACCTTTTACTTCTGACTGACTGTAAAGATGCTTTGTTTAAAACAAAATTTAAATTTCACTTCTTGCCTGATTTAGTCTCTGACATATAGTTTTATGTAAGTTTAAGAATTGTTTTTGGTATTTTTAAAAGACCTGGAGTGGGTAGAGGAGATGGCATATGAAAAGTAGGCCATTAAGGGAACTTTGATTCTAATGAAATAAAATCTCTCCTGATTAACATAATCATTTTTGTTTCTTTGATAGCATCAGTCTAGATTTTGTCCATTTTTTATAAGCCTTTCTAGCAGTGATTATTCATGATCTAGTATGGTAACAAAAATTGTATATGTTAATTATTTCCCTGAAAACCATCCCACTTCCATCTCTGCTGTCACTACCTGAATTAAGGTTCATATTTGTCACCAGGCTTTTTCCAATAATAGCCTGTTTTGCCTGTCTCCAAGTCTCTACCTCCTCCAAACCATCCCCCGTCATTCCCAACAATCCTTTCTGTATTAAGTTTAGTGGTACCACTACCTTCCTTAAAACCTTCAATAATTGCTGATGCATAAGGACCAAAGCAAACACACCTTATAACAATCAACATTCAAACACACCTTATAACAATCAGTATTACAGTCCATCAGTATTACAATCAGTATTACAGTCAAGTCCCTTTTGCAGGATATTAATCAAATTGTTGAAGTCACTTGCCCAAGGTCACGGAGTTAGTAGCAGAAGAAGGTAAAAGTGCAAGTGTTTTGCTGCATAGAAGAAATAACAGAATTGTGAAAATGGAGTCTCTGTTCTTAGGGACCTTAATTTTCTCTCTCTTTTAAATACCAAAAAACTAAGGGACCTTAATTCTTGGTAGTAGAAAGGCAATTCAAGCAGATAGTTCAGGGCTTTGGTATTGACTAGTCTAAAGTTAGTATTGAATGAGTATAAGACAATGAGTATAAGACAATGAATGAAATTTGGAGAACTTGTTGAGCAAATTTTTAAAAGAAGTTGAATAGCATTATCTCATATATTGAAACAATTTCCCATGATGTATTCTTTAAATTTTTACATATTTTAAAGTTTGTAATTTTTAAATAACATTTTAAGAAAATAATTGGAAAAATAGCATCCCTAGTTTTTTTTCTCTCAAATATTATATACATTATTTATAATACATTTGAGCCTTCTAATATTTAGTATTTCATACAAATTAGAATTGGTGGTGGTACTTTAATGTTCCAAATTCAGTCTATTGCCTTTCTTGGAAAGGATGATGCACATAACTACTTTAATGCTTGTGGTTATTCTTATTTTCTAATATCCAAATTTTTAAAAATATGTTATATAGAGCTATGTTTATTCATGTAACAAATTTTAGGTTTTTGTTCCTGCATTATATTCATAAAACAAGTGACATTACAATTCCTTAGTAACTTTTATAGCTCAAGACCAGAAAACTTACATTGATCAAAACTTGAAATCAGAGTTAAACAGTCATACTTGAACAAAGGATAGGTTTCTTGGGTTATTTCCTTTGCAGTTTATCTCTTGCTGTGCTCATTCAAATTTTCTTACTTTTTTGGTTCAATTTTCATGTACTTTGAGGGCTCTCTCATTAGCTGCATATATGTTTATAATTTTTATACCTTCCTGTTGGATTGACCTTTTTATCACTATAAGATGTCCCTGTTTATCTTTAGTAATTGATTTATAATTACCAATTACTGGTTATTGATGGTTATTATTAATAAAGTACATTATTTAGATTTCCTTAGTTTTTACCTAATACTTTTTGTCTTAACATCTATTTTGTCTGATTTGATTTTAATATAGCCATTCCAACTCTCTTACGCATGCTGTATCTTTATCCTTTCACTTTCACCCCATTTGTATCTTTAAATCTAAAATGTTTCTCCTATAGATAGCATATAGTTGGATCTTGTTTTTTTAAATCCAGTCTGACAATCTCTCCCTTTTGATTGGATTGTTTAATCCTTTCACATTTAATATAGTTATTGATATGGTTGGATTTACATCTGTTATTTTGTTTCATATGTTTTTCATGGTCTTTTTATCTCTCTGTTTCTCCTTTACTGTTTTCTATTAAGGGATATTTTCAAGTGTAACATTTTAATTCCTTTAATGATTTTTTTTCCCACTAATTTCTTATTTTCTTAGTGGTTGCTCTAGGGCTTACCATATACATATATATCAGAATCTACTTTAGATTTATGCCAGCTTAATTACAATGAGATATAGAAACATTCCTTCCATATAGTTCTATTCTTTTCTCCTCCTTTTTGTAGTGTTATTATTTTACATATTATGTCTATATATGTTAAAACCTGACAGTAGGTTGTTAAAATTATTATTTTATATAATTTTACTTTTAAAGAAGCTGGGAGAATAAAGGAGAACAAGTATATATTTGTAGTTTGTTACATTAACCTTTTTATTTACCATTTTTGGTTCTCTTCCTGTGAATTTTCTTCCTGTGAATTTGAGTTACCATCTGGTGTCATTTCCTCACTTCAGTACAGCTTTGCTCCCACCCACCTCCCTTGTGCTTTAGTGGGCCTTTTAAAAGAAATCATGTGGATTCACATTACTGTCTAGTGTCACTTGTTTTCAACATGAAAAACTCCCTTTAGTATTTTTTGTAAGGTGGTTCTTCTTGCAGTGAATTCTCTCAAGTTTTTATTTTTCTGGGAATGTCTTTATTTTACCTTCATTTTTGAACCATAGTTTTGTTGGATATGAGATTCTTGGTTGACAGGGTTTTTTTGTTATTTTTTTCTTTCAGCACTTTGAATGTGGCCTCCATTGTTTCTAATCAGGAACCAGCTATTAATCTTACTGAGGATCCCTTGTATGTGACAAGTTGTTTTTATCTTGCTGCTTTCAAGATTTTGTCTTTCAACATTTTGACCATGATGGGTCTAGGTGTGGATCTCTTTGCCCTTTGTCCTACTTGAGGTTTGTTGAGCTTCTTGTACGTGTAGACAGATTTTTCATTAAATTTGACAAGTTTTCGGTCACTATTTCTTTAGTATTTTTTTCTGTTCCTCTCTTCTTCTGATACTCCCAGAAGTTGCTCTAGACTGGGAGCTGTATGTCTCTGTATGTATTAGTCCAAGCTCTCCAGAGAAACAGAACCAACAGAAGATGGAGCTATATATGTATTTAAACACAAACACATATATGATGTTAACCTTGATCATTTGGCTGAGTTAGTGTTTTTCGGTTTCTCCCTTGTAAAACTACTCTTTTCCCCTTTCCATAATGTCCTCTGGAAGAAAGTCACCATGTAGCCCACATTTAAGGAGTATGGAGTTATGCACCACCTCATTAAAGGTAGGGAATCTACATAAATTATTTGGAATTCTACACAAGAGATTTGTCCACTCTCTCCCATTTACCTATTTAACACATTGACTGCCACACTGGGAAAAAAAAAAAGTTTTTTTCCCTGGAGCCCACAGTGTTTTATTATGAAACTAGAATAAAAACTTTGAAAACAAAACGATCCTTTCTAATTTTTTATTGTTTTCTGTGCGTGAGTTACATACAACTTGAAAAAGAGTTCACGTGGCTCCCAAGGTAAAGAGCCGTCTGAGTTACATATGCTTCACGAGGCCCTGGGCTCAAAACTAGCGTGAGTTAAATACAACTTACATGGCAGTTAATGTGTTAATCATTTTTCAATATTATTAAGTACTCATGGATATTTATATTATACTCTGGGTAACGATCTACATCCTGTACTACTTTATTTTGTTGCTCACACTGTTCCTGCTTTGGCTATTGGGAGCCCTTTCAGTTAGCTCATGTGCAACTTTGGCATACCCCATCTTTAAAAAAAAAAATTCCTTTCTGGCACTACAAGATACTTCAGGTTCATCTTGAACATTTTTTGTCCCAGTCCTAGATTCAGCCATTTCACCAAAGAGCTCTGGTTCCTCTTATTGGAAAATGGTATTTGAAACTAGGATCTAGATGCTAGGTGGGCACTAATGAATCTTTTATTTTGATTATTTACTTTTTTATTTCAGAATTTCCATTTGATTCCATTTCCAGTATTCTCAGCCTTCCTTGCTTGAGGTAGAGTTACTTCCCTATGAGTGAGTGGGTGGAGGCAGGGAGCCCATCTTCTCAGTCCTGCTTGCTTGCAATAGAGTTTCTGCAACTTGGAATGGGAGCCTGCAGGGTGGTTGGGAAATGTGAAATGCTGGCAACTTGATGCTGCTGGGGAGAAACTTTTGCTCTAGACTGGGAGCTGAAGTGAGAGGATGCCCTGTCTTGGCTATATTCACTGGGCCTAGAGCTTAGGGTGGAGGTTGGGGACAGGGAGGGCAAGGAAGTAGGGCCTGGGTATCGTTTTTACCAAGGTTGTTTCACTGAGGAGAAGGTACACGTGGGCTCCTCACACTGCTATTTTGGAAGTGCTTCTCCTCTTTGGTTTAATTTTATTGTAATAAATTAACACTTATAGAAACAGTGTTAGGAAAATATATTTCACCTATTCTAAATATTTTTCTTTGCCTCATTATGTTTCCTATATCCTTTGATTGTAATTGATAACACATTTCTTTAGAATTTAGACTCTGTAACTTACCTTCTCTTTGTATTTCTTGACAATGAACCCTCATTTTATTTTCCATAGCTCAGGCAGAATACTTCCATTTATAGTCCTCCAACCATCCCTTTTGTGTGTATATTGTTTCTGTGGTGTCTTTCATGAAACTTCTTACAACTAAAGGTAATTGAAGCACATTTGCTTTTCCTCTAAATCAAATGCTTTGATTTCCTCGAAACAAATTCAGTAATTCTGCTTTTAGATGCTCCTCAATTTGTCAATTCTTGTTTTTTCTTTTTTGGCACAACAGAGTATATTTCACTTTGTATAGTTACTGAGAGGTATCTTTACTTATGTAACAAAATGATCAATAATGGTGATAATGCAATGCAATTTCAGAAGTGATTCTAGATTTATCATAATTCTAATTGTTTAGGCTGAATAGAAAATTTTCCAGTGATATTGTTCAGCTTAATAAAATAACAGTACTTTGTAAATAATTTGTCATTAGAACCAGCAATACTAAAGTATTTCTTGCTTTAAAAATGTTTTATTTTCCTTGATAAAAATATTGCTTGTGACATTTCATGAATCTCTTATTTCTTTTGGGTCTTGACATAAATATTTAATAACTTATCTCATTTGGGAGAATCCCTTTAAGTGCAAGCTCATAATTGAGATGATAAATTCCACTTTCTAGAGGTATTAGCCTTGTTGTTTCCATCATTTATTGTGTTAATGTTATTATTTAATTAGTAATATTAGTTCTTTATTATATAGTTACTGTGCATCAGAGGCTTTATTTATATAACCTTGAATCTTCCCCATTAGCCTATAAGTATGTAGTATCAGTTTCTTTTAGTGAATGAGAAAATAGACTTAAAGAGGTTAAATAACTTGCTTATGGTCACATAATTAGTGAAAGATGACACCCAGATGTGTCAGTATTCTAAGAAGACTAGAAAAGTGGAGTCCAAGTTGAGGAAGGGTTTGTGCCTGTAAGCAGTGTATTGCAGCTGATTGTTCATCTTCTTAATTGGTCTTGGATTGTTGAAATACTGATTTTTCATCTTCTAAGGAGGATATATCAAAGTGTAGAAACTAAAAGGTCACTTTAAAAAGTTATTAGGATATATTAGCCTGGATAATTGAATATAGACAATATTTGGAATGTGCATGGGTTTATTTAAAGTATTGAAGCCTGTGCCTATGATTAAATAAACTAGGATCTATTTCAAGGAAAATGGTAATACTATGTTGAGAAGCAGGCTCTGAGGTCACCAGGGGGAACTCTGTTGTGAATGGAGAAAGTCCTTCTGTGAAGCCGGAGCATAGCTCCTCCTCAGAAGCTGATTAGGAGACCTGGATATGACCTCTGTTTCCTTTGTTATACTGAATGTGTAAAATTTATTCTAGCTCTCAGATTCTCTGGTTCCCTGAACAGAAAGATGGTGGTTTGTATTCCAAAGTGCTTTTATATGTCATTTGCATGAAATTAAAAACATAAGTAATGAAGTTAGTTGGTACTGTGGAGAACTGTTAAGTAAAATGTACTACGAATAATCTACATACAGGTAATAATTGACAGTAATATTGTTTACAAATTCATTCTTTGTCATTGCTGTTATAAATATGCATAATCCTTAATTATTTATGAAATATTAGAATGCTTTATCCCAAGCCTATTTCTTTTCTTTCCCTGTATCTTTCTTTTGGAAATGTGGATTGTTATTAATATGAATTTCTTCCTCCTGTTAATAGGCAGAAAAGAGTTGAAATGCAGATTTTTTTAATATTTCGTAAAAAGATTTGACAGGAAAGAAAATGAAACTGATATCATCTCTATCCCCAGCCCCCACCCTGAAGCTTTGAAAGTACCTAAGTTTTGTCTATTTTGTCCTAGAAATAAACAAAATTTTCTTGAGTATTTGTTTTATATGCATGGCCTAGACCCAGGATAGAGCTTGTAGGGTTATGGTATATCTAGTTTCTGGGAAGTTATGATTTACCTAAGGGAAGTAGACTTGTATAAAACAATAAATGTTTAAATAGGTATATAATGAATGCCATGTAAGTGCTGAATGTAAAATTTATAGACTATCCTTTTGACTTTTTATCATGAAAATTAAGTAATCGTAACAAACTAGAGGAAAAAAAAAACCCAGAGTTTTTGAGGAATAACTTCTAACTGGGCAGAACAGAGAGGAAGAAATGATTTACTGGCGTTTTAAAATGATGACTAACATTTTATTCAGCAAAGACTGGGGTCAGAGGTGGGAAAATGATCTGAATAAATGCACAGAAGTAAGAAAGTGCAAGGCGCGTTCTAGGTGTTGGTGAGTATGCAGGTGGTTTGGAGCCAAGGATTCTTATAGGGACAAGGGGATGGTTGCCAAAGATTATAGTTAAATCATAGGAAGGAGAAGTTGCCAAAGGTTATAGTTAATTTCAGATTAAGTCACATAATTGCCCTGAGCCTAAAATTTCCCCATCTGTAAAATAAGGTTAATAGGTATTTTTGTCAAGTGAATGAATGGGTGAGCAAGTGAAAGAGATGTCTTTAGCTATTTTCCTTGACATTGTGCCATAGGAATTTGGATTGGGGGAGGTAGATGGTGAGAAATTAACAATATTTGATAGCAAAATGATATAGCAATCTAAAAACAGTCATGGTCTCTTCCTATAAATAATGGTTATGTGTTTTAAAATTTGTTTCTGTTTGGGTTATGAATTATCAGGGTTCTTTTAATACTTAAAATATTGAGTCTTAAAAGTATTAAATATTTTTGTGTAAAAATATTTAAAAAGTGAGTGTAAGATTTTAAAAACTTTTATAGAAATTTAACATCACCACACCATTTTTATTGTATTTTATAATACAGTTTACAAGGGATTGAAAAACCGGGAAACAAACTGGACCTTCATTCCAAATTGTTTGAGTACCACTGATCCAAACAATTCCAAATTGTGTAGATTAAACTGCCATGATTCCATGAATTCCAAGACATTTTCCCCAAGGATTCTACAAGCATGTGATTATAATGAATTCATTTGAAAAGTGACTTTTCATTATGGAGTCTGAGAATACATGACAGGCAGTTTTACCCAAATCCAATTTCAAAGATTGGATTGGCTTTTATTAGCAATTCATGAACCAGGCAACATCCAGTGTACAAAATAGAAAGAGCTCTGATGAGCTAAACAGAGTGGGTGAGTTTTATAGGCAGAAAAAAGTAGAGGAAAGCAGGACTAAGGATCAAATAGTAGATTGGCCGTTTCAAGCTTATTTTTCTTATAAGTTCTTGATGAATATTTTATTGAATGGGTAAATCATGAATTACTTTGAAGATATCCTCTCCTTATATGCTACTTTATTATTTCTCCCTCTCTTTCTTTTCCAGATTCCACTTAGCTACATCTTTTTCCTAATTCCAAAAAAAAAAAAAAAACCAAAAAAAAACTATGAATATCTTAGAGCATAGTGGTAGAATTGACTGTAGATAAGAATTGTGGTTATGCTAAAGATTGCATGTATGAGCAGCAAGCATGCTATAATAGATGCTCAATAAATGTTTATTGAACTTGAATAGGGTAGATCTTAGACCCTCAGTGCTTTAAGTGATTACTGAGATTTTAGGACTTCTTCACTTTACAGATGAGTAAACTAAGGCTCAGAGAGGTGGAAGTGACTTTGCAGATTTCAAATGAGAAAGAATTTTCTAATTATTAATAGAAGTCTGAAATTGCAGTGAGCTGTTTCTTTAGGTACTGTAAATTTCACATCACTTTGTTCATTGAGAGGATTAGTATGTTGAATTCAGGAGATAGACTAGTAAATTACCATCCTCTTTCAGACTCTAATATTCTAAAAGCTACATCTTTGTAGTTGTATTAGAATCCGGATAGAGAGTAGAGGTAGATGTTTCCAGGTATGGGGCATGTAGGGGAGAGAAGAAAAGAATATGTAGCTTATTTGAGGGTTGAGACCTTAAGGCTGGGGTGTATTAACTTAGGTAATGCAGTTATATTTTCATATGTGCATTTAATTTTAAGAGTTGGAATATTTTAGCCTTAAGATCACTTCCTAACTAGACTAATGTGGAACAATGAAATGATTTGTTTGAGCTCTTTTGTTTTGATATTAAGAAAATGAAGCTAAGTGGTATTTTTCTGCTAATTGACCTTTTGAAATTCAAATACTACTTAATTCTATCATGGAGCAGTAGAGGATATGGGAATTCTGGTCAGGGAAAACACCTATTGAAGACTAGATTGTGAAATTATGAAACCTGAAAAGTTGAAATGAATTGCAACAAAACCTTGATATTTAATATTATATTTGAATTGAGAGAGATTTTGAAGTGACCATAAGTTTAGAGTTTTTTCTATAATTAGGAAGATGATTAAAAGTTTCCATCATTTGGAAATATTCATTAGGGCATTAAAATGTTAAATGTCTACAACATAAAATCATAAATGAAGAGTTAGTTATGTGATTGTATAGGAATATGATAGAGTTGTGGTTTCATTTTGTTAATGGAAAAAAAGCCAAACTCTAGAATAATTTTAAAGGGATTTATTCTGAGCCAAATTTGAAGACCATGACCTGGAGCCATATCCAAGAAGCCTTGAGCAAGTGGACTCACTGTGGCTGGGTTACATTTGGTTTTATACATTTCAAGGAGACAGGGGTTACAGGTAAAGTCATACATAAATCAATATGTGGGAGGCATACGTTGGTTTGGCCTGAAAAGGTGGGACATCTCGAAGGGGGGGGGGCTTACAGGTTATGAGTGAGTTTAAAGATTCTTTGACTTGTAATTGGTTAAAGATATGAAGCTTTGTCTAAAGGCTTGGAATGTTTTAAGATAAGGAGCTGTTAATGAGAGACAAGCCACCAGACATATATTTTAATGGGTTACTTTGGATATCTCCAAGAAGGGACAGGGGCATGAGGAGGCGTGTCTGACCTCCCTCCTCCTGGCAGGCAGTTTAGTTTTAGGATATTCCCTTGGCCAAGAGGAGATCCATTCAGTCAGCTGGTGAGAGGTGAGCCTTAAGATTTTATTTTAGTTCACAGTTTAAATCAGAGTTATAGAACTTTTTTTTTTTCATTTGAAGACTTAAGACACTGGAAGTAAAATTATAGTTGAGGGTTTAAGAGGTCTTTTTGAGAAAGCTAACATTAGCAATATTCAGTTCTGTACTTCAGGGATAAAGTATCTACTACCATACCCCACCCCCTTCAATCCCCACTGTGTCATAGCAGTGACTGAACTAGCCCCCTGTATAGTGGTAGTAGAGGCTTTGCCTCTGGAATCCCCTGACATGCTCTCAAGAGCAATATGGACATTTCCAACTTATAATGGCAAGCTAAGAGTTCAGGATTTTTTACTGAATTTATTAAATCTGGAAATTTAAAATTCTTTGTCATCTGCCATATATTGAAGGTGCCTTAATTAATGAAATTTCATATAATTCACAATTATCACTACATTTGTTAGTATTACTGTGATACTATGAAGATTACTACTACTAGCTAACACTTACTGGACACCACCGTGTTTTAAGGACTACCAAGTGTCTAATGTGCTGTTCATCAACCCTCATGACAACGCTGTCAGGTAGTGCAGTATAATAAAAATATATATTGGATCTTTATCCCCCTTCCTGGCACTGAGCTCCTACAACCCTTGGAATTTCCTGTGTGGTTAGAATGTCATTTTTATGCTAACATGACTTCTGGCATAATTTCCTAGATAGTTTCAGGATGGGGGGCTGGTCACCAGAAAGGAGGTGTGATTAGAGGGTTGGGATTTACAGCTTCACCCCAGACCTTCATGGAGGTGAAAAGAGCAGGAGATTGAGTCCAGTCACCAATGGCCAGTGATTTAATCAACCTTGCCTATGTAATGAAACTTTCTCAAAGGATATGCATTTCAGGGAGACAGGGGTTACACATAAAGTCATAAATCAATACATGGAAGGCTTACATTGTTTCAGCCCAAAAAAGTGGGGCATCTTGAAGTAGAGCATTACAGGTTATAGCTGGATTTTAAGATTCTTTGATTTGTGATTGGTTAAAGAAATGAAACTTTGTCTAAAGGCTTCGAATGTTTTAAGATAAGGAAGTTTGTAAATCAGAGACAAGCCACTGGGCATATACTGGACATATACCCAGACTCAAGTGATCTATTAAGTAAATTGATGACCTTCAGGGGTGATTTAAACTTTGCCTTGTATCACCCTATGCCTACTAATAAGGTACAAAGGATATCTCTAAGAAGGGAGGGGAACACGAGAGGCTTGTCTGACCTGCCTTCTCATGGCCAGCAACTCAGCTTTAGGGTATTTCTGGGGTCCCATTGGCCAAGAGGGAGTCCATTCAGTCAGCTGTGGGGGGAGGGGCCTTAAGATTTTATTTTAGTTCACAAACCTGTGGATTGAATTGTAGGACACCCAGTTGGTATCAGAGAATTAGAGAATTGGTGTTGGAAAGAGATACCATGAATTTGCTAATGGTGGGGTGAACCCCTCAGGTAGGCACAGGTATCTCCAGTTTATAAATGGAAACAAACCAAAGCTTCAAAAGACTGTCAGCTCAACATTAAGTTTGTGTGGGAGAGCTGTAACTCAAAAGTACTCTTAACCATATCTTTTTTTGTTGTTGTTGTTAATTATAATCTCCTTTAGGGAAAGAACCTATCTTTTCTTTTTAACATATTAAATCTTTATTATTTATTAGTCAGATGCTCAGATCTCTTTTGAATTTAATTGAATATTTTTATTAATTAATGGTCTTGATGAAATTGCTTGTATTTTTGACGATTATTTGTTTGGTCAAAGTAATTTTACTTACCTGTCTGAAGTTAGCAGCACAAACAGCTGAGTAAGTACAAGATTTTTAGCTTGATTTTTCTTCAATTTCTTCTATATTTTAAATAGGACACAAATATCTCTGTAAATAAAAATAACTTCCTCTCAATACATTTGGAAAATATCCCAGACTTCCTCTCCATGCCTTTCAAAGTTGTTGCTGTCTAGTCATTATTACTATTTGTTTATTCCCTTTAACATAAGTGACCCTTGCAGGAATAACTTAATCACCAGCTGTTTGGCCAGTGGTATTCCACTTACTCTGGTTTTGCTGTTTTTCTGAAATATGTTGAAAGGTGATCACTCCATTCCTTCCCTTGTTCTAAAATGATTTTATTCAATTGCTTTGGAAACTTAGCTTGGTAAACAATTCTGAACTGTAATGAAAGAGAAGAGGGTAGGCCATATATATTTCATATTGGTCTCTTATGAATTAACATTAATTGAAGATTGTGGTGCTCATTTTTCATTTGAAAGGGTCCAAGTGTTTAGAAGTGAAATTATGGGACTTGAAAGCTAAAAGGGACCTCAGAGATCATCCACTAGAAGAAGCCTTATTTTTTAACTGAGGAAACAAAAGTTGTCAAAGTCAACCATAAATCTGATAGTTTGGGTTGGTGAGCAAAACCTAGGTTTCAGAATCTCTGTCATGTGATTTCTAGTCTACAGCTACACAAGCCAGGAGTCTGGAGATTTGATAAGAAGATCAGTTTGTCACAGTATTAACAATTTAACATAGAAGCAGCCCTTGTGCATTTTCCATGTCATTGATAGTGTTCGAAATTGCTTGATGTCTTTAGGATCAATAACCTCTACTATGTATTATACTTTTATATTTTCAGTTAGTGGATTTTCAAACCTTAAAAAACAATAGTAACCCCCTTTTTCAATATCTTGTGTAGAACTACAGTGTACAAAACAGATATAAGAGGTATTTAATTAAAATACAATTATTCTACGCTTCGTTTGGAACCAGAAAAGAGTCTGAATAGCTGAAGCAACCTTAAGCAAAAGGAACAAATCTGGAGGCATCACTTTACCTGACTTTAAGCTATGCTGCAAGGCTATAGTAACCACAACAGCATGACATTGGCACAAGAATAGAGACAATAGACCAATGGAACAGAACAGAGAACACAGATATAAAACCATCCACATATTGCATCTGATTTTTGACAAAGCAGACAACAATATACACTGGGGAAAAGAAGCCCTATTCAATAATTGGTGCTGGGAAAACTGGATAGCCACATGTAGAAGATTGAAACAGGATCCATATCGCTCACCACTCATAAAACTTAATTCAAGAGGGATAACACAGGCTTAAATCCAAGACATGAAACCATAAGAATTCTAGAAGAAAATGTTGGAAAAACTCTTCTAGATATTGGCCCAGGCAAAAAAATTATGAAGACGACCCCAAGGGCAATCACAGCAGCAGCAGCAACAGCAACATCATCATCATCATCATCATCATAAGTAAATAAATAAATAGGACTTGATTAAATTAAAAAGCTTTTGCACAGCCAAGGAAACAATCAATAGAGCAAATAGATAACCTACAGAATGGGAGAAAATATTTGCATGCTATATATCCAATAAAAGGCTAATAACCAGAATCTACCAAGAACTCAAACTGGCAAGAACAAGTCAAACAATCCTGTTAAAAAGTAGGTAAAAGACATGAACAGAAACTTTTCAAAAGAAGATAGACTAATGGCCATAAAACATATGAAAAAATGTTCAGTGAACGTCACTAATCATCAGAGAAATGCAAATCAGAACCACAGTGACATATCACCTAATCCCAGTGAGAATGGATTTTATCAAAAAGTCCCAAAACAACAGATGCTGGTGTGGATGTGGAGAGAAAGGAACCCTTATACACTATTGGTGGGACTGCAAACTACTGCAATCTCTGTGGAATATAGCATGGAGATTCCTCAAAGAACTAAAAGTAGACCTACCATTTGATCCAGCAATCCACTACTGGGTATTTACCAAAAGGAAAAGAAGTCATTTTATCAAAAAGACACTTGTACCTGAATGTTTATGGCAGCACAGTTCACAATCGCAAAGAAGTGAACTCAACCGAAGTACCCGTCAATTCGTGAGTGGATTAATCAAATGTGGTATATGTATACCATAGAGTACAACTCAGCCATAAAAAATGAATTAATACCTTTTGCAACAATCTGGATGGAACTGGATACCATTCTCCTAAGTGATGAAGTATCATAAGAATGGAAAAACAAACACCACACGTATTCACAATTAAATTGGAACTAACCAGTCAGCAGTCATGTGCACAGATGGAAGTAAAACTCAATGGAAATCATGCAGGTGGGAGGAGGGGATGGGTGGAATCATACCTAACAGGTACAGTGTACACTATCTGCGTGATGGTCAGGCACACTTAGAACTTTGACTCAAGTAGTACAAAAGCAATCCATGTAACCAAAACATTTGTATTTGTACCTCTATAATATTCTAAAATAACAATAAAAAAAGATGCTCCCTAAGATAGTCTGGATATAGAAGCAATGGGTATGACCACAGATATCTCTGTCTAGCTTTGTATCTTGATAACACTTCCCCAGCCTGGGCTTAAAATCTTGTTTTATAAAATGAAAACAAAATTAAATATTGATTCCAGAAGCTACATAAAATATACAAACTTGGGAAGAAAATAAAATAAAATCCCTTTCCACTCAACAAAATGTAATTTTAGCATAATTTTAATTTATTGGAAAATAAATTGGAGCATAATCAAATTTGTGAAATACTGTATTAGAGTGCTTTATATATATATTTCACTTCTGTCTTTAGCTTAAAATAATTGAATGGATGTACCATAATTCACTTAACCAGGCCCCTATTGATGTGTATTAGGCTGTTTCCATTCTTTTGCTTTTCAAACAGTGCTGAGTGAATAATGTTTGTGCATACTGTGTGTGTGTGTGTGTATGTGTTTCTGAGGATAAATTCCTTGAAATGTAATTGCTGTGTCATTTGAATGTTTGTTTTTAGTTTTGAAAGATATTGTCAAATTGGCCTCTAAAAAATTGTATCAATATATATTTGCACCAGCAGTGTATGAGTAAGCTTAATTCCCTCATGCTCTCATCAACATGGTATGTTATTTTTGGTCATTGCCAATCTGAAAAATTATATCTCAGTGTGGTTTTAATCTTCAATTTTTATTATATGTAAAGTTGAGTAAATTTTTATATGTTTAGGAGCCATTTATGTTTCCTTTTCTGTGAACTATTTGTTACTATCACTTTGCCCATTTTTAAAATTGAGGTTCTGTCCCTCTTAATGAGCAGTAGGAGCCTTCTATATATGTATTAGGATATTAACTCTGTGATATAAGTTGCAGATTCTTTTCCTCAGATTTTCATTTCTATTTTCCCTTTGGTTCGTGCCTTTTTCATTTTTATGGATATCTAAGCTCAACCTTAACATGGCCTAAATGGAATCCTGGATTTCCTACCTTCCCTAAACCTGCTCCTCTTCTAGTCTTCTCACTTCAAGAAACAGCAACTGTCATGTCCCTACTCATAGCCCAAGCCAAAAACCAAGACGTTCTCTTTTTTTTTTTTTGAGACAGAGTCTCACTTTGTTGCCCAGGCTAGAATGAGTGCCATGGCGTCAGCCTAGCTCACAGCAACCTCCAACTCCTGGGCTCAAGCGATCCTCCTGCCTCAGCCTCCTGAGTAGCTGGGACTACAGGCATGTACCACCATGCCCGGCTTATTTGTTCTATATATATATTAGTTGGCCAATTAATTTCTTTCTATTTATAGTAGAGACGGGGTCTCGCTCTTGCTCAGGCTGGTTTCGAACTCCTGACCTCGAGCAATTCGCCCGCCTCAGCCTCCCAGAGTGCTAGGATTACAGGTGTGAGCCACCGCGCCCGGCTAAGATGTTCTCTTTGATGCCTCTTTCCCTCACTGTCTCTAATTCATCCCCAGTGATATTGACTTCTCTTCTAAACACATGCTGAATCGATCCATTCTCTTCATATCCACCAATTTGGTCCATCTTGCCTTTGTCTTTCACCTGGGTGGCTGCAATGGCTTCCTAGCTGTTCTATCCCCGAACTGACATCTCCCCTTCTGAGCCATTCTCTACTCTATAGCTTATATGATCTTTTCAAAATGCAAATCATAGGCCGGGTGTGGTGGCTCACACCTGTAATACTAGCACTCTGGGAGGCTGAGGCAGGAGGATCACTCAAGGTCAGGAGTTCGAAACCAGCCTAAGCAAGAGCAAAGAGACCCCGTCTCTACTAAAAATAGAAATAAATTAATTGTCCAACTAAAAATATATAGAAAAAATTAGCCAGACATGATGTCACATGCCTGTAGTCCCAGCTACTCGGGAGGCTGAGGCAGAAAGTTTGCTTGAGCCCAGAAGTTTGAGGTTGCTGTGAGCTAAGCTGACACCACAGCACTCTAGCCCAGGCAACAGAGTGAGACTCTGTCTCCAAAAAAAAAAAAAAAAAAAATGCAAATCGTATCATTGTCATACTGCTTCTGAGCCCATCCCTCCCATTCTTGTTCAGAACCCTCTGGTGGCTCCTCATGTCCCACAATAAAGATTATATTACTTAAAATAGCCCAACCTGCTATTTCTCCAGGCTCATCTTGTACTAGGTTATTTACCACCCCACCCCCATCAGCTTTTAAATCTCTTGTGTCTGCCATGTTTCCTTCCTGACTTGGAGCTTTTGCATAAATCATTTTTTCCTACAGCATCCTTCCTCCTCCATAAGTTTATGTCTAATTATCCTGCAGATTTCAGCTCACTCATTGCTTTCTCTGAAAGAGCCAACCCTCCCTAATTAGGTAGAAAACCCCTGTCATAAGCCCTTCTAGCACCTTATATCTCTTTTTTTATAGCACTAATATTTGATATTTTACACTTAAGTGATTCTTCGATTAAACTCCATGAAATAGGGATCTTGTCTATTTCTTTTACTGTTATGTCCCCTGAGTCTATCACAGTACATGGCATATGGTTGGCTCTCAAGACATTTATTGAGTGATTGTTTAATTATAAATTCTCGGGTGTAAAGTTTATAGAATGTATTATTTTACCCTGTCTGGCAAATGTGACTACATTTGCTCTTGGACAGTGTTTGTTCCCATCTTCTTTTCCCTGTGACTTTCCCAAAACTACTAAATTTCAGTAGTCTAATTTTGACACTCTTAAAGCATTTCAGGCATGAAATTTATCTAGGCCAATGGTCTTGGATTCATGTAAAGCCTATGGGTGTTCTTGGACTTCATTTCCTTCCATCCTTTTTCATCTGAAAGTTATTTTTCTTGGAATAGAGGATAATAACTTGGACCACATTTTCCGATCCACATCAGTCTAGCAAAATCTAGGTAGTCCCCAACTTCTGTAAGTTTATTTAAAATTCAGTTATTTAGAATTTGAAATTCAGAACATACTACCGCAAAGAAACCATGTTAAAATTGATCCTTACATTTTCATTCAGGTGCCTTCAAAACTTTTTTAACCAATAGGGTATCTTTAGTATAGTATTTGTATGAACTCTGAATTTCTCATCATCCCATTTTAGCTCTGTCTTTCAATCTAAACCCCAAGGCCGTCAGATTCTTAGGAAGGACTGGGAGTTCAGTAGGACTGGCAGTGCTGGGAAGTATCAAGTAGCTGGGAGGAGATACATTGGGTTGATACTGGAATTCCTACCTTGTGGAAGAATTCTAAAGGTCAAGGATGAGGAGGCAAGCTATATGTTTGGTAGTTTGAAATTTTTGTGCTAGTAAATTGTGTGTAACTCATAATAATGACATATTGGTTTGATTTAATAATGGGAATTGAATTATAGAGGACTGTTAAATTACTCTCCACTATTGGGAAAATAAAATGAAAATCCTATTAATTATGGGTCAGATGGTCCCATTTAGGAAGAAAACTAAGTAGGAGTGCATTATCTTTGCTTATATTCAACATGGAGAAGTCTCTGCAAGAGAGTAATTAATTAGGGTGTTTTCACAAGGCTGTGCATTCCATAGAAATGGTTTTCTTCAATATGTGGATCATGAGTTTTAAGATGCTTTCAAACTATTTGAACTCTCTTATTATAACAGAAGTTTAGTCATGTACCAAGTATATTCCTGTGCAATTTTCAGTGACAAAATGGTTCTCTCATTTGTATGTATAAAAACAATGCCAGGAACAAAAGCAAAACTCATGATTTAACTGATTTTGTACTCTTTTTGGAAAGAAGAAAAGACCCGTTGAAATGAAGATTATAATTTCCACAACAAAGGGAACATTCAGGGCCCAGGCAGCTCTTAAATTCAATACTAATATCTATGAAATAAATTATATGCCTTATGTTTCTGTCAGTTCTTGTAGGTACCTGCTTACTTGCCAATGCAGAGACAGGATTGCTTAATTCTAGGTATATTTCTTAGTGCTAGACAAACCCACTTTAAAATACATTTGGTTATTTGTTTACAAAGTTACTGGTTTAGTAATCAAAAACTCAAATTATTTTTGAGAGTCTTAGAATCTTCATGTTGGAAGGTACCTAGTTTAGTACAAAACTGCTTTCTACTAGGGATAAACTGTTTACAGCAACCCCTTCCTGCCACCTGCTGGTTTCCTCCGCATCAACTCTGCTTCAGATACACAGGCCCTCTCTGTTCTTTAAATGTATCAAGCTCTGTAAGACTCTTTGTAGTGCCTTGAATGCTTCTCTCATGATCCTGTGCCTGTGACTTGCTCCTTTACATGGAACAGATTTCTTTGAAATATCACCACCTCAGACAGTCCTTTTCCAGGCCACCTATCTAAAGGACCCCCTTTCTAACTGCCATAACTATCTCTCATAGACTCTTGTTTTATTTCCTTTATAATATTTGTTACTGTCTGAAATGATCATATTATTTTTTTTATTGTCGATCTTTTCTTGGCTCCATGAGAGCAGAAGCCAGGTCTGTGCTATTCACTGCTGTATCCTCAAGCATCCACGATAGTGGCTGGCCCATTGTACATCTGACAAATATGACAGAGATGAGAATGAATGAAACCATTGATGGTTGATCATTGTTCAATTACTACTGAGCTGAAATCTGTCTCCTTTTCACTTCTACCACTGATCTTAGTTCTGGCCCCTAAAATAAATCACCTGCTTTATCCCTTTTTTTTCCCAAAGAGTCTTCAGACATTTGGATGTCAGTCCATCTCTCACGGAGGTCAAACACACCCAGTTCCTTCAGCTACTCATTTGGCATGGTTTTAGGAGAGTGGTCACTGTCCAGGTTATCTGTCACTATGAGTTTTTGGTTTTGTTGTTGTGATACCCAGTACTAGACATGGCACATTATGTGAAGTCTGAGCCTCCAAGAGACAGAATAGTTAAACTTTGTTTAATGTAATACTGCAATGTTATATTTTTGATGAAAATTCTTTTACTTCATATAAATGACCATGGGATTATTTATATGTGATGCCATTTTCAGAAATATTTCGAGTTCTTAAAAACTTGTTTTATTGTAGAATATAACAACATAGAAATACATAAAACATAAATATACACTCTAATGAATAATTATAAGCAAATGTCTATTTAACCATCACTCAAGTCAAGAAATAGAAATGATGTCCCAGAAAGTCCTCCTTGTATCTCTTCTCAATCTTGGCGCCTCCCTAGAGATAATTAATATCCTGATTTTTACAATAAACACTTCCTTGAATACTTTTTTATAGATTTACCACTTATATATGCATGCCTAATATAGTTCATAATTCAACTTTGCCTGTGTGAACTGTATGTAAATGAAATGATGCTGTTGTATCAGCTTTCTGCTATATAACAAATTACCATAGCTTAGCCACTTAAAATGACACCCATATATTAGCTCACAGTTCTGTAGATCAGAAGTCTGGCATGGTGTGGCTGGATTCTCTGCTCAGGATATCATAAGGCTGAAATCAACCTATCTGCTGGGCTGAGTTCTCTCTTTTTTTCTTGAGTTCCGACGTTGGTTTCCAAGATCCAACTCTGCCCTTTTGATCTCTTTATCATTTGTGTGTTTTCTATTTCATGAATTTTTGCTCTCAATTATTTCTTTCATTTTCATTGGATTTACTTTGTGGTTCTTTTTTAACCTCTTAAGATTGATGCTTAGTTTATTTTTAGTTTTTTACATTTTTGACATACGTATATAAGAGTCTCAATTTCCTCTCTAAGCATTGCTTTAGCTTCTTCCTATAAATTTGTAGTTTGTTATTTTTAAATGTTTATTATAATTTCTTCTTTGACTTACGGATTATTTTGGAATGTACTTATTTCCAAACATGAATATTTTCTAATTATTTCTTTTGTGATTGATTTATTGCATAATTTAGTTGTGGAAAGAGAACATCCTCTGACTTCAGTCCTTATAATTTGTTTTGAATTGTGTTATGGCCTAGTATATGATCAGTATTTGTAAATGTGTGTGTGCTTGAGGGCAAAGATATTCTGCAGTTCTTTGCTATAGTTTATATGCTCATTTGGTCAAGTTTTAAAAACATTCAAAATCTTCTGTACCCTGATATTTTTCTCTTTCATTGAGTTCTTTTTTTCTGTTATTCTCTCTTTCTGGCATTCTAATTTATTTTTCAAATTTGGTCTTTCACTTTTTGGACTTTTCATTTCTGTCAAAATGTTCAAAATTGGTTTTTATTATTTTAACCCTATAATTGTTTTATAGGCTATTCCTGATCATTTAATATTGTAAGTCTTTCTGGTCATTTTCTTTTTCAGTTTCTGTTGGTTCTTGTTCTTGGTGTCTGACCTTGTATATCTGGCCATCTTTGATTATTTTCTGTAGCAATATTGTGAAGCCTAGGTTGATGCCATCTTCCCTCAGAGAACTGCTTTTTTTTTTTTTTTCTTTCCTTCACCCAGACAACTGGTAGCACTACCAATCTGAATGTGGGACCGCCTTAATCCAAAGTATATTTAGAGGTTTTATATAGATTAACCAGATGATACAAAGCTACAATTCAAATCTGTCCAATAGCTGGTTTGTTTCTGATTTTCCTTATCCTGGGAGTGTAGCTCTTTGGGGTTTCTGCTTCAAGTGAGTTATGGGTGGTTCATCAGACTTTCTCCTTTTGAAACACTCTGGACTTTGACTTTGTGTTCCTTGGTCTATAAGAGTTTCAAGAGCAAGCCTGTTTTTCTCCCATTTTATGGATCTTCAAATACCAAAAGGACTGAAATGGCTTTGCATGGTTTGGATTATCCCTCTGGGTTCTATTATTTTGCCTTAATTTTAGCCAAGTAATTTTTCACAATTTTGTTAAGTGTTTAGGGCTTTTAAGCTGTTTTTGAAAAGTATTTTCTCTATAATTTGTATTTGTCCTCAAAGGGACATTTCATACAAGTTATATAGTTTGCCATTACCAGAAGCTAAAGTGTCTGAGTTTTTATGTCTTTTTTTAAAAAAGATTAATCAGTGTTATTCATACAAAATTGTAGCTAAATACAATGTGACAAAATTTTTTTCCTTCAGTATGAATACTGGCAGTTAAAAGACCTATTCTTGATACCTATGTTATGTATTCACTCACATATTTAAATTCTTGATTCCCAGTTTACATTATTCAGTTTTGATTGCCCCAGAGAATAGATGGGACCAAATGTTCTTTATATATATTTATATATAGAACTTTTTGGGTGCTGGGCCTTCTTAGTGGGAATGATTAATTTTTATGTCAAGTTTCTTTTGAAATGAGCCATACCATTATTGGCAGAGGAGGAGAAAATTTAAATGTTTCCTGAGTGTTTTTCCAAACCATCCATAGAAAATGAAAAAATGATTCATTCTCAGAAACACTCTGAGCATCTTTTACCCAGAATGTGACTGACTTAGATCTTTGTATGGCTGCCTCCTTGTTATTGCATTGCAATCTCAGCTCAAATGTCACCCCTTTAGAGAAGCCGTCCCTCTCAGTCTTTCTTTCCTCCTTCATAAGTATCAGTATCTGGTGGTAATCTTGTATTTTTCCTAACCCAGCAAAATGTAAAATTCCATGAGGACAAGGACCTTGCCTATCTTGTTTACCATTGTCTTGTGTGTCTTATTTACCCATTCCCTGAAACATGAGAGGTGGTCAGTAATTGTTTTATTAATGAATGAATAGAATAAATATTTCTTCTCAAGTTGTGACATCATTTTCTCTCAATGTCACAGCAATCCTTTAAAAATTTGTGATTCCATTGAACTAAAGTTTTCTAAAATAAGTATAGTGAAAGGAGGTCAGTGTGGCTGGAGGGAAGTGAGCCAAGGGAGAGACTAATAGGAGATATTATCAGAGGAGGAGAGGTCAAGGCCTATGGCTCATGTGGATTTTGGCTTTCACTCTTAATGATATGGGAGGCCATTAGAGGGTTTTGAGTGAGAAAAGCCATGATCTAACTTATCCTAAAGAGTTACTCTGACTCCTGTCAGAACTATAGGAAGCTATAGAGGGATATTGAAGTATGGTCTATTCTGGGCTCTCATATCTGTTCCACTGGCTCATTTGTCTATCTCCATGGCAAAATGACCCTGTCTTAATTTCCATAGCTCTTTTATAATCCTCAATATATTCAGTAGGACATCCTTGCCAGATCCTACCCTCAAGGCTAGGCCTTCTTACTTTTCATATCATTCCTTTCTTTTTCCTATTCTTTTCTTCTCATTCTTACAATAGGAGGGTGTTGCTCGTACTTGGAACTCTGCTCTTCCATATATATCGTTAAATCAGCTTGTCTTAATTCTTCAGAAAACCCTTTTGGGATTTTGATTGGAACTGCATTGACTATCAATATGGACAGAATTGACATCTTTATACTGTTGAATCATCCTAGCCTTAAAATTTGGATAACTCTATTTAGGTCTTCTTTAATGTCTTTAAGTAAAATTATATATATATTTGAGTAGAGGTCTTGAATATCTTTTGTTAAATCGTAAGTATCTTACTTTTTTGTTATTATAAATGTGATTTTAAAAAATTACATTTTCTGTTCTTACTGGTATTTGCAAATGTAGTTGATATTTGCTTGTTAAGCTTATGTTCAGCTACTTTGCTGAACACTTACAATTCCAATAATGTTTGTGAATTCCTTTGAATTTTCTATGTAGACAATAGTATCTGCAAGTTCTGTTTAGCTTCCCTCTTTCCAATACTATACATTTATTCATTTATTTTTTATTTTACTGGCCTGGCTAGAACCCACCAGGATGTTTAGTAATACTGTTAATAGGGGTAAATAGTAGAACTCCTTGTCATGTTCTTAAGTTTTAAAGGGAATGTGTCTAATATTTCACACTTAAGAATGATATTTGTTGTAGGTTTTTGTCAGATACCTTTATCAGGATATGAACATTTTAAAATCATTTTATTATGAACATAATGTTCTTTAGAGCTCTTTAGAAAGCTTGTACCAGTTTACATTCCTACCATCAGTATACAAAAGGGCACTACTTCTTGATAGTACTTAACCACATCACATGGGTACTCTTGTTTTTAAAAAGTTCAAATTTTATAGGGAGCAAAAATGTCTTGTTTAGATTTATTTCTTCCTTTTAAATCAACATTTTCTGTCGATATCACTGTTATTCTTCTTAGACAGGATAGGTTTTTTGAAACAAAAGAATTTATTTTGAAAATATTTCAGATTTAGAGAAAAGTTGCAAAAATATAGTACAAAGAATTTCCTATTTCCTATTGTATCCTTGACCCAGATTCCCCAAATGTTAATATTTTACCATATTTGATTTATTATTCTGTCTGTCTCTTTCTCCTCCCCCATACACACATATGTAATTTTTTTCTGAATGATTTAAGTTGCAGACATGATGCCCCTTTATCTCTAAAAACTTTTGTGCTGTTTCTTAAAAACAGGAGCATTGTTTTTATGTAATCACAGTACTGTTAACAGAAACAGAAAATTGTCATTGATAGTAGTACTATAATCTGTAGACATTTCAATTTTATTAGTTGTCCTTTATAGCAAAAATCTAAAAAACGTTTTTGTCCAGGATCATGCATTGTATTTAGTTATCATGTCTCTTAATCTTCTTTAATCTGGACTTTCTCCCTTTCATGACCTTGACATTTTTAAAGAATACAGGCCAGTTATTTAGTAGAATATCCCTTGGTTTGGGCTTGTCTGTTGCTTCTTGTGGTTAGATTCAGGTTTTACATTTCTGGCAGGAATGCCACAGAAGTGGTGATGTTGGTTTGCCCTCTTATTAATGATGTTAACTTTGATCATTTAATTAAGGTGGTGTCTGGCAGGATTCTTCACTATAAAATTACTATTTTTCCCTTTGTAATTAATAGGTATCTTGTGGGGAGATACTTTGAGACTAATAATATCCTGTTTTCCATCAAACTTTCAACCACTAGTCTTAGTATATATTGATGATATTTGCCGGAAATAATTATTACTAAAGTATGATTGCCAAATGATGATTTTCTAATTCCCTCACTATGTTTATTATTTGTAATTATACTCTACAAAAGAGCTTTTCCTTCTCCCCCCTTTATTTATGTCAATAAGGATTCTTCCTTTTTTTCTTTTTTTTAATTCTGGGGTTATAATCTATTACTATCCTTATTTGTTACTCAAATATTCTCCATTATTCCATTAGGAGTCACTTCAGGCTGACTCCTGTGCCTTTTGATGTACTCCTTACTTTCTGGCACCCCGAAGATATATCCTAGGTTCCTATTGTACTTTTACTGCTCTAGCCTTGGAATCAGCTATTTCTCCAAGGTACCCTGGTTTCTTTTATTGAGGCACCAGTGTGCTCATGGCTATTGGGATGTCATTGCTTCTAGACCTCCTCAGCAACAGAGCTAGGGAGTATATGTATGCGAGTGTATATATTTACACACACATTTATATCTATTGCTCTGTATATTAAAAATGGAGCTAAAATTGTTAACTCCAAGTCTTCCCTCTTTTTGTAACTTCCTTTTATGAGAGTAAGAAACCAAGATCTCATTATTCACAATGTATTTACTTATTTGCTCAATCTTAGGATATACATAAAGAAGTTTCATATCACTGTGTAAAAGTAAATATCCGAGTATAATATTTGTTTATATTTCCTTTTGTTTTTAGCTTGAAGAGAGTAGGTAGTTAAAATACTGTTTTCAAAACCCATGGTTAACTCCTTTGCCCTGGTCCCCTTCAATGCGGTTATGTTATTCATTTCAAATACAGTGGGGTTCATTTGTTTGTTTGCATTCATTCCATTTTGGATTTTTCCCCCCTATTTTTTTTTCATTAATAGCATATAAAACATTAACATGGACTTAAAAGAACTATACAGAAATGTAAGATAGGTTATTAGAGTATTGCAATATAAAACTTATGGCTTTTAATTGTGTTTGTTTTTTCAGGGAGTCATTTAATACTTCACTACTAGAACAAATATGTGAAAGTTCCTGCCAAACAGTGAGAATTTCTTCCTTCGGACATTTTTTGTTCTACTTACTGCACAGCTTTCTCAGTAGTCCCTTTTTTGGTGCCATGTTCTGTGGCTTGCATCAAAAGAGGAGTTTGTCTTCATGAAGATTCCTAACATTGGTAATGTGATGAATAAATTTGAGATCCTTGGGGTTGTAGGTGAAGGTAAGTTGGAATTTCTTCATTCCTTGAATTTTTGAGCAATGTACATTTATACCTACTACCAAAAATGTTACTAATTCAGATTCTGTTAATTTAACATATATCAATTTAGATGTGTGTCTAAGAGTAAAATACTAAAAATTACTCTGAAACTATTTGGGTCTTACTTGTCAATAAAAAAATAATAACATTTAAAAACCCTTTAAATTTTAATAAATCAAGGATTTCTTAATACTCCCTTCATTTCATTCTTTTTATTAGGAATCATGGTTTCTTTAGTCTGCTTTTTTTTCTTGGTTACATTTTATTTTTATATCTGGCTTGTTTTGAATAACCTAAAATTTATTTGAATATGTTAAATTTTACTTAATATGTGGTAAATAAATGAATACATAGTTTCTATTTCTTTATAAACAACAAGCCACATTTTATAAATTCCAAGGTACACATTTTGGTCACATTTTAACATTTCTAAAACTTAGGATGTATCTCATAATCATTAGCAGGTCATAGCTTAATTGGCAGCACTTTTTCTTTCCTAGTAGTACATAAAATAATGCTTACAACTAATGATGTAATTGATTTAATAAAATACGGTAATTTATTTTTCATAAGCTGACTTCTAGAAAAATTGTCATTTCTTCCTGATTTTTCCTGCTTAGTAATTTTTACCCCTGACTTAAAATTAATTTTTTAGAAATTTTGATAAATGATTCTGTTAACAGGGATAAATGATTATAATTATGGTTTCTTAGCATTTATATCTTTAAAGCAAATGTTACAAAAATATCATATTTCAGAATTTTCAAATATATTTTGAATTTCTAAAGAGGTTTTAAATATTTACCTATGTGAACAGCAAAACTGTTTAAGATTTTAAGTTCGTAAATAATAAATAAAAACAATTAAAATAGTTTAATCATTGGGTGCTTATTTCAAGGTCTGAAGTTGAAACCATATAAAAAGAATGGGTCTTTCTTCCTTCACTAGTCAATTCCTTTTCTGTTTTTTTCATTGTATAAAAATTCATAATTTCTTGCCTACTATCTGTTCTATAATAGCTGCCTTTTAAATTTATTTTTCAAAAGTATTGCAGTTAGAGAGTTAGGCAGTAAAGCTGCTGACTGGAGAAGGTTGGCTCATAGGGTCTAACAAGGTTGGAATGTTCCACGGCCTAAGTTTTTCTGGTTCATAACCTTGTTTTTCTCAATATACTCATAGATGATCATTTTTTCAGGGATTGGCTCAAAATTACTAGAGTCTCATATATATATATATATATATATATATATATATCAGACTATGTTAGTTTAAGTTGTAATCAGAACTATCACTGGTACATTTTTTTTTTCTTTGTAAACTACCTCAGATTTTTTTGGCTAAGAAATGCATACATATTGTAAGTAAGGCAAACTCTACATTCCTGTAGCCTATACAGTGCATTTTTACCCTATAGAAAAACTGGCACTGGTAGTTAAATGGGGCTTGGATGATTGTGAAGTTCAGTTAGATCAGGCGTCCTCAAACTATGGCCCGCGGGCCACATCCAGGTATTTTTGCCCATTTGTTTTTTTACTTCAAAATAAGATATGTGCAGTGTGCATAGGAATTTGTTCATAATTTTTTTTTAAACTATAGTCCAGCCCTCCAACAGTCTGAGGGACAGTGAACTGGCCCCCTGTTTAAAAAGTTTGAGGACCCCTGAGTTAGATGGTTATAATGGCTGGTTCCATCCTAATGAGATTCATCCATTCTCCACCAAAGCAAGGGAGACTCATTGGGCTCCTCTAGACTCTGTTGGAGATAACATTTCCCAGTTTTGTCTCCCTGAAGTCCCCTTCTCATAGATGTATGCAGACTTTGCCTATCTGCTAAAGTCAATGTTCTTAACATTTCTGTAAAGCTTAGTTACCATGCATTATGTTTTGATTCTCTTAATTAAATTTTTTACATTATAACTTTAACTTCAGTTTCTTGGGTCCCTTGCTGTCAACTCTGTGTTCTGCCTCTAAGGAAGTAGTTTATCACCTAGATAATAGGATACATAACCCAAGAGATAGTGATGAATCTCATGGAAATACACCAAGGACAGTGGGAGTGCTTGTGGCCTGTGCACTTAAACCAAGTCTTTATTTGTGGCGAAAAGGTAGCAACTCCTACTAGTTATTACTTGGAATGCTGAGACCTATACTATTTGCCAGTCAGGAGAGACATTCTAGTATCCTAGAGGAAGATTGAAATGTCCCCTAGGACAGATAGCCTATTTGATAGGCTCTGCAAGTGAGTTTACTATTGGGATGTCATTAGCTCTTAAGTTTTAAGTTCCCTAGAATCTTTTGAGTTAATTTTCATTTATTCTCAAAGTTCTTATGACCAAATCTTGTCTCCACAAATGTGTAGCCTAAATTAAAAAATGTCTCAAGTGAAATTTTAACAAGAAAAACATTAAAAATATTTGTTGGGGGAAATGATTTGTCTATACTCCTGATTTATAAAAAATGTGTAATAAAATATCCATGCTCTGTTTGTATGTGGCTCACTATTGCATTATCACCATAGAATATTGTCATTTTAGGAATCATTATTATAACATATACTGATAAACAATGTAAATATAGCAGAACTTTGATTTCTTCAAGAGCTGTAGTTGGTGTGCATGCCCTTGACTGTTTACTTCTTTTTATTATAGGAGCCTATGGAGTTGTACTTAAATGCAGACACAAGGCAAGTACATGATTTTTAAGAAGAAAATATCTATATATGTTTGTGTTTCTAAAGTAGTGCAGAGGTATGTGCATGTGGGCATATACAGGTTAAGTATCTCTTATCTGAAATACTTAAGACCAGAGGTGTTTTGGATTTCGGAATTTTTTGGATTTTGAAATATTTGCATATTCCACATATGTGACCCAAGTCTAAACATAGAATTCATTTGTTTCATGTACACCTTATAGACATAGCCTGAAGGTAATTTTTGACAATGTTTTTAATAATTTTGTATATAAAACAAAGTTTATATTAAGTACATATGTATGGAATTTTCCACTGTGGCATTGTGTTGGTGGTCAAAAAGTTTTGGATTTTGGAGCATTTTGGATTTCAGATTGTCGAATTAGGGATGTTCAATGTGTAATTAAAACTGTCTGATTATGATTATGATGCTTAAATAGAATTAATGTGTGAACTCAGAAAAAAGAAACTACTTTTGGATAAGCTTGCATGGTTAAGTAGTCCTTAGGTCTTTGCAATCACATGCTGTTTTTCCCAAACAACCTGTGCCATGCACCGGATAATGATGTTTAGGTCAACAATAGGCAGCATATACACTGGTGGTCCCATAGGATCATAATATGCTATTTTTCTTATACCTTTTCTGTGTTTAGATACCTTAGACACACAAATACTATTGTGTTACAGTTGCCTACAGTATTCAGTACAGTAACATGCTGTACAGATTTATGGCCTAGGTGTGTAATAGGCTATACTATCTAGGTTTCTCTAATTATACTCTATGATGTTTGCACAATGACAAAATTGCCTAATGATACATTTCTCAGAACATATCCCATTGTTAAGTGATACATGACTGTGTAAATGAAAAGCTGCTTAATAAGAAAAGAGAAAAGGCGGTAGAATGGGAAGAAGAAAGCAAGGTAGTGACAGATTTATATTTAAGTACTTAGAAGCAAGGAGTTTTTTCAGCATTTTTCATGTAGACTCAGTAACTTAGATTGCTGGATGGATTCGAATCCAGATTCTAAAGGGTAGTGGATAGATATTTGGTTATGAAGTAGGGCTTGGGATAGTGGGGCATGATTATGATTACTGGCTGTAGTTGATCACCCTTGAACAGCCATGAAATCTTATTATAGATATTTGACTATGATAATAATCACAAATTATTCGGGGAAGTTATCTGAAGTTTTCCATAGCTGCTGTTCATTGTTGAGCATGTTTTACTTGGAGGCTAACTTTAAGAAGGCAAGTATTAATCATTTCAAACATTAGGTTAAATATTTTTCTATTATGGCATACCTAGTCTGGTATAATATTTGGCCTCATTATTTTGCATATAATTTGTTAACACCAAGGTTTTAAGTTTTTTTGGTGTGTGATTTTCATGGTGATCTTATTTATCTCTGAGATGAGCTTAGCAATTTAACACAAAACATTTAAATTCTTGAATTTATTTATCTATCAATAGTAATATATGTGTGTATATGTGGATGTGTGTGTGTATGTATATGTACACACACACAGGTAAATAAAGATGATATTTTTATGTTTGCTTTTCCTTTTCTATTGTATAAAATCTGCTTACCTTTTGGATTTAAGGCTTCATGACAGCTAATATTTTTGTGTTTTAGATCACAAATCTCTTTAATACAATGGCTTTTCTATTCTTGAAATTGGATATTTAAATTATTTTGTGTTGATAATAGTTATCTGAAGATCTCTTTGCCAATAAATCGTTTAAAATGGTTTGAATACTATTGGTTCTTGATTAAGGATGATTAAGAATTTAAAACAATAAATTAAATGGAATCAAAATAAGTTTAGTACCTTGAATACCTTGTTAAGAAATATTATTGCAGTTTGAAATTAAATGGAAAACTCCATAATGAAATTCTATGCTTTTGATGAGTTTCCTTTAGTTATATTTCTGAAGCTTAAAAAAAATTCCTGGGTAGATATTACTTGGGGGAACTAGGCTGTTAGTTTCCGGGTTAACTTTGACTGCTTTATGAACATAATCCCTCCTTATATACCATGGCTCTGCTTATACAGCATAGCAAATGGAAGCGTCAGTTCTTAATCCTAATCTTGGGTTTTAAAACCCAAGGATTTCTGAGACATAAACATATCTCATATATATACATATATGCATACATATGTTATGCACATACATATATCTGATACATAATATATCATGCAAATAGTCTAAATGTTTTCTCCCAGTCTTTGTCATACTTTGACCTTTGATCCTTTTCCCTATACTTTCTTTTGACTTTAAGTTTTCCTTCTGCCTGTTATGTAAAAATAAAGTTTATTAGTCAAGTATATTGTTTTAATCTTTCTATTTACTCATTTGTTAAAATATGGTTGTTGCACATACCTGGTTCTAATAACACACACTGTTAATGTCAGCAAGATGAGCCCAGAGTAAAAGTGGATGAGAATGGGCATCTCTGCTTTTGGGAAACCCACTCTAAATGTGAACTCTGATTCCTGGTGGCTATGTGTAGAGCACTTGGAGTTACAAGGATGGATAAACCATAGTTTTCTTGCCCTTTTATGGCTTACAGTCTGTCTGAAGAGATAGAAGAATAGATACTTAAAAAGAAAAAACAAAAACCTGTCTAGTTGCTATAAATGAGGCTGTATCTAAAAGTTTTTTCTTTTTGCTGCCCTTCACTAAATGAGGGACTCAAACCAGCTCTCCAAGTATTGCTACTTTCTCTTTTCTTACATCTAAAAAAAAAAAATTTCACTGGATAGGAAATTTAAAACATAAATTAGTGCCTATCTCAGAATAATATAAAACTCTTTTTAGAATCTGCAGCTGTTTAGTCATTAGACTTGTTATAGTATATCTTTTTCTCAGCTAAAATCAGACCTTTAAATCTATTTCTCAATATCCAAAAATAGAGAATTTGATGCTTCTGGTGAGATTTATGCTTTAGGATCAAACAAATGAATTACTATGAAACTCATAGTTAAAAATGTATATAATTCTCCCTGTTGTACTCATTATATGTTAAAAAATCATGCCAATATATTTTGTGTACCTTTAAAAATTTAGTGAACTGCTTATAAAAATGCATAAACCAAGACTGAGTGATTATTTATGCATAAATTGGGTATCTTTTTGAAAAGGTTGGTTGTGGGTGTATATATAATTAAATAATTCTTAGCATATTGTATATTTGAGGAAATGTCAAAGTCACTGTTTTAATCTGTGTACTGTTGCAATAATTTAGAGGTTATGTTTATAAACAGATATATCTTGTCTTTTGTGAACACAATATGATGTTGGGCTAATCCAGGCCAAAGACCGTACTTTTTAATTTACTGAAATGAATGCTGCCAAGTGAAAAAAGAAAAATACAGCTTGTACTTTTTTTTTTTTGACAACTTCTGTTTATTGTTATATATACACATTGGCATATATATGAAAACTCTTAGCAAAGACTGTTAAGCTTCTTTTTATGATTCCTTGTGACTACTCACATTTGAAAAATGTTCTGGTTTGGACCTTTTACCCTGCAGATATGCATTGTTGATTATCTCTTTATTTGCATGTCTGTTTTGAAGTTCCCATGAAAAGGGAGACATATTTTACCACATGATTTTTGTAGCAGAAGCCTAAAAAGGTCATGCTCACAATAAAGTCGGGAGAATTGAATGGGGTTGAAATAGCGGAGATTAGAACTTGAAGAAAGAGGTTATGCAGCCTGATAGAGGTTAGAACATAATATTCATTGAGCCTAGGACAGGGAAGTGCTGATTCATGTAGTTCCTTTCCTGTGGCTGTGGTTGATTTATGAGACGTTTTTGTTTGTTTGTTTTGAAGTAGTACATGACATATGCTTTTGAGGTAGCTAATTGTACAAAGCCATAAACAATCCACTATTGGGGTATAGCCTATAAGTGTTAAATAATAATGTTGACTTAAACTAGAGAACTGAAAATGAAGGATGCAGTAAAGAGTTGTTGCAGTAGCAGTGACTCAGTCCCTGCAGAGGGTGGAAGATGATCTCAAGGATTTGAATGTGGTAAACTGGAAAAGCATTGGTCATCATTTATCTGACTGTAGAACTTACAAAGGCTGTCTAAGTGTATAAAGGCTCTCTAAGAAATAATGAGTTTGGCTTTAATAATAAAGAATAAAAATGGCAGCAGAATATAAAACTTGATACTACTAAGTACCACATAGTGAGTATCTACCATATGCTAGACACTATATTAGATGTCTTAATCTCCACAACAACTCTACTCTTATCCCCATTTTACAGATGAGTAGACTGAGTCACAGAGGGGCTGTGTAATAGGGCCAAGGTTATGTGCCTAATAAGTGGTGGAACTAGGCTTTGACTCCAGAAATAGCTAACTTGAGCATGAGATGGAGCTGTGCCTTTTAAGAGGTACAGAGCAGAGTGAAGGAGATGTTTAAAATTGTGAGACTGAAAGGAGGTAGGCAGACCTCTTGCAAGCAAGAGAAAAAGATTTTTTAAAGATGGCATTTGCTATCAGTGCAAAAATCCATAAAAAGATCGATGATGATAAGAATTGAGGGGTGAGTAAATCCATTTCCTTTAACAATGCCATTTGATAGGTCTGTGATCCCTAACCGCTGGGCCAGGGACTAGTACCATGCTGTTAGGAACTGGGCAGCACAGCAGGAGGGTAGGCCAGCATGCGAAGGGAGCTTCATCTGTATTTATAGCTGCTCCCCACCCCTCACATCATTGCATAAGCTCTGCCTCCTGTCACATCAGTGGCAGCATTAGATTCTCATAGGAGCTTGAACCCTACTGTAAACCGCACATGCGAGGGATGTAGGTTGCATACTCCTTATGAGAATCTAATGCCGGGTGATCTGAGGTGGAGCTGAGGCAGTGATGCTAGCGCTGGGGAGTGGCTGCAAATATGGATTATCATTAGCAGAGAGGTTTAACTGTACAATAAATGTAATGCGCTTGAATCATCCTGAAGCCCCTCTTCCCCCCCGTCCATGGAAAAATTGTCTTCCATGAAATGGACCCTGGTGCCACCAAAAAGCTTAGGGACTGCTGTGATAAGTAAAATGGTACATTGAATGCCAGATTGTAAGAGATTAAAAAGAGGGTAGAGAAAATCTGGATTCTGCCACATTTTTCTCTTTTGCAAGTTGAGAGATTGAGAGTATTAGAAAGAGTAGACTAGACTAAATATTCACTAGTCAGGAATTACTCATATTTCCTCCTATTAAAAGGCATTTTTGGCTATTTGTTATTACTGAACTGTGACAGTTTATCTTTTGCTATAATGCTTCCTTTTTAGCAAGCATTATACGTTTTGAATTAGTGATTCCTTGTTTCTTTTCTTTTAATTTTGTTTTTCCACCAAATTGTTGAATGAGGATTTGGTGGTTATTATTTTTTTAATCAAACTATTTTAAGAAGATATGTGAAGAAAAGTCAATGAACCCATCAACATTTTAACAGATTATTTATAGTTATTTGGGGGCATATATTTGCCTTGGCCAAATGGCTGCCATCTAAAACAAACTTTTATTGTTTTAGTTTTTTTTCCACATTAAATAAAACATATTTTTCTTTACTTTTTAGTTTTAGGTTTTACATGTGAATTGAATTTTTAAAACAAAAATTAAAGAGGTAAGTCAACAATGAGATTGAATATATGGGAGTACTTATTTAATTCCTCATTACTTTATTCCTTATAAAAATAACATGAGGGTTCTTGCATTTTTTGTGCAAAATTTCTAGCATTGAAAACAAATTATAGAGAGGCTTGGGATTTTTGATAAAGATTGTAAGAAACTGGAAATAATTTCAGTATTAATTGATTATTTCAGCACAATCTTTTCTTATGTTTTTTTGTTTTTTTTTTTTTTTTTTTTTGAGACAAGAGTCTCACTTTGCTGCCTGGGCTAAAGTACCGTGGCATCAGCCTAGCTCACAGCAACTTCAAACTCCTGGGCTCACGCAATCCTTTTGCCTCAGCCTCCTGAGTAGCTGGGACTACAGGGATGTACCACCATGCCCGGCTAATTTTTTCTATATATTTTTAGTTGTGCAGTTAATTTCTTTCTTTTCTTTCTTTCTTTCTTTCTTTCCTTTCTTTTAGTAGAGGTGAGGTCTCCCTCTTGCTCAGGCTGGTCTTAAACTCCTGAGCTCAAACGATCCTCCCGCCTCAGCCTCCCAAAGTGCTAGGATTACAGGCTTGAGCCACTGAACCCGGCCAGTACTTATCTTTTAAATGACATTAATTTACTGCAGGTATGGAGATTAATGAGATGCCAATGTTAAACTGAACTTTAAGTGAGGAATCATTAATGGGGAAAAAAGAATCAATCTCTTATAGAGGCACTCATATAGATCCATTACTTCTGTGTGATTTCTGCTCTTGATTTGGTTTTTGTTGTTGATCTAATTAATTATAGAAGTCTCTAGAACACCGAAAAACTCTCACCAAAATTCTACTACTTTGTACTATAATATTTTATATTTAAGATTCTACTATACTGGTGATAGAGGAAAAGCTACCCATGTTTCTGTTGTCTTTTTATCAATAAAAGGAATAATGGCTCTAATATTAGAATTAGCCCCAGTACTAGCTCTGTCTACACAAAAGACCACTTTATTCATCCTTTTTATAGTCATTTAGTTCCTAAATCATCATTTTCCCCTCTCATTTAGAGGATGAGTTGGCTGGAATGTTTTTCCAGTTTACCAAATTAAAATCCTTGGGATCATCTTTGATCCCTCCAAAAGGAACCAAGTTCCTGCTACTTTCCAACAGTTCTCTACTGCATCCTTTGTTTTTAGTCCTCTAATTTAAGTCAGTGTTATTATTTATTGAACACTTATAAGTTGACTTTGAATTCCTTTTTATGCTAATCTTAAAAACATAATTAAATTAGTTCAAAGAAGAGAACACTTTCTACACCTTAAGATGAATAATTTCATTAGTCTGATAGATGTCTGTGCTTAAGTGATTTATACTAGCTCCTTGATGCCACTTTTCTTCAAAACTTCAGGAGCAAAAATGAATGTGAAACATTTTTTTTTACACAGGCCTGAAATATATATTCACCGATTAACAAATGCTCATATACTCTCAAGTAGTTAAGCATAATTCTATCAATTGTTGAAACCAGTGCCTAGAAAGTAGTGCATAGTGATCTATTCCTATATAAAAAGTAATCCAACCCTGATATACTATATAATTAGCAACTTTAGTTCACATTATACAATGCTTTTGAGTTTTAATGTTTCTTAATTTAATGGTTTCTTTCATATATTAAAACATTTTAATTTTAAAAATCAGGAATTTTTTTTCCTACCTTCCTATACTTAAAGCACTGTGTTCCAGGCATGGCATTATAAAGTGAAATTCAACCAAATGTCTGCTTAAGAAAAATCTATTGAATGCCTACAGAATATCAGGCATGTAGCTAGGCATTGGTTCTGCAAAAATTGATAAGATGTAGTTATTTTGAGGAATTTAGTCTAGCATCGATAAATTAGCAAATATAAAGTCATGTTTTCTATTGTCAGAAAGGTTAGAGTATAGTTTGGAAGAGGTAATTGTGAGAGAAGATGGTAGTTGAAATGATAGTATGAAACCTTTCCCTTTTTTTTCAATAAATTCTCCATTGAAGCCTGCTTAGAAAAACTCATGTCAATAATAAAGAGGTGGGAGGAAACATTTTCCAGAGGCCCACAAGAGGACTACCGCCAAGATAGGAATAGAATTAGGGAGTAACATTATTAGCTGAGAATAGGATCGTGAGAACCTCTGTTTACCTCTGAGTGTCAGAACACCCAGAATCCTTGGTGTAGTAATGATGAATTATAGAACCTTTCTCCAGTGGCACAGTTGAAACTTGATCCATGAGGCCCAGATCATTGCTTTTAAGACCACCATATTAGGATGAACTGGAGAACCATTGTCAGCACAATGTAGATCTGGAGTTGGCAAACTACTGCCTGTGGGCTAAATCTGGCCCTCTACCTATTTTATAAATAAAGTTTTGTTGGAACACAGCCACACTCCTTCATTTACATATTTTCTATGGATGCTTTTTTGATACAGTGACAGGGTTGAATAGTTGTGACAGAGACTGTATGACCCACAAAGCCTAAAATATTTAGTTATCAGACCTTTTATAGAAAAAGTTAGCTAACTTCTGATGTTGAGCAAGCCCTAACTAGGAGAATATGATGGAAACAGCATAGTGGCCTCAGTAAACCAACAATCTCAATTTCTGTTTGTCTCTTTGCTTTTGGAGCCTGAGGAGTAAAATTAAAAAGGTAGAGAACTTCCACTGAAAATTCCTTTTCCCTTGATCTGGATTTGGGTAAATCCTTTGAATGGCTGGGCAGGAAGTTTTATATGGGTTATCTCTTTAATACATCAACTATCATAACAGAGAAGTGGAATTTGCTAGGGACTGGGTATACAGAGACACAATCTATTTACTCTGTATCCCATCACTGGCTTGAATCTTTGTACCCAAAGAAGAAAATAGTCTTCATTGAGACTATGAAAAAGTTCTTCAGTTGAAGAGAAACACATTCTCACAATATGTTTTGGTACTTCATTCCATTTTATGCCTGAATGATATTCTTTCATATTATATGGATGTATTAAATACCTCCTTTTATTTACTTGTTCATCAGTGGATGGATATTCCGGTTGTTTCCACCTTTTGGCTGGTGTGAATAGTTCTGCTATGAAACATTCACATACAAGTCTTGGGTCCCTGTTTTCTAGTGGAAATGCTAGGTCATATGATAATTCTTTAACTTTTTGAGGAATTGCTTAAGCTGTTTTCCACAGCGGCTGCACCACTTTATATTCCCACCAGCAATGTGTGAGGTTTCCATTTTCTCTACATCCTCACTGACGCTTGTTTCCTTATTATTTTTTTTATTGCAGCCATACTAGTGGATGTAGCATGATATTTCATTGTGGGTTTTGATTTGCATTTCCCTAATTATTAGCAATTTTGAGCATCTTTTCATATGCCTGTTGGCAATTTGTAAATCTTCTTTGGAGAAATATCTATTTAAGTCTATTGAGCATTTTTAAATTGAGTTGTCTTTTTTGTTGAGTTGTAAGAGTTCTTCATATAGCCTGAATGCAAGTTCCTTATCAGATATATGGTTTACAAATATATTCTCTCATTTTGTAGGTTGCCTTTTCACTTTCTTAATATTTTCCTTTGATGTACACAAGTTTTTAATTTTGATAAAGTCCAATCTATTTTTTCCTTTATTGCTTGTGTTTTTGAAACCATTGCCAAATCCAAGCTCATGACGATTGACACCCATGTTTTTTTCCTGACAGTATAGTAGTATAGTTTTAGGTCTTATGTTTATTAGGTCATTGATCCATTTTGAGTTAATGCTTGTATAATTTTTATACATGGTAGGAGATAGAGGTCCAACGTCATTCTTTTGCATGTGGATATCCAGTTGTCCCACCACCATTTGTTGAAGAGACTGTTTTTTCCCCATTTACTAGTGTTGGCACCCTTGTTGAAAATCAGTTAGCCTGAGATGTGTGGGTTTATTTATGGAGTGTCAGTTTATTCCATTGGGTGATGTGCCTATCTTTGTGCCAGTACCTGGCTGTTTTGATTACTGTAGATTTGTGGTAAGTTTTGAAATTGGGAAGTATGAGTCTTTAAAAGTTGTTCTTCTTTTTCAATACTATTTTGGCTATTGAGGGCCCCTTTCAATTCCATATGACTTTATATTGGTTTTTCCATTTTTGGTCGGGAAAAGCCATTGAAATTTGATAGAGATTGCATTGAATCTGAATCTGTAGATTGCTTTGGATATTGTCATCTTAACTATAAATTTTCAGTCCATGAAAACAAAAACTTTACATTTATTTAAGTCTTTTTAAACTTCTTTTAGCAACGTTTTGTAGTTTTTGACATACTCGGCTTTCACCTCTTTGGTTAAATTTATTCCTAGGTATTTTATTCATTTGGATGCTATTGCAGATGAAATTGATCTCTTAATTTCCTTTTTGGGTTGTTTGTTGCTAGTGTATAGAAATACTACTGATTTTTTTTTATTGTGCTAAAAATATATATAATAAAATTTGCCATTTTAGCTATTTCTAAGTGTAGAATTCATTGGCATTAATTGTATTTGCATTGTTGTGTAACCATCACCACTATCTATTTCCAAAATTTGTTACCCCAAAGAAAATTCTGTACCAGTTAAGCAATTACTTTCCAGTTTTCCCTATCCCTAATATTGTTAACTTTTAATCTTTCTGTCTATGATTTTGCCTATTCTGGATATTTGATATAATTGGAATATTATAATTGTCCTTTTGTGTCTGGCTTCTTTTACTTAGCATGTTTTTAAGGTTCATCCATGTTATAGCATGTATCATAACTTCATTCCTTTATATGGCTGAATAATCTTCCATTGTGTGTATATACCACATTTTATTCATTCATTTGTTGGTAGACACTTGGGATTGTTTCCACCTTTGGCTATTGTCAATAATGCTGCTATGAACGTTCACACACAAGTATCCGAGTTCTTGTTTTCAATTCTTCTGTATATATACTTAGGGGTAGAATTGCTGGGTCAGATGTTAATTACATGCTTAATATTTTGAGGTCTACTATTTTTTGTGTTTTGTCCTTGTATCCTGCAACTTTGCTGGATTTATTTATTAGCTCTAATAGGGTTTGTGTGTGTGTGTGTGTGTGTGTGTGTATTCTTTAGAATGTTCTATACATAAACTATCTGTGAATAAGAATAGTTTTATTTATTCATTTCTAAGTTAAACACATTTTGTTTCTTTTTCTTGCCTAATTGCTCTAGCTAGAATTTCCAATACAGTGTTGAATAGAAGTGAGTGAAAGTGAGCATCCTGATGTTGTTCCGTCTATTACCATTGAGTATGCATGACATTAGCTGTAGATTTTTCATGAATGCCGTTTATCAGGTTGAGGAAATTGCCTTCTATTTTTAGTCTCCTCCTCTGCCATGGATATGGTTTGTGGGGGAAGGTAGGTGGGCAGTTTAAAATGCATAGCTTTCTCTTATCACAAAGCAGCTGCTTCTTTCACCAAGCCTTTCCCTGGTTGTTGTAAGTTTTTGAGTAGTTGCAGAGTTCTGGAAAATATTTTGACACTTTTTGCCAGCTCATTAGTTGTTTCTGTGGAAGGATGGCATCTGAGGCTGCCCTATTCTGCCATTTTTAGTGATAATGCTCTCCAAATAGGTGTTTTGCACATATTTGCTTCCAGTCTGTGATATGTCTTTTCATTCTTGTAATGGTGTGTTTAGCAGAGCAGAAGTTTTTAATTTTAATGAAGTTCAAGTTAACAATTTTTTCTTTCATGGACAGTCCTTTTGGTATTGTATCTAAAATCTCATCACCAAACTCAAGGTCACCTAGATTTTCTAGGTTATCTTCTGGAAGTTTTATAATTTTGTATTCAGGTCTGTGATACATTTTGAGTTAATTTTTGTGTAAGTTGTGCAATCTGTATCTAGATTCTTTTTATGCATGTGAATATCTAGCACCATTTGTTGAAAAGTCTGCTTTCTCTATTAGACTGCCTCTGCTCCTTTGCCAAAGATTAGCTGACTGTATTTGTATTGAGTCTATTTTTGTGCTTTCTTCTGTTCCATTGATGTATGTATCTATTCTTCAGCAATGCCATGCTGTCTTGATTACTGTAGCTTTATATTAAGTCTTTTTTGTGTTGTGACAGAGTCTTGCTCTGTAGCCCAGGCTACAGTGCAGTGGTGTCAGCATAGCTCGCTGTAACCTCAAACTCCTGGGTACAAGTGATTCTCCTGCCTCAGCTTCTCAAATAGTTGGGACTACAAGCACCATAATGCCCAGCTAAGTTTTCTATTTTTTATAGAGACAGGGTCTCACCCTTGCTCAGGCTGGCCTTGAACTCGTGAGCTCAAGCAATCCTTCTGCCTCAGCCTCCCAGAGTGCTAGGATTACAGGTGTGAGCCACCATGCTTGGTCCTATATTAAGTCTTAAAGTCAGGTCCTATCAGTCCTTTCACTTTGTTTCTCTTCTTCAGTGCTGGGTTGGCTATTCTGGATTTTTTGCCTTTTAATATAATCTTTAAAATCAGTTTGTCAGTATCCACAAAATAGCATCCCAGGGTTTTGATTGTGATTGCACTGAATCTGTAGCTTAAATTGAGAAGAATTGACATCTTAATAATATAGAGTCTTCCAGTCCATGAACACAGAATATCTCTCCATTTGTTTAGACCTTCTTTGATTTCTTTCAACAGCATTATGTGGTTTTTCACACACAGATCCTACAAATATTTTGTTAGATTTATACCTAAGTACTATTTTTGGTTTGCTAAGGTAAATTGTATTGTGTTTTAAATTTCAAATTCCAGTTCTTCATTGCTGGTATGTAGAAAAGTGATTGACTTTTGTATGTTACTTTGCATCCTGTGACTTGCTATAATTGTTTTATTAGTTCCAGGAGATTTTGGGGGGAATATTTGGAGGTTTTGTGGGGTTTTCTACACAATCATGTCATCAGTGAACAGAAGTTTTATTTCTTCCTTCTCAATCTGTATAACTTTTCTTTCCTTTTATTTTCTGTTCCTTTCTTCTTCCCTCTGTTTCTTGGGCTAGAGTGCAGTGGCATCATCGTAGCTCACTGAAACCTTGAACTCATAGGCTCAAGTGATCCTCCTGCCTCAGCCTCCTGAGTAGGTGGGACTATAGGCACATGCCATCATACCTGGCTGATTTTTCTATTTTTCATGGAGATGGGGTTTTGCTATGTTGCTCAGGCTGGTCTTGAACTCCTGGCCTCAAGCAATCCTCCCACCTCTGTCTCACAAAGCGCTAGGATTACAGGCATGAGCCACCATGCCTGGCCATCCTTTTCTTGTCTTATTGTAATAGTTATGACTTCTAGTACAATATTGAATGTGAGTGATGAGAGGGGACATCCTTGTCTTATTCTAGATCTTAGGGGGAAAACATGTAGTTTCTCACCATTAAATAAGTGTAATGTTAGCAGTAGGTTTTTTTGTAGATGTTCTTTATCTAGTTAAGTTCCTCTTTATTCCTAGATTACTGAGAGTTTCTTTTTTTATGAATGGATATTGTATTTTGTCAAATGCTTTTCTGTGTCAATTGATATGACCGTGTGATATTTCTACCTATTGGTGGTGTATTACATGGATTGATTTTATAATATTGAACAAGCCTGGCATACCTTGTGTAGAGTTCTTTTCATACATTGGTGGATTTGATTTGCTAATAGTTGTTGAAAATTTTTGCATCTATGTTCATTAGAGATATTGGTCTTGTAGTTTGCCTTTTAAAATTTAGTATTAGGATGGTACTGACCTCATAGAATGAGTCAGGAAGTATTCCTCTGCTTCTGTCTTCTGGAAGAGATTGTAGAGAGTTGGTATAATTTCATCGTTAAGTGTTTGGGAGAATTCACCAGTGAAACCATGTGAGTATAGGGCTTTCTTTTTTGGAAGATTGGTAATTCTTTGTCCATTTACATAGATACAGGCCTATTCAAATTATTTATTTCTTGTCTAAATTTTGCTAGTTTCTGTCTTTCAAGGAATTGGTCCATTTCATCTGACTTATCAATTTTTTGGTATAGATTTATTCATAATATTACTTTATTTTCCTTTTATTGTCTGTGTCATTTGGTAGTGGTAACCCTTTGTTCATATCTGATGTTAATAATTTATGTTTTTTTTTCTTGGTTAACCTGGCTAGAGGTTTATCAACTTTATTAGTCTTTTGAAAGAAGCAGTTTTTATTTTCACTATTGATTTTCTGTTTTCAATTCACTGATTTCTGCTGTAATTTTTAAACTTTTTTTCTCCTCTTTGCATTAGGCATAAATTGCTCTTCTTTCTCTTGTTTCCTAAAGTGGAGCTTAGGTTATTGATTTTAGGTCTGTTTTCTAATATATGCATACAATGCTATAAACTCTTCTATAAGCATGGATTTTACTACATCACACAAATTTTGACTTGCATTTTTCTTTAGTTCAAAATATTTTAAACTTTCTCTTGAGACTTTTTCTTTAACTCGTGTGTTATTTAGAACTTTGTTGTTTAATCTCTAAATACTTTGGGATTTTGCTGCTATCTTTTTGTCATTGATTTCTAATTCCATTGTGGTGTGAGAGCATGCTTAATATGATTTTCATTCTTTTCAACTTGTTAAGGTATGTTTTATGGCCCAAAATGTGGCCTATCTTGGTGATTGTTTAATGTGAGGTTGAGAAGAATGTGGATTCTGCTATTTGTGGATGAACTATTATATAAATGTCAAGTAGATCCAGTTGATTGATGGTGTTGTTCAGTTCACTGATGTCCATACTCATTTTTTTGCCTGCTGTATCTGTCAGTTACTGAGAGTATTGAAGTCCCCACCTATAATAGTTGGTTTGTCTATTTCTCTTTGCAGTTGTACCAGTATTTTTCATCATGTATTTTAATATTCTCTAGTTTGGTGCATACATATTAAGGATTGTTAAGTCTTCTAGGAGAATTTATCATTTTGTAATGCCCCTCTTTATCCCTCATAATTTATCTTGTTCTGAAATCTGCTTTGTCTAAAATTAATATAGCCATTCCAGCTTCCTTTGATTAGTGTTAACGTGGTATAACTTTCTCCACCCCTTTCCTTTTAATCTATCTGTGTCTTTAAAATGATTTTTTTTTAAGCCAGGCATGATGACTCATGCCTGTAATCCCAGCACTTTGGGAGACTGAGGTGGAGGATCACTTTAGGCCAGGAGTTCAAGACCAACCTGGGCAACAAAGTGAGAGACCCCATCTCTACAAAAAAATTAAAAATTAGCTGCACACCTGTAGCCCTAGCTACTCGGGATGCTGAGGTGGGAGGATCACTTGAGCCCGAGAGTTCGAGGCTGTAGTGACCTGTCATTGCACCACTGCAATTCAGCCTGGGCAACAGAGTGAGACCCTATCTCTTTAAAAAAAATTAAATCCACTTTGATAGTCTCTTTTTATTGGTTTCTTAGGCCATTCACACTTAAGGTGATTATTAATGTAATTGGATTATTAGGAACCATGTTTATAACTGTTTTTCTTTTCTATTTGTTGTATTTTTTTTTTTAAATAATACTCCCCTCTTTTTCTGTCTTCTCTGGTTTTAACTGACTGTCTTATACAATTCCATTTTCTCTCCTGTTTTATAATGTCCATTATACTTATTTTAAAAAATGTTTTTCGTTGCCCCAGAATTTGCAATGTACATTTACAATTTATCTAAGTCCACTTCAGGTAACTCCATCCTGCTTCATGGGTAGTACAGGTACTTTTTACTAGAATTTTTCAATTTATCCCTCCATCCCTTGTAACATTGCTATTATTCATTTCATTAATCTGTATGCTATAATCAGTGAATAAATTATTACAATTATTACTTTTAACAGTTATCTATCATCTAAGAATAGGAAAAATAGATTTTATTTTAACGTCATTTATTCCTTCTGTGATGCTCTTCCTTTCTTTGTATAGATCCTAGTTTCTTACCTATATCATTTCCCTTCTGTCTGAAGAACTCTTTTAAACATTTTTAAAGGACAGATCTACTGGTAACAGATTCACTCAGTTTCTGTTTATCTGAGAAACTCTCCTTCAGTTTTGACGGATAATTTCCCTGAATAACTTCTAGGTAGATGTTTTTTTCTTTCAACATTTTATAAATATTTCACTCTACTCTCTTGCTTGTATGGTTTCTGACAAGAAGTCAGATGTAATTCTTATCCTTGTTCCCTATAGGTAAGGTGGTTTTTTGGCCTCTGGTTTCTTTCATGATTTTCTCTCTGTGTTTGGTTTTCTGTAGTTTGAACATGATGTGCTTAGGTGTAGATCTTTTGGTATTTATTCTGCCTGGTGTTCTCTGAGCTTCCAGGTTGTGTAATTTGGTGCCATTAATTTTGAAAGATTCTCTGCCATTCTTTCAAATATTTCTTCTCCTTTGTCTCATTTTTCTCCTGGTATCCCAATTATACATGTGTTATACCTTTTGTAAGTTTCCCATAATTCTTGGATATTCTGTTCTGCTTTTTAAATTTGTTTTTTCTCTTTGCATTTTAGTTTGGGAAATTTGTATTGACATATATTAAGCTCACCAATTCTTTCCTCAGCTATGTCCAGTCTACTGATGAGTCCATTAAAGGCATTCTTAATTTTTGTTACAGCAATTTTGATATCTAGCATTTTTAAAAATTCTTCCAGGCTGGGCGCGGTGGCTCATGCCTGTAATCTTAGCACTCTGGGAGGCCGAGGTGGGCGGATCGCTCGAGGTCAGGAGTTGGAGACCAGCCTGAACAAGAGCAAGACCCCATCTCTACTATAAATAGAAACAAATTAATTAGCCAACTAATATATATGGAAAAATCAGCCGGGCATGGTGGCGCGTGCCTGTAGTCCCAGATACTCGGGAGGCTGAGGTGGTAGGATTGCTTGAGCCCAGGAGTTTGAGGTTGCTGTGAGCTAGGCTGATGCCATGGCACTCACTCTAGCCTGGGCAACAAAGGGAGACTGTCTCAAAAAAAAAAAAATTCTTCCTTAGAGTTGTATATGCTTACATTGCCTGTCTTTTGTCTGCTTTTTCAATTGGAGCCCTTAACATTTATCACGGTTATTTTAAATTCTCTATCTGATAATACCAAATCTGTGCTATATCTGAGTTTGATTCTGATGATTACTTTATTCAGAATGTATTTTTTTCTTGCCTTTTGGCATGCCTTGTAATTTTTTTAAGCTGAATACAATGTATTGGGTACTAGGAAATGACCTAAATAAGCCTTTAGGGTAAGGTTTTATGTTAATCTGGCTAGGAGCTAGGCCATATTTAATGTTTGTTGTAGGTATAGGTGCCAGGGGTTTCAGTTTCCTCTCATGTCTTTGTTATTTTGTTTATTTTTCCTACCCTGTTGTCTTTGAGTTTCCCTAAGAACTTTTTTTTATGTAGTCTGTGTCTTGCAACTCTTTCTGTTGTAATCCACTGTTACTGTATTAGAGCCCTGTTAACATGGTAGAAGAGTATGGGTCCTTCTGGGAAAGTGTCCTATAATCTCAATCTTTTGTTGGGCCTGAGTCCTTGGCTACAACCTTCCTAATTGTTTCTTAGTGCCCCTCCCCTCCACGCCCCTCCTGTTAGGTAAAACAGGAAGGTAGGAGTGGCTGTAGTTGGCTAATTTTCTTTCTCTCAGGACACATAAGGCTCTGGTAAATTTTCTCTTGGAGTGTTGGCCTTCATTAGGAAGAACATTCTGGGCTTATTTCAAAACCATTACTTTTCTCTTGAGCATATTTCAAAGTGGTTACTTTCTCTCTGTACCCAAAAGGAGATTTTTATTGGATCTTACCTCTGAGCGTATATTTTTCTTGTATCTTCATAGTCAGAACCTGGAGAGATTCCTGGAGGTAAAACCACAAGAGTACAGAGGGCATCCTAAGATTAGGTCCCTAGGAGTTCTCATTCACAAGCTAGTCTCACTTAGCCTTTGTCAAAATTATCATTTAAATTTTCTTACTCCAGTGCTTCCTGTTCCAGGTAAGCTGGTCTTGGATGTGATTTTCTGTATTTTCCTGTCTCTTTAGATTTCAGATCAATTTGCCCTGTGACCTCACTCAGTTCACTGATTAGTGTAAGAAAAGTCACTGATTTTTAATTTGTTAGGGTTTTTTCTTGTAAGGACAGCAGTGATGGTATCCAAGCACTGTATGTGTTGGAGCTGAAACTGGAAGTCCTATGTTTATATTTTAAAATTGGAAATATCTTGTCTAGTTTTAAAATAATGTTCAGCAAGAGGTTTTTAACTTTCCTACGAACCATTTGTTTAGCTGAGATGACTCATTTTCAGTTATTTTCATCCCCTTGAAATTCAGATCTCTGTATTTTCATATGCTTAGTAATAACTTTTTCAGAACAAAATATTTGGAAAATTTAAGAACTTCATGTAGTTCTTGCAAATTTCTAATAACTTTATCCTAAATTAACTGGAATTATTACACTTACTGATTTTCTTTTTTCCCTTCACAACATTGTTTTTCGTTTTATCAGATACCTTCTATAAATCATGCTGAAGTATTTCTAGGGATTCTTTTCTTCACTTACTATTTTGCTCCACTTATTTCTAAAGAAGTAACTCAGTTTTCTAAGGCACTTTGAAATTTCTAGAGACTAAGTACTGTTTGAATTTGAAAAACTAATGAGAATAAATACAATACTCTTATGCTGCCAGTGGTTTATTTTCAGTTAACCTCAGCGTATGTATAAACTATAGATCCTGGTGACTTTCGCTTAATAGAATTACTCTCAGAATCTGTGAAATGGAGGACAGTTTAGCTAAAATGTGTTATTTAAGCAACTGAGAACATACTTTGTGTACTTTAAAGCCTGCTAATGTAATTACTTACTAAAAATTTGCATTTTGGGAGACTTTAGTTGTTATCTTTGGATAACAGTTGTAAGCAACCTCAGATGACTGATTGAGACATTGTAAATTTTACTAACCTTACCCTTTTTAAGGGTTCATTTTAAATTTTATTTTTCTCACTGAATTTACCTCGTGAGGAATAGCCATTAAACTTGGAAACAAGTTAGCCGTATGATATTTAAGATTGCTTATTAGTTGGCAAACTCATGTTTATTTTAAGAAATATTTTTCTCAGTTTTCCCCGTTTGGAATGAATATTGATCTTTGGGAATTAAAGATTTTTTTTTGAAGAGGGAGAATTAAAGTGTTAAGCATTATGAATATAATTATAATATAGTAAATCAAATTTGTTTTCAAATGATTTGCTTTATTGAAAGGATTTGGTTGAAAATAATAATTTTTTGCTATGTAATATAAATTTTGGCCCATTTTAAAGGTAAGACCTATTTGTCTAGCATGCTCTGAATTAAAGGCAGAAATCTTTCACTATGGTTTTGCTTAGAGACCTGTCTTATTAAGGAATAAGTGCCATTGGGAGGGAATGGATGAAGACTAGTAGGTCTTCAGTAGTGGCACGGTTGAGTTATGCACTATGCCGTCCACCCCTCTCAGCAAATTAGTGAGTGCTATCACTGTTGCTCCTCCTGAAAATGTTTTGTTTTTTTTTTTTAAAAAAAACTCTTCATGCATTATAATATGCTAGAAGAAACCCACAAGAATGAACACAGTGCATCAGTAATTTAGTTTTAACAAAAAAACTTCCCATGTGCTGATGATTCAACTGAAGATAGATGGTCTACATTCAATAAATAAATATTTAGATTGAGATCCCAGTTGTCAAGGACCTGACTGCCAATTCCCAGATAATGAAGGAGCAACAACTCCATTTTTTCTTCCGATCTTGTTACTTCATGTTAACTGGGCTGGCAGCTACCCTTGGAAAATGCCACTTCACACACTAAAGCAATCTGTACCATAGCACCAGGATTGCTTGCCATTTTTCCTCTCCAGAGACTCTCAGGACCAGCCCCATCATTTTTGACATATCCTCTTTTACTTCTTGTCACCACCAAAACTCACTGGCCATCCATTAGCACTGAATACGTATCCTTGTACTACTCTGTACATCCCTCAGCCTGATCTAGTCTTTCCCGACCTTTTCACTGTCCCCTAGAGCCCCTGAACAGCCATTTGTAATTTTGCCCATGGCCTCAGTCTTGCCCCAGATTCACAGTATAATCTTGCTTTCTGTCCCTGGGCTTCTCTGCTGCTTCCAGGTGGATGCCTGAGGTAGCCTCCCTGTGGCATCAGTCTCAGGCTGTGCTACTTCCTCCTTTCCCTGCTACCTGGTAATGTCACTGCCTGCCTTTTAGTTGTAGAGTACAGTGAATTCTTCCCCACCTAAAATCTTTGCACATGCTGCTTCCTTGATATGCAACAGTTTTCTCACCTTTTGCCTGGCTGACTCTATCCAGTTTCCTCAAGGCGTTATCCTCTGTGGAGGCTTTATCCTCTATCAGTGCCTTCTATTTGTTTTCTTCTTGGTGCTTGTTTAAATTTGCAGTTGTATATTCACTTGCTCATTTAGCCTTTTTTCTTGGTTCTAAGATATACGTTTTTCCTCACATATCTGAAATTGGGATGCATCTTACACTGAATGCCTTTATTCTTTTCTGAGTGGTGAGTAAAATAATGGTTTATCTTATAATCAGTTGTCTTAGGTTTAATAAATTACCGCACTTTTAATTATGTTTCTCCTAGCTGATTGTGAATTCTACAAGTACAGGAATTCTGTCTATTTTATTCACCAATAAGAACCAGTGCCAAGGATAGTACCTAGCACCTGTAGGCTCTGAATAAATAATGGTTGAATAAATATCATTATCTATTTGGGAGGTATTGGCCTTGATTCTTCTGAAGATGAATCAGTCAGTGTGTGAGTATGAATTGTTAATTCAGTTTCTGTTGTTGAGTCATTATTTTTTGGAGATTACTTTCTTATGGAATTGAAGGAGACCCTTAGGTTTGTCTATTTTGTTCTCCCATTTATGTAACTCGTCCCATTATAGACATATGTACATCCTTGTTTATGATTACTTAGTCACCACGTATGAGAATGAATCCACATAAACTTTTTATGTGGTGTCAGCAACGTTTTTTCATTAGGTAGAAAGAGTGAGGAAGGTACCAGACAGCTGCAGACTTCTAAACTTTAGATACTTTTTGACTGCTTGAACTTACTTTTTCATTTTACTTCATCCTCCAAGAAGTATGATCACTCAGCCTGCCTACTTCACTTCTTTTAAGGGAAAGAACAACAAACAGGCAACATGAGTGACTAGAGTGCCTTAGGCCAACTCCTGGACAAGGTTCAAGCCTACTCCACAGCTGGAGGGAAGGTGTGGCTCTCAGTCCTTTTCATTTTCCGAATCCTGCTCCTGGGGACTGCAGCTGAGTCAGCCTGGGATCATGAGCAGTTTGCCTTAGGTTGTAATACTCGACAGCCTGGCTGTGAAAATGTCTGCTATGACCAGTCTTTCCCAATATCCCATGTGCGCTTCTAGGTCCTGCAGATCGTATTTGTGTCAGTGCCCACACTCTTGTACCTGGCACATGTTTTCTATGTGATGCGAAAAGAGGAGAAGTTGAACAAGCAGGTGGAAGAAATTAAAGTTGCCCAAACTGATGATGTCAATGTGGAGATGCACTTGCAGGAAATTGAAATAAAGAAGTTTAAGTATGGCATTGAAGAACACAATAAGGTGAAAATGCAAGGGGGCTTCCTGAGAACCTACACCCTCAGTATCCTCTTCAGGTCTGTCTTGGAGGTGGTCTTCCTGCTGATCCAGTAGTATCTCTATGGATTCAGCCTGAGTGCAGTTTACACTTGCAAACAAGACCCTGGCCCACATCAGGTGGACTGCTTCCTCTCTCGCCACACAGAGAAAAGCATCTTTACCATTTTCATGCTGGTGGCGTCCTTGGTGTCTTGCCTTGAACATCATCGAGTTATTGTTTGTCTTATTTAAGAGCATTAAGGTTCATGTGAAGGATTAGGAGAGTGATCCTTACTATGATGGAACTGGTCTGCAGAGACCCTCCAATGGCTCCTCATCAGCTGTTCCTCTTTCTACTACATCTCCTCCTGGGGACAGACTGGTTCCTGGAGAAAGAAACAATTCTTCCCTGCCACAGTTACAACAAATAAGGAAATGACCAAAACTGTGCCAGTTACAGTGCATAGCAAGATGGAATGGAGCAGACAGGAAGCGCCATCACTAACTCACATGCACAGCCTTTTGATTTCTCTGCTGATAAGCAGAATTCTTAAAAATGAAACAAAACAAAAACCCAAACAAACAAAAGCATAGTTACTGGATGTTAGCCATCTGGAGAGCCAGCAGCACCCTGATGACCTAGAGATCGAGATATGTACTTGAAACTATTACTATTCTGCTCAATTATTAAAGAGAAAGAAGGTACAGTAGAAAGTGTACCTTTGCTCTAGTAGAGGTGATACTAAACAATCTCAGTCATGAGTCTTAGCAGACACAAAGACATTAGACTACCTGAGTTCCTTTGTTATCTGGGATAGAAGGGTGGAGAGAGAAGTATGTGTTGGTATTTAAAGTAGTTGACTAAAAGAACCTGAATTGCAAATAAAAGTTGCATTAGGTGATATATAAGTAAGGGCTTTTTCTCTTCCATACTTACCTCGAATGATTTAATGTACATGGAAGACTGATATTTGCCATGTATTGATATAAGCGGATGCAACATAAGCTCATGAACATAGATTTTTTAAATAGTACACACACACACTGTTCATATTGAGCCCTTTTCAGCAATTTTGTGATGTAAGCTGATACAATGTTTCTATTACATGATTCCTGCTGGGAAGGTACATTTTCCCCCCTAATATCCCCCCTCTATGTATCCTATTATGAATACTGGTTCTGGTAATTATGATTAGGTTTTTTTCCTTTTTTCTCTTTTATAGACTATAGCAGTGACACTATTGCTCATGTGAATGATTTTCTGCAATGTAATCATTTATGCTTGAATGATAGAATTTCAGTACTGTAAACAGCCTTCATTAATGTGAGAAACTTAAAAGAAATGCTAAGAGCCGGACTATTAAATGCCCTTACATGAATTTGTCAGTAACTGATATTTCTTGTCATAGCCCTGCTTAATACACATTAATCCATACTTTGTATTCTGAATTTGCCAGTCTATCTTTTGAGGTGACCGGCATTTTTAGTGTTTGTACTAAGATTTTATTTGGAAAGCGAGAGAGGTTGAAAGAGGTTTGAGTAGTAGCATGTAACTAATTTGTTTGAAATGTATACTAAAGAAATTTAACAAGTTTCTTCAAATGCCTATATTAAAGCTCATCACAGATGATTGGTGAAAATGCTGAGCTTCATACTTTTGTTCTTAACAGCTATATAAACAGTTTTATACAATGAGAAATAATAATTTTCTTAACATTTGATGTTAAACTACTGTCATTATCAGCTTCATGGCATGCAATGTAGACTAGACCTAGGCCATCATACCATATGTTCTAGATAATGTTCTTTATTCAATAAAGTTTTAAGAGAGCTACCTGTGTGTCTGCCTCCTCCGGGAGCTTTTGGTTGCAGTGATCTTTCCTGGTCTTTTGAACTCATCATTGGTACATCTTAATTTAACCAAAATATACTGGAATCAGAATTTTACGAATGGAATTGCAGTGATGACATTATAGGTTTTAGTATTAACATTTTAATTATATGTACCAGGATCATAGATATACCCACTATTTTCAGACATACAAAAAATGTAGCTCATTTTTTTCTTTTAACTGATCTACTCATCATCAGAAGCTTCTTCCCACCTTAGGGCACTGGGGAAAGGAGAAGATGGGGACGACTTAAATATTAAACCTGCCAATCCACAACATCTTGCTGACAGTTTCAACAGTTTCATTTGGAAAACCCAGTCTCTTGGTTAAATGAAGAGTCTTTCAGATTTCCTTCTTACAAACTCTTTTGTGAGCATGAGGAATAATCTCAGTTACTTACTAATGAGATGTGTGTGCCTACTGGGCACTGCAAAAATTCTGAAACCTTGGAATCAAATTGGATACTGCCACCCTCACTTCCTGTTTCACATTCATTTTCATATATAGCTTTCTTTTTTTCCTTTTACTTTTATCTTGAGATACGGATTCACATGCAGTTTTAAGAAATGATAGATTCCTTATACCCTTCAACCAGTTTCTCCGAGCAGTAACATCTTACATAATTATAGTGTAATATCATAACCAGAAAACTGTCATTAATGTAATCCATCAACTTTATTTAGATTTCACCAATTTTACTTCACTCATTTGTGCCTATATGTGTTTAGTTATGTGTAATTTTGTCACTTGTGTACATTTGTGTGTCTACCACAGTCAAGATACAGAATAGTTTTATCACAAGGATCCCTTGTGCTACCTTTTATAGCTATAGCCACATCCTTCCCTTCCCCTCTCCTTAACCCCTGGCAACCACTAATCTGTACTTCATCTCTATAATTTTGTCATTTCAAGAATGCTATTTAAATGGTTTGATACAGTGTATAACCTTTTGAGATTGGCTTTTTTTTTTCCCCACTCAGTATAACTCCCTTGAGATTCATCCAAGGTTTTGTGTGAACTAATAGTTGTTCTTTTTTTTTTTTATTGCTAAGTAGCATTCTATAGTATAGCGGTACCATAGTTTATTCACCCGTTGAAGGATTTTTAGGTTTCTAGTTTTTGGCTATTATAAATAAAGCTGCTATGAACATTCGTGTACAGGATTTTTGTGAACATAAGTTTTCATTTCCCTGGATTAATTGTCCAAGAGTACAATTGCTGGGTCGCATGGTAAGTGAATGTATGGCTTTCTGAGAAACTCATGTACCGTTTTCCAGAGTGGCTGTACCATTTTACATTCTCATCAGTAATGCATGAGCGATCTAGTTTCTTCACATGCTCACCAGCATTTTGTATTATTACTATTTTTAATTTTTATTTTGGCCATTCTAGTAGGTGTGTAGGTGATCTCATTATAGTCTGTCATCTGGAGTTTTTTTTGTTTTATTTTTTATTTATTTGCTTTTTAAAAATTCATTGTAGTTTAAATTTGCATTTCTCTAATGGCTAAAAATGCTTATTTGACATTTACGTATCTTCAGTGAAATATCTGTCTTTTTTTCCATTTTTGAGTTGGATTGTTTTATTACTGTTGAGTTTAAGTTCTCTCTATATTCCAGATTTAAATCCTTGGTCAGATTTTTTTTAAAGAGATAGGGTTGCACTCTGTTGCCCAGGCTAAAGTGCAGTGGCATAATCATAGCTTACTGTGACCTGAAACTCTTGGGCTCAGACGATCCTCCTGCTTCAGCCTCTTGAGTAGCTAGGACTACAGCTGTGCACCACCACACTTGGCTAACTTTTTTATTTTTTGTAGAGACAGGATCTTGCTGTATTGCCCAGGCTGGTCTCAAACGTCTGACCTCAAGCAGTCCTCCTGCCTCAGCCTCCCAAAGTGCTCGGATTACAGGCGTGAGCCACCTCACCTGGCCAATTGGTCAGATATGTTTGAAAATATTTTCTCCTAGCTTATTATAGCTTGCCTTTTCTTCCTCTTGACAGGGTCTTTCACAGGGCAAAAATTTTAATTTCAATAAGGTCATTATCAATTTTTATGGATTGTGCTTTTGTGTCAAATCTAAGAATTCTGTCTAGCCCTACATCCTAAAGATTTTCTCCTACGGTTATTTCTAAAGGCTTTATAGATTCACATTTTGTATTTAAGTCCATGATCCATTTTGAGTTAATTTTTGTAGAAGGTATAAGATAATATGCCAAAGTCTTCTCTCTCCTCCAACCCCGCTATGGGTGTCCAATTGTTCCAGTACCATTCATTGAAAAGTCTGTTCTCCCTCCACTGAGTTCCTTTTACAGTCAAAAATCATTCAGAAAGATTTGTGTGGCTTTATTTCTGCATTCACTGTTCCTCTTCTGATTTCTGGAAGAGCTTTTATAATGATGTTAATTCTTCCTTAAGTGTTTGGTAGAATTCTCTAATGAACCCATCTGAGCCTGCAGATTTCTTTTATTGGAAACTTTATAATTACAAATTCATTTTTTTTTCATAATTATATGATGATTTAAGTTGTTTACTTCATCTTGGTTGAGTTTTGGTCGTTTGATTCTCAAGGAATTGATCCATTTCTTTTAAATTATCAAACTTATGAATTTAAAGTTTGTACTGTTCTTTTATTTCTTTATAATGGCTCTAGGATCTATAGAGATCTCCCTTGTTTCATTCCTAATAGTGATGATTTTTGTCTTCTTTCTTTAAATATATATCAATCTTTCTGGAAGTTTATGAATTTTAATGATCTTTTTGAGGCACCATCTGTTTACTTCATTTTCTCCATTGTTTTCCTGTTTTCAGTTACATTGATTTCTGCTTTTGTCTTTATGATCTCCTTCTCTTTGCTTTGGGTTTATTTTCTTTTTCTAGTCTTGAGGTAAGAATTCATCTTATTGATTTGACACCTTTCCTCTTTTTAAATATATACATTTATTTTATTATTTTGGGAATGAGTCTTGCTGTGTTGCCCAGGCTGGTCTGGAACTCCTGGGCTCAAGCCATCCTCCCTCCTCAACCTCCCAAGTAGCTGGGATTACAGGCAAGGCACCAGACCTGGCTTAATGTATACATTTAATGCTATAAATTTTCTTCTCAATACTGCTTAAACTGCATCCCACATATTTTGATATGTTATATTTTCATTTTTATTAATTTCTGTGAAATTAAAACTTCCTTTGAGATTACTTCTTTGACCCATGGATTATTTAGAAGTGTTTTGTTTCACTTCCAACTGTTTGGAGATTTTCCTGTTGTCTTTCTCTTACTGATATTTAATTGGAGCCCATTGTGGTCAGAGAAAATACTCTGTATGATTTCAGTTCTTTAAAATTTGTTAAGGTTTGTTTTGTGGCCCAGGATATGGTCTATTTTGAATAATATGCTATAGACCCTTATATATTCTGCTGTTTGTATTATATTAATATTTTATGTATGTTGATGAGACCCTGTTGGTTTCATTTTCTTATATTTTTAGTCTTCAGAAATTTTTAGGATTCCATTTTGACATATTGTTTTTGAGTATATCAGTCTGTTCGTATTCTAAGTTGTTCATCTAAGTATTACAATATACATTTGACTTATGACAATCTACTATTATCAGTGTCTTACCACTCAAGTGAAGTGTAGAAAACTTATTTTCATTTAGGTTCCTTTATCCTCCCTACTTTTTAAATATTTCCTCTATATACATTGATCACCACATCAGATGTTATAATTTATAATTTTTGCTTCATCCATCAAATCTGATTTATGAAACTCATAAGAAAATGGATAGTAGTATATTCCCCTCTTGTATTTTTGTAACCCATTCTGATATATTTAGTTCCAAGATTCTTCAGTTATCATTTACTTTCTATTTAGGAAACCTCCTCTAGCCATTCTTTAAAGGTAGGTTTGCTAGCATCTTCTCTTAATTTTCCTTTATCTGAGAATATCTTTATTTTCCCTTCATTCCTGAATGATATTTTTGCCTGATACAGAATTCTTGGTTGACAGTTCTTTTCTTTTGACATTTGAAAATTATTGTGCCACTTCCTTTTGGTATCTATGGTTTCTGATGAGAATACATTATCATTCAAATTGTTTTTCTCCTATAGGTAAGGTGCTGTTTTTTTTGTTTTTTGTTCTTTTCTTCTTTTTTTTTTTTTTTTAGTTTTCAGAAGTTTGACTATGCGTCTTGGCAGGGATTTCTTTGAGTTTATCCTGTTTGTAGTTGACTCAGCTTCTTGATACTATAGGTTTATGTCTTTTGCTAAATTTGGAAATTTTTAGTTGTTATTTCTCTTTTTTTTAAGCTCTGCACTGTTTGTCCTATCTTTCTGAGACTCAAGTAACATGAATATTAGGTCTTTTGTTATACTTCCACATGTTCCTGAGGCTCTGTTCATTTTCCCCCATCTATTTCCTTTCTGTTGTTAAGATTGGATAAAATCTATTTTGTCTTTAAGTTCACTGATTCTTTCCTGTTTTCTCTATTCTGTTGTTTAGTTCATTTTTTATGTCAGTTATTATACTGTATTTTTCATTTTATGAAGTTCTTTTTATATCTTCTATTTCTTTGCTGAGAGTTTCTATATTTTTTTTCATTTGGTTCAAATGTGTTTATAATTACTCTGAATTGTTTGAATGATGGCAGCTTTGAAGTTTTTGTCTGATAGTTCTGACATCTCTGTTAGTGTCTCTTGATAATCTTTTCTGCATGTTGTTTTTCCTGCTTTTTAGAATGATGAGTGATTTTCTATTAAGACCTGGACATTTGGGATATTATATCATTAGACTCTGGATCTTTTTTTAATCTTCTGTTTTACCTGGCCTTCTCTGACACTGCTCTGGAAAGGAGGGTGGGTATGCCAGGTGCAACTAGAAATTGACTTTTCTTATTCCACCTCTATTGACACCCACTGTGGAGGGGCTTCTTATTACTACTTGGTGTGGGTTGGCATTCCAGCTTCCCACTAGGCCTCTGCTGACCACCTTGGCTGGGAGGGTCAGGAATGTCTTGTTACCTCTCCCTACATTGGCCTCCACTAACACCACCTTGGAAGTGGGTTGGGCACATTCTCTACTCAGAATTTGCTGTCATGGGTAGGGCCACACTTTTCATTGTTTTATTCAGCTGGAGTATAATGGTTATTGTCTAAAAGTTTTCTGTCTTTCTAGACTGCTCTTTTCCTAGGTCCCTTTAGTTAGAGCAGGCTTTTGGGATTATTTTTTGTCTGTGCCCATGGGTTCTTCTGGGTTACCTGTTGAAGTGTTTTTATTTAGGGTTGCTTTAAAATCCTTACCAGATAATTCCTTCATCTGCTTCATCTCAATATTGATGTCTCTTAATTGTCTTCTCTCTTTCAAGTTGTGATTTTCATGATTCCTGACATGATGATTGATTTTTTTTTTTTAATTGCATCTGGTCATTTTGGGTATTATGAGACTCTGGATCTTGTTTAATTTTTTTTTCTTTTTTTAAGCAGGTAGCCTCCCTGTTGAGGTGTAGGGTGAGGGCTGGGTGGGGCGTGTTATGTTCAACTTCCTACTTGGGTCCGCTGATACCACCTCTGCGAAAGTTTTGTTCTTACTCACACCGCCTCACTGCAGACAGGTGGGGTGGATGTTCAGCTTCTCACTTGGCCACACCGACACCTTCCCAGTGAGGGTAGACCACTGATTCACACTGCCTTGTTGCCTCTGCTCAGGCCTGCAGACACTGCCCTGGCAGGGGAGCCACAGTGCTGCTGCCTGATGAGAGATGGAAGATAAGCTCCTTGCTCACCCCCACTGGCCCTACCACGTGAAAGGAATGGGAATGCTGCCACCTGCCTTCTTGGGGAGTCAGGATGTGCCTGTAAGAGTGCCTTCCCATTTGGCCCTACTGAAACCTCAGTGGGGTGGTGGTGCAGTTTTTCCATTGCTGTTTATCTGGAGTAGGGCAGATATTGCCAAGTAGATTTCATTTGTTAGCCCACCCTTTTCCTGATCTTTTGGCTTGGGGAACAGGCTTTTTGGGGAGTTTTTTTGGTATTCGTCTGTTGGTGGTTCCAGGTTGAAAGACTTTTGAACCTGGAAAGGCACCCTGTTGGGGATATATAGGAGACAGTAAGGAAACCCATGGAACTCACTGCCATGTTATTCTTCAAATGCCAAAGTGCTACCTTCTTTTCATCTTGTCTTCCTGTGCTTATTCATGTTTTATGTCAGGAATTTTTAGTTTTAAGAAGGAAGACCTGGAAGGATTATGGGGCTATTCCATCTTGACCAGAAACCAGAAGTCTCTCTGTGTATGTGTTTAATATTCTGAAATATTTTATATAATAGTAACATTAGTTTATTCTTCAAATATACTATGTATGTATTAGGCACTGTGATTGACTCTTGGGACTACAGATAGGACTGAGACATAGTCCTTTCACATAGCTCACAGTTTTGTAGAATTCAAAGACCTGTGAAATTTTAAATTGTCCTGTGACACTCCAGTGGAAAATAGTCATAATTCTTTTAGAAATAAAACTAAATCTAGCTCCATACTACCTGGCTTGTGGTATTATTAGAGCTCCTTCCCCTCCCATTGGTTGTTATAAGCCACCTTTGGTTTATGATGTACCAGGCAAATGGGGAAGAGGCCTGGTACTTAGTGCTTTGTTGTTACCTTGGTTACCATTACTTGTTACTCTGTTTACCATTAAACCCTTTGCCAGGAGCTGCCATCCAGTGGGCATTGGTTCCCTGGCCCTAGCTCTCCAGGCTGTGGTGCTTAGTGATCAAACAGGAAGAATCTCTGCAAATACCACCACTGTCAGAAGTCCTAGACACCCTCTGCCTCATGCAGAAGCTGCAGCCCCATCATCCCCTTAGTCCTGGAAGATCTTCCAGTCCTGGAGGAACTTCAGCTCTCAGCATTGACCGGTTATTGAATGGGGAGTTCAACTCTACTGCCTTTGTGAGTCTGGACATTATAATAGTAAGGACTATTAGCTCTTCCTGAGGGCAGGAGAAGCCAGACCTCAGGGACACAACTCCATGCTCTCCAAGTTCCTTTGGAAACTTGCCTTTGATGATTTGGGAATGCGCAAAAGTAGAGCATTTCAAACTTCAAATGGTGGTGGTGGTGATAATGGTGATAACATTTATTTAACTCATGTTTGTTCTTAGCATTTTACTTGCATCTTCTCATTTAATCCTAATAATAACCTCAGGAATAAGTGACATTATTAAGCCTGATTTTCTCAGAGAGGAAATTGAGGCACAGAGAAGTAAAGTAACTTCTGTAAGGCCACTCAGGTAGTAGGTGATGGAGCCAGGATTCAAGTATAGGCAGTCTGGTTCCAGAGCTGAAGTTCTTATCTTCCTTTGGAGGTATGACACCTTTGAGTTTCATTTTGCTTTATTATTTGCTTGAACTCAAGATTGATGTATTGATGATTGAAAGAAGTGCTTTTGGTGTTCTAAAAGATGTCACACAATTAAATGTTAATAAAGAATGTTTCTAATTAGAAACAGATTTTTTTTTCTTTTTTATTAAACCACATAGATTTGGCAACAGGAATATGAAAAATAACTAGTACATAGCTTACATTTTCAACTGTTTGGAGTATAGCCCTCTGATGGTCATAATTTTTGGTTTATTTCTGTAAGTAGGAAATAATGACTTTGTTAGAAATCTCTGCTTCTTTGTTTAGTTGTTTAGGGTTCAATAGAAAATTTAACTAGATTGTTTCTGATTATGTACATCTGTTATGTGTCACATTTCTTTATACATTTGTGATAATTTCTGTTGCTTTAGATAGATGCCTTTTGAAATACAGGTATTAGGATAACTAGAAAGGCATGATTCACAAGTCATCATATAAATATTATCCGTGCCAGTACATTTAAATTCTATTTTAGGGACTTATTGTGAAGTAATTATAATGTAGCCAAGTTCTTCTATCAGAGAAAATTCATACTGTCCCTTACCTTGCTTTTTTAGTGAACATTTTTAAATTTTTCCATTCATTTGAAGTGTGGAATCAGAGTTTTATTTACATACACATTATATTGTCTGTACATGGTACTGTAATCTTAGTTTGTTCTATTCTTTGTAAACTCAGAGTGTTGAATATAAATTTTTTGCCATGTTTTGTTAGGGAATAATGTATATATAGTTTCTCCTAAAGTCATCCATTAGTTTGCATTTTTTCATACCACTGACTCTGAAATTTTCTCAGGCTCTTAGCTACAATGTGATTTATCTGAAGCCAATATCTTTTCACATTCATATTAATTTATCATCCATGCCATTGGAACACATTTTGCATTTTGTTGATGTAAAAGATTCTTTGTTCTAGCTCAAGAAACCACAGGGGTGAGCTTTAAAACTTCAAATTAATTCATTAACCAGGCATTTGTTAAAGCACCTGCTGTAGTGAGTCCTGTTGGATGTTTGGGATAAAGGATGAGAAGGGCATAGCCAGTGGTTACAGAGTACCCACATTCTGGAAGGGAAAGGCTCATGATAGCACAGTGTTTGGGGTGTGCTATCTGCCCTTGAGGAGTTTACAGGCTGTCAGAGAATGAAAATGTAAAAAAAAAAAAAAAAAAAAAGAACAGGTCATTCATTTCAAAACTCGGTTGGCCCTTTTAACAAGATAATATTTCAGTCTTTACTTTCTGCCATGTTTTTGGTTATATATCTCATTTCTTTGCCCAATTTTGTGCCTTGCCTCTTTCCTCTTGATCACTATTCCACCAGAGATACTTAGAACAGCTGAACTGCCTAACTTAGACGTTCTATTGTTTTGGAGGACCTTTCTGCTAGGTTTTAGGAGCACAATTAAGTGAGGCCTCTACCCTCATGGATCTTAATTACTGGCTGGGCTGGGAAGTTAGGCTGTGTGGCAAATCATAGATCCCATTGCAGTTGTGGTGTGTGCTTTGCTGGAGGTATGGATAGCGTGCTAGGGATCACAAAAGAGGAGTACACAGAATGGGAAGGGGGGGGGAATCCTGCAGTGCTTCCTGAAGGAAGGTTTTGAAGGAGACAAGGGAATGAACTAGAAGTAGGAAGGCTGGCTTCTTGTTATTCAAATAAAGCTAAAACATCACCTCCTCTGATGAATTGTCCAGTTTTGTTTTCTTTACAGCAGTTACCATTATCTTCTTTTTCTGTTACTTTTACTTATTATATGTCTCCTTCCTCCAGAACATAACCTCTGTCAGAACAGGGGCCCCATTTGTCCTTTTTTCTGTCTATCCCTAGTGCTTAGCGCGGTGCCTATCACATAGTAGGAGCTTGAAAAATGTTTGTTGGTTGAATAGAATGAATGCTTGAGGCAGAGTGTGGGAAGATAAAAGCAAGTATGTGTGAAGGCTTCGCTGAGAAACTGCAAATAATTAGGTGTGACATGAACAAGGGAGCTTTTTCCTAAAAATAGGAAGTAAGGCATGAAATTAGAACTTTATATCCTGAAAGCCTTGGAAAGTTGCCAGACTGCATGGTATGTAATATATCATTCTTTCCCTGAATTCCTGTGATTGACAGCCAAGTATTTTTAAAATATCTATTATGTGTAAAAGTGATGACCTCACTGAGGTCTTTAGAGAATATTATTTAAAGAGGATTTTAACTAGAATACTTCAGTGATGTTCTTAACATCAGGTAATCAGACATAAAAAATTTGTTCAGGTTTATAGGGTTCTTTGGCTAATTCTCTGGAAACATGGAATAGCTTGAGACTTACATGCTACTGTTGGGAGGTTTGTCTCTTCCTCCTCCTCCTCCTCCTCCTTTCTTGCTTTAGTGCTCAAGGTGGCATGTATAGGTCATCACACTTCCTTATGTGGTGTAGTGGTAAACAGTTCCTTTTCCAGGCCTGTGTGACAATATGAAACAGCTCAGTCCAGCAGACATTATATTACGTACCTATCATATGTAGATAAAATGCTGGGTACTTAGATATAAAGACAAACTAAATACAGCTCTTTGAAAAACAGTATGGGTTGCTGATTTATATATGACTCTCTTTCTGTGGTAAGAGAAAGTAAATCTGGCATTTTTAGTGTACCGTCACAATGCATAATAAGATATAAGGAGGTTCTCACTAATTAATTAGACACTTTGAAAATAAGTTTTTAGGAAAAGAAAAAATTTTATTACCTATGTTGATTATATTTTTTCAGTTTTCTGTGTGAATACAGTTGTGGCAAAAAGCAATGACTTGGAACTTTTTTCAAAATTTGATTGTCCTGTTGCCTTGTCTGCTTCTGTGCGAACACATTTCAGAAAGTACGATCATGGCATCCCTAGAGGTAATCCAATGCAGTTTTTTGAATAGGGAGTTTCTAGTTTCTCTTGATATATCTTACAGTTTTTCCTGTCTTACAGTGTTATAGTGATTGTGCACCTAAGGGCCATGAGCTTAAGTAGCCTGAAGATATTATACAGAAAATAATTTCTGGTTTTTGTTTGTTTTGTTTTGCTTTTTTAGCTTCAGAGTTTTGTTAAGCATGCTTCTGTCCTGAAACCCAGCCATATTTCTCAGGAATTGGAAAAAATTAAACACTGATGTCTTGGCTTTGTTTACCAGATTTCAGTATTCTCATTGTCTTATTTTATAGGAAAATGTAAAATTAGGGGAAAATGTAAAATTAGGCAAAACTCAAGACTTACAGTTTTATATACATGCATGCACAATTCATCAGCATGTTGGTGAATAACAACAAAAGCAGTATCAGCCATTCTTTTCCTAAGTGCTAATTTATAACCATTTTAACTCTACTGTCTTTAACTTCAGCAGAGGGTATAAGTATATACTCATGGGCCTGGTTTTTGTTAGGAGTCCCATGAAGCACTGAGCAACTTTCTCTATAGTAGCTATGCTACTGTTAGCCTCCTGTATGTTGTTTACTCACAAATAACTGCAAAAAATTAAGTATGCTTACTTCAATGATAGCTATATAATTAACTGGAAAATTTGGTCACAAGAAAGATGTAGTCAGTCCCCCCTTGATAAAGGAATCTGTAGCAAGCTGTATCTATCACTAGAATATTAGATTTTTCTCTTCATTTGGACCATGTGGTTTTATACTGATCATCAGTCCATAATTTTAAACCTCTCTTTGTTTTTTCTTTTGTCACTATTCCTGAATCTTTATATATTTAGCAGGGATAATATTTTTGGGACACCTAGTGATGTATCTGTTCAATAAATTTAGTTTTGTCTTCTGACTTTTTCTTTGATCCTGGCTCCAGGAAAGAGAGCAGGATGAATGCCACTTTGTAGAGGAAATTTTTTTTAATATTAAAACAGAGAGGAAAGGTGGTCCATTCAGGTGCCAGAGGAATGTGGGAAGAAGAGGTAAAGTTGAAACAGGCATGTAGTTAGATATATATGTCTTAATATTCCCCAATACCACCACCACCTTAGGGAACTGGAATTCTGGATTTAGGAGGATGGGTAGGTTGAGGGTAAAGCCAACAGTGAAGGAAGCTTATGCCCCATTCCCCTCTTGTAATTCAAGGAAGAAACTGCCTTAGAAGGTTGCTTTATTGCAATGTAAGCAATGGCAGCAGAAGAATATGTAGCATGTTGTGGTTAGGTAGAAAAGAGGACTCTTTGTCCTCCTTCAGCCAAGGAGTGGCTTCTAAGGAATATCAAAGTTACTATACGCCTCAGGTAACTGGGTTGAGAGCCAGTGAACCTGCCAGTGGGGAAGCTGTGTTGAGGAGCAGGCTGATACCAACACTATAGTTGTCAGTTAGGTCTTGGGTACAAATGAGATCATAGTCTAGATATATCTTCAGCACCAGTTAAAGCTGGGAGGGAGCCAAACCAACTGGGCCAGCCCCGGGGTGGGGATGGGGGTGTCTCTGAGCAAGAGAGCACACCTAAGTCTACAGCCTCCATGGACCCAACAGCAGCATTAGGCCAGTGTATGGGGTCCAGGCCTGTAAGGAACCTTGTCTTGGAGACCTGAGAGTTTCTATCTTACTACAGTGAAGTTCTGTAACCCCACCCACATCCATATATCCAGCTACCATCTTGGAGAAGCAGGGAGAAAATCTGAAAAACTGAGCATTTACCTCAAAGAGACCATAAACCAGTAAGGATTGAGCTACCATAGAATGCAAGTTAAAGTCAAGGTGGGGCTTGAAAAGCAAGATTAAATCAGTTATAGAAAATTTAAGAGCTGTATTTTCTTGGCACAGCTTAGTGTGCTATAAATTGCTGTTCCTGCCACCGTGGGTTAGTCTTTGAGGATATATTTCCTGTTTTTAAATTTAAATTTTGTACTCTTTGTTCACACTTGAACATAGCTTAAGTCCAATGATTGTCTGATTGAGGTTGTAGAGTGCCTACATTTGGCATGCCTAATTAATGTTATCTTGCTCTCAATTACTTGATCATTAGAAGTAGAATTTTCATTTTCTCATTATCTCCTCATTGTTATAAACTAAGGGCAAAATGAAATAGTAACACAATTGCAGTATAGACGTGATGGTTAATATTACTAAACTGAAATGCTGTCTGATAGGCATCACCACCATGTTGTCTTTGAAATGTTCATTCATTTGCTGACATGCCATAATGTGAATTTGGTGTAGACAAGGTGGTTTGATGGGATCTACATATAAATATGAAACTGTGGGTTATATGAAAATCAAATATATCTCAAATTTTGTATGATCTATAATTATGGAGCTAGATTGTTTTGAAAGTTCACCCACCTCTCCCTTTCTATTAAAAAGAGTTGGTATTTGCTCTGCCAGAAGGGTTAAGGACAATTGTGCTATGAATACCTCATTTTTCATCTTGATAACTACATGTACTTTTTGAACATTTTATTAATTACCTAATCTATAATATGAACATAGGGTAGTAAATTTATATTAGTGTACAACTATGAAGTGAATTGTTTTTAAGTGATTCATTTTAAATCAACCTTATTGAAGTATAATATACATGCAAAAATGTACCCACTTATATATAATAAGATGTACCCATTTTAAGTGTAGTTCTGTGTGAACTATTAATAGTCCCTTTAGTTTGTTCTTTGACGTTATCAGCCAGTGTCCCTTCAGGTTGATATTGATCCACTATGACAGTTATACTGGACCATATTAGAAGTAGTTATAAAAGCTTTCTGGGTCTGTGGGTTTGTTTGCATTTATCAATTAAGTGGTCCGAGACTTTTATGTGGTTTTGTTCGTATATTTGTGGCACTCAAATGTCAGCCATCTAGGTGGCTCCAAGTCTCAAAACTTTACCAGATACTTTGACTTTTAATGTGCAGATAAAAATAGTTTAAGATTTCATTCTAAGTACTGTGGGAAGTCCAGTGGCCTGAGGACTTGGCGATCAGGTTACTACACAGCACTATAAGCAACATAGGTATTAGCCAGTTACCAGTCCCATGACTGTTCTGTCATTGGGAATGTCTTGGACAGTAAAAATGTGAGACATTAGTAGTTATGTAATGTCTCTGTTTTCATTTTACTTTTTGCCAGGCTAGAGGAAATCTTACTAGTTTTGCCACAGAAAGAATAGAGATGACAGTAAAGGAGATAAATCCTTATTTTACTGTTTCAGGTGGAGACATCAATAAATTTCAATACATTTTTAAATTTAGTAAACCTTCTGATATAACTTGATAAATATCAGCAACCTAGTAGATACAACCATTTTATAATAATGGTATGAAGGAAATTTTTGACAGGAAGAAAGCAACAGCGGTTTTGCAGTGCATTTTTAAGATCTGCAGGAGGCCAGAGTAGCCAAGTAGCAAAAGAGGTTTTTAATCAAGACTGTATAATTCTTTCTGAACATTAAGAGCTAATTCAAATTCCTCCTTACCAAAGGACTTTTGGAGAAGGCCAGATGAAGTTCTGAAGTATCTTATATTATGTTTCCTTTCATTATGTTCATATTTTGTAACTTTCTAAAGCATAGAAGAACAAATCTATCTTAATATGTCTCCCAGGGAATGTGCTGTCCTTAAAAAAAATTGAAATGGGCATATTTGTTTTCTGTGTTCTTGGATTGTTTGTTTTTCCTTATGTACCAAGGAATGTCTTTTTTCTGTTTAAAATTATGGTAGGAAAAAGAGTTTTCTGTTAAGCTGTGGTAGAATTAGTAAATGATGCCCAAAAAGAAGGACGAGCCAGGTCAGCAGGATATATGTTTTGAATCGGTGATGCAGTACAGTAAGACACTTGCACTAGCTCATCCTCTTTTTTGCTAAGCACATTTTCAGACCAGTCATGCATTTATTTCTCTCTCACAAGCTTGCAGTCTAGTGGTAGAGTCAGACCTTGATCAAGTAATTGTATAAGTCTGTAAGCATAGAACTTCATTTTGATTGATTGATTGATTGAGACAGGTTCTCACTCTGTTGCCCTGGCTAGAGTGCAGTGGCATCATAATAGCTCGCTACACCCTCAAACTCCTAAGCTCAAGCAATCCTTCTGCCTCAGCCTCCCTGGTAGCTGCAACTACAGGTGCACACCACCACAGCCGGCTAAATTTCCTATTTTTAGTAGAGACTGGGTCTTGCTCTTGCTCAGGCTGGTTTTGAACTCCTGACCTCAAGCCATCCTCCCGCCTCAGCTTCCCAGAGTGCTAGGGTTACAGGCGTGAGCCACCAGACCCGGCCAAGGTGGAACTTTAATACATGTTATGAAGTAGAGGCACTTGTGGAGAAAACATGGGGCTTCAGACCTCATCATGGGGCTGTGGAAAGGCTCCCCTGAAGAAGTGAAGATCAAGCCAGGATCTGAGGACTAATGCAAGGTTAAATGGGACAAGGGAAGGCAAAGCTTGCAAGAGCAAAGGAAACAGGCCCTAAAGCAGCAAGGAGCCTGGTGAAGAGGGCTGGGAGACCTAGGGAGAGGAGCCTAGACAGCTGCTTTGCCCACTATGTGCAGGGGCTGTGACGTAATGGTTAGTTCAGTGGAATTTGGGAGACTTTTAAGGGGAATGGTGGGGCATGAAATCAGATTTCCATTTTCAAATGAAGAGCCTGGTTGTTGAGGGGGCTGAACATATAAGAAGGGTTGGGAGGCAAGGCAGTACTTCAGATGAGAGTTCTGGGGGCTTGATCTGGGATGGGAGCATTCAAATACAGAACAGTGAACCAATTTGAAAAAGATGTAGGAGGCAAAACCCAATAGCACTTGGGGTGATAGACTGGATGAGTTTGGGGATACAGACAAGGGAGATGTCAAGAGTGATCCTAAATTCCTGGCTAGTGTTCACTGAGATGTCGGACAGAAAGGAGACAGGCCCAGGTTTAGTGGGGGAAGATGCAGGAATGGTTAGACATTCTATCTAAGTATTTTACACTCATGTATTGTCATTTTACATCTGCATAAAAGATTCATGGAGGGCAGATCCAGCCCACAGAGGGTAGAAGGGATTTTATGTCTTCATGGAAATAAATGAGAAAATGGTATAGGAATTTTATCACTGACTTGGCTTGAAGGCAGTCATTTCCTATATAAAGTCTCTCTTTGTAAGATCACACTTCTCACATCTTCCTTTTTTGGCTACATACTGTCTCATGTTCTTGATAAGGTGTTAATATTTTCATAAGACTATGCTTTTTTTAGAGACTGAGCACAAAGTAAATATATTGAATTTTCCTCGTAATGCTTTTTAAAATGTAAGATTTTCCTTAAAGTACTCTTAGCATACGATTTAATTCAAATTATGAACAGTCTAGAGTTCGCATCAATGTTTCCCTTGATAATATCTCCATAACGTGAACCTTAGTAGCAGTTTTGCCAGTTGTTGGTGTAGGCTTGGTGGAACTCTGCTAAATTGTTTTTGGCCAAATGGGCAGCATCCCTGAATTTTTTTAAAAAAAGGGAAATGATATGTTTTTAATATACCTTTTGGTATATTTCTCTGTATAACATTTTAATGGAACCATATTATAAAATTTATTATAAAAATAATTGTTTTATGGAAATGAGATAAATGTAGGCATTTTGGTGCCATGATCAATAGTTTTAATATTTTTGGGAAGAGTGGAGCTTTTAATTGTCTCTTTTTTAATTAAAATTTCTTTTCGCAGTATATTAATCTTTTTAGTAAAGCTTTACCTGGTTTCCTGAACAAGTGATCAGTCTCACATTTTTAAGAGGAAATCTTTATAGGGGAATACCACAAAACAGTTAAAATGAGCAAACTAGAGCAAAGTTTCTCTATCGATATTTGAGGCTGGATAATTGTTTGTTGTGGGGACTGTTCTGTATACTATAGGATGTTTAGCAGCACCCCTTGTCTCTACTCAGTAGATGCCAGTAACCCCCCATTCTACATGATAATCAAAAGTGTTCTCAGATGTCTTGGTGGGGGCATCATCACCCCCGGGTGAGAATCACGGAACTAGAGTTAGTTTTCGATCTCAGATACACATTGTTAAGTTAAAAAAAAAAAGCTGTTGCACAAAGATGCATAGAGTAACATGCTAGTTACATGATTTTTAATGTACAAAACAATAGTAAAATTATTTATTGTTAAATTCATTTGTACTTAATAAAAATGTGTGTGGGAATGATAGATATCAACTTCAGGGATAGAAGTTACCTCTGGGGAGAGGGAATATGAATGAATGAAGCTTTATTTGTGACATTTTACATTTCAAAAGGCAACATAGAGATCAGAAGCAAATAAGCCAAAATATTATCAATTATTAAATCTGAAAGAGGTATACAGTTTTTCTGTATTTTTGCATGATTAATCTTATTTGAAGTGTGACATGTTATATACCATTTATTATGCATTTTAGCTCTTGTGCTAAAATGCACAAGTGCTCTTGTCATGCACTTTTAACTTATGGTCATGCATTATTACACATCAGGTTGTAAGCTTCTGTGTATATAAGACAGCTTCATTTCCTAACCCATGTCAAACACAAGATGCAACAGGAAACCTTACATAAAGCAGAGGCCCAATAGACATTCGCTAGTTGACTGAAACACTCCTCTTCTTTGCAATAGGTTGTTTTCTTCCTGATTTGGCCTGAAGTACTTAAATTTGGCAGTAAATCTAACTTGTAGTATTGACAAACTATGGTGGTTTTCAAGTAATAAGTAATAAAGTCAAGGCTTCTAAAGGATTTCTTCGGAAAAATCTAGCTCTTATCATTTTATTTCTATGGTACTTGGCAAACGCATATTAGTTCTGTTATAATCTGCCTGCCATGGAGTGTATCTTGTGTTTGAATTTACTTCCATTTTATAATTTTACTCATAATGTAAAAATAACTTAAATAATTTTGGTCTAAGTTATTTTAGAAGGTTTCTGCAAAATAAAAGTCAGAATAAAGATGGAAATAATGAAATATTTGCATATACTTTTAAGTTTATGAATATTATAACAGACATTATTAGAAAACTGTTTGGAAATGTTTGATGCTAATATCCTTCCTCAGTGGGGGTGTGTTTTGTATGTGTGTTTCAGAATCCTTTTCCACAACATTATTTACATATAGCTTACAGAAGCAGTATAGCATGATCATGGTTGAGAAGTGGCATCCAGAATCAATGTTCTTGGGTTTAAAATCTCAGCTGTACTATGTCTTAGCTGTGTGATCTTGGGTAAATTATGGAACTTTATTTTTTATTTTTTATTTTTTTTTTTTTTTGAGACAGAGTCTCACTTTGTTGTCCAGGCTAGAGTGAGTGCCGTGGCGTCAGCCTAGCTCACAGCAACCTCAAACTCCTGGGCTCAAGCGATCCTCCTGTCTCAGCCTCCCGAGTAGCTGGGACTACAGCCATGCGCCACCATGCCCGGCTAATTTTTTATATATATATCAGTTGGCCAATTAATTTCTTTCTATTTATAGTAGAGACGGGGTCTCGCTCTTGCTCAGGCTGGTTTTAAACTCCTGACCTTGAGCAATCCGCCCGCCTCGGCCTCCCAAGAGCTAGGATTACAGGCGTGAGCCACAGCGCCCGGCCGGAATTATGGAACTTTATTAAAACTCGGTATCCTCATCTATAAAATGAACATAAGATCTTCCTCAGAATGATGATTTGAGGATTAAATGAGATAATCCATGGGAAGCACTTAGCATAGAGCCTGGCACAAAGTACTTAAAAATAATTGCCTAAAATAAAACTTACCTTTTCAGGTACCATACTGGTCTGTAAAGTAATAGTGTCTGTGTTTGTAGGGTTTTGCTTCTGCTCAAGGAGCATATCCGTGTGTGAAAGCAGTTAGACAGTTGGGATATTTGCATATAAACCTTGACAGACGTATTTAAAATACTTTAGTTGTCAAGTTATATTCCCTGCTGTTCAGATGAAGAAATAGAGAGTTTCTCCCAAGGAAGGGCTTCCTCAGAGAGTAATTAGAGAATGAATTATAGACTGTAGTTGGCCCTCCATAGCCATAGGTCCCACATTCATGGATTCAACCAACTGTGAATCAAAAATATTCAGGAAAAAAATAATAAAAAATAACAATGCAACTACAAAAAATATAAATTAAAAAGCATAACAACTATTTACATACCATTTATATTGCATTGGGTGTTATAAGTAATGAACAGATGATTCAAAGTATACAGGAGGATATGTATAGCTTATATGGAAATACTATGCTGTTGTATGTCAGGGACTTGAATATCTGTAGATTTTGGTATTGGAGGGGGTGGAATTCCTGGAACCAGTCCCCTGTGGATACCAAGGGATGACTGTTATAAACTTTGAAATGGTTTAATCCGTGAAAAGTAAAATAAAATAGAATCAATATTTTTTCTGTTCTGTTTCATGATACACGTTGGATATTTTAACTTAGAGAGCAAAACATTTAGAAAACAATGACTCCTGCTACTTCCTTACACAATGTATGATCGGTTTAAAGAATTCACAGTTCCAGAGCATAATTAAGTTATATAACTACATTTTTTAATCACTTAGTAAATTTTATGACTGTTAATACCAATTAGTTGCTTTGCTAGAATCTTAAGTAAGGCATAATTAATACTGGGAATAAAACAATGACCCAGGCTGGGTGTGATGACTCACACCTATATAATGCTAACTTGGTGGGGGAGGATCACTTTAGGTCAGGAGTTTGAGACCAGTCTGAGCAAGAACAAAACCCTGTCTCTACAAAAATAGGAAAATTAGCTAGGTGTGGTGGTCCACACTTGTAGTCCCAGCTACTCAGGAGGCTGAGGCAGGAGGATCGCTTCAGCCCTTGAGTTGGAGGTTGCCGTGAGCTATGAGGACGCCACTGCACTCTAGCTGGAGTTTGTTTTTTTTCTTTTTTGAGATAAAGACCCAAAGCTTTAGACAATCAGTAATGGGGGAGTGAATTTATGGTTACAAATCTCTCTGTCCAATATGGTTGTTTAGTGATTTAGGCTTGATTTTTATAGGGTGGAGATCTTGAAAATACTAGAAGAACTATAGGCCCTCCAGATATTTCTATTTGTTACTGCTTGTAGCATTTATTTTTTGAATTCTCTTTCTGATTTTTTTTTTCATCTAAAGAAATTTATTCTGGGAAATGTTAAATGCCTTGATATAGTTTATTCACTCATGAAGATAATAGTACAATTCAGGAACCTTTATCTAAAAATTACCGTCTTTCTTTTTGAATCCCAAAGTATGTATGTAACGTAATTTCAATTGTGAAGTAGAATTAGTGAGTATTATTAGTGTATTGCTGATATATTTTATCACATTCTTAGTTTATTGCTTATTAAATGTCAGTTTTTAAGTACGCCATTATTTAAACAAACTAAGACTGAAACAAGTAGCAAATTATGCCTAGCATACTGACTACAGCTGGTGACATTCTATTGCAGACATTGTGGGGGCAATGGTATGCTTTTGTGAATAAATTGAATTTAAAACACAAGTTCTTCAGAGTTATTTTTCATGTATTTTTCTTCTTGTCTATACCTATATTATATATAGCATCTCAGGGCAGTGGTAGAACAAATAATAAAGCTTGGTGTATCACCTCCTACCTCTCTATTAAATACCCATGAAGATATTTAAAAACACAAACAGAAACTTATAACAATTCTGCAAATTAAAGAAACTAAATATTGAAGATTGTTGGCAAAGTTCAAGGGAAATTTATTTCATTAGCAATAATGGATTGAAAGCATAGTCTTGAATGTCATGCTATTTGTTTTACTTTGTGAACCCAAATCAAGCAAAATATCCAAAGGGAGTAGGAAAAGACTTGGAACCATGCCCACAGGAGCTGAAAAGCCGACAGCCATCTCCCTAAGGTAACTATCATCTGACTCCTCTGGGGCTGGACTTCTCATCCCCCACTAGTCTGCATTAGCATTTGTATTAACAGATCTTTTCAGAGACTAAAACACCCCAAAATACAGTATGGCAAGAAGTAAAAGGATGGAAGAAGCAAGTATTAATAGCATCCTAGGATTTGGAGTCACCCCAACCCCACCCAGGAAAAGCTTGGTGAAGGTAGAGTGGTGAGAGCAGGCTGCGCTATAGGGTAAATAGCCAATGGCAGGTGTTCCTCCAGCTCATTTAGAGAGCCCTGCCCAGGCAATTCAGCCTCAGATCAGCCAAACCCCAAGGACGCATGTGTACTAGCAATCCAGGTTTTGAAATGGGGCTCGGGCTTTATCAATCTGTATTTGAAGTTAGGGTGGCTGAAAAATGCAACTACCCTTTTTGCTGCCAAATGCCAGTCCTGGTGGATCTCTTTCCATCTTAGTAAGGATGAGTTTAAAAGGGGGGGCAGGAGGAGGATGCTATGAAAAGACATGAGAAGATAAAGAAAATGTTGCTCTGAAGATTTAGAAGCAACACATAGTTCCAAAAATGATTTTTTTGTAACAAGCATATGAAGTTAAGACATCTGCTTAGCTCCTGAAAGACAGCCAGGAGTATATGACCTCTACAAGAGAAAAAACAAGGCAAAAAATGCAAAAGTTGGCTGAGATAAAGAAAGAAGATAAAAAAAACCTAAAATGGAGAAAGTAAAGAACAGAATTGATGTAGCAGTTTTAAATAATGTACCCATTAAATGTTCATATATTAAATATTTATTGAACACCTACTATGTCCCTGTTCTTCTAGATACTGATGATGCAGTAGTAAACAAAACATATTAAGCAATTATGAAAAAGCCAACCTAAAAGTTGTAAGGTTTGTAGTGGAAAATACTAGAAAAATGGGAGTAGAACCAACATTTAAGGTTGCTAGAAGACGACTTTCCTAATTTCATTTATTTCCAGGTAATATTAATTCAAAAAGTATATACACATACTCCTCTAAATATATTTTGATAGTTTTAAATTTTTATTTCAAAGAAAAGTCCTATAACAGTATCTAGGCAGAAAAAAGAAGTTATCTACATTGCAACAAAAACCAAATTGGTTTCCAACCTACCTATGACAACACTGTGTACCAGAGACCATGGTCAGATCATTGATCCTCCTTTGGAGCCTTATGTGATGATGTTATCCTTCCTTCCTTTTAAGATCAATACACAAAAGTCAATTGCATTTATTCTGTATACTAGCAATGAAAAACCGAAAACTAAAATTTAAAAGTGCCATTTACATTAGCTCTAAAAAGGTGAATAAGTTTAATTGACACACAGTATATCAATCCTGCACATACATCTAACAATATACCTGCAGGATTATATCCTAAAAACGAAAAACCTGGAATTCCTGTACATGGTAATGGTACAAGCACTCTGGAAAACAGTTTTGCAGGGTTTTTTGTGTTTTTTTTTTACTTCAAAATATTAAGGGGTACAAATGTTTTTGTTACATGGATACCTTTGTAATGCTTAAGTTAGGGCTATTGGTGTGCCCATCACCCAAATAGTGTTCATTGTACCTGTTATTGAAGTTTTTACCCCTTCTCTCCTTCCTCTTCCCTACTTCTTGATTTCCAATGACTTTTACTTCTCTGTATCCATTGATTAGTTCCAAATTATTAGAGGGTACATGTGGTGTTTGTTTTTCTATTACTGAGAAACTCCACTTGGGATAATGGTCTCCAGTTCCATCCAAATTGCAGCAAAAGAGATTAATTCATTTCTTTTAATGGCTGAATAGTAGTACTCCATTGTATGTATATATATACCACATTTTGTTAATCCACTTATGCACTTAGGTTGATTCCACATCTTTGTGATTGTGAGTTGTGTTACAATAAACATTTTCGTACAGGTGTCTTTTTAATAAAACGACTTCCTTTCCTTTGGATACATACCCAGTAGTGGGATTGCTGAATTGAATGGTAGGTCTACTTTTAGTTCTTTGAGGAATTTCCGTACTGTTTTCCATAGAGGTTATACCAGTTTGCAGTCGCACCAACAGTGTGTAAGTTTTTCTTTTTCTCTGCTCCATGCCAGCATCTATTGTTTATGGACTTTTTAATAAAAGCCATTGTAACTGGGATAAGGTGATACCTCATTGTGGTTTTAATTTGCATTTCTCTGATCATTAGTGATGTTGAGCATTTTTTCATATCTTTGTTGGTCATTAGTCTATCTTCTTTTGAAAACTTCTGTTCATCTCTTTTGCCCACTTTTTAATGGGGTTTTTTTCTTGCTGATTTGCTTGAGTTCCTTGTAGATTCTGGATATTAACCCTTCATTGGATATATAGTTTGCTAATATTTTCTCCCATTCTGTAGGTCGTCTGTTTCCTCTGTTGATTATTTCTTTCTCTGTGCAGAAGTCATTTAATTTAATCAAATCCTATTTACTTATTTTCGTTGCTATAATTGCCTTTGAGGGTCTTAGTCATAAATTCTTTGCCTAGGCCAATGTCTAGAATAGAGTTTATCCTACATTTTCTTCTAGAATTTTTGTGGTTTCATGCCTTATGTTTAAGTCTTTTATCCATTTTTTTATCCATCTTGAATTAATTTTTATAAGTGGCAATCTCTCTCCACTAGGGTCCTGTTTTATCTTCTGCATGTGTCTATCCAATTTTCCCAGCACCATTTATTGAATAGGGCTTCTTTTCCCCAGTATATGTTGTTGTCTGGTTTATTGAAGATCAGTTGGTTGTAGGTTATAATGTCTTATAAATGTCTCTTCTTTTAAGACCCTTAATTTTCTTATTGGAAAAGTGTCTTATTATATGGATTTTGTTATTATTCAACAAGATGCTTTACTCCTATCTGCTTTGAAATTGCTTTCATAAGCATACAGATCTATATGTCTATGATGTGAACAGCACTATCTAGGGCTTTGCAGTACACATAAACTTATAGGGACCCTGAAGAATGTAAAGATATCTTCTCCAAAATTTTGTGCCTGTCAAGTTGCCATGCATGGATGAGGATATTCAGACATACAAAGTCTTGGAAAATAAGGGTACTTCCTTAGAAAAACATTCAGAGGTGCACTTTGTCTAAGCAAAAATTAATGCAAGTAAATCACTCAAATATATGAAAAACATAGGAGAAAAGGACTCATGGTAAAAAGTGAAGCCAATTGAATATGTAAAGAAATATATATGAAACATAATAGCTCATGTATGTATAATTACAAATTTAACAGCCAAAACCTATTCTCAAAAATAATGTATTTAACAAAATGGTATATGAAGAATCAGGGTCTATCACCTCACCTCAGATTAATTTAATAGAGTTTAAGGTCACAATAATTTAAATTTGTTCTAACATAAGAACAAATCAGTAGAGCCTACACTAGACTAGAGTTGACTAGAAAGCTCTGAAAGCAAATGTAGACTATATATGTAAGGATGCTAAGATATATTATACAAAGAACTATAAATCCATTGTAAAGGGTATAAGGAAAATTGATTCAGTATTTAAAAATTATATTAAATCTCAGTTCCCTTGCCATGTCATGTATTAAAAGAAATTACAGATGCATAAAGATTTATGGAAAGAAATCATTAAAATATCAAAACACATAATTGCAGATGAATATTAACCATGCTTAGGCTAAGTAAGTACTTTGAGCACAAAGGTAGTGGACATAATTACAAAGGCCTATATCAGTAAAATCGACTATGTAGTAATTGCTTATATTCAGCAACAACAAAACCCTAAATAGTTCAATGATCACAACAACCTGGGGAAAACATTTGTAACAAAATTTAGCAATAAGTTCTCATCCATGAATCACTAAAAAAAATATTAACCCTACTAGACCTGATTTCACTTACCAGTTGATAGAAGAAAACTTCTCTGATCTCATTGAATTCCAGAGATTTTTTATATTTCATTTTGGCAATGGTTGTATAGTGGGTATTTTCATACACTACTGAAGGGAACTGTGAAATGATATATTTTTGGACATCAGTTTGGCAGTACATATTGGGAGCCTTTAACATTCATACCCTTTGAACCACTTCTATCACTTAACAGAATTTATGGAAATAAAGATGCAGGTGTCAAAGTGTGTACATTGATAGACTGGTTAAATAACCGTCCTTTAAAAATAGTGGCTTTACATGGAGTTCTACTCCACCACAAAAAAACAATGGTGATCTAGCGCCTCTTGTATTATCCTGGATAAAGCTGGAACCCATTCTACTAAGTGAAGTATCACAAGAATGGAAAAACAAGCACCACATGTACTCACCATCAAATTGGTACTAATTGATCAACACTTATGTGCACATATGGAAGTAACATTCATCGGGTGTCGGGCAGGTGGGAGGGGGATGGAGGGGATGGATATATTCACACCTAAGGGGTGCTGTGCGTACTGTCTGGGGGATGGACGTGCTTGAAGCTCTGACTTCCGGGGAGCAACGGCAACAAATGTAACCTAAACATTTGTGCCCCCATAATATGCTGAAATAAAAAAATAAAAATAGTGGTTTTAAAAATTATTTAATGACAGGTCAAAATGTTGCTTATATACTATCGAGTGAAATAAAAGGAATGTACAACAAGACTTATGATATTACTATCAAAATTTGAGAAAAATTTGCTTCATTCTTTAAGTAAATATATAAATCATATATGGGAAGACTGAGTGTTGAGGAAAGGGGATTTCCATGGTTTTGTTGAAAGGATAAATTTTTTAAAAAGCATTTTATTTTATTTGACTCCTTTAGCGACCTGTTTTTTACAAAATTTAATTTATGAGATGCCAGGAAAAAAAAAAACTAATGTATTTCTTTAAGATGGTGTGAGTGTGCTAGTTATAAATTTAAATTTGTATCATATCAATGGACAGTTTTGAACTAAGATCTCGTATAAAATCAGTCCAACAAAGTTTAGACACTTAGGATGCAATAAAAGAAATGTATGTGGGGCTTTTTCAGTTAGAGTGGAATATAGGATGGAGCAATGCCTGGAGCAATGCTCATTTGAGATGTGAATGGTTTTCCTCTAGTCCTGGAAGCCCATCATGCTACGCCTTTCTTTGTGCTGTGAGCAAAGCAAGAAGAGGTTCCCCATAGGGTTTGTTCTTGGTAGGTTGCTCACTAGAGCCATTTGAAAAGGAGTAAGATAAGACCATGATATCAATGTATTATGAGAAGGTAGCATATGTAGAAGAATCACTCTAATACTACCTGGGCTAATATCTTCCATATCACTTGGAATCGGCAGTTGTTCTTTCTCAATAATAAAGTAGTTATAACATCAGAAAGTACCTGGAAGACTGAGTTTCTTTAAGTCAGAAGATCCACTGGTATATAAATGAGTTGTATCCTAAAAGTTGTTTGTACCCTACAATTCTATCTATTCCTCCATTAAAAACAAAAATGTAATACCCTTAAATATCCTTTTCTTCAGTAGTTTGTGGCACTTTCAAATAAATTCTTTTTCTTATAATACAGATATGAAAGCCGATATTTTCTTTTATCAATGGGTAGATGAGAAACAGAGTTTTGATGTATAAGACATAGTTAGGACTCAGAGTTTGTCTTTTAGCATAATGATTAAAATGGTCTTTTTCTTTTCTCCCTCCCACTCTCTCCCTTTCTTCCTTCGCCTTGTTTTTGAAAAGGACTTAGGAGAAAAGGTTATATTTTTAATAAGTTAATGATTTGTACCCTGTTGGTTATTGCCTGGTACTGTGTCCAATTTTAAAGGCTTTGTTTTGATGCAGGGACAATGTTTATTAAAAGATTTGATCAGAAAGTGTACCCACTTAGAGTGAAAAAGAACAGGCCTGAGTCATTCAGGAGGCTTTCATCTGACATGTTGGCTTTGAAGAATCTATATTAATTATTTTACCAAAAGCTTTTTTATTCCTTTTATAGACCATAATTAGACACAAGTTATTTAGCTTAGTGGCACTTAGTTCTTAGCATTTGTATCTCCTTTCCAAGCTTTATTTTCTTTTCCCCTAACCAAAAATAACAACAACAACAACAAATTCATATTTTAATTTAAAGCAGGATTCTGCCCCCAAACTACTTTTGTTCAGAAGATATAAATAAGCGTGGGGGGAAGGTGGTGATGGAATATTTATCTCACTTTGGGTTTGCAGTGACCACCAATAGGGAAAAGCTGGCGAAAACTAGATATGTTTGTTAGGAAAAGGTAAGTGAAGGGAGGTGACTTGGAAGAGCATTCTGCTACCAGCAATGATTAAGTATTGTAGAGGCCGTTTCTTAGTCTTAGAAGCCCAATTAAAATGTGTCTCTCGGTTTTAGAGGGAAGTACAGATGACAATCTATGCCACTCATCCTGGCACTTTTGAGTAGCCTCAAGACATTGACACTTCTGATTTATGATTCATACATATTCTATCACCATCTCTGTTTTTTGCACCCCACCCTTTCCCCCTTCTCCTTTTCCTTTCTTGACTATATCTGCAGGGTGGTAAGAAAGAGAATTTTGGAACCAAGAAATGAGGGGTGTGGGGGGAGGAGGATCTATTTTTTTTTTTTACTCTTTGGGTTCTTGCTACTGTGTCCCAGAATATACCCCCAGACAATTGGGATCCCCAGTCAGAAAAACACTGGAGAATGATTTTCCTTCTGCCTCTTTTCCTTTGCAGGAAACACATGAAATTGTGGCGATCAAGAAATTCAAGGACAGTGAAGGTATATATATATATATACTTTTTTTTTCTTCTGTATTAAATTTTTGTAAATAGAGTATGGAAAAGGTGGGATCTAGATGGTTAGACCCTGTCTGTTCCAGAAATTCTAAAGTCACAGTCTCAGAAAGTGAATATAGCTTATTGCTTATCATGCTTCTCTCTGAAATATTTAGTTCTTTCTATGTGACTCTTCAAAGCTCACTATATTAGAAAATTCATTGTGTATTTTAAGGTACAGTCAATGTTGGAAATCTTGCTCCAAAGGCTGGATAGAAAGCAATGTTATCTATACTGTTTCTATATTAAAGTGAAAAAACTGATTTGAGGTAAATACTTCTGTGGGTTCACACTGGTTGCGAGTGCTATGTGAAAGGTTTCAGTATTGGTTACTGTGATCTCCAGTTCTGACAGTTAGAAATACAAGGATAAGTGGTAGACAGTATCGAGGGAGGAGTGATTTTTATATTTAGAATGACTCACTGGGGGAATAAAAGCTTTTCAAGAAGAAATACCATACTTGGAGGCCTTCATCACACATCCAGGACATTTCAAACAGAATATTAAAAGTACCCTATGCAGTCAAAAAGTTTAAAATAAAGCATTTCAGTAGTTCGTTAGTCTTTAAATCTAGACTGTGGGCTATCCAAAAATAGCCGAATAGAGAAACTGATCACAAAAATATGTATGGCCTTTAAGGAGCTCTAGGCAGCATATTTTTCAATTTTTTTTGGACAAAGACCCACAGTACAAATATATTTTATACCCCAACCCAGTGTTGTCCACACATGTATTGTACTGTATAGCAAAGGTGTCACAAACTATTATGTGAATGTGAGAGGTTCTCTACTTTCTGTTCTCTCCTCTTCATATAAATTTGTATAAATGCCTATTGTGGCATCAAATAAATTTATTTCACCACTAATGAGTCACAGTCTGCCATTTGAAAAACAGTGATCTAGGGGTAAGAGGTAGCAGCATAGCATCAACCTTGAGATATAATCAAAAGTATGAAAATAACAGTCATAACTTACCTTCATTGGCACACATTTACTAAGTAGTATAAGACCCACCTTCTGTATTTATGAATAGCTCATCGCCCTCACCTCAAAGACTTAGCAAACATTAAATAACAAAAAGGGCTTGCTAACAAAAAAGTCTCAGGATAGATTCAGTATACTTGATGTAATCCATCTCTGATGTGCTGGTTATGTGGAACACATGCATATCAGCTGGGAACTTCAGCAGCCATTGTGTGGGCAGCCTTAAAGGGAAGGCAAAAGACAAATGCTTTTTGCTTGTTCTGGAGGGGGAAAAACATTCTTCAAATGGTGTACTTGTGCTCTAACAGGAAGCAGTAGCCCCAGGCCAACCCACTGTGAGACCATTGGAAATGAGCTCTTTGAGCAGTTGACTTTGGGCTAACGACAGGTGGTCAAGAGACAAATGGTGATCTCCTAAAAAGAGCGCTTGCAACAGATGATCAAAGCATCACCTTCACATGCTGGCTGTGCATTCATCTTGCAGGGCACATTGGCAAGCATCAGTTACCACCAAAAATAATAATTGTCATCAAAAATTTTTAAAAGGAGTACAATCTAGGCCATGTATGCCATTGCTTTTTTTTCTTTTTAAAAAAAACTAAATACCATATTCTTCACAATCTCTGTCATGTACATACCAATTCTTAGCTTCAATTATATGATATGTTTTTACTTATGATACCTTCAAAGTGGCAAGCAACAGTGTATTCTTTGAAATGCATTGAACCCTGAGCCAGGTAATGTAAGAACTATGAAGATAACTCAGGTATGGATACTTTCAAAAAGATTATGACCTATTAGTAGAATTAAGACCTGTAAATAAATAATGATAAAATAGTAGAAACAGTCAGTGCCTGAATTGAGACATGGAATTTGGATAATTTTGATGCAAGAGAGATTGTTTCTAGCTGTGGCATCTGGGAGTGCATGAAGAGTCTAGACATGGAAAACATTTGATCTGCCCTTATTTCGTTGAGCTGACAAAACATTAATCTGCTCTGCCCTCATCTCGGCCAAATCATTATCAAAGTGTACATAGTTTCTTACAGGTGAGGAGGTCCATTTAATTCTCAGTTGGCTTATTACCTTCATTTTCAGCCAATTATAATAAAGTGTTATGATAATATTACCTTTATTGTCATGTAGTTCTCATTAATCCTTGATATTAGTTACTCAATTTATGTTGGGGCTACATCTTGATAAATCCATCATATGTTGAAAATAGTATTAAGTTGAAAATGTATTTAATGTACCTAACCTGCTGAACATCATAGCTTAGCCTAGTCCACATTAAACATGCTCAGAACACTTACGTTAGCCTACAGTTGGCCAAAATTGTCTAATACAAAGCCTGTTTTATAGTCAAGTGTTGAATATCTTACATAATTTATTGAACATTACACTGAAATTAAAAAAACAGAATGGTCGTTTGGATACTCAAAGTATGGTCTCTACAGAACATGTATAGCTTTCACACTATCCTAAAGTTGAAAAATCCTAAGTTGAACGATTGTAAGTCGGGGACCATCTATATTCTCTCACTGATGATATTTTGTGAAAGTATATATTATCTTATGGTAGATTTAAAAGAGTATGCTAATGTTCTACTTTCTTGTTAAATTTATATGTATCCACAAATTTGTATAAAACGTTTTTGAAACTATTAATATATTTTATGGTAGACACTGTTCAGTTCAAGAGGTCCTTATTATCACAGGATAATAGATCTCTATTAAACTGGGAACCAAAATTTCATCATAAATAAAGGTTATATTGGGACTTTAAGTTGGTAAAATGAAACTACAATTATGAAAATATGTTCATAGTTAACACAATTTAAGTTCTAATAGCTTCTAATGTGCTATTAGAAGAAAGAATCAAGTGCTATCTTTTTGGGAAGAGGAGCAATTTTTACAGCAAAATTGTAGACTAGGCTAATGAATAACTTACATGATAAAAAGAGGCTCATTAAAACATACACAAAAGGCTTTATCAGCTTTCTCTTCATTTTTTTTATATTCCTGTCCTTCTGGATTCATCTTTTTCAGGATTTTATTCTCCAGTTGTTAGCTGATATGATCAGATCATTTATCAGTATCTTTGCCTATGATTCTCCCTGAAAGACTTTGACACCCTGAGTCGGGATAAAGACTCCTTTAAAAGGGAGGAATGTTTGAGTGACAAACTTTTGCCTGAGATCACTTCATTAGTTAATTTTTTCTTATTTAGATGACTTTTGCTTCTTGATACTTCATAATTTTGGAGTCTCAGATAATGAATTCTTAATAATACCCTAAATGACAGTATTATAAATTTGTCTATTAATGTAAATTCCCTCTGAGAAACTTTAATAAATACCTAAGCAACTAGAAGTCTCCATTGAATTAGTTCTGCCCATTATTTGGATTTTCTGAGAAGAAGGGAAAAAATGACCACAGACCATAAAGATACTAAAGATTATTTAGTTAAAAGGCACTCTTCAGACTATGTATAATTATAAATTTAGCCTAATTCTCCTACCCTTCCTATAACTTTCATCTTATACAAAGAGATTTGATGTTCAGACATTGATCTTCTATCATTATTGGATTATCATTCCCATACGTACACATGTGCAAGTGTCTGCTGTCCTCAATTTATTAAATAATCCTAGAATGTTGGTTTAGACTGCATAGCTTTAGACCAGCAAGAATTTAAAATACTGTCTATTCAATCTTTACTTTAAGAGAACCTGTTGTCTAGAATGTTTTTGACATATACTTGGATCTTCCTTTTGCTTCTTTGGACTTTTCACTCTTTCCTTGAATGTACAGATGATGGGGTGAAGAGGGATTCTCTCTACTTGTCACTGGGCTTCCATACATAGTAAGAAGGCCGACTCCAGGGAGCTGCGTCGCAGTCCATATTTGAGATGGAATTTAGCTTGGGTCTCTGCTTTAATATCAAAATTATTTGCACTTCATATTCTGCTGCTTATGTCTTCTATAAATATTTTTCTCTTGGAATAGACATTGTTATTAGAAAATATTTAATTGATCATATATTCTATCCTCTAATTTATTTCATTCTTATATTTTGCCCATACACTAGAAAGCTCTATACTGATCTCTGCATCCGGGAGTACTCTGGTCTCTTATTTTATATAATGGTACAAAATAAAAGTTCATAATCTTAAGTTCCTAAATTTAGGAGCCCAGTTTCTCTGTAAGAGAGGCCTTGAAACAGTGCTTCCAACCCTTGATTAAATAATTTGATTAACTGAGCTTGAGCATTCTGACTTGTCATGATTTCACCACACTTCCTTATCATATCCAAAATGGAATAATTTAATAAATTTCCACTGTGCTTCCACTTGCCCTTCATCTCTGAAGATTAAAGGGTCCTCATCTTTTTTGTTATAAGATCAGCATCAGTATTCGAACCTCCTCAGAAACATGAATTGCCCTGCTGTTTATGTTCCTTCTTCAATCAGGGCAACCAGTCTCAAACATGGTACCCCCATGATTTTGAACAAGGGTTAGTTGACTTTTCGTTTTTCAGTATATCTGTTTGAAGGTCCATTTTGGGGTACCTCTTGGCTATACAAAAATGTCAGGTTTTTGATTTCATAAAGTAGGTTATAGCTATTCCTGGATTTCTTTTCCAAGCCCACAGTTCTTTAAAAATAGTTACAATAGAGTTTCCGTTCATCTTTAGATTTTTCTCTTTTCATCACTTATCTTTGAATTTCTTTTGCTCCTGTGATCTTTCTTCTTAAAAATTGTTCTTTTACTTTAGTTGACTCTCTCTTGAGTTTTTAGGTGTGTTAACTTACCTTACTGGTAAGCTTAGAAGTAGGACAGTTTTTGGTTTGCTTGTTTTTACTTGACATCCTTTTTCTATTTAGTCTTCACTCAGCGGGGTTTATATGAGGGCTGTCTGGAAAGTATCCAGCCATGTAATGTGAAAAATATATTAACAGTGGCTGGATACTTTCCGGATAGTCCTCGTATATATCTGCATATAACTTTGTCAGAGTTGCTCCTGCATTCAGCTAAACCCCCTCAGTGGTAACTGATAGCAAGACTAGTCAGCATGCATATATGTTTTCTGTAGCTATGGAGGTATGTCTATATACACCAGCCCTTAGAGCTGGAAGATACATACCTTCAGAATAATCCAGTGTAAACCCAGCCCCAGTTTACGGATGATGAGCCCAAGGCCCAAAGTTGGACAGCTTGTATGTGATTAACTGCCACTAAAATGCAGACCCAGAATCTTCATTGGGTTTTTCTTCTACTCATACTATGCTGCTTTGCCACTCAGCTAAACAGTAGCAGAATCTAGGCCTGAACCTGGGTGCTGTGACTCACTCTCCAAAGCTCACTGTTATACCAAACCACCTGGGTCCCTGTGTTCTCTACTCAGACTATGAGGTAGAATGTGATCCTCGGTTCACTCACTCTGAGAAAGTTAGTGATCCTTTCTAGACTTGGTTTCTTCATTTGTAGACTGGAGGAGCTAGCCTAAATAAAGAATCCACAAGGATTATTTCGACTAGAAGGTAATGATATTTGTGCTCATTTTAGTGGGCTGTGCTACCTACCACCTTTAAAAAACTGTCTTGCTGAAGTGCTTTGCTACTGTCTGAACCTCTGAGGAGAGAAGCATGTTTAAGTGGAATGTGCATTCCTTTTCCCCATCATCTGATAATTTAGTGCCACAATTTTCATCACAAAGTGCAGGGCAGGCCAGGAACCTTAAAAGCATTTAGAAAAACAAAATTATAGGATGTACCAAGTAATGAAGAGTGCACATTCTGCATGCACTTAGGGAATTAACTCCACTTCCTGCCTATTCCCATTCATTCTTAGTGCTCAAGTGCTTACCTCAAATTTGAATGTCTATGACTGGCATAAAGTAGAGAAGACTTTATTTTATTTAAAAATAAGAGTCTGCTCATATGAGGTTGTTTTGGAACTAAATGCTAGGTGATTTAGTATGCTTCTTTTTGAAGATTCATTTATCTTCTCTCTATAACCATTGTTAAATGGAGTCAGTATAGATTGAATAATGTAAATATAACAAAGTACCAAAATTCCATGAGGTTTAGGCTTATAATCAATAAGATTTTAATGAAAAGAAATCATAGATTATTAGATTTGAAAAAGACCATAGGCTTTTTGGGAAGTGGGGGACATTTACTTATATTAATGATGAAAAGCTAAGTGGCTTGCCCAAAGTTACATGTCACACTGTTAGTTTGTTAAAAGACTGAGTCCCCAACCTGGGTCTCCTTAGTTGTATTCCAATGTTCCTTCTACTAAAACCATTCTGATTTGGCCATTCTAAGGTGGCTTTATCTGTTAGCAAAGTGAAACTGCCACAAGTTGCTAATAATACAAAGTGCCCTTTTTTTTTCAGTTGCTTTTTGGATGCCAAGAATTCACCAAGTGTTTGATTAGGGAAGATATACCAGCTGTATTTACTTAGCAACTTTGTTGAAATATTTATTAGTACCCAGCTCCAGCATAGTTTATGGGTACTTTTAATGATTTTATTTGTATATGTGTATGTGTTTGTGTTCTTGACTTTGAGTACTGTCAGTTTTCTAGATCCTCCATTTTTCATAATCCTGTACTGTAGAAGACAAAGGGACAGAGATGAATAGGGGGAAATAAAGATAAATGCAGTGTCTTATTGCCTGCTAACCAGCCATTTCAAAGGTCTCGAGAGAGAAGATTGACAGCACTGTACTGAGAACTGAGGGGGCAAAGTGCCTATTATTTGTCATCCCCTTGCTGTTTCCCCCCATGCCTGAAGTGAGGAAGAACTAGACATATATGAGCAAAGATTTCCTCATGGCCCAGGTGAAGCATTCCCATAGGAAGAGTTTATTGAGCGCCTCTTCATGCCAGGTGCAGTCCTAGGTGTTTGGGTGTGTATTGTTGAAGAGCAGAACTTTGTCCTGTCCTCCTAAAGCTCTCAGTTTAGCAGGATGGCTGCACAGATAGTAAACCAGTAAGCAAACAGATATATCAAGAAAAATGGTCAAAAGTTTTGTGAAAGAAAAGTCCAGAGTACTGTGATAAGGCATAATGAGGAGGGAGACCTACTTGCTTTGTGGTCTGGGAGAGGCTCTTGAGGAGTGACATTTAAACTAAAACCTGACAGAGCCAGCATATAAAAAGCCTGGGTAGTAAACTGAGCATTCTAAGGCAGAGAGAATAAGTGCAAAGGCCCTAAGATTGAAAAATAAATTTAGGAGCTATTTGGGGAACTGAGCGACTAAGGGGAAGGAGGAGAGGGGCATGGGGAACTGAGAGACTAAGGGGAGGGAGGAGATGGGGATAGAAAGGCAGACAGTGATCAGATCATGAGTACTGAGTATATTTATCTCCTCTTAGATTAGTTCCCTGTAGATCATTTGTTTCTTATTGAGGTCTATGTATCATTCTGTCTCTTAGAGCTAGATGGATTTTAGTGGGATTACCCCAACCTTGAGAGTAACTCAGAGGGAATATCAGAGAAGCAGGTTCCCAGTTCAGCCTCTTTAGGAAAGTGGTGGTGGTCCCTCGGCTTCAGCACCTGGGGCTACCATAGCATTCTTTTTTATTTATTTATTTCAGCATATTATACCATAGCATTCTAATAGTCATGTAACACCACTTCTCTGGCTCAGCCCCAGCTTGCAGAATAGGTGGACCTTTGTCCTCTCACAGTCCTCTAAGCCACTTTGGGAAATCCTCTGACTGCATCTCACACATTCCCCCACTGCCAGGTGGCATCCACTGTCATAGTCTTCTCCCCTGACATGAGCCCTGTGACTACCTAGTTCCCAATTTACCTCCCTAGTGTGGGCTGGGCTGGTTCACTGTGTATGCCACTGTCGGCCTTTCCTGCTGCTGATTCTTGTCTTCCGATAAGCAGTATCTCTCTCTGTCCTTTCCTAATCTGTGTCCCAGCATTCTCCAACAGCTTTCTGGTTGAAGTAGGAGAATACTTCTCTTAGTAACCAGTTCACAAAGGAGTGTTGACCTTCTTTATGCTCCTGGTCTGTTACAGATTCTCATGCTATGAAGCCCCTGCTTTTTATTACAGTCCCTTTTCTTAATCTCAGTTTAAGTGGGGGTTGGGAGAGGGGGCTGGGATAGAAAACAATCTGAGGAAGTATTCCTGGCACTGCATCTAGAATCTTGCATCTCCCTTTGGCCCTCATTTAGCCTTTTTCCTTCTGTGTACCTTGCTTAGAAAGCATTTCTTCCTAGAAGGCATATTCATCTTCCTTGCCCCTATCTCCAAATTCCATTTTCTTCCTCCTCAAACTCGAAGACATACTTGAGCCTGCGGGTTACACAACTCTCAAGCTACGATTCTGGCCCTTACCCAAAACCTTGGGGACAAATGTGTTCTAGGATTTCATAATTTTGGGGTTTTAGAATGGGAATATGGCATATTATATAGTACCTAATAATCAAGTAGTAATTCTATAGCACACCACACGAATGTTCACATTGGATGGGATAAAGAATATAAGTGGTCTCATGTCAGTTCAGATTTTGCCTCTAAGTGAATTTGCCATAAACTTAGAAAAAGCTTCCAGTTTTTAGACTATTTGGAGGGTTTTGGAATTATAGAGGGATTATGAACCTGTATTCTAAATACCATGTACCAGGGTACATGTATGTACCCATGTATATACCAGGGTACATACATACAAAACATGGTACATACGTACAAAAACATGGTAGTTAGAATTTCCCAGCTAAGTCTAAAGCTATCATAAAAGCTCATTTAAAATGAAATTATCTTCCCCACTCCCCTGCCAGTTAATCCATTAGAGTTAATATGACTTCTGTCCTTCCTCCATGACTGTGGAGGTTAGCATGAGTCAAGTTGATGGTATGGAAGAGGGTATATTCGTTCAGCGTAAGTTCTCCTTACCAGAACTGCTACACCATCTGGGATGGACAGATGGACATGCCATAGGAGGACAGCAGGAACCTACAACAGCTGCTGTTCAGAGAGATGATCAGGCACTCTTAGAATTCGCTGCAACTTGGCTGTGAACTGCATTGTGGATGCCTAGCACATGACCTCTGCTCACTGAGGTGACTCACATGCAGCCTGAGGAATAAAATGCTCTTTTAAGCCAAAGTTTCAGACCCACCTTAAAAATGTCAACTACTGCAGATGCTGGCTGCATAGAGGTTCCTTGGCACACTAATATGGTTGAGTCCTTACTGCCTTTTTAAACTCCTCCTTCCCCAGTACAGAGTATTAGGGTTAAGATGACAATGGATTCATATGTTGTATTATAAATCTGTGTTTTTATATATATACTTTGCAATAAAAGGAGTATAAGAAAATACAAGCATAAAATCAAGTTTGTGCTGGTCAAGTAAACCTTTTCTTATTTATTTTTCTTATTCTTGATCCTTTCGACAAGAAAAAGTATTATTTAACATTTCATTCCTAGACTTCTTATGTAGAAGTACTCAAAGTGGAAAGTGAAATTGGGATGTTTTCAGTATTCTTGGAATTCTTTGAACAGTAATTTGAAAGTTTTAATTCTTCTGTCTTCACCATTGTTTATTTATGTTCTAGAAAATGAAGAAGTCAAAGAAACGACTTTACGAGAGCTTAAAATGCTTCGGACCCTCAAGCAGGAGAACATTGTGGAGCTGAAGGAAGCCTTTCGTCGGAGAGGGAAATTGTACTTGGTGTTTGAGTATGTTGAAAAAGTAAGTCACTAGTTGCCAATAGGCAGATTTTCCTGATTCTTTTCTTTAAGGCTGTTTCTGACATTATTGAAGAAAGTATCATTGTCTGGTATGACTCATCAATGTACTCATAATCTGAGGACTTCGAAAATGAGGGCATTATTCATAATCACTAGAAGCCCTGAAATAAATTTAAGGATTTTACACAATTTAACTATACAGAGATCATCTTAAGTTTAAACAGCATATTGATTTGGCTTCTGAAGTCTTAGACTCTATGTTCAACAAGAAATTTTTAGACTTATTTTAATTAAACCTAAACAAGGCCTCTATGAGGGAGAAACAGGTAAATTGACAGTGATGGTGTGGGAGGTAGAGGTATGTGTAAGGTTCCAGGCAAACACAGGCCGGGTGTCTAAATCAGACCTCGGGTGGTGAACGGGCAGGCTCTTGAAGCAGCCTCTTTTGAACAGCCAGTATTCTGGCTTTGTTTGCAGGAAGGAGATGTGCCAGGAGGCCTAAGGTAAGGCTTGAGGCAGTAGATGAGACCACAAGTAAGGAATTGGAAGCAGGGGAGAAAGAAAGAAAAGCATGTGTTGTCTGAGTTGTCAGCAAGCACACTTGCCTTAGCACTCTTTTTTTTTTTTTTTTTTTTAAGCCAGTCAAATTTAGCAGTGGGGAGTTGAATACCATGCCTTAGCACTCTTTAAACTTGTCGGTGACAATTTTAATGACACGACCTAAGGGCAAATGTATGCTACAGTAATCAATAATGTGTGCTTAGGAATTTCTTTATGAGAGAACTGGTGACCTATTGCAGTTGGTTAAGAACTTAAACAAATAAGCACCTTAACAACAGTAGAAGAAACTGGAGTCAGGAAAACCTTTTAGCAGTTTCCTTGATGAATAAATAGATGGCACCCACCAATTTCCTGTGCTATTATCTAAAGAAGGTTGAGATGAGAGAGGTTTATGTTTGCTGTAGGTCCATGCCTAGGTGCTAACTATACCATAAATGATGGAGTATCACCATTTTCATTACCAAATGGAAAGCAGTGTTGCCGAAATGACTCACCAATAACATGACCTCAAATTCATTCAGCTTTTACAAATTAGTTTTCAAAATAAAAAATATATACGTAGTAATTTCATTATTTGCAAACTTGAAAAATACTAGAAGGTTCTTTGTAGTTTTAAACCACTGCTTTTATTTTCCTTTTCCAAAATCTGTTTTAAGTTTCTTTTTCTGTGTCAATTTAGGTATTCTCCCAAGGTATCTTCTCTACAAAAATAAAGCTAAAAGTTGATTTTTTTAAAGTTTTTTTTTTCCCCCAAAAAGGATTGCTAAAGTAGGATCCCTAGGAAAATGAGATGCTCTTTATTTTTTAGTTGTCGCAAATAATCATGCAGTTTGCAGTTTTCACTGCCAAATATTAAAATTTTGACAGGTCTATTTCAGTTTTTTCTGTTCTACTCGTGATTATTCATGATTAATAAAATTTAGTATACCTCTGTGTATGTTTTCCCAATGGGAAAGACAATTTGGTGTGTCTGAGATCTCTTTCCTGGTAAAAGGGAGAGCTGCTACCAGAACTCCAGTCTTGTGACCCCCAGGCCTGGGATTCTTTTCCTGGCCCTGTGGTTCTTAGGTGGAAGGTGACCACCATACCTGCCCATTAGTGGCAGTGCCTAACAGTTGACAGTGTGTTTCAGGAGGGCAAGGAGAAAGATGCCATAAGGGGTAGGAGATAGGTAACAAAGACTCAGAATTACAGTGGCTTAAACAAAATGGAAGTTTCTTTCTCCCTCACATACATATACAAAGGTAGGCAGTACAGGCCTAGTATGGCAGCTTTGCTCCATGGTGTAGGAGGCTCAGGCTATTTCTGTCTGCCTTTCTGCTCCACCACCACTGAGATGTGGCCTTTGTCCTCAAGGTCAGGATAGAGCTCAAGCTGTCAATCACATCCCATTGGCCAGGATGTAGTTGCATGGCCACACTAGCTGCAAGGCAGAGGGGAAATGCACCCTTTGTTCTGGGTAGCTAGGCCTCCACTCAAAAATTGTATTCCTATGGAATAAAAGAATAGATATTGGGGTACAATATCTCTGCCACTAAGGAATTTACAGTGGACTATGAAAGATACAATTTGTTTTCTGTATTATAAAGCCCTCCTTTTCCTCCTGTGAATTTGGGGCTTCCTGTGTATTTGTTAATTGAAATAGGCAATTCAAATGGAGAATTATAAAAAAAGATTCACATATACTTTAAACATTTTATTTTAACTGGAAACATAAATACTATATATATTCATTTGTCACCCTTTAGAGGTAGGGTCAAGGCCTTTTGCATATTGCTCTTCTGATTGGCCTTTTTTACATACAGCATACACATAATGCATCTTTAAAGTGAAGGAAAAGCTCAAAAACACTTGCAAAGCAATCTGGATGGAGAATCCTTTAATATATATGCTTATTACCACCAGCACCCATGCCTTGCCAGTGTTTTATAGTTATCTCACTCACATTTGATTAGACAGCAATATGCTTAGTGGCTTTCTTTTGTTAAGTCTTTCCAAAGCATTCAACTTTGTTTTCTTATAAACAGCAACTCTTTAAAAAATATTATTTCATTGGTTTATATGATATAATTATATTAAAATAACGAATACATCCATTATAAATAAGTACAGCAGTAAGCACAACTGATGCTTTACAGGTATACAACTCAACTGGTGAGAACAAAATTGTGAGGCTGTATTAGAACAGTGTTTTTTTAACTTTTTGGTCTTAGGACTCGTTTACACTGACAATTATTAGGAACTCTAAGAGCTTTTTATTTATGTGGGTTTTAGCAATGTTTCTCATTGGAAGTCAAAACTGAGCAATAGAAAAATATTCATTTTAAAATAACAATAAGTCCATTACATGTTAATGTATATAAGTTTGTCAGTCATTCTTACAAGTAAAAAATGGTGTTTCATGGAAAAAGCAGCTAGTTCAGCTTGCATTGCAGTCGTCCAAGTGCTTTTCCTAAAGACAGCCATCATGCAGATGGCACATATGCAGCAGACGGGCTTTATGTGTATTCTTCATTTTATCATATAGATTCTTAATAAGACATATACTCAAGAATCGAAGCTTAGTAAAGGTAGTATTTTTTACTGCTTTATCAAGGACATTCTTACCTAAAACTGCTGCTTTTTTCTTTAACTGCAAGGGTCAGTTGGATTAACAAATCCAATGCCTTGATTCATGCCAGGGTGCCAGCAGTTTACCCATTGTTGCTTTGTATCATCAGTGTAAATGCCAATACAGTGAAAAAGGGAAGTGTCTGAGTGTTACTACAAATATGGTTTCGACTTCATGGGCCTTCTGCAGGGTCTGACACTGTGGAGATCTGCAGGTCACACTTTGAGAACTGCTATCCTGGATGCCACCTACAAACAATAAGCTAAGATAATGCTGGTGTGGGCCTTAGACATTGTGATTTACAGAGGGAATGGAGAATGTTTGGTTAATGTATAAATTCAGTGGAAACTGGCTCAGTGGAGTTTCTACTTAAGAAAAAATTTTGCATGAATTTTATTTAGAATGGTCTCTGACTCTAAACTAAGGATTTTGATTATTGAATTGTTTAAGGTCTGTGAGTTTTTATTTCAACAGTATTTTCTAGCCTGTTTTAATTTTTGTACTAAATGTGTTGATCATATCTAATCTTAGGGACTTTTCTTTTCTTTTTTTCTTTTAAGAATATTGCCCAGATCTTCCAGAGATATTTTCAAGTCTTGATTTTATTGCAAGGTTCTATTGAAGATACATACTGTTCTGTGTTAAAATAATTGTTTTCCCCCACCCCCTTTATACATTACAAGGTCATATCTCTACTTTGTATTGCTTTTCCCTTCAAATTATTCTAAAATAATGCCTGAAAAGCTTTAGAGGGAGTGAAAAGTACATAGGGTTATTTTTTGGAGCATCATTGCCGAGTAGTAAAAATGGAATTTCTCATAAAAGAAAGGCTTGATTTAATGCAGTATCCTGATTCAACATGACAAAAGTTGTAGATGGAAAGCAATAAATAAAAGCAATAAAAAATTACATGCTGTGTATTGGATGAATTATCTAAGATGTTTTTAAAAAAAACTGTTAATACATAATTTGTGGGCCTACCTAATTTTTGAAATTAATGACTCTAATTTTAGAATATGCTTGAATTGCTGGAAGAAATGCCAAATGGAGTTCCACCTGAAAAAGTAAAAAGCTACATCTATCAACTAATAAAAGCTATTCACTGGTGCCATAAGAATGATATCGTCCATAGAGGTGAGTATGAGATTTTAGAAGTGGAAAATATTTTAAAAAATACCAAATAAAGTTAACAAAATATTTCATATATTGACATTTCCTTTTAAATTTATTATTTTGAAAGTACAGGATGTGAGAAGTCATTTGCTTTCCAGATCTCCTTTTGCATCACCAAAAGGATTGATCACAAATTTATTTGAATATTATGAGACCTCCATGTTCTAAGACCTCCATATCCAGATCCACTCTCAAATGTAGAAATGCCTAGTGATATAAGAAAGCTCAACAAATGTGAACTTTGAAGCTTACTTTGTGGTAGGGGGACCATTTATTTGGTCCTATAGGTAGGCCAGGTAATGTGAAACAACCCAGAATCAGGCTTTATAGGTGGTCCCTAAGTCACTGATCCCCATTTGGTACTCACCTCTCATTCTCTCTTACACCCACAATCTCTAGTATGTGTCTTCACCTCTTCATTTCCCCCACCCATTAGTGAAAGTGTTCATTGTCTGCAGGTTGTAGGCATGATCAACCTTCCATAAAGACCATAATTACATGTCCATAAACTCTTTTATTTTATCCTTTACTACCATGAAGTGGGTGGTTTATAGCAATAAAAGGGAAATTACTTGCTTAGTATCATCTTTGACTCTATATCATTTATCTTCTCCTAATATCTCTCTTGCATTGCAGAGTTTTACAGTAGTGGGATACAAATTAATAAAATAATGAAGCTAAAAGATGTTTATCAGAAATATTGGCAATATTCACTTCTTAGCTTTGAATTATCAGATAAATGAATGCTACATTTTAATTTACCTATACAAACACACAAAGATGTCACTTTAAAAATAGTATTATTTTTAAGAATAGCTTAAAGGTCATATGGAGAACACCAACCTCTATTATTTCTAGAGACAGTTCATATTTCTCTTGCATTTGATGCTCATAGCAGTTACCTTATCAAGGTTGTTAGATAGATCTCCAAGTCAGCTGGCCATCTAGTGTCTAGGTTAATGTTTCTAATTACAGTCTCTATAATAGTTTGAGGATATTAATGAGGAGCTAAATTATTATAGCTACATTTCCATCATGGCACTGTGAAGTGTCATGGTAATACACTTGGTTAAGTGTATCATCAGTATTTTGTGAGGTAAAAATAGTTTCTTGAAATGTGTTGCGAATTAGTGGTATGAACTATGATTCTGAAATCTACAAATTTTACTACCTCTGCCTTTATCCATTTGCACCTCCACCATATGATATAGATGATGGGTACTATACTCTAAAAATAGAATCGTGAGATGCCTCCCAAAGGGAGAATTCACTTGCATTTTCTATGAATCTCTACTCCTACCACATCTTCAAAAGATCCATGGAAAAAATTAGAAATCTTAACTTGACTCCTCCAGTATAGCTTCAGAATTAGACATTGATAATTGTGAACCACACAGAAAAGCTAAGGAGATGTAAATATAGAAATTATATAGAAAACCAAAACAGGAAGCATATCTTGTATTTTTTTCTTCCAGTAAATATAATGCTAGCTACTTACTCTCATATATTTTTAAGGTATCTTCTGGATATAAACATTTTATATTCTATCTCCAAAAATTTGTATTATTAGTATTTTATGAAGTAAAAATAGTTTCTTGAAATGTATTAGCCTAGATTCATTCATTCTTAAATTTCCTTCTGAGACCCAATTAGTCCTTTTAAGATTTAAAGAGAAAAAAATTGCTTTTGAAATTATGACCCTGCATGTTTCTCAAAAAGAAATTAATTGAAACTTTTATGTACCAGCATCAAATGTGTTACTCTGCTTTTCACTGCCACAGTTTTCTATTCAAGTTACTCTAGATATTTATAATTAGATGCTGTTTTCTGGTGATCTAACAGTGTCAATCAGCAGAACATAGAACATTTTTACTAATTGTTTTTTAATCTTCATACTCTAGATATAAAGCCAGAAAATCTCTTAATCAGCCACAATGATGTTCTGAAACTGTGTGACTTTGGTAAGTTAAAAGAAGTTGAATCCTGCTACTTACAGAATTAATTTAACACATAGGTAGCTTTTAAAGGCATATTAAAAGTAATTTTTATGTTTTGACATAAATTAGCAGAGGAACATTGTATTGGGTCATATGTTCAAAACTTGATTGCTACAGAAGTACTACTCTCTCTTTGCTTTGCACAGTATTGTCTACTATTTTAAAAAATTTATCCTATGGTATTTATTTAGTACGAATTCAAAGCAAATACATGCATGTGCATATATTCATAAGCCCAGTACCTAATGACCCCAGAAAAAGAATTTTCTGAGAACTATCACAATGGCCTTTTGGTTTGAGTAGGATAAAAAAAATATTTTAAACGTTGATAGAAATTGTTCTAGGTTTATTCATAAACGCTAAAAATATGCCTATACAAATATACACATATGTGCATGCAATAGTTATATATCTATAAGGTCAAAAGACATTTTAGAACACTTTATTTCCTCTGAATGTTCAATGAATAAGATTAGTAATTGATATATAAAATTTTAGCTCTTGATTGAATGTATAGGAAACTTTTTGAGTTGTATTCTCTCCTATTAGAAAATCGTGTGTCTCCCATATAGATAAGTCTGTATTAATCACTGTTAAAGATTTAAATGAAAATAATTCAGAAAAGTTTTTAAATTATAAATTAGAGTGTTTAGGTCATGGGTCACTTTTTAAAATTATAGTTTTGCCTAATTAATATGCTAAAAAGTAAGAACTTTATTTTTTAAAAATTTTTTGTATATTCAAATATAATCATAAATACGATGTGAACCTCTCCCTATATAACTAAGAATCCATCCTTATCATAAGCAGAAATTAGATTAGTACATAGATGCATTGCACAAGTGAGAAACAGAAGTATTTTAAGAATTCACATTGTAGAAGGACCCAGTTTGTCTAGTATAGCAATTAGAAGCATGTGTAGCTCTTTTCACTCAGTATTTTCAAAAAAATTGAATATTATGAACCTGAACCTACTTACTTGAGAAAAAATGTTTTGCAGGACTTAATTTTCTTCTTACTTTATGGTAAGAAATACTGCAAAGATGAGTCTTGGTATATCCTAGATTTTTAGAAATATGCTTAGAATAAAAAGGAAATACTGAATACTGTATCTAAAAGATTTTGATCTTGGCATTTTTAGCATTTCCTTAGCATTATGAGTTTCTGGAACAGTATCTATGCCTCAATTCCTGTCTGTAATTGTAGTCACTACCCAACACTGAGACTTTTATGTACCTCATACACCATTTACTGAGCATGCATGTTTCTATGGGTTGCTGATCTGTCTAAGCTCCAAAGTTACTGAAATTATAAAGCAAGTTATAAATACAAAAGAAATGCCTGTAGAATGGTTAATAGTAGGAAAAGAGTATGTCTGGTCTAGCATTATTTCCTAAAGAAAAGACTATTTTAAATGGTCAGGAAGTTCTTCCTGGCAGCAGCACATATGACACTCTGTGTCCTGTGCATCCCCAGTAAAGACTTCCTAATTGCTTTCACTCCTACAGCATGCAGCTCCTTTGTCTGACCTGAACAACCCCATTCAAAAATACAAGTATTTCTTCAAAGTATGTCATACAAAGAAATATTGATTAACTGAAGTTAGGGGTTTTGTTTTTTACTATGGTTTTTATTTTTTACTGTTTCGTTTTAAGAAACACTATTATCCATATTTCAGAACTGACATATCCCTTAATTTTGACCCTTAATTTTAGTGTTCTGGTTTTCTGTAACTTCACAATGAACCTATATTGCATTTGGTGAGTTAGATGAGTAACTAGCTTATCCTGCTACCTTATTTTGTGGCTATGCAGTGGCCCCCAAACCTTTTGAAAGGGTTGGGAAAAAAGTAGTGGTAGAGTCTATAAGGTAATTAAGATACCTCTAGTATGCTTCTCTGTAGTTAGGAAATGATAGTAATTTTGGCCTGCTTTGTTTCCATCACTGCCAACTGTTAGTTGTTTATATAATCGGTGGCACTGCTCAGCAACAATAGAAATACAAACACTGTTTAAGTCCCACATAGCAGAATTAATGACCATCGACAATATGCTACTTTGACTTTTAGTTCTTATAGGGCCTTCATTTTGTTCCTAAGATTTGTGTTTTGAGGGAAAGCTGATTTAAAAGTATGCTCTGATTGGTTATAAAAGCTTGAGGTGACTTTGAAAACATGAGTTTCTTTAGCATAGGGGAGAGACTAAATTTGTAAGTAAATACATTGTATATATTTCAAATGACATATGAACACCCTACTTTTTGAGATAATAAGCATACTATTAATAAACAACCCATTCAATAACAGTCATTATGTTCTTTTGATGTTCTTTTAAAGTATTAGTAGCACAGAAATATTTTGCCAACACGAAATTATTACTTCTTTTTCAAAGTTACAGCTTTTGGCTTTGCTATCTTTTAGGATTTGCTCGGAATCTGTCGGAAGGCAATAATGCTAATTACACAGAGTATGTGGCCACCAGATGGTATCGGTCCCCAGAACTCTTACTTGGGTGAGTTACTTTCCTAAAATAGAATGGCATGTATACATCTGCTGATCTTATATCATTGGCTTTGAGGTCATCTATGGAAAATAAGAACTTCATTTAATTAAATGTATCAGTTATATATTGCACTGTAACAAACCACCTAAAAACTTAATGATATGAAATAAGAACCACTTTATTTGCTCACAGTTCTGGGTGTCAGTAATTTGAGTTTGGCTGGATGGTTCTTCTGCTGGTCTCTCTTGGAGTGGTTCATGTAGCTACAGTCAGCTGGCAGGTCATCTGTGGGCTGCTTGGTTTAGGGTACTTCAGCTGCGACAGATTATGTCTGATCCATGGGGACTCATCCTCTGGAAGGCTAGTCCAAGTTTTTCATGTGATAGTGGGAGAATGCTGTGCTGTAGAGGGTAAGCCCCAAAGCAGAGGTGCTTTTCAAGCCTTTGTTTGCATGGCTTTTGCCTCATTGGACAAAGCATATTACATGCCCAATCCCTGATTCAGGGTATGGAGAAATAAATCCCACCTCTCAATGGGAGAAGTGGCAGAGCCACATAACGAAGTGGCATGCGTACAGAAATGGAAGAAATTACTGCAGCCATCTTTGCTAATAGTCTTCCACATTAAGAATGTGAATGTCCACACAGTTTGACACATTATCGTTTTTCATTCATTTATTCATTCATCAAATACTTATCAAGCATCTCTTAAGTCCAGCCACTTTTCCAGACACATGGGGTAAATATTGAACCAATTGCTATTTTTCTTCTGAATAATGTAAATCCAGTTTGATTATAAATGTTTTTTCAAACTAGTACTGTATTGATGATTTTCTCAGTAACACCTCTACATTCATCTACTTTATGCCCATTCTTCCACTTTCAATGTTCTTTCATTCATCTGTTAACACCAGACAAAGGTCTTCTGATAAGGTTCTTTTCTATTTGGCACATTACAACTTTAGAGCCAAAGAAGGAGCCTGTAGTCCTGTTCTCCATCATATAGTTTTATTAATAATTCTCTACCTACCCTAGTTGTAGTATTTTCTTATTTTCTCTAGATTATAGTTCCTTCTTTGGGACCACCGAAGAGTGGAGAAAGAAGTTATACTCTAGGTCAGGTGCGGTGGCTCATGCCTGTAATCCTAGCACTCTGGGAGGCCAAGGTGGGAGGATCGCTTGATCTCAGGAGTTGGAGACCAGCCTTAGCAAGAGCAAGACCCCGTCTCTACTAAAAATAGAAAAATTAGCCAGGCAACTAAAAATAGAAATAAAAAATTGGCCAGGCATGGTGGCGAGTGCCTGTAGTCCCAGCTACTTAGGAGGCTGAGGTAGGAGGATTGCTTGAGCCCAGGAGTTTGAGGTTGCTGTGAGCTATGCTGATGCCACGGCACACTACCCAAGGTGACCGAGACTCTGTCTCCAAAAAAAAAAAAGAGAGAGAAAAGAAGTTACGCTGTACAAATAAAATTAGACATAGTGGTATGTCTAATGATGACAAGATGACAAATGCATAAATTGTAGGGTTCATCTCTTACCTTTAGTGTGCTATACATGTATCTGGAGGACATAAGGAATTTAATTTTTAAATGATACTTTTTATATAACAATGTAAATTTCTGGATTTCTTCTGAAGAGGATGATGACTACATGTTTAATTTACTGACTGAGGGTTTGTTTTGATGTTAACTATTCATTTTCTAGTGTCTACTAGCCATCTGGTGGTAATTCTTGATTTGTTGCTGACCTAGAGCCTATAAGAATTATTGGCATCAGTTATTGAAAGCTTTACTAATTTTTTGAAATCAAAACCTTGCTTTATCTTGAGACATAAATGGTGATTAGTCAGTCACTTTATTACCTCTTCAACTTTGTGGACAGAGTTTAGAATTTCTGTGCTAATTGTTAATCTTGGAATTAGGATTGATTTTCTTTGTGTTTGTTTCTTCTGTGTACCTTTCTGGACTCACTGGGATGCATAGTTCATTTCCTTGTGGGAGGATTGGAATTTGAATTTACTGGACACTGTTAGAATGAACAAATGAATATGAAGTAGGTCCTTCTTAGAACCCCATCCAAGGGCTCAAGTATGGTAGAAAGACTCTTTATATTAATAATATGATTTTGTTTCTAAGACGGTCCCAAGGAGTTCATTTTGAGGACAGCCTTATTGTGAATCTTCAGAGTATTTGCTGCCTAATAGTATCTATAGGAAAAGTGAGGTTTTGTTTAAAGATGTGTGGTAGCTGCCAAAAGTAGATGGGGACAGTGCAAGTAATTAGAGCTAAAGTGAATATTGCTAATTAAGTGATTGTCAAGTACTAGTTGAAGAACCATGTTTGTGTAAAAGTCCCATTGAAATCAGTTGATATTTGCTTATACATTAAGAATTTACATTTTTATATATTCTCAAGGCTTTGTCCTTGACATTCAAAGTGGTTCCAGCTACATAAATTATTCAAATCAGATGACAAAAGAAAAATAACTTGTAGGGATGTGGAGATTTTCCATAGGTTTCTCCATCTAGCACTATGGAACAAGTTTTCTGTCTCTCAAACAGATGCAAAAGAAAGATGAGTATCCTTCTCTCCCCAACAAGCTACCAAAAAGATCTAAATGAAGTTTCCTTGTATGATTTTTAGGTTTTTGTGGGACGCAAATGAGATAAATGAAATATTGATTTATTATTGCAATGATTTATTATCATAGAAATATATTCTGTATAACATTAATCGTGCTTTAGTTAAAAGTTTTGTATTGCTACTATATTATTTTGGCATTCCAAAATTTTATTCCATATTGTTTTCAGATATTTTATTTTGGCTTTCCCTTCTTAAAGCTGGGATTATTTATCTTTGAAACATATATATGTTGATTCTTACTTAATCTGCCATAAATTGATTTAAGGGTATAACCTCCATATGTTAATAACAGCAACATTCCTTAAGCCCTCTGGTAAACTCAGACCGTAGAAGAGAGCTATAAACCCCCAAGTAAATTGAAAAAATGCTTTTTAGGGAAATAGCTATTATAGAGCCTGGTATAATAGGGTACCCCTATATTCAATTAAATAATACGATAGGGTTTAACACAGTCTTAGCTATTAGAAATTGTAATGCTAAGTAATCAAAGGTTAAATAATATTCAGTGTTTGTTTAAGAAGACATATAAGTCAATACATAGTACATTTTAATATACTGAACTCAAAAACGGGGTAAGATGTAACTTTTTGACATTTAGAGAGCTAAAGGATCATTACCTAGAAAATACATTTGTTGGGAACATTTCATTCCCCGGGTGAGGTGTTACTCATCAGATATGTGTACTGAATTAGAGTTTATTAAGCCATTTGTGTTTAATATATGTCCAGAGATGAACAGATTTCAAATTAATGATACTAAATTGTTATTAAATTGATAGCTTAATTAGCATAGGTTTATTCACTTGTGTTCTGAAATTTTACTTGGATAGCTGTACTTCCTTTTATTCACATGATACTTTTTAATTCCTTAAATACACAAATGTGCTTTAAATCATGAATCTATTCAAAATAATTTGGAAATTATTAAAACATTATATTCAGTTGCCAAGGTAATCTCTCCCTTTGCTTTTCAGAGCTCCTTATGGAAAGTCCGTAGACATGTGGTCAGTGGGCTGTATTCTTGGGGAGCTTAGCGATGGACAGCCTTTATTTCCTGGAGAAAGTGAAATTGACCAACTTTTTACTATTCAGAAGGTTCTAGGACCACTTCCATCTGAGCAGATGAAGCTCTTCTACAGTAATCCTCGTTTCCATGGTCTCCGGGTAAGAGGTTTTGCTAAAACCCAAAATGGAATCAATACTGCAGTATTTAAATCTTTGTTCATTGCATAATGAAATGTTAAACTATCCTTTGAATACTATTCCCTTTCCCATTACAATGTTTATAATCCCTACTATAATATTTTATTTCTGAATCTTATATAATATTTGTGAATTTAAAAAGTGGTCAGAGTTTGAAAGTGGGAGCTGCTAATGTGTTTTCTAATTTTGTAAGTTCCCATTTTTCAAAATCTTTTTTATCATATGCATTCTTATACTTTGAACTTTGGTTATCTTAAACCATTTCTTTGTCCAAAATCTTAAGTATCCCCACAAAGATACAAAATGTATGAACGGCTACAGCTTCTTTGAGCAAACATATTTGAAGTGATTTGAGGGTCATGAGATACTTGCATTCTGCAGATTTAAAGGTTCTTATTCTAGCAGATATGTTTTTGTCCATTGACAGCGAAATAGCAAATCTTCTTTTCAAACCAGTACATTGTACAAAACGTGTTTTCTGAGGATATGCTAAAAGACATCTTAGAAAGTATAAACTTTCCCCAAATGAGGAGCACCCAACTTGCAGAGGTACCTTATTGGTGTGCCCAGGGAGTTAAAGGTTGCTTCTCTCTTCCATCTACCCCCAAAGTGACTTTTTCAGTTTTCAACCACTCCTTTGGGCCAGCATGTCAATTGGTGGTCATTGTGGAACTGGAAAATAATCTCACCACCACTTCCTTTCTTTCTCTGAAATGCATAATTCTCAAACCACGTTACCTTGCCATTTGCAAAGCACCTTTTTTTTTTTTTTCCACTTTTTAGCCCTCAGTTAATTTCCCTTTGGAGACCACCACTGCTCATACCTGAGAGCCCAACACAGTCCCAACTAATTCCTGCTGGGCTTGGTGAATATGGGCAAAATGAATGGATAGAGGTGTACTCAGTGTGTCTTTTATCTACTTCCTGCTTTCTCTCATTCTTACAAATCTAAGTTACCTCAGGCAAGTTTGTCTTTTTTTCCTTTATTTTTGCTTTTGAAAGCCAAAATTTCACCAAATTCTGACCATTAATTAGGGTACAAACAGCAGATGTGGTTCAACAGGTTAGTTCAACTTTATTGAACATTTGTCATACTAGATGCTGAAAATGTGACAGTAAATAGGACTTGCCCTCAGTCTAGCAGAAAGGAAAATCTATTATATTCAGGAATAAAATTTGTCATAATTAATGAATTCCTCTTTCACTGAGAATCGATCTAAATTCTTTGTCATGGCCTGTGAGACCTTGCAGAATCCAGGCCCTTGTGGCTCATTGACCTCATCTCATACCTGTCTCCATCCTCCTCCCTCTCCAGATATTCACCACACTTCCCTTTCTTGTTCTTTGGCTTCCGCAAATATTCAAAGGTGTTTCTAGTTTCACGGATTTGGGACCTATGGCTTCTTCTCCCAGGAAGGTGTTTCCCTTGTGTGACTCCTCTTTATTCTGTAAATCTCAACTCAGAGAATGCCCCTTCTCTCTGGCCACCCAACATAGTGCCCCCACCTCCTTCCTAGTCTCTCTCTGCCATAGTACCCTTCTTTTTTCTATCATAACATTTATCACAGTATGGAATTATTTTGTCTATTTGTTTACTTGTTTATTATCAACTGTCTAGTCCTCCCCTACTAGAATATGAGTTCACTGAGGGCAGAAATCAACTGTTTTTTCACTGTATTTCCAGCATCTAACACAGAACCTAGCACATCTAGTAGGCATTCACTAAACATTTGAGGAGCAATTGAACCAATCTAGCTTTCCAGAATCTGTATTATCACCATTCAAGCTCAACTATATTCCATTTCTCTCTATCATCTCTGATGCTTCTTTCACCTTGTCACCTTTACCTAACTATTGACAACCACTCCCAAATTGATCTCTCAAACTTTCTCTCTTCATCTGTCATCTCTCATCTTCATCTCTCATCTGTTCACATTTCTCAAATTACACAATTAATTCTGTCTCCCTTTTGTTTAAAAACCTCTGCAGGATTGCTGGTGAAGTTTAAATTCCTTAGGATAGCACTGTGAAGACCCCTTGCTTTGAGCTCTCCAGCCTCTTCTCCACCCTTTTTTACCCTCTGCCTCTACTCTTCAGCCACACTGAACCTCTCACCATTTCCTTGACATGTTGCTTCTGCAGTCTGCATTTTCATTTCTATAATGCTGCCAACACTCACCCTACTTCTGTCTCCTCCTCCTCTCTCCCCCAGACTCAGGCCAAATGTCCTGTCTCTGTGAAGCCCTTCTAGACTATTCCAGGCAGAACAGGTGACTCCCTCTTCTGTGCTCCTATAGCACTCTGATCATATCTCTTTTGTAGCACCCATTGTATTCTCCTTTAAGTAGCTGTTTGCAAATATGCATATTCACTGGACTAATAAATCTCTTGAGAAAATGAACTGTTATGTTCACCATTTTACTTGTAGCACACCTAGAATAGTGCCTGCTAGGTTGAATAGTGTCTCATGATTAAATATTTGACCTCAGGATTTTACCACTAACTGTTGGAATATTAAGCTTGCTTTGCTAGCTGACTTGCTCTTGGCCTGGTTAATGAAGCTCTATGCTGGATTCTCTGAAGCAAGTATAAACAGATCTGACATGGTACTTGGCCTTCATAACTTATAAACTAGCTGAAGAATTAAGACTTTCATCCATAAAGTAATTAGAAAACAATATAATTTATAAGAAAGCGTGGCATATAATAAAGTACTATATTCTTTACTGTATTGTACTCTTTTCTAATATATCTCAATATGGTTTAGACCATGAAAAGTATCAAAGGTTCTGGAAAGCTAGAAGTCATAGTTGGGGATTCATTAGAGAAGGCATTATGGTGCATTTGAAATTTGAAATGGATATTGAAGAATGAATGGCATTTGAATTAGATAGGCCACATGAAGGATATCTTTTCCTCATTTCTCTGTGGTTCTGTTTGTTCACAGTCCTCCTCACTAAACAATATTATCTATAAAATGCTAGACAATATATGACAATGCTGCTTACAAATATTCTTCAGGGAAATTGCTGCTTCCATAACACTTGGACTTTTATAAACCTTAATACTTTTACATTTTCGTCTGAAAGTCTTTGTGATATTTTAACTAAGTTTAATTTCTTTGGAGGCTTAATAACATCTTTTGAGGGAAAGGTTTTCTTTTATGATATTACTTGAGAATGTCTGGGACAGATAGCTAAGCACATAGGGTGTGTAAACTGTAGGTGTTTGAGCCACAGACTCACCAGTAACCAGTCCAATGTGATGTGCATTTGGATTCAATTGTGTACAGATTGGAAAGTTAACAAGATGTTGCTCTAATGGTTTGCATTATTTAGAAAAAGTAACAATTGATGTCTCATAGTATAGGACATGAGCTCTGGAGTTAGACTACTGAAGTTAATGCCTGGCTCCATATTTACTGCTTGAATGACCTCAGGAAGTTATTTCACCATCCTGTGCCTCTGCTTCTTCTTGTGTAAAATGATGGTAGTAGAAGTACTGCCTGACTGAAATGATACATGTAAAATGCCCTGGCGAGTGCTTGGCACGTGGTGCTCAGTAAAGAGGCACTTTCACTCTCACTGTATTGTATTGGCCAAGCAATTAAGAAAGAAAACAGAATAAGCTACTGATTGGGATATACTTTAAACTTCTATGAGTTTTGACTATTTGTGGAATGATCTGAGAATAGTAGATTTCATTGAAAAGCACATAAATTAATTTTTTAAAGTTAATTTGCTTGGTCATTTTTTATTGTCATACTTCAAATACTTTTTGACTTTTCAACATTAATTTTCTTATCAATGAAATGTTACTCCTGCAAAAAGTAAAGGGTGGGGAGCATCTGGTAGCATAAGATAGATCTCATAGCAAAGTATTAATTAAAATATACCAGTACAGGGTCTTTTATCGAAGTATGATAGGTGTCTGTCTCTTTGGGCTGATATTTAATGCTCTAAAAACATCGGAAGGAACTTCCCTTAGGAGAGGCACCTAGGTTTAGAAAGAGTGTGGGTTTGGATCACAGGACTGGGTACAAATACTAGTTCTGCTTTTTAATTATATAACTTGCCTTGAACCAGTTATTTGAACTTTCTGATTGTCATCTTCTTCATCTCTAAAATAAGAATAATAATATCTAAAATGCCTTGCATAGCATCACTTCCTCCAGAAATCAGTTTTAGGTTATTGCCTGTGCATCTGTGTTAAGTTCATATTATTCCTTCTACTCCTCTATCTGGAAGGTGCTGTCCTACTTTTCTCTGTCGTCACATTTTTCTTATCTTTCAAAACCCAGTTCAGGTATTACCTATGGGTTCATTTCTTCCACAGCTGCAAACCACCTTGGTCTCTCCTTTCTCTGAGCTTTAATTAGAATTTATGGCTGCACAGTTTAATACTGACTGCTTTCTCAACCCGACAGCAGATTCCTAAAGAGCAAGGTTTAAGTCTAACCCATCTTCTGTGTCTACTGCCATACCAAACACAGTGTGGGAATGATGTCATAAATCACTCTTTAAATACCCTGTTTGAAATTTCACTACATAATTAGTCCTCCCATCCACTTATTTAGCATATTTAGAGATTATAGTACTTTGAAATGCTTTTATGTTGGTATAAAGGAAATATATATTGGAAGCAGACTAGCCTTCACATTTGGAAGGAGTACATGGCACTGGGCTCTGTCAGACACATTACCCAAAGCTTTAACGTCCCCTGAGATACTGCAGAATGTGTGTTGGCAGAGGAAAGGACAATATCCAAATAAACTTGACCCCTTCACCTCATTTTATTTAAAAATGCATTTGTTAATTTAGGAGCCTATGTTTGTATTCTGTTCCAGTTTACAAAAAGGAAGGATTTGAAAACAGATCATTACAAAAGTATGTTAAAAGCAATAATAGAACATATATTGAAATTCACTTTTTCTACTTTGGAATGACCTTTTAGGTACCAGCCACTCACTGCCTTTTTCTCTTTTTTTACTTCTCTATTTTCAGGAGTAAATAATATGTTGTGAAAAAGATATAAGAATTTTGATATCATATCCCCTCTGCTAATCCCCCAATTACTGTTAGAAGTAATTGTAAGTCTATAGAAGCAAATTCTGTATATACTGTATTAGAACTGAATTGTTTCTATAAGCAGACAGTATTCTATAAACTGTAAAATACAGTTTCAAATTTTTATATTTTATTAATGGTTTCTTTTACATGTCTCAGTATTGTCTGCCTAGATTTAAGTATCATCTTCCACCTGTGAGTCTTCCTGTTATTTAATACCCAGTCCTATTAATCCATACTTAAAATACATAGACACCAAAAGTAATATACAAATATGAATTTGACTTAGATTGACACTAGGGCAGTAACTTCTGCTTGTCTGCTCCCTTCTGCAACACTCACAAGCACATGCACACACACATCCTTCCTTAAATGCTAACATTACTGTCATGTTGTCCTTACAGTTTCCAGCTGTTAACCATCCTCAGTCATTGGAGAGAAGATACCTTGGAATTTTAAATAGTGTTCTGCTTGACCTCATGAAGGTAGGACAAGTTGATGTTATCTGTATAAAATGTCTTTCAGTTTGTGGATCCTCTTGTGTCTACATGTGGCCATAGCACACTTTTATGAATGAAATGTTTCATTAGGAAATGTATAATGGTGAATAATGGGGGACTATGTCATGTTAAAAGGCATGTAATTTATTTAAAATTGCAACAGGATCTGGTATCATCATAGTCCATCTATCTAGACAGGACCACAAGATCCCTAAATTACGTTCCTAAAATGGACAGAATAATAAAATCTATTAGCACTCAGGAGCTGCTCGGGCATATGGCTTTAAAACAAATCTTAAAATTAATATTGAAAGAATAGAGATTTTATAACTTTTTTTTTTTTACATGGTATTTGTGGCCTTCCAGAGTCTATACAGACTTCATCAGTGAACCTAACTCTTCTCTTTTTCTAACTTGGCCTCTTCTCTGCCAGACTCTTTCGGGCTCTGCTTTAGACATCCCAAGATCACTGCTACTACTGTGGCTTGAGTGTTCCTCCTTGTGCTAGCCTTGCTGTCCAGAGTCTTTCTGCTCTGGACTATTAAAAACATTCTCAAATTTCTTTATTCAAGTTTTTCTTCCCCAGTAGACAGGCAATCAGCCCCTTGAGTGAGAATTATTTTTCATATTTCTCCAGCGTTCACTGCAGCCAGCCAGTGCATAAATAAGCAAATGTTGATTGTTTGATAGTAGACCTTCAAAGAACGCTTGTTAATAGATCAACTTTATTTTATGCCCATTCAGTCAGCTGTCAAAGTCAGTAGAGGTTACACAGTGCATAGAGCCTTTAAAAGGCATACTTAGCACAGTTGGCAGTTTCTGAGCAGCATTTTCAGAACTTCACTGTGCTTTAAACTATGTTAATCTGTGTTCCTGGGAACACAGTGTGAATAGGTGTGGGGGTGGAGGTGGGGGAGGGGGTGTGACATTTGAGAAAGGCCACATACCATATAACCTTTTGTAGAGATTCACAATATTCATTAACCTATAAAGGCTTTCAGAAATCCCACAGTAAAAAAGAATTTCTGTCTCGCCCAAAATTCCCAAATTTAATTAAATACTGAATACTGTTTTTTATAAAACTTTAAAGTATTAGTGTTCTTTTGAACACAGATTGAAAAATGCTACCCAAGAAAAAGAATCCTCACAGCTCTTTCAGTTTAATTAGGCATAAATTATTACTTAAATTAGTTAGATTTTTTCAATACACTCTTTCACACAGTCAGTACTTATTGATCAGAGCCTTAGTAATTTGGTAACTTAAAATGTAAATAGAATAAAGTAGAGAAATGAAATTAAATGTAATTTCATATTTTCTGCCTTTTGTCTTTTTTTTAGTTAAAAAAACTTTTTGGTTAAATCATTACCAAATATAGCTACCAAACATCATCATGGTACCTGATTTAAAAGCTAGCACTGATTAAAAGCTAGCACAGATAAAAGTAGAAAGATAACCTGAATCTTTCTGTGTTTCTACCAGTTTGGAAGTTAAACATTCTAATTTCTATTTATTTAATACAGTTACTGTCAGATTTCTTTAACATTAAGTAAATATTTTTATTGAAATGTACATTCAGAAGGTGCACAAATTATGTCTATATCTCAGTTAATTTTTGTAATGTAAATATATTTGTGTAACCCTGCCCAGATGGAGATATAGAGAATTGTTAACACTCTGGAAGCTTTCTTATGACCCCTTTATGCCCATGTCCTTCTCCAGCCCCAGAAACCACATTTGTGACTTCTGTCACCAAAGATTATTATTGCCTTGTTGCTATTGAATGTTATATAAGTAGAATCATTCCTTTTTCTTTTAGCTATTATTGAAAATGAATTTGAAAAATGAAAAACACCTATTATCCTTTTATAAAGAAATATTCTCTTTGCCATTCCCTAAAGCTGCCTTGATAATTTTGTCCAGATATAAGTACATAAAATGGCCATCTCATCCTACATCTGTTCATATCAGCCTTTTTAGTGAGAAAACAAGTCACTGGAATTAATTCAAGCCCATAATGACTTTAAGAATAGCTACAATAATTATACTGGCTCTATTTTAATTTTTAGAAATTATTACAAGCCGGGCATGGTAGCTCACACCTGGGAGACTGAGGCAGGAGAATGGCTTGAGCCCAGGAATTGGAGACCAGCATGGGCAACATAGTGAGATCCCATCTCTACAAAAAAATTTTAAAAATTAGCTGGGCATGGTGGGAGATACCTGTAGTCCCAGATGCTTGAGGGGCTGAGGCAGAGGATTACTTGAGCCTAGGAATTCAAGGCTGCAGTTAGCTATGATCATGGCATTGCGCTGCAGCCTGGGAGACAGCACGAGACCCTGTCTCCTTAAAAAAAAAAGTATGTTTTTTTCTCCTCCAAATACTGAATTTTAGAAACTATTTACTGAGTAAGTGTCATGCTTTCTTCATAATGACCTCATCCTTTCAAGTAATTTGAAAATTAACAGCTATAGTCATAAATATAAATGTAGCTCTTTGTACAGTAATTTCTACTGTTGGTATCAAATAAAATAGCACTAATGCCAGTAGATACTTCTGAAAGGTCATAAGTACTTCTAATTTAAAAGATGACTCAAGGACTGACTCCTTTATTTTTTAACTAGTATCTCGCAGTTGAAATCTTTTTTTTTTTTTCCTCTCTCTTTTTTTTTTTTTTTTTTTTTGGTTTTTTTTTTTGGTTTTTTTTTATTTTTTGAGACAAGGTCTCACTCTGTTGCCCAGGCTGGAGTGCAGTGCTGCAGTCACAGCTCACTGCAATCTCCATCTCCAGGGCTCAAGTGATCCCCCTGGCTCAGCCTCCTGGGTAGCTGGGACTATAGGCATATACCACCATGACCATGCCTGGCTAATTATTTTTAGTTTCTATAGAGAGGGAGTCTCGATATGTTCAAACTCCTTGGGCTCAAGCAATCCACCCACCTAGGCCTACCAAAGTACTGGGATTACAAGCATGAGCCCTTATGCCTGGCCAAAACCATTTTAATGTTAACTGATTTAACTACCGATGAGAATAGAATCATTTTTATACACTGCCACAGTTTTTGTTCTATAATAAGGAAGAAGAAAGAATTGATAATTTCAAAATTATCTGAATGAACATGAATGTCAGTTTTACTTGAATGAAATCAGTGGCTTGAGTTTCAATAACCAGAATTTTTGGTCCAAAGGGAATATGATTGTTTCTTGGTATCCTCAGGGGACTGGTTCCAGGACCCACCTCAGATACCAAAATCCACAGATGCTCAAGTATCTTTTATAAAATGGTAGTATTTGCATATAATCATCATCTCTAGATTGCTTAATACCTAATACATTGTAAATGCTACATAAATAGTTGTTACACTATATTGTTCTTTTATTTGTATTTTTGTTGTTGTATTGGGGTTTGGGGATTTTTTTTTCTGTCCACAGTTGGCTGAATCTGCAGATGTATAACCTGCAGATATGGAGGGCCAGCTGTATTTCAGTATGTGGTAGGATCAGAATTCAAATTTTTTGTGGTGCTAGGTTGAAGGTGGTTGTCTGAAATTGAAGTCTGGCTTATTGGGAGCAAATATAAGTTTGTTCTCATTGTTTAACAGTGGGTCACAAAAAGCTTAAGTGTGGGTAAAACAAATGAAAATGAGCCTAGAGATGGCTTTGAATGCTGCAATTTTATATTCAGCCCTTCCTCTGAGGGAGAATGGCAGTCAGTCAAAGAGTCAAATTTTGTTGTGCTCTATTGTGTTGTGTTGTGTTAGGTTATGTTTCTTTACATATTTGCTTAATTTGTAAATAAAAATTAGTTTTAGTAGTGATTTACCTTTTAAAATATTGTCTAATTACTAATATAAATAATATTGGAAAAAACATTTTAATTGTAAAGAATCTAATATGTGCAACATAAAACAAAGGGTTAATACCTTAATGAATAAAGAACATTTGCAAATAACAATAGATGGAGAAATAGAAAAAGAAGAAATATAAGCAACCAATAAACATAAAAATATTCAACTTCACTAGTAATCAAAGATGTGAATTAAAACAATTGTGAAATATCATTTTCAAAATATCTAATTTATAAGTACTAAAAAGAATGGGTTGTTGATGAACCTGTTGTTGATGAGGGTTGCAGGAAATTGGTAGACTCATACAGTTGTTGACAGGAGTATAATTTGAGACAACCTTCTTAGGGGGTAATTTGGCAACACACAAAATAAGAATCCTTAAAAGTTTACATACCTACCAGTTCCATCTTTAGGAGTTTATCCTATGAAAGAGATCATGGATGTATGCAAAGATTTTGGGTGTTCATCACAGTATTAATTAAAATAGTGAAAAGTGGCTGCCATCTAAATGTCCAACAGCAAGAGGCTGGTTAAGTAAATCATGGGATGGCCATACCACAAACTTCTAGTCATTTAAAAAAAACGTGTGCAATTCGTTGCTGCATTGTTTGTAATAATAGAAGGGGAAACAATCTGAATGTTTATTTTTAAGGGAATTGTTGAAAAAACAAACTAAGGTACATCCATAGAGTTGAGACTCTTTATTGATATGGAATGATCTCTTAAGGTCTTATGACATGTGAGAAGAAAGCTAAGTGCAGACGATTCCGTGTACAGTACTTACTGTATGTGTAAAATAAAAAGAGCAGATAATGATATGTACAGAATACCTATGGAAGGATGTACAAGAAACTGGTATCTTGGACTCTCTCTACAAAGGGGAACTGGGTACCTGGGTAACAAGAGAAAGATGAAGAATATATAGTAATGTATTCTTTCATATTAATATATACTTATTAAAATATATTTTAAATGTTTATATTATAAAAATGTTTTGATTAGTAAGTGAAAAAGGCAGGATACAAAACTTGTATGTATAATATGAGCCAGATTTTATAAAAGAAAATATGTATATATGATATTCAAAAAAGGACTGGGAGGATATATACCAAGGGGACAACAATGGTGAGGTTATAGGTGATTTAGATAGTTGTTTTGATTTTTTTTTCCTGAACTGTGTTTGATAGATATTTGGCAATGATCATGTATTTCTTTGATAAAGAAAAAATAAGGCTTTTATTAGAATTTAAATATGACTTTGTAATGTTCTTTCCAATCCTAAACTTTCTTTCCTAAGAATCTACTGAAGTTGGACCCAGCTGACAGATACTTGACCGAACAGTGTTTGAATCACCCTACATTTCAAACCCAGAGACTTTTGGATCGTTCCCCTTCAAGGTCAGCAAAAAGAAAACCTTACCATGTGGAAAGCAGCACATTGTCTAATAGGTAAATATTCCCTTTTAAGGAAGTACAGATGCAGTGTTGGTCTTACAAGTAGGTGGAGGAGGCGGCTGCTTAAATGATACAATTAGAGAAAAGAAGGAAAGCCCTCTTTATTCAAAAATATCTTCCTTATGCTTATTGCATGATTCAGAACTACAATTAAGTAGTTGTGTGGGTCTTAAAGACTTTCTCTTCACTAAGTATATTATGGAAACCTGTGCATTCCCTGGGAAAGGTAGCATTGGATTAGCATGTAAGGGGGTTTACAGCCTCAAGAGCTAGAAGATTCTGTGTAAGTGTGACCCTGGGGTGATGCCTAGAGGGAGAAAGATAGGGAAGGGCAAGGGGCTTCCTGGAGGGAGAAGAGGATACCAAACACACGTGGGTGAGAAGGTACCTAGGGTAATCTTTGCGACTAAACCAAGTAGATCTGGCTGTACAGAGGGGTCTTGTGTTTTTGTTGCTCTTGTCTTTTTAATCATTGAGCTGAGAAATTAATTTTCCATAAAACATGGAAATAGCAAAGATGTAATTAAAATTGGTATTTTTTAAATATGATTTTTCAACATAATCTTTAAAAAACTTATTTTCCAAAGAACACATACACGCACACAGGATTAGACTGTACAGTCAGGTTGTCTTTCAGACCTGATATTCCTGGATTCTCTTGGCTGTGTGTTTAGGAGGACAGCATCCTAGTCACAATCTCCCTGTCTTCGTTTCCCGAGGAGATCTTGTCATCTGGGTTTGTTATGTTATGTGAGCTAGGAAAGAATTTCTCTTATCTGCTATTACAAGAGAAATAGAAAAAAATAATTCTTAATATGAAGCTTTTTGAATATGAATTTTCTACCCTCCCCCCACCCCTAAATGTTCCCTCCATATAGAACAATTTTTAACAGATTGGAATTTTGAAAGCTCAAGACCTGGTACTTTTTAGGTCTGAGAGAGCATCCATAAATTGGTGATAACCATTTATCCTATGTTTGCTCTCCTTAACTGTGATAGTGTGGTTGTGTTTTAGAACTGCTTACTATTCTTTAAAATGACTGTTTTTGGTTATTGATTCCCTCATATCTTATAGACCACTTTCAGCTGGCTTCATCATTTGTTGTTTCTTTCCATAGGGTTTTAGTATACTAAGTCAAGGAATCGTACTCATCATTTGGTTGCTCCTTTGCATTTAGGAGGTTCAGATTATTCCTGTGTCATCTTTGGGGTCACTTACAGTTCAGGTGCTTTTGTCTCCCTTCCACCTTAATTGTCACTTAGCTCCTCTAGTTTACATTTACAAAGAAAAATTATCCCAGTGATATAAAGTTCAGTAGACTGATAAGTTTTTTTTTGTTTTGTTTTTGAGACAGAGTCTCACTTTGTTGCCCAGGCTACAGTGAGTAGCGTCAGCCTGGCTCACAGCAGCCTCAATCTCCGGGGCTCAGCCATCCTACTGCCTCAGCCTCCCGAGTAGCTGGGACTACAGGCATGCGCCACCATGCCCGGCTAATTTTTTTGTATATATATTTTTTTAGTTGGTCAATTAATTTATTTCTATTTTTGGTAGAGACGGGGTCTCGCTCAGGCTGGTTTCGAACTCCTGACCTTGAGCAATCCGCCCGCCTCGGCCTCCCAAAGTGCTAGGATTACAGGCATGAGCCACCACGCCCGGCCGACTGATAAGTTTTTGATTTGTGCTGTAGTGATCAGTGGCACAACCTGTGCGATGAAAGGGAGCCTATGTATTTATCTTCTAGTGACTCACTTAAGACAGTTCTAGGAGTTAACCAGTGGAGACCTGAGGCTCCCCCTGGGGAACTTCTCTAGGGATCTGTTAAGGAGGATGTGTGTGGTTGATGGTATTTTCAGGGAATACAGAGGAGATAAGATTTGTATGGGTCTTTGAGGAGTCCTCCCAAGTCCTCTTTTGCAATAGATGTAAATAGAAATTATAAGTAAATAAAAATCTCTGGAATAATTAATTTTTAGGTCTTGACATTGTATTGAATATATTACAGGAAAAAGCCCTAAATGTTTTCTCTAGGAATGATCTTACCTCATTTTACATGCCTCGGAGGGCTTTCTCGACACACTTATCTGTGGTCCATACTTATTCCATGGAAGCCCTTTTTGTTAGGAACAGTAATTCTAGATCGGATCTCAATACAAACTGTGGCTCCTTCAGACTTGCCAGCACCATATCACGCTTGTTGCCACATACATACTCCCCTGCCTTGTCCCTGGAGACACACACACTGGCATATACCCTGTCTTCCAGGTTCTTTTCTCTATAGGAGAGGCAGTAGATTCTTGCATTACTTAGCCCTCTGCCTGTCTCCTTCAGGCTCTCCAGAGGCTCTGCTCACCTCGGACATGTTGTGACAGTGCTTCAGCTGCCCCACACTGCCACTCTCACCAGCCCTGTTTTGCCAGCCTTCCCCCTCAAAAAGGAGCTTTGCGTCTTTGGCATTTGCTTTTATAACTTTTGTTAACTAAGTACATTATCTATCCAGCCAACCATTTAAGAAAGGGGTTTATACATAAAAATTTTTTAAGTGGTTGGCAGTTTAACCACAGATTCCTTGTGGTTGTGTGTCAAAGAGATCCATGGAATTCTTGAAGCTGTTTTTTGTTGTTGTGCTTTGGCAGAGCTCCAGTTTGAAGATAATATGACGCCCTTTCTACGTAGGAATTATGCGCAAAGCTGAATGGCTTCCAATTAATCCTGAGACAGAAATGCTAAGAATAGCAGTTTAGACTCTTTGTACATTTATGGAAAACCTAAAGCTTTGACAAATTTTCTACCTTAAATTTATAGCCTCCCTTTTCATGTTAGAAATTGTCTCTCTTACGTTGCTCTGAATATGTTCTTCCAAAGATCACATGTAGGTTTGTGTTCAACATCTATAGCAGTGTTTCTAAGAGCTCCAAAAGTTCTAGCAGCTGTCTTTGCTATTTTCTGGTTGTGAGTTTAGGACATTTCCCAGCACCTGCACATATTATCTCCCTGACATTACTATCTCTAAACCTAAAGGGAAAAGGGGAGTGAATGAAGGTCCTGAGAGTCCAGGGAGAGATCTGGAGCTGGGCAGGAGGAGTCACCCCATAGAAGCTGTCATCTGCAGAGAAACAGCTACAATCTGAGTCAGGGTGCCAATGCCAGGAAGGAGCAGGAAAGGCATCCCCAGCTTCTTTCTCCTCTTGCCCTGTGATGCCTTCCAGTGCTAAGTTCATCCGGAAGTTAGCCAACTAGGGAGCCTGGGCAAGGCAGTCTGCAGCATGGGGCTCCTGAGGCCCAGGTCTGAGCAAAGAGGGGTGGATACTAGATTGGGGGTTGGGCAAATGGAGAATAATCAACACACTTAGATATATTTGTAGATGAGACTGTGATCATTTGGGTTTGAGAAGTTGCTGAGATATTTTAGTTATCAAGATAGAAGTTGACAAACTCTAAGGTTTAAAACTTGATGCCTTTAGAATACAGAGACTTTTACTGATATGAGGATAGACTCCATTGACATCATTTAACAGAAAGTAAAACTTTTCTTTCTTTGTAATTTCTTTCCAGGTCTGAGATTTGCTATTTAGTTAGCTCATATTTGTGTCCTTAATTTAATACTGCAATTCTAATGACCTAACTGTAAGGGATTAGTGAGAGGAAATGGGCCTTCCATAATGTTATAGGCTTGCTTGATATCAGATATTTTTTGACACTCTCAGGTAGTTCTGGTAGAGATTACCATCTGAAAGATAGGCTAGAAAAAGGGCCCTTACATTATTTGATGCCAGAGCACTCAGATTTTCACAGGGCAAATGGGAAGGCATAGTTTCACCATTACCATTCTACATGGGGAAAAAAAGTGACCTTTATTCCAATTAGTATGTGATCGAGAAAGCTCTCCCAAATCAAACCATCTTTAGCAATAGCAAGATTTGCAGCAAAATTTTCTGAATGCATAGTAAAAAGAGAATTGTATAAATCATTATTCATTTATTAAGCATTCTAACCTATCCCAAACTACAATTGGTCCTTTGTATAGTTACAGTAGAACAAACTGACCTTGTCATGTTGTCAGTTTCAGCTTTCAAATAGCAGACAAGGCTTTCCTTTGGATTTATATTTTGTATTTTAAATCAAGTAGGAAATGAAGCTTTAATTCCTAAAGAAGGCCTCAGTTGGTTTGGAATAATGAAATGTGAAATGAAGAAGAGAATGGTGTGTTTTGGAGAGAAATTAACTCTTTCAGATCCCTGTGACCCAGTATAAGTACAGGGTTTTTGTTTAGTGTACATGGAGGTGTCTGTACAGTTCATGGCACATTACTGTTTGGTGTACAAGGAGGTATCTGAAGAGCCCCAAGTAATTGCTGCTTGTCTAAAACATAAACATTGATCATCATGTTTTCCAACAAGCCTCACTGGACAGTTTAAATTTGTTTTACTTTTATTGAGTAAATTGTTAGAATTCTCATTTTTGACTATACAGGCTAAAGACATTGGTGTGTGTGCTATGAATATATATCTCTGAAGCAGGCTATGAGTTTCACAAATAAAAATGAAGTTCAAGGAACACTGTAACCTTCAAGTCTAAATGTTGTCTTTTGACATTCAAGCAGACAAAAGAGTTATAAAGAATTCGTCTATAGCTCAGCTCTCTTCTTCTTAGGAGGCATTTTATAACACTCATATGAGTACCAACATAATGGAAGCATGTTTTCCCAGATCATCAGTTAGAAACTGTGTTGACAGCAAGTTAGCAGAGCGTTTAAGGATGCCAGAATAACTTCATCAAGGCCAGTGCTTAGTTGCAGAGTGACTTTGTCTTATTGATAGGTTACTTGTTATTGGTAGGCACATTCTTGGAAGAGTTAATGTATTTTAGTCTTTGAGGTATGATATTTTGAATATGTGTTCTGTTCTTATTAACATAATACTTTTCATGTGTCTGCTATTGAGCGAAACTGATACACTTCTTTTGTTTTTAATGTAGAAACCAAGCCAGCAAAAGTACTGCTTTGCAATCTCACCACAGATCTAACAGCAAGGACATCCAGAACCTGAGTGTGGGCCTGCCCCGGGCTGATGAAGGTCTCCCTGCCAATGAAAGCTTCCTAAATGGAAACCTTGCTGGAGCTACTCTTAGCCCGATGCATACCAAAACCTACCAGGCAAGCACCCAGCCTGGGCCTACCAGCAAAGATCTCACCAACAACAACATACCACACCTTCTCAGCCCAAAAGAAGCCAAGTCAAAAACAGAGTTTGATTTTAATATTGACCCAAAGCCTTCAGAAGGCCCAGGCACGAAGTACCTCAAGTCAAGCAGCAGATCTCAGCAGAACCGACACTCATTTATGGAAAGCTCTCAGAGCAAAGCTGGTACACTACAGCCCAGTGAAAAGCAGAGTAGGCATAGCTATATCGACACCATTCCCCAGTCTTCTAGGAGTCCTTCCTACAGGACCAAGGCCAAAAGCCATGGGGCACTGAGTGACTCCAAGTCTGTGAGCAACCTTTCCGAAGCCAGGGCCCAGATTGCAGAGTCCAATACCAGTAGGTACTTCCCATCCAGCTGCTTGGACTTGAACTCTCCCACCAGCCCAACCCCTACCAGACACAGCGACACGAGAACTTTGCTCAGCCCTTCAGGGAGAAATAACAGGAATGAAGGTACTCTGGACTCACGCCGAACCACAACCAGGCATTCTAAAACAATGGAGGAATTGAAGCTGCCTGAGCACATGGACAGCAGCCATTCCCATTCGCTATCTGCACCCCATGAATCCTTTTCTTATGGGCTAGGCTACACCAGCCCCTTCTCCTCTCAGCAGCGTCCTCATAGGCATTCCATGTATGTGACCCGGGACAAAGTGAGAGCCAAAGGCTTGGATGGAAGCTTGAGCACAGGGCAAGGGATGGCGGCCAGAGCCAACAGCTTGCAACTCTTATCACCCCAGGTACAGTTTAGCACCTCGTCCGATTCTGGTGGCTCATTAGGGGAAGGTGGTGCAAGAGATGTGAATAAGATCAGTCGGCAGTTTTCCCTACTGCAGGAGGTTGTGCTTTTCTTGATAGGATGAATTTAGGGAAGCAATACTTGAACTAATCTCTGCTTTAAAAAAATGATTTAGATCAACTATTGAATAATCAAGAGTTTGGTTTTGGTAATGTTTCCTTTCTTAATGTTCCTTTACGGCATATTTTGTTGAGAGAATCCCATTTTGATTTATTATAGAAGTCATCAGTTACATGGGCTAGTTTTTAGTTTTCTCAAAGTTCAGTGTGAATTCATGGGATTTTCTCTAATCTCTCCAAACCACATTTGCTAAAATCAAAACTTTTTGCTAATACTTTACTCAGCATCTTAACTGAATTTAAAAGTTCTTAATTTATCCAAAACTATAGATAAATTTAACTTTAGGCCAGGATAAATGTTAATTTTCAGTCTTTTGGATTATTTTTAAATCTCAAGGCAGTATTTTTAGCATGGTGCTTCCATCTTGTTGATTGTCAGGCTCTAGAACTAATACCTGCTTAAAAGAGGTAGTATTCTTACAACAGAACACGTTTTTAATATAATGCTTTCATGTATAAAGCCCTGTGCCCAGTGTCTAGCAAGTAAGTGTCTAGCAAATTTTTGTTATCACTGCTGCTTCTGTGATGGTAGTGGCTGTTACTTAGACACTGAGCACCTTATCTATGCTACATGTTCTCAGGTACTCAAAAGAGTCTGAGAGGGTTCTTGCCCTTAGGAAACTTATCTTTTGTTAGGAAGGGCTAAGTTATACATGATAACAATGAAATGATTAAGTCCTAAATTAATATGGCACTGGCTATAAATAGGAGTTGAGAATAGGGAGAGGTCATTGTGAGCAGGAGCAGGTAGAAATGGCTTTAGGGGCAACTAAAGTCTTGTTCTCTCTGGGCTAAGATGTATAGACAAGCTTTGAATGGCTAAAGAATTAAGATGTGTTCAGGCCTGTCCTGAGCTAGGTACCATAGAGACTCTAGTTAGAAAGATGAAAACAATAGGGTCTCTGTCCTCTTGAGTTTATGGGCTGGTGGGGGATACTTGCCAACCAATAGGGTTGTTCTGATACCATGAGGTTGCATTCCAGATGCTATGCTACAAGCATGCTTGTGTACCGAAGAGGGGAGAGGAATGGGGCAGTCCAGGCGGGGGGTTGTGGGACGCTGCCAGAGGAGATGGCATCTGAGTAGAGACTTCAAGGAGGGTTGGGGAAAATGTGACCATGACATCAGGAAAGAGGCTTGAAGAGAGGGAAGAAAAGAGCATTGGAAAAAGAAGGAAAGTAGTAGAGACAGACGTTAAATGGGATGATGTGTTTTGTGGCTTGCAACTTGTTCCACATTGCTGGAGTGAAAAATGAAGATTTGGAGTGGCTTTTGCCATAATCCAAGACTGAGGTGAGGAGAGTATGTTTGGGATTAAGTCAGTGCCAGTGAGAAAACAGAGTGGATCTCAAAGCCTTCTTAGAAGTAGAAACAACAGAACTTGTGAATTAAAGGACTGAATATAGGAAAAAGGAAGACTTCAAGGTTTCTTTTCTAGGAGATCTTTTTTGGAGTGGACGAAAGGGTTTTTGAAGTCACCTAATTCAACCCTTCATTTCACAGGTGGGCATGCTCAGGCTCAGAGAGGTTGGGTTAGTCACCCTAAGTTTACCCAGCTAGTTCAGGATAGGGCTGGGATTATGAGACAGTCTCCAAGTCCCAAGGCTAGCCTCTTTCCACTGTATCTTGCTGACATGTTGAGTTTGGAGTGACCTTGGGCCTCTAAGCAGAGGATTGCTGTAAGAGGCTGAAAAGACAGTCGAGCATCCAGGGGAAAGGAGAGGGCGGGAGGTGCACATTTGCAAAGGCCATAAGCAGAGTCGTAGGGATGGGCAGAGGAGCTCCTGAGTCACTGTAGAAAGAAGAGAACCTCCAGAGCCTAGAGCTTGGCAGCTGCCCTTAGGTGGAAGATGGAGGTCAAAACCAGGTAAAGTGTGCTAGCATTACACATAGCATACAATAGAGAAGTAAAAAAAACAACAAGCTGTTTAACTTAGAAAGGATGAATGATGGCTCTCTGAGAATTTCTGAAAAAGCATTTTTATGAACACAGTGGTCATAAACAAATCATAAACAATTATTGTGGGCTAAACACAGATCAGACTGTTACTGAATTTGAAGTCCAGTTCAGGCGGTACATGTGCCGAACTGCCAGAAAGTACAAGTTTAAAGGCACAAAGGTGGCAGAAGGCTTGAAAAGTAACTAAAGCTGTGAGTGAATCTTGGAAATCACTCTCACGCAAAGTATTGTGGCCACCTTCAAAAGCACGGGGATTCTTACTGAGTTTAGGCTAGATGTTAGTAGTTTATTTTCTCAAAATACTTTTCTAGAGGCCTTTGTAAGTGAAATCGGTGGTTAAAATCAAATGAGATCTTGTCATAAAATGGAAAGAAGAAACGCTACATTGGATGAATTCCTGCCCAGACTCCTTCCTCAGAGTACATTTGAAGAGTGAGGGGGAGAAAGAGAATCATACTTTAAATTTTAAATAAAATATTTTTTAGATATCACATAGACTTGGGGTAATACTCTTTCTGTGGATAATATATAGATATGCAATGCAGCTAACTCCTAATGATTTGGTAATTTTGTTCCTTAGTCTTTTTTTCTAAGGGTAGGGAATGCTATATTTTTCCCCCTCAGTGAACACCATTGTGGACCGAGTGCTGTTCTTAGCTTGTGACTCACTTCCTTAGAGAGATAGGTAGTAGTGGTAGCATCTCTGGAGATGAGCACCGTCTTGATTATGCCTAAGAAAACACATGAAATTTAACTGCTGTTATCCTAAAATATTAAGATGAGAATTTAAGCACATATAAATTCCCTATAGTTGGGGAATTTGAAGCCAAAAATTATTAAGAGACTTATTCTATCCCTTGATACATTCAAAAATCATTTATTTTCATCTGAATCTGCCATACAAAGTCCTTCATGAAAAATAATTTTGGATCCACACAGTTCTTTTTGGAGAACTCAACCTAAAATCTGCTAGAGAAATTTTGGATTAACTAATAGAATCCCTAATCAGAGTGCTGCTCAGAACAATGACGATGACTTGTCTAGATATGAGAGAGGTAATTTTTTTGTTTTTAATAATTAATTGAACTATTTTCAGACTAATTTATTCCCTGCTTGCCTTAACTTTAATGAGAATTTCACTTTCCATCTGTGTTAAATTTGACTTATTTTACATTCATCAGATGATTCACTCTTTTATGGGATAATTTGTATTTTAGCCAACTAACATTTTTTATTTTAGCTGGTTGCAGTCCTAGTTATACCAAATGAAGACCATGATTTTCATCCCTAGGAATGGGATGCTCTTATAAATCCTTTTAAATTTGACTTCCAGCCTGGAGAACAACTCCCTCCAGAGATGACTGTGGCGAGATCATCTGTCAAAGAGTCCTCCAGAGAAGGCACCTCTTCTTTCCACGCTCGTCAGAAGTCTGAGGTCTGAATTCTTCAGAGTTGCTGCATCTTACAATAAAATGTGTCTGTAAAGTTTGTTCATTCAACATCATTATTACAGCCTAGCTTTTTTTTTTTTTTTTTTTTTTTTTTTTGAGACAGAGTCTCACTTTTTTGTCCAGGCTAGAGTGAGTGCCGTGGCGTCAGCCTAGCTCACAGCAACCTCAAACTCCTAGGCTCGAGCGATCCTTCTGCCTCAGCCTCCCGAGTAGCTGGGACTACAGGCATGAGCCACCATGCCCGGCTAATTTTTTTTTTTTATATATATATCAGTTGGCCAATTAATTTCTTTCTATTTATAGTAGAGACGGGGTCTCGCTCAGGCTGGTTTTGAACTCCTGACCTTGAGCAATCCGCCCGCCTCGGCCTCCCAAGAGCTAGGATTACAGGCGTGAGCCACCGCGCCCGGCCTACAGCCTAGCTTTTAAAATGTATTCATACCCAATCTCCCACCAATAAGTTGAACTGGTTTATAAAGTAAGTTGTTTTTCTCATGACATAATCCTGAGTTGTCTTTTTAAAAGATCATTAATTAAATAAATTATAGACTGATTAGGCACTGTTCTAATTTCATAGGTAACATTGTCATCAATCTATGGTTTAACTTTTCTAAACTTGTTTCCTGCCTCAGGGTGGAGTGTACCATGACCCACACTCTGATGATGGTACAGCCCCCAAAGAAAATAGACATCTGTACAATGATCCTGTTCCAAGGAGAGTTGGTAGCTTTTACAGAGGTAAGCCTGCCTCCGGGATTCACCAGGGTACCCTCTCTCCTCCCTTCCTCATACACCTCCAGCCAGGGCCCTCCCCTACATTTTCACTGCTTTGACTGACTTTAGGCATTCTCACCTACGCTGTTACCTTCCAGCAGTTCTCCCTGTCTCTGGTCCTACTGTCTAAGCTCAGGCCCTCCTGGCTTCTCACTGGGCTCAGTCGCATCTTAACTGGTCTCCTATCTCCAAGGTACCCATCAAAGCAGTCACTGGAATGATCATTCTGAAGCTGTGTTCTGACCATACCATTCATTCATTCGATCAACCCATAAATTATTTATCGATGTTACCTGAGTGTTTTGCACTATTCTAGCTTAGAACAGGTCAGTGAACAAGACGGCCAAAGATCTCCATCCTTATGGAACTCACGTTCTCGGGAAGAGAGACCAACAGTAAACGTAATAATTATATAGAGTAGTAAAAGGTACTAAGTGCTATGGGGTGGGGAATAGAGCAAGGTAATTGATTACCCCCACTAATCCCCTTTCTCACTTGTTAAGAGGCCTTTGGTGGCTTCCTATTGGCATCAGGACAAAATCTGAATTCCCAAGGATGGTATTCCAGACTTTCCATCGTCTGGCCCTTGCCATGGTGCTCAGCCTGTGGAACTTGCACCCCTCCGCTTTCTGGAACAGCTTGTTTCTGTTCCTTTCTTTAAGGTCCTCTCCAGTGTAATGTTTTCTCTGCCCAGCCTGAGGAGGTGAAGCATTTCCTTCTCTGTTCTGCCCATGGTACCTTATCTATGCCTCTAATAGAACACTGACCACCTTGCACTGATTCTTTGTTTGCATTTCTCTCTCACAAGGTTTTGTGAGCCCCTCAAAGATACTAAGTTCTCTTCATCTTTTCTTCCTTTTGTTCTCATTGACTAGCATACTGCTTGACACAGTTTCATAAATATCTATTGATTGAATTAAAAAAAAAATTTAAGTGTGCTTGGCCCAGCCTTAAAAATGTACTTTGATATCTGACAGACAGCTAAAGCAGCTACTTTTGGGGTTGTATGGATTTAGGAGACATTGGCAGAGAAAGGCAACCCCTTGGGTAACTGTAGTAACAGACCAAAACCCTTGGGAATCACAGCAAGTACCTTGGTGGGGAAATGGACAGCAAGCCCACGGGGTGGGAGCAAGGCCCTAGGGTCAGGAGGCTCAACCTTGCAAAGCCTGGAAGACTCACCATGGCATTTTGTGACCCCATGCACCCATGTTGCCTTATGTCTCACTCTTTCTGTTGTTTTAGGAGGACAGCTGGAAAGGGGCAGGAATTGAGGGTGACTGTTGGGTGGGGGCCATGGAGAACAACTTGGTCATTTTAATTAGAAACTCGAGCTAAATAAATGCATAAAAGTGTTATTCAGGACTAAACATATATTGAATGATTAGGCTACTCTGCTCCCTTCCAGCCCTACCTTTGGAACAAGCATAATGCATTAAATATGCCTTTTAATGGATTTTTTTTTCTGATACCATGATTACTTTAGAATCTTATGGGACTAAACTTTTAATTCAGATTAAAATTAATTACACCAAAATATTAAAATGGACATGGGTAAAAGCCTTTTCTTCTACTAATGTAATTTTATTTCCAAAATGTACCATTTATGTGTCATTTCTATAGCTATCTAGAGAATATACTTTAATATAAAATGCTCATGGGATTTAAATTAATTAGTCTTTGACCTCTGGAAATAGTTTTATTTTGATTGCAAATGAATTACATTGGCTCATGTTGGAGAAACACCTCATTTTTCTATCTCACAATCCAATTCAGGGTTTGGCAAGTAGAACATTTTCATTTTAAAAAGTTCAGAAATAGAAAATATTTAAATAGATGAAACATCTGGAGACATATGTCATTTCAGTGATACTACTAAGTCCTAGAGGAAGATTTAGTGATATCATTTAAATGACAGATGTTTCCAGAATGCTTCTGTTTTCATTCCTACTGGTCAAGAGTCAAGTGAAATGGTATTATTTATCTTGATACACAGTCTGTATATTCCTTTTATGATGAAATTTGCAGTATATTTTGATTGTGACCAGGCTTAGAAATTGACATAAAAAGTTAGTAACCAACCCCCCCCCCCAAAAAAAAAACCAGAAAAGTATTTACTCTTATACTTTTTTTGAGACAGAGTCTCACTCTATTGCCTGAGCTAGAGTATAGTGGTGTCATCATAGCTCATGGCAACCTCAAACTCCTGGGCTCAAATGATCCTCCTGCCTCAGCCTCCTGAGTACCTGGGACTACAGGCTTGTACCACCACACCTGGCTAATTTTTATTTTTTATAGAGATGGGGTCTTGCTATTGCCTAGGCTGCTCTCAAATTCCTAGGCTCAAGCAATCCTCCTGCCTCAGCCTCCTAAAGTGGTGGGATTACAAACGTGAGCCACAGTACCAGGCTACAAACATTATATTTGTCTTTCTGTTTATTCTTGAAATAAGAATTTAGAGAGAAATATTTTTGTAGAAATAACCAAGTTTCTTTGTAATTTAGTTTAAAAATATATGAGTGACACTGCATCTCAAGTGTCATGGCTTAAACTATAGTTTGTACATTCCAGCACACATTTGTTAAAAATTACTTTAGACTAAGAGTACATTTTACATTGTTGGTCTATGTGTTGGTCCGTGATAAGAAAGCCTTAACTTCAAAGAATGTCAAAACAGTGGCAAGGGGTGGTGGTAATGACTATGAGAGTCATATTTGAAAGTATCCTCCAGTGTTCTTCAATATATTGTTCAATTTATTCAATTTCAGTTTATTAGCTAACAGGTCGGGTTTCTGTTTTGAATACATACTGTTGCCTGGTGTTAACTAATCCTTGTAGGTTAATGTGGTAAGTGGTGGGAGAGGGAGAATGTTCCCTGTAATGAATGCCTCCACCCCCAGAAAACACAAGTTATATGAAGTGCAGATAAGGATTTTTATTTATCTGTTTGTTTTATTTATGTTAGAAAATGCAATAGAATAATGTGAGAACTGCTTTGACTAAAAGAGTACATCAGTGACTGGCTTTTTCCTTACTCAGTGCCATCTCCACGTCCAGACAATTCTTTCCACGAAAATAATGTGTCAACCAGAGTTTCTTCCCTACCATCAGAGAGCAGTTCTGGAACCAACCACTCTAAAAGACAACCAGCATTCGATCCATGGTGAGTATTTTGGTTTGTTTTTTACTCTTCTTTTTCTAATTATAGATTTAAGAGTTCAAAGAAATTCTAGATGAACTTTTTAGCATTCTTTCTCCTGCTAGGCCTTTCTTTCTCAGGAGAGATTACTGGATAAGGAAAATGTGAATTGTCATTATTGGTAAATTTTTTTTCAAATTCATCATTTATATTAAATATCATAAAAAATATCTCCTGAATCATTAAACCCCTGATACATCTCACCATTCTTTTGACATGAATGGTGATTTTTGCAGTCTCCTTTTATTGAAATTGAACCATGTACAGACACTATGCTCAGCACTTTTTGTGCATTGTCTCAATCAGTTATCACAATTGTCCTTTGAAGTACAGATTCCTCCCATTCTACAGATAAGGGAACTGAACTGAAGCTTAGAAAAGTTAAGGAACTTGCCTGATGCTGGACAGCCAGTAACATGGAGGAGGGAACCAAGGATTCACAACTAAGTGGGCTCTGACTCCAAAGCTCATGGTTTTCACCTCTATACTACCTAACTTTAATTCAGGGTAAAAAAAGACAGACAGAAATAAGAGAACATCCCTTTATGCTACCATAAAAGCATAATGGTAGTAAGAGGCTCCAGTGATATGACAACTTTTCTTACTCTTTTATCTTTTTGTGTCATATCTAATAAAAATTTAGGGAGAAAATTATAGTATATATCAAATTCCATTAGCAGATCTGTTTGGGGAGTAAGGACTTTTTAAAAAATAGTAATAATGTAGACTTTTTGTTCTCAGCTGCCCAGAAAGACTGCCCAGAATCTAGATGTGAAGGGTGTGTATATATGCTTCATAGAACTTTACTAAGTTCTCCATCAACAGAGTAAAATGAGACATCCCTGTAATACACTGAATTTAGAATAATACCAGTCTTTCAGAGAGTCCATCTCTGATGTTTGTTGCCAGAAGTCACAGAAGGCTTTATGTCAGTGTTCCTGACCCTGTGTGCTTTCACAATTTGGACACCGTTGGCAGGATTATATCAAGATTTTAGTGTTATTATGCCTATAGTGATTACTTGATTATTCTCAATAATATAAATGACTATTTTAAAGCTGTACACTTTTTCTATATGAGCACACTTTACATTCATTGTCTTATTTATAAAATGACAGTCTTAACATCAGTGGCTAAGAGTATAGACTCTGGCAATAAGATATTTTGATTGATGGCAACTTCTAGCCCTGTGACTCTGTCCCTTAGTTTCCTCATCTGTAAAATAGGGCTAAGAGTAGCACCTGCCTCATAAAGTTCATGTGATAATTAAATGAGGTAATATATAAAAAGCACCTAAAACAGTACCTGGCTCCATAAGGGCTCATCAATGTCGGTGGCTACAGTTATTATCATTAATGTCATGTAATTTCAGTGTGCCTTTTGTCAGGTGTTTCCCCTCCACTTAACTGTGCTGATAAACTTTAGTGTGTTCTTCTTCCATGTTAGTGTTTTGTGCTCCCTATGTAGAAAAGATATGTGCATTAACATAAAAGCACAAGTACAGCTCCTTTGAGATACCAGTGTTGACCATTTTCAGGTGTGGCTTTGACAGGCCATGGGAATAGTGTCTAAATTGTGAGAATACAGAGGTACAGAAGGAATTTTTTCTTTGTCAGTGCATAATGGAGTGGTGGTGGTTTAAAAGAGCCAGTACAGTTACAGATTACATTAGTCCTATGAAAATTAGGTAGATCAGATCAAAATTAATTCCAAATGTAGGATAGACAAAATTAGTACTGTATTGTTTCTGTCATTTTTATAGTCAGTTTTAGTAGAACTTATTTAGACATGGATATATGTAAAAACCTGAAAACAGTTGTTTTGAAAAGAAACAGATGCACAATTGGGATGCTGAGTCTTCATCAGGTCATCCTTACTCTAGTATTGCTGTCATGAGACGAGAGAGTTCTATAGTGCCAGCGATGACTTGGTTCTATTCTTTTGCTCCCACTACCCATCATGATAATGCTGTGTGACACAGCTCCTTCCTGCATCAGATCTAAGTCAGTCTAAGTCATTAATTAAACTTGACTGTTCTTGATTTTTTTCTTGAACGAGATCTCTAATTGGTTTCATCATATTCTTTATCCTGAAGAGAAATGCACATTTGATAATTGTTACAAAAACAGGAAAGAGCCTTGTTTTGGTAACATAATGAATTGCTGTTCTGAATTTATTACTAACCTAAGGGCAGTCTGTTTCTCCTTGATAGAAGTACTTCAGATTTCTTTTGGGAAAAGAATATTTTTACATTGTACACATTTCTTACAGTGGAAAAATCAAGCTGCTATGTCATATTTTAAAATAATAAATAGATATTATAATATATCCACAGCTGATATTCTGGCCTCTCAGCTATCTAGAACCCACTTGAGAACCAGGAGATAAGTGAAAAAATCTCAGAACAAGAAAAATAAGAGTTAATGCATTCAGATTCATCATCTTTACTAATAGCATAATACCTCCACCCTCACTCAGAGCCTATTTACTCTCCTTTCATGCCCAGTTCCAGCAGTTGGCAGTGAGATTGTCAGGGCAAGAAATAGTCCCAGGTAACAATGCAGCATGCAGAAGGAGAGTGATCTGAGCAATAGCTATGGAGAGAAGTGGATGTTTCTTTCCTTAGACCCCTGGTGGGAAAATGATACATATCACAGATCTCCATGTAGAGTGTATATTTATAAAATAGGCAGCTTCTACTTGGCTTTAAAAGGCCACGTATATAAATGTGTTTAGAAAGATTGTCATCAAAATCAAGTTAAAAATTGACGCTTAAACAGTAAACCAAATTACTTGGAAATCCTGCTAGTTAAGGTACGTGAAGAATTGCTATAACTCATACCAAAAAAATCCCAGTCTTTTTTTTTCTTTTAAAGTTATGAATTTATTGGTATCCCTTAATTGCTTGTCACCATAACTCACAGAATTACTCCTATAGAATTATTCACTGACTTCCTCTTCACACCCTAGTCACACTGCCAGGGTAGGGGAGGTGGCAGGGAAAGTATCACAGAGTAATGCCCCCCGCCTCTTCAACTCACCTTCCACAGTGCTCCCAGAGAGAGGGATGATACTGAAGCCCTGGAGTGTCACCCTGCTGCCTGCTCCTTCCCTAGCTGTCAAATCTCTAGGTCTCCTCTGACTCTCTCCAGAAGTCTGTGAGCTGCTTGAGTGAGATTAGACACCTTGTTTTATTTTTCTCTGTATCTTCAACACCTAACACAGGGTCTGGCACAAAAAAGTATTCAGCAAATGTTGGTTGACTTAAATTAAGTTGATTTTAATTCCTTTATTTAGGTGAGTCTTTGGAGTTCTCTCTTTCCTCTTGACCCCTTATGGAAATAGCTGTTGTATTAGGTAACACTGGAGTCCCCTGACTGTGGGAAGGTGCCTATTTACCCCTCCTCTCATCCCCTTCCTCCTGTACTGTTTTGATCAGAACTGCTGCCCTGTATAATGTTCCAGGTGACTGGATGGGTGGCCCTTCTCAAATCTCTGTCTCTGAGATTGATGTGAGCCCCCCCACACTTAACCTTTTCTTGCACTGCTCCTCTTTGCACCACTCAGCACCAAGCTGCTGTCTGTACCTGGTGGGATTGCAGGCCCTGGAATGCGCAGACAGAGGAAACAACCAGCCGTATTCTTACCCATTTGGCTCAGTGCTGGTTGTCAATGTGCAAGGCTTAGTCTTCATTCCTTTGTGCAACACACAGCTTTTCAAGTGCCTTTGTTCCAGCCAGCTTCTCTCCATATCTCTCTCTATATACCTCTCTTCCCCACCCCCTCTCCCCCTCTCCCTCCCTCTCCCCACCCCCTTTTCTCCCTTCTGTAAATTCCCTAAGTTTATATATTTCTGGCTTTTGCTTTGTTTTTTTCTCTGAATCCCTCTCTTCTTCTGACTTCCTTCTGTCTTTGGTGATGCACACATACTAACACTTCATTCCTAGCTCTCATCCTCTGGTTCAAAAGTAATTTATTTCCTTTTTTCTTTTGGCATCTGGGATCTTTCCCTGCCTGGATCTTAACCTTACCACCTCTGCTTGGCCTTAGCTTGAAAATGTTGTCCTCATCATTCCTCCTTCCCCACCTGTGCTCTAGTTTATGTAGTGCCTCTTGAAGAGACCCTGCAGGGAGTCATGGGCCATCTTCTCTGTGTCTTAGGAACCCAACACTGCAATATCCATACTGCAGACACTACGTTATTTTTCTTGCTTCTCCTTTCATTATCCTCCCCTTCCCTAGCCTCTCCCTTTCATCTTATTCTCCATGTCATCCTGGATAGACTCCCCTCTTCCCATGCAAAATCCTGCTTCCTCCTAGGACTTGAGTCTCAAGCCTTCATTTCCTCTTGTGCCAGCATTAGCATTCTTCTAATAATGCCTGTTCGCAGTCTGAGGTTGCAGTCATGATGAACATGTTCCCCTTAAAGATTTGCTGAATTGGCAGAAAGCACTTTTACCCTCAGTACACCTTTGATATTTTGTTAGACTTTCCTTCTGATTGGTAAAAACTTCTCGTTAATTTGAATATTTTCTTATGCTTTCTGCGTTATGTGCAGACACCATTGTGGAAGGACTTAAGGTATATCATAAGCATATAATTCCTTAACTTCTAGAAGCTATAGAATATTAAAAGTAGTATTGCTGGTTCAACTAGACACTCTCTGAGGCTCCTTTTGATCTCAAGAGTCGTGCTTTTGTGAGTCCAGTAAACTACATGGCTCCACTCTTGTTCCCTGACAACCTCAAGTGACTGAATGCCATGGCCTGGAGTTTGTCTTTAGGCCCCAAGCAGAGGATCATCTCCTTAATCCCAAAAGTACTTGTCATAAGAAACTTTGACCAAATTCCCAGGGCCTAGGCCCAGTCTTGTCATTGGGATGGATGAGTGTTTTTCCTAACAGTGTAATACCGTATTTAACACATTAATTGCCATGTGAATTGTATTTAACTCAAACTAGTTTCAAGCCCAGAGCCTCATGAAGCATATGTAACTCACACACCTCTTCACCTTGGAACCACAAGAATTATTTTTCAAGTTAACTCTCTTACAGAAAACAATTTTAAAAATAATAAATTTTTTCATTAAATTAGAAAGGATTGTTTTGTTTTTGAAGTTTTTATTCTATTTTTGTAATAAACCACCTTGGCCCCAAGGAAGAAATTTTTTCTAGTGTGGCAGTTAGTGTGTTAAAGGATCTTTTAACTCTTCACCATTCCATTCTCACGCATTCCATCATGACTGAAGTTTTTCTAACTTTCACAATTATAAATATATTTCTAGCTTTCACAGTTATAAATATATCATTCTGAGTTCCAACACTAGTTGTTTTATCAGCTCTGTTACATTACAAAACTTTGACCTCATATCTTGGAACTTTCTTAGTGATGTTTAAAATTGCAAGTCCTAATGGGTTTCAGGAACACTTGGACCTACAGTATGCATTTTTACTCCCATGGTATTCCCATTAAGTTTTAGGCTAAACACTTAAGAAAAAAATGATAATTGCTCCTTCGAGCAATCATGGTTTTTATTTACTGCTTCTCCCTCCCTCTCTCCCACCTCACAGCCTTTTTCCTTGTTATCTTTGATCTTTAAGTTTTGGTTTTTAAAATAAATTTACTGTGGTTTGTAAAACCTATTTTATTATATCTATAGCACATATTTGCTGTTGAAAATTAAAAAGAAACTATAAATCAATAATCTTACTACCTAGATATGATAGCTATTAAGATTTCTTATTTTCTTCCTGCCTTTTAAAAAATGCATGTATATACACACATACATATCTTGTTTTATAAATTGGGACTCATCCCATATAGAAAGGTTTGAATCCTGCTCTTTTCACTTAATATTGTAGTTTGACTATTCCTTTATATTAGAGAATATTTTGTGAAGATATGATTCCTTTTTAATAAAGCTTTAGGCTGTTTTCTTTTTTTCTTTTTTCTTTTTTTTAAAGATGGGGTCTCACCCTGTTACCCAGGCTAGAGTACTACATTGGCCCCATCATATTCACTGCAACCTACGTCTAGGCTTAGGCAGTGCTCCCACCTCAGCCTCCCAAGTTGCTGGGACTTCAGGTACACACCACCATGCCTGGCTAATTTTTTCTATTTTTTTGTGGAAACAGTGTCTCGCTGTGTTGCCCAGGCTGGTCTTGAACTCCTGGCCTCAGACGATCCTCCTGCCTGGGCCTCCCAAAGTGCCAGGATTATAGGTGTGAAGCCACTGCACCTGGCAGCTTCATGGTGTTTTCTATCTTGTGGATCTGTAATAGTCTGCCATCACACATATTTAATCAAAGGCAGAATGCTGATTTGCTCATATTTTCTTAGATATTCTAGTAACTTCATCACTGTTGGGTATTTAAAATCATAAATATTAACTGTCACTTTCAACATTTCCACCACTCTTTATTTTAGGGACTAGCTGATAGAAGAAATCCAATTATTTGAGAAAATGGTTTTCCACGGCTATAAAGCTATCCAAATTTAAAATAGAGTCCACTGAAATGTGCATTTTTCAAGAATAACACCAGATGCTTTTTAAGGACTATAGATTGGATTAAGCAATGTAGGTCCTCTTTTAACATACAAGTGGCCAACTTGAGGCCAAGGTGTCCTGTTTTCTGTCTTTAATGTCTTCTATTTTTATTAAAACACCTGGGGATGTCAGTGGTATTAAGTGTAATGTCAGTATTTTCAGAAGCTTTTTTTCTCATAAGTGCTTTGTATTAAAGTATTCATCGTGTCTACATTTTTTTCTTAATGATTTTTTATTTAGTTTTAATAAATAGATAAAAGGTTTAATAAGTAGGATTTTTCCAGTTTCAGGCAATCTTTACTTTTACTTATAATATTTCTATAGTAGCATTGATTTTTATGTTCAATGTCCTGGCAAGCCACTAATAATAAACTTGTTGAGCCTGGTTTTGAAAGAGTAAATAGAAAAATGAAGGTATTGGAAATGTTTCTGTTCTTTCCCTTGGAGAGTTATAGAAAAGACATCCTTTAAGCCATGTATGTTTCAAAATCTCTAATTCTGAGGTTTTCAACAGCATGAAAATGGTCCTGCAGCACAGTTACAGATCATTTGTAATAGTGCTCAAATTGCTATTTTGAGCCTGTGCCAAAGGATAATCATTAACTGTGGTTGATTAGATTCAGTTCCTCCTGTGCTTTTTAGAGGCTCTTTACCCATATGCTTGATTCCTATGGCTATTTGAACCTGGTGTCATGCATTTTCAGTCTTCATTATATTTGTCACAAAATGTCAAGAGAATGATTGAAAGATCAATGTGATAAAAATGTCTTCTCATTTAGGAAAAGTCCTGAAAATATTAGTCATTCTGAACAACTCAAGGAGAAGGAGAAGCAAGGTTTTTTCAGGTCAATGAAAAAGAAAAAGAAGAAATCTCAAACAGTAAGTCGATGGCCAATTTCTATATATAATGACATACATGTCTGCATTATTCTGTGGATACTTTGCACTTCGTACATGGCAATCAAAGTTGATTATTTTCTTACTGAGACTTGACATGTATGTACTGTATATGTCTCTTTCTGAAATTCTGTACTACTATGCTCCTGTCACAGAGCATTTTCTAGATTCAACAGAATCTCCAGGAATAGAAGAAATTTAATTTGGATGAGAGAGAACACTTTAAGCCTCTCTCAGTAAACCTCTTATCTGTGCGGATTTATATTTGTGTAAAAACTGTAAAGATGCAGGATTTGTTTCTCTCTGGGGGGTTAAAGATATACTAAAACTTAGGAAATGGTCATGGTTTATGTTTAAATCTTGAAATTTGTAAATAATTGTCATTCCTTATTCTCCCTGTGGCTGATTATAGAACTCCCATGTTAACATGTGTGTTTCTGGGCTGTATAGTCACAGAGAAATGATCATATCTGGGATTTCAGGGCTTGCTTTAGAAGGAAAACATGTTTGCCTCTTGATTGCACTGTAAGATGGAATATGCTTTATCTCCTGGGAGCTATCTGCCTGAACAAAGGTCTGGCTCACGGGACCCTGTTCATCACTTCACTGAATCATGTAAGCAAGGATTCTGCTGATTAGTGACGTGAGAAAACGTGGGGAAACCAGGCCTCCAGGACAGCAGCAGGAGTTCTTCACCCAGATGAGACCTGCTCGCTCCTTTGCTTTATGACACCTTCAAAACTAGACAAAATTGAGTTAGCCATTTTAAATGGTTTTGTTTCTAGTTCTGCTTCACACGTGATTTACTCTCGTTTATTTGAAGAAGAAAAAAGGCATAATCAAAATATCCTGTTTGGGTGGACTTTATTGATTTCATCTGTGAAATGAGTAGATTAGACTCAGTGTTTCTGTGGCCCTTCCCATTATGAAAATTCTAGAATTATTACTCAATGGGAAGTAAAAGATTAGATAAATGATGGTAGCAAAATACATGACAACCTGAAGTAAGGATTTCTATCTCACAGATGTTCTAGAAATATTAACAAAAACCTTCCTGGAATACCTTTCTCGATCATTCTTTCACTTGCTTGTTAAATTTATGTATTTCATTATAAAATAAATAGGAGCTCATTACAGAAAAATTGAGAAAAAGAAAAAGATTGTTTTTAATCTTACCACCCTCCACAAATAGTATTAGGATTTGGGTATATTTCCTCCCAGCTTTTTAGCCAATGCTTATGTTTGTGGAGAGAAGGTATGTGGTTTTTTTTTTTAAATTTGTTTTAAATAATAGTAATCCTTCTAATGTAATTTTATATTCTGGCTTTTAACAGTATATCTTCACACACACATACATACAATATGTGTGTTATTACACATACTTTATTATCTTTGAGGTCTTACTCTGTCACCCAGGCTGGAGTGCAGTGTCATGATCAAAGCTCTTTGTAACCTCGAACTCCTGGGATCAAGTGATCCTCCTGCCAGATTCCTGTGTAGCTGGAACTACATGCACACACCACCATGCCCGGCTAATTTTTAAAAAAAGTTTTTGTGTAGAGACAGGGGTCTTGCTATATTGCCCAGGCTGGTCTTGAACTCCTGGGCTTAAGTGATCATCTTGCCTCGGCCTCCCAAAGCACTGGGATTACAGGTGCGAGCCACGGTGCCCAGCCCTGAAGTGTTGGTTTTTTGTTTTTTTTTAACTGCCTGTATATCTAACTGAAGCTCACTTAAAGCACAATGTCAGATCAAAATGTCCCTCATTCAAATGTTACTACATTTGTTACTGAGACTAAATGAACAAATAGACCCGATTTAACATAGAGACACTTAAAATATTAAAGTGTTATTAATAATAAAATAAAACTTTTATCATTGTCTATAGAAAATATTCATCCATTGTGAATGTTAAAATTTGATTACTTCCTCCTGACCACTATTATTTTTTATTTTCTGATTTTTGTTCTTAACCATAGGTCTCCAGCCATTGTGGGATGATTAAGTGGTAGGAAGGATTGAAGGATTAAAGGTGTTTTTGTGTATAGATTTAGATTTTGCTGCCTGTCTGCCTTAGACCAACATTAAACCAAAAGTCCCTGGCTCACCATGGCATGAGTAGAGTATATACATGTTGACTGACTTTATTATTCAGGATTTAGTTTAAATTTTAAATATTTAAATAGTAAAGATTAGGATAAATAGGAAAATTACTATTCTCTAACATCCTTTCCACTTAAACTTATTTTTTTAGGTTTTTATAAGTTTCCATTTTGATATATAACATAACTGCTAAATATCTTTGCACAGGTCATAATACCTTAAGCTTTCCAAACCAAAAGTTGTTCGTACCTCTGCATTTTTTATTCAAAAGAAAAAAAATGTAAGGGCTTTGGAATCTAGCTTCAGATTTCCAAAGAATGCTCAGTACCACCTGCCAGACCTCAGGCTCTTAAGCCTGGCATTGGGTTAACTCTTCCTTTTTTGAATGAGCATTTAGACATAATTAAAGTTAATGATTTTTTACTTTCTAGAACTCAGCAAAAAGAAACTAAAACAAACTTTGAAAGATTTAAGGCATTGCGGCTTTTGCATAAGATTCGAAAAAAATTAAAATCTGATGCCCAGTGCACACAGAGAAGTATGACATTTTAAAGCTGAGTTGGATCCTAAATCTAGTTTAACTTTTTCATTTCACGGTATAGGAACTGAGCCCAAGCAAGTTGTGACCTGCCCAAACACAATCAGTTGGGAGAACTAGAACTGGGTTCTCCTAAATACCAAGCCCAGGCTCAGTCCATGAGCCCGCCTCTGGGAGCTCTTCTGGCCTCTTTAGCAACGCAAGTAAAACTCTTCCCTGGGGTTCCTGTCATTGGAACAGGAAAATTCATGGGGTGTTACTCAAATGTCTTCATACATAGACTCTTAAAAGATGATCTGAATACCTTCATGTACATTCTAGTTCTCTGAGGATTGAGATATCCAAAACAGGGAAAAGTAGTGCCAAAAAATAATTCTGTATTGTAAAGGTGCCTGCTTTGACTCAAGCAAATCTGGAAGCTGCCTTGGGAAATCTGGCTCCAGTTACATATCCAGAGAGTTACATAAGCCCTCAGAGCATATGGTGACTTTGCCAACTTGGTAATTTTATTCTAGTTAGTTAGTATCTCCACTTGTGATTATGCTTCAATTTAAAGATTGAAATTTCTCTTTCTTCCCTTTGAAGACCAGGATTCTGAATTGTGCCAGGTATTTTCCACTGGGTAAATTTTTCTAATAATGTAGAACAAGGCTTCTTACTCAACATTAGTATCCCGCCACGATGATATTCCTCTTTCTAGTGGTGGTTTCTGGCTCAAGAGTTGACCAAATTCAAAAAGGTTTGCAGTATCTTTTTTTTTTTTAACCTAATAGGCAAATTACATGGTAGATTTTTTTTTAATTGCTAAAGTCCTCTAGCAATTAGAAAAAGATTGAAGTTTATCAATAGTGCTTTAAACACAATTCTTTATAATAATTCTATTTCTGATATAAGTAAATTCTTAAATGTTTTGTAAGCTTAATATGAGTAGATGTCTGTAGATCTCTAGGCATTCTTACTAGAGATATTGATCGTGACCACTTGTTATATACTTAGAAGACGTTTGTGCTTGTCTTGAATTTACATTATTGACATCTTTATTTCCAGGTGAGAAATGACACAGAACCTCTATAGATACACAGCACAGAAGTTCTTTTAGTGACTGTTAATATTTAGCAATTTGAGAGCTTCCAAGGGCTAGTAGTTTCAATAAAAGCACCCTTTTTTTTTGCAATTAGTTTATTTGTATCTTATATTGCAGACAGATTCCACCAACGGGGAGAATCCAAGCATCAAGAAATCCCTCTTTCCTCTTTTTAATTCAAAGAATCATTTAAAGCATAGTTCTTCTTTGAAAAAGCTTCCTGTAGTCACTCCACCCATGGTACCCATTTTTATGTATAGTAGCCCTGAAAACTACTCCAGTAAAACTTGTTTTACTGATGACAACAGCATGTCTTATTTTCATGGGGTCATATTCTCTTAATGCTAGTTAAGTACCTGAGCCAGTTCCATAAATTCACTGGGATATAAATTCTTTGGCATTCTGGATTTTCTGAATCAGTGAAGGAAGTTGAAGCATAAAGTCTATTAAACAAACTAGTGAAAGGCTGGTTTGTATTGCCTGATTAGCCAATTATTGGCAGACAACATTCCTAAAATCCTGTATTTCCTGTAAAGAATTCAATTAACATTTACAATTAACAAATGTCTTTGCATTTGGCTCACAGAGTTTGTTAACACTTGGTTGGCAGTTTGTTTTTTTTGAAGCCAAGTTGAATTGACCAAATTGAATGAGCTAGCAGGCTCCATGAAAAAACAGCTTCTGTTAGTTGGTGACTTGTTCTTTCCTTGCCTGGCTCTAGCTTTTGCTGGTCACTTAGTTCAAAGCCAAGGCTTTTGCTTGGCATTTGGCATTACTCTCCTGTGTTCACCAAAATTGGTGAACAGACCAATTACATTCATCTGGAATTTGTGACACAAATTTCCATCATTTTCCTAATGCATAACACTAGACCCAGATTTACTGGGTAATGGTTTGGGAATATGATCCAAACCATACTTTCCCACTTTGCTACCATTGAAAGCCTACTAGACTTCTTTGGCACTACCAAATACAGTGTTTGGGTCATTTTCCCAGCAGGAAAAAAAAATTTTATTTTATTGAACTGGTTCATAACCTAACTGCAATATGAAATGAGGATACGACGGCAATTCCTGGTACAACCCAATTTAACTGCTCTCTCTTACAGCGACTAAAACTAACAGCATGGGAATGCTTTAAGGGTTGAGGTTTTAACAAAGCTGCATGACATCTGCCAATTTTTCCTAATGCAGGGAAAATTATTAAGAAGGCAGAAGAATTTAACTAGCATCACTTGCATTGTGAACATTGGGAAAGATTTGGTTTCTTTTTTTATTGGGTTCTTTTTTTGTTTTGGTTGAGTTTTGGTTTGATTTCATTTGCCTTTTGTTTTATTTCTCTTCTTGGGTATGGGCGCATATCTTTATTAGGCTTATTGGTGTGTTTACGGAATCCTCCTTGTCCATGTTTTACTCTAGGTGCCCAATTCTGAGGGCCCTGATCTTCTGACATTGCAGAAAGCCATTCACTCTGCTAGCACTCCGAGCAGCAGACCAAAGGAGTGGCGCCCTGAGAAGATCTCGGATCTACAGACCCAAGTGAGTACAGCCTGCACTACTCCTGGACTCTCCCTCCGACTCAGCAGTGACTGTCCTGAGGGGAGGGGAGGGCATTACCCTTCACTTACCAACGGGGTAGAGGGTGGCACGAAGGCCTGGGAGATGAAAAAGACATAGCCCCAGCCCACAAATACCCTACAGCTCAGGAGAGAGAGGAGATTTATAAAGAACCGTAATTCATGGTAAGAAGTGAGGCATGCCATTTGGGCAGGGTGACTGGAGGTGATGGGAAGGTTAAGTTTTCATTAAAGGTGGTAGCATGCAAATTGGGCCTTGAAAGACAGGTATAATAAGCTTTCTTGAAAGAATATTTCAACTTCTGAAATCCATATTATTTTTGCCAGGAAATGGGCAATCAGTTGCATTAGGAAGTACATATTAGACAGTATTATGTAGTCATGTTTACCTGCCATAATGGGAGAATAAGCAGAAACTGAATCAGTAGATTTTTCAGGTAACTGAGGTTTATCTCCTTTAAAAAACTATTTTGATTGGAAATGTCTTAATATTACATCTTTTCAGTATCCCACAATGACCATAGTAACATAATATACCTTGGTTTTTTATCATATTCAACATTTTATAAATGTACTCTTCCTCTGTATTATAATTTCTGACAACCCCCATGAGTTTTTGAGGATGTAGGGTTACTTGTGCCTATCAATGACCATAGATTTCTATGATTTTGGGTGGGGGCTACTTTTTATAGGTTTTGTTTTTACTCTTTAACCGTAAGCTGTTACTTAGAGCTACCGACAAGAGTTCCTCTAATTCCCATTCTATTTGTCCAACAACATTTTCTGCTTCTAACATAATATGGGTGCGGAGTGGAGGGGGCAGAGGATCAGGTATCCAAGTTTACTGAATATGTATCCAAGCTAAGGACATAAAGACATAAATGAGGGCCTAATGCTCTATTGCCAATTAAAAAAAAAATCGGGGCTATAGAACCTTCTTAATGAAACCATTTCTTTTACCAAGTAACTTTACATCACTATCCAAATCCAGATTATTGTAATTGCTCAATAGTTACATGTGGTCAGGGCTATAAGAATCATCAGCGTCTCATGTTATCATACCAGTGTAATGAAACACCAAAAAAAAAAAAAAAAAGAACACTTTTGAGCATTTACAATGTGCAGTGTACTATGCTATCTCCTACAGGGACCACAAAGCTTTCTTGGAAAGACTTTGGAATGGCAATGGAGAATACTTCCCCAGGAGCAGTATCTACTTGAGTCAATTCTGAAGCCATTTACCTTGGCTTTCAACGGCCTGTTCCTTCAAATCTTACAGTGTTCCTTGAGATCTTCAGCATTTTATTCAAACTCTGCTGAGCCCTTAAATGAATGTCCCTTATACCATGACACTCAAAGTAAAGGTACTCTGAGGATTGTCACCAGAGGTGCTCCCAAGACTAGGTTGTAGCCCGAGTAGCAGAGTCCAGCAGTAGTGATTGGCTGTGTATTTTTAAGTGCTTTCTCTGTCTCTTCTGAGGTAGAGGTAGAGGAAGCAGAGAGTGAGCCACCTTTCACCATGGAGGAACCTGAGGCTCAGGAGTGGCCTGAGGATAGGCAGTAAGGGGCACACTGCTTCCCGGCCCCTGCCTTCTACCTTGAAGCCAGTCTCCCTCCACAGTGCAGCACCCTGCGGGGCCTTTGGCCAGTAGCCACACAGTGGACAGACAGACACGGCTACTGTGAGCCCATTGAATATTGAAGGACTACTGTGAATGAATTGTCTGTTAGATTTTGCAGGGGTGTTACATGTTTCTCTGTGCTTTGCATTTAATGCCAAAACCTTACCCTCCCCCCCTCAAAAAAATAAAAAAGTAAAAGTGCAGCAAGGGAACATTTGATTTTTACAATATTAGGAGAAAGGGAAATCAGGGAGATAAGAACAAAAAGGGCTGTACAATTTCTAGCTGAGTACATTGCTACCTAACTTAAAAATTACATTTTATTAAGCTGCTTTTGCAGCTAGATACTGTTGTGTGCCTGTGTAATGAAATATAAGTGGAACCTTTGGAAAGTCTTCTCAAAAGGGAAAGGCACATCCCTTCTTTTGTTTTTCCTTTCTCTTTCCTGCTGATTAAAGCATGAGATCCCCTGGTAAAGATAGAATGCAGCCAGGTGGAAGGAGCCTGGGCCTTTGATCACCTGCCATACCAGCTCTAGTTGTCTAATCTAGATTTCTGGGCGTTCACATTAAAGAACAATAGCTACAATCTTGTTTGAAGAAAACCCAGCAGATAGATGCAGCTGGACAAGCCCTTCCCCCCACATGCTTGCCCTCCCTGGCTACTTTTAGTCATCTCAGATCTGAGCTCCCTTTCCCCCCAACTTTATGGTCTACTCTAAATGAAATCCCGCATGCATTCTCATCCTTTTTTTCAGAGCCAGCCGTTAAAATCACTGCGCAAGCTGTTACATCTCTCTTCAGCCTCAAATCACCCGGCTTCCTCAGATCCCCGCTTCCAGCCCTTAACAGCTCAACAAGCCAAAAATTCCTTCTCAGAAATTCGGATTCACCCCCTGAGTCAGGCCTCTGGCGGGAGCAGCAACATCCGGCAGGAGCCCACCCCAAAGGGCAGGCCAGCCCTCCAGCTGCCAGGTCAGATGGATCCTGGTTGGCACGTGTCCTCTGTGACCAGGAGTGCCACAGAGGGACCTTCCTACTCTGAACAGCTGGGTGCCAAGAGTGGGCCAAACGGGCACCCGTATAACAGAACAAATCGCTCACGAATGCCAAATCTGAACGATTTAAAAGAGACAGCCTTGTAATTTGTGCTGGTGGGGGGAGGGGGGGTGGGCAAGCCAGTGGGGAGGAGGGAAGGGGTAGGGTGGGCTGGGGAATGGGCTGGGCTAGGGTGGTAAGCCAGTATTTTCAGCTTTATGAAGGCGTGTGCAATATTGTATGTGTGGGGCCTTTGGGCTCCTCACAGCCACAAATGCTAGTCAGGGATCTTAGAGCCACAGGGGTTCCTTAGGGATCGCCACTCCCCACAGGTCTTGTGTGAGAATGGATAGAGTGTGCCATTGAGAAAGATGACATTCTTGCCAGTTTCTCCCCCTTATACTCCAGCTTTAGTGCAATCTCTGTTGAACTTGGGAAAACCAGGACGTGTCCTGGCACTGCAAAGGATAGAAAAATCCATGTTGACCAATGCCCTTACCACATATTTTTTTCTGCCTAGACTAAATGTGGGGTTTATTGTAATCCAAGAGTATCCCTTTGAAGGGTTAGCAGATAAACTGTATGTCTTAAATTGTTTTCTAAACTTCCATATTTGATAGGATTTGTAACATTTATTTATAATTAATATTGTACTGTTATAATCATACCTTTTATGTTATAATGTAAAGTTATTTTGAGCTGTTTGGAACATTGTGAAGCAGTGGGACAGCTACAGTAGTTTCTATAAAAACTAAACAGTAACATTTATATATTGCATCAGGAGTATTTTATTCTATATATAAATATATATATATGGTAAATATCTGTCTGTTTTATAAATATATTCATTTAAAGAAAGTATCGTTATGACACTATCTGCCATATTTTTATACATTTGTGATATGAAGTGAGTATTATACTTCTAATAAAGGGAGTTGAATTGTGGCTACATGTGACTGTAACAGTATGAACCTTGCTCAACTTTTAGGCCCCAGCAGTAGCCTCTAGACATGATCCTTGGTAGCAGACGAAATGCAGCATCTCTTTCCAAACCTGCAGGGGAAGAAAGTTGGGTGGGCCAGTGAGCATTCCAGCAGGCCTTGTTTCCATCCTCACACACTTGGCTCCTGTTTGTGTCCAGGGACGTTACTTGCACATGAGGGGAGAATATAGATTGAGGCATTACTCGTGGGTCTTTGTAGAGAGAATGTGCTCTTCCACTTAGCATTAGTGTAGAGCGTAGACCAAAGATTTGCCAGTGAATATTCCATGCGAGGTTGTAAGAGGCACCTGTCTGCAGATCTTGCAAACCAGCTCTATGCTCCTGAACACTGTCCACTGTCCTAGAGACACTTGGCTGGTGGGGTGTGAGATACATGTGTGGCATTTCTATTTCTAAATGCTTTTTATTTTATTGCTCTTTCCAATACTATATTTTAAAGTCTCCTGGAACAATTCCAGATATAGAGAAAATTGCTCTATTCATTTTTTTCCTCCTGAGACTGTCCATTTATAACAAGGTTATCATACACACCTGTACACACACACACACACACACACACACACATACATACACACACCCATCAGAACAGGACCTATCTTTCCCTCATTTGATCTCTTTAAACTCCCAAGTACCATCAAGGGCTTTGGCCAACAAGTATTATACCCCCGTGTCTTTGGGCCATCCTTGACAGAAAGCACCTAAGCACCATCATTTATCAGTAGTAGTAGATTTTTGGAAGTAGTCTCTTAGCAATAATACTTTTAAAAGTCCCTCCCACCCCTCAAAGAGCTAACTTCTCAGTATTTCTTACTTGTTCCAGAATTCTGAGAGTGTCAGCCCCTGAATCAAGTCAGCTATAATTGAAATGTGCTGAGTTACCGTTAACCCTCCCCCAAGATTTTGAGAATCATAGCTCTGATAATTATGAGGATTATAAAGGAAAAGGTCCTAGTTTCTTTGAAGTTTAAATTGTGCACATATTGCATTTTTATATAAATACTATAATGATGTGTATTGATTATATATAGAGGTCATTTTAAGGTGCTTTTTATTTAATTTTAATAAGTGTAATAGGCACTAAAATGAAACTCAACTGGGTACTATTATTGAAACAATTTGATTCAAATCAATAGTTTTGCATGCTCTTTAGTTCTCTATCTTGTTTCTTTCACCAGTTCAGTACTGTTTGGGTAGCTCTGAATTCTGGCTTTTCCCAGGCAGCTGCTTGGTAATACAAGTGAGGTAGACCCTCAGCAGTTTTTGCCTAGTTACTAACGACTAAAAGGGTGTATATTTAACTCTTCTTTTTCATACTAGATATATACCTTGTATTCCCCCTTGCAAACCAGAAACTACATTTTTTTCCTCTGGAAAGACTTCTCACTGTGCTGTACGCTTAGGAACTGCGCAGTCCCATTGCCATGCTGTGTGGCAGTTGAGGCTCGTTGTCACCTAGGGGCTGGTTTCCCATGTTGCCATCCTTGCTAACACTGGGATCTCAGATATTTGCAGAACATTTATATTCATGATGGTTCTTCAAAGAAGGGCTAGAATAATTGCCTTCTACCTAGAGCAACGTAAACCTAACTGATGAAGAGTCAATACGTACTTTTCGTACATTCCCAGATTTGAGCCAGAAGATATCTACAAATATCTACAATGTTTTCAACTGGTGTTTCAAGGTAGCTCTTTTATCCTCTTCTCAGCTTTTGTCTGTTCTGACTTTTCACTGATCCTCAGTAAGCTGTAAGTGAACTACAATCCGCATTTCTAGCATGTAATTCTCTTCCTGCTCGCAGAGGGGTGGTAAAGTTTTCTCTTAGATCTAACGGGCCCTCTCTTAGCTTTTAACTGTCGTTTTCCCCTTTGGTTGATGAAGAATTATTGACCTCACAAAAATTGCCATCCATGATAGGAAGGACTTGATTTAAAGTCACAAAAATTTACATTTTCTTTAGGAAGGAGGGAATCTATAACATCCATGTTCTATTACCTTCCCTAACTTCCTAAAGGATAAAAAGGTTGAATGAAAGTTTATAAAGTACTTTGTTTTATGAAAGTATTACTGATTTCTTTTGAAAAGAAACTCTGCTTTGCTGTTTTTCTACTTCTCTGCCATCCTCGTTTTTCTTCTCTAAAGTTCTAAATGAACTTTAGCTCTAAAGTTCTAAATGAACTTTAACTGAACCTTGTTTGGTCTTGCTCTGAAGTTTAGCCTCTCTCCAGAGGCCAAGACCAAAAGGGAGTGCTCCCTGCTAAGAGGCTCAAGTGAGCTGACTCAACAGCAGTGGTTCTCAACTAAGGGCAAATCTGTCCCCTAGGGCACATTTGGCAATGTCTGGGGACATCTGGTTGTCACAACTGGGGGGGATGGTGGTGTGCTACTGGCATCTAGAGGCCAGGGATGCTGCTAAACATCCTGCAATGCACAGGACAGTCCCCCAAACAAAGAATGATCCAGCCCCAAGCATCACTTTTGCTGAAGTTGAGAAACCTTGCTCTATACCGTCCCAAGCCCACCAGTCTGCAGAGCTTGGCTCTGGCCTTGTTCTTTCCAGGCTACAGAACTACAGGTATGAATTCTTCAACATCACATTCTCGTAAAGAGTCTTCTACCACTATCTTGAATCCTTGGAATCCTATTGTTCGTTTCCATTGTCTTGGGCCTGCTAAAAGGTGCATACTTTGGGAGGAGACTAGAGTTATTTTATAGGTATTTGAGAACTTAAATTCTAGGTTAGCATCCTTAGAAAATCTTTCATAGAGCCATGAGGCTTATATTTAGAAGCAAGCAACAGCCTGGCAGATTGGCATGATTTTTACCAACTGCTCAAAGGCATCCATGGCTTTTAGCTGTGTCTCCTGAAAGAAAATGTCTTTGTTTTTTATTCAAGTCATTTAATAGCTCTTTACAAATATTAGCATATGGCAGACTGATTAGAAGCAAAAAAAAAAATCTTTATTGGTGGTTGTGATGTGGCTGTTATACAAGTATTTGTGCTGTATGCTTTGGTTAAATCTGTTTTAAAACATGCTTTAAGATTCACCATATGCAGTTGTACTTTAATTCTAAGTTCAAAGCTATGCTGGTCAGTCTCTAGTCACGCCGTGTATTATAAAGTATGTTGTGGTTGTAGAGTTAGCCAGTTTAGCATGTTCCTAATCTGAAAATTAGTGGACTATACTAGGAAATGCTATCCCATTTTCCCTTCCCAGCACCTCTTAGTTAATATCATAGTATCCTCACTTCTTAAACTAGTTTGTAGAGTAAATAAGGAAAAAAGCCATTTGTTTTCTTCTAGCCATGTATTAAGAGTGACTCATCAGTGTACAACTTTTTTTCAAAGGCCAGAGGATTACTTTCCAAGTATGTAGAAGGGTCTGCCCATTTCTGTTCACCTAGGTCCTGGTGGTGACTGAACTCTTTCAGCAAGGGCAATAGTTCATTATGATTCATTGCTAGAGCTCAGCTGGGAACTCAGTAAATCTGCAGATCCTCTCCTGGTCAGAACGTGTTTTCTGGAGAGCATCCCTTTTACATCTAGAAGTTCGTTAGCTCCTTCATTATGGTGAGCTATTGAGCTCCATGTGGATACTAAGATCCACAGGCTCATACTTTTGTGATCTGAGAGTGTGGTATGATACACTGAACCAAGTCCGAAAATAGTGAAATATTTCCTTGCCTCCTTCAGTTCGTCACTAATAAGTGTGTAGGCAGAGAAAACTTATTTACAATTTAAAAACTAATAATTCTGGTTTCTTTGAAAGGGGCTGCAGAAAAGGCAGTACAAATGTTATAAGTATCCTGTTGCTAATTTCCAAGGCCAGAATCTCACAAGAAAGTCCTCTCGGACTTAAAAGGCCGGCTTACAAAAAATAAAGAACAAACTTGTAAGTGGTTATGATTTCTTCCTTTTGCTTCTTGACCAGTCGAGATATAGAATATCTTAAGGTCTAGTTCAGGTGATTAAAAAATTCTCTCTTTGAAACCATGAGTAAGAAACCATGCAAGAAAATGAAGTCCCTCATCTGTCTGCTTGCACACAGTGTGGGAGAAATAAGGTGGCTAGGAAACTCTGGGCCTGCTGCCCCTTTTGGTTCTTTTTTTTTTTTCTTTTTTAATTGAATGTACTGTACAAGATGGTAGGCTTTTGTGCAAGCCAGTTACTACGTGAATCTTCATTTCCCACAGTGGTGTGTAAATTCAGCAGCATTAGGCCTGGTCCTGACTCCACCTTTCTCCTTTCCAGGCACTGACCCCACCTTTCTGTGTATTTACTGTAGGCTATTAAATATGATCATGACCTGCCTTGCATTTTCATTCATCGACTGTTTACTCCCACATTTAAGGGAGGTTTGTCTCGTTTTGCCAGAAAAAAGTTGTAATAGTCTGCACGCTGGATGTGTAGGGCCAGCAAAACTTTGACAGTGAAATTGGTTTCACTTCTAAGGCCCTTCATTTCCCATGAGGTTAAGCTCTCTAAACCCCATTTGATCCTTGGGTCATATTTTGATCCTCCTTTGGAATCTGAAAATCGGTCTCCATGTTGTATGCAGATTAGAAGTTGCCTTGTTTGCTACTCTTCCAACACAGAGTATCAGGGAGAAAGAGGCCTTATCTGTTCCTCCATCCCCTCTGTTTTGACAGACTGCTAAGAATTCCTCAGGACTTCCTTTGGTTGGGGATTTTACTTTCCCAAAAGACTGATAAGATTTATTTCAGGCGTAGACAAACTTGTCCTAGTGCTCTGCTTCAGGTCTAATCAGAAGAAACCCAGGAATAGAAAAGGAAGATGCCTTGACTTTTGTCCCTATTGGGGGATTAAAGTGTTTATTGCCAGAGTTGTCAAAAACTCCAGTTCAAACTCTGTAGAGTTTCGCGGGGAAAAGAAACCCAACATGATGCTTTTCTTCCTGGAGAATTTGTAAGTTCTCCACCATGGCTTTAGATTTTTCCAAAATGGAAAGCAAAGCTTGCAGAAAACCCATTTTTACTAGAAATATATAATTCTAGTCATGAGTCTGTTTCCCTCTCCTTGTTACTCTTTGGTCACTGATTGAGCCAGGCTAGAGGGGTAACGCGGTGATTGAAAGAGAAGTAAACTCTCACCGTAAACTTGGATTAATTAGCAGAGACAATTAAACCAAACAAAATTGTTGCCCCCAAATTTCTATCTCCAAGAATTGCTTTGTGCCATTTTGAATTCAGGTAGTTTATTCTGTAAATATTTAGACAACTATTCAGAGCTTCTTCAATCTCTAGTAAGTTTGAAGGTGGTATCTGGGAAGACACAGGGCAGGGTGACATTGAGACCCTGCTCATTCTTAAACACAAAAATAGGGATAAGCCAGAATGATGTGACATCCAGTATGTGGTAGATGAAGAATCAGTGGAAATTCTTAATTGCACAGACTTTATAATCCATTATATAAAGTGTAATTCCATACTTTTTACTGTGGCAAGGGTGTGATGTGGTTGTTAATCTTTTTAATTTTTGAATCCAAACTGAATTTAAAGTGTTGAATACTTAAATCCTCACAAGTGAATTATGAACCATTTGTAAAGTGTTTCTATAACTCTTTGTATCATGTGTTGGTACATCTTATCAAGTTTTTTCTGGCATGTATTCCATTCTAAACTTCTGTAATATTTCTATTGTTGCTGTAAATATTACACAAATATCTACTCCGTGATAACCTTCATTATCAGCATGAAATGGTTAATTTTTACTGAGCACAATGTATTTTTGAATGGATCTTCCCAAATGTCTTTAATAAAATGCAGATTTTGCACTGACTAATGTGACTGCCAGGCCGTCCCAATCTTGAGCACTGTGGTCCTTCATGTTTGAACGGCAAACAGCTCCATTTTAGTTTCTTCCTTGGAAGAAAGAACACATTGGAATTCAAATGAGGGATAATGGGCCTTTGAAGTTGTAATCAGTTTAAGGGACAAAAATTAATGTAAAGCAAGACAAATCCTGTAACTTAATGATGTTGATAATTTGTTTATCTATTTATAAAGCTTTTTTCCCCTTATAGCATTTTGAACACTTTGGTTTCTTTTATACTTGAGTGTTGTCACCTTGGCACATTACTGGATGCTCACGTGGTGGTTTGAGGAGCATGGGAAGAGATGCCAGCCTCGTGCTCGGTGCTATGGAGAAAGCAAAGATGGTCAGCTCAATAAGGGCTTCATCTAGAGCAGGGGTCAGCAAACCTTTTTCTGTAAAGGGCAAGATGGTAAATACTGGGGCTCTGTGTACCATAGGGTCCCTGTCACCACTTCTCAACTCTGTTGTTGTATTGCAAAAGTGGCATAGATAACATATAAATGAGTCAGCATGGCTGTGGTCCGATAAAACTTTATCTAAAAAAAACGGGCCTTAGTTTACTGACCCCTGTTTTAGGCCCTCACTTTTGTCATTTGGGGTAAGAAGACCAATTGAGTAAATAAATGCCCAGTTGGGGGGAAATAACTTAAATTTGTGATAGCGTATATAAAATATTCTCCAGTTTTCTTTATCTTTCTAAGCAAAGGGCAGGAGCTAAAACTCAGTGCTTTGCATTCTTAAAAGTACTGTGTCAACCAGTTCTTCATTCTGAGTGTCTCCTTCCGTGGCATGCAAACTTGTGGCCTATGTTTTTAACCATATTTTATCAAGACTGAATCAGAGTATCTGGGGCTTACAATTTTTTTGATTGTGGCACTTACTATGGCCAGGCACAATGCCAAGTGTTTTGCTTTTATTATCACATTTATTTTTCACAACAACTCAATGAAACAGGTACTATTATTATCCTCATTTTGTATGTGAGAAAACAGGTTTACATACTTTATGTTAACTTGTCCAAGGTCACCCAGTTTGGAAGTGGCAAGGCTAGGATTGGAAGCCAAATATGTTCACCATAAAGTCTGTACCCTTGAAAGTCCTTGCTATCTCCATGTATAGAAACTGACATGGAGTTTAATGGTGGTCACAATCAGATATTATTTTCTCTTTAGTAATTAAGGTTTCTTTAAGTAACTCCAAAATTCAAACATTCAAAAATAGTTTCCAACACAGAGTATATAAAAAAAGTTTACTAGAAGGGACTGTAGGTGCAGAGATAAAGACAACTTAGTAAAGTGGAAGAAAAGGGCAACAGACATAGAAAAGGCTGTCTATATTGATGGAATAAGTGTATTAATTGGAGCAGGTGACGATGAGCCCTCACAATGTAAAACATACTTTTTTCTAAAAGCTCACAATAGTTCATGTACTACTTTCCATCTCATTTACCAGCAGATGGTAATTGATTTGAGAACAGAACATTTCACTGAAACAAGTCACTGGAGGTTCAGTTTCTGGTGAAGTGGTTAAAAGCCCAGGATCTAGAGTTAGATTGCCTGAGTGGAGTCTTGGCTCCATCCCTGATATCTCATGTGACTTAAGGCAAGGTACTGCTCTATGCCTCAGTTTCCTTATCTTTAAATGGAGCTGATCACAGTACCTACCTCATAGGATTGTTGTGAGGATTTAATGAAGTGATAACCTGCAAAGCACTTGATATAGAGTCTTAACAAATATTAGCTATTATAACATTATTGCTATTATTTGTGCCCCAGTTGGCAGCTCCAGGAAGTTAGGAAGGAATGGCACTGAATCTTGAATGCCAGTTATAGAGAGCTCATTGGGTGGCCACCAGAGCACTTTAGATGCATATATCCTGTTTGATTTTCATATCAGCCCTGTAAAGTGGTTGGGGTTAAGAATAGCCCAGTTTGGAGCTACTCTTGGGATCACAGGGGAATCAATAGCCTTTGTAAGCTGTTTGTCAGCGGGTCTCAGCAATCAAGCTCCAAGTTAACAAAAAGATGGGATTCTGTCAGCATCTTTTCAAAGGTTCACTTAATGGGTGCAAACTTCTGGGCTCTGAGAATGGATTCATAGCAGTACTTCTATTTTGAAATACCTTTGCTTTGTCCAAGCAACCTCCTTCCCACACTGAGTACCAGAATCAGCTCAGATTTTTTCCTTAATACTGGCAATGCTTTAATGCTACTTCTTTGTTTATAACATTTCATTTAATTAAAAATCTGCAAAATGTTGTGTATATTTTACCACGATTTAAAAAAATCTCCAAGTGTAGACCACACTCTAGCATTTCTAAAAATAAAAGTAAACATGTTAAAAATAAGAGTGAGTTTTTGCTACATTATATATTTTTTTAATTGAAAGTTTCCCCCACAAAAGAAATGACACTGCAAACATAGTTATCATACATTGTCACAAACTGAAGTAAATAATTAGTATGCTGTTGTAAGCAAATTACCTGCAGATAAATGTTTTATGGATCTCCCTATCTCAGTTTATTAAATTCTGAAGTATTGAGCAATTTCCAATGTGAAATCCCAGCTGGCTTCTTTGCAGAAATTGACAAGTTGGTCATAAAATTCATATGGAAATTCAAGGAACCCAGAATAGCCAAATCAATCTTAAAGAAGAACAAAGTTAGAGGACTCACACATCCCAATTTCAAAACTTACTATAAAGCTACAGTAACAAAGACAGTGAGGTAATAGAATTGTGAGTCCAGGAATAAATCCTCACATTTATGGTCAATTGATTTTGACAAGGGTGCCAAGACCATTCAATGGGGAAAGAATAATCTCTTCAACAAATCGTGGTGGGACATCTGGATATCCCACATGAAAAAGAATGAAGTTGGACCCCCGTCTCACACCATATATAAAAATCAACTCAAAAATGGATCAAAGATCTAAATGTAAGAGGTAGAACTATAAAACTCCTAGGAGAAAACATAGGGGTAAATCTTCACGACCTTGGATTTGGCAGTGGTTTTTCAGATATGATACCAAAAGCACAAGCAACTAAAGAGAAAAATAAATTGGGCTTCATCAAAATTTTTTAAATTTTGTGCTTCAAAGGACTCCAAGAGCTAAAAAAAAAAAAAAAAAAAGCCCACAGAATGGGAGGAAATGTATGCAAATCACATCTGATAACAGAATTATTAGTATATCTGGAATATACAAAGAACTCTTGCAACCCAATCAGTTGTAAGCTGGTTTTAAAATGGGCAAAGGATCTGAATAGACGAGTCTCCAAAGAAGATGTACAAATAGCCAGTGAACACATGAAAAGATGCTCAACATCAGTAATCATTAGGGAAGTGCAAATCAGAACTACAATGAGATACCACTTCACACATACTAGGATGGCTGTAATCAAAGACTATGACAAGTGTTGGTGAGGATGTGGAGAAATCATAACCCTCATACAATGCTGGTGGGAATGTAAAATGGTGCGGCCACTTGGGAAAGTAGTGCCTCGAAAGGTTGAACAGAGAGTTATCGTGTGACCCAGCAATTCCACTCCTAGGTGTGTACCCAAGATAAATGAAAATATACATTCACACAAAAACTTACACACAAATGTTCATAGCAGCATTATTCACAATAGCCGAAAAGTGGAAACAACTCAGATGTCCAATAATGGATGAATGGATGAATAACAATGTAGTATATCCCCACAATGGAATGATACTCAGCAGTAAAAATGAAGACAGAAGTACTGATGTACTACAACATGGATGAACTTTAAAACACTGTGCTAAGTGAAAGAAGCCAGTCACAAAATACCGCATGTATATGATTTCATTTATATGAAATGTACAGACTGGGCAAATCTATAGACAATAGATTAAGTGGCTGCCTGGGGGTGGGTGGGTGGGGTACAGAGCTTCTCTTTGGGGTGATGAAAATGTTCTAAAATTGTGATAATAGTTGCACAACTCTAAATATACCAAAATGCATTGAATTGTACACTTTAAATGGGTAAAAATTGTATGATATGAACTTTATCGCAATAAAGCTGTTACAAGACAAAATTTTCCAACATGAACAATTATTTGGAGAACCTTTATGCCCGCTTCACGCTGTTTCGCTCTTTCCTTTCTTCCTGAACCATAATCTTCCTTGCCTCCTGTGTGTGCTGTGCCAGCTGTGGAAGTCCCTAACGCTGAGGCTATTGCCATTTTGTCTAACGGTCCGTGTTGTGATGCAAGTTAATTCAACTTTCCAAATAAAGGGCTTCATTCAGGCATTCTGTCCAAAATAGATCAATCCACATGTCCTAAGAACAGGGATAGGTCCCTCCCCACACCTTAAAGTGATATGTTTATATTTGAGAGAGAAGATTGGGCAGGGAAAAGCATTTTTCCAGGTTTAAGCATACAGCATGGGGGTTAGAAAGATGCTGGGTTGAATATAAAGTTATTCAGACTCTCAAAACACCAGGGAAGAGATTGGAGCTTTTAGGAGGCTGCCCGTTCACAGAGAAGGTGAGCGTGACGTCCAGGATCCACTTAGTGTGACTGCTCATTTGCCTCGGCATTTGAAAACAGAAAGTAACTCAGAGAAATGAGCTGCTAGCAAAGGCTACGCTGCATCCAGGACCAAGACAGTCTTTGGATGACCCAGTGTCTCTGGAGTGTCCTCATCCCCTGATCCCACCTCCTCTCAGCTCCTGCTTTCCACATACCTCTCTTGCCCCGCCCCCATGGCAACAGCCTTTCCCAGGGAAGGGCCTGAAAACTCAGGCTGAGCTATAAATGACAAAGGAGACTTAAACTGCCATCCTCCCAAGCTCCCTGCTTAGCCTCCTCCAGGAAGGGAAGGGCAGGCCAGGCCCATTCCTTCCCAAAGAGGTTTCCAGCTTCAGGAACAGATATGTCTGTGTGTTGGAGGGTGCAAGGCCTCCAGGGAAAAGCCACATGGTCCTTTTGTGGCGTGAGTCCTGACCACTTCCTGGAAAGCGCGCAGTCAGCTAATGGGTCTCCTCTGAGTAGCCAGTGGTAGTTCCTGGGCCAGCTGTTCTCGAAATATGTTAAGTTTATTGAAAAGTGGTAGCCCAAGATAAAGGGAAATTCAGGTTTGTTCTGGTTATTTGGAGTTCTTACATATAGGGAAACTTGGCTGCTTATACATGTAGCCTGTCCTGTGTACTCACCCAAATGGTGACCACAGACGGGAGATTTGCCTGAATGGGTCGCAGAATGGAGCTGTGTGTAATGTCCCCTCCCTCATCCCTGTGTTCACGGGGATAAAAACGCCGAGGAGGGAGCCTCTCCCACCTTGGGCATTTAGGTGTTTGTCATGTACAGGCTGTCAGGAGCCCAGGACTATGGTGTGACATAACCACATTCATGCCTGCCACCCAGTCACCCTTGAAACCGTCAGCTGCCTACCTGGTGCTCCAAAGTCCTCTTTGGCCATGATTTAATGAAAACTTAACTAGGAGAAACTGCAAGCCTGCTCCCCTTCTGCACTCGAAGCCATGCTTTATGAAACCACATGTTCCTGTCTTAAATGTGGTAAAGCAAAAGAATTTTCAAATTATCAGGGCTGCTTTGTGTTCCCCTAGGAGTGCACCTTTCACAGTGTCACTGAGACCAAAAAAAAAAAAAAAAAAACAAGAGCAGCAATTACCCCTGCTATTTAGGCTTTTGTAAGAAAATCATTTTTAGGGACATTTTCTTTGTTCTTTCTTTCTCTGGCCCTGAATGGGGAATACGTTCATTTTTCTTTTTCTTTCATTGAAATCAGAAACTACATCTTTTTAAAAAAGTGAAATATTCTCTACCCAGCTCTGCATTTAAAAGCGCTTTGTAAAATCCAGCCCTGTGCCTCCCAGCGGTGTGCCAGGCGTCCCCCCACAGGCCCTCTCTGTGCCCACCACCCACAGGCGGGCAACGAGCTGCGACAGGCGTCAGGCACACTTGCTGACACACTCCAGCAGCTCCATCCGGATGGCGATGCGGACGTGCCAGCCCAGCGGGATCAGGCGGATGAAGCGGGAGATGATAGGGGGTCGCAGCAGGTTCTGGACTGTGGAGGTTCGGTCGGAGTTTCCATAGAAGACCTAAAGAAAGAGAGGAAATTCTAGCACCAGCACATCAGGGGAGAAAGAGGGACGAACAATTCTTGTCTGGAGCTAGCCCCAGCTTTTAACATGGAAAATCTTCGAAAGTGGTTAAAGTGCAGAGAATTTGCAGGTGACCCCCCAAATCTGACCTTGAGTGATTGTCAACACCCACACGCTCAGGGTATCTCTGGGTCACTATATGGGGACATCTGGAACTGCATCATCCAAAATGGTAGCCACTAGCCAATGTGTCTATTTAGATGAATTAAAATTAGATTAAAAAGTCAGTTCCTCCGTCACATTAGCCATACTTCAATAGCTATGTGTGAGAAGTGGCCGCCATATTGCACACCAAAGATAGGAACATTTCCATCAGCACAGAAAGTTCTATTGGATGGCACTGATGAAAATGCTTCTTGACTCTTCTCACCAATTTTGTGTTTTTATCCTTTGCATTTTGACAAGAAGTTTAGAAAAAGCCCACATCACACTTCTAAGAGGAATGTTCCAAAGGTAGCCAAAGTGGAACTCAAGTAAAAACTGAGGCCTGGCTTCAAAGCTGTGAGCCAAAGCTTAAATGTGTGTCCCTACTTTAATACAAGTGACAAATGCCTTATAGACTTGGAAAAAATTAAAAAAAAAAAAAGATATAAAAACTAGAGGGAAGATTCTAGAAAGGGAAAGGTGGTACCAGAGTAGTGAGTAATGGGGTTTCCTTTATGTTTTTAAGGATATATAGCATAAAAAGATGCCATGGATATTTGACACTGTTTCCAAAGAAATCATTCTTTGTACTCTTTCCAGTGTCATTTTGCTCTGCCCAATGACACTGGAACGTTTCATTTACTTCAAAGATTATCTCCTGAAAATATCTGGCTGCTACATTTGGCCTCATCCATCCACAAAACAGAAAGGGCCTTGTCTGCCATGATCTTGCCTTTCTTCCCAGTAGCAGCGTCCCACAACCGTCCCACACGTCCTGTCTAAGCTGTTTGTCCTTGAGCCTATTCAAGCGAGGGGCCAAGTGAAGAGGGGAGGACAGAATAGGCTCCACCAGATTGCTCAAGTGCCAGAGTGGAGTGCCTCTTTGCAAACAGCCGTCAAGGCCTTTAGAAACACAGGGCTTGCAAAACATTCTAACATCTTTCAGAGAGGCCAACTAATAAGAAAAGAATTGGATGACCAAGTATCAAGATGATTTTCCTATTGTGTTCAAACTCCTTGAAACCTCAGCCCACGAATGTCTTGCTGTACAAACTGTCATCAGACTGCAAAGCCTTCTGATTCTCAGCCACACGTCTACTTAACCTGATTAAATATCCAAATTAGCCTGCAAATTTTCTTACTCTTAGGCAAAAGAACATTTCCAAACAGCTAGTGAGCTTTAAATTCATGTCTATTCATTGCAAGAAGTGAGGAGTCTATGGTGAAGAAGACTTCGATCCCAGTCCTCAGACGGGATGCAGAGTTGCCCAAAGGTTCAAGTGCCTGTGTGTTTGCACTGAAGTCCTTTTTACCATTTCCACAGTTAAGTAGCTGATTTGCTAGGTGGTCAAAAGTTTCCCAGCAGTCTGCCTCAGTAGTAAGGAGAAGCCAAACCCGCATCAGTAACAGATCAAGCCAGACCCATGAAGCAAAGAGACTTCAGTGATCCAGTGAGTTTGGAATAGTCCGAATGGCCAGTCTTGGGTATTCAAGCAACTATATGTTGATATGATAAATATTTCTTTTGCACCGAAGAGTGGCACTTATTCGCAAACTGCTGGGCACCGAGACTACAACAAGGAAAGAGAGAGAGCAAGCAGTGTGGATGACCCGCTATGCTGGGGGGTCCGTGCTCTGAGCACAGGGACAGGAGGGGAGTCCCAGAAGGTGTGAGCCGAAGGTGGTTTGGGGTAAGCCCAACTTACCCGATTGTTTCCGGTCTGGTCCTTATAGTAAATCCAGTTCAGGCGCTCATCGGTCCTATACTGCACGCTGTACTTGGTCATCCACTCATCGATGTCACAGCGCCCCTGAGTAAGTATCCCCGAAATCACCTTGATCTCCTTCAGATCTATCTGTAACCACTGGCTGCTGTCCTGAAACTTGGAGAGCCAGGCGCACCTGCGGGGACACACTGAATCAGCGGGAGCCTTCCCCTGAGAATGCCACAAGCCGTTGGCACTGGCTTTTAGAGGTTGCCAGTGTCCAGAGAGCCCCCTTGCAAGCTCGGGCCATCTGAGCTGCAATCTCATAAGCACCCAGAAACGTCCAGATTGTTATATTTGCATTCTCGTTCTTTCTCTGCCTGCACCGCCACTTCCCATGAAAAATTGTCAGATTGAACCAATTTGTAAAAAAAATACCTTTGAGCGTAGCTGAAACCGCCTTTCGGTGGGGTTGAACATGTCTCTTCAAACCCCACGAGCGCGTGGCTGTGCCACCTGCCATTTGCGTGAGCTGCCCAGTGCTATCCTCTTGGCATGTCGTGCTCTCCGTCCTCCCGGAGGTCCCCCCGGTGCTGCCACCCCCGAGTTCCAAGCACTGACCCGCCTGGATCTGGAAGGGCTTTGACAGGCGTGAAGCCAAGTAACTGCCAAAGCAACTCGTTCGTTGGTTAGCTATATCCCTCGTAAATTGGGGAAACCCACAGTAGCTTCCCTTCTTCCTCTTTCCTGTTGGTGCCCACGCATGAGCTTCTCGGGACTGAGCCTGGGCTGCCTTCTCCTTTCCAGACTTGCTTCTTGGGTAGTTCCTGACTTTTTACTTCCATCCCAGACCTTGTCTAAATTTTGAATCGAGAGGCCGGGCGCGGTGGCTCACGCCTGTAATCCTAGCACTCTGGGAGGCCAAGGCGGGAGGATCGCTCAAGGTCAGGAGTTCGAGACCAGCATGAGCCTGAGCAAGAGCGAGACCCTGTCTCTACTAAAAAATAGAAATATTAATTGGACAACTAAAAATATATAGAGAAACAATTAGCCGGGCATGGTGGCGCATGCCTGCAGTCCCAGCTACTCGGGAGGCTGAGGCAGGAGGATCGCTTGAGCCCAGGAATTTGAGGTTGCTGTGAGCTAGGCTGATGCCATGGCACTCTAGCCTGGGCAACAGAGTGAGACTCTGTCTCAAAAGAAAAAAAAAAAAAAAAAAGAAGGTCCCATGCCATGTGACTTCCACCTACCTGTCCACCTTGTCTCACCTGTGTTCTAGCCTTGTGCCTTATGTTCTCCATCTACACCCTGGAGGTGTCATCCCAACTCAGGCCTTTGCACGTGCTACACCCCAAGCCTCTTCCCCTACCTTGCCTGCCCAACTTCAAGTCTCAGGTCAAACATCTTTTCCTTAGAAAGCCCTTCCTGGCCTGTCAAATGGATGAGATCTGATTTCATCTCCGCCCCACGCTCGTCTCGCTTGCTGAATAACCATTGTATGATCTGCCCACAGTCCATCTCCTCCTCTAAACGGTGCAATTTCTGCATGCAAGGACCTGATCCATCTTGTGCACTGCTGTACCCGTAGTCCTTGGCACGTGGAAGGCACTGTCAGTATTTGTTGGGCAAATAAGTGCATTCTGTGGCGTTCATTTATTAGACCCATTTTTTCAAAGCATAGGAAAAAGAAACCGCTGGGCCGCCTGCCCTGCTTACCCAAAGCCTTGACTGTTGAGCCGGGCCTTGTTTGCAGTCCACGAGGAATACCAGCCCACGTACTGCTCCGGGTTGGAGCAGGTGATCTGGTCTGGCGTGACCTCCCCGGATTCAAAACCCAGGGGCTTGTGATATGGGCATTCTGGGAAAGGAAAAACAATGCACATTCGAAGACTCATGTCTCAATACTCAACAAGCACGAGTTGACCAAAGTAATGAAACAAACCCATCTTGTTGGCGCCTTGCAGACAGAGACTGTTTTTGCTTGTCAGCGTGGTTCCCAGTGGGTAGAGCTGGGCCTTCAACTGTTCACTACTCATGCGAGAAGAGAGGGAAGGGCGAAATAAAGGGATTGCCATAGAGACTCACAAGATTCGGAAAAGAGGGAAGTGGTTCTATGGCAACCTCACAAGGGGGTGGGGTTTGAGAAATATTTCACCTCCTCCACCAACTCAGGGATCTAAACACCAAAAGGTGTGCAGTGGACCCTCATATTTAAATGTCATATACCTCTTCATTTCCCTCCTTAGCCCAGGTTTAACCATCCTGCATGATGACATCAGGGTCCCTAATTGTCCTTGGGCAGCAGATGATGCCAATTACAGGAACAAAACAATGGTGAGAGGCAAGAAGACAGACTGACTTCCCACTTGTAAATTGCAGTTTTCTCACCAGTCTAATGGGAAAAAAAAAAAAAATGGGTGCGATCTGCCTGAGGGTCTGTTGAATGAGGAACAGCTGAAAGGGACTGTTCCAAATAGGAATAGCCAAAGGTGGTTCTTATATGTTAATGTCTCCTGCTTCTTCTTGTCTTCCTTCCTCTCACATTGAAAACAGCCTTGGGTTACCTGGTCAGAGACTGCCAATGCCAACCCAGTATTCATTCTCTCCTTCCTTTCCACTAAAGAGCCCTAGCTTTATTGGAGGCAGCAATGTGGCCAGCTAAGACAAAAAAGTTTTCCCAGCCTTTTTTGTAGTTAGAAGTGACTACATGAAACACTTTCTGACCAGTGAGATATAAGATGTCTTCTGGGGATTTCTGGTCTGTCTAAAAGGGATTTTGCTTGCCCCTTTTTTCTTCCTGTTGCCTAGACCGAAGAAAGATCTGATGGCTGGTGCAACAGTAGCCACATTGCACCATGAGGATAAGGCCAACAGAACTGCAGAGACCTCAGCCCTGATATCCTTAAGCAACTCCCAACCCTTAGTCATTTTACCATGTGAGTTAAAACTCAACTCCTAATTCAACAAGCCACTATTTAGGGAGTCTCTTATAACTAAACTCAGTTCCTAACTGAATTTCTATAGAAAACAAATGATAAACTTACGTCAATACATTCTCCTCGTTTTCTGATTGTGAATGATAAACTCCAAATAAGGCAAATCACATTATTTTCTCTATGGGTAAATTTGAATTCAGGTTGAAGAGCTGAACATATTTGCTGTAAAACTAGGGAAGTCTTTCTGGACAATTTTTCAAAAGTCAGTAAGGTTGAATGAATGAAGGATGCAAAAGCTTGAATGCCATCCCGAGGCTCCAAAACCCCTGTAGAGACAGTCATGCCCTGTCCTTAAGAGGCTGAAAACAGAAGAACAGCTTCAGACCTCTGGCCAGGGAAGACAAGCCCAAGCCCCATGAAGGAGGCGCAGGGCCCAGCGTAGAAAGCAGCATAGAAAGCAGAACCCTTGGCTGTCACTTAACCTCAGTTTTTTAATCTGTGAAATTCTAACCGTGCCTGTCTCTGAGGCCCCCCTCCATCTCAAGTATTTAATGACCAAACGTTACTTTGTTGTTGTTGTTGTTCAGGGCCACCAGCTCTGAGGGAGGGCAGAGGGGAAGGAAAAAATCGTCATCACTTCTCCCGATCACCTTATTCTTGGCATGTGGCTCTTTCTCTCTGTCTCTGCTTTGCCCTCACATCTCTTTTGCCAGGTCTTCCCAACTAACCCGTCTAATGGTTAAGAATGGGCTGCAGAGCCCTGGCCAGTGGCAATGGCCTTGGAGGCCTGTGGGGGTTTGTCCAGGCAGCGGAGAGTCTGTTGTTCCCTTTGTGATCTAAGACCTGTTTGTCCAGACTTGGGTGCTGTACTCCAGCGGGGACGGTGATCTCTCTGTCCCCGTGGCTTTGGCTGGTGTCTGGGAGTCAGCGCCTGACTCACCGCCCCCTGGATACTCTCCAGGTGAATATGTCCACCTGCCTGACCTAAAGGACCCTTGTGTCCTGTGTATCCAAACCAAGCCCTTCATGGTCCAGCCTCCAAGCCTGCTCCCCGGTGCTCTGGCTGTCAGGCGCCCCCAGGTCCCCAGCTGCATGACCCCAACACCTGGTGGTTTGGCCCAGGACACAAAGCAGAGACTCGAGACCAGTGGGTCTCAGCCTGGGCTGCACCCTGGAGTCACCTGGGGAGCTGAAGACGCACCGATGCCGGGGCCACACCCCCAGAGATTCTGATGGGATTGGTCCGGGGTGGGACCTGGGCAGCCAAGGTGCAGGAGGCCTGCTGGAGCCCGGCGGACTGCGAGCAGATCCCACTCTCCGAGTGTGGGCAAGCTGCTTAAGCCCTGTGGGCCTCAGTTTCCTCATCTGTGAAATGGGCACGATAGTAGTATCTGCCTTCGTAGAATTGCCGTAAGCGTAAGTGAGATGATGTTTGGAGACTGTGGAGTTTGTACAGCACAGTGCCTGGCCAAAAAGCAGCGGGTAACATTGGTGTGATGGGGTGAATTGAATCGATATCTTCTTGAGTTTTGCATGTTTTTCTGGCAAAGACTCAATAGGGAGGAAAGCCAGCACCCTGTGCCCTACTCTGTCCTGTCCCCGTCACCCCCCAACACACACACACACACACACACACACACGCCACTTCTCCAGAGAACAAGGCCAGCTCCATGTGTCTAATGGTGCGTGCTCTCCTTGCCCCAGGCAGGAATAGGGTGTGTGTGTGTGTGTGTGTGTGTGTGTGTGTGAGAGAGAGAGAGAGAGAGAGAGAGAGAGAGAGGGCAGGGGAGGGAGGTCTGAGAGAGGAGGGTCTCAGGTTTATGGACTCTGGAGACCTGGGCCTCAACGGGAACTAAGGAACTAGCTGCTTGTCCTGGAGGAGGAGGTGACAGCCTCAGCTCAGGTAGCAGGTTCCCCTGAGGGGCGGGACCGTGGGCCTGGGAGCCCTGAGCTCTGAGCACCCCCGGGGAAACTTGGGGAGGACCCTAGGACAGAGCTTGGTGCAGAGAAAGAGGAGCCACCAAGAGGTGGCCACCTTCCAGCGCAACAAGTGGGCCTGGCAAGGAGCCCGCCACCGGCCTGCGCCTGGGCCCTGCTACCCAGCAGCCCTTGCAAGCTCACGGGTGGCTTCCTGTAGTCCAAGGGGAAAAGAAAGGACATTTTAAAGTGCTGTCTTTATACTCTCCTGTCCTGTCACGGGCCATAACAAGGGGGAACTCAAACTGGCCTTAGTCTAGCACGGAAAATAGGCAATGTGATATTTCTTCTGCTCTGTGCGCTGTGAAGTAAGCTGCCCTCCAGTTCCATTCCTGGGATCTACCCTGACTCCTCTTTCCCCTTTTCCTCCGTCTCAGGTCCTGGTTGAGGCTGTCCCCTCCCCTCCCCCTTCACCAAGCTGCTCTTCCTGCAGGCCAGGTTCCAGGGCAGCCTCCCCGCCCCCCCCCAATCCCTGGCACAGCCTGTCACTTGTCACTGAGCAGAATGCCTGCGCGTGCTAGGCACTCACTGGATACGGACTGGATGGATGAATGCAGGGATTAAGCAAACACTGTCACACCCCCCTCCCAGGGGCCACTGGGGACAAGCAGAGGAAATGTCAGAAGCAGGCAGCAGCAACTCAGGGAGGAAGTAGAGGCCAAATGCAGCCTGGAGATTTCCCTCTGGCCTAATCAGAAAGACTCTAAATCCAGCATAAACTAGATAGAAAGCTACATAAATAATGTTGCCAGAGGAATTAAGGGATTCTCACCAGACACGCAGAAAATATGACCTGCCCAAGTTTTCCACCCAATGTAACTTTGTCGTCGTAGCTATTAAAGCTGTTTGTACACTCATTTCACTTTTAAGGAAAAACCTGCCTTTTGGGGTGCTCAAATGGCTCCTTTGAGCCATGACGTGATCACTGGATGGATAAATGTATATTTGCAATATGCGCCTAATCCAAGCTATGCACACCAAACATTCTAGCCTTTTTTCTGCCATCAGTACTTTTCGGATTTGTCGGCGTGAAGGTCAAATGTGCATATAAAGAATGCCAACCTAAAGAAACACAGAGTCCGGGGACATTCTGGACAAGAGATTCCCGGGAGACATGAATAGTATTATGCATATATTAGACTTGAATATATATGACAGCATAATAGAATATAGAGTAAAATATATAGAGTCAATTTATGGAAGACTAGATTATAAATTCAAGTATAGAATATAAAATCTAGAATCAAAGTAAAAGCATTAGTGAGCCACTGGATTTCTTATACTGTTGATATCTTCTCTACCCTATTTTCTGCTCTCAGAGTGCTGGGGTAATCTTGGCTCAAAGGTAGAAAAGACAGCTTTTAATATTTGTAATAGTGCTAAGCTGAAGATTAGGAGGCCATAGCGCATAGCCTTCTGCTCTGTGGGGGGCGGGGGCGCTAATGGCCCGAGTGCACACCCCTGGCACCTCCAAGTGACCCCTGTCCTTCTGTGCCTTCTAGGGTCTTCTTTCCTCCTAAGCCAGGCTCTGACGGACGCCCTGAATCTCGGGGTCCAGAGAGACCCAGCACCATTCTTCACATACTGGTGACAATCTGAGGCGCTGATGGGCAAGTGACTTTTGGAAGCCGGTGGCTGCAGTGAATCAGGTCTTTCATGGAAGAATCAATTAACACCAATGAATGAACATTTAACACTGAGGTTGTGTGTTTTTATTTTTGCCTTCCTGAAAATATCTGCGTTGTTTCAAAAGACAAAAACAAAAAACTAGCAGGGGGGCAGGGAGGCAGAGGACGCTTAAGCTAAAAGAATCTCTCATTTTAGAACTTCAAGTTCATGGCACTTGTGTAAGGGAGACAGCCTGGGGGACTGGGATCAACTTCACATCCCTCAAACACATTGTCTTTTTTTTTTTTTTTTTGAGACAGAGTCTCACTCTGTTGCCCAAGCTAGAGTGCGGTGGTGTCAGCCTAGCTCACAGCAACCTCAAACTCCTGGGCTCAAATGATCCTTCTGCCTCAGCCTCCCAAGTAGCGGGGACTACAGGCATGCACCACCATGCCCGGCTAATTTTTTCTATATATTTTTAATTGCCCGGCTAATTTTTTCTATATATTTTTAATTGTCTGGCTAATTTCTTTCTATTTTTTAGTAGAGGCGGGGTCTTGCTCTTGTTCAGGCTGGTCTCCAACTCCTGACCTTGAGCGATCCTCCCGCCTCGGCCTCCCAGAGTGCTAGGATTACAGGTGTGAGCCACCATGCCTGGCCAACATAGCCTTTCTTTCTGGGTGTCACGGGTAATTGGGTCAATGAGGCCAATCCACATACATAGTGTCTTTTCAATTTTTTCTTAGAATTTCCTTGGGCTGGAATTCCCGGTATGTCTGAGGTCTCTAGTGAAAAGAACATTTGTTTCCAGTAAATGGTAAATCTCTCCAAGGTCGAGACAGTGCCTTCATTTCTGTCTCCCTATCAGTGCCCGGCACATACTAGGCACATGAGGAAAGACGGTGGAAGTGAATTATAAATGGGTTATTGAGGAGGGTGCTTCAGTATTGGCTGAGCAGATCACAGCCACATTTAATGGCTGCCTGAGCTGGTGCTTACTGCTCTGCTCATGCCTGGGTCCCCCACTGTTCCCCTGGAGAATAGACTTCACAAACAACTTCCTACCCCTTCAGTAAATAGGAAAACCAAGGCAGTAGAAGCCATTGTACTCCAGCCCCCTACGCGGCAATTTGCTATTTTAATGCAAATTTAATGAAATAATGAAGAGAGGCTCACACACAGACACACGAACCTGTCTCTCCCTGAGCTATTATTAGGTGATTATGTAAAGTCAATGAGACTGCATGGTGCCACCACAGCCCAGAGAGGGGCTGCACGGCTGGTTTCATACAAAATAGGCTCCAAACTCTGGAAAGGATTAAGCTGAGGCAAATATTTGCTGGGATAGCCCAGGCCTCTGCACGTTGGGTCTGCTCACTCCTTCCTCAGAGTGTGAGCTCTTAGGAGGCAGGAAGAAAAGGAAGTGACCTTTATTAGTTTGTTGGGTATAACACAAGCTGCTTTAATGCCTCACCTTATTTATTCCTCCTAATCACTCCTGAGAGCACAGGTCAACAAACTAGGGCCTTCCGGCCAAATCTGGCTTGCTGCCTGTTTTGTAAATAAAGTTTTATTGGAACACGGCCATTTGCACGCAGCCAAATGCATATGTATGCATTTACATCCCGTCTATTGCTGCTTTCAACTGTGTATGAGGGCAGGATTGACTAATTGGGCCAGATCATTTGGTCCACAAAGCCATAAATATTTACTATCTGCTCTTTTGCAAAGTTTATGGCCCCTGTCTTAGAGAAAAGCATTTATTAGTCAAGGTAGGCTACCTTTGCTGCAGAACAAATTGTTCTGGAAATCTCAGAGGCTTCACATCACACAACGCAGGTTTATTTTTCACCCAAGTGACTTGTCCATTGCAAGTAGGCAGATGGGGGGTGTCTGCTCCACATAATCAAGGAGAAGCCATTATCTCAACAGGTGGCTTCAGGGCGGGGAAAGGGAGAGCCAGAGAGCTGGGTGCCAGCCCTTAAACACCTCATTTTGAAAGTGGCCTGCTCACCTTGGCTGCGAGTGCTCAGATGGCACCACCTGGTCGCCCGGGGGCTGGGAAACAAACGTGGGGGAAACACATGGCTCTCTGGCGAGCAGTAAGGACCTGCGCATAGTGGTATCACCCCCATTGCACAGAGAAAGAACTAAGTGGCGGTCCCAGAGCTCATAAGTGATGCAGCCGGGATTCTAATTCCGGTCTTTCTGGCTCTAAAACTGCATGCTGCCTCCCATTCATTTACTTTGAATCAGTTCCATTCATCACTTTCATTGAAAGTTAGGGCGGATCTGACCATCTCAGCCAGGCCGAGTGGAGATCCAGGAAACCGTTTCTGAACAGTGACCTCAGGGTCGCCTGTTGGAGAGATTTGGAGCTCAGAGTAACCAACTGAAGAAAACCCAGATCGTGGGATGCAGGGGTTAATTCTGCTGGATTGGAAGAAGAAGGAGAGATAGGGTGTTCCCAAGGACTGTTCCGATGTGATGCCCCAAGGAGAGGGGACACTCACCTGGTATGCAGTCTAAGGAGGTGGCGCTTGCAGACCACAGAGCGTTGGTTCCACCTTGGCAATCGCACTTGCACGCCTTGTGGTACCAGGGCTCCTCACCATCGTCCTGCGGGCAGCCAGAGGGGCAGGACGTCAGAAACGTCAGGCAGAGGCAGCTGCGGTTCCGACACCACGGGAAGCTCCGAAACCAAGCTCATTTCTTACGCACTGTTTATGGCAGCTTTGCTACAACGGCGGATTTCAATTATTAATCCAGCCTTAACACACAGGTGCCACTCATCTTTCATTCTAAACGAGCAAATGTCTGCCACCGTGAGCACCTGGCTAATAATCTCACAGATACTCCCATTATAGTTAGCTTTAGGGCAGGCGTCCTCAAACTACGGCCTGTGGGCCACATGCGGCCCGATGAGGACATTTATCCAGCCTGCTGGGTGTTTTCGCCACCGCTGCCTGTCCTGCTTAGCAGCCGACTCGTCCCGGGCCCACAGTGCGCATGTGTGGAATGTGCGCCACACTCTCCAACGGCCCTCCAACGGTCTGAGGGACAGTGAACTGGCCCCCTGTTTAAAAAGTTTGAGGACCTTTGCTTTAGGGGTTTGGGGAACCCCAATCCAAGGTTGGACACCTCACATCCCCTGGAGGTTTCTATCTGGGGACCCAATTTTAACAGGTACTGGATTCAAGCTTGCACCATCTGAGTTAAGACCTGGTTAACTTTTATGCTTTCATTAAAACACCCATCTGGGAGCTTGCCCAGGTAAAACGTGCTATCGCCACCACCAGAAAGGAAAAAAAAAAAAAAAAAAGACCTTTAAAAATACATTTTTTTAAAAAGTGATAGCCCTATACATTATTTTTGGCTAGGCAACGCTTCCAATGCAGTACCCAGCCCTCTCACCGCAACATACCTCAGTGGACGATAATCCCAACGTGGCTGAGCAAAAGGACAAGAGAAGAAAAAGAAAATTAATAAAAGAGAGAAATTCAACAAAGCCACTCATTACATGGCAAAGTGAAAAGAAAATAGTCACATGAAAGTTAAAAGTCCCTTCTGGAAGATGTCAAGCTAAGTAAATATCTGCCAGGAAAAGCATCCACAGATGCTGGGAGACTAGGGACAGTAAAATGAAACAAAAAGAATAGAATAATATTATTATTATTTTTGTTCATTATGGAGTTTTGGAAAATACATTAATGTGGCAAAGTGGGGGTGGGGCTGGCCTATATTTCTTACCATCTTTCCAGTCATTTTTCTATGTGTTTTTCTTTTAACATATTTGAGAGCCTACTATCAAAACAATGTTGTATCCTGCTTTCTTTTTCCACTTAACATTAATGTGAGCCTTTATTTTTACTTATTAACTCTTCGTGATCCCTGTCATCCCTGTCACCCTCGTGCCTGCCCAATGTGCTATTAAGGACTGGACTCCCGCCCCAGTCCCTTGGTGGGCCACATTTACATTATTTAGGGTTAGGACTTTGTATGGAAACCCTTTTTTAGGGTTGTCTACAATGCACAGGAAATATCAAACCACAAAGTACAAATACTGTATCAATAATGTGAGAAAATCGGAAGTGTGTAAAATTGAACATAAAAAACTAACATAAACTATCTTTTGAGAAGTATAAAGACAATGAATACACAATTTAGTAGGAAAAGAGTTTATATATATTAGCATAAACTGATTGCTTAAAGCCACACTGCCCAATACAGTAGCCACCAGTCCTATGTGGCCACTGGAATTTAAATTAAAATTAACAAAATTGAAAATTCCTCAGTTGTACCGGTCCCATTGCAAGTGCTTCATAGGCACATGGGCCTGGTGGCCACTGTACTGGGGAAGACAGACACAGACGTCTCCATCATCACAAAAGGTTCCATTGGGCAGCACTGACTTAAAGCACTGATGGGGTGCAGGAATCGCTACCCCCAAATATGGACTCTGAATATTTTAGGCTGAAGGAAATTAAGAAAACCACAGAAGCAAGAAGGTCACTCTGACCTTGTTCCACCCCCTTTCTCCCGAGCCTGGCCAGAGAAACTAAAATTCCCCTCGTCCCTTCTTCTCTGAAGACCCTCAGCAGGACAGGTGTGCTGCCCTACACCTGGAGGGAAGGAATGTCACACAAGGCCACCAAGAGGAATCTGAACAGATTGTCATCCCCAGTTGATCACCATTAGATCATACCCTTTTGTCCTCCAATCATATTTCCACGTGACTGTCCCTAAAAATCCACAGATGTTCCCGTTTCTTTAGATCTTCATTACTGAAGGCTCTTGTGCCGTGTCAAACTTATTAAATAAATGTGTGTGCTTTTTCTCTTGTTAATCCATCTTTTATCAAAGGGGTCTCAGCCCGGAACTTTGCAGTGAGTAAGGAGAAGATGCTTTTTCTCCCCACCAGCACCAAAACCCCATTTCCCATTTTCAACAAAACAAATACCTTTATTTCTTCTCTGACTATAAAAGCAACACATACCCTACTGTAAAAATTTCAAACAAAACCTGAGCGTAGCAAACGGGAAATAAAAGTGACTCCTTTAACCATGTTGCTATTTAAAAAGTGAGTATGATGCCCACGAAAAGCTTTCAGATTGATGTTGAGAGGAAAGGAATGGTCTCATCTTTTTCATCACAAGTAGAAAAGCTATCGTTTAAATAATACATTTTTGCCCATTCAGCAACCAATTTTGCTGTCCGCTGTGAGCCTGGCACTGTACTAGGGCCTGGGCTTTCTGAAATGGGAGCCTCACTCTCCACCCACAAGGGGCTTGAAGACTTGGAAGAAGCCAGACCACCAACAGTGCACGTGGTGAGTACACCCTTATTCCGCCAGTTATGTATCCACTATGGGCCGAACTGACTCTCTTAGGTAGCAATGAAGGTTAGGGAGTGCCATCTTGGTAGGAGGCCACCATAGCCCCTGCTATGGTCTGGATGTTTGTGTCCTCCCCAAATTCATCTGTTGAAACCTAGTCACCAATGTGATCATATTAGGAGGTGGGGCCTTTGGGAGGTGAATAGGCTCTACCCTCATGAATGGGATTAGTGTGCTTATAAAAGAGATCCCAGAAAGCTAGCTCGCCCCTTCCACCATGTGAAGACACAGCAAGAAGGCCTCACTGGACACTAAATCTGCTGACACCTTGATCATGAACTTCCCAGCCTACAGAACTGTGAGGAATAAGTTTCTGTGGTTTATAAGCCACCCAGTTTATGGGATTTTGTTATAGCTGCCCAAATGTGCCAAACCCTGTGCTGACAAAGGAAGTTACCAGCACCTTCCTATTTTCAAATCCAATGGACTGTTCCCAACACTGACCTTCCATCTTCACACTGCAGTGTTGGGTGCTATCAGTCCCTCCCATCTTCCTTTAGCTTCCACCACTCTGGATAAACCTCTCAGTCTCCTTTGAGAGCTCTGCTTCCTCCACCTACCCTATATGTGGTGCTAAATCCAAGGTTCAGACTCTTGTATTGACTGGCTTACTGGGTATCTCCCTGTAGTTGTCTCTTGCCGTCTAAAACCGGGGTCAAGGCCATGGAGCAACCTGAACTCTCACATGTTGTTGATGGGTGTGTAAGGTGATCCTCTTGGTAGGGTGTAAGGTAAGCCTCTTTGGAAAACTGTTTGTCAATGTATACTAAGGCTGAACTTATATGTGCCTTATGACCCAGCAATTCCACTTCTAAGTAGTTACCCACCAGAAATACACACATATATTCTTTTTTTTTTTTTTTTTTTTTTTTTTTTTTGAGACAGAGTCTCATTCTGTTGCCAGGGTTAGAGTGGCCTGGCGTCAGCCCAGCTCACAGCAACCTCAAACTCCTGGGCTCAAGCAATCCTTGTGCCTCATTCTCCCAAGTAGCTGGGACTACAGGTATGTGCCACCATGCCCGGCTAATTTTTTCTATATATATTAGTTGGCCAATTAATTTCTTTCTATTTTTAGTAGAGACGGGGGGGTCTCGCTCAGGCTGGTTTCGAACTCCTGACCTTGAGCGATCCTCCCGCCTCAGCCTCCCAGAATGCTAGGATTACAAGCGTGAGCCACCTCGCCCGGCCTCCTTTCTTTGTTTCTGACCTGCAAAATGGCTCCGCCATCCACCTGTCACCCCATCCAGACACCCAGGGCTTGCCCTAGCTTTCTCTTGTGCCTAAACCCCACATCCAGTGGCCCGTGGACCCTCTCTGCTCTCCACCCGCTGCCACTACCTGCTTCGAGGCCCCACCCTACTCCCCCGAGCCTCCCCTTGCTAAAGAAAGCTGTTGCCTCAGCTGGATGAAATGCAACCTGATTTTGTCACTTGCCTGCTCAAAACCCTTTGGTGGGTCCCCATTGCCAGGTTCTGAGTTCCACCTCATTAATATCTCTCCGTTTCCTCATCCCTAAGATGATGGTGGTAATAATATGTCCTCCAAGGGCTTGCACGGGCTATCTATTGCCCACCTTTCCAGATGTATCTTTTGCACCCTATGCTGCTTGCCCTGCTTCGAATGTGCCAGACTATCTCAAGCCTCTGTCCATAGAGTTTCTTTGCCACAAATGCTGCCCCCCTCCCCCGACCTCTCTGCCTGCATATCCCTTTCATTATAAAGAGGACTTTTCCTGTCCCCCAATTCACCACATGCTCTTGCCTTTGCGGGTCACCTTTTTTTGGGCAAAGCTTTAAGCACCTGTACGATTATAGAAATTGATACAAAAGGTAGTTGATAATGCCTGGCCCCAAAGCATGCATTTCATTCATTCAACTAATATTTATTGAGCATCTACTATATTCCAGTCCTGGCTTTAGGTTTTAGGTGCTGGGGATATAGCAGTAAACAAAACAGGAAAAACATCTGTCTCATAGCGTTTACAGGTGTGTGTGTGTGTGTATGTGCACACATGCATAGGGGAGTAGAATAAATTAATGAGCCAATCAACAAATAAAATATATAGTGCACAAAATGATGATGATTGCTCTAGAAAAAAAAAAAGCAAGGAGGTGGGGGGACAGGAACCAGTAGGCTTAGGGAAACCATCACTGAGAGACTGATATTGGAGCAAAGACTTGAAGGAGGCAATATATTTGTGGGCAAAGGGAAAGTTCTAGATACTTCCAGGCAGAAGGAATACCAAGTACAAAGCCCCTGAGGTGGACGTTTGAGTGGCATGTTCTAGAAAGAGCAAGGCAACCCAGGGGCTGGAGCCAGAGAATAAAGACTTTTAGGAAATGAGGAGATTGGAGGGTTTGAGGAAGACAGTTCTGCCAGGGGGCCTTGTGGGCCACGTGAGGACCTTGGCATTTACCCCACATGAGACTTTGGAGGGACTTTAGGAGAAGAGGGACAGGATTGATCATGGTGTCAAAGGCTCCCTCTGATGCTATGTTGGAGACTAGACTGGCCAGGGCAAGGGTGGCGACAGAGTCCAGTTCAGAGGTGAGTGCAGTCCTCCAGGGCAGAGATGATGGTGGCTTGGCCCAGGGTGGTGGCAGTGGAGAGGATGAGAAGTGGCTGTATTTGGAAAGTAGTGCTAACAGGATCTGCTGGCAGATTACACGGGCGGTGTAAAAGAAAGAGAAGCCTGAGGCCCGTGCCACTGGGAGGACAGGGCTGTCATTTACTGAGGGGGAGAAGGGATTTGGGGAAGATGGGGTGGAAGATGTTCTGTTTGGGACATAGTGAGCCTGAGAAACCCAGGGGGACACCCAAGTGAGTGGGCAGCTGGATGGATGCTTCTGGAGCTCAGGGGGAAGCCCAAAGAGGCTGGGTGGTGTCCTGTGCTCTTCAGGGTTAACTTTTTTTTCTTTTGAGACAGAATCTCACTCTGTTGCCTGGGCTAGAGTGCCGTGGTGTCAGCCTAGCTCACAGCAATCTCAGACTTCTGGGCTCAAGTGAACCTCCTGCCTCAGCCTCCCAAGTAACTGGGACTACAGGCATGCACCACCATGCCCGGCTAATTTTTTCAAAATTAGTTGGCCAATTAATTTCTTTCTATTTTTTAGTAGAGACAGGGTCTCACTCTTGCTCAGGCTGGTTTCAAACTCCTGACCTTGAGAGATCCTCCCGCCTCGGCCTCTCAGAGTGCTAGGATGACAGGCATGAGCCACTGGACAGGCCTGGAGTTAACTTCTACATAAGCTCATAGTCTTGGTCTTGTAGCTATTTATCAAGAAATACAAAGGAAATGGGCAATTAGTGTGGAGTGTTAAGTATTGACTTGGAGTTGCTAATCCGGCCCCACCCTCACCCCTGAGAGAAGCTGGGGCTGGTGGAGAGGCAGTTTCCGGAAAGGCCCTGTCAGTTGGACCAACGTCAATTAAGCCAAGACCCTCTTTTGTGGGGACCAAAGACAGGGGGTGTTGGTCACTGACGGTGTGGCTTTAATAACCAAATCAACGTGACTCAGAGCCTGAGTCTGCCACTGAAGGGGGTCTGGTCTATTCAGCTGCAGCTGAGCAAACTCAGAGTTCAAAGGAGGCTCAGCGACTTGGCCTTTCGGGGACTTCTGCGTTACTCTGGGGCCATGAGTGGGCCCCGAGCAGTTTCCACATTCTGCGGAAGCAAAGCAGAAGGCGAGAAGGCAAGATGGCGATCCAGGGATTCAGTCCTCATCGACCTGTGGAGAGGAAGAGGCTGAAGAGGAAGGCCTGGCTTCAGAGCCAATGCCTGTGCGGGAGCTGGGGCTGATGTCTTGCATTTTGTTTCCTCTCAGGCTCCCCTCCTCAGAAAGCATTTGTCTCTAGGCAGCCTGGGATTCTGAGGTGCCAGATCTTTATGGAAATGAGCAGAGAAAGAAGAAACAACAAGCATTTTACAGGAAAAGCTGTCACCAAGGGAGAAGCAACGTGGCTGCTGTAGCCTCCACTCTCCCCCTCCCCAAATGATTTAATCACCAAAAAACTGGAGAACAAAAGCAAAAGGATTTGTGCCTACAACATATTATCATACTGGAAAATCACACTGTTGGAATGAGAAAAAGAGAAAACATCAGCCTTTAAAGGAAAACTAGTACAAGATTTTGACTGTGTGCTTGCATATTTTTTCTTCCTTCTCAGACTGGTTTTGTGATTCCTTCACAGGTTACGTGAGATGTCTGCCACTCCCGAGTCTAGACACCTCACCAATCTTAGATTCATGCAATATGGGCTGACTTCTGCCTTTTGAACCAAAAGGCCACCCCACTGGGGAAACCTTTGTCACCACCGCAAGAAAATTCAAGGCATGCCTATTTCTTGAAATGTACCTTGCAAGGCTAAGAGGAAAAGCATGCATTAGGTATACAGAGAAAAAGACTGTTTTAGTCTCTTTGATGGGCTATCACTAAACACACAGCATTCCTTCCCATGGAAGCAGATGAAACCGAGGAGAAAAGCATAAAATTATGAATGATGAAAACTGTATCCAGCTTCAATCTGCTTGAGAAACAGGTTTAAGACACAAAAGGAGCACAGCAGGCTGCAATAATGTCCCTCTTGTGAAGAAGAAAGAAGGAAATTGCTTCTGGTGTGAAAGTGTTACTATTTTAGGTGACAGGCATATTCATGGGTAAATCTGTTATCTGCACATGCTTCTATACAGATGAACCTCCAAGACATATGCTAAGCGAAAGACAAAAGACCATATGTTGTATGGATACATTTAAGCGAAATGTCCAGAATTGGCAAATCTATAGATACAGAGAGTAGATTTATGGTTGCCAGAGCCTGGGAGAGTGGGGAGTGAGTGCTTAATGTTTGGGGTAACGAAAATGCTCTAAAAATACATTGTGTGCTCCACAAATCTGTAAATATACTACAAACTATTGAATTATACACTTTAAATGGGTGAATTTAATAGTATGTAAATTACACCTCAATAAAGATGCTTTTAAAAAAGATCTGCAATCCCTGATGGTTGGTGCACCTGCAAAGATAAGGCTGTAAGATAAGGCTGGATGACTTTTTTGTTGTTGTTTTTATAGAATAAACATGATTAAATAATAGACTAATATATTTTAATGAGATGGGTATTTTTAAAATCATTATTGGCGTTGAATCCAAAATGTACAGTGGAAGATAAATAGTAGCCTGGCTCGGTTATAAGACCTAGAGAGAGCTTTGCCATGATGATGTGGCCTCTCCCAAATGAACCTTCGTCTAACACGTAAGTCAATCTATTTACCTTATTTCACTATAATGAGGAGCTACTGCCACTGAAGAACAGAAACAGCGAAGAGTGAATTAGACAGAGAACCTTTGTCTTTAGGTTCCCAGCTGTGCAATGGAATGCATCTTTCCCATGTGTGTTGGCCATATGTCATCCATCTTAATCAGTGCAGAAATCACGACCTGTATTTTCTCCTCTGTCTCCTGGAGCACCCCTCTGGCTCAGGGTAAAGCACACAGTAGGTCACCAAGCCACACTGGCCATTTTTGGCTGGCTGGTTTCCTTCTAAGCAGTGCAAGGGCGGAGGGCCTGGGTTAGGTGGGTAAGAGAATTTCAGCTCCCCCATTTCAGCTCGACCACATTCCATGCTACCTGAACAGATGATACTCTCTGCTCTTCGTGGACATATCTGGAGCTCCCCAGCCATGCAGAAAGATTGGTAAGCTATATAGCACAGGAAAGAGTGCTGTCCTCCGTGCCTAATAGCCTGCCTTTTATTATTGATATCCACTAAATAGGTGGGGCTCATTTAAAACTGCTTTTTTTATATATAGGATTTCTCATTTGGGGGTCACAGCAAGGCTTGTTAGATTCAGCACTTTGAAAGCAACAAGGATCTGCCCAGCGTGTCCAATTCTTACACAATGTTTGCCCTGTAGCAGATACTCAGGGATGAGCCCTTAAATGAATGGACAAAGAAATGAATGAATGAATCTCCGTGCCAATCACAAAGAAATCTGAGGTGGAACATTGTGGATATCTGAGATCCAGGGGTATTCAGATCTAAGCCTCGGGAGACTCTGCTTAGATTTTCTCGCCTAGGAAAGAGTGAGGAGTATAAAGGAAAAACGACAAAACACCAAAAGCATCTTAAAATATTAAGAGTTATTGGGACACGTTGCTGACTATTACAAGGGGAAAAAATAACAATAAACAATTGGTCTAAATGATCCCTACTTAGAAATTTATCTTGGGGTTTGCAAAATGACCTTGGGATTATATTTTTGCAAGTCTTTCCAAATACTTTAGCAATAAAATATAGCAAGAGGGTAGAAAGGAGAATGATTGAAACCAAAGATTCTAACTCTGCTTGTGAGTTTCGTTGTCTACCAGTCCTGTCTACCAGTCCTCTGCCTCCCCGCCCTCCTCATTTATTACCTGTAACACAAGTGTGCAATGACCACAAAGAAGACATTCAACCAATTTCCAATGTCTGAATGAACCAGAGAAGAAATTCTGAGTTGATGAGTTAAGAATTAAGAAAGCCATGAAAGAATGTTCTTTCAAAGATTGAGAGAAAATTGAAAAGTCAAATTGGATGACATTTTAGAGATTTGTCATTAATTTTTCCTTATTTAATTATATCACTTCTGTAGGGTCATATTTAGACATTTTTTAAATGATTGAGTCTATTGCGTCTTGGGGGCTTCCTGACTCTCAGTTGGATTATGTTTTTTATTAGAGTCCAATGGTACTCGGCGTGTTACATTAATCCATATTTAAACTAGGGTGACCTCATGTCCCGATTTGCCCTGGAGAGTCCTGATTTATACCTGTTGTCCCAGCAGAATTATTAATAGCATCCTCCTCCACCCCCAACAGTATCTGGGTTTGGAAGATTAAATTCTACAATCACTCTAACTTTGACTCCTAAAAATTTTCACGAATATGCCATATTTTCTCATTAATTATTGCAATTTATAGCTATTTTATACAATTTCTGAGAGCCCTCTTTCTTTCTGTCGGATTTTAAGCATCCTTTGAACTTTGGAAGGCTCCTCACAAAACCGGAAAGCTAGTGGCAAGACAAAGAGGACCACATCCGCAGAAAGAAAACTGTTGTTCATTAATAATGACAGGTTAATTAATTAACATATGTTGCTAATTAATAATATTTTTTATTATTCAGGTTAAATTTCTATTTATCAACTATATCATTCATTAAATTATATTGTTAAGTATGTAATGAATGTCAATGGTTGAATAGCACATACCTTCATAGCCAAAGAGAAGTAGTAGCAAGAAGCCTTCTATCTTGCGTGGCATTTTCCCTTCGTCCTTGGCCACGGCCCTACCTTACTGAAGTGGAGAGCTCGCCCAGGAACGGGGGATTAACTTGAGCACTGGCCGCATTAAGCATCTTATTCCATTTAGTTCTTATGTCTTTGGCTGAGCCCCATCAAGTTAACCCACACAGCTACCTGCTGCAACAAGGAAGCCTCACAGAAGATACTAGCATCAACTGAGGTTGGTTTAGCAAGAAAGATACTGGTTTCATTTAAATGTAACCAGGGAAGCAACGAATGGAAATAGGAACTAGAATCAGAAGACTCAGGTCTTAATTCTTTCTCTGCCATCATCTTTTAGGGGGTGACATTGAGCAATTTCCTGCCAGATGAGCGCTAACATTCTCCAATTGTATGAAAATGCCATGTATTCCCTTCTTAGAAAGCAACTTGGCATCATGCTCATATCTAGTCGTTCAAGAAAATACTATATGTTGGGGGTGAGGAGCACAGGGCAGTTACACACAAAGATGTGAGTTGCTGTGTTGCTTATAATAGCCAAACATTGGAAACAATATAAATGGGCAAGATTAGGGGGCTGGTTAAATAAATTAGGAGAGGCAGTGCAGCCCAGTAGAGCTAAGAGCATAGATAGATTGCCAAGCTAGACTGGGTGCAAGTCCCAGCGCCACCACTTGTTACATTGTGACTTCAGGGCAAGTGATCAACCTCTCTGTGCCTTGGTTTTCTCATCTGCAATATGATGATAATGCCTGCCTCACAGAGTTATTTTGAGGCTTAAATAGGGTGATATATACAAAATATTTAGAACAGTGCTTGACAAAATTACCTATTAATTTCACATACGAATTAAGAATAAAGTTGATGGGAGGAAAAGGGGAGTTGCTGAATAAGTATAGGTAGTGTTTCAATTTTGCAAGATGAAAAAGTTCTGGAGATCTGTTTCGCAACAATGAGAATCTACTTCATACTACTGAACTGCACACTTAAAAATGGTTAAGGTGGTTAAAAACAATAACGTTGATGAAGTGATTGTAAGAGTCATGTGTTATACTCTCAAGTTAGAAAAAGATGCAAAAAAAAAAAAAAGAAAAAGATGCAAATTTATACACTGCAGAAGATACAAAACTGTTGAACAATGCAGAGTAAAATACCGAGTTTCCCTTTCTCCTTTCAGTTCTTTGCCATCACCCCCCTGCCCCGCCCACACCCTCAGCCCCCAGGAGCCCAAAGGCTAACAGTAAAAAGAAAACAAGAAACCCTCCCAAACGAAAGTGTGACGAAATAGTAAAGAGGAACGAAAAGGAACTGGAGAAACGTTTGGTCCTTCAACCAGCATTTATTGGGTGTTTACAAGCTTGACATTTATTCTGTATGTGTATGAATTCTTCACTTAGACGAATAGACATTCCACAAACTCTACTGCTGCCTGAAAAAGGATTGTTTTTCGCTTTTTATTTCCTGCTCTGTATTTTAGAGTTTAAAGAAAAATTAAACTTTTAACCATAATCATAATGATAATAAACCTTTAATAATTCAACTGCATTCCAAGCGCGGCTGCATTGCCACCTTGTATTTGGAGGCTTGGGGGCCGGTGTGACCCGGCTTGCAGGCAGCGGGCCGCGCCGGGTGCTTCCTATCAGCGCCCGATTTTCCGAGGCCGCCCGGGAGTAGCGGGAGGAGAGGTGGGGCAGGGTCCGGCCGGCTTGGGGAGTCCTGGAGATCACGACTCCCTCGGAAACCCCCTCAGGTCGGACGATGACGGCCTTGACCTTGTAGGATAGGAGAAGGCATCTGTCATTTCGCGTCTGCGATAAAAAACGCTCCAAATACATTTTTAAAAGGATTATTAAATTTTAAAAAATTACCGCTTTGCCATGGTTCCACTAGGGCTCGAACCCAGGACCTTCTGCGTGTAAAGCAGACGTGATAACCACTACACCATAGAACCACCGCGAAGGCTGTTGCCATGGTTAGTTAATTCATTGTGACGTATCAGTCCCGGCGCCTCTGTTGAAACCCCACCCCTCCGCCGAGGCCCTGCCCCGCCATAGAAGCCAGGAGATCGTGGCTCTGGCGGCCCGCTGAGTCTTCCCCACCAGACACGGGGCACGTGTCATCAGAGCAAGGCAGGTGCCTGGGTCACCCTCCGGACTGAGAGTGCCTCCCCCGCCCCAAACCTGTACCCAAACTTTCCCTCAGTTGAGGGGTGGACAAGGCAGCCTGGTGGGCGGAAGTCCTCCCTGGTCGGACACTGCTCCTTCTAGAAGCTTCCATAAGCCGGTGAGGGACCGGAGCTTTCCCATTTTCTTCCCTGGCAAACATCCTCGGCGACCCGACGGCTTTGCCCTGTCTGAAGTCAGAATATCGTCGCTTCCGGCAGCGTGGGAGGCCTTGCCCGTGGAGCCAGAGATTCAGGCAGCTCGGGGTTGGGGGACTGGGGGCGTTTTTACGGAGGCATCTATTTGCCAGAGTTGGAAAAGGCCGCTGGTTAGTCGGCCTCTTGCCGGAGGGTGAGACCTCTTACTGCCCCTGTCCTTTGCCCCAGCTTTCTTCCCCTCCCGGAGCCAAGCCTTAGAGGGGATGGGAATCCTAGGGCCTTCCTTCCCTCCTATTTGTCTAGGGCAGGGGATGGTGTAGACGGGTTGCTCCCTCTGAACCTGCCGCTGTGAGTCGAGGGCTCTGGTCCGGGTAAGGGGCTGGGACCTTCTCCCACCCTCTACCATCGTCTCCCTTCTTGCTTTTCACTGTCGGTGCCATTTGCCTTCTCCAGGGCTTCTGGATGGATGCGGGTCGCCATTCTCAGATTGCTCACCCTAGTCAAGCTTGAAAACCCACTTAAAACCATTTGAGGGACATCTTTCAGCACCCAGGTGGACTTGGTCTGCAGGCAGTGACATCTTCTGAGCCTGGCAGGCCGTGACAGTAACCCACTTCGGCCAAGGAACAGGTGGGTGGAAGGAGCACCAATGCGGTGCGGGGGGCATGGTCTGGATGTTCATCCTGCTCACTAGCTGGGTACTCGCCTCCCGAGTCTCAGTCTCCTTCTTTGTGAAATACAGGGGTTGGACTAAACACCCCCACTCTTGCATCTGGGTCTAAAATGTTGTGTTCATTTTCCAGTTAGGAAAATGGAGGCAGTGATCTGCCTTATAATTTTTCCCACAGAAATAAAGGCAGGTCTGCAGTCAGTGCTTGGGTTTTCTGATACCTAGTTTCCTCTGTCCTTGGTTAGCTCCCTATAATATTCATCTTGGGTCCCCTTCCAGCCTGTCTTTTTGTTGATACATTTCAAGAGGCCTCCTTGAGCACGTGACACCTAGATTCTGAGCCAGGAGATGACCAGGAGTGGCCAGCCACCAGCTAGAGGATGAACTCATAAAAGCTCTATGTTCCCTGCTAGTCAGTGAGCCGGAATGACTCCTGGGAAGCCCAATAATAAGTATATCCCACCTGTGTCCAAGTGCCTAGCAGTCCAAAACAAGGTTGCCAAGAATTGGCCCTAAGATTGCACCCACTGATTGTGTTTTGGGTTGTGTCTTTAGGGATTGTTTTGCTTTCCCTCCAGTTTTTTCCGTCTGTCCGTGTCTGTAAGGGTTGGTTTGCCAAGCGCAAGCTTCGACCAAGTTCCTGAACTTTCTCTCCGTGTAGAAAAGAAGGTGGTGCCCTCTGATGTATGCAACACAGGTTTCTGCCTTTAGTAAAACACTCTCGTTCCTTCTCTCCATTGTGACCAGGAGGGAGACTTGAGTTCCACTCTCCCCGCCCCTCTCAAGGTGTAGGCACAATTTCTATTAGTAAAGTACAATATGGTTTATAAAGCACTTTCTTATACATTCCTGGGCAACTTCCCTGTGAGAGAGCCAAGGTATGTATTAAGATCTTCATTTTTCAACAGAAGTTGAAGATGAAGAGTCTGTGTGCCTTGCCTGTGACCGTTCAGGTAGTGAGTGGCAGGGCTGGGTCACACTAATTCTTCTGATGCCTAAGTGAGTGCGGGAGGCCAAGTCCATAAAGCTTACATGTTGTTCCTGCCATTGGTCTCTTGTCATATTTAGTATGCGTGCCAGTGAGGAAATGGATACCGTTTGGTTTTTTTCTTTTGTAATTTTTCAACAAAAATCCTCAAAAGTAGGAACTGAGAGCCATCAGAGTCTCGGGGATGATGCTTCAGATGGCTTCAATTTTGCCTGTCACTGCTGTCTGTTCAGTCCGACTTGTGAGGCCTGTCACTCCCAGGTGTACCCACAAGCATCCAGACAACTATAATAAAAATACATTAACTAATAAATAAAGACTGGAAGTCACTTCAAACTTTTTGAGTTCTCTGGTTTCTCAGATGATTAGTGTTGCTTCCCCAGTGTTGTTTGGCTTCACTGATGGGAGGGTAACTCAACCAGGGAAACCACAGCCCTGAACACTAAGCTTAGTCGGGAAGCTTAGTTTACCCGATTTCATTGAGAAGCTATTGTACTCTGTCCTTCAGTGAGTATCATGTATTTACCAGGAAAAGTGAGTCATTACCTTAGTAGGGCAGAGCTCACATTATCTTTCTCCTTTCGCAGCTCATCCTGTTCAAAATGTCTTGAAACTGCCCTGTTGTGATAGACACTTGTTGCTTTTTGCCACCTACCTTTCATAGTCCCTTTCACCCCTCTGTCATCTTACCCAGCTCAAATTCTGTGGTCATTTTCATTCATCACTCACTTGTTTGCCTCTTCCTTCCTTCTTTGTGCTTATTGACAAAATCACAACCTCTTACATCTGACTCTGTCCCTACTCTGCCCCTGAATACGGCCCAAGAAAAACACAAACCAGTTGACTGGTTTCACATTCAGTTGATGACTACTTGGCTCATGTGAGCCCTTAACGCAGCCCAGAATCGTGCCCACTTCTCCTATAGGACAGCTCTATATCTTTTCTCCCTAAACCTCTTGTGGTCCTCCCTGACCCCCTGACCTCATGACCTTGCTTCCTATTTCAGTGAAAAAAAATGCACACAATCAGAAGGAAACTTCCACCGTCCTTACCACGTCTACCCCCCTGCCAGCATCTGTGCTTTCATACTCTTCTTTCTCCAGATCAGGGCTTCCCCGCCATATCCCTGTGGATTGGGACTGGCTAATTCTGTTGTGGTACACTGTCCTGTGTATTGTAGGATGTTTCGCAGCATCTCTAGCCTCTCCTTGCTAGATGCCAGTAGCATCCCCCCAACTCACCTAGTCCAGACAACCTAAAATGTCCCCCGGTGGGCAAAACCTTGGGGGCTATTTGGCAATGTCCGGAGACACATGTTTGTTATAACCGGGAGAGGGGTACTATAGGCATCTAGTGGGTAAAGGCCAGGGGTGCTGCCAAACACCCTACAGTGCACAGGACAGCCCCACAACAGAGAGTTCCCCAGCCTTAAATGTCCACAGTGTAAGGGTTGAGAAACCCTGCTCTAAATGAATTGTCTGCATTCCTGTCAAAACCCAACCCCTGAGCTGGTACACCAGATCTTGCCTGCTCTTGCCTACTCAAGGAACGCCAACAATTCCCCTCTTTCTCCTATATCATTATTTACCCCCTCGCTTTTGGATCATTTCGATCAGCACATGCTATAATTTCTCTCGTTATTAAAAAATAATCTCTTAGTTCCACTTTTACCTCTAGCTCCTTCCATTTCTCTGCTCTCCTTTATAGTGAAGTTCTTAGATCCCCTCCCCCCCCCCACCCCCTGCTATTGGCTCTTGCTCCCACTACTCCACCCAGATTCCTCTGATCCAGGTCAGCAGTGACTTCCACACTACTGCACAGAATAGTTCTTCCTCTTCATCTTATTTGATCTGTCAGCAGCATTTGAAATAGTCTTATCACTCCCTCCTTTTTGAAGCTCTTTGTTCTCTTGGCCTTTAGGGTGCCGCCCTCTTGTGTTGTTTGTTTCTAGTCTCTAGTGCTTACTCCTTCTCAGTCACCTTTGCTGAATCTTCATCCCTTTGACCTTTAAACATGGCTGTGCCTCAGGTCTTAGTCCTTGGACTTCTCTATCCATTCTCACCACCCTGGTGACCTCATTCAATCTAATCATGGCTTTAAATACCATTGATAACCTAGATTATTCCATATGTATATCTCTAGTCTAGAATTTTCTCCCCAACTCCAAACCTACATATTCAACATCTCCATTTAGATGTTTATTAGGCATCCAAACCTAGTACAACTGTATCTAAACTCCCGATCTCTACCCCCTAAATCTGCTCCCCCCTCTCTCTCTTCCTCATCTCACATAATGGCAGCTTCATCTTTCTAGTTATTTAGGCCTAAAACTTAGAACCATATTTGATTCTTCTCTTTTTCTTGCACCCCCAGTGTAATCTTAGTAGCAAATCTTATTGGCTCCAACTTTAAGATCTATCTAGAATCTGCTAGCTTTCTGTCATCTTCCCCGCTACCATTCTAATCAAAGCCACCATCACATTTTGCTTGGATCATTGCTACTGGCCTTAGATTGTGGCCTCCCAGCTTCTGCCCTTTTCTCCCTGCAGACTATTCTCTGCACAGTAGCCAGAGTGGCCCTTTAAAACCTGAATTAGATCTTGTCATTGCTTTGTTTGAAACCTTTCAATGGCTCCCCACCTTAACTAGAAGAAGCAGCCATAGCCTTACAGTGGCTTGCAAGGCCCTACATGATCTGACCTCCCGACCCATGATCTCTCTGATTATATATCCTATTCCTTTGCCTTTTCTTTTACTCCACTCCAGCCGCACTTGCCTGCTTGCTGCTCTTCAAACACAGTAGGCCCCTTCTGCCTCAGGGCCTTTGCACCTGCTGTTCACTCAGTTTTAAATACTCTTTCCCTAGACAACCCCATTGCCTGTTCTCTCACCTTGTTCAGATATTTACCCAAATATCTTCTCAGGGAGGCCTTTCCTGACTGCCCTATTTCAAATTGCTATTATCCTTTTCCACTCACCATTTCCTACTTAATGTTTGTCTGCAGCACTTAGCACCATCTACATTCTAGATATTTACTTATCTATTTTGTTGATTGCCCGTGCCATCCTCCACTAGAATGAAGGTTCCCTGAGGGCCTGGATTTGGTTTCACTTGCTGCTCTATTTCACAGAGCCTAATAGTTCCTAGCACATAGCTTAAGTGCTCAGTAAATATGTTTTATATTACATTTGTCAGCGTTGGGGGTGACTCAAGCCAGGGCAGTCAGTTGCAATCAGAGCTAATGCTGGGCTTTTGCTTGAATTCCTGAGAAGAAACATTTTCTTGTTCACCCTGGACTTGAACGTGAGATGATCCAGAGGCTGGAAGTTCTGCTGCCATCTTACTATTGCATTCTACCAGACAGGGCTCTTAGTTGCATACAACAGAACCCTCTTGTTCAAAATATTCACTTCATTTCTCTTCCCCTGTAGGATTTTTACATCATTGCCCCGCAGATAGGCTTGCCCAAGTGACTTGCTTTGGCTAGATATGTACCACTTCTAAGCAAAAGTATAATAGCCAGTGTGGTTCACTACTTCTGTTCTCCCCTTTTGCTATGAGAACAACAATGTCCTAGAGATAAGTTGGCCTGAGTTGCAGAAGGAAGGCAATGTGTTCACAGAACTGCAGCCCACCTGCATTGGCCATGGAATGGGAATGAAAAATAAACTCTTATTATTGTACTAAGATTTGGGATTGTTTGTTACCAAAGCATAGTATAATCTAAGCTGCTTCAACTCTCCCACTAGTTTAAGAAGAAAATGAGTTTATTAAAGGTTATTAGGTGGCTCACAGGATCTCTAAGCAGACATTGGTGACTCCAAAGCCAGGAATAATGTCCAAATCTCACTGTGGGACTGCACCTGCACAGATGTTCACAGCTGCCTCCTCTGAGTACAGATTTTAGCCACTGGAACCAGTGGTGGAGCCCAGAATCTCTACCACTGCTGTCCCAGAAAACTGGACACCTCTGCCACCAAGCTTGGCAGAAGATGGTTTTTGTTACCCTTCCACGTCTTCACATTGCCCTCTTCTGAATTGAAGTCGCTGGCAGAGCCTAGTTTACATGCTTTTGCTCTTGCTAGGAGAGAGGCTGGAAAAGCAAACTTTTTGTTTCTACACTGGGGAAGAAGGAGTCAAATGTAAGGAATTGCCAGGAGATAGGTAAGAGGTTCAGAAGTTAGTGAGTGACCATAAAGCATGAAAGACATCCACTACCTGCTTGAGGCCTGAGAATGGAGCCAACACCAAAGAATTGGAGCTGAGAAACAGAGCAGCTGAGTGCTCTCATTGAAGTCCTTGCCCAGGTCATGCTTAAGTATACCCATTGACTCTTCAGTTGTTTAAGGAATCCATTCTTAGCTTTGCCTAAGCCAGCTGAAATGGCTTTACTGACACTTGCAATAGACAGAGTCCTAATGATCTGTGGCAAAAAATGGCTGACAGTGGTGCCCCGGCTCGGGTACTTGAAAGTTTTGCTTGTTCTCCATTCCCAGAAAAGGGAGACAGGGCTGTTGGTCATGGGAATGGCCACTTCTGGTAAGACAGGGTTGTGGTTTCCTTGTCTCCTGGGGAGCCAGCAGTTCACAAAGACAGCAGGGCACTTGCTCCCATGTGGCACAGTAACCAGGGTAGGCAGATTATAGAGTGGGCAACACATTTGTGGCAGGTGCTGCTAGTTGCTTATCCAATATCCATCCTGCTTCTTTCCTACAGCACTAAAAGTAAGAACAAACACTTGTATAGTGCTTGCTATGTATTAGGGACTGTTCCAAGCTCTTTTCTCATATTAACTCATTTAATCCTCATAAGAACCCTGCGAAGAAAGATACTGTTATGCTTCATTTACAGGTGAGAAAACCGAGGCACAGAACAATTAGGTAACTTGACTAAGTCACACAGCTAGTAAATAAGGAACAGGGTTTTAAACCCAGGCCATCTGGCTCCATAGGCTGTGTATAGTCTCTGCACTACACTGTCTGATTTTGAATTGGTGATGCATCAGGCTAAAAACAGTGTGATTTCCCAGGCTCCCTTACAGCTAGAAGAGACTGCACGACAATTCTGGCCAATCAGATGTACGTAAATAGGTGGTCTTCCAAAACTATTTCTTTAAAAGGAGTTATACTCATCTGCTATACCCATTTTGCCCTCAGTTCTTCACTCTCGCCCCAGAACATGAGGTTGAGCATCACATCATTTTGTGATCACCATTTTGGGACCATGAGTTGACAGTTGTGTAGAAGAAAGCTACGTGGCTTGGCCAAAAGAAAGAAGGTGCCTAGATCCCAGCCCTAGATTTCCTACTTCCGGATTCCTTGTTATAGGTGAAAAATGAAACCTCTAGTTTTTAATGCTGCTGTTTAGTGGGAGTTTCAGTTCATGAGGGAAAATACACACCCTACTGATTCAGCATTTCCACATTTCTCACCTGTAACTATCTCCTGTACCATTTTTGACAATGTCTTTAATCTGTCCACCAGCTACTGAGAGATTGCCCTGTATTCCATTCTCTTGATTGAAGTTGTTTGTCGTCACATGTTTGCACTATATCTAGGAGCACAGTGTTGGGCAGTTTTTAAAAAAGCACAGTGTTGGGAGTTTTTAGAAAAGCATATGACATGGCTCCAGCTCAAGAAATTTGAAGAATATCAGTTAATCCAAAGGACTCATTTGTTCTAGGATGTTAATGGAAGGTAATGGCTTGATGTGGTCTTCCTAATGTAGGATGTTAATGGATTTTAATTTTGGCCTGTCTCCTCTCTCTTAAAGAAGAAACTGGAAAGAGGAGAAGTCAGATCGGAGAGGAGGGGCTGAGTGACATGCAAAAGCCTGTCTATTAGTAAAGCAGGCCTCCTTTCCAGACTAGCTATCTGTCATCTTCAAAATCACCTACAGTCACATTCAGTGAGACTAGATTTTATAGAGGTGGCCACTTGAGAAGCTGATCAGCTCAAAATACTTTGTCCACCCCTCTCTTATTTATTTGTCTTGAGATGCCCCTAGTTTCTAGTCACTCCCCTGAGAACCAGGTAACTGAACATGGAACAATTTGGCTGCTCCCCACTCCTATAGAGCCCCACTTAAAAGGCAGCATCTGACAAGAGCCAGTGCTAATTGGTGATGGAAATTAAGTGGGTTACTCCCTCTACTTCCACAGCACTTACTGTCTTATTTAGGTTTCTACATGAATTCAACTGTGCACACAGTAAGACTCACCTCTAAGCTGTTTTCCATGGTCTGATGGAAAGATTTCAAGAGTGGTGCAAGTGTTAAACCAAAATCATATTGTGTATTCTTATTAGTGATTTTAAATATTTGGGATCTTTTTGATACAATTAGGATATAGTCTGAAGGCTATGTACAATAATAAAACCAAAACCATTTAGTAGGTTGTTTAACTCAGTTAAAGGCTATCTACGGGCTAGCAGATTCCCTTTGCTAAATCCTTTTAGAATGCAGTGGGTTCTATTTTGTGCAGAATGAGCAGGCTACCATGACAACTGTCGGTGAATATTATTTCAATATTAGTCATACATTTCCAGTGTCTGCCTCTGGGCCCAACATTCAGTTTAGATCCTGGATGTACATCTATTCTTAATGGCTCCTGGACGTGTTTACAAAAAATAAAAACAAAACACAAGTGCAAATTGATTGTAGATCTTGTTTTTTCTTTCAGAAAGCTGATTTGGATATGAATTTATATTGTGTTTGCCTATAGATTTTACTAAATATATGCACTAGACCAGGGTTTTGAAAGTTCCCCTCGAGGTGTATAGTCCTTACATTAAAATTATTTGTGTGTTTTTTTTCATCCAACAGTATTAGAAGGAATCTTGTGGTTGCGTGTGACAGAAGATCCAACACAAAATCAGTTAGCAAAACCAGTTTCAAATGAGTCTTGTTTGAAAATTTCAAAGGTAAGATTTGATCCAGAGATTTATGATGGAGGACTTCAGCTCCATTTCCCCACACTGCTCTTGGTTTGCCCCTATTCATGTACCACTTTCATCTCTTGGACTGGCTCTTCTCATGAGCACTCTCCAGGAGCCCTAAGATTCACTCATATCGCCTGTCTCTAGCTACCCATCTCTAGCGCCCACCTCACTCTTTTTTACCAGGAGAAGAGGATATGCTGTCTTAGGCTTGAGTTATGTGCCCATTCCTGAACAATCACTGTCGCTTGGGAAGTGGGCTATGCTAATTGGCTTAAGCCAGTCAGGGCTCACACTTAGAGTGGGGGTGGTGTCAGTCCCAGGCAAACCAGACAGTTGAGAATAGGGAGAGGGTTGATTTCAAAAAAGAAAAGTGTGGTCCTATTACAAGGAGGTTAGGGAATTATTTGCTAGCCACCTGGTTAGGGAATAGAATGCTGGCCTAATAGTAATAATAAGCTAGCATTTTTTGAATACTATGAGCCAGGCACCATTCAAACTGCTTTACAGTTGTATTGGTTAGAGAATGTGTCTGCATGTAATAAGGTAAGTGAAATAGGGGCTTAACACAGAGAGGTTGGTTTTTATCACACATGATATGAAGGCAGGAAATAAGCAGCTTCACATCCATGTCTCAGGCTCATCCTCTTATGTTCCTGCATCATCTTTCTCAGTGTGAGACTATTTCCTAATGCTCACAAGAGGGCTGCTCCTCCTCCAGGCATCGTGTCTTGGTTCCAGGCAGAATAGGGGAAGGGCTTGTGCCAGTTGAGTCTTTTCCTTTTTACCAGGAAAATAGCTTTTCTGGAAGCCTTAGCCAGGAGATTTCTACTTATATCTCAACGACCAGAACTGTGTCAGTCACATGAGCACCCTTAACTGCAAGGAAGCCTGACAAGTCAGGTTTTATTGGTTAAGCACATTGCCACTTAGAACAAAACTGGGGTTTAATTGGTAAGGAAGAAAGGGAGAATGGATGTTGGTTAGGCAACTATCAGTGGTTGTGTACTAATTCATCTATTCCTTGTATCAACTTGATGTGGTTGGTACTATTATTATCCTGGTTTTATAGATGAAGAAACAGGCACAGAGAGGTAATGTAATTTGCCCAAGCTCACACACAGCTGTTATGTAATGGTTAGAACATGAACCCAAGCAAGCTAACTCAAGAACCTAGTTCTACTAATATTAGCTCCGAGATATATCCTAACCCACAGGCCAGGGGTTTCTTCTCTGGGATGTGTATCCACTCAGGAAATGCAGGCCTCTCCTAAAAATGGTACCTAATATTTGCTTAGCACTTTATAGTTTATGAAGAAATTTCCACTTAAATTTTTCCCTTTAAATATTATCCCCATTTTAAAAATGAGGAAACTGAGGTTCAGAGGAGTTCTGTAAGTTGCCTCAGTTCCCTAGGTTGTAAGTGACAAAGCTGATATCTCTTTGAAATTACAAAAACTTACTCCTGTTTCCCTTTCTTAATCTTCCTACTCTTCTATGTACAGAAGACTTCATTTCTAATTTTCTTAAAGGACAATATTTTGCTCTAGGCCCTATATTAACTTCATAACCTTCTCAGGAAGACCAGTTCAGAAAAACCTTGGATCTCTCACCAACTTGTTTTCATAGTGTTCATTTCACGTAGCCCCACCAGCAGGAACATGGTATATCAGCAGGACTTATGTTTAGCAGTGAGTAATAGAGATCTAAAAAGGGAGGTGAGTTTTATCTCATATAATATAAAATCTAGAGCTTCATTCAGAAAATGTGTCAGTTACAAATGTTAATAGCTCTTGTTGACCTGTTAAAGAGTCCTTAAACATATAGAAATTTCTTGTCATTAGTTACATCAGATTAATTTATATTACTTTTCTTTATAACTGCTTTGTAAATAGGGCTTTTCACTGAGTAAGAATGACAGTCCATCTCACTGGTGTAAATTAGTAAAGTTTCACTATATTACTGAGATAGCTCAGTTTGCTTATAATTTTTTTTTCATTCTTTCCAAATATTTGAAATATTTAGCTTATGGCATTGCTTTATTTATATATCCCAGCATTCTTTTGTTTTGGTGACATTAGTGAGTAGAGAGAAGGGTAAGAACATTTAATGGACCAGATAAATCAAGTGAGATCTGGGTAGGCATGGACATATGATTGAAAGTTAACCTGCTTCCTCTGTTTGTTTAGTTGTTTGGCCCAACTCTTGTGGCCTTTATGTTTTATGTATGAAGTTTACCATGCTTTAATATACATTGTATTTATAGAATAGAATTGGGTTACCTCGATATAATGGAATGAATACTGGCCACTGAGTCACAAGACTGTGACCTTGGGGAGGCCACCTCACTTCTCTCTAACCAGAGGTTGGTTTCTTCTCCTTTAAAATGGAGATCTCTGAAGGCCTTTCTGAATAAGTCCAAAGGATCAGAGTATCTTACCATGTCACAGGCTCACCTGTTACAGGGCTCTGGGCTGAGGACCTCATGATGATCTTGCAACACAACTCTACCATCTGTGCCTACATCAGTTTTGCCCAATTCCCAGTGCTATGACATGAGAGGGAGTTGTATAAATGTATATTCTTCATTTTACTTTTGTCTTGGAATGGCAGATTGTAGCTCCTACAGAAGGAAAATAAGAAATAAGGAATTACCATTGCTCTGCCATTGACTCCAGCGCTAGATGTCAAACTGAAATACATGCAAAACACAAGCACATACAAGATAAAGGAACAGATTGTGGCAATATTTAAAAATATCACAGCTCTCTAAATAAGAAGCAGTTCTGATAAGCCTATTTGGAATTCATGCAAAACACTCATAACTCTGAAAATCTGAATTATACATTACCAAGGTAAATTATTTCTATGCAGTAACTCTAGGTAAAGGTATAGGCAGATTGTATGATAATTTCAGTGTCCTTTGGTTTACAGATACACCTCTCTGTTCGGCTTCCTACTTTGCAGATTGCTTCTTTGTTAGCCTCCTTGTCTGCTCCTTCCTCTTCTCATTCTCTTTACTGGCTCTATTCCCCAGCGTCTGCTTTTGCCCCTATATAGCCTTCTTATCCTACAAGCTCTCCCTGGCTATTTTATCTTCTCTAATCACTTCAGCTATTGTTGGTAACCTGATGACCTCCTTAATCTGCCTCTTCAGACCTGATTTATTTCCTGGGCTCTAAACCCAGGCTTCTACTGGCAGCAGGACATTTCAGCAGTGAGGTCGCACAGGCACTCACGTTTAGCACACACCCAACAGAACTTTCCTTTCTTCACTATAAACTTGCTTGTCCCCCGTTGTGTCAACTCTCATACCCTTCAATACCCTACTGCAGTTAATGGCATCACCTCCTAGACTGTAAATTACAAGAAGGCAGGGAGAGTGTCTATCTTGTCCGCTTAGCACCTAGCACAGTGCCTGGCCCATGGTAGATACTCAGTAAATATTGTTGAATAAATGATGACTCCATCTATTCTTCCAAACTAGCAACCTTGAAATCCTCCTAGATACCTCTGTCTCCTTCCCTCCCCATGCTCAGTCTGAGACCTGTGTGGTTTATTACATAAAACTCTTTTATATTCGGCCCCTCCCTCCTCTCTGTCCCCACTGCCATGGCTTTAATTCAACCCTTACCATCTATCTCCTGGATTATTGCAGGAGCCTCCTCATTGGTCTTCCTGTTGCCAGCTTTTCCCCAATTCATCACTGTTTGACCCCCAGAGTGATCTTCTACAGCCTGAGTTTAATCAGATTACCTCCAGGTTCCTCTTGATTTAAACAGAGTTTGCAGTCTGGCAGCCTCAAACTGAATCCATGCAGTCTATACAGTATTTTGAAAAAATAAAAATTGACTGCATTTTATTGATTCTAAGGTGCACATTTTTTCACATTTTAGCATCTCTGATATTGGGATGTGTCTCAAAATTGACAAAGTGTGTCATAGTTTGGTGGTGGTTTTCTTTCTTACTGATACATAAAATAATGATGCATCCTGTAATCAATGGCTTAAATTTGCTGAAATACACTCATGCTAACATTTAAAAATAAAGAGATCGTACACAAAAGTATGTTCAGCTTCTCTTGGAAAATTACATTAGGCAGCACTGGGCCAGGATTTCTGGATGGCAGCCTAAGATAGAGCTACCAGTAAGTAGCAGCTGCTACATTTAGACAAAAGCTCCCTACCGTGTCTCATAGTTTCCACCCATGCTACTTTATTCATTTATATTATCTGCCCCAGCATTAAGCATTTGAAAGTACAATCCCTGGCTGATAGGTTAAAGTCCAAAGTCTTTGTTGTGATTTATAAGAGCACTCACAGTTGATACTAACCTGCCTATCCCAGGTTAATGTCCCTTCTCTCTATACATCCTCTGTCTCCCAATCTCAGGAAACATTACTCAAATATGAAATGCTCCCATGCTCCCTGGAATGCCTTTTTCCACCTTTTATGCTATATGAAACATTTCCTGCCTTTCCCTGGCAAAGCTAATTTCTTTCTGGACTCCAATAGAACGTAGGCGTATCTCTGTGCCTACACCTCCTGTCTTGAAATTACTTGTGTGTATGCCTGTGTCCCTCATTACACTGTGAACCTGGTAAGGGAATGCATCATAATTTAGTCACCATTGTCTCCCTGCCTCGCAGCTGGAACATGCTCAGCAAGAATCTGCTGAGTAAAGAATGGATGGGCTGTACCTTCTGACTAGGATCTCTGTGTTTTTCAGTTTGCCCATGGGTAGAAAATGAAATGAAAAGTCAGTGGGAAGGGCGAGTGTTCTTAGTGCTCTGAGATTACAGTAGGAGATACTGCTTCTGGCTGTGATTTAGGAAGGCACTTGGCAATCAAGGTCAGCTTATGGGAACTCTTAATATCTACAGATCCAAGGGCACTAAAACTAGCTTTGTGAAGTTTTTAAAATATTTTTAAATTATTCTACAATGCAATTGACTTGTTGTTTTGTAGTACATGTGAATTTTACTATATGAATAGATTAGTATAACCACCACCATAATCAGAACACAGAACATGCCCCAAAAAACTCTTCCTACTGGCCCGGTGCAGTGGCTCAGGCCTGTAATCCTAGCACTCTGGGAGGCCGAGGCAGGAGGATCACTTCGGTTTAGGAGTTTGAGACCAGCCTGAGCAAAAGTGAGATCCCAGAGACCCTATATCTAAAAGTAACTCCTCCTGCTAGACCTTTGTAGTCACTCCCCACCCTTATCCATATTCCCCTGGCAACCACCAATCAATTCTCCATCACTGCAGTTTTGTCTTTTTGAGAATATCATGTAAATGTCCATAACCTTTTAAGCCTGGCTACTTTCACTCAGCATAATGCCTTTGAGACCCATCCCAGGGTGTGTGTATCAACAGTCTATTCCTTTTTATTGCTAAGTAGTAGTATTTCACTGTATGGACGTCCCCCAGTTTGTGTATGCATTTACCCATTGAAGGACATTTGGGCTGTTTTCAGAATTTGACCATATGAACCTGTATACAGGTTTTTGTGTAAATAGAAAATTTCATTTCTCTATAATAACTTCCTAGGAGTAGGATTGTGGTGATATGGTAAGTGTACATTCAACTTTATAAGAAACTACCAAACTCTTTTTCAGAGTGGCTGTTACCACTTTGCATTCCTGCCAGCAAAGTATTAGAGTTCTAGTTACTTCACATTCTAGCCAGCAATTATTGTTAGTATTTAAAAAAAATTTTAACCATAGTAATAGGTATATAGTGGTATCTCACTGTGGTTGGAATTTGAATTTCTGCTTTCCTGAATACAGTCTGGGGAAACTGGAGAGAATAAAAAGGTAAACTCGATGCCAGTCAACGGTACTTCAAACTTTGATCCCTTTCCTCAATCCACCTTCTACTATTTACTTTTCAGAGTTCTCATGTTACTTACTTGTTGCTGTTTAACAGATTACCAAAAAATGTAGCACCTCAAAGCAACACACATTTATAATCTTACAGTTTCTGTGGGACAAGGCAGGAACCTGGGCATGGCATACCTGGGCCTTCTACTTCAGGATCTGTGTTAAATTAGTGCAATCAGTGTGTTCGCTGGGCTGCAGTCATCTGAAGGTTTGCTTGGGGAGGGATTGGCTGTTAAGCTCACGTGGTTGTTGGCAGGATTTAGTTTCTTATGGTCTCTTTGGCTGAGGGTTCCCTGTTGGCTTTTGGTCAGAGATCGCCCCTCTTCCTTTGCCATGTGGGACTCTCCAACATGGCAGCTTACTTGGAAGCATGTAAGCTTTGAAGGCAATAGAGAGAGTCTGCTACCAAAACAGAAGGTCACGGTCTTTTATAACGTAGTTATAGAAGTGGCATCCCAACACCATTGTCATATATTATTGATTAGAAGCAAGTCACTAAATCCAGCCCACTCTGAAGAGGGGGGGATTACACAAGGGTGTGAATTGACCAGGCGGTGGGATCATCTGGGACATTTTAGAATCTGCCTGCCACAGTCCTCAAACAGCTGCTTCATGGATCCTATCCAGGTTTTATAGCTTCTTCCCATGGGAGAGACAGGGTGGAGTGCATAGAATCGTAGAATGTCCTTATGTCTTACCCTGACCAGAACCCTCTGTGAAGCTTTTTGATCTGATTTATGAACATTCAGGGTTAATTTGATGAATTTTGGTATTTTGGGGTTGTTTTTTGTTTGTTTGTTTTTATTTGTTTTTTTAACGCAAGCCATCTAGGACCAAGCTAGGGTTAGATTAAGCAGTGGTCAAGATTAAAATTCTTGTATCTATTAATCTATTTATTAAGTCACCACCATGGAAAGCTCAAATTTGTATCTAGGATGGCGCCTTTTCAAAGCTGAACTTCCATACCTTAAAACATGACAGCTATTTCAGCCTGTTATTGTGGCTGCTGACCAGGTGACTCCAACAGACACATCTGGCAAACACTGACCTTTATGAATTCCTTCCATCTGATAGTGACTCATAACCCACTTTTGATTTCTTTTAATGACTTCTTAATGACTTGCCAAATCTGGCCGTTCTTTTCTCCTACTTAATGTGATTTTTCAACACGCAGAACTCACCCTTGAAAATATGCTTGATCCTTTCTCTTTATTTGAATGTAGTGGCATTCCTTTCCTCTCTTCAAAAGAGAGCAGGCCCTTTAAATCAGAGTTCTTTGAATTTTTTGATCACGAACCCCTCACAGTAAAAGTTTTTTGAGAATGGACCAGGAATATTAATTTATTCACAACTAATATTACTGAACTCATCTATTATTGTGTACATGATCAAATATACATGGAAATAGAAAAGTTAACAAGAATAAGAAAATAGGCCAAGTGCAGTGGCTCATGCCTGCAATCCTAGCACTCTGGGAGGCCGAGGCAAGAGGATTGCTTGAGGTGAGGAGTTCGAGACCAGCCTAAGCAAGAGCGAGACCCCGTCTCTACTAAAAATAAAAAGAAATTAGCCGAACAACTAAAAAATATACATAAAAAATTAGCCGGGCATGGTGGCGCATGCCTGTACTCCCAGCTACTTGGGAGGCTGAGGCAGGAGGATCGCTTGAGCCCAGGAGTTTGAGGTTGCTGTGAGCTAGGCTGATGCCAGGGCACTCACTCTAGCCTGGGCAACAAAGTGAGACTCTGTCTCAAAAAAAAAAAAAAAAAGAAAAGAAAAGAAAATAGATAAAAATACAAGTTCTAAGGTTTTATTTTTTGCTTTCCAACATCTGTTGTTTATCTGCTATGGAACATCTACCCCAATTTTGGAGACTACTAGGGGTTAAGTGGTGATTGGGTGTGGTTGCCTACCATTGACCCCAGCATCAGAAGGCTAACTCAGAGTGGCCAGAGCCGGGAGGCCAGCCCTGGCAGAGTGTCCCCACCTTGGTGCTATGGGGCATTGAGGTATCAGGGGCCAGAGTAGACAGACACCTTAGGTATCCACCACCAAACAGATCTGCACACGTCGCTGTTTTGTCAGTCTCCTCCCCAATCCAGCTGCGTTGCCTATATTCTAGCATACTCCTTAGGGTGTGTCATGATCAATAATGAGAGAGCAGCTTATTAGAATTACTTTGCCTTGGCAGAAATTGGAACTGTGGCCAGCTTCAGGAAGCTTGGGAAATAGGAGAGGTTGCCTGCAATGCCCTCTCTCTCCCTTGTGAGGTAGGCAGCTTTCTCCATTCTCCTCTGTCTTTCCATAGTTTGCTACTACCCTGAACTAACCAGGGGTCCTGCTTTGGGTTCCCTCAGAAGCAGAGCCTGAGACAAGCATTTGAGAGCAAGAAGTTAATTTGGAAAGTAAAGGTGAAGCCGGTAGGGGAGTGGGGAAGTGAGAAAGGAAGGGGAGGCAGCCAAGAAAGAGTAAGTTTAGCCTGCAGAGATGGAGAGGGCTGCCGTTTTTCACTCTTAACAGCTGAGTACCTTCTCTACTGGCTCCAGGTCTAACTGCAGCATTAGCATTAGGAAGGCAGTGCATTCTGGTTTTTAGTTCCTCTCTCCCATTTCACATCCTTGGTAAGTACCGTAGAATATGCATCTATATGAGAACACCCTCTTCTCTCCCCTCCTCTTTGCTGCTGGCTCAATTGTCAGGTCTCAGCCTGGGCATCACTTCTTCTAGAAAGCTTCCTCTCACCCCACTTTGTGGGATAGGGCGCTTTCTCTGGTTCCCATAGTGTTCTCCACCTGTTTTATTAGCGATTGTATCATACTGTATTGCTTTTGTTTCTTCCTGTAATAGATATTTATTATGTGCCTGGCACTGTTATAGATACCTGGAGTGTATATTCCAATAGGGGAGACATATTTTTTAACTTGTAATTTTATTATAGTTTCTTATTTACCTATGTATTTGTCCCACCCAATCATGTGTATTTTGTTCACCATTTGTGTCCCTGTCCCTCAGCACAGTGCCTGCCACATGGGAGGTGCTCAGTTTGATTAACTGAATGGAAGAGCACAAAGATGATTTGGTGTTGCCATGGCCTTTTCTGGGGGGCACCTGACCACTCACCTTTCCTATTGGCTGTTTTCATATGATGTGCCTCTGAGAGAGAAACTGACCAACCTTGACTGTTGGGGGTATAAATCTGCTCACGAGTAGGTTTAAACTGTTAACAGTACTTTGGCCATTGTTTTGTCTTTTTTCAGGCTGGGAGAACACATCCCAGCTCAGCTGCAGGAAAGCCAGAGAGTATCTGGGAAGAGGCTGAAACCTGTATGTGCAAACACACCAAGGCAGTATAGTGTAATGATTTTATTTTATTATTATTATTATTTTTTTTTTTTTTGAGACAGAGTCTCGCTTGTTGCTCAGGCTAGAGTGAGTGCCATGGCGTCAGCCTAGCTCACAGCAACCTCAAACTCCTGGGCTCAAGCAATCCTGCTGCCTCAGCCTCCCGAGTAGCTGGGACTACAGGCATGCGCCACCATGCCCGGCTAATTTTATATATATATTAGTTGGCCAATTAATTTCTTTCTATTTATAGTAGAGACAGGGTCTCGCTCTTGCTCAGGCTGGTTTCGAACTCCTGACCTCGAGCAATCCGCCCGCCTCAGCCTCCCAGAGAGCTAGGATTACAGGCGTGAGCCACCGCGCCCGGCTAATAGTGTAATGATTTTAAGCAGGAGTTCTAGAGCCAAAGTGCCTGAGTTCAAATACTAGTTATGCCAACTGGGATTTGCTGTTTGATTTTGGGCTGAGGTTCCTAATGTGTGAGTAGGGATAATATCAACATATACCTCATAGGATGGTGTGGGGATTAAGTAAGATTAACACATATAAAATGAATAAGTGCCTAGAACATGGTAAGTGCTCAGTGTTATTATCATTATTGTGATTTATTTACTTACATCAGTGTTGGTTCATTTAACAATTGAAGGCTGGCTGTAGGACTTCTTGTGGTGCTCAAAGTAACGTTTCAGTGTTCTTTCTACAATAGAAGAATACAATGAAGTTGTTCCTTTCGAGAAAATTCTAAGTTTTAAACAAATCACATAAAGGGCACAGCCAATCCAGTTCATGGTCCAGAGGCTGACCATTAAAATAACCACTTAAATCACAAGTTCTTTCCCTCCTCTCCTTTCTTTCTGTGACTAAACAAATATTTGGTGAGTACCTCTTTTGCATTTGGTGCTGGGGATGCCAAAACAAATGAAATGGGTCCTTTCCCGTTAGGAATTCACATGTAAAAGGGAAAATTACAGCATACTTTGGGAAGCTCTATAATTAAACACACACTTGGCTTTGAGAGCCAAAAGACAGAGTGACTAATTACCCTTTGGTGATTCAGGAAAGGCTTCACACAGGGGAGGTGACATTGGAACAACTGTATGTAGACATAGCCATCATTTAATCACCGTGGATTGAATAGGCATTTGGCGGGGAAACCAGCCATGTAGCTACATTGTCCACTATTTTTTCAGGAGCCCGGGTAATTCTGCTATCACTTACAATGTGTGTGGCAGCCTCATCAGGTCCTAATCTTGGTGTACCCACCATGGGAACCTAAACCCTTGTATTGCCTCTCAACGAGGCCCTTTGATAATATTTAATATACTAATAGGAGGACTGAAGCCCAAAGCGGCCTTTCCAGTTATTTTTAAAGTGACTCCATCAGATTAAATAGCAAACTAGGTAACCACTGTACTAGATCTCCTGTGGCTCTCAAATGCAGGAAGGAATTGGGCTAAAGAGCAGCTTGGATGGGGTTATGAAATAATTATGGCTGGAGGCCTTTAAATCCCAGTGAGTGATGCCTAAGGACGGTAAGCTTGAAAACGCATATGCTGTGTGACCAGCTAGGAAGGGTTTGGGGGTGGGGATTGCTGGTGGCGCACGAGACTATGGGGATAAGACCACCTCTGGAGTGCCTCGAAAGGTGGCAGAGCTGGGGTGTTCATTACTGACACCTGCACTTTGAGTTTTCAAGTATGTGCTCCCCCAAACTCAGCAGGTCCATTTTCCTTTTCCTTCCTGCTCATGAAGGGAGGTGAATCTCCCTTTCTCAGATAGGTTCTCCAGCAAAGAGCTCATGGAAGAGCTGGTGGGATACAAATGTCATATGAATTCGTTTGCAGCACTGCACCCAATGGATGCTCCCTTAAATGTTTTGTTTTCCCACTTTTCTTAATTCGACCCAGGTTACTGTGCTGTTTTCTAAAAATCATGATCAGTTTACCGAAAGAATACTTTTTTGCCCTTATTTACTGAAATTTCTCTTTTCTACTTTGTACTGAAGGCAGATTATTTATTGCAAATAGCCGCCTGGCCCTGCCTATACAGAGCCTGGTCCCCTTGGAAGCAGTCATGTGACCGCTGACTTTGCAGCCCATTACTTGAGCACATCCCTCTATCTCCAGTCCTGGAGCAGAGCAGGGCTGGGACAGACAGCTGCGGCTCACAGGGCCAGCGCAGCCTCTCCCTGATCCGATCCGTGGCTCTGGGCTCGCTTTCCAGGCTGAAAGGCAAAGCAGCTTGGCCCTGTTCTAGTTATTTCTTTTTCTTGGTGGATGTGCGTGCATATGTTTATTTGTTTACTTATTTAAACAAAGCTCTCCGTGCAGAGATGTGAGCTACGTGTGTGTGTGTGTGTGTGTGTGTGTGTGTGTGTGTGTATGTGTGTGTGAGGGGTGCTCCAGAGAAAGCTGGAATTTTACCTCTCTTCTTTCCGACTTCAGCATTCCTTCACAGAGAAGGGTTTTTTTTTTCCATCTTTGTTTCTTTTGAAACACCTGGGGTGAGGAAAAACCTCTGCATTGGCCAAGCAGAAGAAACAGGTAATATGTTTGTTTATTCTTAGGCATTTTGGGCAAGCAGAATTCTACCTCCTAAGCAAATATTGTGTGGCAACGAACAGGAAATGTGCACTCCTTGGAGTCTATTTTATTGCTTTGCAATTTCTAGGAATGATTTTTCTCAGAGATGCTGATTGTAAATCAGTTGTCATCAGTTTGAAAAGGTGTACAGATGACTTGGCAATCTGAAGGGTTGCGGCCTATTTCCTATGAACTCAATATTTGGAAAAACTCTATGGCCACTTGGGTGAGAGTTAGAAAATGACAGCAGGGATACTTTGAGAAACCCTTCTAGGTCTCTCATGGGTTATTCCCCAAACTCCACTGCATGACTTCATGTTTCGAAGTTATATTTCCCCTGACCTCTTGTAATCGTAAAGGACCACAGGCTTTTCATCTATCTGTAATTCCTTGTAATGTTTCCTTGTAATGTTTAAGAATTCTCTTTAGTGGTCTAGGTCTTACACAGACTGATCCTGAAGCCAAGGTGTAACCAGCCTTTTAGTGGACAGACATATTTGTTCTTTAATGACCAAACAGAGCGAGTCTTTAGTTCTGCTGCTAATCCGCTGTGTTAGGGAGTACAATATTTAATTTCTGAACCTCAGTTTTTTCATCTGTAATATGGGGGTGATGATACTACCTTGAAAGTTTGCTGTGATGATTGACTGAAATAATAGAAATATAAATCACCTATGGTGCTGAGTAAATAGTAGTTCCTTAATAAACAGTAGTCATTTTAGCCATTATTATGATTATTATTAATGGTATAGCCTTCTTTCAGATCTTAGAGTTCTTGATGGGGTGGAGGAAAAGGAGCCCATTTCTTTGTGAGTCTTCAATTATCCCAGAATCTATAGACACCCAAGGGGTTTAGTTTCTAGGAAGCCCAAGACAAAGTGTTCTGAAGAAAGAAATTTGAGCAAACACCGTGGATACTCACCCGTGCATGGCTTCTCCTGACTCATCAGCTATGAAGAGTTGCTCTTTGTTCAAGCCAGTTTTCCCCCATCACTGAGCTCCTCATTAAGTCTTCAGTGCAAGTCAGTGAGGTATGCATTATTCTTCATGTTTTTCTATATGAGAAAACTGAGGTACAGAGTAATTCATGACTAGCTGACAATCTAGACCCTGGCTGTCTGACTTCTAAAGCCAAAGCCCCACTGGGCCAACATTAGGCAGTCAGGAACAACAGTTGTTCTTGAGATGCTTTACCTCAAAGGGGTCCCTTGCTAGGCATTTTGGGAAACAGCAGTCAGCTGTCTCTTAGATATTTACATGCACATTAACATATTGAAGGCTCTGAGAAGTCATGCAGTAAAGAAACCTGTTTAAACCCTATGTCTCCTGTATTTATCTGATGATGGGACTTTTTTTTTCTTGCTTTATTCCTAGAATCATAAACCACACAGAACTACTCTTCCACAAACACACTTTAACAACCTAGCACCAGGCTAAGCTGCATCCTGACTACAATTCTGTCTGATGTACCAGCAGACACCTTCAGATACCTTCTGGTAGGCAGTAGAGTTTCTTCCCTTTTCTTATCCTTTCATCTGATGCAGGAAGAATCACCAGCTCATGCTTAAAGACCTCCCCTATTCATGGAACACCTCAAACGCAAGCAAATGCTACAGTGTTCTACTGGAAAGGTTGTAGTGGGAGGGACCTCACTAGTGTGGTCTGCCAGGGACTCCTCTCCCCCACCTCTTATTTATATTTAGGCCACAGACATCAGGCTATAAAACCTCTATTTCAATGAATAACAAAGAGAATTCAGTAGGGTGAGTCTGATAAGGTATCTGTCCTCCACGCTAGTGTCTACACAGTCCAAGGGGGGAAAGAATTAGTCCTGTCTATTGAACTCCCATGGTGGTGGTGGTGGTGACGGGTTGGAGAGGTTGGTGCCAATTGAATGACTATGGGTTCCAGATTTGAATTCCTCAGAGCCAGAGATAGAGTAGGAATTTCTCATAAAAGCCGTCATCTCTAGGAAAAGCTGAGTTTCTAGCACAAGAAGCTACACAACTGACATCTAGAATGCCAGAGGTAGAATCACGGTCAGGGGGGCTGAGCTAAAGTGTGGGAGTTGGATAGAGATGCACTTTGAAATACTGTTAAGAATGAATAAGAACAGTGTGGGAAGCTAAGCTAGCACTTGGAGGGTGCTTAGTGGCAGAGGTTAGGTTGACTCCAAGGGTCAGTCTTTTCTTCTTCGCCTGTATTTTCAGCATTGGAAATGAAGAATGGTTAGCATGAAGAGAACTGAAAAATATAAGTTCTCCCTCCTCAATCCCCACCCTCGACACACACACACACACACACACACACACACACACACACTTAGTATAAACCTTTTACCAGAAGGCTCCTTTTGCAGATTATAAGTGAGTGCCCATGATGAGTCATTATTTTATGTTTACTCTTTAAAACCATCCTTGGTAAGGGTTGGAAGGGGCAGCAGCACTGAGCGAATTTCAAGCTGTTTTTTGCCAAGATCCACCCCAGTGGTTCCTGTCACTGACTAGGGCACCTGTGGCCTTGCGGACCCTGCAGAAGCCCCCATCTCTTGAGCAGAGAACCCCTGCGAGGCTGCAGGGAATCGCTCCTTCAGAGACTTCCTTCGTGCACTAAGTGCTTTTCTAACGCTGGTGGAAAGCAGGAAATGGAAGAAGCTTAGATTTTACTACGTAATGGAAAATCCAAAAATCATTTTTATCAGCTTTACGGGCAATCAGAGGTGTCCTCAAAGGCATGCTTACTGCTTACAAAACTCACTTCCCCCTGTGCCTTGAAGTCTAGGTTGGGCAGCATGTGGGAGGGGTAAGTGGCACTTTGCCCTAACCAGCTCATGTTTGGTGAGAATTAAAGAGAACTGACTTTTTTTTTTTGACCTATTGCTTGAGAGAGAAAAACAGTTTAAAAATAATTAGTGAATAATGTAAAAATTACAATAGGCAATTTTTAATGGATAACCAAAAAATTCTATAACAATTATTATTCCCATCATAAATTTAAAATTTTCTTTAAAAATGGATGTATAAGCACTACCCATTTTCTGGTTTAATAAAAAGATTTTGTATAATCAAGTAGCACATATCTGTGCACAAAGTGATGGACTAATGACTTTTAGCAATTAATTTTATAAAGGACTCTGGCTTAGAAATATTTATTCTTTTATTTATTCATTCATTTGGCATTATCAAACACCTGCAACGTGAAAAGCACCGTGTAGATACCAGCAATTCAAGGGTGTATTTAGAAAGTTACCCATGGAGCTAACAGTCTAACAGAAATATATGCAAGTTTGATGCTTTTTAGTTCTTAGTGAATCTTTTATATGGAATTTTGTGTGTTGTGAAATGAATTAACTGAGAGGTGGCTGAGAACCAAATGCCTTTGGAGAGACATTGCTTTTTTTCTTTCTGGAAGAAGAAAATCGAGATTGAAATGTACCTATCAGTCCAATCAGTTTCTGTGGCCCACTCAATGCCTAATTCTTATACCGTGTTTCCCCAAAAATAAGACAGGGTCTTATATTTGTTTTTCCTTTAGAAGATGCCCTAGGGCTTATTTTCAGGGGATGTGTTAGTTTCCCCTCAAAGCCTCAGCTTGGAGGAGCACGCATAGGATGGCCGGGACCTGACAGGGGAGCCGACCTTGTTGGTGGGGCTGCCCACACCTTTCTGGTCACCTCTGGGATAGCAGCTGTCACCATGGGGCAGATGAGAAGGGCTGCTCGTCTTCTTTACCGCTCCTTGAGGAAATGCATGGGTTGTGCAGATGCGCTGCGTAGCCACGCCCATCACTAGGTCTTATTTTTGGGGTAGGGTTTATATTGTGCAAATGCTTAGAAATCCTGCTAGGGTTCATTTTATGGGTAGGTCTTATTTTCGGGGAAACACGGTATATTCATAAAAAGGGGTGGAAAAATTAGCATAAGGATGGAGCGAAGCCCAGGGGAGGGAGATATGGCTACTTTTGGAGAGCCACATTTCTCAAACTGAGATGTGGGAACTGCCTGCATCAAAGTTCCCTGAAGGGTGCGCTTTAAATGCAGATTCCCAGGCCTCCAGACTTTTTGAATCTGAGTATTGGCATTAAAAGCCTGGGAATCTGCATTCCCCCAGCAAGTCTCGGGAGTACTCAAGTCAGAGAGCACTGATCTAGGCACTTGGGGAATGTTGCCAGGACTAGATAAATTACTTCAAAGGGTGATGAAGGAACCAGCAGCTGCGTTCTCATAGGCACTGCAGATGACCTTTGAGAAACCGAGATGGGGCAATAGTGTCCCAGTTTCAAAACCAAGAAAAGAATAGGTACTAGAAGGTACAGACTTGTAGGCCTGACATGACCTCTAGAAAAATTCGACTTGAAATAGATGGAGTAAAGCATTTCTAGGAAAATGTCATCATTACTAGGCATCATCATGGGTTTGCTATAACATCGTCTTTATCAGACATTGTTAAATTTTGCTGCATGTTAGAATATGGGAAGCTTTTAAAGAAAAGTCTTGATGCCCAGTCCCCACCCAATACCAATTACATCAACATCTCTGGGGGTGGGATCAGGGCATGAGTATCTTTTAAATTCCCAAAGATTCTGACTTAATGAGGTTCAGGCTCAGTATTGGGAATTTTAAAAGCTCCCTAGGTGATTCTAATATGCAACAAAGTTTGACAACCACAGGTCTCTGTGATATTAGGCAAGTTGCTTAATTTCCTTGTACTTTGTGGAAATACTAGGTAATTTTGAAGATCTCTCCCACCTTTAAATTCCTATGATTCTGTCATAAAAAATCATGCCAAACTGATTTCCTTCCTCCCTGCCTTCCTTTCTTCCTTCCTTTTCTACCCATCTTTCCTTTCTTCCCTCCTTTTCTCCCCATCCTTCTCCTCTTCCTTCTCCTCTTTTTCTTCTTTTGCTGGGATTGGCTGGAATGTCAAGGTATCAAGATATATATCATAATTGTATTAAAATATTTAGTAAAATTTCCCAGGATGTCTCACAGATAAATAATATGATAGTTATTATTGGTAAATTTACCACCTAAGTGAACAGATATGCTCAGAGTATGAATGTAATGGAGAATGATTTGGAGTGGAATGCCGCAAGGCTTGTTCAACCCTTGAACCTAACCTTGTTAACATTTTTGATCCATGATGTAGGCAAGAAAGACACGAAAGAAATGCTTATCAAATTTGGAAATAACCCAAAGTTAAGGAGAGTTAATAAATTCAATACATAAAAGAATCGGGCCCAGCTCTGATCAGAAAATCTGTTTAGTAAGGTTATTATTGTTTTAAAAATATTCCCATAGTTCAAATATTTTTCTCATTTTAGTTTTCCCTTTCTTTAGTTGAGTTGAAATTTTGAAGCCTTTAGTGTAGTACTAACAGAAAAAGACATGCCAGTTGTTCTCTGACTTTGTTTCTATTAAGAAATGTATATATATTGGATCAGACTGAGTTGGAACATCACAAAATGAAGGAACCATCACTCCAAAAAGCAATGAGGCAGTATGCTACAGGAAGGAATTTTGTTGAAAACTCCCATCAAGTGATTTTGGAAGTCAGCAAACTCATCAGAAGGCCTACTGAGCAAGAGGGTAGACTTCCGAGGGTCCACAGCAATGCCTGGAGAGCTTGTTAAAAAGGGCACTCTTACAGATTATGATTCCTAAATTTTAGGGGAGGTCTTCAGCCTACTTTTTTTTTTTAACAAGTGCCCCCAACTGATTTTGATAAATATTGTCAAATAATTCACTTTTAATTTTGGCATAGTTGTTTAAATATATTGTTTTTTGTCTCATAGTCAGCCTCTAATTCTGTTTTCAAAAGCCCAGATAGATTGAATTAGTTTGAGCTTAAAACCAAAACAGTTAATTATGTTAGTTTCTCCATATCCCATTCCATGTGTTTTAATTAGAAAATCGTATATTCTTACATTTCAATTTTTCTTTTCATTTTTAATGCTTTATTTTATATAGAGTTTGATCTGACCTAGACATGAGGAAACTATAATTTATGTCTAGCAGAAAAACATTCTATAGCTGCTCTGTAGCTGCTGCTGTGTTTTGGAAAATAAACCAGGATTAGATTATGTCTGATCCCTTTCCACATCACATGATGAACAGCGATTCAGAAGAAGCATAAAATGCATCCTGCTGAGCAGCCCCTTAGCTACCATGTTGTTAACTGTGGGTTTCCTTCCTTCTCTCCTGTGTGTTCCTCATTAGTATCTGTGACTGAAGGCGATCAGCTAAGAGAGGTTCCTCGCAGCATAAAGGGAGGGACTTCTCACACTCTCTTGGAATCGGAAGTTGAATTTATGAACATACGATCTAGAAAGAAGTCATGGGTTGTGGCACTTCCTCAACGAAAAACAAGAGATCTGGGACAGGTCAGTACTGAGAACGTGCCTATGTTTATGAATGAAAAGGGGCGAGTGAGCCCGATTCACCCTTTCTCATTTGCTCCCACAGTCCTCGAGCTGCCCTGTTTGATTTAGCACAAGGCATCATCACTTGAACTGAAGTTAAACCATTGGGGGAGCATGGGAAACTACCTTTAGGAAGATGTAGCTTTGAGTTTATGGTGTCCTATAAAGTATTATCTAAGAGATATTTTATGTTTGATTTAATTTCAGTTGAAAATGTACCAATATAAAATCTCAATTTAAAACTCAGTGGCAGGGAACAAGAAAGATACTGTAATTTATATCTGTTTCTTCAATACTCTTATAAGTAGTTATATGTATACTTGTGTGACATTTAGTAGCATCATTGAATTTTTATTAGATTTTATCATGGAGTGATTACATTATTTTTATATTTATTCAATACAGAACTTCATGAGATTTGCCTCATGTTTTTAAAATGTTCTAGGGAGAATCGGGGAAATGCTAGATCATATGTTTCCCAAAAAAGTATATTATTTCTGAATAGATGACATGCATCCCTCTACCACCATAGAATTAGGAGCTTAAATATTTCCTGTGTTTATTTTGTATTGTAGTTCTTTTCATGGATACTGGAATCCATGTAGTTGAAATGAACTTGAGTGTTTAAGGGACATAACCTTGAACAAGCGAATTAAAATAAAAACAGATAAGCTGAAACAATTATATGAATAATTTGCTCTTAAACTTCATTTCTTTGTTATCTAGGTTATAGATAATTTTCCCAATTTCTATTCCACACCTTGGTTTTGGAAGTTTACTCAGGCATAAGGTGGAAAGTTTAGGATGCAGAGTATTCTATACTAATTAGTGTTGGATGTTTTCCTTTGGGAATCGAATGTTCTCCTCCCAGCTGACTTGTGCTGATGATTTAGCAAACTAATCTCTGAAAGTAGGAAGGGACATGGGAGGTGTGCTAACGCTTTCAAATCTTTAAGTGCATTGTGAAATAAATCTTTCAAAAGCTCCAACTGAACTAATTCCACAGTAGTAATTTATTAGCAGAGAGTAAGGAGAATAATTGTCTATTTTATATCTAGCATTATCCACAGTTCTTTATATTTAGCCAAATTTCTTAGGTTAAAAAAAAAGGCCAACTTGTAAAAGCAAATTCTCTCTTTTTGAAATACTTTTCAACTTTTAAAATGTTACATGCAAATGGAAATATTAGCTTAGATTTTTGGATTGCTTTTCCTTTCAAATATCCCTAATTTACTGAGGTGAAATTGCCATAACATAAAGTTAACCATTGTAAAGTGAACAACCCAAGTAGCATTTGGTACATTTACAATGTTGTGCAACCACATCCCTTATCTTGTTCCAAAATATTGCTGTCACTCCAAAGTAAAACTCCTTATCTAACAAGCAATTTCTCCCTATTTCCCTCTCCCCTCAGCGACCCCCACAGCCACTAATCTGCATTCTGTCTCTATGGATTATCTATATGGATTATGGATTATCTGAACATTTAAATGGAACCACAGGCCAGGAGCAGTGGCTCACACCTTTAATCCTAGCACTCTGGGAGGCCGAGGCGGGAGGATTGCTTGAGGTCAGGAGTTGGAGACCAGCCTCAGTAAGGGTGAGACCCCGTCTCTACTGAAAAAATAGAAAGAAATTAGCCGGGCATGGTGATACACGCCTGTAGTCCCAGCAAGACTCTGTCTCAAAAAAAAAAAAAAAAAAAGGAATCATACATTATGTTACCTTTTTTGTCTTTGTCCATGTTGTAGCATGTATCGGCACCTCATTCCTTTTTATTGCTGAATAATATTCCATTGTATGAATATGCAACATTGTATTTATCCGCTCATCAACTGATGGATATTTGGGGTGTTTCAACTCTTTGACTAATATGAACAATGCTGCTATGAATATGTATTTTTAGTTCTCTTGGGTATATATACCTAGGAGTTGAATTGCTGGGTAATATGGTTGCTTTATGTTTAACATTTTGAGAAATTTCCAAAGTGTTTTCCCAAGTGACTGCACCATGCTACATTCCTACCAGCAATGCATGAGGATTTGAATTTTTCCTCATCTTTGGCAGCACTTGTTATTGTCTGTCCTTTTGATTATAGTCATCCTAGTGAGTATGAAGGGGGGTATCTTATTGTGGTTTTAATTTGTATTTCTTTAATAACTAATGATATTGAGCATCTTTTTATGTGTTTATTGTCTGTTTGTATATCTTTGGAGAAATGTCTATTTGGAGCATTCACCCATTTAAATTATTTACTTTTATATTATTTTGTTAAGAGTTCTTTATATATTCTGGAGACAAATTCCTTATTAAATATATGATTTGCAAATATTTTCTCCCATTCAGTGGATTGTCTTCAACACTTTCTTGTTGGTATTCTTTGAAGTACAAAATTTTTATTTTTGATGAAGTCCAGTTTTTATTTTTTATTTTTTTTATTTTTTTTGAGACAGAGTCTCACTCTGTTGCCTGGGCTAGAGTGCTGTGCCGTTGCCTAGCTCACAGCAACCTCAAACTCCTGGGCTCAAGCAATCCTTCTGCCTCAGCATCCCCAGTAGCTGGGACTACAGGCATGTGCCACCATGCCCAGCTAATTTTATATATATATATATATATATATATATATATATATGTTTTTTTAGTTGTCCAGATAATTTCTTTCTATTTTTAGTAGAGACAGGGTCTCACTCTTGCTCAGGCTGGTCTCCAACTCCTGAGCTAAAATAATCCGCCCACCTCGGCCTCCAGTTTATTTTTTCTTTGGTTGCTTGTGCTTTTGGTGTCATATCTAAGAATCCATTGCCAAATCCAAAAAGATTTATGCTCATGTTTTAAGAGTTTTTGTAGTTTTAGCTCTAACATTTAGGTTTTTGATCCATTTTGAGTTAATTTTCACATTTGATGTGAGGTAGGGGTACAGATTCATTCTTTGCATGTGGATATCCAGTTGTCCCAGCACTTTTTGTTGAAAAGACAACCGTTTCCCCATTGAATGGTCTTGTTACTCTTGTCAAAATTCAATTGACAGTAAATGTGAGGGTTTATTTCTGGACTCTCTATTAATATTCCATTGATCTATATTCCTTTCTTACCCTAGTACCACAGTGTCTGGATTACTATAGCTTCTGTAGAAAGTTCTGAAATTGAGAAGTATGAGTCCTTCAACTTTGTTTCTCTTTTTCAGGATTGTTTCGGCTATTCTGGGTCCCTTACATTTCCATATGAATTTTAGAATGAATTTGTCAGTTTCTCAAAAGAAGCCAGCTAGAATGTTGATGGGGATTGTATTGAATTCATAGACTAATTTGGGGAATATTGCCATCTTAATGATTAAATCATCTCATCCATGAACACAGGATATCTTTCCATTTATTTAGGTCTTTTTAAATTTCTTTCACCAATGTTTTATCATGTTCATAGTATAAGTTTTACAATTCTTTTGTTAAATTTAACCTAAGTATTTTATTCTTTTGATGCTATTGTAAATGGAATTTTCTTATTTCATTTTTGGATTATTCATTGCAAGTATATAAAAAATTGAATTTTGTATATTGATCTCATTTCCCAAAACCTTGCCGAACTCATTTATTATCTCTAATAGATTTTTAGTAGATTCCTTAGGAATTTTTATTTACAAATCATGTCATCTACAAATAGAGGTAGTTTTACTTCTTCCTTTCCAATGCATTTTATTTCATTTTCTTGCCTCAATTACAATGTTAAATAGAAATGTTAGAGTAGACATCCTTGTTTTTCTGATCTAAAAGGGGAAAAGCAGTCCTTTTCCTCAGTAAGTATGCTATTATCTATGGCTTTTTTGTAGATGCTCTTTAGCTCTTTATCAGATTGAAGAAGTTTACTCCTATTCCTAGTTTGTTGCTTTCTTTCTTTTTTTATTACAAAATGGTGTTTAATTTTCTCAACTGCTTTTTATGCATGTATTGATATGATCATGTGGTTTTTGTCCTTTATGATATGGCATAGTATATTGATTGAATTTCAGATGTTAAACCAACTTTGTATTCTTAGGATAAATCCCACTTGGTTGTGGTATATAATGCTTTTTATGTCTTGCTGGATTCAGTTTGGTAGTATTTTATAGAGCAATTTTGCATCTATATTTATAAGAGATATCGGTCTATAGTTTTCTTATGTTTTTGTCTGATTTTGGTATCAGAGTAATACTGGCCTCATAGAATGAGTTAGATAGTGTTCTCTTCCATTCTTTGGAAGAGTTTGGGAATCACTGATATTAATTCCTCTTTAAATGTTTGGTGGAATTCATCAGTGAAGCTATCTGGAATATAGGATTTACTTTGTGGGTAGTTTTTAAATTCTTTATTCTATCTATCTCTTTACTTGTTATAGATCTATTCAGGTTGTCTGTTTCTTCTTGAGTCATTTTTGGTAGTTTGTGTCCTTTGAGGAATTTTTACATTTCATCTAAGTTATCTAATTTGTTATCATATACTTGTTCAGAGTATTCCCTTATATTCTTTTTATTCTGCCATTATTACTTGTTGAATATATCAATCAAGGTTTATTATGATTTCATAATATAAATCTGCTGAAAGCTGATGTAGTGGTGTTTACTTACATTTATCCATAACATTTTTCTCTCATTCAGAAACTTTAGAAAACATAGAAAAGCATTTGGAAATAATTATTATAGTAATACTCCATTCCACTACTCAGAGATAATGACAACATTCTGATAATTTCTTTCAAGTTTTTTTTGGTATAGTATAGATTTTTGATCATCCTCAGTATTAGTTTTTTGTAGCCTCACTTTTAGCACTAAAATATTATTATATAAACATTTATCAAGTTGTTAGAATGCTTTGTAAATATCATTTTGGTGGATAGGCCATAATATACTTAATTATTCTTCTAATATTGGACCTTTTTATACTAATATAAATAACACTTTGAAGTATTTCTTTGTGGAAAGCCTTTTCCTTATTTTGGATTATTCCTACATGCAAGTGATTAGATATGAAATTACTGTGTCAAGGGCTATGAATAATTTGAAAGCTCTTGATAGGAAATAATAGCTATTATTTCCTGATTACTAACTGTATTCCAAAGAGTGTTCAACATATTCTACATATGTTTTATTTAATCCTTTCAATAAACTTGAGTAAGTGTTATTATTCCTGTTTGTACAGTTGAAGCAGCTCATGCTCAGCAATGTAAGTACTTGTTAAGCTTATATAGCTTACAACTGCCAGAATTGGGATTTGAACCCAAGCAGTTCTGACTACAAAGTGTTTTTTGCTGTCAACCATTAATTACACCCTTTTATGCTGCTTCCTAATTTTACTGCCTTCAGAAATTAGCTTTAATTAAATTTACTTACATAAAGTACCTTTTATTTGCATTGTGCTCTGATAGTTGGCCAGGCCCTTTCACATACATTTGGTCTTCATAGCCTTGTGAAGGGTTGTTCTCAATTTGCAGAAAAGGAAACTGAGGCTTTGAGTGGCAAAGTGATTTGCTCAAGAGCACACAGCTAGTAAGTGGCAGGGCCGAGGCTAGTGCTTGATTCCCATTTCTAGTACTTTGACTAAGGGTATTTTTTTCCTGCTTGGTCATTCAGCCCCACCACAGTATGCTGCCTCTTTATCATGACAGTTTTGAGAAAGAGTAGCCTACATATAAAATTGAGGCTGCCCCCCTTTTTGTGGACCACCCACCTTTCATGTAGAGAAGTAACATCGATTTTGTATTAACATTGTTATTGGTATTATTTTACTTCTTTTGTGATATGCAACAGGTAAGAGAATATTAATAATAGCTATCATTTATTGAGTGCCTACTACATTCATTACTTCTCACCAAAACTCTTGGAGGAAGCTTTGATTAGTCTCCTTTCATGGATGAGGAAACTGAGTCTTAGATTAAAGGACTGTCCACAGTTACACACTAGTTCATGGTTAAGCCCGAATTGAAACGGGATCTGACAGATTCCAAAGTTCATGCCCCTCTGATATGCTAACCTGACTTGGAGAATTAGAATTTATCCACATAGAAGAAGTTAACATTGCAATTTCATTTTCCTGAATTTCACTTTATACTTTAAATTTTATGTTGATGGGTTTTCTCTATCAATGTTAATAATAATTAATAATTAATAATCTATTGCTGTTTTTTCCCCATGGAGCACATTGAGGAAACCGATATATTTTCTTTTATTTCTTCCCTTGAGGCCACTTAGAAATGCATTTGTTTAATTTCTCTAAGTGCTAAGGAGCTGACAAGGCTATATTTTGTTGGCTTAAGATATGACAAATAGAAAATTTCTCTAATGGGGATTGTTCTTTTCAAAAGTACATGTTCTTTATTTTTATTTAAAAATTAAATACTAAATAGCAAACCAAATATTTCTCCAATTCTTGGTAAAACATCTAGTTACTTTAGTTGTTTAAAAATCTAACAATGAAGCCATTCACAACTGCTTGATAGACTCCCCCACACACTCCCATCCCCACGTCCCCCACGCCCCTCCCATATTTAAGTCCTTTACAGAGATGTATATTTTAATTTGGGACCTTCATGGAAAATAATGAATGACATCAGTTCCTTCATGTTTGGTGTTCCCTAAATAAATTTTCTCAAAGTTTAGAGGGCCCCGTCCCATTCTTCCTGTTATTGGTTCTTGAAGGGATCTCAGTTACAGTTGCCATCAAGCAGTCTGCATTGGCATTGTGGGGTGTAGCAGAAATCACTGTGAGCTGGGACTTCCTCCATTTACCTCCTCACTAAAATGCAGATATCAGATGAGATGCTCTTTTTTTTTTTTTTTTTTTTTTTTTTTTTTTTTTTTTTGAGACAGAGTCTCACTCTGTTGCCCAGGCTAGAGTGCTGTGATGTCAGCCTAGCTCACAGCAACCTCAGACTCCTGGGCTCAAGCCATCCTCCTGCCTCAGCCTCCCGAGTAGCTGGGACTACAGACAAGCACCACCATGCCTGGCTAATTCTTTTATTTTTATATATGTGTGTGTGTGTATATATATATATATATATATATATGTTGGGTTTTTTTAGTTGTCTAGCTAATTTCTTCTATTTTTTTAGTAGAGATGAGGTCTTGCTCTTGCTCAGGCTGGTCTTGAACCCCTGAGCTCAAATGATCGATCCTCCCACCTCAGCCTCCCAGAGTGTTAGGATTATAGGCGTGAGCCATCACGCCCAGCCCAGTACTTTTCTTTTTAAAAGGAGACCACTGACTTCATCTGAAATTATGATCCCTCTCAATAACAATTCTTAGTTATATGTTCACTTTTTGATATGATAATGTGTTGGCCTGGAGGTTCATATAGAATTGGTCCTACTAACACATTTATTTCCTGTGTGAAATAGGCAAAAAACCCACCCCAGCAACCTTTTAATTCTTTACCAACTAAATGCATCTTCATCTATTTCTTTATTTGCTGTGTGATTAATCTACCTTTGCTTTAAAATTTGCAAGTATTTTGAGTCTCTGACAGGGGCAGGGGCTGTTTAGATATTCATTCTAGCTAGAATCATGAGCGTTTGAAGGCAGAAAATATTGCTTAAAGGATGTGGAGTTCTGCCTCTCTATTTAAATGATTTTTACCAGCTTCTAGCCTATACTAGGCAATTCACAAAGAAGCCAGCTTTATAGTTGGATCATATTAATTGTTATAAAATCCTGTTACAGAGAGGTATTTCAACTCGATGTAAGAAAAGGCAACACCTCAGCCCCAATTGCCAGTTATTTCCCATAATCAGAATGCTTTTCTTATATGATTATGGCTTTATATTGCATTGGCTTTTTAGCAGCTGCAAAAGACAAAAATTAAATGCTGATTGTATTTGACCTTGCACGAATGAATTTGGCAATATAACCCAGATTAGTAATTAATAACAAGGGAGACATAAAAGAAAATTGCAGTCAAGATATTTAATTTTTTTTCCTAATTGAGGATTAAAGGTCATTATTAAATTATTGAGTAGAACATATTTCCTATGAGCAAATATTTTAATAATTTAAAATGATATTAATACTTTTATATAGCAAAATTTCTTCTACATACTTAAGAATATAACAGTTTTTAAAAATTGCTATGTTCATAATAATTCTTTTAGAAAATTGGCAAAAAATACTATGGTAGGGAGGTCACAATTACTTATAAGTTATTGTTCTCTTGGTCTGAGTGCTTTACTAATTTGGCCTATTATTTTGGTATTCTATAGAATAAGCTTCACATTTTCCTGAATTAGTGGTATAGCCAAGGATTACAACTCTTATGGAACCTTTCATAAAATGGCTTTATGTAATCTTTGTGTTGTTCTGTTGTCCTGTTGAATAAAATAGAGCTTTAAATGAGGCACTTAAAAATCTTAATCCTAATAAGTGCAGTAGGAGTGAGTTAGAAAATCACTGTTTTGCAACCACTATAGAAATAATTGATTTAAGCAAAAATCATCAATGGCTGTTTTGGAGAACAGAACATGTACACAGTCTCACAGCATGTTCCTGCAAATTGTTTATTAATTATAAAGAGCAAAGAAGCACTTCTACAGAAGAGAATTTCATATGAATACCACCTTAACCAAGTGATCCAAGTTAACATCATTCGTAATGAGACGAATTAACATTATGTGCCTCCTGATGTACATAATGCACTGAGAAAGACACATCACTTCTGCCAAGATATATAACCTGAACCTAATCATGAGTAAATAGCAGACAGATCCAAACTGAGGGATATTTTACAAACAACTGGCTTATACACTTTGAAAATTCCAGTGTCATTAAAAAGAAAGAAAGGCAGAGAAATTATTTTAGAATAAAGGAGACTGAAGAAATAATGATGATATGTATAGAGAGAAAACATTAACATTAACAACTGTACTATTCTTACGATTTTTTCATACATTTGAAAATATTTCAAAATCAAAAGTAAAAAAAAAAAAATTCCTAATCCTGTGCAAGCTAAGTTTATCAAGTTTGTGGTGGTTGCAATTTAGGCTTATGTCCTTTGTTGGTACCATTTTTTAGCCCTTCCTTGTTTTTGCTGTCCACTAACTTCTTCATTCATTAAAGATTCTCCACCGAGTCACAGCATCCTCCTGACTATCTTCACTGTCCACATGAATAACTCTTGATCTCCTAAACTCCAGCAACCCCCTCCTCTACTCAACTTCAGCTGCTTACTCCCATTTCCTGGCCCTGTGGTCACCTGGAACAGCTCCATCTCTGAAATCTTCATGATTATCATGCTACTCTCTGATCGCTTGGTCTTCATTGAAACCTCTGAGCCTTCTCAGGTGTCTACCTCCCAGCCCCCTCTTGTCTTCACTTTCTTCCCCATCCATCTTTGCTCATCTTCTATTGGCTATCATTTGAACCAGTTAACAGATCATCCACAGTAATCACATTTTTGGCTATTTAAAGGAAAAGTAATAAGGTGAAATGTTTAATGTTCCCCAACCAACTGCTAGCAGCCTTTGACTACAATTCCTTGTTGGGAAAGCCAATGATATTAGTGACTTGACTTGTATTTTTCTACAGGGATGATTCCAGCTTATTTATTATTTTTGAGTAGGCTTTAGAATTTGTTTTCTTAGTCCAGAAGTTTCTGGTTTGAGTGTTGAGTTTTACACATCATATTATGTCCTTGAATGGTTATTTTCAGCTTTGCTATGTGCAATAACTGGTGGGCTGCAGCTGTGGCATTAAAAAAATAGATGAATGAATTAGAGTATTTGATAACTGTAAAAGATCTTAGCAATCACATAATCCAAAATTCTTATTGTGTAGATGAGAAACTAAGGACCTGAGGGGTTAAGTGATTTGCCTAAGGTTACACAGCTGGCACCTGGTTGAATCAGGACCAAAATGGAAGTCTCCTGATTACAAATTCAGAACTTATTTTTATTAGCCAATGTGTATGGTGTTGGTGGGTGGAAGAGTGAGTTAATAAAAGTCATAGAAATGACCTGAAATTCTTGCTCTTCTCTAACTGGAAGGCCAGAGGTTTTTCAGAATGATAAAATTATAATCTCTTTTATCACTTGGGGAAAGTGATAGTTTTGTTTAAAAAGTCATCATTTGGCGACTGGGCTTCATGCTTTACTCGCATTTCCCTCTCATTTAAGAAAAATGCTTTTCAGGAACAAGGACTCTGTGTTGTGGCCTTGCTCTGCAGAGATGCCAGAGTTTGTAGGTGACTGACTGAGCTTCGTAAGATCTTTGCATTACTTTCTACCCTAGAAGCAGGCTTGGTGACTATCTCATGTCCATTGAGCTTGTGCTTCAAGCTGTTTTTCCAAGAAGGTTAGAAGTCTCCCTGGGATAGCCACACTCTTTAGCAGATGGCAGATATAGAGTATGTGTAAACAAAAATAACAATCATGAAAGCTGTGGTCCCAGGCCAGAGTTTAGCCATAACCTGTTCTCATCATGCTTTGAACAGCTGAGGTAATAGATACTTCTCCTTGCTTAAAGCCTTTTGCCACTAATGGATTCGTTCTCTTTCCAGTTCATTTGAATTCATTTTAATCAGCTCCATCACACTTGTGCCTTTGTCTCTTCCTGACTGGATTCCAGGCCCCTTAAAGGTACATTAAATATTCACTCATCCCGGTGCTTCCTTGGGAGGCCTCTGCCGGCATAATTTCAAAAGCAGAGCATCTTTAAATGCCTTATCCTTCTGAATGTGAAACTTCTTGTTTAAAGAACTGTCACTGGGCACTGGTGTGTGTCTGTAGTCCCAGCTACTTGGGAGGATCACTTGAGCCCAGGACTTTGTGACCAGCCTGGGCAACATAGCAAGACATTGTCTCACCAAACAAACAAACAAAACACAACTATCTGTCAAAGAAACTCTTATTTAAAAAACAAAAACAAACCAAATATAAAAACTACCAGCCAGCATGAAGAGGAACATAAGACACAAAGTCTTTTTTTTTTTTTTTTGAGACAGAGTTTTGCTCTGTTGCCCGAGCTAGAGTGCAGTGGTATCATCATAGCTCATTGTAACCTCCAACACTCCTGGACTAAAGCCTCCTCCTGCCTCAGCCTCCTGAGTAGCTGGGACCACAGGCAAGTGCCAGGATGCCCGGCTAATTTTTCTATTCTTAGTAGAGACAGGATCTCCCTCTTGCTCAGGCTGGTCTTGAACTCCTGAGCTCAAGTGATACTCCCACCTCAGCCTCTTAGAGTGCTGGGATTAGAGGCATGAGCCATGTGCCCGGCCACAAAGTCTTAACTAGTCAGTAATTTCATTCATTCATTCATTCATTCAGTCAACCAATATTTATTGAGCACCTACTATGTTCCAGGGACTGTTCCAAACTCAAGGGATACAGCAACTAACCCAACAGACCAAAATCTCAGCCTTTATGGAGATTGCTATCTAGTGGGAGGAGACAGACAATGACAAGAAAAATATATATCAATACTATATCAGATGATGATATGTGCTATGGAGAAAACCTAAGGAAGGAGATAGGCAATGGGGAGAGGGGTATCATGTAAAAAAGGGTAATCAGAAAAGGCCTCACTGAGAAGTGATGCCTGAGCAAAGACTGCAGACTCTAAAGGAGTGAACCCGGTACATCCTGGCTCTTCTTGCTCTAAGCTTTTGGGTTCTGAGATGGTAGCCTGGTTGTCCACAGTAGTTTGTGAAATTTCTAATGGAATGTTATGTAATTAGGAAGTCTTTGGGACACTAGGATTTGTTAGTCTGGAGAGAGACAATTTTTTAAAAAGTATCTGTCATTTATTGTTTCCTATTAATATATTCCAGGCAGTGTGCAATCAATATATTACTAATACCTATGTCAACACATTACTAATACATTAGTATGTATTATTACAACAGCTCTAGATGGTATTCATTATTCACTAAACAAATGTCCATTGCTAGGCCTTGCCCTTAGATGCAGCAGTGCACAAAATGAAGTTTCTATTCTCATGCAGCTCAGCTAATAGGGACAGATAGATAATAAACACATAAACATATGACTGTATAGGATGTCAGATGGTAAAAAGTGCTGTGGAGAACAACAGAACTGGTAAGGGGAGAGGGAATGTGAAGTGGGGAAGGTGTGGGAGAGAGCTACTTACTATTCTATATACTGTCTCTTTTTTTATGGCTGATTCCAGATGCCATGCTGGGTTTAGATATAGCATAATGGTTATGAGCCCAGGTTCTAGAATCACAGAAATCTGGATTTGACTCCACATTTCCCCATGATGAGTGATGTAACCCGAAACAAGTTACTGCTGAGCCTCAGTTTCCTTATCTGTAAAATAAGGATAATGACACTTCATAGGATGGTTAGGAGGATTAAATCAAATTAGATCAAATTAGATGATCCACATAAAGCACCAAGCACAATGCCTGGCACAAAGCAGATGCTCTGAATCTATTGTTTGTCTTACTAACTCCCTACATGGATATTTAATTTCTTGCAAAATACCATGATAATGATCTCCACCAGAGAAAAGAGCCTATTAAAAAACAAAGCAAGGCAAAAAACAGCTTGGCACTGGAGAAACCACCTGTGCTGGGCACAGAAAATTGGCCAGATAACTTATTAAACCTGTGCTGTTGCTTCCTTCTAGAAGCAAAAATAAAAGGCCTTTAGGATATGCGTGGCAACAGCTTTTATTTATTTATTTATTTTCTGCACGGAATTAATGTGACAGGGAAGACAAGCCGTGTTACATGGTGAAGCAGCAAGACCAGAAGCAAATCTAAGCTGTCCGACAAGTTCAGAACTGAACGACACAGATCTTCAGCTCTCTGAGCAGGGTTGGGGGTTTTGGAGCCAGTGACCCCTCCGGGTAGGGTCTATCATACCTGAGCTCTACCCTTTGCTATTTTGGAGGTTTCTCCTCCAGGGGAGGGTCCTTAGCTGGCTAGTGTCTTGCAGGGGGTGGGTGGGCACATAGGAATTAGGTGAGGTTTTGGAGGTGTGATGTTGGCATGCTCAACCCTGCCCTGCCAGTCTCCTTGCCTCTTCTGGAGAGGTTTCTGCAGGAACTGTATGCCCAAGGGACAACAGCAGGATGTGGATCATAGGCCAACTTATCAACCGCCACACAACTAATCAAAAGGCCAATGTAGAACTCTAGCGTGGGCCTGAGTTGGAACACCTAGGAAGTTGGAGGCTTGAGGTCTAAGCAGGACCTATTTTTCCCACCCTCCTGAGACTAGCTCATCAGGCAGGGTTCAGTCAGGAGGCAGAAACCACAGAGCGATTTGAACAGAGAGAAGGGAATGTAAAGCATTGTTAAGTAGATATCCAGGTGTTACTAGGTAACTGAACGGAAACTCTAAGGTCTGTAGAGGTAGCAACTACAAGAAAGTTACTACCCCTAGGGCTGAGAGAACAATGGGAAAAGATTGGATTTATTCCAATTTAGGGATGTAGAGGAGGGTCTGCAGAGCTGAAACTCAGACCTTTGAGAAGTGGTGCTTCTCAGCTGGTGCTAATGTCCCAGGGGCTGTCATGAGGCCGGTTTTGCAAAGGCTAGGTAAGCTGCAAGCTGCATCCAACTGCTGCTGCAGAGGGTGAAGAGCGGTTGCTAGGTTACACTATTAGAAACAGGAAGGAGTATGTCCCTTGTCCCTCTTCTGACCCTATTGGCAGAGCCTAACAGGGGGCAACTGGCAAAGCTGAAATGGGGTCTGCAGAGCCCCAGCCTCAGCCCCACTGAGTGACTGGAGAAGGGTGGGGTGAGAGCTGAGACACAATAGCTTAATTAGTGGCATGCACGCTCAGGTACAGGAGTGCAAGCATAGACAGAGATGGCTGATTCCCAAGTGGGGCTGGGGTGGGAGCAGTTCCGCTTCCTGACTTTGGAATAGAAGAGGAAGTGCAAGACAGGGAACTGAGCACGGCTGCATACCCTCCGAGGCCCAGTATCCATGTGTAATCGAGCATAATGAACATATTGTGCACTCACCAAACAAAACAGCAGCTCCTCCCTTGGAGAGTCGGGTGGGGATCCTAGCAAGGGACTCCACAGAAGCAAGGCAGAGATGGGAGAGGGGGCTTAGCTTGCCTCTTTCCCCATGTTGGGGAGGAGTAGAAGTGGCAACACATGTAAAGTGTCTGGCTAGTGCCAGGCACATAGTAGGCATTCAATAAATGGTGCTATTATCATTCAAAGGGAGGAAAGATACAAATAGATTAGGGAATGAAGTAACTGGCTATCATGGGAGCGAGAGGATCTGAGTCCATACTAGGTAAGTGACTTTGAGCAACATGCTTGCTTCTCTGAACTCAAAGTTTCCTTATGTGTAACACGGAGATGATAATACTTGTGGGGACTGAAGTAGACCCTTAACATATGGTAGTTATTTTGTTCTATTATTTATTATAGAAGAAATGAGGAGCTTATTTATTATTGATGTTGCTAATACTAAATAGAAGAGACTTTAATGATCATTTATTCCACTACATCATTGTGCAGATAAAGAAACTGAGGCACCGAAGAATGTCAATAGCTCTATGGAGGTTAAGAGCCTGGGCTGTGGAGTCAGTGAGACCTGGGTTCAAATCCTCCCTGTCCATTTCCACCTACTGGCTAAGTGAACTTAAGTCAGTCCGTCGTCTCTCTCAGCTTCATGATGTTGTGAAGACTGTAGGAACTAATACATTGGCTGGCCCTTACGAAGTGCTCAGTAAATAGCACTGGACCAGCACTGTTGTGCTTAGTGAATATGAGAACCCCTGAGGTGAGAGGATTGGTTCATCATGACAGTGACTCACACAAAACAGTCCTTTCTGGTGAGCCTAGGCTCTCCATAATGATATGGTGAGAACAGTTGAGATTTCAGCCATGGCACTACCATTTGTCTGCCTGGCAATATTGAACAAGTCACTCTGTTCTTCTCCCCATGATTTTTCCCTATAAAGATTGTGACACTTGACCTTAAGTCTATTTCCCAGGGTTTTCTGAAAGCTGAATAATGAAGCAAGAGTCCCTGGAACCCAAGAGCCTTAGAGAAGCTCATAAATAAACCTCAGATGGGCTTCCCTAGCTTCCCTAGGTCCTGGCCTATACCACAGCAGTACTAAGTCAAGGGATACTAGGACTGGAGGCTGAATCCCTGCTTTCAGAACTCAAATTGTTCTTGTTATAGCCAACTCTTAATTTTTATGTGCCAACTGGGAAAAATGATAGTGTGAATAAAAGGAACCAGCTGGTGTTGATTGCTCTTTACTCTCAAACTTGAAGAGGCACAAGAGACTAAATTTTAAATCTCATTATCTCTCACCTGATCTCTTTCTTCAATACTGTGAAGCTACAGGATGGTTCAAAGGCCACTAGCCCCAGAAGAAAGACAGCCTGCCTAGCTGGTCCACAAGACAATAGTTATAGTTGCCATCTGCTTAGCATGTGCTCTACACTAGGCATTGGGCTAATCTGTTGCTTCCAGTTGTAGTGAGTTACTGCATGGTGTGCACCCACCACAGGCACACATTCCCTTTCCTAGCAATGGACAGCCAGGCTGCGTTGGTACCAAATTCCCTATTGCCACAAAGAAAAAAATTGCATTCCTGTATGTCTCTTTTATGGACTGTGTGAAAATTGCTTCGTGGTATATAGTGAAGAATGGAATTGCTACTTCATAGAGCACATGTAGATTTAATATGTCTAGGCAGTGCCAAAGGTATATGTTGTTATTATCCCCATTTTACAGATGAGGAGACTGAGGCTTTGAGAGTTTTAGTACTTCCCTAAAGTCATATATTGTCTATGAATGTTAGCAGACCTGAGATTCAAATTCAGACAGTCTTACCCCGAAACTTCTACTCCTAATGGCTATGCCATCATTATTCTCTGAGTGTTTGAAACTCAAGGGCATTTTATAAAAAGCATACAGGTCAACCTCATTGTTTGGAGTTTTTATATTCTTATTACCTAGGAATCTAGGAAGACTGTTTTTTGTTTGTTTGTTTTTGTGAAATACCTATTTCCCTCCAAGAGCTACATACCATGTTTTCCTCTGACTTTTATGTCCTATGTATCAACAGTGTTAAAAGCTGTATTGATCATCCAGAAGTGGTACCGAGGTTACAGAGCTCGACTGATGGCAAGGCTACAGTATGCCCTCACTGTCTTCCAGTCCATCGAATATGCTGACGAACAAAGCCAAATGCAGGTCTGTTTTGCAAGCTTGTCTTCTTTTGGTAAAAGGCTTCCCTTTACCCGCTCTTATTGAACGAGTGAAAGTTTGGGTCCATTTTAAGCTGAGGAACCTTGGAGAAAGGCTTTAATAGAGGATATAGTGACATTGTCTTGGAACTAGCTATTGAGAGAGAGTGGAGGGAGGAGACTTGGGAGGAGGATGGTGTTTTCAGTTTTTTTTTTTTTTTTTTTTGGAGCTCATTCATACCAAATGTTTTCAGTTTTGAAGTTCACATTTTTAAGAGGGTTGCCTGATGTCTAGTTAACTAATAAAAATAGCCTTATTCTATTTTGGGATATATGCCCTAATATGAGGTAAAGTTTTTACTTTATGAAGGAAAGAATACTTTAAGGAGTTAAAAAATGGAAGAATCTCTTGAGAACAAACCTATGGAAGTTCTCGAAGAAAATATATGTGGGTGAGGAAGGCCTTGTTAAAACTTACAAAAAGAATTCATAAATCCAGCTTTAATGCTCATTAATTTTAAAAAGTACTTTTAATAATAAAAAGGTCTCCAGAAATATCTCCAATATAGTTGTTAATGAAAAAAAATCAACTTACAGGACAATATGTAGAATTTATCCCATATATGTGAAAGAAAAACATACAGTAAAAATCTGGAAATATATACACAGGACAGTTTTTACAGTGGTTTGTTCTGGGGACAGGAGTAGTATTGGGTAGGGTAGGGATGGGTAGGGATGTTAAGAGGGACTTCTTATTTTCATTTGGTATTGTTTATAGTTTTTAACAATCATATATTTATGTATCACATTATAATCTTTAAAGATAATTAAGAAAATTCCAAAAAGAATTAAATTGCTGGATTTATTATTGGTAGCTCTAAAAATGATATACTGTGATTCAATCAAATGTTTTCTTTGCCCACATTAGGAGCTCACAGCATTGACTCTTTTTCAAGCACTGTAGAACATAGTGATGAATATAGAGTGAGCCTCCAAATTGATATGTTTTATACACAAACATTTCAGCGTCAGTACATTCTTTCCTATTGACTCTTTTTTTTTTAATAACAGACTTATTGAGATATAATTCACAAACTACACAACTCAACCATTAAAAGCATACAATTCAATGGTTTTTAGTATATTCACAGAGTTGTGCAGCCATCGTCACAATCAGTTTTAGGATGTTTTCATCACCTCCCCCAAACTCCATACCTATTAGTAGTTACTTCCTCATTCTCACCTACCCTAGCCCGGGCAACGATTAATCTGTTTTCTGTCTCTATGGATTTGCCCTTTCTGGCCGTTTAATACAATATGTGGTCTTTTGTGTCTGCCTTCTTTTACTTAGCATAAGTAAGTCTTCAAGTCTTCAAATCTTCAAGGTTCATCTATGTTGTAGCGTGGGTCAGGACTTCATTCCTTTATATAGCTGAATAATATTCCAGTGTGTGGATAGACCACATTTTGTTTATCTACTCCTCAGATGATGAATTATTTGGGTTGTTCTACCTTTTAACTATTATGAATAATGCTGCTATGAATATTTATGTGCAAGTTTTTATATGAACATGTTTTCATTTCTCTTGGGTATATGCCTAGGAATAGAATTGCTGGCTCATATGGTAACTCTGTGTTTAACTTTTTGAGTAACTGCTAAACTGTTTTCCCAAGCAGGTGTACCATTTTACATTTCCACCAGTACTGTGGACTCCAATTTCTTCATATTTTTTATTTATTGATTGATTGAGACAGAGTCTCACACTGTTGCCCGGGCTGGAGTGCAGTGGAGTCATCATAGCTCATTGCAACCTCCAGTGCCTGGCTTCAAGTGATCCTCCTGCCTCAGCCTTCCAAGTAGCTGGGACTACAGGAGTGTGTCCTTACAGCCGGCTGATTTTTTTATTTTTTGTAGAGACTGGGTCTTGCTATGTTGCCCAGGCTGTTCTCAAACTCCTGGCCTCAAGTGATCCTCCTGCCTCAGCCTCCCAAAGTGCTAGGGTTACAGGCATGAACCACCATGCCCAGCCTCTTCACATTTTTGCCAACACTTGTTATCTGTCTTTTTGATTAAAGGCATGAAGTGATATCTAATTATGGTTTCTATTGACTCTTAATTGATACACCCATCGACAACATTAAAATAATACATTTTGATATTTGTATGGAAAATCTTCCTTCCCTCAACTACCAGATCTACTCCCAGATTGATAAAGTTCCTTAGTGTTCACTCTTCGTGGGAAGAAGGACTTGAAGAAGAAATTATTTGTGCTATATAAATGCAAGTCTTTGCAGATCATTGGTAGGTATAGAGGCAGCACCTAGGTAATGCTTGGAATGCTGATGGACTTCTACATTTCTCTTCCTTTATTTCTGAAATATATTTGATATTTAAGAGTATTCCTTAACTCTGAATCTCACCACCAAAAAGAAAATAAGAGATCATAATGAGAAAAATTTAGTGCTATCTTAGATTGGATTTCTTAGAAGCAGAGTCTGAGACAGGGATTCTGGTACAAGTAACTTACTAAAGGAGTGTTCTCATGGAAAACTTACAAGGGAGTGAGGAGAGTGAGTTAGGACAAGTGAAGAAGCTTGGCAAAAATGTGCTTTTTGGGAGAGTCTGACCTTAGCCTGATCCCACTGGGAGCCCTCAAGTGTGAAGTGCATCACAGTTTGTCCCTCGCAGGAGCAAGGGAGGTGGGGGACTGGGCCATTATATCCTTGCTTCAGCCAGTCATTGGCTCTGGGCAGCCCTCCGTGAGGGGTGTGTTTATAATATCCTCTGTAGCTCTGGGTGAGGTGCTGCCCATCTGGGAGGGAAACCTCTGGAGGCAGGTATAGGTGTGACTCTTAACACCTGCAGCAGCTGACAGGCGAGTGCCCCAGAAGAGTAAGGGGATAGTATTTGCTACAGTAGTTGTTTAGTGTTCATTAATTGATGAATGTATTTTTATTTTGTCTAGCTGTCCAGTTTCTTTTCCTTCATGCTGGAAAATTATACACATATATGTGAGGATGATCCAGGTAAGTGAAAAGTTTAGTATTTGGAAAAGTACTCATTAAATATTGAATTGCCCTCATCAAAAGATATAAATTCTGAAGATGGGAGAACCCTAAGAAATTAAGACGATGCCCACCTCTTTTGTTTACGTGACACTCAGCAACTGGTGAAATACGTTCAACTGCCTTTTGTTCCTCTCTGGATGATGTGGACTAAATTGGCCATTTAATTTTTCCACTTTTCAAAAATCTGAATTAGAATTCATTCATTTGTTGAATACCTTCTCTGAGCTACAATCTACTGATGCACAAAAATAGCTTAGTAAAGAGAATCTTATTTTTCATCCACAAAATTTTGTGCTGAGAGATCAAAATATCTTGAGTATTTCATGGAGCAAATCTAGGGGAAAATGGTGGATTAAACACAATTGGCCCCATTATGTCTCTTTGCTACCCTATGTATATATCTCTATCTATCTGTCTATGCCTGTCATTTCTATTATATATCTGTCTATCATCTAGTCATTCTGAAGCAGACAGAGACAATATATATGTGGTTCAAAAATGAATTTAAAATTATAATTATTCACAAAGCATGTATTTCTCCTGCAAAATTAAGATCTGCCTGTTATTATCTCCAAGGTATACCAGACTTAAAAACTCATTTTTCTTTTATTTGGGCCAACTACTTTTTTGCTCTAATTAAAATATATATGGCATCTAGGAGCATATTTTAAATAATCTGGTAAACACCTTTCAAAGTGGTAAAAGAATGGTGTTTTAATGGCATGATTTGAGCTAAGTACATATGCATGAAACTAATTAAAGCATTTAATGATCTGTAGAAGCTTTCCGAATGGTGAAATAGCCAAACCTGGAGTGGGGAGTGGGTGGAAGTGGGTACTTTGCCATTTTCTTTCTTTTAGATAATTGCAGTTTGAGGACAGTTGCTTGTGCTTCATGTTCTTTGGCAAAAATGTTTTCGAGAGGAAATATAATAATGATGAAATGAAACAGCATTCTTTCTGCTAATGACCTAAGATTTCAATCCAGGCTCACTTCATCAAAATCACTTAAGGAGTTTCAGAGCTACAGATGGATGGGTTCCAGCCTAGAGATATTTACTCAGACTCGGTATTTTTAAAAATATGCATTTATAAAATTATACAGGTGATTTTAAAATATAACAAGTTATTTTTATCAAAGAAGGGGGACAGTGATTTAATCTTTTTGTGTAAACTTTTTTTTTTTAAGTATAACATACGAGGGCTGTCCAGAAAGTATCTAGCCATGTAATATGAAAATTATGGCTGAATACTTTCCAGATAGCCCTCATATATTATAGGAAAGTGCACAAATTGTATGACTCAATAAATTTTCTTAAACACACTTATGTAACAGGCACCCAAAATAAGAAATAAAACATGATCAGAGCCACAGAAGCCCCCCTCTACCCTCTTCTAATTACTACCCAACCCCTACTCCACCCAATTACTTTCTTAACTTTTACACCCTAGATTAGTTTTGCTCGTTTTTGAACTTCTTTATATAAATGGAAGCATATGATATATACTCTTTTGAGTCTGGCTTGTTTTGTGCAACATTATATTCATAAGAGTCATCCTTATAATTTGATCATTCTTATTGCTGAATAATATTCCATTTTAATAATATACCATAATTTATCCATTCTGTTGTTTATGGGCATTTGAGTTGTTTTCAGATTGGTGATTTAAATGGTGCTGCTATGCACATTCTTGTACATATCCCTTTTGGTAAACATGTATATTCATTTCTTTGGCTATATACTCATTTTCAGTTATCTATTGCTTCATAACAAACCACCCCAAAATGTAGTAGCTTAAAAACAACAGCCATTTTATTGCTTGTGATTCTGTGGGTCAGGCATTTGAACAGAGCTTACTGGGGACACCTTGTCTCTGTTCCACGTTGTATCAGTTGAGCTCATTCATCTAGCTTGGCTGGGCAGGAAAGTCCAAATGGCTTTACTCACCTATCTGGGACTTTGGTATTGGCTATTAACCTGGTTACCTCTATTCTTCTCATGCAGCCTCTCTGTCCAGCAGCATATTCTGTACTTCCTTACATAGTGGTTGGGTCCAAGAGGGCAAAGGGAGAAGCTGCAAACCTATTAATACCTGTGTGCTGGAACTCTGGAAGACCAGTTCTGCCATATTCTATTGGTCAAAGCAAGTCACAATGCCAGCCACAGATTCAAAGGGGTTAAGAAATATCCATCTCTTGCTGGGAGAAATGGCAGCAATACAGTGTAAATGCTGTAGTACTGCCATTACAGGGAGGCATGATATATTTGGGGACATTATTATAAAGATGTATCACAACCCAAGGATGGAGGTTTTGGGTTATAGGGCATATATATGTTCAGCTTTATTAGATATTGACAAACAATATTTCAAGATGGTTGTACCAACTATACTCTCACCAGTTCCAATTGTTTCATATCCTATTCAATACTTGGAATTATACATTCTTTCCATTTTAGCCATTCCAGTGAGTATGTAGTAATATCATTAGTAATATCATATTTCTGCTTTAATTTGCATTTCCCTGGTGAGCAGTGAAGTTGCTGACCTTTTTGTATGTTTATTAGTCACGTGGACATCTCATATGGTGAAGTGCCTGTTCCAGTCTTTTGCCCATTTTTCTTTCTTTTTTTTTTTGAGACAGAGTCTCACTTTGTTGCCCAGGCTAGAGTGAGTGCCATGGCGTCAGCCTAGCTCACAGCAACCTCAAACTCCTGGGCTCAAGCAATCCTACTGCCTTAGCCTCCCGAGTAGCTGGGACTACAGGCATGTGCCACCATGCCTGGCTAATTTTTTCTATATATATTAGTTGGCCAATTAATTTCTTTCTACTTATAGTAGAGACGGGGTCTTGCTCTTGCTCAGGCTGGTTTCAAACTCCTGACCTTGAGCAATCCACCCGCCTTGGCCTCCCAGAGAGCTAGGATTACAGGTGTGAGCCACTGCGCCCGAACTTGCCCATTTTTCTATTGGGCTGTTGCGGGGAGTTAGCTACACTCCCAGCCGAAAATCGGATCCCTTTGGCAGGGGTCATTGCAAAAGATAAGGAAATAATAGAAAGTAGAGAATACAGAAATAAAAGAAGACACAGAGATGAAAGTACAGTTTTAAAAGATGGGGAGCCAGGGGGCCTCCAACATTCCCATGAGCTGTGAGGCCACAATTGAAGTCCTGCATCAGTATTTATTGGTACAGTGATAGGTTGCCAGTGGTAACAGATTTATATAATAATAGGTAAGTACCTTTAGGTTTAAAGTCTCCCAAAAATCTTCTAGAGATCCTTTAATTGACTCTATCTATGTGAGCAAATGGTTACAAAATCTTTCTAAGACAAACTTCTAAGTTCTAAGATAAAATTATCAGTTAGCAGAAAGGCTAAATAGAAATATAGTGGCTCTATATTTCTTTATCTAGTTTTTTGTTGATTGAGATAGGTAGTCAGGAGTGAAGCAGAAACTGTCCCTTAGGCTAATTGCTTTTAGCCACAGGTGTCTGTCAGGCAGGCACTCTTTGATCAGTTCTCCACCTGTGGCCCCATACCGAGCTTTGTGGTACAGAAGCATCAGGTGCAAGCCGACAGGTCTGAGACAGCGTTGTGGAAAGCACTAAAGTGCTACCGATTGGTGAGATGTCCTCCTGAGGCGAGACAGCTTTTGATATGTGAAGTAACATGTTCACATATTCCTTCAGGGCAAAGCCCTGCAAAACTCCTGAAATCATTTCTGTCTCTATTATAGGGCAACTGGTTGTCTGTCTTTTTCTTAATAATTTGTAAGAATTCTCAAACTATCCTAAATATGAATCTTTGTTAGATAAATGTACTGCAAATATCTTTTTCTGGTCTTTGGATTTTATTCCTCCAATCTTTAAATGGTGACTTTGAAGAGACATTCTTAATTTTAATATAGTACAGTTTTTTTACTTTATGGTTAGTGCTTTCTGTATCCTATTTAGGAAATCTTGCCCTGTGTGGGATTATATATATGCATATAAGTGTGTGTATATATATGTGTACATATATATCTATTTATACAAAAATAAATATAGGATAAACCTATAATAAAACAGAACTAATGACATTGTTTACCTACAGAGGATGAGTGGGAACAGGGCAGAAAGAATGAGAGAGTAGGCATTGGGTAGAAGGGACTGGGGGGAGTGATACTTCTCTGAGTACATTTTGTAGTTTTGACTCTTAGAATCATGATTATGTTTCACATCCTCCCCAGAAATGATAATTAATTAAAATCAGGAGAGAGAGAGGGAGAGAGAGAGAGAGAGAGAGAGAGAGAGAGAGAGAGAGAGAGAGAGAGAGAGAGAGAGAGAGAACAAGAATATGAGCATGTAATCCTGAGCATGTAATCCTTTGGAATACATGAGCATGCATGTAATCCAAAAAGAATACATATTGTGACGAAAGAACCTAACTATATTACAAATGAATAACATACAACTACCTGAAGGAGGTGGGTAAGAAACATATTAACCTAAGTAACACTGGAAAATAGCAAATGTACCTTGATGAAATTTCATTTTTATTTATCCTGCTTGGGGTTTGCTGAGCTTCTGTGATATATAAATTGAAATTTTTTAAAATCAGGCTCAAGACATTTCATCCATTAATTATTTAAAATATTTTTTTTAAGTCTAAATATCTTTTTTTGGTGAATCTTTATGCTTTTAAACTTAAAAGGCCCTAAAATATTTAAAATGTGTATCACTATGCCTATATTTCTAGATGTTTTATGGTTTGACTTTAAAAATTTTCCAGACTTCAAACTATACTACAAGGCTATAGTAATCAAAACAGCATGGTACTGACACAAAAATAGAGACATAGACCAATGGAATAGAATAGACAACCCAGATATAAAACCATCTGTCTATAGCCAACTGATCTTTGACAAAGCAGACAACAACACACACTTGGGAAAAGAAGCCCTATTCAATAAATGATGCTGGGAAAATTGGATAGCCACATACAGAAGAATGAAACAGGAACCACTCACAAAAATTAACTAAAGATGGATAAAAGACTTAAATGTAAGGCATGAGATCATAAGAATTCTAGAAGAAAATGTAGGATAAACTCTATTCTAGACATTGGCCTAGGCAAAGTATTTATGACTAAGACACCAATGGCAATTACTGCAACAACAAAAATAAATAAATGGGATTTGATTAAATTAAAAAGCTTCTGAACAGCTAAGGAAATAATTAACAGAGCAAATAGCCTAAAGAATGGGAGAAAATATTTGCAAACTAATCAATTGTGCTGATGTAATGAAGCCTCCATAAAAACCCAAAAGGACGGGGTTCAGGGAGCTTCCAGATAGCTGAACACGTGGAGGTTCCTGGAGGGCGGCATGCCCAGAGAAGGCATGGAAGCTCTGTGCCCCTTCCTCCATACCTAGCCCTATGCTTTTCCTCATCTGTGTCCTTTGTAATGTCCTTTACAATAAACCAGTAAACTTAAATGTTTTCCTGAGCTGCTGTAGCAAATTCATCAAGCCCAAAGAGAGGGTTGTGGGAATCCCAACTTCAGGCTAGTTGGTCAGAAGTTCCAGAGGCCTGGACTTATGACTGGTACCTGAAGAGTAGGGAGCAATCTTGGGGACTGAGCCCTTGACCTGTGGGATGTGATGCCATCCCCAGGTAGACAGTGCTAGGGTGGAGTGCTAGTGCAGAGCTAGTGCATGTGGGTTTGAGAAAAATTTCTCCGGACGAAGATTAGGATAGAAGCAATTTATTTTACTTTCCCAAGCAGGAAAGGGCCAACACAGTGAAAGAGGAAGAGGAAGGGTATTTTGGCAGAGAGAATCAGGTATTCGGGCTTTTTATTTAGGAATTGTAAAAAGGGAGTGAGGATGATTTATGGCTGTAGCCAAATGTGAGAATGTGAATGCTACATGGGCTCCTCTCTTTCTTCCCTCTGCAGGCAGATAACAAGAAAAGTGGCTATCAGATGTCAAAGGTATTGTGGTGATCTAGCCCTTAGGATAGGATTTTGAGCAGGAAACTGAGGCTTGGCTTTTGCTCCCTTGCTGTTTGTCCAGGGGCTTCTCAGGAACTCCTTAAGGCTATAGACACAGATTCTAAAGGGCAGTGAGCTGGTGAATATAAAGAGAGGGGTTTACATTTTTCTTTCTGTGACTCTTTTCAGATGTTTGTGAAAACAGAGTTCCTGCAGGGTGCCTGTCAGCTGGGGAGAGAAAGCAGAGAGCAGGGAGAGAGCTCTTGATTAGCTGTTATTAGGAAATTGTCGGATTAGATATTTTCCTGTTATTTCAGCAAGACCACCCCTTTCAGATAGTGTCAGAATTAAATTGGAGGACATCCAGTTGGTGCTTGCTGTAGAATTGCTTGCTTGTGATGGGGAGAAAAACCCCACACTTGTGGTCACAGAAGTCTTCTGTGTTGATTGTTATTGTTGAATGTGAGAATGGGAAAAAGCCTGTTGAGTGTTGTTTTTTTCCACACATAAACTGAATAAGAAAATTATTTAATATCTAGTAGTTGAGACTAATTAACATAATACAAAGAAAATTTCCAAGTAGTTAAATTTTTCTGCAAAATTTCTTTGATAAGAGATCTTTTCACTACTGATTTATAATGCCTGCCTCATAATATACTTATTTACAGATGTATAATTGGGCATATTTCTGGGCTACCTATTCTTTTTTTCTGTCTATTCTCTTACACATCTCTCTATTATACATAGAGTCCTAGAGTCACACTGATTTAATTATTAGAGTATAGCAGAAAAGGATATTTACAGATTATTATTATAGGTTGATTTCTAATGGCCCTCTTTGATGGGAGTGTTGCCAGACACAGGTTCAGCTGCCTGCCACCCAAGAACCAGATACGAGAGGCGAGTGTTGGTGAAGGAAAGGTGGTTTATTCAAGTGTTGGCAGACTGAGGAGATGGTGGACTGTTGTCTCAAAGACCATCTCTTCACCTCTGCTTACCAAGCAGTTTATAAAGGGAGGGGGTAAAGGAGGTTGGTGGCAGAAAGCAAGCTTTGTGCAAGTCATCCTGACTTCCTTGATGGTTATCAGTAAACAGTAGGTCATCTGGTGGATCTTGTCCTCATTATCTGCAGTTGGCCTATTCTGGACTCTTGATCTGCTTTTCCTCAAGGCTGTTTTCTAATCATGTTCCCCAGCAGCTGTGTAAACAAGCAGCAGGTTAATTCTAAATTTTCAAGAACAAACCCAAAGCATACTGGAAGCAAAATGGATTCCCTTTAGCTAGCCTAGCATTATAGTTTGAATGGCCCTTGTGTTGTGCTTACATGAGGATTCCAGACGACCTCCACCTCAGCCTGTTTAACCAAAGTGCCATGATCCCTAAGAAGGGTATTTTTAGGGGCCAGAAGTTTATTTAACATTTCCAGATATCAGGACCAGATTAATGTTTTTTTTTTTTTTTTTTTTTTTTTGAGACAGAGTCTCGCTTTGTTGCCCAGGCTAGAGTGAGTGCCGTGGCGTCAGCCTAGCTCACAGCAACCTCAAACTCCTGGGCTCGAGTGATCCTTCTGCCTCAGCCTCCCGGGTAGCTGGGACTACAGGCATGCGCCACCATGCCCGGCTAATTTTTTATATATATATCAGTTGGCCAATTAATTTCTTTCTATTTATAGTAGAGACGGGGTCTCGCTCTTGCTCAGGCTGGTTAGATTAATGTTTTTTAACTCTGAAGCACAGAGACATTTTGGGTATTCCAAAGATGATAGGTGACCTGGAAGCAGTAGTACTTGTCCTCATAATCTTACTACCTCTTTCATGAAAATCAATTAGGACAGTTTCTCTCCCTGTCATAATACTTTAGACTTAACACAGAACAGAGACTCCACACAAATGATCCCAATCCGCTTTTCACATCAGCCTCCTCCCAAGGCAGAAAGCCAACGCCCCCATACACAGGTTTAAACAGAGACTGGCGGAAGTGGGGAGTGGGATGGAGTGTGTGGAAATGTTGTTTTGACTTTTCTTTCTGCTTTCCAGATCAGCCAAAATGTCCTATCTGACAAGATATTTTATATTTTTTGTTGCTATGGTGAATAGGACATTTTTCCCATTATATCTTCCATTGATTATTGGTAGCATTTATTAATGGTAAAGCTTTTATGTCTATTTATTAATATCTTATACTACTTTTAACTAATAATGAAATTATTATTATTGCTGATATTCATTAAATGTTTACTATGTGCCATGTATTTAAATGCTTTAAAAATATCATTTCATTTAGTCCTCATGACAAACCAGTCAGAGTAGTAGTATTCTCATCCCCTTTTTGTAGATATGGGATGGGAGGCTTAGAGAGTTATCTCCCAAGGTTATTCATTTCATCAGTGGTGAAGCTGTGATTCAAACTAGTGTGGGTAACTTCTATATTATATTTAATTCTCCTATCAATTCTGGGAATTTTTCAATGGATTTTCTTGAATGTAGGTATTTAATCACATTGGCCACAAGTAATTTTATTTTTATATCTTTCTGTCTAATAGTTGCTGTTCTTACTTCAGCTTTGTGTCTTTTTACTGATAGGGGCAGCCTTGCAAAAATAACAGGAAAATACCTAATCCCACATAGGAAAAATACCTAATCCTACAGTTTCCCCAGTAATGGTTAAAGATCAATCCTATGAGTTGTCTAAGTAACAGGGACCCTGCAGGAGTTCTGTTTTGCACAATTTCTGAAAAAGCTGAAAAACGGGAAAGAGATATTAATCTCTCTTCAAAATTTTTTTTTTTTTTTGAAAATCTGCTTTTGCAGAGTTCCTGAGTAAACAGCAGGAGAATGAGCTGCAGCCTCAACCATATCTTGAGGACAGAGTCCCATCTCCTGTGATAGTCCTTTCTCCAAGGAAGAACAGGAAACCGACTTTTGGACTTTGACATCCTTGCAGTTTTTGTTATCTACCTGCTACTGCTTTTGCTATCAACTGCCATCACTTTTTTCTTCTCTTCCTCCCCCTTAAAATCAGGGAGCCACTTGGTCTCTGCTGGCATCTCCTTCTCTTTCTTTGGGTTGCCATGCCATCTCTCTGCTCTCTTCCCCCTTCCCTTCTCTCTCTCTCTCATTCTCTATCCTCCTGAGAAGTTAAATGTTTTTACTTTTATATCTTAATCTCTGAGTGAGAAATCTTTCTCCACCCACACCATGAACACCTACCAAGCCTTTCCACCCTAACAATTACATTGGCCAGAGATAGCAGAACAGTGTTAAAATGAAACAATGAAAGTGGACATTCTTGTTTTGTTAATGACTTAATGGAAAAACCATTATTGTTGATTTAGATTTATAAGATTATGTTAAGGAAGTATCCTTCCATTCCCAGGTTTTCTGAGTCCTTAAAAAAATCAGGAATAGGTATTGGATTTTATGAAATGTCATTTTGGCATCTATTGAATTTATTATATGGACACAAGTGGTTTTGATCCATATTCATAATTGAGAAAAGAAATAACTATAAATGTGGCTCAATTGGTGCTTTTCTTTTCCCAGCAATATCTGGAGCTTGTTTTCAAAGTGACATGTAGGTGGTAGAAGCAGAAATTGTTTTTTAAAGAATTATGGGCTTTACATTTTTCCCTGTCCAGATTTTGAGTCTGTACTAGGTAAAAGAAAAGATTATATGTAGGGGGTATTTTTAAAGGATTTTCTTTAGAACAACTTGTAAAAGGTATCATTTGGTTATAATTCAAGATTTTATTATACTTAATTAGTTTAGATTCATGTTGACAAAATTGTAAACCAAATAGGTAAGGATTAACTCTAATTACATGGTGTACAAATCTTTAAATATTGTTGGCATTCATTAAATTATTATTAGTTATAATAGTTATAGCCCTCAAGGATAGTATATGCATTAGAAATGTTAAAACTTTTGATTGCTTTCATATATGACACATATTGACTATGGGAAGAGAATCTGTTATTCTTTTTATATGTTGGTAAAAACCAGCAGAAGGATTATGATTTGATGTTGATTGGTATTTCATATTGAATAGTTTTAACTAAGAATTGGTTTAGGGAAATGGTACTTTTTCATATATTTGTCACTGAACTTTTAAGGAATGAAGGTCATCAAATCTATAGAAGGAAAGGCCAAACTGAGCTTATTTCCTTTAAAGAAGAAAAAAAATATTTTAATTTTTTTCTTAATAAGACTGAGTATATTATATATATACTGAGTATATATATATAATAATAAGAGTTTTAGTAACTGGAAGTGATGGAATTGATTTGATGTGGCAGTTTGTTGATGGGAAAGAAAGAGAAAACAGAGCATGGGTGAAGGCAATGATTGGGAAAACAAAATGATTTCCTGTTTATACGTCACAGTTAGGATTATTCAGCAAACCAGTTATAAGTATAGAAATAATACTATATATGTATATATATATTGTATAACATAGTTATATTTTCACATGTAGTAAAAATGTAGTGGTTAAGAGTTTGGGCTCAGAGCCAGCTTGTCTGGATTGAGTTCCATCTCTTCCACTTACATGCTGTGCCCCATTTTCCTCATGTATAAAATGGGTATAATAACCATATTGACCTCATACGGTAGTTGTGATCATTACATGAATATATATTTGAAAAGACTTTATTACAGTGCCTGTAATATACTGTAATACACAGTAAGCATTCAGTAACTGGGAGCTCTCATCATCAGCATTGTCAACATGATGCCACGCAGAAGGTGTGGTTTGGGGCTCAACTTGGACAGGGGTTGCTGCATTTTGAAAGATGAGAAATTATCCAAAGAGGAGAAAGAAAAGGTAGTCCAGTAGGAATGATAAAGATAGAGATGGCAAATCATAGAGTGCTGGGGTGAAAGAGGAAATCTTTCTCCATGTGGGGCAGATGTGAGGTTGAGAGGTGACATTTTAGATTGGAGGAGTCTTCAACTATGTTTCATTGTGTTCCAGAGTCGGAAGAGAGGATCATGCTGGAGTATATAGGCAAGAGAAGCCACCAGGCCTCTGAGGATTTAGAAGGGAGCTGGGTGGGACATCCCCAGAGGCGTCCTCACATGCATATCTGTGTCCTCAACTTCTTTTCCTCTTTCCTTCTAGCATCTGGGTTTCTAAGCCAGGCATGCTTCAAAAGCTATGCTGCCTTTCATGAATACTGCAATTGTGTCATAAATTCCTCCTCCATCTAAAAAACAGAATCCCCTGGTTCTGACCACGTGTTCCACATTCACTTTATTTCTCAGAGTCTATAACAGAAAATAATCTACAATTCTGTTAGATGATGTCATGAACCAGCTAGAGTTTTTTGTGTTTTTTTTTCTAAAAGTTGCTTGATATTTCGGTGTGTAGAGTCAGGAAAAGAAAAGATTTCTTTTGGAGCAAGATTTGTCTTCAGGAATGACTACCAAATTGAAATGGATTGCTAGATTCTTAAGAAAGTTAAGTATTTAGGCTTTACTGCCTACATAATGAATCTGAGATAAAGTTTCTCAAGATGCTCTGCATTTCTAGTTTCTAAATATAAGTTGAAATAATTAAGTTATTCTTAAATCTCAAACCAAATCCAAATGAGAAAAATAACCTCTGCTGGACCACATTGAAGATAGACATTATTACTGCTAAATTCAACTTCCTATAAAACATAGTAAACTATCACCAAGAAAATTGGGGTACACAATAATTTAGAAAATATTGTTTTAATTACAAAATACTATGACTTACTCTAGAAAAAATTTTTCAAGTTTAGTTCTTAACTGTAATCTCTCAGCATAACTGGATCATGAAAAAAATGTATCCTATCTACATCTGTTAACATCATACCTTCTAAACTTGACCACTCCAAATATTTAAAAAGATAAAAACTGTTTGCAGAGAACTTCTGATGAATGGCCTTTGTAGCAATTCAGCATTAATGAGTTGAAGAGTATGTCATCATTCTCTGGGTTATTTATCTGTTACGGCAATAATACCGTGTATTAAACAACCACAATATCTCAGTGGCATGTAATAAACATTTCTTTTTGCTAACAAGTCAACAGATTACCTGAAAACTTCTACTGATCTTGGCGGGCTTGATTTGGCAGTTTTTGCGGCCTTGGCTGGAGTTCACTCATGTGTCTGGAGGTCTGCTGGCTGGTGGCTAATCTAGGACAGCCTTGACGAGGATGACTCAGTTCCGCTCCACATGATCCTGGATCTATCTATAGGCTAGCCTGCGCTTTGTGTTAGTGGTACCATTCTAAAAAAGAGAGCATGGAAGCATACAAGGCCTCCTGAGACTTGGGCTTGGAACTGGTACACATCACTTTCATCACATTCTTTACATCAATACAAGGCACCAACCCTGCCCAGTTTGAAGGGATGGGGAGACAGACTCTTGATGGGAGTCAAAATCACATAAAAAAAATCATGGATAGAAACTGGGATAGAGAATTGGGGTCATTTTTGCAATCAGTCTACCATATCTTCTTTCATCTTTCTCCCCCTTAATTGTCCAGATTTCTGTTCTTGGGCTGTTACATGAGCAATCTAGCAACAAGGACCCTGGTCTTAGCACCCTAAGAGAGAGGTTCTTTGGGTATTTCTGCCTATGGTTTGTCATTTAACTTTATCTGCTTTGTTACCAAGAAAAAAATCATGTCAGTAAATTTATTTTTGTGTAAAGAAGAGAAATCAATTATAGCTAAGTAAAATCCTCTGAAGTGTTTAACAGGAAAAAATTGAATATTGCAGTCTAATTTTCTGTAGATCCTGAATAGAAGCAGATGTTTGAACCCAATACAATGCATTATTATGTTTTCAGCCCTATTTGTAAAAACCTGAGATGTAAGAGTGGGCAAAAGATTTAGAGCTAGAGCTTTGAGCATCAGAATACCTTGATTAACTAGTTTTCTCTGTGCTTCTCCCTTCCTCCCCTCCCCATTGATTAGGGACTCACTACTGTGGTAAAATGTCTGCCCAGAAGGGATGATGGTGTTCCATGTAAATGTACCTACTGGTCTCAGAATCAGTTAATCCTCTCATGGTTATATGTGGGATATATTGGTATTCATAACATTTAGCACAGTGCCTCATGTGGGCTAGGTATTCTGGAAGATATTTATTAAATTTTAGTATTGGAATGTTGATTTCTGTCTTTTGTTTTCCAGAATTAGTTCAACGACTTCTTGCAAGTCAAAAGTGCATCAAGGAGAGACAGGATTATGTGGAGTTGGTAGGTGTCCCAGACTCCTATTCAGGTCCCCGGCTGCAGTTTCCTCTCACTTTTGTTGATATTGACTGTCTTCTTGAGGCCTTCATGCAACATCAGGCAAGTAGAAGCAGATGCTGCCTTGATTCTTATACGTAACAGGTGCCCAATGACTCTTGAATGAATGAATGGAAATACTACAGCAGAAATGTATTTAAAAAAAAAAAAACAGTTCACATTAAGTGAGAGCTACCCTCTCTGTCCATTAAGTAGAAATCCCCTCAGGTACACAGCAAGCTCTTCTTGATAGACTTATAGAATTTCTTTTTCTCTTTCTGAGATAATTCACATACCATAAAATTCATGATTTAAAAATGTACAATTCAGTGAATTTTAGTACATTTATAAGATTGTTCAACCATCACCAACATCTAATTCCAGAGCATTTTTGTCACCCCCCAAACAAAGGCCATACTCATTACCATTCTCTCCTTCCCACCCCTGGCAACCACCATTCCACTTTCTGTCTCTATGGATTTGCCTATTCTGGATATTTCATATAAATGAAATCATAATATTTGGCTATTTGTGTTTGGCTTCTTTTACTTAACATAGTGTTTTTAAGCTTCATCCATAACATATAGTATTACTTCATTTCTTTTTATGGCTGGTAATATTCCATTGTATACCACATTTTGTTTATCTGTTTATCAATGAAAGGGCATTTGGGTTGTTTCCATCTTTTGGCTATAGTAAATAATTCTGCTATGAATATTCATGTACAAATTTTTGTATGAACATGTGTTCTCAATTATCTTGGGTGGCATATACCTAGGAGTATTCCACTGGGTCATATGTTAACTCTATGCTGTGTCATATGGTAACTCTATATTTAAATTTTCCAGTAACTGCTAAAATGTTTTCCACAGTGGTTGCACCAGTTTATATTTCTACCAGCAATATATGAGAGTTCCAGTTTCTCCATGTTTTTACCAACATTTGTTATTTTGTTTTTATTTTTATTATCACCATCCTAGTGTGTATGAAATGATGTTTCATTGTGGTTTTGATTTGCATTTCCATCATGACTAATGATGTTGAGCATCTTTCCATGTATTTATTGGCCATTTATATACATTCCTTGCAGAAATGTCTATGCAGAATATTTGCCCATTTAAAACCAGGTTGTCTTTTTATTATTGAGTTATAAGAGTTCTTTCTGGATATAAATTTCTTATCAGATATATGATTTGCAAATATTTTCTTCCATTCTGTAGGTTGTCTTTTCAATTTCTTGATAATTTACTTTGATACACAAAAGCTTTAAATTTTGATGAAGTCCAATTTATCCGTTTTTTTCTTTGGTTGCTTGTGCTTTTGTTGTCATATCTAAGAATCCATTGCTAAATCCAAAGTCATAAAGATTTACTCCTATGTTTTTTTCAAAGAGTTTTATAGTTTTAGCTTTTGCATTTAAGTTTATCGGCCATTTTAAGTTAATTTCTATATATGGTGTTAGGGAGGGGTCAAAATTCACTTTTTTCATATAGATATGCAGTTGTCCCAGTACCATTTGTTGAAGAGAGTGTTCTTTCCCCATTGAATGATCTTGACGCCCTTGTTAAAAATCTTTAGGCTGTAGATGTATGGGTTTGTTTCTGGATTCTCAGTTCTATTCCATTGGTCTATGTGTCTGTCTTTATGCCAGTACCACACTGATTACTGTAGTTTTCTAGTAAACTTTAAAACAGGAAATTTTGATTCCTTAACTTTTTTTTTTATTATGGTTTTGGCTATTTGGGGCCCCTTGTAATGAATTTGAGGATCACATTTTCCATTTCTTCAAAAAAGCCTGTTGGGATTTTGATAGGTATTGCATTGAATCTTTAGATCACTTTGGGTAGTATTGCCATCTTGATAATATTAAGTCTTCCAAACCATGGTGTCTTTCCATTTATTTATTTATTCTTTAATTTCTTTAAGCAAGGTTTTATAGTTTTCAGTAGTCAAGTCTTTCACTACCTCAGTTAAATTTATTCATAGGTATTTTATTCTTTTGGTTGCTATTGTAAAAGGAATCATTTTCTTAATTCATTTTTGGATTGTGTTGATTTCGTACTCCACAACTTTGCTAAATATATTTATTAGCACCAGTAGTTCATGTATGTGTGTATGTATATTCTTTGGGATACTCTATGAATAGGATCATGTCATCTGTGAATAGAGATAGTTTTGCTTTCCCCTTTCTGATTTAGACACTTTTTATTTCTTTTTCTTGCCTTATTGTTCTGGCTTGAACGTCTAGGACAATATTAGATGAATAGCAATGGTGAAAGTGGGCATGTTTATTTTATTCCTGATCTTAGAGAGGAACCTTTCAGTTTTTCACCATTAAGTTTGATGTTAGTTGTGGAGTTTTCATAAATGCCCTTCATCGTGTTAAGGAAGTTTCCTTCTATTCTTAGTTTTCTGAGTGATTTTATCATGAAAGAGTATTGGATTTTCTCAAATGCTTTTTCTGCATCAGTTGAGATGATGTGTTTTTTCCCCTTGATTCTATTAATGTGATGTAATACATTGATTAATTTTCGTGTGATGAACCACTCTTATATTTCTTGGATAAATCCCACTTGACCATGGTATATAATCCCTGTAAAATGCTATTGGGGCTGGGCACAGTGGCTCATGCATGTAATCCTAGCACTTTGGGAGGCCGAGGCAGGAGAATTGCTTGAAGCCAAGAGTTTGAGACCAGCCTGAGCAACACAACAAGACCCTCTTCTCTACAAAAGATAGAAAAATTTAGCCAGACATGGTGGCACATACCTGAGGGAGGCTGAGGCAAAAGAATCGCTTGAGTCTAGGAGTTTGAGGTTGCAGTAAGCTATGATGACACCACTGCATTCCAGCCCACGCAACAGACTGAGATGCTATCTCAAAACAAAACAAAACAAAATGCTGTTGGATTTGGTTTGCTAGTATTTTCTTGGGAATTTTTGCATCTATATTCATAAGGGATATTGGTCTGTAATTTTTTTTTCTTGTAATATCTTTGTGTGCCTTTGGTATCAGGGTAATGCTGGTCTCATAGAATGAGTTGGGAATTATTTCCTCTTATTCTAATTTTTGGAATAGTTTGAGAAGGATTGGTATTAATTCTTTAAATGTTTAGAAGAGTTCACCAGTGAAGCCATTTGGTCTTCAACTTTTCTTTGTTAGGAGTTTTTTGATTACTGATTCCATCTTTTTATTTGTTGTATGTCAGTTCAGATTTTCTATTTCTTCTTGAGTCTGTTCTGGCAATTTTTGTGTTTCTAGGAATTTTTCCATTTCTTCTAAGTTATCCAATTTTTTGGTATACAATTGTTTATAGTATTCTCTTATAATCCTTTTTTATTTCTTTAAGGTTGATGGTAATGTCATCATTTTAGTTTCTAATTTTAGTTATTTGCATTTTCTCTCTTAGTCTAGCTAAACGTTTATTTATTTTGTTGATCTTTTCAAAGAACTAACTTTTGGTTTTGTTGATTTTTATCTATAGTTTTTCTATTCTCTATTTCATTTATTTCTAATTCTTATTTTCTTCCTTATGTGAGCTTTGGGTTTAGTTTGCTCTTATTTTTCTAGCTATTTAAAGTGTCAAGTTAGGTTATTGATTTGAGATCCTTCTTATTTTTAATGCAGGCATTTATAGTTATAAATTTCTCTCTGAGCACTGCTTTTGCTATATTCCATAAGTTTTGGTATGTTGTGTTTTCATTTTCATTCATCTCAAAGTATTTTCTAATTTCCCTTGTGATTTTTTTTTTTTACTCTTTGGTTGTTTAAGAGTATGTTGTGTAATTTCCACATATTTGTGAATATTCTAGTTTTGCTTCTGTTATTGATTTCTAGTTTCATTCTACTGTGGTCAAAGAAGATACTTTGCATGATTTCAATCTTTTTAAATTATTGAGGTTTATTTTGTGGTCTAACATCTGGCCTACCTTATGGAATGTTCCATGTGTCCTTGAGAACAATGTATAGTCTGCTGTTGGTGGGTAGAGTGTTCTATAGATATCTGTTAGGTCTAGTTGTGCATGTGGTCTCTGAAATCTTTATTCCTTTAGCTTGCATTCAGTTAGGTTAGTGTTTTAAAAAAGATTTCCTTGAACACCAGGAGCCATAACAAAAACAAAAAAAAAAAAAAAGGAAAAAAAGAAAGAAAAAGAAGGAGAAGAAAAGAAAAAAGAAACAAACCTTTTCCAGTCTTTACAGATTAGGTCTGTATTGAGGTACTCCTTCATTGCTTAGCCAGGCTGTTTACAAATCTTAGTCTTTACTTCCTGCTTGTGCTGAACCATTATTAAGTTTCCTTTTTCTTGATTTAGTGTTTGTATGGATGCTATAAACTTTGAATATTTTCCAGAGTTCTGACAAAGTTGATTCTGACAGTTTTTTTGTTTGTTTTTTCAATGTTTCTGTGGAGGGTTAGGACCTTGGGGCTACTGACTCCACCATTTTCACTGATGTCACCCCAAGACCCTTATTCTTAGGTTAGAACCCTAAGGGTCATACCTAGGACTAAGACTGAATTAGAAGTAGACTGGCTCTGCAGGCATTGAAGAATAGCTTCGAATGAATGATGTAATTCCTGAAATTGAATTGAGATCATCTCAGATAGCTAGTGCTCTTAGCCACCTGCCAACAGCAAATTTAAATCCTCTGAAAGAAAATAGGCCTGAAATCATTTCTCCAATTTTTCATATACAATTTCCAGAACTCAATACAAATATAACCAGGCACAGGAGGTTATACAACACATGAAAGAAACCTGAGGCAAAGAACAAACAATTGAGAGGGCATTTAGTTAATGGCATTATCAAACTAAGAGTTTAAAATAAATATGCTTAATATGTTCAAGGAGATAAAAGATACATTAATCCACAGAGCCATAATAGAAAAGATTGATAATTTTGACTTCGTAAAAATAAAAATTATATTGTTAAGGGAAGAGTAAAAGGTTTAACACAGTGTACGGTGTGTTTGTAAAAAAAATAAGGATCATGTGAATTTTGATTTTTAAAAATTGAGATAAAATTCATATAACATAAAATTGATCATTTTAACCATTTTAAATTATATAATTCAGCTGTATTTAGTATATTCAAAATGTTGTGTACCTATCACCACAATCTAATTCCAGGACATTTTCATCGTCCCAAACAAAACCTTGTACCCATTAGCAGTTACTCCCATATCCCCCGTCCCCTAGCTCTTGGTAACCGTTAATTTACTTTCTGTCTCTATGGATTTATCTAATCTAAACATTTTATATAAATGGAATCCTACAATATATGTGGCCTTTTATGTCTGGCTTCTTTCTCTTGGCATAATTTTTTCAGAGTTCATCCATGTTGTAGTGTGTACCAGTATTTCATTACTATTTTTAGCTGAATAATATTACTTTGTATGGATATACCACATTGTCTAAGGGATTATATATTTGTACATGCATTTGCATATTCATGTGTGGTTATATTTATTTCTGTTTGCTTGCAAATGCAAAAAATATTTTTGGGAAAGATATTCAAAAGACTTATAACAGTGGCTGTTTCTGGGAACAGGGATTAGAGGACTGAGATCTGAGGAAGAGGGAAAATTCATTTTTATTGTTCTACTCCTATTTACTGTTTAAATTTTTATTTAAGCTAAAAAATGACTTGTTTATCCATTTAAAACTACTTTTTTAAACAACGAAATATCCTTTAATGGTAGTATTTTCTTCCTTCAATGCTTTTAAAAGAATGTGAGTATTTTATTTAAGTGGTTATTTAATGTAAACATTTAGAAATAGAGCAACCATTATCTGAGTCAACTATTTTGAGTATTTAATATTGTAGTTATAAGCATAGCAGTTACAATGCTATTGAAAGATAGGTTTATAAGCAACCACTAATATTACCAAAGTGATTTTGCCAATCTAAAGAGGACTCAGAAAAACTATTTTAATATAAGAATTTTCTGTTGTTGCAATATATTCTCAGTGAATATTTGTTAATTTATCTTTTTATAAAAAACAAAACTGCCTCTCCAAACAGAAGTTACTCTGTTTAGTACTAGAAATGGACCAGAAAAACTACAATGACAAATTAAATTAAGCCAGTGTTGAGAATTAATAGATTAAGTGTGCAAACTGATATAAGCCATTATACAAAAGTATTTTTGTTTGTTTCTTTAAAATGTGGCTAAAGGAAAGTTCATATTTAAATTTTGATTTAAGTTGTGGATTAAATCCATTTAGAATGCTTTTGTGGGGAAAATATGCAATGGTATATTAGGTCTTGGATAAACAGAAGATAAGGGCCTTTCCCTACTAATCAATATCCAGGAACCTATCTCTTTCTTTTTAATTCTCACATTGCTTCAAATCCTATTTCCTGTCTCTTTAAAAAATTATTTAATCATGAAAATTCTCAAAACTTAAATTATATGTTTTGGAGTCTGGGATGGAAAATAATTTTATTATATTAATAGCTATGAAAATGGAATTTCAGGACACCACAAGACAGGAGTGGTCCAAAGGGTCCTACCTATCCTTAATCCCAAACCCAAAGGAATATCTGAACAATATATAGATATGACCCCTCTGTCAGCCTTTAATAATCTAAACCAGTGCTTTCCAATAAAAATGTGAGCCATATACATAATTTAGAACTTTCCAGTAGTCACATTAAAAAAGTAAAAAAAAAGAAATTAATTTTAATATATTTTATTTAACACAATATATAAAATATAATTTCAATATATAATCATATTAAAATTATTGAGCCATTTTACTTTTTTTCTCCATACTAAGTCTTTGAAATCCAATGTGAATTTTCTACTTACAGTACATCTCAATTCAGGCTATCCACATTTCAAGTGCTCGATAGCCCCATGTGGCTAGTGGCTCTCAAATTGGACAGCACAGGTCTAAATAGTCCTGAACTTTAAAGTTGTATTAACATCTGTTAAATTTGTGTGGTAGTCACATCTCTGCTATATTATATTTTGGAGTATGTATTTGGAACATTTTATAATTTTAAAAAGGGAGAATGACACACTACATTAAAAAAAAAAAAAAAGCCCGGGGAGAAAACAGAGTAAATCTGTACAAAACAATGATCTCATCAACACTATAACTGGAGGAGAGCAATGGGATGAATAATCACTTATAGGAGATAATCCAAGTGTTTTATCTGGGTTTGGAATATGTTTTATACTTAGACTCTTATATAAATGTGCTGTTCTGAAAATTCTCAAGACTGTACACCAAATATTGGAACCCACACCTGGGAGGCCTGATTCAGGAGTTTCTTGGGAGTTTGTCTGTCTGCCTCTTGGATCTCTGAGCCCAGCAACACTTAATTTCCATCCTAGGTAGCAGGACGTCCTAACAAATGCAAAGCAACACCTCTTCAACAGACTGTCTCTACTTTTTCTTTTTCATTCTCACTCTCCTTTTTGTCCTTCTCTTTCATTATTATTATTGTTACTGGAGGTTTTTTTGTCTGCACATTTCCTTAGGACCAGGGAGTGTCCTTCCCTGTCACCCCCCTCCCCACTTCTCTTGAGTTCTAAGAACCAAGGATGATCAGAAATGTTCTACAAATGGATGATATCAGTTAAGAACACGAGAGTATCAATGTCTTAGGAACTAGACATTCATTCAACTATAAATATTTACCGAAGGCTTATTCAATGCCAGACACCAAGCTAGGATAATCTATTTGAGAATAATTTAGAGATTACCCTGAAATACAGCAACATGAAATGTGCTCATATGCTCTACCTTTATAGTTTTCTATACAGTCATGTATTTCTAGTTCATTATATCTGTTCCTCTGCTTCTCCCTCACAGGTACTTCATGCTCATTATGTCTTAGAGGTGCTATTTGAAACCAAAAAAGTTCTGAAGCGAATGGCGAATTTCAATCACGTAAGAACTTCTCGCTACGCAGAGATAACAATCTGCGGTAAGTTTCAGAGCAGAATTGTCAAATTAATATTTAGGAGCCTCTTGGTCCTACATCATTTGCCTAACTTGAAAACTGTGTAAATTGGACTGTGTTAAGGGAAAAATGTTAATATAGAATTATCTATCATGATAATACTGTTCCCCATCTTGTCTTTGTTTTGCATACCAGCTGGCAGGAATTAATTATGTGAGAAATTAAAGAACTCATAGCTTTTTATAAAAGCAGACAGCATTTTAATATGGAAAACTACCCATGGGTGGAATAAGCATTCTTTGCCCTCCATCTAGCTCTCATTATCTTTGTTCCATGTTGCTTTTTCTAGGCGGGCCTCTGCATGCCACTTATGTTGGGAAGAGAAAAGCCCAAGGCAGGGTGGAGATTAAATTCTTCTCTGCTCTTGGCTGCTGTTTTAGATTTTTCCAACTGGTCTCTGCAGCTTTTAGAAGAGTAGGAATGTCCCAGAAATCTGTTTCTTGTTCTTCTAAATAACAAGATTTGAGATTTTGCTATCATATAGGCCAGCCTGGCAGGATATTGCTTCAAGAAACAGTACACATTGAAATTCATCGCAGTTGGTGCTCAGCATGCTTGCAACTGTTTGAGAGCGGGGCGCGTGGAAGGAACAGCAATTCCCTTAACTTCTAATTAAGCCTTTAGGTTACAAAACAGTGATTGTTATTTTCCAAATCAATTCTTAGCCTGTATTTGTCTTACTCTGGCAGGTAGAAGTGGATTTGACAATCTAATTAAACCATGTACATTTCTAGCATCTGATAGTGATGACAAGGACTTGATGTAGCAGTACAGACCTCTCATGACATTCTCTGACTCAGGTTTTTAAAGAGTCTCTAATGGTTCAATTCCAACCTAATCAGGCCACCACATCTCTGACTAGCAGATGATGCATCTGGGCAGTGGAGGTCTTTTATTCAAGGCCTCTTAGATTTACTTTTCATAGAAATAAAGAACTCTGGGTCATGAAGCCCAGGAAGCCATGCCAATCTGTGATGCCTATGAGGCCAGAGCTAGGTTTGCTATCAGAGTATAATGTAATAGGCAAAACAGAGAGCGGGATCTGCTCCCATGTGTTGCCAGTATACCTCCTGTTGCCATTGTAGACTTATCCTTGACTTAGAGGATCTGGAAGAAGACATTAATTAATTAGAGGGCATGGAAGCCCTAGAATCCCAAGGTATAAGAACTGAAGGGTTCATACAGAGATGGTCTAGTCTATCCTTTGCTCTTATGGGTGAAATTAAGGCACAGAGAAAAGCATATTGCCTTCCATTCATTTCTATGTAGTAATTCCGTCCCCACCTAAACTCACCCAGCTAACAATTGGCAGGGTCAGAATTAAAAATCAGGTCTTCTTCCTAGCTCTTGGGAGGCCGAGGCGGGCGGATTGCTCAAGGTCAGGAGTTCAAAACCAGCCTGAGCAAGAGCGAGACCCCGTCTCTACTATAAATAGAAAGAAATTAATTGGCCAACTAATATATATATAAAAAAAAAAAAAAAAAAAAATTAGCTGGGCATGGTGGCGCATGCCTGTAGTCCCAGCTACTCGGGAGGCTGAGGCAGAAGGATCGCTCCAGCCCAGGAGTTTGAGGTTGCTGTGAGCTAGGCTGACGCCACGGCACTCACTCTAGCCTGGGCAACAAAGCGAGACTCTGTCTCAAAAAAAAAAAAAAAAAAAATCAGGTCTTCTGTATCCCAGGTTAGAGGCAGCTCCATATCTACGATCCCAACTCCCATCATGTACCTGATGGTTTATTTTCTATCATAAGACAAAGACTAGGGAATGGTTTGATTGGACAGTTCGTTCATTTAAAGATCTCCATATCTTAGGCATTTATTTCCAGGCTTTTTCTACCTAGCACTGTTGGTAGAGGGAAAATGACAAGGCCAGTAGGTTTTCTCAACATAGGAATTATTATTTTCTGTTTTTAATAGTCCATTGAACTTTGAAAAATTTGGTGATTATTTAAAACTTAAAATTGGGGTCATATTTTCAAAACCATCTTTCATTTAAGACAGGATTAGGAAAAAAGAGAAATAGTGATGAAAACCATGATTTTAATTTTGAGATAAAACTTTTTACATGCACATCTAAATATGCCTCCTAGTTCTTACTGTGCATGAAAAAAGGAGACTTTAGTCTACAGTTATGTTATAGATGATAACCTATTCTGTACTCATGTTTGTGTTGGCAGTGGAAATATCTTTTGGGGTATCTTGCCATGCTACAAGTTTCTCTTATGCTGTCCAACTAAAAATATTTTTGTATCCTCAACTCTTAATATGCTGAAACAAATTCATTGTTTTTTTAGCATACAAGTCTTTGAAAGACAAGTCACCCTGAAGAAAATTAGGAAAATAAAATAATTAAAAATATATATTAAATTAAGTAAAAAGTCCTTCCATCTTTATTTCCTTAGATTAGGAGTGAGACCATATGAAAGCTATGAGATTTAAGCATACAATAGCATTAATATGTTCTTAATCTTATTACCAACATTATAGTTCATATTTTATAAATAAGCGCTGGTGATAAAGGATTTTAATATTATTATTCCCAGTATATTTGAAGTCTTCTGTTGCATATATTTGGCTAACCTTGGCTGTGGTATTTTGAGCAAACTGAGGGAGAGTGTTCCTAAATTAAATTCTATGGTAATTATGTTAGATTCAAAGAATAAAAATTAATGAGCAAAGCTTATGAAAGATATTTTACCTAGAAATAATTATCCAAATAAGGACTTTTGAATATTCACATAGCCTCTCTTATTTTTTAATTAATGGCTTCATATATTCATATGGTTTCCCTTAGTTGGCTTTCATTTTGATTTCCTATGTCTCATCAAAAGAATGCCAGCTGTCTACCCACAATTTTTAAATTTCAGATGCTACTGCTGGAGCATATTTAAAACATGGCTTTAAAAAGCTATGCACTTAGCAAATAAATGTATTTAAGTACCTGCTATGCACCAGGTACTATGGTAGGCACTTGGGGATTCAATGGTGACTGAAATAGATACTGTTGCTGCTGTCCTAGGGCTTACAGTATAGAGGGTACAGAGTAATGGTTAGCAGCTTGAGTTTGGAAGTAAGATAACGTTGGGTTTGAATTCTAGCTCTGACACTTGATGGCTGGGTGACATTATGTAAGTAACTTAACTACTCTAAGCCTTATTTGTAAAATGAGAATGATGAAAATAATACCCATCTCATAAAGCAGTTGTAAGGATTGAACAAGATAATTCATGTAAAACCCTTAGCGCAATGCTTGGCCCAGAGTAAGCCAAGCCCTGTGTAAATGGCCAGAGGGAACAGCTAATTGCATTCTTAGATGCTGTCCCTGCTATAGCAGGGGAAGAAAAGAGTGCTGTAGAAACAAATTGCCTGTCATATTAACATCATCATCATAGGGCAAAAACCCAATGCCCCGAGAACACTTGGAGTATATCAGCAATATTTCAGTTTCAAAATTCTGTAACAAAGTGGGCATTGCATCTGATTTCCTACTGAACAGTGATTTTTCATTTGCACTACAGGTGATTTGCATGGGAGCTTAGATGATCTTTTTTTGATCTTCTATAAGGTAAGCGATTATTTTGCTAAATATTTGTATTTTTGGGGGGAGAGGCAAGTCTTAGGGCAGATAATAGTATTAATTTTATTAGAGATATATACAAATATAGATGTAATATAGCAGCTTTTATCCAAGAAGCTCCAGGATTTGTAGAGGCATATCTTTAGATTTTTAAAAATACATATCTCATAAAATTTTTTACAAAACTTAATTTGGGTCTTTGTTCTACATTATTGTTATCTGTATATCCATTAGGAGTTGTACCTGACTATACTTACTGTCTTTCTTACATCATAAATATTTAGATGGTATAGGATGGGAAAGGAAATAGTCTGTTTTATTTTATTTTTATTGTGTTCAGAAATGAGCATGTCACATACCAGTCTTTTCTTTCAATGCACACTAATTGTGCATGAAAGGAGTCTCCTATAATAAGTTCCAAGTTGCTTTCTTCTGTCCTATGATTCACCATCTCTGGGCTTGGTTGCTCTTCCCATGCTATGACTCCTCTCCATTTATTGCATTTTGGTTGTGAGATCCAGCACAGAGAATACAAAGCAGCTTGGCCGGCATGGAGCTTCTCCACATTTCCTTGATTGGATTTCTTTCTCTCTCTAAGCCAAGAGTTACAGCCTGAATGTTTACTTCTGGGATGACTGACTGCATATAGAAAACTGATCCTGAGGTCCCTGCCTTTACATTAGTATCTATTTATACTGATCTTCTGAATGTCCCTTTTTGATTAATGTGTTTACTGCCTACCTACGCTGTCATCCCCACAACTAGCATGTCAAGTAATAGGGCATAGCATAGGTGACTCAGATGGGTTGAAAGGAAATATATTCTGATTGTTATGATGACCAATTATTTCCATGCTTTGAGACTATGAGAACTTGAGTGAGCCACAAAACCTCCATGAACCTCAATTTTTTTTTTCTGCTGAAATATTATCTTGAGCTTCCACCCTGTAAGAGGTTTTCTTATAGCTAAAATAACATAAATATCCAAAGGTATATTTTAAAGTAATAAATTACAATAGAGATGCAAGGTTTTCATTTCATTCATTCAGAATGGAGTCTTGGCAGAGAATGGGATAGGTCAAACCAGGAGTGGGTGAATGGAGCTGGCACTTGGGAAGAGATTCCACTGTGACTGCAGGAGGCCTAAGCAAGGATGTAGAACATGATAGCCAGAGAAGGGTCAGAGGAAGTGGGAGGCTGCCCAGGTAGTAGGCAGTCCAGGCAAAGGTTTGCTGGCAGGGAGCTGAGGGTGTTGGTAAAGAGCAATTCTGGATGTCAGCCCTAGAATCCATCCAAGCTAGGTAGGCCAGGATGGGCCAGTCAACTGGAAGAAGTGGGAGGATTCAAGGGTTGAAATGCTGTCTGACTGGGTCAGGGAGCCGGCTGACTAGGCCAAGGGCCTTAGGAAGCAGGATGTGTGGGCACAGTAGGGGGAGTAGTCCTAGGAGATGAGAGGGCCCAAGGTGGGGTCCAGAACATGGGTGGCCAAAGTGAGTGAAAGAGAATATTGGAGATGGGGTGGGCAAGGGCCTGGAAAGCAGGTGTGGTAAATGGGTTGGCCACATGGACTGAGAGATGAGGAGCAGGGGAAGAAAGTCTAGTCAGAGGTCATGGGCCTGAAAGGAGGGTGGCAGAGTATTGGTCTATCAGTGGCTCTGAGAACAAGTAGACTCTCCCCTGCTCTTGACCCTGAGGTATGTGCCCTGGGGAGGAATACTCATTCCTTTGAGAGGGCTGCAGGACTCAGGAGTTCCATAGCGCCCTAAAGGGAGGCCCAGATTTATGGGGAGAAGTCTCTCTGAATGAGTTGAAGGTGGAAGGGAGTTTATTTACCAGGAAATAGGGATGCTACTGGCCACATTGGAAAGCCCTGGAAGGAACGGTGAGAGGAAGCCAAGGAATTGTACAGTTTAGCGAATGGGGTTTGTTTAACTTAGTACATAGCTCCACACCGAATGTTCAGAAAGTTCACTCCTGCTGTTGTTGACAATTACAACCCAAGGAAGGAGAAGGAAGCAGGGGGATCTGGAAAGCAACAACAAAAAATATAGTAATTCTTTCTCTAGAGGCTTTGGGAAAGATATAAAAGGGAAAATAGTTGAGTAAATTACATTGGGAAAGTAGTCACTAAATTCCAAGGCATTTAGAAAAGAAAATTTCTTTAGAGGTAGTTAAAGATATTAAGGTGCGATCAGGGATAGGACTCTGGAGTAGACAGATGAGAAGGGAGAGAATTCCGACATGTTTCTTTAATTTCGTCAGCAAAACTATATGAAGCATATAAAACTGGAAGGTGCTAATGTAAAGATTGAACAGGAGGAGGTGGGTGGTAAGAAGTACTATAAAAAGAACCGAAGGTGAAAATATAGCATTCAAATGGAAGCAAGAAATATTTTGAGAGCTAACCAATGACAGTGTTCAGGAAGTGGAGATTGCCAGCCCAGTGATGAAAGAGTAGGGCACTATTATATTTGGGGATGGATTTGGGTAGAGAGAGGTGAGAGAGATGCTCGGAAAACAGAAATATGCAAGAGCCATGAATTAGAATTCTGGCAGGCTTGGGTGGGAAGAAAGTAAAATATATCTTAGATGTGGAGTGAACCACATATACTAGGATCTTGATATTGCCTGGCTTAAGAGGAGAAACTGAGGGAAGAGCCATTGATGACAGCAAGGTATGACAAGATCTCTGAAAAGAGATCTGAGGTACAACATGAAGACTATAGGGAGTAAAATTGTATTGTATTTGGGATTCATGTTAAATGAGTAGATTTTAGCTGCTCTTGCCACAAAAACAAAAAAATGGGTAACTATGTAAGGTGATGGGTATGTTGATTTGCTTCATTCTAGTAACATTTTTACTATCTATCTGTATTCCATAACATCATGTTGTATACCTTAAATATACACAATAACATTTATTTTTAAAAAAGAAAATAGCAACTATGATCAAGCAGTGGGGGAAAAAGCTGATCAACAGTATCATTAGTATTTTCAACAGTGGTACAGCAAAAACCCCTGAAACTGTATTATTATTTTAGAGGAATGTGTGATGAGTGAATAAAGATGTTACTTTCTCTTATTAAAAAAAGAAGAAGAAGAAGAAAAAGGAAACTGCAAAGGTGCTATAGATAATGGTATCTGAGAAGGGAGAACGCCATGGTGAACCTGCGATGATGGTGCCGGCTCCCTTAGCTTATGGCAAATGAGTGTCCTAAGTTACAGGCAGTGAAATGAAAGGGCAGGGCACAGAGATGTCTGAGGAAGCTCAGACCATCTGATGATCTCTAACTTGGCAAAGTCAGCATTTTTCCCTTTTCTGTCTCATTTTTTGTCTGCAGTTTAAATACAGAATGCTATTAATAGATTGCACTAGTGCGCTGTGGCCTAGAAGCATGAACTGTTCTGGAAACAGTGTTTCTGTAGGGATACAAATGACAGTAATACCCCACCTATTCAGATGTCAAACTTCAGTCTACTTTCTTTATCTTCACTTATCACTCATATGGTTCCAAACCCGGAATTAAGTAAAAAGGGGCTCTGAGAGCTCGAAATAGTTGTCACAAATCCAATGAACTTTACTCACAGGACAAGCTCTAGGCCCTTACTCAAAGACCAGTGAATGCGTACCAGTAAATCCTCCGCTCACGCAAGTTTACGCTTGTCTGGTTACACCCACAGCAGATTAGGGAGTAGGAGGGGAGGAAGAAAAAGTCAGATGTAATGACAGTGATGAAAAGTAAAAGCTCTTCCTGACAGTAAGAGGAAATACAGAACTATAAAAATGTGATAGGAAATAAAGTAGTAATATTCAGTGATCTGGAGCCTGTGTATTATAGGGAAGAGAGTTCTAGACTTCTCAGAAGGGCCTGAGGGGATGTTTACATTGATGAGGCTGCATGGTCAAGAAAGTTTCAAGTTACACAGTGGGTATATACTCTGTTAAGAAGTAAAGGGAACAAATGGCACATTTTAAAAACTCCCAACCATAATGATTAAAGTAATTTTAAACGTATTTTAGCTTTCAAAATAAGCTTCAGTGATCTGGAAAATTCATTTAAGCAATGCTAACAGTATGAGTGAGTGTCATTATTGGGTCTTAGGTATAAGAGGATGAGAGAAGATGAAAAAAGAGAAAAATTAGTTTGAGAAATGAGTAATGAGCCAGGAAAGTAGATGAGCAAAGAAGGAACATCTCAAATGAGGAGAGAGGTGGGGAGTGGTGGATTTCTCTTTGTGGCATCAGATACAAAGGTTGCCTGCTCAGGGATTACAGCAGGTGCATAACTATCACCTAAGCAATCACTTGATTGCTTCAGGAACTGGTAGAATTTCTGTGACAGTCTTTGATTCTCACTGCAATACTTTGTACTCAATGCATCATCAACTCATGGAATCCCAATTACGTGCTAAGTCTGGTTCATTGATAGGAGCCGTGAGGTTGAGTCACGTTAGTGTAGCCACAGGCTCCCGATCTTCTGTTTAGACGTAGCTAGTGGCCATGCTTTACCTTACCTTTATTTTGTTGTTTTTTAAGGGAAACAGAACTTGAATTGTGGAGAATAGTTTGGTAAACTACATTCTGTAGGGGATTTGGGGGGCTATAAGTGAGCAGTTTATATTATACTACGACTAAGTGATTTTTCTCTATCAACTCAAAAGAGAAACCAGGAAAACCTCAGGCTTTGAATTAAAGCAAAATTTTAATCCTTCTTTCAATTCGTGTTTTGCTAGATATTTTCTTCCTCATCAATTCTTTTATACCGTATAGCATGAATAGGCTGTAGGGCTGGGGCCGGGGCTGGACCACGGCCAACCAAGGGCACTGCCTGAAAGGAAGTGATATTATGTTGGGTCACTGAGAAACCTCACCATATCACTCTCTTCATTCAAGTGGTTGGTTTTGTTCAAGACTTTCATTATAAGTGACTGTATGTGAAAGTGAATCTGTCCACTATTTTATTCATTCAATAAACTTTTATCTGGTCCCTATAGTGTTTAGGGTATTATATAAAAAACTATAGGAACATATAAAGATGAACACAAAGTTTTGAAGGCATTGGTGGTATAGTGGTGAGCATCGCTGCCTTCCCAAGTTTATTCATTTCACTTATATTTATTAAACAGTTATTATGAACTAAGTACTCTGCTAAGGGTTGGTGATATAGTATGACTAAGACACAGTTGTTGGCCCCAAAGACATCACAGTTTAATTGAGAAGGTTGGCTGATAAAAAGACAAGATGGTTTAGGGTGGGACATGTTATATATGGGCTAAGCATGAAACTCCAAGGGAGCACATCGGCAGAGCACCTAACCCTTTGGAAGACTTCCTAGAAGAAGTAACATTTCTGACAATCCCGTCAAAGAATTTTAGTAATTTCGTAAGTGCCTAAATCTTGAAAGAATGTTTTAGAGGATCAGGAGAGATTTTATTCTCATATACTTTCTGTAGTACACTGTAATAAATGATGGGATTTGTTATCAGTGATCATTTTTAATTGGTTGTTTTGAAACTGTGGTTTCTTAATATTTGTTGTCCTTAAAAATTGTGCCAGTTAGCATCTTAATACTAAGTGAGACATTTTCAGTTCGAATTCCCATCTGGGTTTGAAAAGGATTCTTCCCCCTTGGGTACCACACTCTTAACCATGACAAACCTTTGCTAAAAGGGCATCTCAACTTTACATGGCTTCAAATATAATTTTATCATCAAGTGAAGCAATTTACATATCATTAGTTAGGTCATATTTTTAGATTTTATTTTCTGAAAAGGTTAATTTTAATCAGCCACTTTTGCTTAATTAGAGTGACCAATTTGAAATACTTCATTCAGTATCTCAGCCTTGCTAAAATTACAAGACATTTTCCTCACTGAATAGAAAGATTGACATTTTAGATCAAGTATTGGCAGATTATTATAGTTTGTTAAATTGATGCTGTGTGTGGCAACCTCCTGAAACTGAAAAAGAGATGCACATGGACAGAGAGAAGCTAATTAACTTTTAATCCTGTGGGTGTCTTACTGATGCTGTCCAGGGGAAGCCATGCCACCTTGTTTTCCTTTTTGTTCTCTCTTCCCCACCATCCTCCATCCCCCATGTCCATAATTTTCCAGCTGTGAAGGTAATCAAACATTTTCCTTATTCTCTATCACTGATATGCTTCATGTTGCCACAGTGGTTCATTTTTTTCCTTTTGAAATTAAGGCAGTATGTTACAGTTGGAAGAACAGACCTTTGAATTAGGGTTTGCAAGAGAAATAACAAAGTAATGTGGAGTTGAGGTTCAGAGGTTACTGCTTGATGTGCCTTGAGGAAATGTCCAAATACATTCAGATAACTTCCAGATGCCTGTTGTAAAATGTTTCAGTAGGAAATAGGTGAGATGATAAGGAAACATCTTGTTTTTTTGTTTGTATTGAAGTTAATTGATGTGGTCTGCTATTTTTTCCCCCTGCAGGTCATCTGAATGCTGTTCAGAGATATAGTTACTCTGAGTTTTCTGTATCTGTCAACTTAATCTCCATGCATAGATGATTTGTTGTATATCAGCTGCAGAATGAACTAGAGGGCTTGGTTCACCAGAACTGAGTGAAGGCTGAGTTATGGCATGAGTTTTTGCTTCTTTGAAGGAAACCCAGGGAAATCTCAGTAGCCAGAAGCCTAAATATCCTAGAGACTTGTGTCCCAAGAAACGAGTTCCACATCGTTCTGCTTTTCAGTACCTTTATTATTCTAAGACTAAAAGGATTCAAACCCAGACTATATAAAGTGATATGCCTAATCATGAACCAATACGACAGATCTTATATTAATATACCCAAGTAAGTATTCTGTCTTTGAAGTGGTTGCCTTGAGAAGCTTAACACTTAGAGGAGGTCAGTATACATTTAGGATTCCTTTTAGAATCATTTTTAGAGACTGTGACACATTCTGTTAAATGAGCTTCATTATCACAAATCTTAGTCTTTGGAAGATGTGTGATTTTTTGAAAAGGTTAAAACTTGTTGTGTGTAAAGTGTGCTATATAAGGATGGCCTAGCTGATCATTACTATTTTTGGCTTAAAATGAGGTTCAGCTAAAGAAATGCATTATTCTTTGCTCTTAGAGGTGAACTAAGACTTAGGTAGCAAAGAATCCACCTACAACAAAGTTTGGTTTAACTGGAGATAAGAAATTTTGGTACAAGAAAATCTGCATCAAAGTGGAAAAGATGTTTATCATCCAAACATAATAAATACAACGTTAGACTGTTTAATGCTTTCCTCAAATTTTGAAATTAAGGTTATGCTGGTTTCATAAAATGAATTGGAGAGATTTTCATCTTTTTCTAATTGTCAGGAATAAGAAAATCCTTGGATCTCAAACTCAAACTTGGCTATACGTTGCAATTACCCAAGTGATTCTAATGTGTAGCTAAGGTTGTAAATCAGGAGTTTAAATAAAATTAAAACTATTTACTCTTAAAAACTGAGATAGTTCCACCATAAAGCCACAGGGGGCCCATGTACTGCTCAAGTTTTCTACTTGTTTTGAATCAGTTTTGGTAGTTTCTAATTTTCAAGGAAATAATCCATTTCTCTATACTGTAAAAATACACTGCCATAGATGTCAATAGTGTATATATATATATATATATATATATATATATATATATACACACACACACATATATATACACACACACACATACACACACACATACATATATATAATTCTTTTATTTATGTCTCTACATCTTTATGTCTTTTTCAAAATCTTCATCTTACCTTTTTTCATTCTTTTTTACTTAATCCTCAATCAGATTCATGATGGATTTATCAATTTTATCAGTTCTTTCAAAAAACCAGCATTTAGATTTATATATCTTTTCTTTTTGTTTGTTTTCTATTCCTTGATTTCAGTTTTTTTTATTTGATTGGCTTTATTGTTCTTTTTCTTAAGATGAATACAGTCTTTTATGCACATCTTCTTTTTTTTTTTTTCTTTTGACAGAATGACTTTTTTTCTTTTTTTTTTTATTTCGGCATTTATGGGGGTACAGATTTTAAGGTTTCAATAAATGCCCATTTCCCCCCCTCCCCCCAAAAGTCTGAGTCTCCATCATGACCATCCCCCAGATGGTGCACATCTCACTCATTATGTATGTATATACCCGCCCCCCTCCCCCCTCCCACCTGCCCAATACCCTATTACTGTAGTACCTATGTGTCCACTTAGGTGCTACTCAGTTAATACCAGTTTGCTGGTGAATATATCTGGTGCTTGTTTTTCCATTCTTGGGATACTTCACTTAGTAGTATGGGTTCCAGCTCTAACCAGGAAAATATAAGATGTGCTATATCACCATTGTTTCTTAGAGCTGAATAGTACTCCATGGTATACATATACCACATTTTATTAATCCATTCTTGGATTGATGGGCACTTGGGCTGTTTCCACAGCCTTGCAGTTATGAATTGTGCTGCTATAAACATTCGAGTGCAGGTGTCTTTTTTGTAGAGTGTCACTGGATCATTTGGGTAGATGCCCAGCAATGGGATTGCTGGATCAAATGGTAGATTCACTTGTATCGCTTTAAGGTATCTCCATATTGCTTTCCACAGAGGTTGAACTAGTTTGCAGTCCCACCAGCAGTGTAGGAGTGTTCCTCTCTCTCCGCAACCACGCCAGCATTTATTGTTTGGAGATTTTTTGATAAAGGCAATTCTCACTGGGGTTAAGTGATATCTCATTGTGGTTTTGATTTGCATTTCCCTGATGATTAGAGATGTTGAGCATTTTTTCATATGTTTGTTGGCCATTCTTCTGTCTTCTTTAGAAAAGTTTCTGTTCAAGTCCTTTGCCCACTTTTTAATGGGGTTATTTGATTTTTTCTTCCTGATTTTCGTGAGTTCTAAGTATATTCTAGTTATCAGTCCCTTATCGGATGCATAGGATGCAAAAATTTTCTCCCATTCTGTAGGTTGTCTGATTACTTTCATGACTATTTCTTTGGCTGTGCAGAAGCTTTGTAGTTTGATCATGTCCCATTTATTTATTTTTGTTGCTGCTTTGATTGCCTTTGGGGACTTCTTCATAAACTCTTTGCCCAGGCCGATGTCTAGGAGAGTGTTTCCAACTTTTTCCTCTAGAGTTCTAATAGTTTCATACCTTAGGTTTAAGTCTGTTATCCAGCGTGAGTTGGTTTTTGTGAGAGGTGAAAGGTGTGGGTCCTGTTTTAGCCTTCTACAGGTGGCTATCCAGTTTTCCCAGCACCATTTATTGAAGAGGGATTCTTTTCCCCAGCGTATTTTTTTGTCTGCTTTGTCAAAGATTAGATGGCTATATGAGGATGGTTTTATATCAGGATTCTCACATCTGTTCCACTGGTCAATATTCCTATTTTGTGCCAATACCATATTAATTTAATTACTACAGCTTTGTAGTATAGTTTGATATGTAGCATATTAATGCCTCCCATTTTGTTTTTGTTGCCTGGAATTGCTCTTGATATTCGGGGTCTTCTTTGGTTCCATACAAAGCGTAAAATTATTTTTTCTATATCTGTGAAGAATGCTGATGGGATTTTTTTTTTTATGGTACAATTTCTTAGGCTTTATTGTTTATTATATTTCCCACCCAAATTTCACATATGCATATCAGTAGCAATGATAAAATATTAACCTTTGTGTTTCTAGCCACTGATATTTTTTTTTCCGGCATATTATGGGGGTACAGATTTTAAGGTTTCAATAAATGCCCATTTCCCCCCTCCCCCCAAATTATTTTTTCTATATCTGTGAAGAATGCTGATGGGATTTTAATAGGTATTGCATTGAATCTGTAGATCAGTTTGGGTAGTATAGACATTTTGATGATATTGAGTCTGCCGATCCACGAGCATGGTATGGATTTCCATCTGTTTACATCCTCTGCTATTTCCTTCCTCAGTGTTTCATAGTTCTCCCTGTAGAGGTCTTTTACCTCCTTGGTTAAGTATATTCCTAGGTACTTTAATTTCTTTGTTGCTATTGTGAAGGGAATTGAGTCTTTGATTTGGTTCTCAATGAGATTGTTGTTGGCGTATATGAATGCCTCTGATTTCTGTGTATTGATTTTGTATCCTGAGACTTTACTAAATTAATTGATCAGTTCCAGGAGTTTCTTGGTTGAATCTTTGGGGTTTTCTAGATACAATATCATATCATCAGCAAACAGTGAAAGTTTGATCTCTTCTGCCCCTATTTGGATACCTTTGATTCCATTTTCCTGTCTGATTGCTGTAGCCAAGACTTCCAGCACTATGTTGAACAGAAGTGGAGATAGTGGGCAGCCTTGTCTGGTTCCAGTTCTAAGTGGGAATGCTTTCAGTTTTTCCCCATTCAGTATGATGTTGGCTATGGGTCTGTCATATATGGCTTGTATCATTTTTAGGTATGTCCCTTCTATGCCTATTTTCTTAAGTGTTCGTATCATGAAAGGGTGTTGAATTTTGTCAAAAGCTTTTTCTGCATCTATTGAAAGAATCATGTGGTCTTTGTTTTTGCTTCTGTTTATGTGGTGAATTGCATTTATAGATTTACGTATGTTGAAGCATCCCTGCATCCCTGGGATGAAGCCCCCTTGGTCGTGGTGGATTATTTTTTTGATAAGTGTCTGGATTCGGTTAGCTAAGATTTTGTTGAAAATTTTTGCATCTATATTCATTAGGGATATTGGTCTGTAGTTTTCATTTTTTGTTGCATCCTTTCCTGGTTTTGGTATCAGAGTAATATTCGCTTCATAAAAGGTGTCGGGGAGGTTTCCGTTCTTCTCGATGTTGTGGAATAGTTTCTGCAAGATAGGTACTAGTTCTTCTTTGTAAGTGTGGTAAAATCCAGGTGTGAAGCCATCTGGACCGGGACTTTTCTTTTTAGGGAGATTTTTAATTGCTGTTTCTATTTCAGCTGTTGAGATTGGTCTGTTCAGGGAATCTATTTCTTCCTGGTTGAGCCTAGGGAGGCTGTGTGTTTCTAGAAATTTGTCCATTTCCTCCACATTTTCCAGTTTGTGTGCATAAAGATTTTTGTAGTATTCATAAATTGTATCTTGTATCTCTTTGGGATCAGTTGTGATATCTCCTTTTTTGTTCCTGATGGAGCTTATTAGAGATTTCTCTTTTCTGCTTTTCGTTAGCTTAGCCAATGGTGTGTCAATTTTGTTTATTTTTTCAAAGAACCAACTTTTTGTTTTATTAATCTCCTGAATAGCTTCCCTGTTTTCAATTTCGTTTAGTTCTGATTTGATCTTGTTGATTTCACTTCTTGTGCTGGGTTTGGGGTTGGTCTGCTCTTCTTTTTCCAGCTCTTTGAGTCGTTTCATTAGATTGTCTATTTGTATGCACATCTTCTTTAATAATGAAGCCATATAAGGCTATGTATCTTTTCTAATTTTAGTTTTGACTGAGCCTTCTACTGAAGTTTGCTTTTAATTTTTTCTTTGATTCAGTGCATATTAACACTACAATTTTTAATTCCAAGGATCTTAATTCAAGAAGCTATAATTTTTTTGATCACATTTTTTGAGAATGTGTCCTATAAAATGTTTCTTATTTTTAATGTGTTTTCTTTGAAGTCAAGTACAACATTGAGTCTCATAAAGGCTCTATGGACATATGAAAAATTAATTGTGCAGTTGACCCTTGAACAGTGGGGGGGGTAGGGACACCATCCCCCATGCAGTTAAAAATCCACGTATAAATTTTGACTCCCCTAAAACTTAACTACTAATAGCCTACTGTTGACTGGAAGCCTTACTGATAACATAAACAGTTGATTAACACATATTTTGTATGTTATATGCATTATATACTGTATTCCTACAGTAAAGCAAGCTAGAGAAAGGAAAATGTGATTAAGAAAATCATAAGAGAAAATACATTTACTATTCATTAAATGGAAGTAAATCATCATAAAGGTCTTAATCCTCATTGTCTTCATGTTGAATAGGCTGAGGAGGAAGAGGAAGAGGTGTTGGTCTTGTTGTCTCAGAAGTGGCGGAGGCAGAAGAAAATTTATGCATAAGTGGACCTGAGCAGTTCAAACCCATGTTGTTCAAGGTCAACTGTATTCTCTATTTGTAGTATACAAAGTTCTTCACATATATATTAAATCAAGTTTATTGGTTATAATTATATGTTGCAAGGTTCATTGTTCACATTTGTATTCTTTCCTCTTGGTCTTTCCCTGGCTTGAAGACCTTTTATTATTACCATTGTTATTTAGTTAAAGTATTTTCTTAAGTGTTTTCCTTTATGGGACATGTGAATGCTATCTTCTATGAATGCAGGAGCTTTGTATTATTTACTTCCGTGTTCCTACCACTCAAAACTGTGGTACATAACAAGCAATCAATATATGTTCACTGTTTTTGTGGTATTAGATTACTACATAATCCCATATGTCTTTCTTCCAGCCTAAACATTTATGTTGTTCGTGATGTTTAATCCCTTGTACAAGTGCAGATATTTTTCTATCTCCCTGAGAAGTTAATGTCTTGGCCAATATAGAATTCTTGGTTCTTAGTCCTTTTTTTTCCTTTAATTTGTAGGTTTTATTCTACCATCTCCTACCTCCCAGCTATTGCAGATGAGAAGTCTGGTGTTAGGCTGATTTTTTTTTCCCTTTGCTCTTTCTGTCTGGCTTCTTCTAAGACTTTTTACCAGATAATAGGAATTCCCTCCATCTCTATCAATTGTGCATAGAAGTCATGAGTTCTTTCAAACTTCAAGCTGAAGTCTCTTTTTAACCAGAGAAAATTTCCTCTCTTATTTTTGTAATTGTTGCCTCTTCTCCATCTGTTCCTTTTTCCCTATTTTGGAATGCTTATTATTGGCATATTAGGTCTCTTGGCTCTTACTTATTCTTCTTGATTTCCATCATTTGCTTTTTGCTCTGTGTGAGAGATTTTTCATCTGCTTGCTCTTTCAGGTCAGTAATGCATTTTCCCAACCATTCTTTCTTTTAGTTAGCTTTAATCCATTGATATTTTAAATTTGAATAGCATATTCTTAATGCCAAGAATTGTTAACTTTTTGCTCTTTATTTTATGCTTCTCTTATTATTATTTAAAAAATAAAGTGGTGCTCTGTTTTCTCCAGCAGTCCTGTTTCATTAGGGGCCATCTGCTTTAGCAGATCTGACTGGTCTGTCTCTCTCTGGCTGCTGGATCCTCTTAAGTACCAGCTTATTTCAATTTTCTATTTTCTGCTTAAGCTAGGTTAAGCCTTTCCATAGTTGGCAGCATAACATTTTCTACTCCTTCATCAAGAGTGTGAAAGGAACTATCTGTATTTCTAGGTGCTCCTGAATGCAAGTATTCCTGTTTTTTAGCTTCAGGGACGTGGAAGTTTTCTTATACTTTTTCTAGTAAGATTCAACATTTCAATTCCCCCCAACCAGGACCATGCATGCACATGCTCTGAGGCAGAGCCACCCCCTTAATCAAGTGTCCACAAATCTCCTCAGGTCTAGTTCTTCCATGTTCTCACCCCACGGCTCTCTCCTGCTGCTCCTCTAGCCTCCTTGAGACCTGGACATCCAACAGAGTCTATAGCCTTTGACACTCTTCAGGTTCCTCCAGTTTACCTGTCCCAGCCAGCTGAAGCTGGGGGGAGGAAAAGTATCAAAGATCAGAGATGCAGAATCCTTCCCCTTTTCTTGAAGTCTTGGTGAGCAATAGCCTATAATTTTACAGCTGCTTTATACACTCTAAGCACAATGTGAATAAGGTTACATGATATAAGAAAATGTAAATATTGAAATCTTAGAATTAGAAGTAACATGAAGGTCATAATAAAATGAATCTCTTGCTTTATAGTTTTTATGCAATTTTATACACATAGTATCATTTGAGTTCCAAAATAGTCCTGGGTGGTAAGTATGGAAGTTATCATCCCCATTTTACAGAGGAGAAAGGGATAGGTCATAAAGGTTAAATGACTTGTCCCGGGACACATGGGTAAAAGTGGAGCTGGACTAGAGAATTAGTTGTCTTATGTCACTGCCGGTTTGTTTGTTTGCTATCAATTGCCTTCAGAACATCTTATATTGCATAAATGGTTTCTAGAATCTCTAAGTTATATGTTATAACCTGTATTATATTTTTTCAACTATTTCTATTATACCAATATGAACAATTTAACATGTATATAAATAGTATGATGTTGACTATAAAGTAATAAGATTTTCTTATATAATTTGAAATCTAGCAAAGGAGGAATTTGAAAATAGATTGAAAAAGGTTAATATATCAGAATATGTATATTATTTCATGAAGGTAACTTTTTTGAAGGAAAACATGTATTTCACTTTACGAGTACTTAAATTTTTCTTTCTGTGATGTGTTTTTAAAACATTTGGATTTGGCCAGGCATGGTGGCTCATGCCTATAATCCCAGTGCTTTGAGAGGCCAAGGTGGGAGGATTGCTTGAAGCCTGGAGTTTGAGACCAGCCTGGGCAATATAGCAAGACCCTATCTCTACAAAAATTAAAAAATAATTAGCTAGCATGGTGACACATACTTGTAGTCCCAGCTACTCAGGAGGCTGAGGTGGGAGGATCACTTGAGCCCAAAAGTTCAAGGTTGCAGTGAACTATATCATGCCAATGCACTCCAGCCTGAGTGGCAGAGCAAGACTCTGTCTATAAAAAAATAGAATAAAAAAATTTGGATTTGTCTTACTGTACAGTAGAAGCCATGCAATAGGGAAATCAGGCATGACATTGAGAAAACATAACCATGTTACATTTGTTTTGTTTTAGAGTTTTGTAGTGTAGGATTAAACAAATTAATAGCTATTATAAAGACCAGACCTTTGTCCTGATCTTAGCTCCTTTGTGTGTTAACACTATGTTTAAAAGTATTGTCCCATACTCAAGAGTGATATTAAAAATATTTAGCAAGTAATATGGCCTGGTCAGTGATCATACAGAATACATGCCAGCTATACACACCTGGTGTTATATCAATGTGCTGGCTGAATATCAGCCCTGAGCACAGTCACATTGCGTAGCTTCTTTCACTGGGTACTTTCATATCCATTCTCTCAGGTGAACTGAGGAGAGTTATCCCCTTTTTGCAAATTGAGGGAATCACAGCCCTAAGAAGTTAAACACGGGGCCCCTTAGAATAAAAGATTTCTGGTTCTTAGTTTAGTGTCCTTCCTTGGGTAGAAGTTTCCTTCTTTTCAGGGGAGAAGGAAGAGATGAGAGCAGCCATTTTTGATAGGACAAATATCAGCTTCTTTCAGAGAGAACCCATAATAGGTGGTGGGTAGAATGAGCAACCTCTGCTGCCCCCTGAAATCCTCCTGTCCCAAGCTAATTCTTTACTTCCAGGTCCCTTGCAGAAGAAGCCTGCCCTAGAAGAGTGAAACTAACTCTAACAGGTGAGCAGATTTTTCTCAGTGGAAGAATCTGGCTCAGCCTCTTCTCTCCATATTCACAGGAACATTATACACAAAGCCTTCCTTCAAAAGTACATTCTTTTAATTGTTTTTTCATCTTTCCTCCTTCCACAGAATGGTCTCCCCTCAGAGAGCAACCCATATATTTTTAATGGTGATTTTGTAGATCGAGGAAACAATTCCATGGAGGTCCTAATGATCCTGTTTGTGAGTTTTCTTGTCTATCCCAATAACGTGCACTTGAACAGAGGGAACCATGAAGATTTTATGATGAATCTGAGGTAACCCAGGCCTTTAGATTTCTTCTTTTGTTTCCCTCGCTGGAAAAAAAAATGCTGCCATGTTTAGTTCCTAATAGAGAGTTAGAGGTAAAGGTAGAGAAGGCAAGATGAGGGGAATCTCAAGGAAAACCTCACTGCTTACCCCTATTTACCACCCCCCCATCTTCTACCGAGTATCTGTTGTTCTGAAGTTCCCTTTCCATCTTCGAGTTCTATTCTTCCTTCTTCTTTCTGTTATATTCTTTCTCTTGCTTCATGCCCACCCTTCACAGGTCAAATTGTGTGTTGGGTAGTTGTGTTAGGCCGGGTTTGGAGGTGTGGTACATTCTATGAGCAGACTTGGATGGAATCATTCTGTTGCTACTCTTGGCTTGCCTCAGATGTTGTCTCAGAAACTGGTACCATGTTTTTCACTGATGTGTGTATTTTTTTATGGCATGGTAATTGCTTCTGGCATAGTTGTTCATAAACATTTGAGAACAGCTGTAACATAGCATTTCAACTATCTGACTCACTGGAAATTTGAGAAATGAAGATTGGTTAGATGGTTTAAGAATTTTTGCTGAAAGGCACAGTAGGTGACAAATGTTCCTTTTTCCCTTCTTTCTTCTTTTTCTTTTCTTTAAAAAAATCTTTTATTTTATGAAAAATAGAAATCAATTTGCTGTAGGGCAGTAGGATGTTAAGAAAATCATGCTTTTGATCCTTGGCTTTTAGATGCTTTGATCAAAGCTCAGCAACTGGTTAGTTTTGCCTTTTGGACATTTTTGGCACCTGGCCTGAGTACAGAGTTTCAATTCTGATTCTCAAGATGTGGAAACACAAATGCTAAGACTATAAAGGAAAAAAAATCCCAGGACTATTATCAGAGGCTCATTTATATATTATATAGCTCAGTACTTTGATTTGGGTATGCCGTTTGTCCTTTCATTGTTCAGTTGGCCAGTCATATTTATCTAGTGCCTATAATGATTAATGAAAGAGACATGACTCCTGTCCTCATAGCTTACATCTAGCAGGAAAGACATATATTGAGCAGGTTTTTCAAGTGTGATGAGTGTCAACAGGGTACCCAACCTGCTCTGAGGGTTGATGGAAGGTTCTCCCATAGAAGTATAGCGTTAGCCTGAGTCCTAAAGGATGAATTGGGTAATCAAGAGAGAGCCATTGTGGGGGGATGGGAAACAGTGTTCCTCCATGAGGGGACAACTTATGCAGCACTTAAGACAAGACTTTTTACACTTGAAAGAAGTTCAGGAGGGGCAGGAACATAGACTGAGGGACAGGACGGTGCCTGATAGGGCTGGGGACATGAGAAATGGTTGGATGGTGCAAAGGAATTTGGACTTTCTTCTAAGGACAACAGAATATCATTGAAGAGTATTAAACAGTTTGTGTTTTAAAATGTGGCAGGAAGACTGAGCTGGAGCGGAGCAAGAGTGGATATAGGGAGGTAGATTAGGAAGTAGCTGAAGAGATAGATAATGGCTTCTCACTTAGACGAGGGTAGTGTCAATGGAGATGCACAGAAATGGATTAGAGAAGAGTTCAGGCAATGATGATTTAAGGCTCAGTAACTGGATGTGGGCGAGTTGAAAGAGGAGGGAATCAAGGATGACCTCCACATTCCTTGTTTGAGTTTGGGGGTACAGCAGCATCATTCACTGATAGGAAGAGTGGTTGGGGTGAGGGAAAATGATGAATTCAGTTTGCAGTACGCTGATTTGAGGTGCCATTAAGTAGGCAGTTGAGTAGAGTATGTGTGTCCAGAGATCAGAAATGAAATGTGGCCTAGAACATAGTCCTGTGGTATTGACACTAGATAATAACTGAAGCCCTGGGCAGGGACGAGACTGCTAAGGGAGAACGTGAAGGGAGAAGAGGGCCTAGGACAGAATCTGATGGAACTCCAGCATTTAAGCCACGTAGAGGATAACTGGCAAAGGAGATTCAGAATAGCCAGAAAGGCAGAGGAAAACCAAGAGAGTTTACTCTCACAGAATCCAAGAGGAGAAAAAATTTCCAGAAGGACAGTAAAATCAAAATGTACTTAGTATATCAGAAAGGGTGAAAAAGGTGAGGACTGTAAGATGTCCATTGGATTTAGCAACATGGATACCTTTGGTGAAGACGGAATTAGTCTCGGAAAACGTGTTGCACTGTGGAAGCCTGACTGGACACGATTTTTATGGTAACCTGGAGTGAGTGTGCTGTGTGTACTTCACAGTGTTGAGTCTTAAGGGTACATACTATTATCCTAAAGCAAGGAAAAGTAATTGAAAACATTTTCATCATCAAATCTCTCTTAGCTCTTGCTACTCAGGCATTAAAATTCCTGACACTTTCTATTAAAACCCTCAATACCATTACATGACCTATATCAGAGAGAGCATAAGAAACCAACTTATTATCTTCTAGGGTTTTCTTTGTTTGTTCAGTCTTTTCTTTTTTCCAATCATTTACTATAAGATATAAGATGTCTGAGAAATTCTGTCTAAATGAAAAGCCTCCCTCACAGCTTCCCCCAGCTACCATAGCACACTTCTCTGAATACTTGCAGCATGTTCACAACCTATCACACTCGTCTTGTCTTGTAATTGTTTCATGCAAATCTATCTTCTTTCCCCAACTATATTATAAGTTCCTTGAGGGTAGGGACAATCCTGTTGGTTGTTTTTGTTCTTTTTAATCATACCTAGGCAAAGACTTGGGTAAGTAATAGTTCCAACTGAAGTCTAGTTTCTTGAGTTCTTGGTACTTGCAATAGTGAGGTGGCAAGGGCTCCCCTTCTACATGACTCATGTAAGTGGGAGTTATTAACAGTAATTAAATCGTTTCAATCCCACTGGTTTTTTTTCAGGTATGGCTTCACAAAAGAAATTTTGCATAAATATAAGGTAAGACTCATACTTTTTTTTTTTTTTTTAGATTTCTCTTTGCTGTTTATACATAGAAGTAAAAAAAAAAAAGAGCCAATAATGATGAAACTAATGCTTTAGGAAAGGTGATATGTCAGTTAGTCACAATCCATGCCAATAAAATAAAAACACAGCAGGACACTCTGGCCAAAGTAGACTCTTAGATTTTTTTTTTTTTTTGGTCTGGACTAGCCCAGGCTTTTTCATTGTGACTTTTGTGTAAGTTTTAGCATATATATAAACATATTCCATTACTTTAAAGGTACTTCGGTTTTATTTTACTCAGGTATGGTAAGACACACAGACACAGAAATGACTGTCATGAGGGAAAAGTTTTCTATTCACAGTTCCTTAGAAATAGGAGGCACTGCATGCCACACTGGGAGAAGCTCTTGGGCAGGTACCAGAGTAGGTCAGAAAGCTGAAGGATCAGGGGAAAACAAGGGCAAGAGCCTTTATTGTGGCTTTCTTGTGAGGCAATGAGTGAGGCACCTCAGTGTCATCAGGTTTGGGATTGACTTATACGAGCAATTTCAGCCTGCTCTGGGACATAAGGGTTGCCTTAGTTGTCTGATACCTGGCTCTTAATTTTTTTAAAAAAACAATTCATGTTGAGAGTGGAAAAATGAGGAAATGTTAGCATTTCATATAATTTCTAAAAGTGAAAAATCTTGATTTTTAAAAATTAAAATCTCAATTAATTCATTTGTACCATGTTTCCCCGAAAATAAGACAGGGTCTTATATTTATTTTTCCTCAAGAAGACACCCTAGGGCTTATTTTCAGGGGATCTGTTATTTTTTTAAGTACGGTACAACAATCTACATTTATTCGAATATAGTTAAGTCATCTTCTTCTGGAACATCATCATAACTCTCCAAACCCCGAATTCCATCCTGAATTTCTTGCAACTCTATTTCCTTTAGAACCATTGGCCCCAATCTCTCATGTCGAGCACTAGAGCTCTGATGGGGCAGATGAGAAGGGCTGCTCCTCTTCTTTACGCTCTGCAACGAAATGCATGGGTCGTGCAGTTAGGCTGCGTAGCCACGCCCAGCACTAGGTCTTATTTTGGGGGTAGGGCTTATATTGTGCAAATGCTTAGAAATCCTGCTAGGGTTTATTTTATTTTTCGGGGAAACACGGCATTATGGTCAAAGATATATAACACAAAATTTACCACTGACACCACTGGGGTGATTAGGGCAGAGGAATAGTGGCCCCTAGTGTGAGAGCTCTTAAAGGAGGTGGTTGGGGGTTGGGCTCTGGATTGGTTGATTTGCATATGAAGGGCAGTCGTTCACTGTCTCTGGGAATTAGCTAGGCCTGGAAGGGGCAGTCTCTCCTCCAGAAGTAGCAAGGCCCCAAGATGTCATAGTATCAAAAATATCGAATAAAAAGACATGATTAATACATGGTAGTTGGTTAGTGACTCCTTGCTGACTTCCTTTGAATGGCATGAAAAATTTTGATTTTTGTCCATATATGGGGATTATTCAATAAACTGAACTTCTAAGAAAAACAAAACTTAACTCAAGCTCTTACTTACAGCTACATGGAAGAAAAATCTTAGAAATCTTAGAAGAAGTCTATACCTGGCTCCCAATTGGTACCATCATTGACAATGAAATCCTGGTCATACATGGTGGGATATCAGAGTCCACAGACTTGAATTTACTCCATGGTATAGAAAGAAACAAAGTAAGAAGTAATGTTGGCATGACTCTTGTCTCAGAAATTTATAAGGGAATGTGTACCTCTTTTCATTTATTATATTGAATTGAGTTGTGTTTTAGTGGTTATTGGAACTCCAAAATGATTAGTACAAATTTTAAGAAAATCTATGATTGTATGATAAAGGACTATATGGGTAACTTCTATATATCAAAAATATTTTTTTAAAATTTCATGTTGAGAGTAGAAAAATGAGGAAACATTAATATTTCATATAGTTTCTAAAAGTGAAAAATTTTGATTTTTAAAAATTAAAATCTCATTTCATTTATATTATAGTCAAAGATATATAACAAAAAGTGTACCCTGACACCATTTTTTCAGTATACAGTTGAGTGGTATTAAGTATATTCACATTGTTGTGCAACTATCACCACCATCCATCTCCAGAACTTTTTCATCTTTCCTAAACTGAAACTCTTCACCCATTAAACACTAACTCCCCATTCTCCCTCTCCCTCCAGCCTCTGGCAACCACCATTCTACTTTCTGTCTCTATGAATTTGATTACTCTAGATACCTTATATAAGTGAAACTATATAGTCATTTATTTCTGAATTGATATGATTTCCCTTATAATATACTTCAAATGGCCCAGGATAATTTTTTTGAAATACTTTAACCCTAAATAATCATATTAAATATAATAAAAGCAGAGCAGGAACCTGTGTAAAACCTCTGAGGGAAGTGTCCATGTGGTGCCTGTAAAGATTCCACACCTAAAGGGCTCCTTGGATGGGCCTTACTCTGGAGTTGTCTTCCTCCTCTCCCTGAGCCAAGGTAAAGCCCCCAGACTAGAGATGTAGGGGGTGCCATGTGGGTGTGAGGACCAGTAACAGCTGAGGAGCCAGATGGTATACAGTCCTAGTAGGAAACCTGGACCATTACCCTTCAGGACTGATAATCAACTTCCAACCAATGTGGGCAGATGTGGTCTAGAGCAGGAATTTAATCTGATAAAGACATAAACGTGACCCCTTGTTGCATCTTGAGTTTTTAGAGCCTTTATACACATATGAATGATAATATTCGTGCTGTCTGCTCATCCTTTTAATTTCAGCTTAAATACAACCTCCAGACTAGATCAGATACCCCTTTACATGCTGTCAAGCCCCTTGTACATAGCCTTCATAATAGTTACCAAAATTAAATAAGGAATTGTAGTTCTGTTGACTATCTTCCTCTGCTTCTCTAGTGCACTGATAAAATATCAGCACCTGAGATGTAGTACATGCTTAATATTTGTTGAATATCTCCTAAGAGATTTAAGACAAAAGCAGGACAAACCGAAGACAAAACCAGATAGAAACTTTTTTACAACCCCTTTCCTGATTCTGTAGTGATTTTACATAGTTCCCTCCTCTACCCCGCTGAGTGATGACCACACTTCCTGGTTTACTCCTGTTGTTTTGGTGTAATTGCTAATAGTGCCTCCTTTTACTCTCAAAAATATCCAAGTTGCAGTAAATTTTAAGGCCATCCTAAGTTTAAGGTACCTTTTTCATGATATCAGTGAATAGTCAAGTCAATAAGACCTTTTGATCAACATGAGATAGTATTAACACAATAAGTGGATATGATTTTAGCCAAGAGCAAGAGGTCATGTTTTCGTTAGTCAAATATTGGCAAGCACAGGGCGTGAGTGCTACAGTCCACCACCATGCACCCTGTGACTACAGTGCTAATCAGCCATGGCAGCCACTACCAATTGATCAGATTGAAAACTTTTGCTTTCTTGAGGTTAGCCTGAGCAGCCAGCCCTATTTAGGGCATTTGGAGATATTGAGAACATGTTTCTGGAATGTCCCTTTCTAGCTCTGTGGAGACCTTAATTTGAAAGCTACCTCAACATAGTAAAGACTGTGAGGCTCTGACATTAGATAGATTTAGGTCTAGGTTTACATCCTGACTCTGCCATTTCTGGCTGGGTGACTGGACAAAGTTTTCTAATCCTCAGTTTCCATACCTATAATTTGAAGACAAAAATACCTACCATAGTGGATTGTTGGGAGGATTAAATATAATTACCTAGGTGAAGAAATGGCATATATTAATAGTAAGTACTAAACACATAGCTTTCTTCTCCAGCTCTCTCTTCTTTTTTCCTGATACTTGGATCTGAGGTTTGAATTTCAGTTACCAAGACAGACCCTGGGGAGAAGTTCATGGGCCAGCGATTTTCCCAGGATGCCTCAAATTTCACTTTCTTCAGGGATCACCGTTCATCCTGCTCATAAGACTTATTTTAAAGATAGAAATTTGACTTGTATATTGTTTCTGTCTTCTATCCCTCCTAAAGTGAGGTTGAATTGGCAGCACGTACTTGTATGAAATATGATTGAACTGTAGTGAATGTGGTAGGTTCAAGCCTTTGGAACTCTATCAGATGAGATATAAAAGTAGCTTTTCAAGTCTGATTTTATAACCCCTTCTTTCCCCATCCCATAGGACCCTCCAACTCTCCAGGGTAGAAATGACCACACTTCTTGATTTACACTTGTTGTTGTAGAATCATTGTTAATTAGGGGAGCAGGAGGCTTGGGCAGACCTGATGGCAACCTCCATTCTAGGTTCATTAAAGGTATTTTGTAAGGTGGGTGGATTAGGAGGTCAATGCAAAGGGACAGAGAAGGAAGATTCTATAAGATTAAGACCCTGGTTTGGTATTCTTCAAACTGCCCAGCAAGGCATGGCTATAGGACCCCCCAGGAGAAAATGGGCTTAGGCGGTGCTAGGGCAAAGTATCCCATTCCCAAGTGGCCTTGAAACCTGTAGAGCCACACATACTTAAAGACCATGTGGCCTTGTCAAATGAGTTTATCAGAAGTGAGTTGTGTGGATCCAAGTCCAGAGGATCCTCCTAGAATACTCTGATTTATGACCTGAGAGCATTTGCTGGCAGGAGACAGGGAAGGTAGGTTGTGAACTAGCTAATAATAGCTGAGATTGAATTTCCAACTAGCTCAATGAGATAGGACCTCAGAATAAAATTCAATTTAATTTTGAAAAATAAAAGTAAGATTTCCTATACACCCTAGTTTGTAGAAGAAACTAAGTATCTGCCACAGAGAATTGTCCATCACTGAATTATGGCTACCAGTGTAGCAAAAGTATTGTTTAAAATTGTTTTGTATAAAGGTATGATGCTACAAAGAAACAAGTATAAAATTACAGTCTCAGATTACGTGAGAGAACACAGAAGGGATTATAATAGTTGACACGCTATCAGAAAAACTGTTTTCCAAAGAAATATAGCAGCTTTGTTACTAGGATTAGGAACATATTCAATTGCTGGCAGGGTGAGGTTGAGAGCTACATTGCATTTAGGTTGAAGGGCTTCCAAAGTTTTCAGCCTATGTCCCCCTTGAGAACTTTCCTGGACACAGATGTGATTTTTCTCATTTCTCCTGGAAAACACAACAAAATGAAAAGCAGCCACCCTCTGAAGAGGTGTTTCTGAACTCCTCAATGCTCCAGGTGTAGATAAAGACTCAGAGGGAGACTAGTTTTCCCTACACTTAGAATCTTCCATTTCCTGCAATGTCTCAGAACATGTCTAACAGCTGCTACATCTGTACCTCTGGGATCTCTTTGAAACTCTAATGGGAATCTTCCCTTGTAGGGCAGTGTCCCTAGTTGAATCATGTGCACACAGAATTTAATAGGCCCATTTTATAGACATTGGTGGATGAATGAGATGTAGGAGGTGGGTGAGATGGAAAAGGTGACCAATATAGACAGAATCCCAACTGCTGTTAAAGTCTCTGCATGCAGCACAGTAAGCAGAGGGCTTGGCTAAAGCATGAATTTATTTCATAGATGAAATCTGTGCTGATACCACCAATGGAAGGAAATAGAGACCGTCCCATCGAATTGAAGGAAAATAAAACAGGTGGACCTGTTACTACTACACCTGAGAAATCCAAAGCAAATGAACCCGCTTCTGAACATTTATTAAAGCATGAATGGGAACAGGTAGGTAATCAAAGTATTCACCAGAGTGGCAACAAAGATACCAGCATACATGATATTACAATATATAGATAAAAATGACTTTACCCTTATAAGCAGACCATATCATTCTTTCTGAATTTATCACTATATTTTAAAAGCTTTATTGAGATATAATTCACATACCATATAACTCACCCAATTAAAACATAAAATTCAGTGGTTTTTTTTTAGTATATTCATTGTATTGTAAAACTGTCATCATAATCTAATTTTAGAATATTTTCATCATCCAAAAAAGAAACAGCATACCTATTAGCAGTCACTCCAGCTCTCCCAGCCAACCCAGGCTTAGGTAACCACTAATCTACTTTTTATAGATTTTCCTTTTTATAGATTTTCTGAACGTGTTATAGAAATGGACATGTACAATATGTGGTCTTTTGTATCTGGCTTCTTTCACTTAGTACAATGTTCTTGAGGTCCATCCATGCTGTAGCATGTCTCAGTACTTCATATCTTTTTATTTCTTTAATGCTACCATGAACACTCACAAGTTTTTGGGTGCATGTATGTTTTCATTTCTCTTGGTATATACCTAGTAGTGGAAGTATTGGGTCATAAGGTAACTCTAAATAAAGTTTAACATTTTGAGAAAGTTCCAAACTGTTTTCCCAAGTGGCTACACCATTTTACATTTCCATCAACAATGTATGAAGGTTCCACTTTCTCTACATTCTCACTAACAGTTGGCTATTGTCTGTCCTTTTGATTATTGCCATTATGGAGGGCATGAGGTGGAATGTCACTGTGGTTTTGATTTACATTTCCCTAATGACTAATGATATTGAGCATCTCTTCATGTGCTTATGGGATATCTGTAGATCTTCTTTGGAGAAGTGTCAGATCCTTTGCCCATTTTAAAAATTATTTATCTTTGTATTATTGCATTATAAGAGATTTTTATGCATTCTAAATACAAATCCCTTATAAGATATATTATTTGCAAATATTCTCTCCCATTCTGTGGGTTGTCTTTTCCTTTTCTTGGTGGTGACCTTTGCAGCACAACAGTTTTAAATTTTGATGAAACTCAATCAAAATTATGTGTTTTTCTCTGGTTGCTTTTGTTTTTGGTCTTATATCTAAGCCATTGCCTAACCCAAAGTCGTGAAGATTAATCACTTTGTTTTCTTCTAAGAGTTTTAGAGGTTTAGCTCTTACATTTAGGTGTCTGATCCATTTTGAGTTAATTTTTGTGTGTAGTGGGAGGTAGGATTCCAAATTCATTCTATTTCATGTGGCTATTCAGTTATCCCAACAGCATGTCTTCAAATGATTATTCTCTCCTCATTGAATTTTCTTGGCACTCTTGTCAAAAATCAGTTGACAATAAATATAAGGGTTTATTTCTAGACTCTTAACTCTGTTTCACTATCTATATGTTTATCCCTATGTCAGTGCTATACATTTTGATTACTATAGCTTTATAGGAAGTTTTGAAATTGGGAAGTATGAGTTCTCCAACTTGTTCTTTTTCAAGATTGTTTTGGCTATTTTGAGTCCCTTGAATTTCCATACCAATTTTTGGTATGGATTGCCTTGAGTCTGTAGATCAATTCGAGTACTATGACTATTTTAACAATATTATATCTTCAATCCTGTGGGCATGGGATGTGTTTCCATTTATTTAGCTCTTTAATTTCAGCAGTGTTTTGTACTTTTCAGTGTACATGTCTTACACTTGTTTTGTTACATTTATTCCTGTTTTTGATGCTATTGTAAATGGAATTATTTTCTTAATTACGTTTTGGGTTATTTATTGCTAGTGTATAGAAATATAACTGACTTTTGTTTGTATAGTTAATTCATGCTGTGAACTTTGATACATTTTGATAGTTCTAATAGTTTTTGGTGGATTCCTTGAGATTTACCATATACAAGATGATGTTATCTATGAATAGAGATAATTTTACTTCTTCTTTTCTAAACTTTCTGCCCTTTCTCTTCTCTCTTCTCTTCTCTTCTCTTCTCTTCTCTTCTCTTCTCTTCTCTTCTCTTCTCTTCTCTTCTCTTCTCTTCTCTTCTCTTCTCTTCTCTTCTCTTCTCTTCTCTTCTCTTCTCTTCTCTTCTCTTCTCTTCTCTTCTCTTCTCTTCTCTTCTCTTCTCTTCTCTTTTTCCTTGATTGACTTGTCTAGAACCTCCAGTACAGTGATGAAAGTAGACATCCTTGTCTCATTCGTAATATTGGGTGGTACCTAGTTTGTTGAGTATTTTTATCATGAAAGAGTGTTGGATTTTGTCAAATATTCTTTCTGCATATATTAAAATGATCATGTGGGTTTTGTCCTTTATTAATATGGTGTATTATTAATACATTGATTTCAGATTTTAAGCCAACCTTACATTCCTAGAGTAAATCCCACTTCATCATGGTGTATAATCTACTTTATATGTTGCTGGATTCAGTTTGCTAGTATGTTTTGAGAATTTTTGTATCTATCTATCTATCTATTTATATATATATATATTTTAGAGGCAAGGTCTTGCTCTGTCACCCAGGCTGGAGTGCAGTGTCATAATCATAGCTCACTGTAACTTTGAACTCCTGGGCTCAGCTCCCACCTCACCCTCCCATGTAGCTAGGACTGTAGGCACATGCCACCATGTCTGGCTAATTTTTTCTATTTTTTGTAGAGACGAGATGTCACTAACCTTCCCAGGCTGGTCTCCAACTCCTGACCTCAAGCAGTTCTTCCACTTTGGCCTTCCAAAGTGCTCTGGGATTATGGGCATGAGCCACTGCACCTGGCCCAATTTTTGCATCTATATTCATAAGAAATATTATTCTGTAGTTTTCTTTTCTTGTTATATCTTTGTCTGGTTTTGGTATTAGAGTAAGACTAGCCTTATAATATGGATTGAGAAGCATTATCTCCTTTTCTATGCTTTGGAAGAGTTTATGAAGGATTGATATTCTTGTTCAAATGTTTGGTAGAATTCATCAGCAAAGCCTCTTGGGATTTTCCTTGTAGGAAGTTTTAAAATTACGAATTCAATCTTTTTTCTTGCTATAGTTGTATTCAGAGTTTTAATTTCTTCTTAGTTTGTGTCTTGGTAGCCATATCTTTCTCAGAATTTGTCCATTTCATCTGATTTATCTAATTTGTTGGCCTAAAGTTGTTTGTAATATTTCTTTATAATTTTTTTTCTCCTGTAAGTTTGGTAGCAATATTCCTTCCTTCATTCCTGATATGAGTAATTTGAGTCTTCTCTCTTTTTTTCTTGGTCAGTCTCACTAATGTTTGTCAATTTTATTAATCCTTTCAAGGAACCAACTTTTGGTTTTATTGATTTTTTTCTATTGTTGTTTATTCTCTATTTTATTTACTTTTGCTATAATCTTTATTATTTCCTTTCTTTTGCTTGTTTTAGGTTTAGTTTGCTCTTTCTTTATAGTTTCTTAAGTGGAGGTAATCTCATTGATTTGAGATCTTTTTTATTTTTTAATAAAGCTATACATTTCTAAGTACTGCTTTAGCTCCATCCTATAAATTTTACTATGTTGTATTCTTATTTCATTCATATAAAATTATTTTCTAAATTATCCTGTAATGTCTTCTTTACCCCATGTGTTATTTAGGAGTGTGTTGTTTAATTTCTACATATTTGTGAATTTCCCATAATTCCTTCTTTTATTGATTTCTAGTTTAAATTGTGGACAGAGAACACATACTTTGCAAAATTTAAATACTTTTAAAACTTTTTTTTTCTTTTTTTGGTAAATCCTTTTAAAACTTACTGAGACTATTTTTTGTGGCCTAGCATATGGTCTATCCTGGAGAATGCTCCATGTACACTTGAGAAGACTATATATTTCACTCTTATTGGGTGGAGTGTTTTATATATGTCTCCTTGAACATACTTATAATTCTTGCTTTGAAATCTTAGTCTGCTAAGTCAACATCTAGTCCCTTTAAACGCAATTTCTATTGCCTGCTTCTTTTTCCTTCTATATGGGTCATACTTTTTTCTTTATATGTCTTGTAATTTTTTGTTGAAGACTGAATATTTTAGATAATACATTGTAGTAACTCCACATAATTATTCCCATACCCTTGTTGTTGTTATTTGCTTTTTTGTTTGTTTATTTGTTTAGGGACTTGTCTGGACAATTTAGTGAAGTCTATTCTCCTTCAGTGTGCAGTTTCTGATGTCACTCCTCACCGGGTGCTACCTTGCTCATGCATACAGTTTCCCTGACCACCAGGGATGGTTGTGGTTTTAGCTGATCCTCTTTGACTCTCCTTTAAGCTTCTAGTCCATCTGCCTCTATTTGTATCAAACCCAATTATTAGTTTTCACAAATTGCTAGCTGATTGTTCTATTGTTTTTAATAATGCTCTGGGCCACAAACTGCTCTGCAGTCTGATTCAATTAAAGTTGTACCCCTTTGCAGGACTAGGGTGTTGACCATCTTTGAGGCTTACTCTGACCCCAGGAAGGCTCTTCTCATCTGTCTCTTTCCCTGATTCTGTCTGTTAAACTTCTAGTTGGTCTGTTGTTGCTACTATTAATAGTATCATGGAACTACCACCCTCCTCCCAAATGCTTCCTCCCAAGATCTCCATTGTTTTCAACAGTGCCCTTAGGCATGAACTCCCCCATGCTCTATGCCAAATCCTATTAGGCAGAGTGGCAGAGGTCTCTGTTCTTGACCTGCCTCTCCCCCTGGGCCAAACCTCCATGCCATTGCACTGGAGCTTTTAGTTTTCACAAGTTAAATGGCTGTTTCACTGTGGAGAGGGTCTGCCAAGTTACTAACACTGCCACTCCTGTCATTATGTTTTAATTTTGAGAATTTTAATAAGCATTTCTATAAACATGGATGTAAAGACAGTAAGACATGTACTCATCTTCGTGGCAGCATGCATATTCTAGAGCTGCCTCTCTGGAGTCTCTAACAGCTTCTGGCATGTAGTAAGAGCTATAAATATTCCTCCTATTTATTCACCCATTCAAGAATGCATCAATCACTCTTGAGCACTCTTGCTCATTTATCTTAGTGAAATTCGGCATTTTGCTAAATTTCCTATCCTACATTTTAACTGCTTTCCTGCCAGTTTTTACCCCATATGGCAGGGAAGAGTGGTTAAGGACAACTATATATATTATCTCATTGAATCCTTAAACTAACCCTAAGAGATAGGTAGAATTATTCTCATTTCACAAAAGAGGACACTGAAGATCTCATAAGTTGAATAATTTGCTGAATGATCAGTCTGGATTTGAATCCAAATCTGTTGAACTCTAAACTTCCCACTTTTAATTGCTGGGTCATACCATTTCTCTCACTGTAGGAAGAGATGTTAAAGGATACTGCTTTTCAACTTTTTAGATGAAAATTTCATGATCTTTTAGAAAAGTCTTTTGTAGACTTTTCTTCAGGTTTTCTGTTCTGAAAGAGTTGAAATAAAATTATTTTAAATGAGCTCATGCTTAATTATAAAAGTATTCTTCCTATGGGTTGAATCATAACCACAATCTTGTTCAGATATAAACACACACACATGCATTTTTGTGCACATGTGTGCTTGCAAGTGCACATAAACATACACCCACATGATGCTGGCTAACATCTGTAGCTAGGAAAAATCATTGAACAAGTTACCAAACAATGTTTAAGCTATTCACGTCCCTTAGGTAATTGTTGAAGAAGCCTCTATTTCTTGATTTGGTACCCTTGTATCTCATTGCTGAAAATGTTGACTAAAATGTGATTTCTGATGCAAAATATACTCTAATTGATGAGGGAAAAGAGAGAGGGTGAGAAGTGAGGGGGGAGAAACGGAATTCACCACTGGCTTGTGCATCTAAAATATTTAAAAATCAAGTATAAGAAACATCTCATAGCAAGTAGGAAAGGATGCCTCCTTAAATTTTGACATTCAAACTCCAAAGACTGAAGGTTAGAACGAGCTGTCCTAGGATTGTGGTGAATAAAAAGGACAGTGCTGAAGAAATTGGAGTTGCACAAAAAGAAAATCATGGACTCTGGACACTTAGATGAGTTAGAGTGGGAGGGAGGAGACTGTGAGTCATTACTCTGCAATGGACACAACAATATAGATGTGGCATCTCGCAGACTCCACACACGCGACTGGAGCTGACATAGGGCAAAGTAGACCAGTAGCTCATTTCTGATATTTTAGTAATTTTAGTTGTACCCCTAATTTTCTTTCCTTAGTTCCTGGTACATTTTGGAGATACATACATCAGTTAGCTAGAGTTGAAATTTCCAGATAAAAACAGTTCACAATTACTTTATTTCTTAATATCTATGTGCTATGTTATAATAAAGATCACATACTGTTTATTTTTGTAGTCATGAAAATGCATAATTCTTGGTAGAGTGCTATAGTTTAAATTTTACCTTATGTTCACTGGATGTGGGGGATATATTTACTCAGTTAAGTCACTGTACAGAGATGAATATGATATTCTTCCTGTAGGACAGACTTACAAGGAGAGGTCAGAGAGGTTTCAAAAATAATGGTAATTATTTATAACCTGAGCAACTCCCTTCTCTTCATTCATGTGACAAATATTTACTGAGTACCTACTATGTGTCAGACACCAGTTCTAGGCTTTTGGGAAATGTCTATGACCAAATAAAGATCTGTTACCTCACAGAGCTTACATTTTAGGGAGAGGAATTTATATAGTAAGCAATATAATATTAAGTAAGTAAATGATATATTAAGTGATAAGTTCTATGGAAAAAATAAAAACTAGAATAGGGTTGACAGAACAGGAAAACTGGACTTTGGGACAGAATTGCAATTTTAAATAAGGTAGTCAGCCTCATTGAGAAGGCTCCCAAGAGGGAAATGACTTGTTTGAGGTCCCTTGGCTAGTTGGGGAGTAAAAGAGTAGGATTTGATCCCAGGGCTGACTTGAATGTCCATGCTCTTTTTCTGAAGGGATAGATGACTCCAGAGTGACAGGATTTCTCAGGAAGGACATGACCTACTTTAGTCACCCTTCATTCAATGAGGCAAAGGGTGGGTGGACACGGAGCAGGAGGAAAGTATCTAAAGAAATCTAGGTAACTGGCTGGAAGGTTTGGGCTGAGCATAGCTTTTAAAATAACATGTTCAAAAGCTGGAAGGAGAACACATAACTAAGGGAAAATACAAAAAAATAGTGAATCTATAGTATTAATGTCTTAGAAGAGAAGCATCTAGATACATCTTTCAGAGCTATTAACTCTTCCCCCAAAGCATACTTTTAGAGACTGGATTACTTAGAGCTACAGACAAGTACAAGGTACTTCTTGAGGGATTTCTTTTAGATTGAGATTTAAAAGGCTGAGACACAAATAGATTTTTGTTGATCAGGTCATATAAAAGCTGTAGTTTCAGTTAAACTTTCCCATTTTTTTGGTTTAAAAATTTTCAGGAAAGAATGTTGTAAATAATTAATCTTTCATACAATTATCACCCAAAGACTCCTGCATTTCAGAGGAAAGAGTGTTTTTGAGAGGTAAGAGATGATTTCTACTGAGGAATTTGTTTCACCAATAAAGGGCCTTTCATAGAACTTTTTTGTTTGTGAGTTCTAGAATTAAATTTATGTTATGATCACAATCTGGGTAAACTTAGTCAAGTGAATGATTTCTAGACAGAAAAAAGAAATGCAGAAGTCATGGAATGGATTCTGAAGGAGAAGCTGATTGCTTAAAAACTGTTACCCCTTATTACTTCAAATCAGAGAAAAATGAATGTTAGATATACCTTCCTCATTTCATTCACAATGACTAAGGCTTCAATAGGTTAATTGATTTGGTGATAGGTAATTATTTGCAGAGCTGATTCCTTAGCCAGTGCTTATTCTAGTTCAACAGAATAAGAGTCCCAGAATCCCTAGAGTCCCAGCATATGTATATTTAATTTGTATAAATTTTAACTATTTCATGTGGCAAAAAGGTGAAAAAAACTGTGAAATTTTATTTTCATATATATTCTTTATCATATACTGTCCATTATCACATGTATAAAATATTCACATATCCATGTTATTATATAGGGTTGTATACATAAAATCACATACAGTTGGCCCTCCATTTCTGCTGGTTCTACATCCATGGATTCAACCAGCAGCGGATCCAAAATGTTTTTTAAAATTCAATAAAAATAACTATAACAATAAGAAATAATATATATAAAAAGTACAGTATAACAACTGTTTACATAGCATTTATATTTTATTAGGCATTATAAGTAATCAGGAGATGATTTAAAGGGCTGATACTTCCCAACTTGGGATGGGTTTAACAGGATGTAACCTATCGTAAGTCGAGGAGTGTACTGAATGCATATTGCTTTCACACCACCATAAAGTTGAGAAATTATAGGGACCCTCTGTATTCAGGAGGATGTTCATAGATTGTATGCAAATACTATACTATTTTTATAAGGGACTTGAGCATCCTGGGATTTTGGTTTCCACAGATGGGGGGTAGTCCTGGAACCAATCCCCTCAGATACTGAGGGACAACTGTGTACTATACTTTAAGGGTAATTTAAGAGATTTCCTGGGGTAATTTTGGCTACAAATGATTTTCATGCCATATAGAAATTGAAAACTTTATCGCCTCCTAATAAAACACAACTGCTTGTGTCCCCTAAGCATGAATTCATAGTGTAAGCCAGATATGACTCAGTTTAAATGCAAGTATTATTTTTGTCATAAACACCATCAAAGTAAAAGGATTCCATTATATTTATTTGTAGAATAGGGTTATGCCAATGTTGAAATTCAGCAGGGAAGAAGGAGACTGCTGAGCTGACTCACCTTTGAGCGGTTTTAATTCTCACTTTAATCAGTCATCAAAAACTCTGCAAGTGTCTGGCACAGGGTTTCTCTGGCCAGGTGCTTATCATTCCAGGGTAGCTCTCCTCCCAGTTCTGCTCTTCACTTCACCTCACTGTCTTTTCCCTCACTTATTTCTAGCTCCTCTTCCATACCAAACCTATACGTGGATGTACAATCAGGTTTAGTGGAACAGCCATTTCTGGTCCTCTTCTCAAGACCTGATATAGACCTACTAGGATAACCGCACAACCTCAAGTCCATGCTTTTCATGCCCTAAAGCAGGCGTCCTCAAACTACGGCCCGCGGGCCACATGCGCGTGTTTTTGCCCATTTGTTTTTTTACTTCGAAATAAGATATGTGCAGTGTGCATAGGAATTTGTTCATAGTTTTTTAAAAACTATAGTCCAGCCCTCCAACGGTCTGAGGGACAGTGAACTGCCCCCCTGTTTAAAAAGTTTGAGGACCCTTGCGATAACGAGTAGCAAAAATTATAGTCTCTTAGAATCATAGTCTGTTAGAACTTTGAGATACTTTACGGGTCCACTGGCCCAAATGCCTGATTTTAAACATTTCAAAGTGAGACCTGAAGCGTTTTCTCAAGGTTGTATAGCTTTAGTGACAGAGAGAGTTTTTCTGACTACTCCTTAAGCCGTTTAAGGAGAAGTTTAAATAAAGAAATATTGTAGATAGATGAGAGGCACAAAGAGGGAACCTCTGATTTTCTATGAAACAATATTCTTTAAAACTTGGGTCTTCAGTCCTGGACATCATATAACCTGTACTTGCTTCTTCCAGCCCCCAAAGAAAAAGTTATGCTAATAAAACACTTGTGGATTTAGGAGAACACATTGTGGAAACCAGTCAGTAGCTAACTGTATGGCTGAACCTGATAATGTACTTGACAAGGGGACAGAAGGTGAAGGAGATGCTTTAAGAGATCCTCTGGGCTACTCTGGATGGACAGGTTTCTGTGTTCGTCATGGGAAACAGCAAGGGCTTTCTCAGGCTGGGAGCTCAACTGGACATAAAGCCAGGCCAAAGCCACAGTGGGGAGACCTACCTTATCTCTTAAGGTGTGGTGATTGTGGAGAGCTATTTTCTCATCTGAATGTGAAAATGAAGCTCTTTTTAAGACAAAAGAACTTGTAGATTCAACAATTGCGAAACAGTTGTAATGGGATTTTTAAAGACAAAAAAGGGGGGGACAAGGGCTGATTTTTCATGGTTACTAAGTATTTCTACTTTGGTTATTGTTATTGCTAAATTGATCATTGGGGATGAGTAGAAAGGGGTTAGGATGGCTATGGGCATTAAAATTATTCTGGAAGGGATTCATGGAGGAGATGAGTATGAAACAATTTTTAAGGAGAAATGAGAAGTAGCCTTTGGGATACCTTGAGTTCATATTTCTGGCAAATAAGTTGGAATCTAGAAAGACTCTCACTTATAAATTATAGCCTAATCTGGGTCATTGTTCTAAGGTTATCGATATTCTGTGGAGTGATCCAAAAGGCAAAAGTGGCTGTTACCCAAACACATGTCGAGGAGGGGGCTGCTATTTTGGACCAGATATTACCTCCAAGATTCTTAGTAAATACCAGTTGAAGATGCTCATTAGATCTCATGAATGTAAGCCCGAAGGGTATGAAATCAGCCATGATGGGAAGGTAAGCTAATGTTGTTGGCAATGTTCTCCTAAACACCCTTCCCCCAAGCACAGTCTTTTCTTCACAGTGTGTGTCTGACCTAGAAGCCCATGACAAGATGTCTTCCCTAGTTCCAAACAGAAACAAGACAAAGCAGGGTTCACCTGGGTAGTTTGAAGGGGCCTCACTGTCCTTCACCTTAAGAGATATTTGGTTTATTTCCCTGATCTTCCTTAATTCCAGGAACAGAAATTCTGACACATGGCACTAAGTATGCACCCATAAAGGATTTGTTCTTTGCTAATTGTAAGGCAACTGTCCCAGCCAGTGGGGTTAAGAATGTACTTTTCGGCCGGGCGCGGTGGCTCACGCCTGTAATCCTAGCACTTTGGGAGGCCGAGGCGGGCGGATTGCTCAAGGTCAGGAGGTCGAAACCAGCCTGAGCGAGACCCCGTCTCTACCAAAAATAGAAAGAAATTAATTGACCAACTAAAAATATATATACAAAAAATTAGCCGGGCATGGTGGCGCATGCCTGTAGTCCCAGCTACTCGGGAGGCTGAGGCAGTAGGATCGCTGAGCCCCGGAGATTGAGGTTGCTGTGAGCCAGGCTGACGCCACGGCACTCACTCTAGCCTGGGCAACAAAGTGAGACTCTGTCTCAAAAAAAAAAAAAAAAAAGAATGTACTTTTCCTCACAGAGCACATAAAAGGCAGCAATGAATCCAGTTTGCTCTCTTTCATCTTTTGCATGTTTCCTATGCAGGGCTGAAAACAAAAGACACACTTCCCTGTAACACCCTGAGCGGGTGATCTCCAGCAAGTTGCTCACTATAGTCAGTGTAGCTGCAGCCACTAAAATGGAGTGTGTTGTGTTCCTCCAGTAGTAGTATCTAATAAGGCTAGAAGAGGTGAGGCCTGAGGAACTGGTTTCTTGTCCCAAGTTGTCCTGTGATACCCCTTTTTCTATAGTGAACAGCGGTAGATAAAAATGAATACCAAATTGTGAGGCATTTCCTTGTGTCAGTACTTTTCTTAACTCTATTAATTCATTTTTGGCTCATAATAACACTGTGAAATGAGTAAGGCACGTATTATTTAGGGTTTCTTTGTAAAAAGAAAATAGACAACAGTGGTGGCTTGTCTAAAATGACACGCTCATTAGGACAGAACTGGGTCTAAGCCAGATTCCTTGTCACCGACAAATATTGTCCTGCCATATTCCACCATAGCCCCAAGGCTGGTCCTTTCCCAAGATAATGGCCATGGTCCTGTATTCTCTGCCTTTAAAGTAATGGTTTTATGAGGCCCTACACCTGTAGATCACTCAGCTCCAAGCAAAAGACTGAGATATTAGACAAGTTTTACTTTGAATGCTCAAATATCACAATGCAAGAAAATAAGGGATTTTCCCCTTGGAAAATTAGAATTTGCAAAACCAAACCAAAGAGGATTCTGAGAATCAGCACTAAAATTGTATACAGGATTGCAGGGCCATGCACTGGGGGGATATTGGGTGAGTGGCTAGGAGGTGGTAGTACTGGGGAAACTGAGTAAAAAGACTTGTTTCCCTCTGATGGAATTATAGGAAGTCACATCAGAATTGGATAATTTGCAGGAATTATGAATTTTAATTTTTGCTTTTTAAGAATTGAGCTATTTCTGACTTTATTGAATAACCTTTTGAGAACTAATTTTACATGAACCTGTCCCTCTTTTTCTTTAATTAGGTCATCACTGTATTTTCTGCTTCCAATTATTACGAACAAGGCAGCAATCGAGGAGCTTACCTCAAACTGTGTTCCGGTATGTCTCCTCGATTTTTCCGGTACCAAGCAACTTGGGAAACAACCCTGAAACCTCTTTACCAAAGGTGTGTATGCTCTAAGGAGAATTCTGAGCACTGGTATTGGGGACCAAATAGAACATCCCAAGTGACTAAGAGCAGCCTCAAAAGTGAAGACAGCCACTTATTAGTTACTCATTGGTATAAACAAAATGGAAATAGTTTCAGACACCAAGTGGTATTAACGCACCCATATTTGAAACCAAAAGAGCAACTTTCAATTCATACATCTTTTTAGATGGATAAAACAATCAGTACCTACAAATGTAACTGAATGTAAAGGAAAGAAGATCCCCACACCCACTCAGTTCCCTAACCTACAGCCATCTCTGCCCCACAGTCAGCTGTGTCTGCTCTTTGCTCCCTCTTCTCCACCCAGAAGTGTATGCGACTAAAACAATTGAGTATCTCTCTCCATGTGATGGCATTCGTAGCTGCTCTTCTTTTTCTCCCTTTAACATTATCTTTTCAAGATTTTTCACATTATAAAACTAATATGTTTATTGTTAACAAGTGAAAAAAACAACAAAGTGTAAAGAAAATGTTAATGATCTTTTCTCCCATTCTCAATAATCCCCCAAAGGTAACTAAAACTAACAGCCTAGAATGACCCCTTCTACCATCTTCTCAGGGCTCTTATAAAAATAGACTAGCAATCATTTATTCATTGAATAAAAAAACTTTTGAGCAAATACTATGTTTCAGACACTGTTATAGGCACAGGTGCTACAGCAATAAATAAGATAGGCAAAAATCCCCTCATCAAACATATATCTCAGTGTGAAGAGAAAGAGAGTAAACAGCATATATGCCTTTTTTTTTTAACAAAGATAGAATCACACTGCACACTCTATTCTGTAACTGACTTTTTTCCCTGTAAAGATTATATCACAAACATCATTCCAAGTTAGTATGTATGGACCTAATTCAGTCTTTTTAGTACATGTATACTATTTTATAATATACATGTACCATAATAGTTATGGAGTGACTGACTAAATCTTCTTCAGTTGATAGATGTCCAGATTGATTTCAGGATTTTGCATTTAGAAGCAATGCTATAACAAACATTCCTATATATAAGGAACTCATACAACTCAATAGCAAATAAATAAATAAATAATCCAATTTAAAAATGGGCAAAGGACTTGAATAGACATTTTTCCTGAGAAGACATACATACAAATGAAAAGGTACTCAGCATCACTAATCATCACAGAAATGCAAATCAACGCCACAATGAGATATCACCTCACACCTGTTAGGGTGGCTATTATCAAAAAGACAAGAGAGAATAATTGTTGGCAAGGCTGTGAAACTCTTGTACACTGTTGGTAGGAATGTAAATTGGTGAGCCATTATGGAAAACTGTACAGAGATTCTTTAAAAACTTAAAAATAGAACTACCATATGATCCAGCAATCCTACTTCATGATATATATCCAAAGGAAATGAGATTAGTATCTTGAAGAGATAGCTACACTCTCATGATCATTGTAGCATTATTCACAATAGTCAAGATATGTAAATAAACTAAGTGTCGATTAATAGATAAACAAAATGTCATATATATGTATATATCTATCTCACATATCTCTCTCTCTATATATATATATAGTCATCCCTCTATATCTGTGGGGGATTGTTCCAGGAGCCCCCTTGGGTACCAAAATCTACAAATGCTCAAGTCCCTTATATAAAATGGCATAGCATTTGCATATAACCTGTGCACATCCTCCCACATACTTTAAATCGTCTCTAGATTACTTATAATGCCTAATACAATGTAAATGATATGTAAATAGTTGTTATACTATATTTTTTAGGGAATAGTTACAAGAAACAAAAAGCCTATACATGTTCAGTATAGATACAACCATCTATTTTGTTTTTTAATATTTTTGATCTGTGTTTGGTTGAATCCCCTAATGCAGAACCCACAGATGTGAAGGGCCAACTTTACATCAAAATGGAATATTATTCAGCCATTAAAAAAGAAATCTTGCCATTTGTGACAATATGGATAAACCTAGAAGGCCTTATGCTAAGTGAAATAAGTCAGACAAATACTGTATGATTCTCACTTATATGTGGAATCTTAAAAAGTCAAACTCATAGAGCTAGAGAGTAGAACAGTGGTTTCCAGGGGCTGGGGTTTGGGAATGGGGAGACTTAGGTCAAAGGGTACAATCTTTCAGTTATTAGACGAATAAGTTCTGGGGCTCTAATGTGCATCATGGTGACCATAGTTATTAATACTATATTGTATATTTGAAATTTGCTAAAAGAGTAGATTTCAAGTGTTCTCACTATACCCCCCACACACACGTAACTGTATGAGATGATGCATGTATTAACTGACTTGATTGTGGTAATCATTCCGCAATATATATGTACATCATCATTCCACAATACATTTGTATATCAAATCATCACATTGTATACTCTAAATATATAAATTTTATTTGTCAATAAAACCTGAATAAAACTGGAAAAAATTCCTCTGTGCATATGTGTATATGTGTGTACATACATGCATATACATATATCTGTAATGTTTAGTAATTTTATTTTTTAATGTAAGATTTTAAAATATGGAATTTAAGGATTTCTATGTTTAAAATTTAATAGCTACTTCAAAAGATTGTAACAATTGACAACCTGAAAAGCAGCATACCAATTTCTCCACATCCTCATTAGTCTCAGATAATATTACTGTTTTTAATTTTTGCCAAGCTGAAGGATAAAAATGATAAATCCCATTGTTTTAATTAGCATTTTTAGACAGCTGAGGTTATAAATCTATCTTACAGTTTTTGGCCATTACATTTTCCCTTTGAATTCTCTATATCATTCTTTTATTTTATATTGGGTTGTCATTTTGGGATCAATTTTTAGGAGCTCTTTGCATATGAGGGATAGAGAATTTTTATAGGCATATTGCATATACTTATTGCTGTCTTGGTTTTACTTTAGTTCTATGAAGTCATATTAATTTATAATTTTATTATAACTTTTGGATTTTTACCTTGTTTCAAAAAATGTCCCTACACCAAGGTTATATAAATATTTTCTCCCCTCCCTTTATACATATATATATTCTTAAATTTAACAGCTTTGTTGAGATATGATTTATATATTATAAAGTTTACCCATTTACAATTCAATATTTAGTATATTTATGAAGTTGTAAAATCATCATCATTACCTAACTTTTGAACATTTTTAGCATTCTAAAAAGAAAACTCATACTCCTTAACAATTACTTCCCATCACCTCCCCTAATTGCAGCATGCATCCACTAATCTGTTTGCTGTCTATATGGATTTGCCTATTCTGGGCATATAAATGGGATCACACAATATGTGATCTTTTATGATTGGCTTCTTTCAAGCGGTGTTTTTAAGGTCATTCATGGTGTAGCCCGTATCAGTATTTCATTCGTTTTTATGGTTGAATAATATTCCATTGTATGAATATATCACATTTTGTTGATGCATTCATGAGTTGGTGAACATTTAGGTTGTTCCAACTTTTTGGTCATTGTGAATAATGCTGTTATGAACATTCATGGACAAGTTTTCATGTGGATACATGCTTCACTTCTCTTGAGTATATACTTAGGTGGAATTGCTGGGTTATATGGGTTGTAAACTCTATGTTTAACACTTTGAGGAACTTGCAAATTTTTTTTCCCTTTTATTTCATCATATTATGGAGGTACAAATATTGCTAGGGTTACAAACATTGCCCCTGCCCCCCTTTCCTCCCCTCATGTGTCCAATCCCCGGGTGGTGTGCACCACACACGCAATGTAAGCATACACCCCTTTCCTCCTCCCCCCTCCCACCTGCCCACCACCTGATAAAAAATTTTGGTTTTTTTTTTCGTCTTTCCTTTGCTTGTTTTTTTTTTTTTTGGACATTTTTGTTACATTGTATATCCTTGCCTCTCCCTAAGAAGGGTTAGAGTTATGCCCTTCCCCTCTGAAATGCTCGCCACATCCCTAAGATTGGGTCCCCACCCCCAATCCCTGGTGAGCATTGCCACCATTTGAAAACCATAGTTTTAATTAATCAGTACCAATTTGATGGTGAGTAGATGTGGGGCCCATTTTCCATGTCTTGTGTCGCCTCACTTTGGATAACAGGCTTAAGCTTAATCCAGGATAGCATAAACGGTGCTAGCTCACAGTCATTTCTTAGGATTGAGTAATATTCCATTGTGAGCATATACCACATTTTAATTATCCACTCATGAATTGACGGGCACTTGGGTTGTTTCCATGACTGTGCAATAGTGAATTGTGCTGCCATAAACATTCGGGTGCAGATGTCTTTATAATAGAATGTCTTATGGGCTCTTTTGGGTAGATGCCCAACAATGCTATTGCAGGGTCGAATGGTATTTCTATTTCTAGCTGTTTGAGATATCTCCAAATTCTTTTTCACAAAGGTTGCACTAATTTGCAGTCCCACCAGCTGTGTAATAGTGTTCCTGTCTCTCCATATCCTCACCAGCATTTGTTGTTTTGGGATTTCTTTATATAGGCCATTCTTACTGGGGTTAGGTGGTATCTCATTGTGGTTTTGATTTGCATTTCTCTAAAACTTGCAAAATTTTTTTCCAAGGGGCTGAACAATTTTGCATTTCTACCATCAATGTATGAGGATTCCAATTGTTCTACATTTTTGACAATCCTTGTTATGATCTGTAGCCCTGTTAGTGAATGTGAGATAGAATCTCATTGTGGTTTTGATTTGTATTTACCTAATGATCAATGAGGTTGAGCATCTTTTCATGTGCTTATTAGACATTTGTATATCTTCCTTGGAGAAATATGTATTTCAGGTCTTTTTTCCATTTTTAATTGAATTATCACTTTTTAATTATTGCATTGTAGGAGTTCTTTATATATTCTATAGACGTGTCACTTATTAGATGTTTGACTTGCAAATATTCTCTCCCATTCTGTGGGACATCTTTTCCCTTTGGGGATGGTATTATTTGTAGCACAAAAGGTTTTCATTTTGAGGAAATCCAATTTATCTGCTTTTTTTCTTTTGTTGCTTATACTTTTAGTGTTGTGTCTAAGAAGCCATTACCTAACCCAAAGTCATAAGGATTTATTCCTATGTTTTTTTCTAAGAGTTTTATAGGTTTAGTTCTTACATTTAGGTCTCTGATCCTTTTTGAGTTAATTTTTGTGTATGGTATGTGGTAGGGGCTTAACTTTATTTTTTTATACGTGTATTTCCAGTTGTCTCAGCACCATTAGTTGAAAAGACTATTCTTCCCCCATTTAATTGTCTTGGCACTGTTGTCAAAAATAAATTCATCATAATATAAGGATTTGTTTCTACACTTTAAATTGTATTCCATTTGTCTGTGTCTATCATAATGTGAGTACCACACTGTCCTAATTATTGTAGCTTTCTAGTAACTTTTAAAACTGATAAATATGAGTTGAATTTTGTACTTCTTTTTAAATATTGTTTTGGCTATTCTGGGTCCCTTGGATTTCCATATGAATTTTAGAATCAGTTTGTCAACTTACAAAATGCTAGCTAGGATTTTGATAGGGATTATATTGAATCTGTAGATCAATTTGAAGGCTATTGCCATCTTAATCATATTAAGCCTTCCAGTCTATGAACATGGAATATTGTTCTATTTGTTTAGATCTTCTTTAATTTCTTTCAACAATGTTTCATACCTTTCATTGTACAAGTCTTTGACTTACTTTGTTAAATTTATTTCTAAGTATTTTATTCTTTTTGGTGCTATAGTAAGTAGAATTGTTTTAATTACATTTTTGGATTCTTGATTTCTAGTGTGTGGAAATACAATTGATTTTTATTGATCTTGTATAATCTTGATGAACTTTTTAATTGGTTCTAATAGTTTTTTAGTGGATTCCTTGGTATTTCTGTATACTAGATCATATTATCTGTTAATAGAGATATTCTTCATTTCCAATCTAAATATCTTTTATTTATTTTTCTTGCCTAATTTTCCTAGCTAGAACCTCTAGTACAGTGTTGCATAAAACTGGTAAAAGCAGATATCCTTGTCTTGTTTCTGATCTTAAGGGAGATGCATTGACTCTTTCACCATTAAGTATGATGTTAGCTGTGTATTTTTTGTAGATGCCCCTTATCAAGTGTAGGAAGTTCTCTTTTATGCCTAAAAGTTTCTTTTGGTTGAGTTTTTTTTTTATCATTAGAGTATTGGATTTTGTCAAATACGTTTTTTTCTGTATCTATTGAGATGATCATGTGATTTTTGTCCTGTGTTAATATGGTGTATTTTATTGGTTGATTTCAGATATTTGGCAAACCTTGTATTCTTAGACTAAAACCTATTTGCTCATGGTGTATAATCCTTTTTATATGTTGCTGAATGCTGTTTGCCAGTATTTTGTTGAGACTTTGCATCTATATTCATAAGAGATACTGGTCTGTAGTTTTCTTATGATCCTTGTCTGGTTTTTGAATCAGGGTAATACTAGATTCTAATGTCAACCACCTCTTCTGTTTTTTGGAAGAGTTTGTGAATGATTGGTATTAGTGCTTCTTCAAATGTTTGGTGGAATTCACCAGTGAAGCCATCTATCTGGCTCTGGGCTTTTTTTGTGAGTTGTTCAATTACTTATTTAATCTTTTTACCTGTTACAAGCATGTTCAGTTTTTCTATTTCTTCCTAGTCAGTTTTGGTAGTTCGTGTCATTCTAGCAATTTGTCCTTTTCATGTGGGTTATCTAATTCATTGGTGTACAATTGTTTATAGTGTTCCCATGTAATCTTTTTTTTTTACTTCTGTAAGGTTAGTAGTGATGTCCCCTCTTTCATTCTTGATTTTACAAATTTGAGTCTTCTTTTTTTTCTTGGAGGGTCTAAAGATATGTTAATTTTGTTGGTTTTTTTCAAAGAATCAATTTTGGGTTTTACTGATTTTCTCTATTATTTTCTATTCTCTATTTCATTTCTTTCTGCTCTATTCTTTATTATTTTCTTTTTTTTCTGTTTGTGTTGGGTGTAGTCTCTTTTCGTAGTTTTCTTAAAATGGAAGATTATGTTATCGATTTGAGATCTTCCTTCCTTTATAATATAAGCATCTATAGCTATAAATTTTCCTCTAAGCATTGCATTAGTTGCATGCCATATTTTTTTTTTTTTTTTTTTTTTTTGGTTGTCAAGGTCTGCTTTACTAGGTTTTTCGTTGGTTTTATAAGCATACAGAAACAAGTAGGGAGGGGCAGCGGGGGGTTAGGGTTGATCAGTCAAGAACAGTTTAGGGTCAATCAATTACAAACTTCCTAGGGTTTATCAATCACAGATAGCCTCTGGCGCCAAGCCTGAAGTGTTTATTAGTCACAAACAACCTCTGGCGCCAAGCCTGGAATATCTTGCGATCTTTCTCAGAACGGCCATTAAGCACCTTCTGACAGCTCAGGGTATTTATGGGTTAAGACCCTCAAAGGCCTCGGTTCCTAACATCTCCCCCCCTCTTTATTAATATGAGGGAGATTTGTATAAGTTGGTGAAGAGCCTGTCTTAGGCTACGCGATGATGCCATATGTTTTAATATGTTATCTTTCCATTTTCATTCATCTTAAAGTATTTTCTAATCTCTTTTATTTCTTCTTTGACCTGTTGATTATTTAAGATTCTGTTAATTTCCTCACATCTGTGAATTTCCTGAATTATTTTCCATTATTAATATTTAATGTATTTATTTTGTGGTCAGAAAAGATACTTGTATGATTTTAATCCTTTTAAATCCATTAATACTTATATTATGGCTTAGCATAAGGTCTACTATGGACAATGTTCCACATGTGCTTTAGAACAATGTAATTCTGTTGTTAGGGAGAGTTTTTTATACATATGTTTTAGATCTACTTGGTTTAGATACTGTTTAAGTATTCTATGTCCTTGTTGATTTTCCACCTAGTTGTTCTATCCATTAGTGAAAGTAGAGTGTTGAAGTCCCAACTATTGTTGAATTGTCTATGTCTGTCTTCAATTCTGTCAGTTCTTACTTCACATATAGCTTTGGGCTCTGTTGTGAGATTCATATATGTTTATGATTGCTTTATTTTCTTGGTTAACTAGCTGTTTTATCATTATAAAATGTCCTTCTTTATCTCTTTTTATCTTAAAGTCCATTTTGTCTACTATTAGTATGACCACTCTAGTTCTCATGGTTGCTGTTTGCATGGTATTTTTTTTTGTCCCTTGCCCTTTAAACTCTTAATATCTTTAAAACTAAAGTCTGTCTCCTGTAGACAACATACAATTGGATTTTTTTTTTTTTTTTTTGAGACAGAATCTCACTTTGTTGCCCAGGCTAGAGTGAGTGCCATGGTGGCAGCCTAACTCACAGCAACCTCAAACTCCTGGGCTCAAGCGATCCTGCTGCCTCAGCCTCCCGAGTAGCTGGGACTACAAGCATCCGCCACCATGCCTGGCTAATTTTTTCTATATGTATTAGTTGGCCAATTAATTTCTTTCTATTTATAGTAGAGACGGGGTCTCGCTCTTGCTCAGGCTGGTTTCGAACTCCTGACCTCGAGCAATCCACCCGCCTCGGCCTCCCAGAGTGCTAGGATTACAGGCATGAGCCACCACGCCCAGCCTACAATTGGATCTTGTGTTTTGTTTTTATCCAGTCTCACAATCTCTGCCTTTTGATTTGATTATTTAATCCATTTGCATATGATGTTATTGTTGATATGCTTGGATTTATATCTACCATTTAAAGTAAATCGCCTGACTGCATCTCTACTACCCATGAAAGGTGATTTGAAACCACGTGTAGAAGCATGGAGCAATCATGACCATTTTGTTCCTCTGTTCCTCCTTTATTTCAAACATTTGTTTTTGTAAATGGTCTGAAATAGAGGTTTACATCCAGATGGTTAGCTATGGTAGTACTATTTTTAAAAATTGTCCTTTTCTACCAAATTATAATACCTTCTGTTGTCATATATATTGTTTCCATATATGTCATATATATTTCCAATATGTCATATATATTGTTTCCATTGGATATACTTATGAAATTTCTATTATGTTCTACTCATTATCTATCTTCTCTTGTGTTAATACCTATTGTTATATTTTAATAACTTAATGGTAAATTTCAGAATCTGGTTTGGCAAGTCCTTCTTTACTTTCCTTCTTTTCAAGTATTTGTTCATGTGAATCTTGACATTCAAAAGAAAACACGATTTATAATCCTTTTAAAACTTCACAAAATGCTCACATGCACACATATATATGTATCCTTATACATTCATTTACTCTCTGGTAACATGGTATGTGAGAATTTAAGTAATTCATTTAAAGTGAAAACTGGTAAATGATAACATACATTAAAATGAAACAGAACAAGATGATTTGTGTAATTTTCACCTAATGTTTTTTTTAATATAGGGTTAATATTATAGAAATCAGTGCCATCAGGATGTTAAAAGAAAAAATAATTTCACGAAAAACTGACCTCATTCATGCTTTTCAACTTCAAGACAGAAAATCAGGTAATAAAAGTATGTAACATCTACCATTTCTTAACATAGCAGGTTACATACAGATCAGTTTTCTTTCTTTGTTTTTTTTTTTTTTTTTTGTGATTCCTTAGGGTTTCAATTCTCCATTTTTGCTAGAAAGGAATGATAGAGATAAAAATAAAATATAATCCGTTATTTGCTCAATAAAAGGCATATTTTTTCTTTTAAGCAAGCTTCTTTCAACTTAAAAAACCAACAATAACTCTGAATTAGACTTCTATTCTGGTAATTTGTTAGACTAGACACTCTGGAGGCTTTTCCTGTTAATAAACAGCTAGATTCTAGAGGATGAAGATGAAAGTAAATCTCCTGGCTGTATCTCCACTACCCATGAAAGTTGATTGAAAACCACATGTGGAAGCATAGAGTAACAAGCAAGCACAAAAGGCTAGATAAAATGGACAAATTCCTAAAATATATATGTGTACACATACACCCTTGCAAAAAAGACACAAAAACAAATAGAAAAACTGAACACTGTTATAACTATTAAAGAAATTAGATATGAAATTTTGAAACTTTTCACAAAAAAATCTGTGTTCAGACTTATTTATTATTGTTTATTGTTTATGTTCAGCTTTATTAGCCATTACAATATATATTTGACAAATAAATAAGACCAATCTTACACAAACTATTCCAGAGAATAGAAACAAAGAGAATGCATCCTAGATTATTTTAGTAGGTCAGCATAACCCTGATATCAAAATCTAAAAAGAACATTATGGAAAAGGAAAATTAAAGACTAACCTCATTCATAAATTTAGATGGAAAAAAAATCCTAAGTGAAATATTAGCAAAAGATAAATATATTAGTATATCACAACCAAATTTGGTTTATGCTAGGAATTCTAGATTGTTTTTAACATTTGAAAATTAATTCACCACTTTAACACAATTAAAGAAGTCATATAATTATTCTATCAAAATAAATAAAATTGATGTATTTCACCTTGGTTTCATGGTTTTAAAAAGCATTTAGAAAACTAAGTACTGAACTTCCTTAATCTCATAAAGGATATCTACCAGAGCTTATAGCAAATAACATATTTAATGGAGAAATGTTAAAAGCTTTCTTTCTAAGATTGGGAATGAGAGGAGGATGTTGTGGCAGGCTGAATAATCTTCTGCTCCCTACTACGTCCACATCCTGATTCCCAGAATCTGTGAATGTTACCTTATGTGGCAAAGAGTCTCTGATTAATTCAAGAGTCTGTGATTAATTTAAGGATCTTTACCTGGGGAGATTATCCAGTATTAGCCAAGTGGACCTGATGTCACAATGGTCCTTATAAGAGGGACATAGGAAGAGACAGAGTCAGAGGAGAAGGTGATATAATGATGGAAACAGATATTGAAATGACGTACTTTGAAGGTAGAAGAAGAGGCCACGAGCCAAGGAATGCAAATGACCACTAAAAGCTGGAAAAGGCAAGGAAGCAGATCCTCCCCTCAGAGCCTCCAGAAGGAACCAGTCCTGCTGATAAGTTACTTTTGCCCTATAAAACTTTATTTCAGACTTCAGAAGGTGATAGTAATTGCAAGGAATCACAAGGGGCCCTTTTGGATGTTGGGAACATTCTCTTTCTTGACCTTGGTGGTGGTTACACAAGAGTTCTCCGTGTCATAATTCATTAAGCTCTGTATTTGTTTTGTGAACTTTTCCTGTATGTGTAAAATGCCAATTACAAAAAATAATGATGTGGAAGGGGTGGGGAACCTGCCTTGGGGCCACATGTGGCCTTCTGGATCCTTGACTGCAACCTTTTGACTGAATCCAAATTTTACAGAACAAATCATTTTATTAAAAGGGGTGCTGTGGAGAAAAATGAAGCTTTTCTTGCCTCCTTTACTACTTAAAAAAGAACAATCTTGAAATCAGAAGGCTGCAGGTTCCCCACTGCTTGCTCAAAACCCTTAAAAATCTGCATACCCTTTGATCTTGCAATTCCACTTCTAGGAATGATCCTAAGGAAATAATGGAATAGTTTCACAGCCATTAAAATGATGATGTAGATCTATGTTTATTAACATAGATGGATATCCATGATTTATGGCGAATAAAAACACAGGTTAGAGTAAATGTTTGTGTGTGTGTGTGTGTTTTGCCATATGCAATACATGTATATAAAACATATGCTAGAGTATAATGTATATTTGGTTTTAAGAAAGAGAAAATATTTACATTTATGCATATATATGTTTATATACATAGGCCAAGAATAGTAACTTTTTTCTGTTTATTCAAAATCATTTAAAGTGAGCATATCTTTAATCAGAAAAAATAAAGATGTCTGTATTTTGAAAAATTGCATATAATATTGGAGGAAAAAGGATATTAGCTGGGAAAATGACAGGCGAGTAATATACCAAAATATTTTTTAAAAAGTAAAATCTTTCATCCTTTGTATTCTTTTACATTTTCAAATCTTCTGTAATAAGCATACCTTACTTTGTTAATCAGAAAAAGGAAAAAAATCTAATACCCAAAGTCTGATCTCCTACCGGTGACAATCGGGTCAGATATGTGGAACATTAAAGACTTTCTTTGGTTAGTCCTGCCTCAGGTCTAAGGAACCTGGTTGGACAAATCACAAACGAAAACAGCAAGCCCCCAGGCCTGGAAACCCCAGGCTGCCCACTGGCTCTGTTAAGGAGGTTGTGTTTTTTTCAAATCAAATTGTAAATAAATTATATGGGCTTTGTTGTTATTGTCAGGAAAACTTTCTCTGGGCCGGTGGGCTTTTTGCATGGAGAGTGTTTTGGGGCTAAACTTACCATGGAGAAGCCTGAGTTCCTTTCTTGTAAACACCGACAAAGATGGAAATGTCAGCTACATGTCCAGCTTCCAGGATATCCGCATTGAAAAACCTGTGAAAGAGGCAAGTGAAACACAGCCCCAGCTAAAACCTGGCTGGGCCGAAACAGCCTTCGGACAACCTATAAGATAACAGTCTTTTGAAAAGTTGGGAGAGGAATCATCTAAATCATCTAATGGTTGAGAGCAACAGGCTTAGGAAAGGCAGGAGGGGAATCTCCAAGGTACATTGTGATCTGTTCCAGAAATTTCCATGTTCTCAGGAGAAGCAAAAAGAGAAAAACAAAAAGCTTCAGCAAGGGAATGCACAGCAAATACGGGATATTTTTTTAAGTGCTGTCCAGCAGAAAAGCAGACGTGCCATCCATTCTTTCATACAACATACCATTTAGAATTTTTAACATAGTCCTTGTTAAACTGTGAGTGTACAGACTTGCTGACATGACCCAAAATATGCCCTAAAGATTTTTAAAATGTAGGATCCCTTATTAATTAAATGTAAATACCCTGGGGAGAGTTATCAGATCCCAGTACTTATTAGTTAACAACTCATTAGCAGTTATCACATTGAGCTGAAAGCGAGCTAATTGGAGCTAGGATTTGGGAGATCCTTTGCAGGGAAAATGAGAAGTTAAGAGCAGCAAGAAGGGAAGTAAAGTGCAGGTTGGAGACTAAAATATCCCCAGGAAGGAGGCTTTTGACTTTACTTCAGAGGCAGTTTACCATGGTGACTAAGATCAGAGCTTTTGGCATCAGAGATTTAAATCCCACCTTACCAGCCATGTGACCCTTGGGGAAGTTCTTTTATCTCTGTTTTCTAATCTGTAAAATGGACACAACAATAGTTCCATTCCTATTCCTTAGGGTAGCTGTAGAGGACTAAATGAAATAATCCACATAAAGCTCTCTGTAAATGGTGGCTGTTGTTACTTACTGCTGCCTTACTCACATTGGCCCTGTCCTCTGAGAACACAGACTGCAGAAGCCTTAGAACACAAGAGCAAGGTCTTTTCTCTAATTGAAGAGGGTTGGGCTGTGAAGGGAAGGATTGCCGTCTCGTATTTATATCTAAGTAAGATAATTTGAATTGGTGATGATGTTTTAGTTGCTAAAATTGATCTGTGTCATTAATTCTATATGTTTTAACATTTAGAAAACCTTTATTTTAGGCTCAATCTACTATAATTGAAACTCTATATAGATACCGATCTGACTTGGAAATCCTTTTTAATGTCATCGACGCTGACCACTCAGGTAAATGAATTTTGATTAGTAGTTCGGTAGTAGTAGAAAGCAACAGCTAGTCTGTTTCTCTGAAATCAGAACTCTGTTTTTATCCAAACTTGGTGAAACTCGAGGGGAAAAAAATAAATTCATGTTTAATACTATTATCATTTTAGTTTGGCCATAAATTCTGTGTTTAAGAACATAGGGTCCTACAGATGCTGATGTAGTCATTGGTCAAACTAGACTGGCTCCTTTTATAAATCACCAGCACAGATGAAAAGATAATTCACTTTCTTTTTTAATATCTTAGCTACTCCTGGCAATAAAAATCATTCCTAGAGTTCTTATTCTGTTTTTTTGGACTGAGGGTTATGAAAACTTATTTTCTACTTAACCTTGATGCACAATTACTTATTTTCAAACTTAAAACAAAATAATCAAATAATCCCCTACTACAGAGATCTTTAAACATCAAAAAATCAATAATCAACACACAAAAGTAAATTGTTTCCTTTAAGAAAGGCAGTGCCATTGTTTGCCATTGTCTTATTGACTCCTAAGGTGTCTTCTCCTTCTGCTTTGCTGTTGCTCTCCTCTTTGCCCTCCCTCCATGTCCCTTCGATTTTAGATCTTGTAATTTTTATACCACATTTAGTTCCACAGTTCTCAGTCTTCTCCCCCTTTCTTCACTGTTTATTCATTCTGGCTTTAGCATAATTTCAGGATTACTTGGTAGTTGAAAGTGATGTATTGTTTCTTACATTTATGACCTTACTCTTCCATTTCCTTCAGTATCTTGATGGTCAGGCATGTTTACTAGCTTCTCATTGGGACTATTTAATCAGTATGACTTCACCACCCCTGCCTTAGGTGGGTCTTAAAATGAACACTCACAACCTTCTCCTATATTCTTTTAGGATTGATCTCCAGGGAAGAATTTTGTGCCACATGGAAACTGTTTAGTTCTCACTACAGTGTTCCTATTGATGATTCCCAAGTTGATGAGCTCGTCAAAACGATGGACTTGAACAAAGATGGCAGCATCGACTTTAATGAGTTCTTAAAGGCTTTCTATGTAGTGCATAAATATGAGATAATGAAATCAGACCAACACCTTCCTGAAGACAAAGGACAGTTGTAACAGCTAGGCCCAAATCACAGACACAATCCTTTCCAATACTCTTGAAATTCATAATCAGTAGCAGAGAAAAGTAGACCTTAGTCCACACCACAAGCAAATGCATGGTATGGGTTTTGGAAGTTCATAGCAAGCTGTTATTCATAAGACTAGGTTAAATGTCAACTGATAGGACTTGGCTCCAGAATTAGGACCCACACATTACCACTGACAAACTGGGCTTGAGGGTAGTGTTGGTCTCTAGGATGCCACCTAACAAGGAGACCAGAGCTGTTTGAAAACACACTAAAAGGAGGAACCAAGAGAGCATCAGAGAAAACTATTAAGTGCAACATCTGTGAGTGACTGAGGGATGGGTGGAGGAATACCAAATTATTAATGGAATAAAACGCATTCATTTTTAAACTGTAATCTTCTTGGCAGATTTTATAAACCAGTGATCCTCAGTTGGAGAAACCACCCTTCAGGGACAAGGGCCATGTTAGATACTTGGGGGAAGCTATGGGAATGTATTGTTTAAAAAAAAACATACTTTTTCATGTGTGTTGGAGATACAAAGTGAATGTATGTGGATTGAGCCCTACAATTAATCTGGTTTGACACCCTCATTGGTAAGATGGGGCCCTGATTATGAAAATTATAGGAAGCCATTGTTTTGCACTAAGCTCCTGTACTAGGCCCCAATAGACCCGACTAAAATTCAAAATGAAGTCACTCATGCTGAGGTTCCATATCACCAAACTGAAACTGAGTTGTTATCTGATTTTCTGAGAAATCAGGAGAGCAAGATAACAGCCTAATTTCTCAAACAGGCCAGTTTCAATTGGCATGATAATGAAGTTCCCTGTACTTTAATCCTTAGGAGAAAAAGTAACCTGATGTTAACCAATCAATTATTTCTCTATTGTTCTGTTTCCTTGTTTCCGCCTTACAAGGAAAGTAACTTTGAAATGACCAATCTGCTTTTGTTCTTTGTTTCTGTTTTCTTCAGCTTTTCTCTGTGTATAAAACCAACATCCTCTGCTCAGCTCATTGGAACACTTACTCTATTTGTATGGAATGAAGTGTTGCCCGATTCTAGAATCACAAATACAGCCAACTAATATATTTAAACTAAAATTTGCCTTTTGACAGGTCTGCCAACCAACAAAGGGACCCTAAGGAGATTGCTGGTAATTCCCGAGACCCCTTGAGGAATGCAGAAGTGCTTCTGACTCCTTTGAGGTTCTCTGTCTTCCTCATGGAGCCCTGAGTGTTGTAAGTTCCTCTTGGGCCAGACTCTGCTTCTTTTTCATTGAGCACCCCCAAACTTTTTGGCTTCCTAAGTTAAAAGTGTGAGAGTATTTGACCTTGCTGTGTGAGAGTATTTGACCTTGCAGTATTGCTATGGTTTAAATATGGTTTATCCCCTATGAAACTCATGTTGAAATTTGATTGCCATTATGACCATGTTGGGAGGTAGGGTCTTTAAAACATGATTACGGGCCGGGCGCGGTGGCTCACGCCTGTAATCCTAGCACTCTGGGAGGCTGAGGCAGGTGGATTGCTCGAGGTCGGGAGTTCGAAACCAGCCTGAGCGAGACCCCATCTCTACTAAAAATAGAAAGAAATTAATTGACCAACCAAAAATATATATACAAAAAATTAGCCGGGCATGGTGGTGCATGCCTGTAGTCCCAGCTACTTGGGAGGCTGAGGCAGGAGGATCCCTTGAGCCCAGGAGATTGAGGTTGCTGTGAGCTAAGCTGATGCCATGGCACTCACTCTAGCCAGGGCAACAAAAGTGAGACTCTGTCTCAAAACAAAACAAAACAAAACAAAAAAATGTGATTATGTAGTTAAGAGGGATTAATACCTTTCTCACAGGAATGAATTAGCTATTGAGGGAGTTTGCCTGCCTTTCTCTTGAGTGCAAGTGCCCTCTATCCCCTTCTTTCTACCTTTTCACCATGCTATATAGCAGCATGAGGCCCTTACTAGATGCAGCTGCCCAGTGTTGGACTTCCCAGCCTCCAGAACCATGAGCTAAATAAACCTACATTCTGTATAAATCACCCAGTCTCAAGTACTCTGTTATAGCACCACAAAACAGACTAAGACAAATGCCAAGGGTTAGTTTGTATCATGAGGGGCCACGTGGCTTTTGGGTTTGCAGTGACTAATGAGTCATCGGCAAGGGCTGCAGTTTTAAAGGTAACTGACAGTGGTTGCTATAAGTGGTTATTACTGCAAGGGTGAAGTCTGGCTTTTGGAATTCACAACTATCTATCCTCTTTTATTTTATTTTTTTTGAGACAGAGTCTCACTCTGTTGCCTGGGCTAGAGTGCCGTGGCATCAGCCTAGCTCACAGCAACCTCAAACTCCTGGGCTCAAGCGATCCTTCTGCCTCAGCCTCCTGAGTAGCTGGGACTATAGGCACACGCCACCATACCCAGCTAATTTTTTCTATATGTTTTTAGTTGGTCAATTAATTTTTTTCTATTTTTAGTAGAGACGGGATCTCACTCTTGCTCAGGCTGGTTTTGAACTCCTGACCTTGAGTGATCCACCCGCCACAGCCTCCCAGAGTGCTAGGATTACAGGCGTGAGCCACCTCGCCCGGCCTATCTATCCTCTTCATTTCTTCTCTTCTTTCTTGCTGAGGTAAGGAAAATCATTCGCTGATTGGTTAAGCAGATTTCAGAGCTAAAGCTGTCTTGGCTCTGAGAGATCTAAGATCCAACATAAAAATGGGATCCTTAATTTTTAAAAATCTGAGTACTCTTGGTTTTAGGGTACCCTTCATTAGTGATCCTTTCCCTCCCATGGACAGCTATTGTTTTTGTGTCCTGAGAACTTTGGTCAACCAACCAAAAGGCTGGTTGGGAATTGCTGGGAATATGGCTGAACAGAAATGGAGGTTGCACCCCATATTTGTGACTAGTATAACAACTGTTATGTCTAAACCTTCCTTTCTTGTGGCTGCCTTTGGGAATATCTCTGGATTTTGCTCTAGAAAGATTAATGAGAAACATAATGGGACTCCTAAATTCTAAGGCATGTGAAGATAGTCTGCTTTCAGGGACTTCAGCAGCTATGTGTTCAAATATCACGCACATTTTTAAAGCAGTGAGCAAATTACGCCAAGGACAATTTGGAGCTCCAGTGGCCTTAATGAGGACTGTTTGAACTTCCCAAGCTTGTTTTTATTGTTAGAACTAAATTAGAAGACCACAGCTATAGGGTTAAAGTCTAAATGGGATACATATTTTTGATTGGCATGTAGAGGCTTCTGAGTTCTTTGTCTTTCTTTCTATCCTCCCCTGCCTACTTAGAATATGGTGACTTTTTTGCTTGGTTACCTGCCCAGGATTCCAAAATAGCCTTTTTAAAAGATTCATTGTGAAGAGCTAATGAAAAGCTAGAAATGCAAGATATCCCCCACACCAAAGACAGTAAAACTGATGTAATTCCTACTGCTCATCTCTATCCTCCTTTGCCTAAATATTCAGTCTACTAACGCTCTGTCTGAATTGCCTTTCTTCTCAGAACAAAACAAAAACGGATGAAAAAGGCAGAATGTTGTTATACTAACAATGATATCAGTGACCTCACGACCACACCTGGTCCACTTAGGGGCCAGGCAAACCCTGAAAGATTGCAAATGACCCTATGAAAGACATTTCCAAAGGGTTTCAGCTCTGTGGTAACCAGCAACCTAGAATGACTCTGGTTCTGCCCCAGGGCACCCCATAAGCAACCACTAAAACAACAGTTTCTTCTTATTTTTTTAATTTAATTTTATTTTTTATTTCAGCATATTATGGGGGTACAAATGTTAAGGTTACATATATTGCCCATGCTCTCCCCCTCTCCTTGAGTCAGAGCTTCAACCGTGACCATCCCCCAGACCAGGCGTCTTCAAACTACGGCCCGAGGGCCACATGCAGGTGTTTTTGCCTATTTGTAGTTTTACTTCAAAATAAGATATGTGCAGTGTGCATAGGAATTTGTTCATAGTTTTTTTTAAACTGTAATCCAGCCCTCCAACAGTCTGAGGGACAGTGAATTGGCCCCCTGTTTAAAAAGTTTGAGGACCCCTGCCCCACACAGTGCACATCTCACTCATTGTGTTTGTATAAACCCATCCCCGCCTCCCCTTCCCACCTGCCAGACGCCCAATAAATGTTATTCCTTTATGTCCACTTAGGTGTTGATCCATTAATACCAATTTGCTGGTGAGTACATGTGGTGCTTGTTTTTCCATTCTTGGGATACTTCACTTAGTAGTATGGGTTCCAGCTCTCTCTAGGAAAATACAAGAGGTGCTAGATCACCATTGTTTCTTATAGCTGAATAGTACTCCGTGGTATACATATACCACATTTTATTAATCCACTCATGGATTGATGGCCACTTGGGTTGTTTCCACAACTTTGCAATTGTGAATTGTGCTGCTATAAACATTCGAGTGCAGGTATCTTTTTTGTAGACTGTCATTTGATCTTTGGGATAGATGCCCAGTAGTGGGATTGCTTGATTAAATGGTAGATCTACTTGTATCACTTTAAGGTATTTCCATATTGCTTTCCACAGAGGTTGAACTAGTTTGCAGAATGGGAGAAAAATTTTGCAAGCTATACATCTGATAAGGGGCTGATAATTAGAATCTATTTAGAACTCAGGAAAACCAGCAAGGAAAAATCAAACAACCCTATCAAAAAGTGGACAAAGGACATGAACAGAAATTTTTCAAAAGAAGACAGAATGATGGCCAACAAACATATGAAAAAATGCTCAACATGTCTAATCATCAGGGAAATGCAAATCAAAACTGCAATGAGATATCACTTATCTCCAGTAAGAATCGCCTTTATCAAAAAGTCCCCAAACAATAAACGTTGGCATTGGCGTGGATATGGAGAGATAAGAACACTCCTACACTGCTGGTGGGACTACAAACTAGTTCTTCTTCTTTTCTTCTTTTTTTGAGACAGAGTCTCACACTGTTGCCCTGGGTGGAGTGCAGTGGCGTTATCATAGCTCACTACAATCTCAAATTCCTGGGCTGAAGCGATCCTCTTGCCTCAGCCTCCCAAGTAGCTGAGACTACAGGCGCACACCACAGCACCCAGCTAATTTTTCTATTTTTTAGCAGAGATGTGGTCTTGTTCTTGCTCATACTAGTCTCAAACTCCTGAGCTCCAGTGATCCTCCAGCCTCAGTCTCCTAGAGTGCTAGGATTACAGGCGTGAGCCACCATGCCTGGCCTAATATAGCAGTTTCTAAAATATTGTTGTCATTTGTGCAAATGACTAGTACATTGGAAAAGGGACTATCCCCAAATATTTCAAGGGAAGCCCCTAAAAATGGGCTGCCCACCCTCTATAATCTCCATACTAACCACCAGGACTGACAGGCTTCTAAAGAACACTCTGTTAAATTTCCACCAGTTATTTTTTGCCCATTTGTTTAAAAAGCTCCGCCCTGAAGTGAGTGATCTAATTAAGGAACAAGATTTTGAAACTCTTTGCAAATGAAATTTATGTCTATAAAGGAAATCACCTTTTGTAAGAGTGTCTCCCTCTCTGCACCTAAACCGCTAGAAACTTTTATAATAGGAAAGACTTGGGCATAAAAGTTTGCATAACAAACCTTATCTTTATTTAAGGTGCTTTTCCTGGCCATCTTGTCTTAACTGGGCCTTTACCCAAGCAAATAATAGTGTTTAGATCTACGTTATGTGCCTTTGAAATATACATTTTCTACCTTGTTTCACTTTAGAATCATTCCTTTGGAAGTGCAAATTTAGGGTTCCCTGGCTAATGATTGCTCAGGGCGATGGAACCAGTGTTTGAAGGATTGATGGTCTGAAGGGGAGAGAATGAAACATTTCAAAACTAGAAAATGAAGAATCTTAATGAAAGCTGTAAGATCTGCTGCTGTGTGTCAGTGTGTGTTATGTGTATGTGATACTTTTCTACCAAAGTATATGAAAGAGCTTTATTTCACTGGCATAAAAGAACAAAAGTGTTTAAATAACATCATTAATTATAAAGCAAGCATATTTTCACCCTGTATCAAGCTTGTTATCTCCTAGATGCAGAAGACCATAAAGCTATAAATACAACCAAAGAGCAAAATATGCAATCAAAATAAATTGCTTGATTCATATCAGTTGTGGGAGGAAAAAAAACAGACGGGAAGAACCATGTTTAACCTATTAGTCTTTTTGCTTCTGTGATATTTTAAATACTTGCCTGATTTGTAGAAAAATAACTTGACATACTGTCTGGCTTTGTTTAATGAACAATTCAAGCATAATTGTTAAAAATGAGGAAATTAGGGTTAATATAAATGGGATTAAAGTTTATAAATGAGCTTTTCATAGTTTCAGAAATCTTTTTCAGTAACTTACAATCATGTTGTGATTAAGTAGTAGATAATGATGAAATGTCTGGCTGAGGAATAATATTAATACCAAACTCTTGGTATTATTCTCTTGAGAGTCAAAATAGTCTCCTGGGTATGGTGTGTCCTCTCAAAAAGTTTTAAATGTTTGCACACAGCCCTCTGTCAAACATCAGATGGTCTCTCATCTGCTGGAATGACAAAAACTCAAAGAAATGTGTGATCATGAGGACACCATAACTTATGAATGGCGTGTTGGGACTGGAAACCCAACATGAAAGTAACTGAGAGTAGTGCTGATGCCCTGAGTTTTGGTTAGGCTCTCAGAGAAAGCCTGACTAAAAAGGGGGAATTTTTAAGTAAAAATTATGGGAGGTCTTTGTTTCAAACTAAGCTCCTGTACTAGGCCCTAGTAGACTAGACTAAAAATCAAAATGAAGTCACTTGAGGTTTCATGGACTAAAAATCAAAATGAAGTCAGTCAAACTGAGGTTTCATGTCACCAGACCGAAAAAGGCCAGGTTCATTTGGCATGATAATGAAGTTCCCTCTGCCATTAATCCTTTCAACAAAAAGTAACTTGATGTTAACCAATCAATTTTTTCTCTATTTTTCTGTTTCCCCATTTCCGCCTTATAAGGAAAGTAACTTTGAAATGACCAATTTGCTTTCTGTTCTTTGTTTTTGCTTTCTTTAGCTTTTCTCTGTGTATAAAACCAACCTCCTTGCTCAGCTCATCAGAACACTTGCTCTATTTTTATGGAATGAAGTGTTGCCTGATTCCAGAATCACAAATAAAGCCAATTAAGATATTTAAACTAAATTGTTGTAATTTTGTCGTTTGACAATACATTGTGTAATTTATTCTGCTATTCTGATTGTATATAGAACATAATAATGTCTGTTTCAAGGCAAGTATATATTTATTTTTTTTAAAGTTTGAGAACTTTAAGATCTAACAATGTGCCAGATTAGATATTCTGCAACCCTGTCTGCTACACACACCAGAAGTAGTGGATAAAATATAACAAACATCTTTTTTTAAGTGCATAGCTGAGCTTGCAGGAAAGTAAAAGAAACCCCTAGGGGCAGAAAAAAAGAATATAATTAAAACTGTTAGATAAATAGTAAGAGATTCTGGGTCTCCTAGGGACTGTGTAAGGCTGGTGGGCACCTCTCCCCTCCCTAAAGAAAAAAGGAGAAGCCCACAAGACCCACAAAAATAACTGCTAGGCCCAGCTAAGTTAAGGGATAACCACACCTGGATATTCACCCAGATAAGAAAGGTTTCAGTCCCTAGAGTCCGTACCCAAGTTTTGCCTCTTGGATTCTGCAAATACTGCCAGCCCCTCCCATTTCTCAATAACCGCCAAAGGTCACAGTGAAGAGTCCCCAGCTCTTCCTGCCAAATATCCCTGGCCTGCCTAAGGCAGCATAAAAGCCCATACCCCTTTCAAATGGGTGTGACTTCCTTCTCAGGACCCCATTCTCCTAGGACCTGTGAACCTCGCCTGGGAGCGCTCAATAAAGCCATGTTGTTTGGCCCTACTAAGTCTGTCTGTTTCTTTCCAGGCTGTGTACATATGTTTAGCTCAATGACAAGAGCCTTGGCTTCTACAGGACAACTCCATCACCATGGTCAGAGATAATGCGCACAGGCTTCAGTTCATTCTTTTGGGCTGCCACCTTGTTCTTGTGGGTTTCAGCTTGCCTGTAATCTTCCTTCCTATCTGCCCAGTAGACTTGGAGCTCTAGTGTCAGATATGGAGATTGCAGCCTTACAGGAACTGCTTAACCAACTCCTGTATTTGCATAAGCCACTTCTACTGGTTATCTATCTGTCTACATACATATCTGTATCTCCTATTGGTTCTGACTTCGGTTTAACCCTGATGAATACAGAATTTAGTACTGACAGTGGTTCCAGAAGAACAGAATCTTAAGGATGAATTCTTCAAATTGGTTCTGGGTTTTCTGGAATTGGTTCCCTAATCTGATATATTTAAAGGCACTAAAATAACCCTGTTTCCGGTGATAAAGGCAGTGCTTGTAGTCTGTTACATAAAATGACAAAATAGTTATTCAAATTATCACCTTTAGATAATTGTAATTAAGTACCTATGGCAGGCAAGACTCTGGGAGAACAATTATTTGCTAACTTAGAACATTTTCATCAAAATAATGAATATAATAGGTTGGTTGGCTGATTGCTGAAGAACTTGAGGAAAGAAAATGATCATATCAGGACTTAAATTCTCAGCTCAAGGCCTATATAAAGGACCTGAATGTTTCTATGACTACCCTGAAAGAAACTCTTATGTCCACAAAGCTGAGATTTCTGAAAGCCAAACTCAGAGTCTAATCCTGTGAATGGTTGAATGACAATGCAAATTGAATTCCCAACCTCATAGAGTCTCTTGTTCAAGGGAGGACACCAATTGGGAAGGCATCCTGAAAATTGGAATGGGGACCTACCAGCAGATTCTGATTCCTATCTTCTTTGCCAGGGGAAGCAGCCCTTCCACCCCTGCCTGGGAAGGTTAGTCTTCCCCATTTTAGGCCTGAAGGACATTAATGCCCTCCTTTGAGGTACTTGGCTTGCAAGGCACTGCTGATCTTTCTCAGGACCTACCCCCATACCTTCTGTCTATTTGGGTGTGCTAATCTGACCTTATATTGGAAGATCAGAAGTGCTTGAAGGAATAAAGAGCATTGAAATGGTAAATGTGTGTGTAAAATCTAAATGAATAATGACCTATTATAAAAGTTAAAATATACAGAGACTAAATGATAACAATGGTACATTAGTTGAGGAGAGAATAAATGGAGTTAAAGTGTTCTAAGGTCATTTTATTGTTCAGAAACATGGTAAAAGGAACAATTAACACTAGATTTTTATAAGTCAAAAATGCATGTTGTAATCTCTAGGAAAACTGGTTTAAAAATAGTAATGGTATATAATTTCCAATCTATAGAGAAAAAATTGAATAAAAATATGTGTATTTTTTAAAGACACGGGGTCTCCCTTTGTTGCCCAGGCTGGAATGCAGTGGTGTGTGGCGTTATTATAGCTCACTACAGCCTTAAACTCCTACACTCAGCAATCCTCCTTCCTCAGCCTCCCAAGTTGCTGGAACTACAGCACACACCACCACAGAATAATAATTTTAAAAGAAGTTGATAAAAGGGGAAAAGGATCATAGAAGAGATAAGCCAAACAGTAATATGGTAGACTTAAACCCCAATTTAATAATTATTACATTCAGTATAAATTGATTAATTGCCTTAAGAGGGGAAAAATAAGTTGTGATGCTTTGGACATTAAATTTTAGGGTAGTTTATAATGTGGCAAAAACTAAGTGGTAAGGAAATTGGTTTCACAAGTGGAGTGCTTTCCTAATAAAAGCTTTAATATTTGTCATTGGCTTGGAACAAGACATACGGCAGAGACTGGAAAGGCAGTGAAAGTCTAGAAAAGCAAAGACTAGAAAATTAGCTAGGAAACTGCTATACTAGCCTATAAAAAATGGTTACATGTTATGTGATTTTTTTTCTTTTTTGAGACAGAATCTCACTCTGTTGCCCAGGCTAAAGGGCCATGGCGTCAGCCTAGCTCACAGCAACCTCAAGCTCCTGGGCTCAAGCGATCCTTCTGCCTCAGCCTCCCAAGTAGCTGGGACTACAGGTATGCGCTACCATGCCTGGCTAATTTTTTTCTATATATTTTTAGTTGGCCAATTAATTTATTTCTATTTTTAGTAGAGACGGGGTCTTGCTCAGGTTGGTTTTAAACTCCTGCCCTTGAGCATCTATTGAGAGGATCATATGGTCTTTGTTTTTACTTTTATTTATGCAGTGAAATACATTGATAGATTTGCGCATGTTGAACCATTTCTGCATCTCTGGGATGATTGTGATGGATTTTTTTCTTTGATAAGCACCTGAATTCAGTTTGCTAGGATTTTGTTGAGAATTTTTGCATCTATGTTCATAAGGGATATTGGTCTGTAGTTTTTGTTGTTGTTGTTGCACCCTTTCCTGGTTTTGGTATCAGGGTGATGTTAGCTTCATAAAATGTGTTGAGGAGAATCCCTTCCTTCTTGATGTTGTGGAATAATTTCTGCAGGATAGGCATTAGTTATTCTTTTTAGATCTGGTAAATTCAGCAAAATCTCAGGTTACAAAATCAATGTACACAAATCAGTAGCATTCCTATATGCCAACAACAGTCAAACTGAGAACCAAATCAAAGATTTAATACCCTTCACAATAGCAACAAAGAAAATAAAATACCTAGGAATATATTTAACTAAGGAGGTGAAAGACCTCTACAGGGAGAATTATAAGATTTACAAGATACTGAGGAAGGAAATAGCAGAGGACATAAACAGGTGGAAAACCATATCATGCTCGTGGGTCAGCAGAATCAACATTGTTAAAATGTCTATACTACCCAAAGTGATGTACAGATTCAATGCAATCTCTATTAAAATCCCAACATTATTTTTCACAGATCTAGAAAAAATAATTCTACTCTTTGTATGGAACCAGAGAAGACCCATATAGCAAAAGCAATCTTAAGCAAAAAAAAAAATTGGGGAAGCATCAATTTGCCGGACTTCAAGCTATCCTACAAGGCTATAGCAACTAAAACATCATGGTACTGGCACAAAAACAGACATAGACCAATGGAACAGAACTGAGGACCCAGATATAAAACCATCCTCATATAGCCATCGCATCATTGACAAAGCAGACAAAAACATACACTGGGGAAAAGAATCATTATTCAATAAATGGTGCTGGCAAAGTTTGATAACCACACATAGAAGACTGAAACAGGATCTGTACCTCTCACCTCTCACAAAAATCAGCACATGGTGGATAACAGAGTTAAACCTAAGGCATGAAACTATAAGAATTCTAGAAGAAAATGTTGTAAAAACTCTTGTAGACATTGGAATAGGCAAAGAATTTATGAAGAAGACCCCAAAGGCAATCACTGCAACAACAAAAATAAATAAATGGGACCTGACCAAATTAAAAAGCTTCTGCACAGCGAAGGAAACTATCATGAGAGCAAACATCCCACAGAGTGGGAGAAAATATTTGCACATTACACATCCAATAAAGGGCTGATAACTAGAATCTGTATAGAACTCAGGAAAATCAGCAAGAAAAAAATCAAACAACCCTATCAAAAACTGGGCAAAGGACCTGAACAGAAACTTTTCAAAGGAAGACAGACCAATGGCCAACAAGAGAAATACAAATCAAAACCACAATGAGATATCACTTAACTCCAATGAGAATGGCTTTTATCAAAAGTTCCAAAACAATAAATGTTGGTGTGGATGTGGAGAGATAGGAACACTCATACACTGCTGGTGGGATTGCAAACTAGTACAACCTCTGTGGAAAGTAATATACAGAAACTCCAAAGAACTAAAAGTAGAACTACCATTTGATCCAGCAATCCCGTTACTGGGCATCTACCCAAAAGAACAAAAGACATTCTATAAAAAAGACATTTACACTAGAATGTTTATAGCAGCTCAATTCACGATTACAAAGATGTGGAAACAACCCAAGTGCCCATCAATACATGAGTGGATTAATAAAATGTTTTGTATGTATACCATGGAGTTCTACTCATCCACAAAAAACAATGGTGATCTAGCACCTCTTGTATTTTCCTGGACAGAGCTGGAGCCCATTCTACTAAGCGAAGTCTCACAAGAATGGAAAAACAAGCACCACATGTACTCACCATCAAATTGGTATTAATTGATCAACACTTATGTGCACATATAGTAGTAACATTAATCAGGTGTCGGGCAGGTGGAAGGGGGAGAAAGGGGATGGGTATATTCACACCTAATGGGTGCAGTGTGCACCATCTGGGGGATGGGCATACTTAAAGTTCTTACCGGTGGGGGCAAAGGCAATATATGTAACCTAAACATTTGTACTGTCATAATACACACTGAAATTTTAAAAAAAAGAGAGAGAGGTGAGTCGGACTTGGTGGCTCATGCCTGTAATCCTAGTCCTTTGGAAGGCCAAGGCAGGAGGATTACTTGAGGCCGAGAGTTTGAGACTAGCCTGATCAAGAGCAAGATCCCATCTCTATAAAAAAAATAGAAAAATTAGCCAGGTGTGGTGGCACATGCCTGTAGTCCCAGTTACTCAGGAGGCTGAATCAGGAGATGGATTACTTGAGCCCAGGAGTTTGAGGTTGTAGTAAGCTATGATGATGCCACTGCATTATAACTTGGGTGACAAAGTGAGACCCTGTCTCAAAAAAATTAAAAAAAAAAAGAAAGAAAAGAAAAGAGAGGTGAGCTTAAGCAAAAACTGCTCAGTTTGCAAGCAGAATTTAGGAGGAATATAAAGGGGCTAGGATAGGCTGGGTTGGAAAATAAGGGTTTTTTGTTTATCTCTGTCATCCAGCTAGCAGAAGATTTTCAAAGTAAATTAAAATCTGAAGGTTACTTCTGCTTCTGGCCAAGATGGAATAACAGGGACCAGATTTATCCTCCTTCCTGAAACAATAAAAACAAAAAGACAAATATATGAAACAATGCTTTTCAAAACACTGGACATCAGGCAATTATGGACAGTCATCCTGGAGAGACAAGAAATATGAATGAGGTAAGCCTGCAATCACCCCAGTTCACTGCTTTAAAAGAGTTTACAGGCTGTGGCACAGGGAGAGGAAACTCAAGCAAAGCCCAGAAGAATCCCTAAGTTGGGAGACCACGGTGGCTAGAGTTTGTGGGACATAGTACTGGAGAAGAAACAGCTGCACAGAGAAAGAACTCTGGAGATCTGCAGAGGATTCCCCCTCAAGTATTCAGCAGAGGACTGAGCAGTGCCTGTGCATGAGGAAAACACCTGAGGCCAGGGAAGGAACCACCTGGTGCAGACGTAGGGCCTGGAATAAAGCCTTGTCCCACTAACTAGCGTGGAAAATCTCATAATTTATGGGGCATTGGATAGAGTACTCCAAAGGGCCTTGCCTCAGTAATGGGGAATAATTAGCTTTAGACTAAACATTACTGAGATCCTGCCTTACAAATCTTAAAAGCAAGACCTGAAAAGATTCAGCTATTGCCAAGTAGTTCCACTGTGTCCCAGAACAAAGCCCAAGAATATTTATAGGAATATAAAAATATCTGGCACCCCAAAAGGTAAAATTTGTGGTGTCTGGCATCCAAACAAAAATTACTAGGCAGTTAAGGGAGCAGGACAATGCCATAACAAGAAGAAAAATCAATCAATTGAAATTGACTCAAAACTAACACAGATGTTAAAATTGGCAGACAGGGTTATTCAAACACTTATTACAACAGAATTCCATATGTTCAAAAGTTAAGAAGAGACATGGAAAATAGAAAAATATCAAAATAAAACTTATAGAGATGAAAAGTACTATATTTGAGATGAAAAATACTTGTTTAGGATTAATGGCAGATCAGGCATTACAGAAGAAAAGATTAAGAACTTAAAGACGCAGAAACTATCCAAACTGAAAGAAAGAGAGAGAAGGTTTTTTTTAAATGAACAGAGTATCAGTGAGCTGTGGTACAACTTCAAGAGGTCTAATATGTGTAATTGGAATGTCCAAAGGAAGGGAGGAGACAGGATAAACGTTTGAAGAAATAATGGACATTTTCCAAATTTAATAAAAACTATAATCCTACAGGTTGAAAAATCTTAGTGAAACTCAAGCACAAGAAACCTGAAGAAAATTACCCTGACACATCATAAAGTTAAATTTGAGTATAAATTTGTATTATCACAAATTATACTCAACAATAAGTTGTAAAAAATACATTATGACCAAATGAGGTTTATCCAAGGAATGAAAGTTTGGTTTAATATTTGATAATCATTCCATGTAATTCACCATGTTAACAAAAAATGAAACACCATGTGATAACAACATAACTGGTTGTGAGCAGACATTAATAATAAAGGAATATTGTGAACTGTGCCAATAAATACATTTGATAACTTAAATAAAATGGATACATGCTTTCAAAGACACAAACTACCAAAGCTCACGCAAGAAGAAACAGAAAATCTGAATAGACCTGTATCCATTAAAGAAATTGAATTTGTAGTTAAAACCTTTGTATGAAGAAAACTCTGGGCCCACTTGGCTTCACTGATGAATTCTACTAAACATTTAAGGGAAGAGTAATACCAATTCTATAGAAACTCTTCCAGGAAATTGATGAGGATACAGTAATTCCCAACTCATTCTGTGAGGCCAGCATTACTCTGATATCAAAACCAGACAAAAAAATTATAAGGAAAAAAAAACCTATAGACCAATATCCTTTATGAACATAGATGTAAAAATGTCAAACAAAATTTCAGCAAATCATATCCAGTAATACATTTTTAAAAATACATCATGACCAAGTGAGGTTTGTCTAAGGAATTTATGTTTGGTTTAATGTTTGAAAATCACTCCATGTAGTTCACTTTATTAACAAATAAAAAAGAAAAAATAGCATGATTATCTTAGTAGACACAGATGTTGGATAAAATCCAACATCCATTTCTGATAAAACCTTTCAGCAAACTAGAAATAGAAAATTCCTTAACATAATAAAGGACATATATGAGAAACTTACAGCTCTGGCCAGTACAATCAAGCAATAGAAATAAATATATCCAGATTTGAACAAAAGAAGAAAAACTCTCTTTATTTGCCAATGACATACATGATTATCTATGTAGAAAATCTGACACAATCTACAAAAAGCTACTAGAACTAATAAGTGAGGTTAGTAAGTTTTCAGGATACAAAATCAATATGTAAAAATCAATTTGACTTCAATATACTAACAATGAACAATCAGAAATTAAAATTTAAAGACCAATACTATTTAAAATAGCTTCAAAAAATGAAATATTTAGTGATAATGTGACAAAGGATTTGCAAGTCCTGTACACTAGAAGCTACAAAATACTGCTGAGGGAAATTAAGGAAGATCTAAATAAATCTTGAGATATACTGTACTATTGAGTCAGAAGACTCAATAATGTTAAGATTCTCAATCATCCCCAATTTATTGATCTATAGATTCAACATAATCCCAATAAAAATCCCAGCAGTTTTGTTTTAAAAAACAGAAATTGACAAACTAAATCTAAAATTCATATGAAAATGCAAAGAACCTAGAATAGGCAAAACAATGTCAAAAAAGCAGAACAAATTTGGATAATTAGCACTACCTGATTTCAAGATGTATTATAAACCTCCAGTAATTAAGATAGTTGGGTACTGGTGTAAAGATAAATAAACAGATCAATATAACAAACTAGAGTACAGAAATAGATTCATACATGTATGGACAACAGATTTTTTGTGTTTTTACTTTTTAAATAAAAATTTTCTTTTAGAATAGATTTAGATTTTCAGAAAAGTTGTAAAGAGGTACAGAGAGTTCTATATACCTCAAACCCAGTTTCCCCTATTATTCACATCTTAAATTGGTATGGTGCATTTGTCACAATTAATGAACCATATTGATGCATTATAATGAACTAAAGTCTATGTGTTATTCAGATTTCCTTAGTTTTCACTTAATGTTCTTTTTCTGTTCCAGAATCCCATCTAGGACATTGTATTACATTCAGTCATTTTGCCTTCTTAGGCTCCTCTTGGCTGTGATCGTTTCTCAGACTTTACTTGTTTTGATGATCTTAGCAGTTTGGAGGAGTACAGATCAGGTATTTTGTAAACTATCCCTCAATTGAGATTTGTCTGATGTTTTTCTCATGATTATATTGGAGTTGTAGGTTTTTGGGAGGAAGCCCACAGAGGTAAAGCACAATTCATATCACATCATATCAAGGGTACATACTATCAATGTGACTTATCATTGTTGGTGTTAACAATTTTTCTAGAATCAACACTTGTAAGTCTGTTTGGTGACTTGTGTCACACTTCAGGACCCAGAGAGACTGAGGTCTCTTGACCCAAACAGAAGGGAACCCAAGCATAGAACCAGACACACCCACTGCGTGTATCTATTGTGTTGGGTACTGTCCTTAGCAATTTACATGAATTATCTCATTTCATTCTAGCACAAACCCACAAGGGAGATGCCATTATCCTCTTTGTTGTACACATGAAGAAACTGAAGATCAGAGAGTTTAACACAATGACTGCCACACTAGAAAAAAAATTTTTTTCCTTGGGACCGTGGTGTTTTATTATGAAAATAGAATAAAGCTTCGAAAACAAAATGATCCTTTCTAATTTAATGAAAAATTTGTTATGTTTTATTGTTTTCTGTGTGCGAGTTATATGCAACTTGAAAAATAGTTCTTGTGGCTCCCAGGGTGAAGACACATGTGAGTTACATATGCTTCACGAGGCCCCAGGCTCAAAACTGGTGTTAAATACAACTCACATGGCAGTTAATGTGTAAAGCACCTGGTCCGAGGTTGACCACCATAGCATAATGATTTATGCCCCACCATCTCTCTCAGTTGCAGCCAAAGGGAGGCAGTTCCATCATTAAGAGTGTGTTAATGGGAAAAAGCTGGAAGACCCCATCAGAAGGGCCAGTAGCTGAGGTGGGCAATCTGGGTGTCAGCCAGGCCCCTGTGGTGGTCACCAGTGGTGGTACTGGGGCTATAGTATGGGGGTCTCTGGGCTCAGATTACTCAAGGGGGCTGTCCAATGTGGGACCATCCAAGGTTAGAACTAGAGCAAGAAAATCTCAAGGACAAAGTTGTTAGAAGTGGGATATACAGTCAGAGCAGGATCAAAGGCAAAGCTGACTTGACCCAGAGTCAGCTCAGCTCTTCAAGCTTCTCCTGCCTAAAGGTGATGCCCTGTTCCTGGGCAGGAAGGGCCTGGAGGCCTGAGCATGGGAACAGAGAAGGGCTGGGGACCAGAAGCTGGGCAGGGCCTCATGCCCAGGCATGTTGTTCATCTCAAATGGCCCCTCAAGCTCCCTTACGCTGATTGGTGCTTTTTCCTGCTCCTCTTTCTCAAAATAACTTTATTGAGGCATATTTTGGATCATATAATTCATCTTTTTCAAGTGTGCAATTCAATGATATTTTAGTAAACTTTCCAAGTTATGCAACCATCACCATAAATCAGTTTTAAAATGCTTTCATCAGATCAGTATGATCCTTAATGCACATTTATAGTTAACCCCCATCCCCCATACCTCTCTCATCGCTACCCATTCCATCCACTCCCCAGGAAACCATTGAACCTACTTTCTGTCTATAAGATTTGCCTTTGTGGATATTTCACATAAATGGAACTATACAATATGTGGCCTCTCGTGCCTGACTTTTTTCTCTGAGCATAACATTTTTATTTTTTTTTGAGACAGAGTCTCACTTTGTTGCCCAGGCTAGAGTGAGTGCCCTGGTGTCAGCCTAGCTCACAGCAACCTCAAACTCCTGGGCTCAGGCGATCCTCCTGTCTCAGCCTCCCAAGTAGCTGGGACTACAGGCATGTGCCACCATGCCCGGCTAATTTTTTGTATATATATTTTTAGTTGTCCAATTAATTTCTTTCTATTTTTAGTAGAGATGGGGTCTTGCTCAGGCTGGTTTTGAACTCCTGACCTCGAGCAATCTGCCCGCCTCGGCCTCCCACAGTGCTAGGATTACAGGCGTGAGCCACCACGCCCGGCCTGAGCATAACATTTTTGATGTTCATCCATGTCATAGGATGTGTCCATAGTTCATTCCTTTTACTACTGACTAGTATTCTGTTGTATGAATATACTACATTTTGTTTATCCACTTATCAGTTGATGAACATTTAGTTATTTCTAATTTTTTACCATTATGAATAATGTTGCTAAGAACATTCAAGTACAAGTCTGTGACTGGATATATGTTTTCATTCTCTTGTCCTACCTTCTCTCTTTAGCATTCATTTCTTTTTATTGTGTGTTATTGTACATTTTCTAATTTTAAGATTATTCTTCCTTTTTTCAGCTTCTTCACTGGTTTCCTATTGTCTTCAGTATAAAATTCATCCCCTTAGTGTGGTCAGAGAAGTTGCCTTCCTTCCTGTTCAACCTTATCTCTTGCCACTCTCTTTTTGAAGAGAAGAGATATATCACAGAATGAAGAGACATGGAGACAGGAAATCTAGAAAAAGAAATATTTCTCAGGTAATGTTTTAATGTTACTTATTGCCAATCACCCATACTGGATAATCTGAACTAATGATAAAATATTCTTGATTTGATACAGTAACTAAATGACCATTTTGGACAATGCCCAGTGCATAGTAGGGAACCTAATATTTCTTGAATATTTAAATTAATTCTGGTGAACAGCAGCAGGGCATTGATGAGAGTAACTGGAAAAAAGACTGACATTAGTTTTCCTTATGGGATTATGGGCAAAGTCTAGAACAGAATTAATGAGAATTAGGAAATGGACTTGAGTTGCTTAATGGCTGCCCAAGCCCCTGTCCAAAGCATGGAAAATAGAATTGTGGTATATCATTGCTGTTATATTACGTGCAGGAAATACAAGGAGAGGCAGTAACTCTTCAAGTCGGGTGCTGCTTTAAAGATTAAATTCCATGCTTTGTTAAAGCAGCAGCTGTGAAAAAAATGGAATTTTCAACCTGATGTGTACAGAGCTCTCACTTCATTATCTCACATGAAAACCCACTGATGATCCCGGGATAGTGATTTTGAGAAATGGCTGATTCTTCCTCTGGCAGTACCTGATCAGTCCTTTCTGTTGCTTCCTGAATATTGTTCGGTTACTTATTCTTAGGGTTCTTTCGGAAACTCATTTTCTCCTCAAGGCTTCCAATCTCCGGAATTAATTAAATGCCTTTGTTGGAAATTTTACCTAAAAATGCATTTTGATTTTACTAACTATTGTTATTTAATGTTGTAAAACTTCTGCCTGACACGTGAGTTGTACTTAACCACACTTCAATTTTACAAATTGTGTGCATGTGTGTGTATATATATATATCACTTTCCGTATTTCTTGATTGTAAATGAGAGTGAGCATTTTTTGTTAGTTTATTGGCCAGTCTATTTTCTTCTTCTGTAAAATGCTTGTTCTTATCCTTTGTTCATTTTTCTAATGGGTAGTTGTATTTTTCTTATTGATTTCTGGAAACTTTAAAATTTTGTGATACCAATCCTTTGTTCTTTATCTGTGAAGCAGGTACTGTCTTACAGTCTGTGACTTGATTTTTCACTTTCTTTCAGGCATCTGTTTTCATGCAGAAGTTTTAAATAGTTATTTGTCCAATTTATCAGTCTTTGCCTGAAAATATCAGAAAGATACAGTGGATCCTCGTTATTCACAGATTTCGTATTTGCAAATTCACCTGCTTGCTGAAATTTGCCTACTCACCAAAATCAATATTTGCAGTGAGCATGTGCAAATGTAGTAAAAAATTAGACTCATGCACATTCCCAGCTGAGGTCAAACAAAGTGACACTCTGCCTTCGTGTTTCAACTTTCAGGCTGTAAATGTGTCCTTCTCGAGGTATATTTAGTGCCACATTTTTCACATTTTTGTGGGTGAATTTGCTATTTAAAGTGGCTCCGAAGCATACTATTTAAGTGCTGCCTGGTGTGGCTAAGTACAAGAAGGCTGTGATGTGCCTTACGGAGAAAATATTAATATGTGTGTTAGAGAAGCTTCATTCAGGCACGGGTGATAGCACTGTTGGCCATGAGTTCAGTGTTAACGAATCAAACATATATATTAAATGAGATGTCTTTAAACAGAAACACACATAAAACAAACTTATAGGTTGATCCATTGACAAAAAATGTGACCAGAGGTTCATAGGAACCGAGCTGTGTATTTCCCTTAGGAGCAATGAATGGTTCAGTATTTGCTTATTAAGTGTTCACAGAGAGTTTATAGAATAAAACTACTGTGAATAATGAGAATCAACTATATTCTCTAAAAGGTTTTTTTTGTTTTGTTTTGTTTTTGTTTTAATTTTGCTTTTCAAGAGCATTTAGCTCTTTCATCCACTAGAAATGATTTTGGGGTATGATGTGGGAGCATCACTTATGGAATAGTTCATTTCTTCCCACTCATGTGTTATGCCACCTCTGTCATATAGCAAGCTCCCATATACACATGGGTCTATTTTTAGGCTCTTTGTTATGATCCATTGGTCTGTTTATTTATCATCTGACTAATACCTCATATATTAAATACTATAGGTTTATAATAGTCTTGATATCTGGTACTATGAGCCCCTCCCCCATCACCTTTATTCCTCTTCACAATTTCTTTGGCCCTTTAGCCCTCTGTATACATTTTAGGATCAGTTTGTCAATTCTGTGAAATCCCCTGTTGGATATTGATGGGAATTGCATTAAATTTATAGGTTAATCTGGAGAAAATTGCCATCTTTACCATATGAGTCTTCCTATCCATGAACATGGTGCATTTTCCCAATTATTTTAGTCTTCTCTAATATCTTTTAATGATGGATTTCTTATTATCATTCCTATAATCTTTTTTAAAAAATTAATTCCCTGATACATTATGGGGTTCTTATTGTTCTATTTGATTTTTTTTCAATTGTGCTTGCTCTTTTTCTGTAGGGTTTAGTGTATTTTTAGGATTTTGTTGCACCTTTTCTAGTCTTCAGTTTATATGTTTTAAAAAATAATCTATTTCTGGTTATCTCTACGTATTTTGAGTTTGTGGGGGGTATAATTGTACTTTTATAGTATATGTGGACTCTTGATTGGATTGGATTCTTCACTCATGGGCTTTGTAATTTTTTATTGTGAACTCATCATTAGCAGGACTTGTATTTTTTTGTGTGTGAACATCCCATGATATCTGGGATGTGGAAGCTTCTCTTCAAAGAAGGTTTTTGTTTGCTTCTGCCTTGTGACCCAGGAATATCACTGCGTGAGGAATAATTCTCATGTTACTTTTTAGTCTGGAGTGTCTGAACTGTGTCTGTAGAGTAAAAGCAATGTGGATTGTGCCCTTGTGGTTTTGACTTCTCAGAGAGCTTTTATTACTTTTTTTCCCACTAAAAGCCCTGTGCCCTGTGGTCTCTCTTGTTTTTAAATCTTTTCATAAATATAATAATTATTTCAGGGTCTTGGCTTTATGTAAAGTTCTCAGTTCAATTCCCTACCTCCCAGAGCCCCAAAGCCTCATTTCCTGCCCCTATGTGTGCATTAAATCCCAAACCCCTAAGCTCTGTAGACAAATACCCCCCATTAGCTCAAGCACTCACCCCTTTGCTTTTTCATTTCCCTCTTTGTTTCTGGCACCCAGGGATTTGCTTTTATCATTTGTAAGCCTAGCTGTACATTTAAAATAATTATGTTACATTTTACCCAGTATTTCTAGGTGATTATAGTAAAAGGATTTTCAGGTTATTTGCTTCCACCATATTGTTAGCAGCTGATAAGTGGACTTTTTGTAGTCTTTGCTATTTGTTAATAATCTTTAGGCTTCATATTTTTACCCAATGATTGCATGTTTGTGATATGCCATGTGCTTGAATTAGGTGAAGGAGCTCAGGAAATTTCACCCCAAAATATGACTCCTTGGTATAAAGAATATTTTGAATTGCAGGCCCCTCAAAATCAACAAAGCATTGGAGAGGGCTTTCCCTCTATCTACATAAACTGGACTGACCTATCAAAAGATCAAAGGGGGCAACTGACTTCCCTTCTTCTCCCTGTTATCTCGATATATTGCAGAATGCAACCAGACCTGAACCAAATCATTAATCTGTGTCTCAGGTTAATTGACAAGCCAATCTGTTTCCCCCATCCATTCATTCTCCCTAGCAACCGTTTATCACCCCTAAACAGAATTACCTATACTCTCCACTTTCCCCCCTCCCCTCTAAAAGGCATGTATAAAAATATCTGAACTTCATTGGGATATGGGTAATCATTCTGTGATTCTCCCCATGTGCCTGGTGAATAAACCTTCCTCTTATTAATCTGCCTTAATCATGAGTTGATCTTTCAGCAAGCTTTGGGGGGAAAGGGCAAGTTTCCACTCACCCCTACATAGACAACATATATCATTTACTGGGTCTCAATTTTTAAACCTTAGTATTACTTATTTCTGAATTTCTGTAACTTTTTTTTACATAAATAGTATCATATTATACTTTCTTTAAGAAAAACAAGGACATCTTCTCTTTTCTTTCACCTTTCCTCTCCCAAATCAGCATGGCCCTCATCATCCCTTCTCCCTCACCTAGGGAAGCCATGTTAACCTGCTCTATGGGCTTCTGTATTTTTATCTGTCTGCATATAAACCTATACAGACCCATATATGTCCTCATATGTGCATATATTTATACACGGTAATACATAATATGAGTAGTTTTATGTTGTATGCTGTAGAAAAATGAGATTATATTATATATGATTTTCTCCATTCTGCTTTTCACAACCAACAATACCTAGTTGAAATCCTTGCAAGCTCTTATGACTGTAAGATTTTTGAATACACATATTAGTGTACTGCTTGATGAATTTCCACAGTGAATACACCCATGTAACCAGCATCCAGATCACGAAACAAAATATTACCAGTGCCCAGAACTGCCCTCCTCCCCCTTCCCCATGCCTTCTTCCATTTGCCTCCCACCTCCCCAAGAGTAGCCATCATCCTAATCTGTAACAGCATAGATTTCTTTAGCCTATTTTGTGCATTAGATAAAAGGAACCATTCAGTACATATTCTTTTTTTTTTTTTTTTTTTTTGAGACAGAGTCTCACTCTGTTGCCTGGGCTAGAGTGCCGTGGCGTTGGCCTAGCTCACAGCAACCTCAAACTCATGGACTTAAGCAGTCCTTCTGCCTCAGCTTCCTGAGTAGCTGGGACTACAGGCATACACCACCATGCCTGGCTAATTTTTTCTTTATATATTTTTAGTTGGCCAATTAATTTCTTTCTATTTTTAGTAGAGACGGGGTCTCGCTCTTGCTCAGGCTGGTCTCGAACTCCTAACCTCAAACGATCCACCCACCTTGGTCTCCCAGAGTGCTAGGATTACAGGCGTGAGCCACTGTGCCTGGCCTTAATACATATTCTTTTACATTGTATTTATGATATTCATAATGTTGCAAGTAGTTGTAGTTTGTTCGTTCTGATTACTGTATGTTATCCCATTGTGTGAATATACTGGAATTTATTTATCCATACTACTACCAATAGACTTGGGGTTGTTATGGACAGTGCCACCATGAACATTTTTGTTCATTGGTTCTTTTTTAATGGCTATATGATATTCATTATGGAGGCCCACCCTTTATTCAGTCACCTTGTTTTTGTTAGGTGTTTACTTTGTTTCCTGTTCTTGACAACTAAGGCAAAGCTGCAATAAATATTGTATGTATGTCCCTACATAGAAGTACTAATCTATCCCTACTAATGGGATAGATTGCTGCAAGTCAAATTGCTGGTTAATATAGTAATTGCCTTTTAAAATTAAGAGCTGTTGCTTGATTATCTTCCCCCCCCCCAAAAAAAATAAATAAATAACCTGTGGCAATGCCATTACCATCAGCAATGTCTGAAAATTCCCTTTTCCCTCATCTCTACCAGCACTAGATGTTATAGTTCTTGCTATGTTTTGTGAATCTGATAGGTATAAAATGCTATCTCATTAGTATATTTCCTGACTACTAGTGAATTTGAACATCTTTTCATGTGTTTGGACTTGCTCTTCTGTGAACTGTGTATTGATATTTTTGCTCATATTTTTTATTTTGGGCTGTACATCCTTTCCTCATCAATTTGTAAGATATTTTTGTATACTGTAGAAATTAACCCTTTATTATTATATTTGCATTACAATTTTTTGTCTACATCTATTGTTTGCCTATTGACTTTGTTCATGTTATCTTTTGCCATCCAAAAACTCTTATATTTTAAATAGTAAATATATCCATATTTGCTTTTATAACTTCTAGACTTACAGAAGGTCTTTCTAACTTCTCTGTATGACACATTTACTCTCGGATTTTCTTGCAAGATTTTTATTTTTTGCATTTAAGTCTTTACATCCAGGAATTTATTTTTATATAGTATAATATATGGTTTATTTATATATGACCACATATAGATACCAGCTATATCACACCAGCCTCATTTATGGAATGGTCCATGCTTTTCCCTCTGAGTTGAAAGATCACATTTGTCATATATTAATTTCTCAAATATACTGGTACTTAATTTTAGGTTTTCTAGATGCTTCCATTAATTTTTATCTATTTGTATGCCAGTATTATATTCATTTGATTTTTGTGGCTTTTTAGAATTCCCTGATACCTAGTAAGGCAAGTCCCACTATACTGAGCCTATGAAAACTTTTCATAATTTTCTTAGCTATTCTCAGATATTTGTCTCTCTATAGGAACTTTAATTTTATATAATTTCAAGAAAAGCCCTGTTGACTCTAATTAAAATTGAATCAAATTTATATATTCCATTTGGAAAATTTTATACTTTTATGATATTAAGTGTTCCTATCTAAGAATAATTTGTAACTTTCTATTTGTTCATAAATTGTTTTCTTTTAATAAGGTATTATAGTTTTCTGTTTATGGATCTTATGTCTCTCTTATTAAATTTATTCCTAAATATTTTATACTTTTTTTTTTTTTTGAGGCAGAGTCTCACTCTGTTGCCTGGGCTAGAGTGCCGTGGCGTCAGCCTAGCTCACAGCAACCTCAAACTCCTGGGCTCAAGCAATCCTGCTGCCTCAGCCTCCCGAGTAGCTGGGACTACAGGCATGCGCCACCATGCCTGGCTAATTTTTTCTATGTATTTTTAGTTGGCCAATTAATTTCTTTCTATTTATAGTAGAGATGGGATCTCCCTCTTGCTCAGGCTAGTTTCAAACTCCTGACCTCGAGCAATCCGCCCGCCTCGGCCTCCCAGAGTGCTAGGATTACAGGCGTGAGCCACCGCGCCCGGCCCTATTTTATACTTTTTGACCACTATTATAAATAGAAAATTTACCACCATTTGCATTTCTAGGTACTTATTCTTAGAGTAAAATTTTTAAAAGCTGTTTACTGTTGTAATATATCTGGTATCCAATCTCCTTACCAAATATTCTTATTGTTTCTAAAAGTTTTTTAATAAAGTTTCTTCAGTTTTCAAGGTAGACAATTACAGCATCAGCAAACAGAGTTTATTTACATTTCTTCTTTTAGGGTTACTAGCTTTTCCAAACAAGAATACCAAATGCCCGATTAAATATGGATTTCAGATAAACAATGAATACTTTTTAGTATATCACAAATATTGCATGGGACATACTTACATTAAAAGATTATTCACTGTCCTTTTGAAATTTAAATTTAACTGGCTGCTCTGCATTTTATCGATGATGCCTCCTGTTTTATTTTCTTTTTATGCTGCATTTGCTGAAGACTCTAAGACTGTGGTTCTCACCCCAGGCTGCACATTAGCATCAGCCAGAAGGTGTTTTAAAAAAAATTCCAATGGTAGGCCCCTAGGCTCAGAGATTTAATTGGTTTGTATTTTTAAAGCTTCCCAGATGATTCTAAGGGGCATCCAGGGTTTAGAACCACTGCCTTAAACAGTGTTAAATGATAATAATGTTAGTGTGCATCAGGAATCTCATTCTTGATTCTAATTAAATATTTTCAGTGTTTTGACATTTAAAATAATATTTGTTGTTGGTTTTTAATAAATACTCTTAGTTTTGTTTGCATAGTTTCCATTTAGTACTTAATTTTACTTAAGGTTTTTATTAAGAATGGTTGTTCTTACCATCTATTAATATGATTATATGGTTTTCTCCTTTAGTTTATCAATGCAAAGAATCATATCACTAGATTTCTTCCTATTGAAAAGCTTTCTAATTCTTTTGTTCCATGCCAGAGTCTATTTGCTAATATTTTATTTAGATTTTGCATCTATATAAACAAAATTGAGGTTGAGGATCTGTTATTGTTGGAATTAGCTTTGTCTGATTTTGGTATTTAAGTAATGCTGGCTTTGTAAAATGAACCAGGGAACTTTATATCTTGTTTTTCTTATCGCCTGAAATAGTTTAAATTGTTGCTGCTCAATGTGTGGCGCATGAACCAACAATGTCTGCCTCACCTGGGAGCTTGTTAGAAATACAGAGCCTTGGGTGTCATCCCAGCTCTGCCAGCTCTGTTGAATCCAAATCTGCATTTTGACAAGCGCTATACAGGTTATTTGTGTATACATTGTTTGAGAGAAGCAGCTACAAATAACATTGGACTCATTTGTCCACTAAAGGTTAGATAAAACTTGCATGTAAGTCCATGTGGTCGCAGTGCCTTTTTCATGGTGGATTGCTACTCCCCTTTCCAATCTCTTCTGTGGTAATTGGTCTATTTAAGTCATTGGTCTATTTTGGTAGCTTTAATTTGCAAATATTAAATGGAAATAATCCATTTCCTCTAAATTGTTCAAATTTACTTGTTACTGTTTCTTACGACTTTAAAAGTTTCTACTATATCTGCGGTTACATCACTTTTCTTACTCCACTTGTGTACTTCTGCTTGCTTTCTCTCTCTCTCTTTCTTTCTTTCTTTCTTTCTTTCTTTCTTTCTTTCTTTCTTTCTTTCTTTCTTTCTTCTTCTTTCTCTCTTTCTCTCTTTCTCTCTTTCTCTCTTTCTCTCTTTCTCTCTTTCTCTCTTTCTCTCTTTCTCTCTTTCTCTCTTTCTCTCTTTCTCTCTTTCTCTCTTTCTCTCTTTCTCTCTTTCTCTCTTTCTCTCTTTCTCTCTTTCTCTCTTTCTCTCTTCTCTCTCTCTCTCTCTCTCTCTCTCTCTCTCTCTCTCTCTCTCTCTCTCTCTCTCTCTCTCTCTCCCTCCCTTTCTCCCTTTCTCCCTTTCTCCCTTTCTCCCTTTCTCCCTTTCTCCCTTTCTCCCTTTCTCCCTTTCTCCCTTTCTCCCTTTCTCCCTTTCTCCCTTTCTCCCTTTCTCCCTTTCTCCCTTTCTCCCTTTCTCCCTTTCTCCCTTTCTCCCTTTCTCCCTTTCTCCCTTTCTCCCTTTCTCCCTTTCTCCCTTTCTCCCTTTCTCCCTTTCTCCCTTTCTCCCTTTCTCCCTTTCTCCCTTTCTCCCTTTCTCCCTTTCTCCCTTTCTCTCTTTCTCTCTTTCTCTCTTTCTCTCTTTCTTTCTTTCTTTCTTTCTTTCTTTCTTTCATTTTCTTTTTGAGCTGCCTTGCAAGGGATTTGTTTCTACTGTCAGTCTTTGCTAAGTACCAGCTTTTGCATTTATTTATCCTTTGAGCTCTTTGAAGGGAGAGTATCTGTTTTCTATGTCATTTGTTTCAGCTTTTATATGTACTAATGCTCTCTTCTGATTTCAGATGGTTTATTTTTTTGCTGTTCTTTTTCTAATTTCTTTTTTTTTATTTTGGCATATTATGGGGGTACAGATTTTAAGGTTTCAATAAATGCCCATTTCCCCCCTCTAATTTCTTAAGATTGATATAGGGTCTTAATTTTTAGACTTTTTAAAAAAATGACAAAGACATTTAAGGCTATACATTTTCTTTTAAGCCCTGCTTTCACTGTGTGCTGTTGGTTTTAGTGTAAAGCATTGTCCTTTTCATTAGTTTCTAGGCAGTAATTTCCCTTTTAATTTTGTCTTTCGAGGGTTTCCAGGAGTGTTTCTTATTTTTCGTATTTAAAATATTTCATATTTTAAAATTGTATCCTTTTATTATTCCTTAAAATTTTAATAAGATTTTCTTTGTGGCCATGCACATGATCTATTTCTGTAAATGTTTCATAGACATATGAACAAAATGTATAAAATATTTGAATAATGTAAGAATTTCTATGTATTTGTTACATCAAATAGTTAATTATATTGCCTTTACTGACTTTTTTGCTAATTAGGTATCTCCAGTCATGAAAGAAGTGAACTGAAGCATCCCATTAAAAGCATATTTTTATTATATTCATGTCAACCTAAAATAATCAAAAAGGTCAGAATCTAGTTTAAAGAGAGTTTATTCAAGCACAAAGGTTGAGGGCAGCCAGCTCTGGATGCACAGATTCCAAAGAATGGAAGTCAGTGTTCCAAAGTGTAGAAGTTTGGGATCATTTGTATAGACAAAGTTCAAGGAAGTTTCACAGAATTTCAACATCTTTCTGTGTAAGGCTTAATGCATGGTTACAATGATCTGATAGTCAAGGTGGTCCTTTTCTTTCAGGAAAGGTATATTTTACATTCCACATTGAAGATATAACTGTCATGGGGTCTCTGTTCAGGATGCTATCTTGTCTGAGTTAGGTACAGGACAATAAAGGAGGCAGTTTATCTAGAACAAAGATCAGTGAGTAGAAGTGGGGAGGTCTGGTCTCTGGTCTCTCCTAGTCATTTATAGAACAAGAACAATGAGGAAGAGAGTTAAGCTATAATCTAAGAAGCAGAATTGCAAAACATGTTATGTGACTCAGGTCACAGTCACCTCTCTCTCAAGGCTTAAAGTGTTTTGGGAGTTTCAACAACTTTTACATTTTTTATTTTCGCATTCTGTTTGTATACTTTTTTGTTTTATTATTTGGGAACCTGTGTTATTTAGTACATATAAGTTTATGAGTATTATATGTTCTTAATTGTTTATTTTTATTATATACAAGTTCTTCTTGATCCTGTTTAGGATTTTGAGTCTTAACTTTCTTCTTACCTCTACTATTCATTCCTGATTTCTTCTTATTGACATTTTTTTTTCTGATATCTTTATGGCATTTTATTTTCAATCTTTCTCTGTCATGTCATTTTATGCATTTTTCCTCTAAGCAGCATATACCTAAATTTTTGTTTTTAACTCTACCTGGTAGTCTCTATGTTTTATTGGATGAATTCAGTTTGATCACCTTTGATAAACTGACTGATATACTTTGTTTTATTTATTTTACTCCATTCATTTATTAGGCTATTCTTTTACTTTGTTTTCTATATTTTTTCTAGTTTAAATTGCCATTTCATTCCATTTTCCCCTTTAATAATATCTTTTGTAGATAAATAGACTTATAATGGAACTTATAGGTATATAGGCTTTTTTTCAAGTCTTTCACATGAGATTTTAAGTGAAAAAGCAACAGAGAGAAATTCCTGGAGTTGAAAGTCAAATCAGTGTCCTTTTGACTCTAATCAAACTGATCTTTCCACAGTAACAGGAATTCAGAGCAAAACAAAGCATTTCTAACTGAAAAGCATGGCTCGTGCTCAGCCCAGCTTAGGGTCAGGGTTATCACTCTTTCTGAGCACATCAGTGAGGATCTCTAATGGGCCAGACTGAGCATCTTAGGTGGGAAGGACCAAGCCCCAGTGTCCCATGGCTCCACTGGCTGATGGGGCCAGCACCGCAGGTCTGCTTGGTGTACTCTTCGGGACACCCCTCAGATGTCCTGCCTTCTAGGAGCATGGGTAGCCAGTAGTGGGGCATGACCTTGGATTCTGGCTTCTCAGGGCAGGGGCAGAGCTCTGTACTCTGTATCCAGAGGTCCAAGAAGGTGGCATTCTGACAGCCCCAATGGCTTTCATGGCTGTCACCAATTTCATGGCTGTCACCAAGGGAAAGGGGCCCCAAATCATCAGAGTGGTAATCTCTGCCTTGGGTACAGGCTCAAGGCCCTGTTCCCAGCACTAGCTATTAGGTCCCTTCCTCTCCTGTGCTGCTGTCTCCTTGGGTCCTTACCCAGTCATTGTCCTAGGGGGGCTTAGACTGCTGTGGTGGAATCAGAGTCCCTGGACCTCCTGGGTGGGCAATCATCTCAACAGGAGTCCATTAGGTGTTGCCATTTTATAAAGTCTTCCAGAAAATATACATGGAGCTCTAAATAAGATATCTTGGGCCAACGAAGATGTCACATTTCTTTGCTTTTGGCAGCAATCCCAGCTCCTCAGCTTGGAAGCACCATTTATCCCATGCTGAACAGAAACTTCTAGACTATTATGTTCTTCTTCAATTGATAAATTATAGGAGAACAAATTAATTTACTTATCACTTGCAGCTTGGTAGATAAAAATCTTTCAAAGCATAGGGAACACAAGATGATAAAAAAGATCCCTGCTGGAAAAACGTTGGGGATCTCTGAGGCCCCTTATGTGTTGGGTCTGAGTATATTAATAGCTCTTCACTAAATAGCTCTCCAAGGATCCACAGCAAGGGCAGGGTGCCCTGTCCGCCCCTGCCAGCTTCCAAAGATTGGCGTGGGGATCCAAACGAGGTGACAGCATTGAAACTTGCTGTGCCCTGAATGTGTGCGCTGAGTGATGAGAGTGGTTGCGTCATGGTTATTGGGACCCTGCCTACATGGCCCTACTGTGACTCACAGTGACAGACAGTCCCTCATTGCCTCCCTGTGCTACAGACCCACCCTGCAAATGTCACAAAGGGAGAAGCCTGCTGCCCTCTCCATGAGTGTCAGCACAGCAGGATCAGGTGAAAGAGCCCTGGGTGGGGTGTGGGAAGACTCGGCTCTGCTTAGGCGTGCTGTAGACGTGAGATGGGGCTTGTGTTTCTTCGCCTACGACAAAAGTGACCCGGTGGGCTGCAGGGAGGGCCCTGGCACCTCCCCCCAGTCTGGGAATTCTGCCTCCGCCTTGCCTCCTGCCTGCGGTTGTCTGTAAAGCAAGTGAGGTCCTGCTCAGCAGTGCCACCAAGGGTCTGATGATGATGATGACGGGGGATGGTGATGAAAGCTAACACGTGGGCACCTCTTCCGAGCTAGGCGCTGTTCTAAGCACTTCACACGTAGGAACTCGTTAATCTTCACAACCAGCCTATGAGGGAAATACTATTATCACTCCCATTTTACAGAGCAGGAGACTGAGACACAGAGATACTAAAGCCACTGCCCCAGGCGGGACTGCCGGTAGGTGGTGGAGAGCAGGGCTCTGAGTCCTGTCAGGCTCCCGGGTCTGTGTGGCACTGCTCTGTGCTCTCCAGTACCTGTCCCGGGAGGCGACAGGCACTAGACAGGTGCCAAAAGCTGCACAAGGATCACGAAACTTCATTTTAACCTGGAGTTTCCACCTCCTCCCTCTTGCCAAATTTTCCTTTTTAAAAAACCAATTTCAGATACCAGTACTAGTCAAATGGCCCAATTTCCCCTACTGTCATTCCCCCTCCCCCCCACCCCGGTGGCCCAGGGGTGTGGGGCAGAGGAGTGTCTCTGGTGCTGGCCGAGCCCCAATCCTACTCTCCTTCTTCCTGGCTGTCCTGTGCCACCCTGAGCCATGTCCAGACCTCGGGCTTTGTCCCCAAGAGGGAGAAAAAATGGAGGGGACAGAAATCCTGAGCCAAAATATAAAGGCCCCAAATAAAGCAAATATAAATGGAAACTCTGAGGCTGTGTGATTCACTTAACCAACATGACTCATGTTCTGCTAAGGTTTCCGTGAACAATATGTTCACAGTCTGATTTAATTATAGCCCAGCGTCGCTGCTGCCTCAGTGAGCCTCCAAAGCACACCTCGCTCTGCGTCACCTCCCCCCCTCCCGGGGGGGGGGGGGCGCTGCCAGCTAAGATGCTTCCCTGTGTGAGAGTGGGAGAGGGCACTGGAGATGGTTTTCTGCAGGTGCCATTTGTCACATCATGCGCAGTGGACAGCTCTTGAGGGGGCCTCAGCTGGGGCCGGGCTCCTCCAGGAAGTCAGAATAGCCCCAGGTGCCGCAGCTCAACGCCCCCCGCCCCCATCCCCGTGCTGTGTCGCCCGGGCTTCCCCGTGCAGAGCTGCTGCACAGTCGGGATTTGCTGGCGCTGAGCGTGGGCGTCCGGAGTGATCGATTGAGAGAAAGAAATAGGATTTAGTCAAAGCTCCCTCAAGCGAGGGTGGAGGGAAACCCAAGGCTGCCTGCCAAGCTCCAGGGCGTTGCGTGCACGCGAGGACCTGACGACACCGGACAGAAAATGCCCCAGTTCTCATCCGCCATGCGCTTGCCATGAGCCACCTTGGGTTACTGCATTGGAAGGGGACCATTTTACAAAGGTGAAGATGTGGCCACAGTTAGATCCTCTTCATCGAACAGAAACAGTAGTTCTCCTCCGTCTGCAAAGCATGAAAACATGATTGTACATTTCAATGTAAAATGCTGTCTCCCTCGTCTGGCACCGCGTGGAATCCCCGCCACCAGCCTCTGTTTGAACTGAGCCATGGGAGAGGGCAGCTTGTGACCCACCCGCCTTAGGGTTGCCAGATAAAATACAGGGCACCCAGTGAAATTTACATGTCACATCAACAATGCATAATGGTGTAGGATAAGCATGTCCCAAATATCATCTGCAACATGTTTGTACTAAAAATGTACTTGTTTGCATGAAATCCAGATTTAACTGAGCGTCCTGTATTTTTATTTGTTAACTCTGGTACCCTATAGGGACTTTGAAGTCACACAACCTGGCTTCAGATGCCGCCTCTGCCACCAAGAGGCTGTGAAACTCTGGACAAATGACTTGAGCATTCAGGGCCTCTGTTTTTTGTCCAGTAAAATGGGCATAACTGCAATCATGTCCCGGGACATCACAGCGAAGATGAAAGAGAATGTGCAGTGGTGCACGGAGCAGAGGTGCGGTAGCCGGTTGTAGTGGGTGCTGCCGGAGGAGGCCAGGCCGAAGCCCCTTTATGGGCTGCTGCTCCCATTCCCAGCTTCTAGAAATGGCAGTGCCAGCAATGCGAGCAACGCGCAGTTTCCTTTCCTGGCGTGCTGCCCTGGGCTGATGGGACGCACCTACCTAGGAGGCTCCCCGCAGTCACAGTGGGCAGCCTGTGCAACCCCAGCCCCTGCCTCCGCCATGCAGGGCACACTTCAAGAGCAGCCTGTGGCCACAGTTCCTTCCCCTGCCAGTTCTCACTTCCTTATGTTATCAAAACGCAAGGGGCCAGGCGCGGTGGCTCATGCCTGTAACCCTAGCACTCTGGGAGGCCGAGGCAGGAGGATTGCTCAAGGTCAGGAGTTCGAAACCAGCCTGAGCAAGAGCGAGACCTGGTCTCTACTAAAAATAGAAAGAAATTAATTGGGCAGCTAAAAATATATAGAAAAAATCAGCCAGGCATGGTGGCACATGCCTGTAGTCCCAGCTACTCGGGAGGCTGAGGCAGGAGGATCGCTTGAGCCCGGGAGTTTGAGGTTGCTGTGAGCTAGGCTGACACCACGGCACTCTAGCCCGAGCAACAGAGTGAGACTCTGTCTCAAAAAAAAAAAAAAAAAAAAAACTGCAAGTGGGTTTTGCCTAGGTCCAGCTGCTCGCAGCACAAAGAGCCAATTATGGAGACAGTGATGATCGGGGAATCTGGCTTAAATCCTTCTCTCCTACTAACAGAGTATGGGCTTTTTAAGGAGGGGCTACATGCGTTGGGCAGGTTGTGGGGGATGGTGAGTCTTGGCATCACGAAGTCTGCCCACAGGCCTTCGGAATCTCAGCTCCTTGTCTTGCAGCAATTCGCCATTTCTGGGAAACAACTCAGAAAGGTCAAGTGGTTAGTTAAAAATTTCAGGGTTCTGGTCACCATGCTCTGCCAGCCTGTGCTTCTAAAACATGGCAAGGAGAGGATTATCAAAAGCATATGGGGGCCGGGCGCTGTGGCTCACGCCTGTAATCCTAGCTCTTGGGAGGCCGAGGCGGGCGGATTGCTCAAGGTCAGGAGTTCAAAACCAGCCTGAGCAAGAGCGAGACCCCGTCTCTACTATAAATAGAAAGAAATTAATTGGCCAACTGATATATATATAAAAAATTAGCCGGGCGTGTGGCGCATGCCTGTAGTCCCAGCTACTCGGGAGGCTGAGGCAGAAGGATCACTCGAGCCCAGGAGTTTGAGGTTGCTGTGAGCTAGGCTGACGCCACGGCACTCACTCTAGCCTGGGCAACAAAGCGAGACTCTGTCTCAAAAAAAAAAAAAAAAAAAAAAAAAAAAAGCATATGGGGTCATTGAAATTTGTTTGTAGAGCCGGTGACACTTGCAGGCTTCTCCCCAAAGCACGTGCAGTCTAACACAGCAACCCTCCGCCTGACACGCTAGAGTTGCTGGAATGCACACGGACAGTCACGAGCAGCCATGCATGTGTGGGCATGCAGCACTGAAGCCCGAGGATGCTCGTGCCCTGAGAAAGGGGGCATGCCAGTTGCTTTAAAAAGTAGTGGAAAGTATGAGTCCTTTGGCCTCCAACTCTGGGAGAAGATATACAATGTTAAAGAGCAAGACCTGGCTTTGAAATGCAGCTCTGCCTCTCCTATGAAGGTTCTGGAATCTGGCCCAGCTTCTGAACCTCTCCAAGCCTCAGGTTTCCTGCCCACGGAAGGGGGCGATAGTGCCTCCCCTCAGAGAGGTGTGAGGAATAAATGAGACACGAGAAATGAGTGTGCCTAGAATATATGCAACGGATGTTTGATGACTTCTTATTTTCTTTGGCAGAAAAGTCACTCTATTCCAACCTGGATTTCAAAAGCTAAGAACATGGTCAGATACCTAAGTAGAAGACCACTTGAAAATGAAGCTGAATTTAGATATTTGAAAGTTGACTGTTCTATTCATAGTGCAGTTGCGTACATTTTAATGGTCAAAGGAAAGAAGTTGTCTAACTTCTGAAGTGTTCGTAAAAATTGCAAGGCTTAAAGGACTGCTGAGAGATTTGGGATTCTGAATGGACATTTTGGGAAGCCAGAGTTTGGGGACTGGTGACCATTTGACCCAGATGCTGCCACTTTCTGATGGAGAAAGGACCCTCCAAGTGGAGAATGTGGCCAGCCCCGGCAGGAGGCGTGGGAGGTCCCTAGGGAGGGAGAGGAGGCTGGGTCCCCTTTGGAAGTGCCTTCATGGCTGTTTCCTCTCTTGGTTGTCCCAGAGAGTTGCTACGTGTGGCTCTTTCCTCTTCCAGGGTCCACGTGGGAGAAAACAGCCCCAGATCATCCATGAGCCATCAGCTAGAGCCACTGGATGTTGTGGCAGGTGGGACAGTGCCTCTGCACATGCTAACAGGCACTCCTGGTCACAGACTGTCCCACCTTGGCAGACTCTGGCTTCCTGACCCGCAGCCCGCCCAGTGTCCCGTTTGGATTGGGAGTCGTTGGCCCGCATCCCCAGCAGTTAGCATGCAGCTTTTCTCATTCATTTGGCAACTCTGTGCCCAAGTCACACCGTGCTGGGGCTCCAGCGCGCTGCTCACTGCGGTCACAGTGCCGTATGCTAGATCGCCGGAAGTCACCCGTCTGTAAGTGAAGGTGTGTGTACCAGTCGACGAGCCTGTCCGCATTTCCGCCAACCCCTGGCCCCTGGTAACCCCCCTTCTGCTGTGACTGTGAGTTTGACTTGTTTAGACTCCACAAGGAAGTGAGATCATGCAGTATCTGTTTTTCTGAGTCCGGTTTATTTCACTTCATATAATGTCTCCAGGGCCATCCCTGTTGTGGCAGGATGTCCTGATTTTATAAGGCTGATATTAATAGTATCCCATTGTGTATATGTACCATACTTTCTTTATCCATTCGCCTGCCGATGGACACTTAGGTTTCCTTATTGTGGCTAGTGTGAATAATACTAAGAGAAGAGCAATACCGAGAGAGAATAATGATGCTAAGAGACTGGAGCTCAAGTGTTCTCAGCACACGCAAACATAACTGTGCGAGGTGATGGATGTGTTAATTAGCTTGATTGTGGTAATCATTTCAGTGTATACATATATCAGAACATCACGTTGTATACCCTAAATATTTACCGTTTTTACTTGTCAGTCAGACCTCAGTAGGCTGGAAAAAAACAAAACCCCACACTGTGGCTGTTTCATACAGATGCATGTTCTATTTTTCATTTGCAGATGCAGGATGAGTGGCCATTTCTCTGCCATTTGCTGCCAGACTTCGAGAGTCTCGGTGAGCAGACCCCTGGCTCCCGATTCCAAACTATGTTGACAGGGGCTTAGCACTGAGTGACAGGACAGTGATGACAGTAGGAGATGCAGTGGGACCCACGTCAGGCTCCCCACTGGGATGCCGGACCTCGACGTGGGTCCCAGTCCCGATTGGCAGCCCGGACCGCTCCCTCCTTTAGCAGTGGAGAAGGAGCTTAATGCCAAGGGACCAGTGCAAACCAAAAGCACCTTCCTCTGAGCCCTTGTGACCATGTGACAGCCTCATCCCCAGGATGATGATGATGAAGATGACCATGACGATGAGGATGGCGATGACAAAGTTAGGCAATGCTAACTTAGGGAGTGCGATGTATTGGGCGTTGGTCTAAGCACCTTACACATATGACCACATTTAATCTTCATAGCCATCCTCTAAGATAGGTACCGCGATTATCTGGATGTTACAGCCATGTGCCTCAAATCAGACTCCCAAACCCTTCCCTCAGACCTGCCCCACGTTGGTCAAGGCCACTCCATTCTGCTGGCTGCCCAGGCTAAAAGCCCCATGGCCCTCCTGGACTCCTCTTTTTCTCACTGCCCCTCCAATTGCCCAGCAAATTATCTTGGCCTTATCGTCAACATAGCTCCAGCACCCGGCCCTTCTCACGACCTCCACTGCCACCACCCTGGGCCAAGCCACCACCATCTCTCCCCTGGAGGACTTCACTGGCCTCCAACAGGTCTTCCTGCTTCTGTCACCCAGCCCAGTCTACCCTTTGGAGGACATAAGTTGTATTAGGTCACAGATCTGCCCAGAGCTCTGTGATGGTTTCCAATTCTAGAGTCAAAGTCAAAATCAAAGTCCTTTTAGTGGCTTCCAAGGCCTACGCGATCTGGGCCCTGTGGCCTCTCTGTCCTCATGTCTTCCTCTTTCTCTTCTGCCCTCTCTCTGCTCCAGTCACAACAGCCTGTACAAGGTACCGCTTTGTTAGGGCTACCGCTTAGTGCCTGTCTCTGCTGGAAGTTAAGCTCCCACAGGGCAAGAATCCTTGTTTTGTTCACTGATTCTCCCATGTTTTACCCTAGTGCCTGCCACGTAGCAGGTGCTCACTGAATATGTGTCAAAGGCACTGACTGAGGAAACTGGGACCCAATGTGGTTGATGTCCCCAAGGCCACCCAGCGTGTTGGGGAAGCAGCAGGGATTCAAGCCTAGACTCTGGCCCCAGAATTGGAGCTCTTAACCATTGAACTCTACTGCTCACACAGGGACACCTGTGTCCTTTGGTGACTTCTACCCCTCTTGTTGGGTAGGGCCTGGTTGGGCCTGCACCCTGTGCCCCCTTCAGTTTCCACCCGGGCTGGTGGGTGTCTGGACTCTCCTTGGAGCCCCGTCCCAGCTTCTGCATCCCTTCGAGGAAGTGGGCTAGACTGTGTGGTCCCATCACCTGTCCCTCACTGCCTGTCACCCTTTGCTTTCCACCCCATCAGAAGGGTGGGGGGGCAGTAAACTCCTCCCAACCTTGGCCTGGCCTAGCTAGTGGCCTGCAGCTAACAGAGTGGCCCTAGACTTTGAGACACATTGGAATGATGTTTCAACAGCTCTCTGTGGCCTTTTTCCTGGTCCCCTTTCCTTCAGGCTAATCCTGCCATCTTAGAAATCCTCATCTGTCAGTTATTTTTGTATCAGGGAGGGTCGAGGCATAATCCTGAGCCGCTGCTGCTTCCCAGTAAGGATGAAGAGCTGATCTCAGCAGCCTCCAAGCCTCTCCCCGCAGCAGCCACTCGCTTGGCACGTGTCTCCCATGTGGCGGGAGAGGCGCCAACTGCATGAGTTGAGTTGGAGGGAGCAAAGGGACAGACCCACAGAAATAGCTCAGCCAAAGATCCAAGGTCAACAGCATTAGCTCTGTAGTGCTCCTAGATTTGGGGGAAAAGTAATAATGATGATTGCAAACTTGAAACCTTTTCTGCCTCTTCCTTTTTTTTCCAGTCAACCTACTCTCATTATTGGCCCTGCATGACTAGTTTCTATCTATTCAGTTATCTAGTTATCTATCTATCTATTTTTGATAATATGCCCATGCACACCAGTTGTGGTGGCACCTGTAGTCCTAGCTACTCTGGAGGCTTAGATGGGAGGATCGCTTGAGCCCAGGAGTTGCAGGTTGCAGTGAGCTATGATTGGGTCACTGTACTCCAGCCTGGGCACCATAGCAAGATCCTATCTCTCAAAAAAAAAAAAAAGGAATATCCAATCTCCATCCTGAAGCCCACGTGTTTTGTTCTTCTCCCCTTGTGTTTATGTAATTATATAGTTCTATTGCATCAGTATGTGTTCCTAGATGGTATAGATATGGTTTTGTTTTATAAAAGGGGTGTCACACTATTTATAATCTTTTTGGGACTTACTGCTGTACCGCGAAGAGGAATCCACGCTGTGGCATCTCGCAGTGGTTCAATTCCTGAGTTCTTTAGAAAATCCCACGATGCGAATGCACACCCGCACAGACAGGCGAAGACTTTCTAGGCTTCTGCCTCTGTGAACAGCATGCTACGGATATTGCCAACACCTCTTGTCTAAGTTTTCAAAATTGCTGGCATATTGTTGAATTATTGCTAGTATTCTTTTATCTTTTTTGAACATCTAGTTTTTCTGTAGTCATGTTCCCCTTTCGTTCATATTTTATTTCCTCTCTGTTCTCTGGAACAATCTTCACAGAAATTTATCTATTTTGTTACTTCTCCCAAAGAACTAACCTTTGGCTTTGTTGATCTGTCTTTTATCTTTGTTTTCTATTTCAATAATCTGCCCTCATTTTTATTATCTTTGATGTCCTTTCCCTTCTCTCTCTCTCTTTTTCTTTTTTTTTTTTTTTAAGAGACAAAGTCTCACTTTGTCACCCAGGCTGGAGTGCAGTGGCCCAATTACAGCTCATTTTATTGTAACCTCCAACTCCTGGCCTTAAGCGATCCTCCCACCTTGGCCTCCAAGAGTGCTGGGATTATAGGTGTGAGCCACCATGCCTGGCCCCTAATTTCTTAAAATGCAAACCTGGTCCATTAATGTTAAGGCTGTGTTCTTTTCTAATATAATTATTTAGGCTATTAGTTCCCTCAAATCACTGTTTCTTCTGTATCTCACAAGTATTGACATGTAGCATTTTCATTTTCATTCACTTCTGGATATATTAAAAGTTTCATGTGATTTTATCTTTACTCTATGAATTATTTAGCAATTCAAACAAATTTTTCCAAATATATTGGGATTATTTACCTTTTTAAAGAGCAGAGATCGTGGTCTGTATGATATTTATTTTTAAAAATTGATTCTTTCTTCCTGGCTTGGTAAATACTCAGAATTTTAATGTTTCAAGTATGCTTGGGGAGTCCAAATGTGTATTCTCAAGTTCTTGTGCAGACCTGTCTATATGACCATTAGATCAAGGTTGTTAATTGTGTCATTAGGCTCTTCTGTGTCCTGCATGACATTTTGGTCAGCTTGAGCTCTCAGTAGGCAAACGAACATGCTGAAATCTCCCACTAGGACGATAGATTCACCTATTTCTCCTTGTAGTTTTATCAATGTTTCCTTCATTTATTTTGAAGTTATTTATTGGGTACACACATGTTTAAAATGGAAATTTCTTCTTGGTGAATTTAATCTTTGATCATCATGTTGTTACGTTTTTCATCCTTAATACTGCTTTTGGTCCCGAAGTCTATTGTACCTGACAGTGACACAATGATAGCAGCTCTTTCAGTTCACATTTGCCTGACGGGTCTTTTTTCATCCTTTTACTTTCAACCTTTCATGTTCCTATGCTTAGAAACAGCACACATCTTTCTATATTAACCCAGTCTGTCAACATTCATCTTTTTGCAAGTGAGCGTGGTCCATTGTCATTATAGTAATCATGGCACTCTGTGGCTCATTCCGAACGTCTCCATCTGTGCTGTGGCCCGTCCCCCAGTTTGTGTTTCTGTGCCTTAGCCTTCCCGTTTGCAGCGTGTGATACACACCATTGCAGTATGTTACAGACTTGGGTTATGTTACAAGCCAATGCGTGACAAACAGACACAGACACACCATCCTGACTTCAGGACGGAGCTTTCTGTGTTTCTATATTTCTTGACTTACTTTTTTTTTGAATTGATATCTTTCTCACTCCTTCTATGAAAAGAACATTAGCAAACTTTCACGTCCTGTGGTGTCTACCACCCCCTCAAATTCTATCCTGCTGATTTTACCTAAACTTTTCATGCTTTCTGGGTGATTATGAATATATTTGTTCTTTTTCCTTGGTCTTAGCTACTCTTTGAAGACAATAAGAAATTTTACCAAGGCAACTGGCCACTTTTCATTCATACATCTCTTTTATTTAAGAACTGCCTTCTAAATTCACTTCGGCACAGGGCTTCATGTGACCAACCTTTGAGGCCTGTGGAACTTGAGAATATTTTATCAGGCCCTCATGTGTCAATGACAGTTTGGAAAGGAAATTTTAGGTGTTACGTTCTTTTCTTGAAATACTTGGAAACATTATTCCATTGTCTTCTAGCCCCCAAGTTTTAGCAAAACACAGTCAGATTCCCGCTCGTTTGCCTGTGACATGTTGTGTTCTTTATCTAAGTTGTGAGAACTTGCTCTCCACCTTTCATATTCCCAAATTTTGCTCTGACACATCCAGGTGGGCATTTTCCCTCTCACTCCTCTTAACACTCTATGGGGCCTTTTCATCTTAGTTTTCCACCATTCAAAAATTCTTTCTTTTTGCCATAGTGCATACACGAGGGGAAGTGCACAGCACGAGGCGTGTCACAGAGCGAAGGCATCTGATGACAACGGGTCACCATGTTTGGTGAGGCCGGGGCGTAACTGGGACTGGCGGATGTAATCTATGCAGGGAGACCCTGGCCGATGGGGGAATGCTCTGAGCGGCTCCGAAGCATCAAGTGAGTGGTGGGCTCGGGGCCGAGGGGTCTGTTCCAACCCTAATATTTCCTGATCGTAACTCAGATAACCAACCCTCCATCGGTGCCTTATTGCCAAGTCACCTGGGCTCGGGAAATGCCGCTCACCACGTGCCCGGTGCCTGCTTGGGCTCTTCCCTGCCCTGGACGTGTGGCCTGCTGGGGCCTGTCTGTGACAGAGACTGCGGCTCCGCAGCCACAGCAAGGCGGGCCCATGGTGGCGAAGGGGGATGTCCCCACAGAGGTTTCTCCAGGCCTTAATCCACCTCACCGCCTGCCCTCAACCCAAGGGAGCGCCTTGCCACATGGGAGACCTGCCAAGGACACGCTCTGATGGCCAGAGAACGTGCAGACAGAGGTGGGAAGCTGCTACAGTCCCCAGAGCATGGACGGGGCTCAGGTTCCTCAAAAGTACATGGAGATAAGTGATGCAGGTGGCAGTTCTAGGGAAGATGTCACAGGTGACATCTTCTATAGTGCTTGTAGTGCGCCATGCCCCTCACCAGGCTCTTCTACTTCATTTCCATCAGCTCGGGCCACCCTGTCTTGCCTTCTTCCTTCCCCACGTGCTCTGTCCCCGTGTGCCCCATCTGGCTTCAGTGTGGGGATATTTTTGTTGGCACTTAGACCTGCCCATGCTGCCAGGCACCCTAGCCTGCCTTCTCCCAGCCCAGGACTGATGCAGAGAGCCCTCGACAAGGCACAGGAAGCTTCGGGAAGTGTGGAAGGGCCACAGGATGGCCTAGGAGGCTACTGCTCCCGGCAGACCCGAGCTTGCCCAGCCAGCCGCCTCCTCCCTCACCAACAGGACCTGAGTTTTGTGCAGGTGTTTAGCAGGTGAGGTCTCAGAAGGTGGCTCCTTTCCCCAGGCACACAGTAGTTCTAGATTTTGAAGCACAGTAGTTCCATATTGGTCCTGTGGATCCTCATAGCCTTTGCCAGCGATAGACTAACATGGGCATGGGACTTAGTTGTTACAAGTAAGGGAAAGTCTTCCAGGGGGTGTCTGGGAAAGACTTCCCCACCTGGCATGGGTTGATGGAGGCTAACAGGCGAGAGAAAGAGAGAGAGAGAGAGAGAGAGAGAGAGAGAGAGAGAGAGAGAGAGAGAGAGAGAGAGAGAAGCCCCAGAAAGCCTCACTCCTCCCTTCCTGGTTGGGATGTTAACTTTTAAGGGTGTGATGCTTGGAGCTGTGGCAGCCATCTTGCAGCCATGAGACAAGAAAGCGTCACACCTCTCTGATGGAGAAGAAAGATGGGAAGGGTGTGCGTCCTTCATGACGCTATTGAGCCACTGAAGGAACCCTGTGCCGTCCCAGCTCCACGCTTCTTCCCTGGAATGATCGATGTCTTTACTGTTGGAGCCACTGGTGGGCCAGGCAGCCTATGGTGTGCAGCTGGAAGCATCTGGAGAGATTGCTGAGGAATTTGTCCACTCCTGCGATCCTGTCTTTTGGAGTCCTGGGAGCAGACAGGTCTGAGCGGTGCCAGCCTGCACTTAGGCTGCAAAGATGGCAGGCGGGGAGGTTGTGGGCTTTTACCCCCCACCTCTCTCCCTGTCACCTGCCCAGCATGCTGTCTGGCTCAGAAGCTGAGAATTCCACAGGTTAGAGCTGTCACCAAGACGCATGTGACTGGTGAGATACAAACCCTCCCGGCAGGGCTGGGAGCAACCAGGCCCTCGGGCTTCTTTCTTCGGCCCCAGCAGGGGAGGGAGGCTGGCGACAGGATGACAGGACGGGGGACAAGGCATTCAGGGCTCTTCTTAAAGAGGAACTTATAGAATGTTTGCTCGCTTCCAAGAGCCTTCTCCCCACTATCTATTTTTTTAATTAAACATTTATTTAGCACTTGCTATGTGCCAAGTGGTATCCAAGCACTTTAAAAATATTAATGCACGCAATCCTCGCCGCAGGCATGCAGGGGACAGGCGCTATCACTGCGCCCAGTGGTGGGGGAGCGGGAGGCAGCGTGCCAGGATTTGGAGCGGGCAGGCCAGTGCCAGCACCAGCGCCCCGAGCCACCCGGGGCGCCAGGCGGCTCTCATGCTCTCAGGCTGCTGAGCAGCAAAGCGGCACTGTTTGCTGCCAGTTCCCTGGCCCCAGCTTTCTGTGGTTGCCACCCATGGGCTAGGCCACCTATGTGTCCTGAGGGTTCCTGGTGGCCCAGACAAAAGGCAAGGCCTGCTCCTCAGCCTCCCCGTGGCGGCCCCCATCGCAGGCTCTCTCCCTCCTAATAAGTGCAGTCGTGCTTCACCCCAGTGAGGGAAGCGGCTCCGGACCCCTTTGCAACACCAGGCCCTTTGGTGGCAAGTGCCAAGAGGAAGAAGGAATTCAGAGGTTAAAGATGAAGAAAAGCCTTTTAAGCTCTTTGCTTCTCTTCCCAAAAGTGCCACCACCTGCCTCTGTCCGCCTTGCTTTGTCCTTGCTCTGCATCACGGAGCCCTGCTTTGGGGGAGGGAGAAGCTCAGGGCAGCACTCTCAACCTCTCCAGATGTCCTCGGCAGGCACCGCAATCGGGCTTTTCCTGGGTGTGCCAGGCCCGAGTGCTCACAGACCTCTCTCGCTCTTCCTTTAAAATGGACGCATCCTCAATGGTCCCCCCAAACGTTCCACGGTGAGCACTCTTAGCCCCATTTGACCTGTGAGGAATGAAGCTCCAAGGGTGACTTCCCATGCATGGCCAGGTGGCCCAGAAGTCACCCATTTGAACCCAGAGCCCACTTTCAGAACCACACTGGGCTCCTCTTGCGGGTGACCAGGAGCCCACAGATCTCGGTGGGTGCCACTATCAGGGTGGCAGGGAGTGGCTGCAGCCACTGTCTACTGAGCCTCTGCTGTGTGCCCAGGGTTTATAAACATTAGCATGACGTTATCTTGTTAATGTCTGGAACCACCAAATGAAGACAGTTTATATAATCCCCATCCCATTTCACAGAGGAGGAAACTGAGGCAGCAAGGTACTATGTGTAATCAAAGAGTGCCCAGCTCTAGGCGGCAGCATGGTGGTCAGAATTCTGGCCTGTCTGCCCCCCAGCACCTGGTGGTGACAGGGCCAGGGATCCAGGAGGTGGCCAGAGCGATGTGCAAGGCATAAGGCCAAATGCTGCCTGTGTTTCAATTCTGTCCAAGGCTGACCACCTGCTCACGGTCTCAGGGTGGCCGTGTCCATGTGACAGCAGACACTCATCAAGAGCTTTGCAGGTTCCAAAGCACGAGCCATATTTCGTCTGACCTGGAAATGGGCCCTTTGAGAGAGGGGAGCGGGGCCTAGTGTCCCCACTATGCAGCTGGAGAGATGGACTAGGAGCAGCTAAGGGACTCAGCCGCCCGACACCCTGCGCTGCACAAGCGTCTCCCCCCCTTTCCAGCAAGTCGGGTCTGTCGTGGGTGTAGCCGCTGGCAGCCCACTTGCAAGCACGATTTGGACCAGCCTTTCTGATCCCTGCGCGCCAAGCCAAGCACTCCCTTCCCCTTCAATTTCTCTTCATAGCTACCATCCAAACCCATGTAAACCAAGAAAATGAGTCTTTTTTCCGAGTTAAATTTGTTAGAGAAATGCCACGTTCTTTGCGCAGATGTAGGTAAACATGGAGTCAGGAAATGAGCTTCTGTCTTGATCTGCCACTAACATGGGCGAATTTATGGCATTCACGAGCCCTCTTGAGCCTCAGGTTCCCTGTCTGTAAGCTCCTGGTGCTGACAATGGTCACGTACCCAGCAAGATGGAGCTGACGATGGTGTGCCTTTGACCAGCACATGCCTTTGCTTTTCCAGCAGGCTTGAGGTTTGCCAGATGGAAGGACCGCGGGGGACAAAGTCACTTATCCCAGGGACTCCTCAGCACCGGACCTCTCGGCCTCAACTCTTTCCACTCATGTTCCCACTCTCCCTGTGCTCGGGACACAGCCTGGCCAGCCTCCTGCAATGTCCCCTGACCCCACCTCCCAGCAGGGAGCACCGCTCCTTCCTCTAGCAGATGACTCACTACATTTCTTTCTTGCTTTCTTTTTTTTCGATTGTGCTTTTTTGAAGTTTAAAAATAGAAATGTGTCAAATTTAAAACCCAGCACAGCACATCTATATAAAGTGCAGAGGAAGCAGCCTTTGCACAACTTGCAGAATGTGAAGACTGTGGAACTCTCCAGGCCTCGGCCCCACAGTCTGCAACTCTTGCCTCCTGAGGTCCCTGCTTGAAGGGCAGGTGGATGTCAGAGAAGAGATGTGACGTCCACTGGGTTTGCGACAGGGAAAACATTTGAGAGGCGGGGGAGAGCAGGTGATGGTGAGGCTACGAGGGAGCCCTGGGGACCGATCCCACTGCTGTCTCCTTTGCTGTCCCGTGCACCGAGGGCGGTGGCCCCGTGTCTGCGTGTGCACGTGCACACAGCACGGGACCGCATGGGGGTGCAGGCCTGAGACGGGGAGGCGCTGAGGACGGGAGCAGGAAGAGCTGCTCTCCCTCTCTCCTCAGTCACCTCCATTTTCCAGCCACCAGATTCTTTACCCTGAACAGCAGCCATGCAGGGGCTGCTCCCAGAGGCTGTCAGGTGCTCCAAAGGGGTGGAAGGAAGCTCAGATGCTGGGGTCTTGTCACCTTCCTCACTTACCCCTCACAGATACAGGCCTTCCAAGCCTGCTGTGGGATGAGGCCACCACCTCCTCTGCCTCTAGCTGCCACCCCCCCCCCCCCAGCTTCCCTTTCCAGTCAATCTCCCTGGGAAGGGCCGGTAATGATTGCGTCATTCCTCTGTTCAAACTTCCCAGTGACTTGTGACAAGCTCCGGCCCTCGCCTCCTTCACGTCTCCCGTCAAATCCCACCTACAAAAGAGCTTCTCCAGCCACCATGAGTAACAGTCTCTCCCTTGCCCACACCCCCTGCCCCTTTCTCTGCTTTATTCTTGTCCATGCTGTCCCTAGACACATGACACATTTCATTGTTCACTGTTCATTGTCTCGGGCAGGGAGAGGGAGGAGGGGTCAGGGGTTGGTTTCTCAGCCCCCTCGGCTAAGCTGCAGTGAGCCACAGAGATGGCCTTGGCCCTGCCCAGCCGTCCTGTCCCCACCCAGCACGGTGCTTTGACATCCATAGAACATGGCCCAATACTGATGGATCATATGGAGAAGCTTGTCCCCATGGTCTGCCTCCTTTTGCAGGTGAGTGTTTCACTCAAGGATGGGCTTTGAGGAGCCCAACAGACCCAAGAGGGGGCTTGGAGGGGTCAATGCGCCACACACGTCCCTCTTCCCCTTCGCGTGGCTACGCAAGCTGGGCTGGGCCTGGCGGAGGGGACCTGGCAGCGAGGGACAGAAAACAGCAGCTCTGCTCTGGCCTCTCGGCCCCTTCCTGAGCCCAGGAAGGCCCTGTGTTTCCTTGGCCAAGAGCTGGCAGTCCCCAGTGCTGGGCCCGTGTGCTCTGTGGCTCCACTCCCTGCTGCTGCCCCACACCCCCAGCGGCGGCACGGTTGACTCTGCCAGGCCCCTGCTGGCCCCCTGCTCGGAGTGAACCCTTCCCCTGTCCGGGCTCGAATTTGACCCCCCTAACGCAGCCCAGCCAATGGCCGCCACATCAGTGTGTGCCCACAGCGCCAAGAGGCTGTCCTGGTGCCATCAGTGGACCCAGGGACAGAGGCGCCCACACCGAGGGGGTGGAGGCAGTCACAGCCATAGTGCAAGTGGAGTCGCTGCTTCAGGGGATGGAAAGCCCAGAGCCCTGCCAAGGAGATTCAGGCTGCAGCGCGAGGGTCCACTCAGGACAGCTTCGTCATCTTCTGGTGCAAAGCACTGCCTTCGCCGGCTGTGTGTGCAGTGCCTTCTCCACGCCTCCTGGGAGCCTGCTGGGCCACTTGGGCTGCAGAACTCTTGTGGTTAATGAGGGAAAGAGAACTGGAGAGGTGACCTCTTGCTTGCCTCTCTAGAAGGAAGAGGGAGGCAAGAGGCAGAAAGGGCTCCTCGCTTAGGTGGCTGTGCCTCCCGAGTGACTTGAATGCTTACAAGAACTCAGGGAACACTCTCTGGTGACAGCTGGGGGAAATTATTCACATTGTCAGGAGAGAGGCTTATATCATGAGTGGTTCCAATTCTTTATTTTTAAATCCCCCAGCTGGCTAAAGACTTAGAAGAAAAGATGTGACAATCATTTGCATCTTGTCCCAGATGGGCTGTCACTCAGGGTCCACGAAAGTCTAATGGGGCTGGGCTGGCGATCAGGAAAAATGCGAGGAATGCTGGCAATTCCCCAGGGCTTCGCTGGGCTGTTTCAGGCCAGCTCCTTGGAAGCCAGGGGTGGGAGGTTGGCCACTGGGTGACCCAGCCACTGCGGCTCGGTAGCACTTCTACCCGAAAAGAGGACAAACAATTGTCCTGCCTTGAGCCCAGAGGTGGGCACTGGGACAACTTCTACGTACCTGGGGGGTCCCTGCACGCCCTTCTTTGCTCCTGGTGCACACCCTTCCCCGAGGGGCAAACGTGTCTCTTCTGTCACATCTCCAGGGCGGATGTCCGAGAGGTCGAGGCACAGGTCCTTCTTTTCTGGACAGAAGACTAAAAGCCAATAGTCCTGGCTGGAGCAGACACTTAATTTGGGGTGTTTGGTATCTGAACCTCCTTCCTGCATTCAGGAGATCCTGCTATCATGAAGCTGGCCACCTCTCCACCTTAGAAGGCAGAACTCTCAGACCTGGCTTTTCTGACCTGCCTTCAGTCGCTGCACGCACCTGCCCAACACTTTCAATTGGCAGCTGGTGGCTGTTTGAAATCCACCCTGGTGACAGGTAACAGCCTCTACATTTATTGCCCAAAAGAGGAGAGGTGATGGCCCCAGTGACAGTATCCAGCCCTGGGGTATCTGTGTGAGCCCGGGAGCACCGAGGAGTGATATGGGGTCTGGGTCCTGGCCGGGGATCCTCTAGGCCTGGTAACCATGTGACTTATCTAATAACCTTTAATAAACATATTTCCTACTTAACCCACTCATAGTTGGTTTCTATTGTTTGCAAATAAGAACATGGACACAATGGCAACAGGTGGCACAGAGATTAGAGCCAGTTACTGGGATTTCTCTTTGGCAAGTTGCTGGAATTCGCATGTTTGTCCTTGCAAACCTCATGTTGAAATTTGATCCCTAATGTCAGAAGCGGGGCCTAGTGGAAGGTGTTTGGGTTGTGGGTGCGGATCGCTCGTGAGTGGCTTGGTGCCCTCCTCACAGTAATGAGGTGTTAGTTCCCACGAGAGTGTTTGTTGAAAAGAGCCTGGCACCTCCCTCCTCTTTCTCCTGCTTCCTCTCCTGCCATGTGATCTCCACACATGCTGGCTCCCCTTCCCTTCCGCCACGAGTGGAAGCTTCCTGAAGCCCTCACCAGAAGCAGATGCTGGCACCATGCTTCTTGTACAGCCTGCAGAACTGTGAGCCAAATAAACTACTTTTCATAATCAATTACCCAGTATTCCTTTATAGTAACACAAATGAATTAAGACAAAAGTCCATCCTGGGTTTATATCCAGAAAGGTCTTTTGAAAGAGGAGACATGGAAGCACAACCATCCCCTTGTGCCCAGTTCAGATGCAGCTTGGGCCTGTGTGGACAACCTGAAGCCATGCCCTTTGCAGAGTTGACGCCTTGGCCACACCAGCTGGAGGTGGAAGGCTCTGGCAGCCACCCGTTGGGAGACAGGCCAATGCCACACGGGGTTTGGGTTCAAGATGCAAATGTCCTGCTAGACCAGTGCTGGGAATACTCACCACAGGAGCCTGGGGACTGTCTTTCCTCAGAGGCCTTCAAAAACTAAACAGACGCTCTTTCATTCCCCACCACGCCTGGCCATATCTCCATGTGCCTCGTGACACCTGGCCCAGAGTGTGTATGAAGAGATGCTGTTGGATTCGTTCATTTCTCAGAATAGTTTGTATATTGCAGTAAGGCAGAAGAACGAATCACATGACTTTAGAGTTCATTGGTTCCAATTATTCCAGCTCTTCTAAGAAGGCATTTGTGCCAAAATTGCACATATGTTCCTTTAAAGAAAACCACAGTAGTTTTCTGATGGAATGTCTCCCTCTCCCAAACCCCTAGTCGGACATGCCAAGCATTAGGCTAGAGAACAGTCTCTTGCAGTTTCAAGTCTTCTCATCCCTCAGAGAACTCTCTCGGTAACTCAAGGCCCTGGCTTTCCTGAGTGGCTTTCTGAGGGAGACAATGGGGACTCGGCTCTAAGAGGGTGACAATACTGCTTTCTTTCCCCCTCACAAGCAGCGCTATTAGAAGCCACGTCTGGAGAACAGAAGGCATTCTGGGAACATGGTGCTCTCACCTTCTGCAAAATGCAGAGCCACAGAGCAGATGGCAGGGACTTCAAAAGCACAAGAGTCACCTTGAAAGATAATGGCACAAAGGGAGTGGGTGAGAGGCTTTTGTACCCTTTGACAACAAGGAAGCAGAAAAGACAAAAGCTATTTGTCAGTCAACAGAACTGAGAGCTGGTCGGGCTGCAATTTACATCAAGGGAGGCCAAGCCTCCTGTCTTCCTGGCCAGAAATAAACGGCATCAATCAGCCGCCAAACTGCGTCTCCTGCCTCCTGATCTTCTGGTGTTTTTTCTTTTTCCTCACAGGGAGCATTTCTATCCTGCCTGTGTGGGCAGCTGAGGCTGGGCAACCTCTCCTCCCCTCTTGGAAAGAGCAGCCCCTTCTGACCGATGCTCGCCCCAAGAGACCCTGGCCATGTCACTATGCCACCATGGTTTCCTGTAAGCAGGAAGCCTGTGGCCTCCCCAACTGCCAGAGGATGGGGAGTTAGGGGACTTCATGCCATTGCCCCATGCTTGGTCCTGTGCAGTCTGTAGGCCTCTTGCCCATTTGCAGATGGGCAAACTGAGGCACACAGAGGTCCCCTCACCTGCCCAAGATCACAGAGCCACTAGTGTCATACTGGGATGCTGAGCTGACCTCAATCAGAGCCAGAGAGAGCAGTGGGCGAGGCACCAGCTGCTTTTCAACTGAAGATGTTAAAAGAAATGCTTGTTCCTGGCTCCCCAGGCTTGTCCTCCGAGACAGAACACGCTAACTGCCCAGCCCCAGCAAAGGCCAAAACTAGCTTCTCAGCTCTGAGGGGGCAGATAGAAAAGAGCCCCACACACACACCTCCTGCTCCCCAGCCCAGACCCAAGGCCCAAGCTGCTTTGCGCCCACCCCCGACTGGCGTGGAAACCGAGTCCCGCAGGCGCGCTTGGTGTCAGCACCTCAAACATTTGCTCCCCTCCTCGGCGAGGGCCTCAGCTGCTCGCTAAAGGGATCAAGCCTCAGAAGCCTGTTCTCCTTCTTTGAAGCTGACAGCTTGATGCCTGTGGAAATGCAGTCCTATTTCAGGATTTCATTTTGAAGAGTTTTCAAAAGAGTGGCTCGAGGCTCGGCTGAACCGCTCGTTATGGCTCCTCTCCCGGCCGCATCCCGGCAGGTGCGCCCAGCACAGCAGCTGCGGCTCTGCCGTCATCGGCGGGCAGGTGATTGTTCTAAATTAGCACCTGGCTCTGTCGGGAGGGCTCTGACGCTTCCGAGCTGCTCCCAAGAAGCGGTGGGGAAGCTCACGCCTTGTACCTTCCTTACATTATCTGTGTTTGAGATGATCCACCAGGGAGGCAAGGAATTACTGACTCTCTGACTCCCGTTTATGTCAGGCATGTCTTAAAAACACTTCCCACGCCCCCCCCCCAAAAAAAATACCCAACAAACAAAGGCTATGAAAATGCTACTAGGAAACCTGGGAAGCTGAGACCCCAGGGAGCCTCAGAGGCAAATGCAGATGGGGGCTTTTGAGGGGAGAAGGCCCCGGGCTGGAGGCCTACAGGAAGGCGCAGGGGTGGGGCAGGGGCACCGTGCACTTGTCATGGGGCTGTGACTGCAGGGTGCCACCAAATGCCAGGAAGGCATGAGTCCACTGCTACAGGAGTTGAGAGGGACTCCAGGGGATTTTCTTCATGCAACTACTCCGCACCTCTGCAAAGAGAGTATTGTGGCTGGAAGAAATGGAAACCAAGGCATTGCAGTCCCACATGAAGGTACCTGCACACCACCAAGCCCAGGGACACTGGGACATCTTCCAGATGGCCCCTCCCAGGGCAGTTGCAGAGGATTCAGAGGATTCGCTTTGGCCTGAATAGAGACTCTGCCGGGAAGCTGCCAGGTACCCGAATCTCCTGCCTTCCCTCTGCTTCGAGAATAACCGTCAGCACTGCGTCTTGGCTCTGAGGGGTGCTGGGCATAGTGACGCCCCTCAAAGCAGCTAGAGTGTCGTCATCTCTTCACCTGCACATACAGGTTCAAGGAATGGTCCAATAGCCTCATTTCCATTTAGGAGGCAAAGAGTTGCCATAAATCTAACCCATCACTCTCAACCAGGCCGAGTGCCATTTGGCCACCAGTGACTATTCATGTTTCAAGGCTTATTATTTACAGAAACTGTTTTCCCCGTTCTTGTTTCTTCTCCCCACCCCAAGGTAAGACAATGTCTGGAGAGAAACTCCATTCACCAGGACATTGGTCAAAGACGGGCCAGACCCTGGCAGAACCTATCTCTGCTCCTCTGAAATCAGTGCCACCAACTACAGGTACCTGAGAGCTTCAAGATGACAGCGCTTCTATGAAGAGGGTTTAAGCTCCAGCCTGGCTCTATTTTTAAGAGGGAAGCATTATTTCTTCGGGAACACACCACTAATTTCCATGCATCTGCTGACTCATCCTCATCACGGGATGGTTCACCCGGCGCAGGAGGAGGCATCGCTGCCAGGGCGTCACCCTGTGATGAGGGTGAGGGTGGGCATGGGTCTTTCCAGGCCAGCTCTGCTGCGCCAGCCCTAACGCGGCAGTTTGCCTGACTATAAAGACAGTTGGATTCATCCCCCCCCCCATAGATTCCAGAAGATATGGGACTTTTCATAAGCCAGACAAAACCCCTAGTTCATGGGCAGCCAGGATAAAATCTTGCAGACCATGAGCCAAAGTTAACCAGTAGCGATTTTCTATATCTTGGCGATAGAGAATTATGTTACATGATGGCAGCCATGCCAAGAACATGAGAGGCTAAGAAAGAGAGTCAGGCACAAGGAAACCAAAATCCCACAGAAAGAAAGAGTTGTTCTATTTGGCAAACACTGCAGTGCACAGACAGACAGACTGCATCCTGTTAAGCCATTCTCCTTGTCAAGGTCCGGTGTCTAGCTTCTGCTGCTGGAAAGATCTTTGCATCTTTAAGATGTGTCACTAGCTCACGGAACCTATTTCTGTAACTCTCTGCAAGAGCCAATTTAAGCTGGCTTCTCAGTTCACTCTGCACTCGAAAGATACCAATTTCCAATTCCTCCTCAGAGTCCGTGAGACCAGATGCTGTGACAAATGTTCCAGTGAAATCAACCCAGAAGATGATCCCAGGGGGCTCCTTGGGGAGCACAGGATTCACCAGCTCAGCCTGTGGCTTTGCCGCAGCTTTAGTGCTGCCATATCCTCTCTGTAAGAGTTCTGATGGGACCTGCTTTTGTTACAGTCCGGGGGAGGGGGGATCTTGGGGGACAGAAAAAAGTTCCCAGGGAGGCTAGGGGGCATGTGACAAGTTCAGAGTGTAGTCACACTCTGTTGCAGGGGAGACCCTATTGCACCTGGCAGCCTGAACTGGGTAGCAATTCTTGCAAATGCGAAGCCACTGCTTTTGTTAGGTAGGTCATGGTCCCATAAGCCCCGCTCGGAGCACTGTCATAAAAGTAGTGGCAAATTCCTGTGGCTTGGTCTTTCTCCAGGGTGTCCATGGCTCCAACTGACACCTGCAGCGGGAGAAGGCAGAAGGAACACATGAGCAGGATGCGCATGCCCCATCATGCCTCGACGTGGTGGCAGTGGGTGGGTGTGTGTGAGGGGCAGTGTCGCTGGAGGCCCGAGGCCCTCGGGGAAGCTGATGACGAGGGCAGAAAGCCAGGGATGCCGGGAAAGCGTTCTGCTTCTCCTCTGGGTTCTGTGCTGTGTTTTCACAGACCTTAGTTTGCAGCTCATTGAGGACTCGAATGAGAAGACAGCTCCGCCCAACCTGATTGTGCAAACAGGGTAAGTGGTTCACCCAGGGCCACATGCGTAGCCAGCGGTGATGTTTGGACTAAAACCTATGCCGAGATAGGCCTGTCCATCCCCAAAGGTCTTTAGATTTCCCAAGTGGCTACTGTGCCATTTTCTAACCAAATGGTTGACATTTTTTCACCACCTGTGGCTATTCTTTCCTACTGGACACAGACTCTCCAGCCTCAACAGAGACAAATGCCAGCCCAGCCGGCCGCCCTGGCGCCCCACCTGGTCCTGCAGGAATAGCTGGTTGGCTGTCTGAACCATCTGGTCCACATGGATGATGCCCCCGATGCTGTTCATCTCCGTGTCCGAGAGCAGTGTCAGCACCATGATGGCTTCCACCAGCAGTTGCCTGTACTCAGGCTGCGGCACACGGTTCAGCACCGACTCAACATGGACAGCGAACTTGATCTCATGCGGGGTCATCTGCCAAAGGGACAGCAGGCGACCAGTAGTGAGAGACGGGCACAGACACAGCCCGATAACCAAGCAACCAAGGCTGAGCACTGCGCTGCCTGGGTCGGGGCTCAGCTCAGCTGCTCCTCCTTTCTGGCCACTGTCGTGAACCTGCCAGCAGGAGCCCTCCCTGGGGGTCAATTGGCCTTGTCCTAGCCTCATTTCTCTACCCTCAACTGTGCACTGTGGCTTCCAGGGAGCAGGGACCATTTTTTTTTATATCTCTTTCTTCTTCATTATTCCTTGAAGCATAAAGCATGCTGCATTGGGTGGGATAAAATCTAAGAAAAAAAAATCCATTTTTAAAAGAACGAACGGGGGACCAGTCAGCCAGGGAAGATGACGGCTCTCAGCTGGAGAGAAGGTGCCAGTGAGTGTCACATGGGGCTTGGCTCTTTTCTCTCTGGAGGATCTTAAGGGGTCTCAGGGCAAATCTAAGGAGCTTGATAGCCCAGAAACACTGTTTCTGAGGCGAAAAGGAGAGAAAAGGTGATGCTAATAAATGCAGGAAAGAAGCTTCACAAAATGTGGGGTTAAGTGGCTTAAAAAGCTCAGACCCACAAATGGCCTATCTACACATGACGAGCTTGAAAGGAGCACCAGTGGTCACAGTGCAAGAAGGGGGTAGGGGCTGGCATGTGGCCTTTTCTCATCATACCTCTTGGGTCGTTGAAGATGGGAGGACATAACCATCGATGGAGAGACCGTGGCACTGGAGGCAGAACACACACATTTCAGTGACATTGCAGAACATGACAAGTGCGTGCGCGTGCACACACACATGCACGAGCACACACGCGCACACAGCACTCTCTCTGCCCTGGAAACCTGCGTGAGGGCTGGAGCACGCCAGACTGTCAGAGTTATTTTTAGAGAGCTTGTTCTCACTGCCCACAGGCTGTGTTTTCGGTGGAATGATTCTAGGGAAAGCAGGAGGCATCTTTCAGATCTTGAACGAACAATGCCCTGGGGAGCTGACGAGTCCTCCCTGGAGGTTCCACATCTCGCTCGGCAACCCTGCCCTGGTGGCTGCCAGGCCCCCTTTGGTGCCGTAATAAAGGGAGATTTTCATGGCTCCTGCTGGTGAGGTAACGCTTCTGTGCCTTTGCAGGCATCTATTTTTGAGATTTCTATAATAAGCACCAATCACAAAAGACTCCAGCACATGCACAGACACGCACACGCACACCCATGTATATAAATACCAAGAGCCGGCTCAACACAAAATGCTGCTTTTTCATAATAAAAGCATCTTGGTATCGGGCCAGTGGAAGTCCGGATGGAAGCATGTGATGCCCCAGGAACAGTGGGGACGATTTTCTAGGAACAGTTTGTTCTGGTCCAATTGGCCACCTTCTAAATCCCAATGTCCCGGGCGCGGTGTCCCCAGCAACCCCAGGGCAGGGCGACAGGAAATGTTCCTGCTTGCTGAACAGAGGATGAGAACGGAGGACCAGAGGCATCTGCTGGTTCCCATGTGGGTCCCTGGGCACCAGGAGTCCCTGGTGCCTGCTCTGACCTCCTTGCACCCCTGCAGCGGCTATGAGGAAGACCTCGGACAGCACAAAATACAGAGGCCAAAAGCTCCCAACAGGCCAGGGCCCCACTGCAGAAAGAACACGGACTGAATGTGGCTCTGGGGGGACTTGTCGTGTGCTCACATCTGGGATTATTGTTCTCTCTTCTACTGTGAAACGAGCTAAAAAGAAATAGTTTAGGGGAAAAACAATCCGTCTTGGTTTGCACAGGAGCTTTAAATTGTCCCCCTGTGTAAAAGGAAAGACAAGCTCTGGTGGGGCCCAGGGAGGCACACAAATGCTCTGAGGCCAATGTGGGAGGGAGATGGAATGTGGGGAGCAGAGAACAAGGGGGCCTGTCTTCCCATGATGCTACCCCCCCCATGGAGTTCAGACGGGCTCCCCTGTGCTCAGGCGGGCGTGGGCGTATTCTTCAGCTGCGTCACCTCCCATGTTCCCAGCGCCCCCAGGCATGTGGGAAACACCATGGAAAGCCCGCACTGAGCACAGTGGGGGTCTGGGAGTCTCCAAGGGAGAGGCGGGGGGTGGCCCAGCGTGTGAGAGAGATTGTGCCACCAGGGCACATGGTACCTGGGACCAGACTAGAAGCTCTCCATTTCTGTATGCCCTCGGGACCCAACTGTGCCCTGCAGGTAGCAGAGCTCAGTCATGTCCCTAAACAACAGGACATCATGCCTGCCTGAATGATCCTGCCTGATCCAGGCCCCTGCTGAACTGACACTGTAGGGCCCAGGCCTGCGGGGGCTGTTTTGGGTCATCTACATTATAGTGTTTTCATCGAAAGCCTTCCCGCCTGCTTCAGCACTTGCCTTTCTCCTGACTTTTCTATGTTTCTGAACTATGTCTACGCTGGTCGCACACAGCCTGGGCTGCCACCTTGTCTTCCTTGCTGTGGTTCCACCTACTGGTTCTCAACCAGGGGGATTTGCCTCCCAGGGGACACTTGGCAATATCTGGAGACGTTTGGTTGTCACAGCTGGGGGAGGAGGTGCTACTGGCGTCTAGCAGGGAGAGGCCAGGGACGCTGCTCACCATCCTCCAAGGCACGGGACAGTCCTATAACTGAGAATGACTCGGCCCTGAATGTGCCGAGGTGGAGAAACCCTGCCCCAGGCTGTGAGCCACTCAAGGTTGGCGTGGTGTGTTTGCTTGTTCTACAGCTATATGCCACCTGGTACCTGCAGGGGCTGCTATGCCTCACCAAGGCAGTAAGGGGGACAGTTCCTTTCCCCGGGAGTGTGCATCTCCCAGCACTGATGCCTCAGGCAGCCAAGCTCACCTTCTGCAGGATCTTCCACACCCTCTGGTAGAATCCCACGGGGACCCTGTTGATGGCCCCGTCCAGTCTTCTCCTGCGCAGCCACTGGCCCTGCTGCTCCCCCCAGCCAATGTGATGTCCTCCTGAGTCCGTCGATGATGTCCCAGTGGGCGAGGATGGGGTGCTGGACCTCTGCAAGACAGCATGTGGCCTTCAGGAGTCTCAGGGGTGTTGCCCCAGGGGAAGGTGGCCAGCATGAAGGACGCTCAGGGAACCAGTCAGAAATACCAGAATATCCCTGCCCAGAGAGCCACGCGGTTCCTTGATTCCTCCTTGTCTGCTTCTTGGCGCTGGATTCATCTTTCATGTTCTGGTTTGGTTACTTAACTCCCTCTGCACACTTCCCCAGCCCCAAGAGGCTGCATCCAAAGGACCCTGCACTCCCAGGGAGGAGGCGGAGCAGGGAAGGGAACTGAGCCCCAGGCAACACCAGCTGCATCCAGAGCCCAACCCAGGCAGTCCATCCCTGCCGCTAACTCCAGGCCCTGGTCTCATCTGCACGATGGGGACACAGTCGGACCTCCTTCAGAGAGCTGCCTGTGAGCACTCACTGAACGAAGGTGCAGAAACCCCCGAGAGTGAGCCTGGCTTGTGCCCCGTGCTCATGGGGTGTGGAGCCCGTCCCCTTGCAACGGGAGAGCTTTGAGGGCACCACCAGGCCCTGGAGCAGGTAAGCCTTTCAGGCACCTGCAGCCCAGGGCCAACGTGCCCACTTTACTGCTGCAGTGGTACAGAGAAGTGACAGTTACCTCCCCATAGGGCGGGTGCCACAGAGACCACAACATGTAACGTGGGGGAAAGGATTTGCGGGCAAAGCAAACAGCGAAGGCTGTGAGTCCACAGTTACAGGCGGGGACCACGGAGACCACGGTCTACCCATGTCCTTTCCAATCCTGCTTTCTACTTTTGTGTCCTTGGCACTGGGCTTTATCCTAATTTGGGGCAATGACAGCCTGTGAGCTGGACACACGTGCTTTCCTGATGCGGAGGAAGAGGGTGCCATCCCCTCCCCACTTCCTCTCCTGAGGCAGGACTGATTCTGGCCTCGAGGAAGTGCTGCCAGGGCGCCCACACCAGGGTGGCACCAGAGGCCAGGCCTGTGAATGGGCATGTCCCCTCCCGGCCTGCTGTCTTGCCATGGGTAGCTTCTAGCCCCTTGGCCTCCAGGTGGGAGAAGGGATAACCTTCATCCTCACACATCCCTTTGTTCTGCACTATCTGGCACTTTCATTTCTCAACGTGCAGCGTCAGATTTAAAGGGTTAAAAATGAAATGCAAATACTAAGCACACTGGCAGGGCAGGTGGCAGGGTCTTTCTCTCTGCCCCCATTGGGACTTCAAAAGATCTTAGTCTGAAAGGCAGTTAGGTCGGGTTATTCCATTGAGCTCATTACTGCCATTTAAATAAGGCAATGATTGGACACAAATACAAGTAATTACAGCCACACTCATCAGCAACTCAGCGGATTCTGTCCTCCCAGTTTCAGGAGGAAGATTGGGACTCGCCTCTGCAATGAACACATTTCCTAGTCCTCCTCTGGATGTGGGGCTCCACACCCAGCTGGGGCATCATGAGTGCAGAGCGCTAGTCCGCAAGGGTTCACTGCCATGGGCATGGAATCAGTGTCCTGAAGGTTCCAGAAGCCAGTGGGAATTGGTGAGGAGAGCACGTCTCACCTGCAGCGCACAGAGGCACATGAGCAGAGAACTGAGAGGTAAGATGGCAAACAAAGCTCAGTTCAAGAACTTCTCAGCCTTCTTCCTAGACCCCCCTCAGAATTCCCACTGGAGGAGCCCGTCGGCATCACATGAAAACATCTCAGCCCTGTGCGAGTCTGCGGGTGCCGGGGATGGGGTGGGAGCATGAGGAAGGACACGAGAGGATTCAGACATGACAAACAAGGAGGAGGCAGGAGGGACGGGACTGACACATGGTTTACCGCAGACTTGTAGGAATATGAACTGCTGGACGTGCCCTGGCTCACAGAATAGAACTACAAAACAAAAAGAGTCGACTCAGTCATGTGCAATGACACCAGGAGACACAAGCAGAGAGGAGGCACATGGAACAGCATCCAAAACACCCACGGAAAGAAGGTGCAGAGAAGGTGGGCGTGGAGAAGTTCTCACTTGGGAACACAGGCCAACCCAGCTCAAGGGCACCTGGCAGCACAGCCTGGGCTTTCTCCTCCATCAAGAACTTGCTAAATGGTCTTTCTTTAAATATTAAATGTTACCCGGTTCGAGTCGGATGTGGACGGTGCCTAATGGAGTTACGACACAATTTATTTTTCAAACTCACGGCCATCATTGCTAATATTTTATGGTAAGAGGTGTGAAAATCTATAGAGATCAACAAAATACCTGTAAGTGACACTACAATCTGCACCTCACAGATATTTAATAGACATTTGTTAAATGAAATATGATCAGGCTGACAACCTTTAGCCAAACAAGTATTTCCTCATCTAAAAATCTAGACCTGTACCCTTAGCTTTCATGAGTATAGTAGTCTATACACATGCATGGTGTTCTTGCAAAAGTGAATTGAAATTTAAAATGCCAGGACACCTATCAAATTTTGAACAGAGAATATTTCTTTGACATAAGTAGCTAAATACAAAACTTGTACTGGCTAGTTGAATCCAAACCCATGGAAGAAGAAAGGTGATCATTTTGTCCCTAATAACATGCAAGGGCAGCGTGAAATGGAGGCGGAAGAAACCACTTGTATTTGCCCATGGCCTGGCCACTGGGATGTGGAATCAGAGGGACGGTGCCACCGAGTGGCTGGCAAAGGAAGAGGTTTGGAAAGTCAGTTCCTTACTTGGAAACAGCATACATTGGAAGGAGAGATCAAGTATGTTTTACCCTTGGACAACATGTGGAATCTGCCTTTGTGTCATTAATATGCCTCCTATCTAGGTGCTCCGGGGAATAGAGACATCAGAGTGTTAGAAATGTTTTCTGGAGGGGGGAGGAGGAAGTATGTCACCAGGGTAATATAAAAGAATAGCATCCTTACATTTTTTTCCTTCCAGGGTTAAATCCCCCCAGGAGATGAGGACAGGAATAGCAGTATTCTTTCTGCTGATATAATGGGCGACCACATTTCCCCCTATTTAGTTCCCCTTTAGTTCCCTCTTTTTGAACATAAACTCCCACTGAGGCACAGCCCAGACCATCTCTTTCACAAAGTAGCCTACAAAGCCGAAGAGTTTGATAAATGGATTTTTTTAAAGGCATGGGGCAAGGTCATTTCTCTCTTGTCTTTGAGCCCTGCTCCCTGCCTGCTGTAGCCTGCGCTGCCACGCCCACACAAGCTGGGTTGCAGGGCAGAGCCGTTCTCCACGCCCTCCCACTCTGCATCGTCACTGCCTTGCTTTCCACATTCAAGCAAGAAAGAACAGGAGGTGGACACAGGAAAGGACAAAACAAGGCAAAAATGTGTCACCTGTTCATCAGCACTAAATCGCCTAGTGATCTGAAAGTAAGAATACATTAGGACATAAAAACCAGCTTTGAGTCAAGAACATCTGGCTACTTCTATCACCCTCTGATAAGCTGGGGTCATGTTGGTCACACTGCAAGGGGTGACCCATTAGTGTATCACCAATTTGATCTGGTGGGTCCTGATCAGCATTTGAAATTGAGAAGAAAATCCAAGTGCATTTCTCACTGCAAGTCAGGGTCAGAAGGAAACTATTTCCCACCGTGGACCATGGTCAAGGCCTAGCACAGTACCTGGTACATTAGGACTGAAAAGATGTTGAGTTGTAGGCCTGTGCGGTCAGTTCAAAAGAATTTTACTGTAAATTACATAAAGGTAAACAAAGAAAAGAGATACCTGTGTCTGGTGGAGACTACAGGTGTCATGGGCCTTCCAGTCTATTTCCACGGCCCTCTCGCTCTTTCCTTTGAAGGGTGCATTTGGTGCAGAGATGATCAGTTACTTTTTGCCTGATTCTACTTTTTCAGTGGCTGTGGCCTACTGAAAAGAGTAGTTCTTGGGAACAGAGGCAAACATGGACAATGGTATTTTCTGGAATGTTCGTGTGAACACCATGTTAAGTTTAAGGATGAGTAGGTACGGGTGCACATGAGCGGCTCTGGGATATCTATCTGCGGACAGGGTGGGTTCAGATCCTGGGACAAAAGGGACCTCCCATCCTCTACAAAAAGCAGGCTGCAGTCTCAGGCCCTGAGTTTCTATTGTTTTCTGGGGTGAACCCAGGCAAGGAAACCACTGCTCTCCCCTCACTGCTGCCAAAGTGTTCTTCTTACCTGTTTCATTTCACTCCTCAGTCTGTTAATGCCACTCCTCTCGGTTTTGGTGACTCCAGTATGTCCCACCTCATGGATGGAAACAGCGAGACTAGATGTGGAGGAGTGGATAGGGCGCACTGGGGAGGGAAACACACCTTCCTTGTAGAAAACTGAAACCACCAAACTAAGCAAGCCAGAATTAATGTCTATTGACATTTTAGTTGTTATCCTTCCAGTTTTTTTTCCAGTTGTTTTTAACTCACAAATCAGAATCCTCATATACATATGCATAGATATGTAACCATATGAGGTAGATACATATATGACATGGACATACGTATGGTTCTGTGATCTGCGTTTTTGCACCTAATGTATCATGAATGTCTTTCCATAGCATTCAATATTCTATCGCATTATGTTTAATGATGGCATTTGATTTCATGAGTGATGAGTCGTCAATGATATACTTAATCCAATTTGTATTTTTCTAAAGGGTTCATCATAACTAATGTGTAGGCCTCGAACTGACCTTGCCAGGCTCTGTCCACACTCCCTTGTGACCCTTGGAATGCCCCATGGAAATGACAAAACTGCTGAGGGCTCCTGGGGGGCTTGTACCTCAGGCACCCATGGCCACAGGCTGGATGATGCAGAGGGCCCCCCTGCCAGGCTCTGTCTGGGCACTGATGCAGGCGGGAATGCACTGTGCCCAGGGCTGACAGAGCGCAGGGGCAGAAGTCAGTGCTGTGGTGGTGCACAGAGGAGGGTCCACCCCCTGGCCTAAGGTGGGAGGCGCCAGAAGAAAGGGAGATGGCAGAGCGGACAGAGCCTGATGAAGGGCCTCGGGCAGGAAGGGGAAGTGCTGGGACAGCCAGGTAGCCCGGGTTTGGAGGTGGAGGCCTGAGGGGCAGGGCGGGGAGGTTCTCTCTGCTGGGCCAGGCCACTAGCCCTCACTTCCAACTTACTACACAAGCCTTGGGACTCACATCTGTCCCTGGCCCTGCCACGAGCCCCGCCTCTGCTGTGATCACAGCGCTCATTCTAAAAGGCAAGTGTGATCATGTCACTGCTGGTTCAGAAGCTCCCAGGCCTAGCTGTTTTCAGGATAAAGCCCAAACAATCCTCCCAGCGCCAGCCAAAGCCCTACCTACTGGAGCCCTATCCGCCCTTCTGCTCCTGGCCAGCCACATTGTACCAGGCATTTGCACATGCTGGCAAAGCAGGCCCAGCCCAAAGGCCAATTCCTCAGGCAGCATCCCCTGCATGTCCCACCTGCCCATCAAACTCCACTAAAGCCACTGGAGTGACAAATAAGGAACCTGGGGACACTAACATTTAAAGGACAGCAGAGAGGGAAAAACCCACAAAGGGGCCACAAGGAGCCACAATGACCCGCCAGACAGGGAGGAAGGACACCAGGGAGGTGGAAAGCAGAAGCCAAACGGGGTCCGGGAAGCCACAAGCAGGCCTGGTTGGAGTATTCGCTGGAAATCTTCATCTCAGACATCTCAGGATTTAATCAAAATTCTAAGCCTATTTGAGCTTCCCAATTTATAAAAATTGAACAATTACAAAGGACAATTAACAAATAATGTTATATTTTAAAAAGACAGCTTGTCTTCTGTACTTACTTGCAATTAGACATGTTTATGGCTTTCAAATGACATTACCTGGTTCCTAGGTTCACAAAATCCCTAGCTTTACATCTAATGACAAATTTTTAGTAATTATCTGTGTCAAACCATGAATACTACAACGATGAGCAGAACATATTAAATATTTATCTTGCACATTTACATTTCAAGAATTGTGCATTGAAAAGAACTACAGCTTGCTTTTGGAATGAGATCTCGAGCACTCCGGCTTCAGGAGAGGAGAAAAGCCACCAATGCACATCTGTTGCATGGTGCAGTCTCTGTTTGAGGCTGGCACACACTTGGGAAAAATACAAAGTACCTAATGCCGTTTTTATTAAATAAAAGGAATGAGAGCCCACAGTGCATTTCTTTGGCTTGATGAAATAAATTCACCAATGTGTCTGCAAATCATTTAGCTTTTTTGTGAGGAGGAGAAATGATAATCGCTTCAATTATAATTAGGGAGCATTTGAGAACAAGAATCACACCAGGACGGGGGCGATTATATTTCGTAGCACTGTGAGCAGGATTCTGGCACAGATAAAAACTGAGTGAGCGAGACAGGACAACGCAAACTAACCTAGCTCGAACTGCTGTGAGGTCACAGGAGGGTTGTCTCCCTGCCCCGTGCAGGGTGGCGTGAGGCCTAGTTGAGAAATGCTTTTACCCAAACCAAGGCTGGGACTCTCGGGTGATTTGAAAGGACAGCCCTTTTGTCCTGACGCTTGGGGTCTCCCCCTGACTTCTAACACTTGTGCACCTATGATGGCACTCGGCACACCACACTCACATGCCAATTGACCCTGAGGAAGGAAAGCTCTCCCAGCAAACCCACGAGCACATCCCAAAGCTGTACAAGCAGGAAACCTGAGCCTGGCACTCCAGCCATCTCCTTAAGGTAGGAGCCTCACCTTCCCATATGCATCAAGTCCTGAATCTATAGTGCTGGTGTTGACTTGAATAGAAAGGAGGCAGCTCCCCGGAGAGGTAACAGGAGCATTTACTTACCGCTTCTCTCAACACCAAACTCTTTTCCGCTTAGAATATGGTGCAGGAGATTTTTCATATCAAAAGGGCTGAGGTTCATTAAACTTTCAGAAGCTTCTTCCCCTAAAAACAAATAACTTGTAAATGTCCCAGACACAGGGCTGGTGGCGGGTGAAGGTAAGGTGTACCTGGGTGTCGAGGGGGTGACCAAGGATGCTGTACAGGACCCACCCCACTAGGAGGACCTCACCATGGCTTCAGGGCTGAAATGCACTGATCTGTAGTGATTTGAAATGCTGCTGCTTAAATTGTTTATTTGCTTAACTCTTAGACACAGAGTTTTTCACAGTGTACTTATCCCCAGTATTGGGCTGCATCATGCAATTGGTTTTTATATTTAAACTGGTAGAATTTCTTCCAGTGAAGGTGGTACTAAAGGGGGGATAACATCTCATGGCAAAGACACTCAGTAAGGGGCTTGGATGCCAGGTGCAGAGCAGAAGGTCCTGCATTGCTTAGGAGGGTTGATGGCAAACGTCACTGGCGCTTCATCCTCCCTGATCAGGAACTTTGGCATCCTGTGCTGCATGGCTTGATGGGACTTACATCCAAATGAAAGAACCGGTGGAGGCCTGAGCTCGCCCACAGGAGTGGGAGGCCAGTAGAAAAACACCTGAGCAGGGCTTCCCCCCTGCGTGATGGTGGCCGGGAGCTGCCACATCTCACCTGAGCAGTTGAGGCTCCGCGCCAGCTCAGTGGCCATCACCTGAATGATCAGTCCGATCCGCAGTCTGAGCATCTCCACGAAGAGGCTAGGCTGGGCCCTGACGTACATAGCCAGGTAAACCACAATCTCCTGATGCAGACACACATGGAGACATGGTTTCAGAGACCCAGGGGTGACCAAGAGGCCCCCTGCCCCTCCAGGGAAGGCCGTGGCTGGAGCGCCCCACGCCAGCAGCTGACCTGTGTGAGGACGGCGATGCTGATGTCCTGCCCACTGGCCTCGTAGATGAGTTGTGTGAGCTCCTCTGGGGGAAGCGGCCTAGGAAGGAGCATCAGATCACAAACAAGATGCGGTGCCGCGGCAGTGCCTCCTTGCCCTCCATGGAAGATCCCTGTTTTTGGTGCTAGAAGTGTCCATGTGACAGTGTCTTTACAAAGCCCCTCCTCTGAACGCTGGAGAGCACTGATGTTTTCCCCACGGCTCCCCCCACAAACCTGAGGTCCCTGGGGCCAAGGACTTACGCAGAGATTGTCTTTTCTCGGGGCTCGGGTGGCAGGCCCACCGTGAGCTGCTTCTGGTGTGACAGCAGGTCCGTGCAGGCCTACACATTTGGGAGGAGAGTGAGTGTAAGAGAGATTCACAGAGATGACTGGGAGGGGCACTGCCAGTAAGACGGTAAATTTATCTTTACAAACTTTATGACTCACATTGCTTTTTATTTGAAAAATTCATACTTAGACTCTGGAGTAAGTCCCCATAGTCTCGGTGTCTCTAGTGTGTGGCCCCAGGCCTGGCTCTGCAGGGCCCATTAGCAGGCATTTAATGCCCATCCACTGTAGCAAACACAATGGACTCCCTGATATTCAACAAAGTGGAAATGAGTCCTAAGATACCGATGGTAAGAGTTAATGACCATATTATAGTCCTAAATTACCACTTTCTCCATTATTCACATATAATAAATACCATCACCTTAGCATTGTAACACTGAACTCAAATGTCTTAGAAAGTGCTTCTGGATTTTGCAGGGCCTCAGAGTTATAAATATTAATGATCATCATACTGTGGATGTGCAGAAAAAAGAGAACTCCTGTTTAAGAGGATGCCAGGCCAGAGAGCATTTTCATTCGATTTCTTGGCAAGGCTTTTTCTGTAGCTAAGAAAGAACAAAACTAATCCACTGGAATTTCCTTGCCTCTGCTTGCTTTCCCAGAGCAGCAGGCGGACAGGAGGGAGGGCCTGCTCCATCTCTAGATTAAAGAACGGGTCTCCTTTACAAATAGTGCTTGCCTCGAGCCTTTGTAACTAGAAGATGGAAGTGGAAGAGGAAGAGGGCAAATGGCTAGAGAGGACAAGGGGCAACGGCACAGTCATTCTGACCTCGGCCAGGACCTCCACTTTCTTCCTGAGCAGTCCCGAGATATATCGAATCAAGCCCCACTCCTGGTTCAAGCCGGCCTTCCCGTAGAGCTCGCTGAGAAGGTTGTGAACAGTGACCCCATGCTGTCCTGAGAGATTTGTGTCCCAGCTGGGACCCCTGTCAAGAGGTAGAAAAATCCAGAAATATGGCCCAGAACGTTTAAAGGCTGGGAGAAGAATGAATCACTGCACATTCTGCTGAGTGCTCGGGCACTCCCAGTGTCTCCATCTCCCTGACAGGGTTATGTCCTACTGAAGCGTCCCTGTGTCTTTTGAAACAGAAGCCTAACATCAGGACATTGTGGGATCCTGGCCTCACCCAGCCTTCTAGTCCTGGGAAACCAGCATCAGTAGCCAGAGAAGGGGCTGGAAGTCTCACCATGGTGAACCTGGGGATTGTGGTGGAACATAATCATGACCCAGGCTAGCCAGAAGGCCAAGAGGACTAGGAAAGAGAATGAAGGAAACTGAGAAAACTCAACCTGGCGAAGAACATAAACTCACTGCTATGGGCTAAATGTTTCCCCCTAGTTCATATGCTGAAATCCTAACCCTCAAGGTGATGATATTAGGAGGTGGGGCTTTGGGAGGTGATTAGGTCATGGGCTGGAGCCCCCTGAATGAGGTCCCTTACAAAAGGGACCCCACAGAATTTCCTTGCCTCTTCCACCATGTAAGGACACATCGAGAAGGCACCAACTAGGAGAAAGTGGATCTTGCCCTCACCAGACACTGATTTTGCCTTGATCATGAACTTCCCAGCTTCCAAAACTGTAAGAAATGAACTTCTGTGGTGCATAAGGCACCCAGTTGATAGTATTTTGTTAGAGCTGCCCAAATGGACGGAGACACTTACTTTATGACGTAAAGAATGTACAGAATGTCTGCTTGGTCTTGCAGGTTCGAACAATCTTTCAGCTGCTCAACCAGCTTCTCACAGTCCACTTCACCATCGTCATCTCTGGGCCATTGGAAGTCATCTTCGGGAGGCTGGCCACAAAAATGCCGAGAAACAGGGAGAGTGGCTGAGCGTGGGAACTTTCAGGAGATCAAGAAGTGAAACACCAACCTGGTCTTGGAACTCTCTTCTTGTGCTATGCTCCTGTTTCTCATTGACTCTTTTGTCCCTTTTTATTTATAGGCTTTGACTATTTTTGATCAGTGAATCACTGTGCTGGTCAACATTTGCAAGAAACCGGACTGAAAAGACTAACATACGTGTGAGTTTTATTTACGCAAGGTTCAAAAACAAGCAAAACTAACGCCTGGTGTTAGGAACCATGGCAGCAGTTATCTTTGGATTGGAGGGGGAGGAAAAGCCAGGAATGGGGTACAGAGGGTGGCCATTTACTGGGTATACTGGCTCAGTGACGATTCATTGAGCTCTATGCTTTATGTACCTTTCTGTATATTATGTTAGATTTTAATAAAATATTTTTTGAAAACAAAGCGAATACAAAAAGTATGTTTTAAACAAGCTAAAATTGAAGTTAGGTTAAAATAGTCTCCACCAGGCACTGAGTCTTTCTATTCATGTGGGATAAAAGCAGGGAAGACTTTTGGATAAAATAATAGATTTGGAAGTCAATGAGGAACACCATGAGATTCTATTCTGAGGAATCTTTTATGGGTTTTTAAAATGACATTAAGACATTAGGAACAAGGAGTTCTGCACCCTGTTCTGCAAGTAGTCCCACCTTGGCTGGCTGGCAGATAAGACAGGGCTGGGTGGTGAGCTGGTTTATTGCCTCTGGTGCTACATGGATTCTGGTGAGTGGGCAGAAAGGCAGTAGCCTTCTCCTACAGGCAGAGTATAAAGGTTTGCATCAAATTCAGTGTACACACTGATGTACACCAGATCCCAGACAACTAGGTGGGTCCGTATCAAATCCCAAAGCTTTCAAACCTAAAGGTCCTAGGTATCAAGGAACATTCTCTTTCTTTTAAGTTCCACCATTTAAAAGAGTTCCTGGGACCAACCCAGAATTGTAGAACATTACACTTAAAAAAAAAAGCAATTCCAAATACTTTACCTTTTTTAGGAGTGGCTGAGGAGAGTCAACAAGATTCAGTGATTTACGGTGGACACTTAGAGCATTATTTGGCAAAGTCATGGGAACAACTGCAGAACAAAAGAACAAAGAGAGCTCTCTGAGGAGGAGAAGTAATAAAACAGTCCTTTTGAGAAGTACGTGGCTACTCCTTATTTAACACAAACCAGCTGAAGGAATGATAACTTTTTTAGTTTAATTTCAGCAAGAACTCATCATATAGCCACATCATGTGCTAAATCAGGGAACAAGAAATGAGCAGGGAATGGATTGTGCTTTGAGAGCTGAATTTTACTTTTCCCCTCTGGAATTCAGGGAAAATTACGTGGCATCTTAGGACTGGAAAGAGCCTTAGAAGTGACTGTGCCCGACCTCTTTTTTCTTTCAGATGAGGACACTAAGAGCTGGAGAGGGTAGACCATTTGTCTAAGGTCACTGGGCTTCCTGTCCAGTACTGGACAGCCCTGCCAGGGGTTAGGACTTATCCAACTGCCTTTGGATATTATCATTAGCAATATTTATTCATTAAGCCATCTCTGTCTTCCAGGTTCTATCATATCATCTCAGGAGAATAGGAAGCTTTCAAGGTAAAGATGATGCATATTTAAAAGGTATTTATAAACCTCCAGATTATACTAGTGAATTGAATACACATTATAATTTAATTTTCTCTCAATTCCCCACTAACACTACAGAGAATATATACAGTCATGTGTCACTTAATGACATGATTTGTTCTGAGAAATGCGCTGTTAGGCAATTTCGGTGTTGTGTGAACATCACGGAGTGTACTTACCAAACCTAAATGGTACAGCCTGCCACACACCTAGGCTAGATGGCATAGTCTATTGCTACTAGGCTACATACCTGTACAGGGTGTTATCATACTGAATACTAGAGGCAACTGTAACTTGATGGTGAATATTTGTGTATCAAAACATACTTAAACATAGAAAAGGTACAGTAAAAATACAGTATAAAAGATTAAAAACAGTACACCTGTGTAGGGCATTTACCACGAATGGAGTTTGCAGGACTGGAAGTTACTCTGGGTGCGTGAGTGAGTGAGTGGTGAGTGAACGTGAAGGCCAAGGCTTGAGACATTACTGTGCACTACTGTAGGCTTTATAAACACTGGACACTTAGGCTACACTAAATTTATCCAAAATAATTAAGTATTTTTCTTTCTTCAATAACAAATTAACCTTAGCTTACTATAACTTTTTTACTTTAATTTTTTTTAACTTTTTGACTCTTTTGTAATAACACAGCTTAAAACACAAATACATTGTACAGCTGTACAAAAATATTTTTTATATCCTTATTTTATAAGCTTTTTTTCTATTTTTAAAAATGTTTATTTTTCACTTTCTAAACTTTTTGTTAGAAATAAAGGCGCAAACACACACATTAGCCTAGGTCTGTCTACACAGGGTCAGGGTCATCAATATCACTGACTTCCACCTCCACATCTTGTCCCACTGGAAGGTCTTTGGGGCAATAACACACACAGAGCTGTCATCTCCTATGATAACAATGCTTCTTCTGGAAGACTCCTGAAGGACCTGCCTGAGGCTGTTTTACAGTTAACTTTTTTTTAATAAGTAGAAGGAGTATGTTGTAAAATAATGATAAAAAGTATAATATAGTAAATCCATAAACTAGCAATATAGTAATTTATTATCATTATCAAGTATTATGACTGCATAATTGTACATGCTGGACATTTACATAACTGGCAGTGCAGTATGTTTGTTTATACCTTTTTACACCCACATCACCACAAACACATAATGAATGTGTTGTGCTATGATGTCATGGCAGCTATGACATCACTAGGTGATAAGAACTTTTCAGCTCCATTGTAATCATAGGGGACCAGTGTTGTCTATGTGGTCTGTCACTGACTGAAATGTTGTTATGCATTGTATGACTATATATATTACAGAAAAAGACAAGTCCTCAAGAATAGGGAAAAGCAGGAGAGAAGATAATAGTAACAAAATTTTGAAAAGGGGAAAGCTGATGGATGAAAGATAACTGATTTAGCAGATACAAGGCAACCAAAGCCCAAGTCTGCAGTGGAGAAATCCAAGAACCAGTCAGGTTTATGGCAGAGAATCCTCAGAAGTCTCAGGAACTTGCTGTACTTGGGGGTCCAAAGCAGGTGTCCAAAATAAGGAAGACTGGGGAGAAGCTGTTTGAGAAGCAGTGATGCCATCTTCAACTGCACATAGCTTGGTGACTGCCTTGTTCACTCTGGCAGAAGATAGTCTGTTTGAAGAGGGTAAAAGGGGTAGGGTCTTAGTGGGGAGGGGAGCATCTAAAGGCCTGGATATATCCCTTAGGGGAATTAAGTAACTATATGGCTCTAGGCAACCAGACCCCTGCCCTTCAAGTAGGAGATTATAGAGTATCTCTGGGAAATCTGACCAGCCTATACCCATACAGGCCCAATAAGTCAATAAGCCCTTCCCCTACGTAGGCTTGCAGATGCTCACACATGATCAGGTAACCAAGGAGCACCAGGCACTGGAGGGAGGCCTCTCAAGGGGAAGATAAAAACCTAAACAAACAGGAAAACAGTGACTTTGGAGAAACGGAAACCATTCAGAAAGAAGAAAACGTAAATACAAACAAACACAAACAGAAAGCTCTGTCATTAATATCCTTAGAATAATAAATTACATTGCATGCATGAAACAAGAACAGATGCAATTTGGAGAACAAAGATTTAAAACATGATAGCAAAAGTGAAAAAACTCAATTAAGGTAGTGGAACAAAAAGTTGAGGCAATTGCCCTCAGAACAGAGAAATGGAAAACAGAAGAGAAATGACAAAGACTTCTTTAGGAAGTCAACTTTGAAATCATAGAAATTCCAGAATGAGGGAACAGAGAAAATGTAGGAAAGGAAATGAATCAAGAGGTTTTTCAGGAAAACTTTACAAAACCAATAAACATAAATTTCCAGATTGGAAAGGTCCACTGATTACCTAAAACAATGAATGAAAACATGCTCAGATCAAGGCACATCACAGAAATATCAGAACCTGAGAGCAGAGAAGATCCTAAACACTTTCAAAGAGAAAAAGAGTTTATTTTTGGAGGATCAAAAATCCGAATGGGTTTAATTTCTCAACAGCAACACTGATTAATAAGATGACAATGAAGTCATGATTTTGAAAATCTGAAGAAAAACGTATTTTCAGTCTAGAATTCTATACTCAGCTAAACTCTCAAATGGGTATAGAATATTTGTAGATAATTTCAGACTTGTAAGGTTTTAACAATTTTTACCTACCATGCACTATTTCTCAAGAAACTACTGGATGTCTGCCACTAAAATAAGAGAGTGAAACAAGAGAAAGGAAGAATTGAGATACAAAAAACAGGAGAGCCAACACAGGAGATGAATCAAGACACCATCCAGAGTGATGGCGAAGGAAGATTTCAGAGTAAAAAGTGCATCTCTTGGTTGACATGGAGGGCAACCAAGGCAGAGGGGCAGACAACTTCGGAAACATGCAAGTTGAAGGCTGTCACGAACATGCCCTCTTTTCCATCACACCATTTTTTTTAACCTATTAAAACTATTCTAGAATGTGCTCTACCCAAACAAAGAATATTAAGAAAGGGGAAGACACCAGATTCAAGAAATAGGAAATCCAACTAAAGATGAGCCAAAGAAATTCCCAGGATACCAAGTATGTGACAGGCCAAGAGCACAATCAGCCCAGACAGAAGGAGACTGGTGGACTTTAAAAAAGTAGTGGAATAGATGGATTCACTGATGTGATTGATCTTGTGGAAATTTGTATTGCAAGGCTATTGGAAGATGTAGAAAGGAAGCAAAGCAAACGAAAAGCCAGGACAACCTTAACTTTAGAAAAAACAAAGAGTAAAAATGGTAATATAATCACAGCATACTATAATGCTGAGTTGGAAAGAATATTGACATACATATAATAATACCAAGAATGAATATTGATTTAACTAAACTTTAATATAACTCCTTTGGTGGGTTAGGGGGGATTAAGCAGAGGAGTGGTGATTTAAGACAGCCAAATGCTAATCCACAAAATATTTCATAGAAATTCAAAAGGTACTGAATCAAATTGATACATCCAAAGACAGCGGTGTACATACTTATTTTAGAAAATATAGATATATAAATGTCAGAAGAAACAGCTAAAAGAGCTGAAAGTGGCTGCCTCTAAGTAGAAGGGGGGGCTCATTTTGTTGTCTTCTAGGATTCTTTGGCTTTTATTATGTCCAGGCATTACCTTGATAAAATAAGGCATTTTAATAGGTAGAAATGAATTAATAACGTACATGGCATGTCCAAACCCTTTGCTTTTGCCATCACAGAAAGTATGTCACGAGTAGAGTGGATGGCACTGAAGACATGGCTGTCTTCTGTCTTCTTACAAAGAGGGGGCAGATAGCACCTCAAGGATGTGCTTTGCAGAAGGTGGTTGATATACTGGTCAAGTTCGTCTTGGCTTTCTGTAATTGACAAACAAGCAAAAGAGCCAATGAAAACAAGCTGCAGAAATATCATAACTGCATAGTAGTGACTGTGCGTAGCCAGTGCCACTGCATAGACTTAGCAGAAGACAACATCTAGATACCCACATTTGCACTCCCACCCACCCCCAAAGAGTAAAGAGATTTATGGAGTTAATGTATATGTGTATTAATTTACTGTTTGGAAAAACTTCATGCTAGGAAAAGAGAATCCAAGTCAAGATAGTGTCCACGTCCCATCATCCCAAAATGAACTGAATAATATATAAGACAAGGTCTAGTCTTTTTGTGTTAATTTGTCATAAGTGAGCTAAGCTTTATGGAACTCCCTGCCTTAACCCCAACTATTATCCAAAAGTAAAAAAACAGGTCAAGTCATTTCCAAACCTTGCTCGGACTGAGAAATATCACATACATAGGGTTTCATCATTCATATCCAATCAAAGCTAGATCGCTTTGCCACTCCTTTGAAAATTCAAGCAGTGTGTTTCTGTCTTCAAAATGTATTTTGTGAAAAGTCCCTGTTCCTCAGACTCTTCTAGGTTTAAAAAAGCCCCACTTTCAAGGGTATCATTTGCAGTTTAGGTTTTTAAACTGGCATTTTAGTCATTTTTAAGATGAGTAAGTTTCAGAAGCCTCTCCTTTTTCTGTTTGTTTTTAGTTTAATTATCCATCATTTTCTGTGCTTAGGTCTTACGGCAATTTTCTCATAATGCCAAGGTTTAAATAAATTCACTGAACCACCTACAAAATCATTCCAACCCGTACCTTGATCACAGGTGTCTTCCAAATATCCTCCCTGATCTGAATCGCTATCAGGACTGAAGTTCCCTTCGTTGGCATCATCAAACAACTTCTCATCACAGTCTGGATCCAGGAAGGTCAGATATGTGTAGAATGACGTGGTGAGAAATTCCGAAAGGTTCCCCAATTTCACTCTGCCAAGGAGACAATATGTTAGGGATACAGGTGCAGTGTGGACAAACTTCCGCTATGAATCACTGAGAGATTTTCAACAACCAGGTGGTGCTTCTGCCAGAATCAATAAATATATTACTCTGCAGATTGCTCCATAGAAATAGTCAGCCAAGAATTAGACAAAAATTCAATAGCAAGTATGAAGTGAAAGCACACAGCATATTAAAAGCCATATAAATCATGCTGATTTTGTACTCCCAAACCCAACACAAATACAAATCTATTTTATTGAAACAACCAAAGGTTTTACAAAATATGTTGAGCAAACCACTTTTAATCAGAACCAACCCATGTTTTTTGGTTCTTTGTTTGTTTTTTGCCCTGAAACCACTAGACGAGAAGCAGCATTTCTCTGGGCATGCTCTCGCCGTTATTATGAGTCCCTAAGCACAAAGTGCAGTCACACAGGACAGGGTGTTAGGATGGAAGAGGCAAGTTCTCTAGAAGAAATCTGATGGGCAGGCCATCTGCAGCCTAGGGAAGATGCCCTGCGTGGCCCCATGACATTAGGCTGGGCACAGTGCCACTGAAAACCGGAAGCTGGTGGCAGCCCAGCATCTGCCGCAGAGGCAGCAGCCTCCAGGTTCTGCAGGTCCACCCCCAGATGCTGGGAGGATTTCCACAGAAAGAAACATTCTGAAAATGTTAGATAGGAGGCAGAAAACAACAGGGTCCCTCCCAGGGAGCTACGGGCATCAGATTGTGAATTAGGTGGCAAAGCAAAGGAATTCATAGGGGCTACAGCAGACAGATGGCCTGAGGGAAAGGAAAGCCTTCCCGCAATTGAGTAAAAGCTCCCCCCAGCCCTGGGGTTGGGGAAGAAGACTACGTGGACTGGAGTGGGTAAAGGCAATGGAAAGTTCTTCTGTAATGAAGGTGAAGGGAGTCAGGTTTATTAGGCTAAAGAGAGCTCCAAGGCAGAGAGGCGGTAGCTCAAAGAGGCCTTTGATGAACAGTGAGCTACCCCAGGTGGATCCTAGGGGTAGAGTCCAGCATGCAGGGTAAGTTCAGCTTTTTCAAAAGCTTTTAACTGGAGGAAAAGTAAAAATGGGATTCAACCTTAATTAACAAGAACATAATTATCTTTGCAATATAATCTTTATAACATAATTTATTATATTAATGTAGTTATAATTATATAACATGTATGTTATAATTAATTATGACTATATTAATTTTATAATATAAGAATTATAAAGATCTTAATGATCAAGAACTGAGTAGGAGAAGGAGTCCAGGCATTCCTGTCTCTTCTGTGGCGCATGCCACGCTCTATCTGCGGAGGCCCTCCTGCCCCCGCCTGGGAACCCTCCTCCAGTTCAGCCCCTGGGTTAGAGGCTGGGTCTGGCCGTCACACAGAGCTTCTGCACCTGTCCCTCTGTGACCCTGGCTCTCTGAGTCTGCAGTTCCTTGTCCATCAAATGGGAATACAGCCCATGTCATAAAGTGAAGACTACATGAGACACCACATAGAACACACTGTGAGTGCTCAATTAACTGCAGATGATATCCTTTTTACAATGATTAAATTTCAATGAAAGAATTTATTTTGCAAAATGGTTAATTACAGGCCTGTCGGTTTTTTTCTCTCCATTACAATGCCACATGCCAGGTGGTAACTTATCCAAACTGGAGGGAAAATGTACAAAAGTGGATGCAGATTGCAGTAGTGGCACTGGCCCTAGAAGTGTACACGGCAAACCGTTGGGGACAATCTGGCTGATGCTCCCAAGAGAGAAAGGCCAGGAAAAGCTTGGTTCGAGGGTCACTTCAAATGTACAGCAAAACCTACAGCACATTCTGTGGGTGGAGGCAGCGACCTCAGTGGGCACTGCACATCACTGAGGCCAGAGTGAGAAATACAGCCATTAGCCTTGAGGACATTATGCTAGGTAAAATGAGCCAGTCACAAATTGATTAATATTACATGATTCCACTTATATGAGCTATCTGTCATAGTCACACTCATAGACACAGAAAGGACGGTGGTTGCCAGCGGCTGGGGAGGGGGGAAATGGGGAGTTTTTAAACTGACAGAGAGTTTTACTTTGCAAGAAGAGTTCTGGGGATTGGGTGCATAACAATGTGAATGTACTTAACACTACCAAACTGTATACTTAGAAATGGTTATGTTATCTGTATTTTACTTCAATTTTTAAAAATGACAGTGACTTTTCCTTTGGTAGCGGGGTCCCTGGGGTGGGAGGCTGGTGAGAAGAAAAGGCAACTTCAACTCTCAAACACTTTTAGCAACTAGTATTCCATCAGGCACCATGGAAGCTTCCGTGAGCCCCGGAAAGGCCACACCAGGGACAGGCTACACAGTGAGGTTCTCTTGGGGCCTTTCTGGCAAATCCCAGGGGATTCGGGGAGATGAGGGCATAGGTGCTATAGAGTAATCCTCTGCGTTGTGACAGTCAGAGGCTACAAACATGGAAGGGGGTTTCCTGGAGGGCAAGCCCCCCCATTGCTCAAGATGCTTAAGCATAATACCTGGGCACATCTGTCCTACTTTGGGCCTATAAACAGGAAGGGAGCATGTCCCACTGATAGCAAGGGGACAGTGATCTATGCAGGCCCATTCAGGTGCTCTGCTCTGAGTGCCACTAAGGAATTTGTCAAGTTCTGCAAATTATTCTTAAGGTGACAGCACACTCAAGTCAATGCAAGGAGTGTGTATTGAACACCTGCTGGATCCCACGTACTGGGTATTTTCTTCCATGCCTTTTAACAGAAACACACAGCATTCCACACATGCGCTCCAAGAATGTCACTTCAGAGGGACTTGGTATGTTCACCTCCCTACACCCGAGGCCTGCTGGTGCCTATAAAAGCTTAAAAGACATCAACCAAATACTATTTTAGAGATAAGTCAAGTTTCACATGGGAGACTGGATTACATAAGTCTTAACCTCCTTTTACTCTAAAAGTCCATGCTTCCCTGTTCAGCAACTGATATGAAAAATGGAAGACAGGCAGCAAAAGACTTTAAGAAGGGTCAGTGCTACTCTTATTTAAAAAGAAAAATCACAAATTACCTAGCACCTCCAAAATATCCATCCTCTAGTTTTCTGATTGTAGAAAGAACAGCAGGATGAATGTCTGAGCCATCATTTGCTAAGGAAAAAAAAATGAATTAGTTTATTTAGTCTGGGAATACTTTTTTTTTCTTGGTATACACTGAAATGTGTTCATCAACACAATCTGATTAAAATACTTCTAGCAAAGAAGATTCCCAAGATAGGAAACCAAACGCTAAGAACCCCCTTTAGTCTTTAACTCTGTCCAAAGGAGCCAATTTAAACATTTGGAAAAGGGCCCAAACCACCACCGGCACAGGAATTGGCCCGATCAAATTCCCGCGGCATTACTGAGCATGGTGTGCGTGATGGGGAAGGTGAGCGTGGGTCTGCCAGTCATCCGCCAGCAGGTGCACAGGTAGGCCAGCTCAATCCTCAGCATCTCCACAATCATCTCATTGTCCAGGGCCAGGTAGAAGTGATGCTGGTCGGTGAACTGAAAGGCAGCACAGGCCAGGTGAGAGCCTGTCGTTTGTTTACCTGAAACACCAGCTGTCACTCAGAGCAGCACTAATCCTGGAGTTTTATTGCCAGGGAAGAGGCTCAGTCCTGCCTTTAAGCTGTCCAGTCATGGGGCTGCTCTCCTTGAGATCAGACAAATTAGTCTGTCGCCTGCCCAGGAGCTGTCACTATCTTAGTTCAGAAGGGAAAGGTGTACTGCTAAATCTATATTCAGCTCCACAGATGGGGATTTAAGCATCCTGCCTAGTGCCGCTGCCTCTGAAAGCAAATCAATAATTCCTTAATTCCTACTCCTTCCAGGGCTACTGAGTTTGAAGATGCTTTCTGAGCAGGGGCACTGAGAGCAGGTGAGACGTGGAGACTGTTTACCTGATTGATGACCTGGTTAATGTCAACTAAAGGCACCGTTGCCTGATGTTGATAAAAATCAAATTGTTCTCCTAGCCTCTAGAAGAGTGCATACTCAGCTCTGGACTGAAATTTGTTTCTAAGGGAAACAACTCGCAAGATTTTGATGAGCAGATTGGGGCTACTAACCCAAGACACTGTGACCAACTGTGTGCCCAGGTAAGTGAGGGCTGGGACCCGTGCTGTTGGTATTTCTAGCTGCCCAAATGGGTGGAAAACATTTGGTATGCGCTTCCTTGGGACTAGTTTTCTTTGGAAACAAAAGCTCCACAGATAAGTTCCATAATCAGAATATTTAGCATCCAGGTAAGGGGGCTGCGGTCTGAAAATCGGACTGGCTGTGTGTTATGCAGAGGGTTTGACAACAGCCTACACAAGGGTTGGGGACTGTTACCATTAGGTGCACAAGGCCTGCAGTCAAGTGACATGTCACCAGCAAATTTCTAAAACAGTGTGAATTTCAGTAACATTCATGACTGGAAATTATGGCACACTTAATTTGATTGAATCAGATTTCGAGGACCTACTATGAGCGAAGAATTGTACTAGGTACTGAGTGTCATTTTATGTCTTTATCTGAACCTATGTATGTAGAATTCTGCCACATTGAAAGTAGAAAAGCTTACTATGCATCAAAGAGAACTTAATATAAATAAAAGAATGCTCTTCTCACCTGTGGCGTAAAAGTAAAGATTTGGTTCCTAATCACATATAGTTTAGAGGTTCCAAGGACACCAATGTGCCGATACGGTCGCCCACTCAATTGCATATTCTTATTCCGACCTATTTTAAACATAAAAGAGAAACTAGAGTTAGAGGAAATGCAGTAACAACTAATCTGCGTGACTTAGGCTAAGGCTGGGCTTATTTTTACATTAGACAACCCACTTTTGGGTTTGGTTTTTCCACTACCATCGTCCTTCTTTAAAATGGGACAAAGCTGAATATAAAACCACCCCCCCTTGTTTTCATGCATGTATATGAATACACACAGTTCAGTCTGTATGGAACAAAACTATTAAAAGGACTATATTAATGTTTACTTTTAAATTATTTAGTATTGAACCATAATATTAAGCAGTCAGATTCTAGAGAAAGTAAAGAGATCCTTCTCCTGTTTAAATGGGGTAAATGAAAATTTTCTGATACTACAGATACAAATTAGAAGCATTATCAAGACATACATGACTCTTCCAATGGTGACTTTTCAAAGGTGGCTCCTTATTTTACAATAGATCTGGCCAATCGTACAGCCGACCTATGGGAGTATCTACTGAATGGGCGTGAGAAGAACATGCTTGTTTGCCCATTTCTCTTCCCATTGAAGTGGCAGAACCAGCTGCATTAGTGTTTTGCCCAATTCTTTAGAACTTACATACATCACAGTCTCCCCCAGACCCAAAACCTACACCCAAGATGTCCTTGCCCCAAATGCCCCTAGATTTCCCCAAACCTACCAAGCTTGGCATATATGTGACTAAGAATCCGGCCTGGCTGGACTCGAATTGGATGAATGTCTGCGATACTCTGCACGTTTATTCCATGTTTCCTCAACAACTCCTTAATGTGACTGTTTTCTGCCAAAACAGTAACTGTGAACGAGAAGACCAGAGAATCTGCATTAGATTGTGAGTCTTGTCTCTGCACATTGCTATGCATTAGTTGTTGCCCTTTCTTCTGCCCGATGACAAACACATTAGCATGCTCTTCCGTGCACTGGTCGGCTTTGGAAATGACAGTGTTCATCCTGCTGCTCTTCCTGGTCTCTCTGTCCTCGCCACCCCTCGATACCCATGATGCATATTTATCAAGTGCCCTCGAGGTGCAAGACAGTCTGATAAGAGGAGTCTAGAAACTGTCTTCAATAGGTCCCAGGCCAAATCACCCCATATGAAATAATGTCTTGCCTCCCTCTGGGTCTGTATTTATTCTAAACCTGTCTTGTGTCCTTTTCATACAGGGTCAGGCATGGAAACAGCTCTGCTCAGGGGATGGCAGGAGAAGCCTGTGCCCCTGTTCCCGAAAGACAGGGAAAAGAAGAGCGCTGTGGTGGAGGCTACTGGCAAGGGATGCTTCCATTGCAGGAAAGAAAGGAGGGGACATCTTTCAGAGAAAGGAAAATGGGCCTGCGAGTGGGACATTGGTGGTCGTGGAGCAGTCTGCCCCACCCAGAACCACAGCCCAGGGCCCTGCTGGTGGGGAAGAGCTGCTCCAGAGCTGGCCTGGGCCCAATCTCCAGCGGGTGAGGCTGGGCGTCTGGCACTCCAGCAGGCAGGGAGCTCAGAGTGTCTGAGACCAAGGACCTGAAGGTCAGCTGGGGCCCATGTCAGGGATCAGCTGGGCCGCACCTGCTGCACTGGTACTGCTGGCCTTTATGAGAAGGGAGGGTGCTGTGGCAGAGGGAAGGAGTGAGGGGAAGGGACTTAAGAAGGGGAGCACGGCCACAGGAGAGTGGTTGGTGCCACATCCAGCCTTCTGGGAATGGGAGGGGCTCCGGGCAGTGCTCAGGCCAGAGGAAATAGGCTCGGCTGCTGTTAAAGTGTTGGGGCCTGGATGTACAATACATATAAATGACTTTGAGAACTGAATGTCACTTCCTTATATTTACATAGCAGGTGATGCTTTTTAAAGTATTTTAATATCTATTATTTCATCTGCTCTTCACAAACAGCTCCTAGGGAAGCCTTGCATGCTTAACTGGCCAGTTACAACTGAACCAGGAATGAAACACAATCCCTCAGGCCCCTGCAAATGGGAATATCAGCCATGCAGGGCTGGCCCGGGGCTTCCCTTAACACCTCTCTCTTCTGAAGCTTCTGATGCCATGCAGAACTCCACGTTTATCAAAACCACGCAGCAGCCACTCTCCGTAGGAGGAACTCTTTCAGGGTAGTGGTTTTGATGGAGACCTGGGAGCAACGTGGATCAGTTCCTAAGACTGCACTTATCTTACTCCATGCCAGACCCTCTGAAAATTTCTACTTTGTTCCATTCTATTACACTAAAAAGATGCTGGTTAGGATCCACCATGTCCCAGCCTGCAGCTGGAAAAGCAGTCTTGTAGACTTAAGAGGCTACGTAGCAGGACGTGCCCTGGTTACGCGCAGGGATGATGCAGGCAGCTAGCTGCATCAGCCCACCTGGACGGCAGAAATGGGCTCGCACCTGCAGCTGTCAGCGGTGGGTCCTTGAGTGAGTAGGGTAACCTCTAAGCCTCACGTGTAAGGTGGAGATGATGATGATCATCATCATCACACATTTGACCTAATCAGAATGCTGTGACAGTCAGATGTGTCTTGTGGTGGGCCTGCCTCACAGCATCGATTGGGTGATGCCCCGCAGCTCATCTCACTGTATCATGGGCAAGTGCAGCAAAATGAGCCAGTGGCCACAAAGAGGAACACTCTTTGCGTGTTCAATCACCACTTTCAGAGTATGCGGCACATGTGCCAATCAACATAGAAGCTACAAGAATGATATGGGCCTTGTCTTTAAGAAGGGGGCAGTCTCATCTTGGGGCAACAAGGTGCATACACAATGTGCTGTGACATTAGATGGTATAGGAGTGCTCCATGAGGCATGCAAAATGGTCCTCCCTAAGAGGGATGGGAGGAAGAGGACTTGCTACACCCGGTGCGTGCCACAGGCCAGGCACTGCACAGAGTTTTCCCCATTGCAATCTCAGTTCATCTCAAGAAGGCTCAGTGAGGGAGCATGAGTCCTAAGGACCCCAGGCACAGAGAGGTGGAGTCAGGTGGTCAGGCCGGCCTCCCACCTCTCTGAAAGAGGAGCCAGCTAAAAAGAAGGGCCAGCGAGGTGGACACTGGTGAAAGGTGGAAAGAGCAGAACCCCAAGGGAGGAAGAAACGACCCTTGTTTGAGTTCTGAGTATTCGCCAGGCTCAGGTTCTATTTTTCAAAGAATAACGGTTATGAAAAATGATGCTCAATGAATCATTTCTGCCCCACTTGCAATCAAGGTTTAGATTTAAGAAAACAATTGCTTTGTAGAAAGTCAGTCTGTGCTTGGGAAGAATACAGTTGTCTTTGGGAGCTACTGAGATATATAAGGAATCTCAATGCACATACATATTTTTTTTAATTAAATAAGAAACCAGGAAAGAGTCTGAGTTAAAAATAACATTGGTTTTACAAAGTTAAATATGAATAGTAAACACGTTCACAAACCTTGTACCACAACATCAGGTTTGACCGAAGTGGAAAATCTTCTATTTAAGGGATCAATTTCACCAGCGGCAAGAAATCCCTACAAAAGAGGGATGTTGACACTATGAAATACTGATTAACTACAATTTCATCTTAAACCTAAGTGTGAAAATAAAATATTTTAGGGCTGAAAATATTCAATATTTTTTTCTTCACATTTTTCAAGTCAATTTCTTATTTTCTCTGAAACAGAGTGTACCATTCAAATTGCCACTGATAATCTCTTTTTGGCCTTTTGGCAAAGATCAAGTGTAGTTTGCCACTGATAAATGTATCGCATTTTTGGCACCTGAGCTCTCTAGGGCTAGTCAAGTCCATCATCTTGTATGAGCAAAAGAATGATGACTAATACATCCTGAGCTCTTACTACGTGTTGGGTGCTGTGCTGAGCTGCTGTATATACATTGTCACATGTGGGCCACCTAACAGGCAGGCACCAGCATCATCACCATTTTTCAGGTGGGGAAACTGAGGTAACATGCATAGCAGAAGTGTAGAGTGTGGACTTGGCCCAGGGCTGACTGTTCTGAGACACAGAGGCCCCCCTCCTAAAGTGTGCTCTTTGAATATGTATCCCCTCCCACTGTCGAAAAATAATCGCAGCCCCAAGAGAGGGTATGGAGGTGTTCTGGGAGTTCTGAGCAGGAAATGGACCTAATGCTAGGCCCAGACAAGGCCTATACATTGGAGAGGAGGACGCAGAGGAGTAGAGTTACTCCTTTCCCATCTCACTGATATAGGAACCAGAGTTGGAAGGTATCACAGAGATGACCAAGTCCAACCTCTTCACTTTAGAGATGAGGAAACTGAGGCCCAGAGAGGTTAAGAGGCCTACCTGAAGTCACAGAGCTAGTCAGGGACAGGGCTGGCTTTCCAAAGGAGATATATTCGTTTTCCCTACCAATAAAGACAGAAGCATAAAACATAGTCCCTACCCCAAGGACATGACCATGAAACTGGGGAGACTAGAGGTACCCATGAAACAGCTGTGGTACATGCCTGTAGTCCCAACTACTCGGGAGGCTGAGGCAGGAGGATCGCTTGAGCCCAGGAGTTTGAGGTTGCAGTGAGCTATGATGACGCCACTGTACTCTAGCCCAGGTAACAGAGTGAGACTCTGTCTTAAAAAAAAAAATCCAGTCTGCTGCCTCTTCCTGTAGAGTTCTGTAGTCCTCCTGCTTCCTGTGCCTAGGACTGAGGCAGAGGCAGCTGGAAGCCAATCTAGTAGTCTCCCAGATCCTATTTCTTCCAGGATCAGATGTGCTGAGAGGCTTCCAGATGCTGCTGACCATCAACTCGAAAAGGTTCTAGCCACAGACCAGAAAGGGGACAGGAGGGGTTGGGGAGGGCTTGGCATGTAGCTGATACAGAAACAGTTTAATGTAAACGTGGACACACAGAGTCAGGAGTCAAGCCTGGGAGCCAACACAGTGCAGCTCATCTTAAAGGCAGGGAACTGCCAAAGACATCCACACTCACACCTGGCTGAGAGCCCTGTGCTCTTCTGGGGCTCCTTGCACCTCCAATCAGGTGGTTTCTAGCCTGTGAGGCCACCAAGTCCCCTACCTCTGCCAACAGCGAGCTGAGGATATACAAGGACTGGCCCCACAGATGCGGCAGCTTCCCCAGAGGAACTCTGTCCACCGTGTGAGGGTTCTTGTACTCTTCATCCACCTGGCAAAGAGAGAAAACCCCAAAGTCAGAATGTCACAGGATCAAAAGGCCAATGGTACCTTCTCCTGGGGAGTGCTTGGAGGATTTGCAAAATGGAGCTCATCCTGCAGATGGATTCCATGCAAACGCCAGGATCCAGAGGCCTGGAGGCCAAGTGCGCCTGGGGCTGCGCGGCTGTGAGCAGCAGAGGTGGGACTCGAATTCAGGCCCGCAGCAGTGCTCTCCCCACAAGCACCCTCAAGGCAACAGGCGTTGGAGGCCTGGCCTGCCTGCTGTGTGCACAGCTCTGGGCGACCAGCAGTGTCACTGCTTATGCTTACATTTGGCTGTATTCAACGCAAACAGCCTACAGCCCTGTCAGGTTTCTTCTATCCCATCCCCAGGGGTTTACAAACTGTGTGCCCGTGCAAGAAAATGACCAGAAGGTGGCACCATTCACTGAGGAAAACCGAGTGTACGACAAGCCTGTTAACCCTCCTTTCAGGGCCTCTAAAAGCAAAACCCAACAGGGGCTTCTGTCTCATCAAAACAAGCATCAGTGTCCTTTTTGGTGGGAGGTGCTGGCTGCACACCGTAAGTTAGTCTGCAACTTTCTCTCTTCTAAACTGCATGCTGGCCTTCGAGCTTTTACTCATCACAACATTGGTTGGGGGGAATGGCAGTGACCACTTTTTTCCTCTAGGAAATGTAAGTCAATCGAAGGAAATAGGAAACATTTATCCTTCACCAAGGGGGAAAAAATCACATCATGAGTGAGTAATTTTCTGCTTGTGGATTAATCAGTGACATTATTAACATATTTAGTAAAATTTTATTTTTTTCAGTAGTAGTAAACATTAAGATAAATTTCAGTGTATAAACTGAACAGAATTAAATGTCGTTAGTAATAAAAATAATGAAATAGGATAATAGTGTGAAAGGAGCTTTGAGTAGTAGGATTAGAGATTAATATTTACTTCTTTCTACAGAATCCTGGCTGTTTTATAATGCACAAGATTACTTTTACAATAATTAGATAGCACATTAAAACTATTTGAAATATAAGTAGTGTTAAGAAGGACCACGAAGATCTAGAATGAGAAATATTCCATGCAAAGAACAGAAAGCAGACAAGTTGTCTGCGTCATAAGACAGCCTGGCTCTGTCCTCCTTCCACCCATGGGCCAGCTCCTGCCTCCGCACAGAGGTATCCGTTCTCCCTCTGCACTCGAGTCCTTCCTAACCACTTGCAGGTCCTCAAAGGCACCATGCTTTTGCCACTGCCACTCCTGTGGCTGCCCTCCAGCTCCTGGACCAGTTCCCTGGCCCCCACTGGCCTGCAAGCTCACAGAGACAGAGCTGGTGTTGTGACCACCTTTGTGTCCCAGTACCCAGCTGGTGCCTGACATAGAGTGGCTGCTCAATCCACATTTGCTGGGCATACTTTAATTAGTCTCCAGCTGTCTGTGGAGGGCCCGTGGATGGTGGTGCCCTGCACAAGCATGTCGGGCTGAGGAAATGAGTGAGGCTGACATCCAAGCTGCATGCTATCTCCTGGCCAGGGGCAGCAGCCACTCAGAGGACAAGGCCCCTTTTCTAACTTGCACACAGGTGCCATATGGGCTGGTGTGGCCCCATCTGTGGGAATCCTTCCCAGGTGTCTCTACAATGCTACTGATGTGACTGGTGAACCTTCCCAGTTGTCATCTGGAAGCAGCCAATACAAAATGCAGTCAACGTAAAATCATGTCCACAAACGGTGCCTAGCACACAAGCGTAAATGCACTGAATAACGGACATTGTAATGACAACTAGAAATCCAAAGATTAGTGTGGAGTTTAGAAGACAGAAAGTTGCAGAGTAATTTTTTACAGTGTGTAGCTAGTATTGTTCATCAGAAAAGAAAGTGTAGCTGGTAACACCTAGCATTTACTACTAGCAGAGCAACGTGCCCTTTAGTAGCATAGGGATGGTTATTCCCAGCCATGAAATAAGTAAAATACCCCTGAAGTCATTTATTTTCCCTTGCTCTGCTTCCAGGTTCCAAATTACCTACCATTACTAATTTTGTTTTGCCAGACGCCTCAGTACCAGAAAAGGAGAAACCTGAATAAGGGACATGAGCATGTAGTTGCTGGAAAGTAGCCCAGTCCCCAATGCCACCCCGTCCCCACCCACACACCCACATCACACCTAGTAAAATGAATATATTTATAGGAAATCTGGGCTTATGACACTTAGAAGACAGCCCTGGCGGGCTCCAGACCCCGATCTGTGTCGTGAGGGAAGACCAGTTCTTGTCTGAAGTCTGCCCTTAACTCTGAAACAAAATAGGTCCTGAGTGAACTTGGACAATGTGAGTAGTCTGCTCGCACTGGGATGAGGGGCCATCAACATTCCGGAGCTCAGGGCTAACAGTCCAGGCTGGTGGGGCTCAGTGAGACCACCCAGAAGGAGACAGTCACCTCAAGGAGCTGCCCAGTGAATCTGCCAGTGAGCCAGCTGGTGGGATGGGCTGTTACAAACGCAAAAGAATGCAATGCTCCTAGCAATGGAAAATTCTATAATAGTTCTCACAGAAACTCAACTCCTTTTTTTGATTTTCTAGTTGGTTTAATGGTTGAATTATCTAACACATAATATTAATTGTTACTTTTAGATTAAATTAAGGCCCCAAGAGTACACAGTGGTATCTTTTTTGCCTTAAGAATCAAATATCAGCTTCTTTAAGACTATTTTCTATGCAAAAGTAAAGGGAAGTCTTCTATACCACTGCTTTGGGAAGGAAGCCCAGCGAGGGCATCCACTGTGTAGATATTTCCATGCCCTGGAAACGGGCCACCCATTAGGAGGCAAGGTGGGGCTGTGGGGAGGCCTTGAGCCTGGGGTCTGGGCCCAGGCCGGAGCCCAGTGCTGAGCTCTGTTAGGTTCCACAGCCTCAGAGCTGAGGCAGATGCTCTCAAAGGCCCCTGCCAGTCCTTTAGCCACGTGCATGTGGGCCTGATTCAACTGCAGAACACCTATAACGAAGCTGCAATGTGGCAGGCTTCTGCTGAGTTACAATCTCCCCTGGGCCCTGTTGATTTGGGGAAGACACGGTTGGTTCTCTGAAGGCCTTTTCATCCACAAATGCAATGAGGCTTCGAAGCATCAGAAGCATCTGAGAGACAAACAGCCTGGAATTGAGAATTCTTTTCTTCTAACCATGAGACTCTGATAGGGAAATCCTCCTGCCAGGATATACAGGTCCATCATGACCCAATTTAGGAAACTGGATAGAACAAAACTATCTTTAGGCATCTTGTTAGAAGCTTCTGACTACTCAAGCTCTAGCTCAGGTACGGCTTGAATCAAAAGTAGAAATTCTCAGCTATCCCTATACGTCTGTCTTCTTCATCTGTGGAAATGTGTAAGAAAATGGTGTACAACAGTGTTTTGTGCCCTTTAGAGTTCCTTCTACCTGGGGTCAGCAGAGGGACAGGGTGTCCTCTGAAGGTCTTCAACTACTACCTTCCTAGGACACTCATGGTCAAGCATGTTCTACATGTTTTTCCAAAGCCATAATTCCTTGTCATAGATAGACAGGAACACTACCTAGGCCTTTAGAAATCACTTCTGGAGAAAAGTGTTCTTTAAGGCCCAGTGTGGTAGCTCAAGCCTGTCATCCCAGCACTCTTGGAGGCTGAGGCGGAAGGACTGCTTGAGGCCAGGGGTTCGAGACCAACCTGAGCTAGAGCGAGACCCTGTCTCTACAAAAAATAGAAAAATTATCTGGGCATGGTGGCGCGCACCTGTAGTCCCAGCTATTTGGGAGGCTGAGGCAGGAGGATCCCTTGAGCTCAGGAGTTGGAGGCTGCAGTAAGCTATGATCGCAACACTGCACTCTAGCCTAGGCCACAAAGCGAGACTCTGTCTCAACAAAAAAAAGAAAAAGGAAAATGTTCTTTCGGACTAAAAGGGGGATGAAGAATATCAACGGGCTAAGCACCAACTCACTTTGTTCTAGAAAAGCTCTGCAAAGGGCTCCATGTCACCCAGTTACCTTGTCCGGTGGGATGGCATAGAGTTCTGGCACCAGGTGAATCCCGTTGTTGCCTCTGATTAATATTCCCTCTAGGGCCTCTCGGTACTCTTGGACCTGGAAAATAGCCCCATCACCCACCGTAAGAAAGAGGTCTAGTTGTGAATGCTTATCAGCAGCACATCACAGAAAAATTGCTCTGTTGGCAACAGATTAGAGGTTGGACACAGGACAAAGAAATGTATAAGTATCTCAGCTCCAGGAGTGCAGGAGGAACACCTGCTACCAGCAAATGTTAGGAGGCACTAAAAGCAATTGGTTGTTCCTCCCTTGAGTGTGTCTATGCTCAGCCCTGCCTTGCCATGCTTCCAGGGAAAGGGACAGAGCACCCCATCATGCAGTAGCTATTTCTTCCTTGGAATTCCTACAGCACTCATGTCCACACTGGGTATCACATGTCTTTCCTGTGCTGTCTTTAACTCATAATTTAAACATTTCACTCTTAACTTCTTATTTAAATTTTGTCTCACCAACCAGATTATAAATTTTTGGGTGGGGTGAGGAGCCAAATCTTAAACAATGTCTCCCATTTCTACCTATTGGTAATTTTCCACTTAAAGGGCACTCATTGCTATTCAGCCACAAAAAAGAATGAAACCCTGTTATTTGCAGCAATATGGACAGCAATATGTCCAGCAAGATGGACAGAACTGGAAGACGTTGTTAAGTGAAATAAGCCAGGCACAGAAAGACAAATATTGCATGTTCTCACTCATACGTGGGAGCTAAACAAGTTGATCTGATGGGAAGTAGAGAGTGGAATGGTGGTTACCAGAGGCTGGGAGGGTAGGGGGTAGGGGTAGGGGAGATGAAGAGAGGTTGGTTAATGGATACAAACATACAGTTAGACAGAAGGAATAAGTTCTAATGTTTGCTAGCAGAGTAGGGTGACTATAGTTAACAATAATATCATATATTTCAAAATAGCTAGAAGATCTGAAATGTTCCCAACACAATGATACATGTTCAAAGTGATGAATATCCTATTCTAACTTGATCATTACTCATTATATGAACATATCAAAATATCACATGTGCCCCATAAATAGGTCTAAATATTATGTACTAATAAAGAAAATTTTAAAGGCACTCATTCAAACATTCATTGCTCAAGAAATATTGGCTGTCACAAATCTGATGTGAGAAAAAGGAAATGTACATACTATGATTCATGGACACTGATTCCTGGGATGCACTGGCCAATATAATTAAAGCTGTTGAATCAAACATTTCCATTACATTAAAAAAAGTAGTAATAAAAAACAATATTAAAAGGGAAAAGAAGAAAGCAGGAAAACCCTTAACCAGCCACCCAGCTATTTAGCACATTTCTTCTTTGGAGAGCCCAGTCAAGTGCCTTCCAGATCTCATTTTCTTTTCGTTTTAAAGGTATGGATGGCAAAGCATGACCACAAGTGTATCTATCATGTTTTAAATGTCACTGGCAACAAGTGAGAGAGACAGCACTGGTATAGGGCAGTAGATTCTGAGAGGCTTAAAAACAAGATGCTAAGCACAGTTACTTTCCTCTCTTCAGTCTCCCCCGCCCCGCCATTGTTAAGCCTGTTCACAATTGAAATTCAAAGTCAATCCTTTTGAGATCTTTCAATTCTGGGATAAAAAGAAAACCCAGGATAATCAGTAAACCTTAAGACTATGAATCAACAATGGGGGAACATTGACATTTCAAGCTTACTGCCAGTTCTGAAGCCCCTGGGCATTCCTGAGCAGGGGAGCTTTGAAAAGCTAAAATGAATCTTTGATTGCTCATCAGCTCCTCCACCAAACATGTGATAGAACCAGCGGAAAAGATGGCAAAGCATCTGAGTGTCAGTCATTCACATAAGCTTCGCAAGAGCAGGGCAAGGGTGTGTCAGTTCTGCTCCACAAGGTATGCTCAGCCCAGGGTAGAAGCTAAAGCAAAGTAGAAAGTAGAAGTAGAAAACAAAGTAGAAGCTAAAGCAATTTGTCTTGAACAAATGAGTGTTACATTAACAAATATTTACTGAGCACTTGCTATCTACTAGGCACAGGAAATATATCTGTGAACTGGATAGAGATGCCTCTACCAGGTCCTTTGACATGTAAGTAGGAGATGAAATACAGTGTAACCCATGCTGTGATAGGTGCTGTGGGGCATAGGGGTACCTGACCTAGCTTTTAGGGTCACAGAGGCTTTCTGAAAGAAGAGACACTTCCAATGAACCAAGTGAAGGAGGGAGGGGCACTGGGGAAGAAAACAATGTTTTAGGCCTTTGAGATGAGAGCAGAGAGACCATGGCCTGTTCAAAGGACCAAAAGGAGTTTAGTGTGCTTGGATCACAGAACTCAAGAAAGGAAATAAGTAGTAAGCAATTAGGCTAAAGTGGTGAAAACACGGACCAGATGCTATGGAACCCCATAAAACACATGAAGCACTTGCACTTCATCCCAAAAGAAATCCGAAAGCCACTGCAGTAGCATAATCTAATTTGCCTTTTAATAAGATCACTCTGGCATGAGTGCGGAGAATGGAAATAGCAGGGAGCCAAGCTGGAGGTTGGGAGACCAATTAGGAGGCTGTTGCATTAAAAAAGATGTTATCTGAGAGCACATTAAACTAGAGCTAAAGACAGCAAAACCACTGGCTGATCTGGAAAGAACAACAGCAACAACAAAACCTGTGACAGACTGTTCTCTGGTGGTCCTCAGTGGCCCATGCCTCCTAGTACTTATGCCCTTGTCTAGGCCCCTCCCCCTTGAATATGGGATGTCACTTTAACCAATAGAATGTGGTGAAAGTAACACTTTGTTAGTTTCTAGCCTAAGTCTTAAAAAAGCTCAGAAGCTTTTGCTTTAGCAGAAGAGGGAGGTGGGAGGAAGACCCACATAAAAAAATCTAACAGCCCAGAGACTACAATACTGTGAGTAGCCCAAACTTGCCACATGGAAGAGAGCCATGGCCCCAGCCAATAGCACAGCTGAGCTCCCTGCATCAGCTGACAGCCAGCATCAACCAGTGAGTTGAGGCCATCTTGACAGGCGGGGATACTCACCACTATACTAACGAGGAACGAGCTAAGGCCATCTTGGAATTAGATCCTCCATCCCTATGGAACTGTCCCAGCTGACACCAGGTGAGGCAGAGACAACCTGTCCCTGCTGGGCCCTGCCCAAATTGCAGAATCAGGAGCAAATAAATAAAATAGCTATTGCTTTAATTCACTGAGTTTTGGGAAAGTTTGTTAAGTGGCAACAGATAACCAAGACGGTGACCTAAATTCTTGCATAATCCTACATTTTAATAATCATCAGTACACGAATAGGATTAAAATGCTTATTACCAACATAATGCCCAGCATTTTCTCACCTGAACAGCATCACCATTGAAGACTCCATCTATTATAAAATATGTCCAGAACACAGGCCACTCACATTCAATGTTTTCAAAGAGCTTGAGTTCAGCAGGGTCATAATGCAATCGGTTTGGGTCCTGGAATCAAACAAGTCAAACATTTAAAGGGTGATTTTACATTACGTACAGAATACCATTGTGCCTCCCTGGGTTTCCCTTGCTCGTCTGGCTTAATGCAGCATTGAGGTTGGTATGACTAGGATTTTGCTATAATGGGGAGATGCTATTTTTGGCAGTTTTCCATGGTAAAATTTCAGAAAGTAAATCAGAAATATATACATGACTCCTTGATAGTTTATTACACTATAGCTTCCTATATTTTTAACAAATAAACAGCAATTTGCCTATCACAGTGCTTAGTAGACGATCTGTTTTATTTATATCATCATATTAGTCAGTGTGGCAAAGAAAGCCAAGGATGAAGCCACGGTCCTTACAAAAAATGTGTGGGCCACAGAACTGTTTGTCCTTGTCTACAAGCTGGTTTTAAACTAACAGCTCACCGTCTTCCTGAGGGTCTTACTATTCTATTGCCTGACTCCAGGCTTGCTGACTCCAAAATTAATACTTCTCTTTCCAGTATTCCAACATATAATTATAATCAATAGAGGGAGAACAACACAGTGGCAACTTAGATATGAAGCAGTTAAGGAACCATAAGAAACAGTATTTAAATACAACCTCTCTTGGGGTTTTATAACCATCTCGAAGAAAGCGACAGCATCCATAACGCCCCTAATAAGATAAAGAAAGAAAGGATATTTGATGAGATCAGAGGAATTTCTTTGCCTTTCTATGTTAATTCATGTCAGCCCTTCACCTCTTTCCCATGAAAGCTGTTAGTAGTGAATTTTGTACCAAGTGCTCTTTGCTTATCAGTATAGTTATTTTTTCAGTAATAAGCAAAGTAAATTAAGGTTTGATCAGTACTTGGAAGGGAATGCCAAAACATTCCACTGGAGTAGCAGGGCTGCAAAAGTAATTACTAAGAGTTCAGTGAATGACCATTCTTCCATTCTGATTTAATGTATCACACGAAGACGCAAAGGGACCCTCACTATTTGGAGAAGCCACTGGGGCAGATACTTGGATTGGTTTATTCCTACTTGAAAGATTTGGGAAGCTAAAAGGACATTCCCCAGACTACTAGCAGTTAGTCAGATGTGCCCCTGAGAGGCTTAGCAGGGAGCTAGGAAGGGACTTCCTGTGCTTAGGACTGTTGCTGCTAGTTTTCCTGCTGCAGGCTCCGGTGTTCCTCTCCAGCTTCCTAGGTGCCAAGAAAGGAGGGCAGGGGCAGAACTCTCTTACTCTGACCCCCTAATCCTTGGATTGCAGCTTTGGGTGTCCATTCTCCAATTTCTTATGTGTGTGAGGGCTGCTGCAGCAGACGCTGCTTTAGCATGGGCGTGGAGCCAACTCTGGCCCTGGCGGCCAGCTCCACTCTGTTCTGGGGGTCCTCTTGGGCGACTCAGCCTAGAACCTGCTCTTCTCCTAAACGCTTCATTTCCTACACTAACTCCCATCCCACTTTGACTACCTGAAGCGGTTCCTTTTTCTCCACTGAGCCCTGACTGATACAGCTGCCTTCTTTTGGGAATATAATTGGAGACATAGGGACCCCAAGGACAAAAACATTTTCCACTAGATCTAAGTAGGACAATTAACATGCAGATTTCAGCTTAGGAAACTTATATTCTTTGATAATTCTACTGGTAACTGCTGTTGGCTGGAGTACTTAATAACATTCTCAGTTTAGTGCACTGTGTCATAGTTACTGCATTTCACTTCAGAACGGGGATTTGTTAAACTTACTGTAACTTTAGGATCACCACATCCCCTGAAATTGTGTGTGAAGTTTGAGGATGTTGTAACATATGCATTTTTTTCTGGCAGTGACTCTATAGCTTTTGAGAGATTCTTTTTTTTTTTTTTTTTTTTTGAGACAGAGTCTCCCTTTGTTGCCCAGGCTAGAGTGAGTGCCATGGCGTCAGCCTAGCTCACAGCAACCTCAATCTCCTGGGCTCAAGTGATCCTACTGCCTCAGCCTCCCGAGTAGCTGGGACTACAGGCATGTGCCACCATGCCCGGCTAATTTTTTCTATATGTGTTAGTTGGCCAATTAATTTCTTTCTATTTATAGTAGAGATGGGGTCTCGCTCTTGCTCAGGCTGGTGTTTTTGAACTCCTGACCTCGAGCAATCCACCCGTCTCGGCCTCCCAGAGTGCTAGGATTACAGGCATGAGCCACCGCGCCCGGCCTTGAGAGATTCTTAAAGGAGTCTGTCTGTGACCTCTAAAGGGTTAAGAAGCTCTACTTAGAATGATGGCAGTGGTATGAATTCAAAGGTGCCTGCTTGAGTGCAAGTTCTGCTACTTAGAAAGAGAACCAAGCTGCTTAATCACTGAGACTTTGTTTTCAGCTGTAAACTGAGCTTTGATACTTTATGAGTCCACTTAGCCAAAGCAAGCCAATAACCTCATGGAGAACTGAGGCCTGAGTGAGCTGCTTACATGAAAGTAGCACTTAACACAGGGCAGAAGGGCACCAGTGTGACCAATGCTTACCTGGAGCTTGGAAATAATTTCATTTTTGGTCACATTCACCAGGTTTACATCTTCCACTGCAAAGGCTGGGAAGGAAATAATGGAAAGAAGTCCAGCATCAATCTCCTTGGATGTCGATGCTCTTGGCAGCATGGAGAACAGAATAGACTGAATGAAAAACAAAGAAATGGTTTGGAAAAGCACTAAGAGTTAGATGGAGTATCTAAAGACTATGACCTTAAGCCCAAGGGAATTTTCAAATGCGGTGCTCAATTTTGAGTTTTGTCCTACCAGCATGGCCCCCGCTGGCCATCTTGCCCACCCAGCCAATGATTCCTGCTCTTTGGGGAGGAGCAGGAGCTGGAGACAGCATGGGGCTGCCTGGAGCCTGTGTTGGGAACTCCTTGTTGCCTGTCCTTCCAAAGCATGGAAGGACTTCTGTTGACTTTGTGAGACTTTTAGGACACGCAGGAACTATAGGGATACCTGTGTCAGCAGGCTAAGGCATCCTGGCTATGAAGACAGAGACCAGAAAAGAACACACATATGGCACCAGCATGGAGAAATGTCTGGCTTCTGTGGAATGTGACCAGTTGGATTGGGTGACTCAGAAACCACTTAAAGAAGGAGTCAAATCCAGAAGCTCTCATGAATGCTCAGGCTGAATGGTAACCGACAGAATAAGTTTAGTCTTAGAATCTTTCTAGGGTTAATTATAGGCACCATAACATGGCTTCAATTATCAGGTAATTGAAACTTGGAACGAAGTTGAAATTATAAGGAAAAGTTTGGAAAGGGTCTAACATGTACAGACATGAGGCTAGACCTTTGCAAACATAAGCTCATTAAATCTTCCATATGAGGAAGGACTTAGGGTATTATGTCCAATTCATACCTGTGGACTCTGACACTCTGAAACTCTCAGACACAGAGACTTGTGCCTAAGGGCATGCAGCTAGTAAGTGACAGAGCTAGGATTCTAACCCAAGCCCAGCTGGCTGCAAAGCTCATGCATTTCCACTAGACTATTCATCTACTAAGATGCACACCAGCTTGACTCTAGTACCCCAAGAAAGATCAGACTCCCCCTTAAGAACTACCTAATGGGGGGAAATGGAGTGAGCTGGAAGATGAGGTTGAGATGGAGGAATCTTTTGGCTTCAGAATAAAGTTTTATTTCCAAGAGCCAACTGACCCTGGGCCCTGTTCTTTAGTCACTCTTCCCTAGGCTTTCTCTGCCTGGAAACACTAACTCCCACCAGGAACTCTCCATTCACAAGTTTTTATGTATCTGACCCACTTTAGCCCTGGTATGGTACCTGGCACACAGTGGGCCCTCACTAAATAAGAGGTTGCTGATTGTCTAGCAATTGATGACTTTTTGTCTGCTTAATGGAGTCCCTTAATGTGTATTAAATCACTCCTTTCTCTGACCTGTTTTTCATGGAAGTTCTACTAATTTCTCATCTCTCTCATCTCTTCTCCACTACCCATCCCATCCATCCTCAACCTCTCCTCCCCCCATCAAGTGCACTAGTGCTTGCTAGTCATTCACTTTGGGGGAACCATGACATAAACCTGAGACAAAACCACCTATGTGCTCAAAAAACATAAAACAGAGTTTGCCTCCATCAAAACAAGGCTGTTATTTAATTGCTGACTCCATATACACAGCATTGTGGTGTCTTCCATTTGCATGGTACTTTCTGGCTTAAAAAGTGCTTGGACAAACTGTCTAAGTTGATTTGCTTTGATCCTTACCACCACCTTGTGTGGCAGCAGGAAAGAATCCTAGGATGCCCGTTTTATGGATGAAGAAAGAGAAGCTCAAAGAAGCCAAGTACTACCCAGCTAGAAAGGTGAGGAATCTGAACCGGGGCTCATGTCTTCCACTCCAAGACTCTCTCTCCTTCCCTAGTCTCAATGCAAGAAGCTAAGCTGTTACCTGGCAGTGCTCAACTTCATCAGGCAGGACATGGATCACTGACTTGCGTCCTCCTTGGGCACCAAAAAGATCTAGTTCATCAATTGCCTCAAGAGCTGCCTGCAAACACAGGTATGAATTATTTTTCTTTCTAATAAACATACAGCCCAATATCTGGCACTCCTTTTTTATTAGGCAATCTAGCATACACAATTTCCCTAAAGGCCATGAAGCACATCTTTAAAATCCAGCTAAAGAGCCCTATCCTTATTGTTCTGTCCTTATTTTCAGTGGATCGGAGCTTTCCTATATATTGCTGCTCATTGCAGAAACAAGAAAAAGAAAACAGAAAGACATTTCCCAAAATGAAGTTAGTATTCTACCAAAAAATGAAATAGTAACACGTTCATAGCATTATAAGTGTGTGTGTATGGCACTAAATTCATGATCAGTTTTCCTCTCACCCATTTTAGCAGTTAACTTTGAACATCAACATATCTGACATTTCAGAAAGTTAATTCTTTTAGTAATAAGTACATTTATCTTAACAGAGCATATTTATTGTTGCTTTAAAAATTCTAGCACTGGGGCCTTTATTCTGTCCAAAAAATACACTTCAGTCTTGAGAAGGAAGGAGGAAAGGAGGCCGGCTAAATGCCTATGGCAAGAGATGCCAAACCCGTGGCCTGCAGATTGAATCTGCCCCACGGGTGTGTTTAGTTGGGCTTGAAGAGTATTTCTGAAATGAGTCTGAATTGGAATACCATTAGGGAAATTTCCTAGAGTGCCCAATACTCACCCTCTGATATCTTGCTATCTGGCCAACTTCACTCATTATCACTTGCTTGACCTTATAGACTTTTGAACTTGTGAGCCCAACATCAAGAGTGGTCATATACTTCAGCCCTCTCTATGCCCCAGAAAAGAAGACTGGACACTATACATGCAGCTTCTTAAACAACAGCAAGAGCTTAGACCCATGGGTGATAACAATGGCTAACAAGAACAGAACACTCTTGAGTTTTTGCCACATACAGACTTCAGTGCAGGAAACCTACTTTCTTTACCCATAATTTCAGTTGGCAGAGGCACATGTGCCACTTGAACTTCACATACTTGCTGTTGACTTTTGAAAAATGTGCTAATCAGATTAAATCCAAACTCCTCACGAACAGAACCAAATCAAAGCAGCAAAAACACACAGAAGAATCTAGAACAAACAGGACGACTATCACCTTAGCCATTCCCACCGAGCTTGCGTTCAATTCTGGAATGCCCTGATTTGTTTTATCGCCACGCTCCCACATTCCATAGTCCTGGGGGAGAAAAAGATAGTAATCAGAAGTGGAGAAAGAGGTATATGAGAAGTGCTATGGGAAAATGTTTCCTTTATGTTACCGCAGGCATAATGAAACGTGATTATCTCTTCTCTAAGGCTTTACATACTCATGCTGTGTTCTTTCTCGATTTCAGTTCATGTGATCTTTGTGCAGAATTTAAGAAGAAAATACTCAAGTGGAACAAAAGTGCATGCAAAAAATGCTCTCAAATTTCTTTTTCTAAAAGGTATTAATTTGTAAGAAACTCTTGATTTATGGAGAACAAAATATTTTACTTATCTTAAAATCAAATAAAATGCTGCCCCTCTATTTAGTCAGTGCCTTTGACCTTATATTAAATTGTTAGATGGAATAAAGAAATGTTAACACATGGCTCATATCTACTTGAAGCCAACAAAGCCATCTAAAATAATTTAATACCTATTTTTAGCATTACCTCATGGGGAAAAATATGCTTAGCAAGTAACTGGAGCCAAAGTCAAAATTGAGGCACAGAACACTGAACTTATACGGTATTTGAAAACTGATTAATATGAACTGGCTCAGAACGCTGTCATGCAGAGGACTTGATATATGTGTACCTAACTTTTATAATTTGTATTTTCACTCCAACACCCAAGTATTAGATGCTAGTTTGAAATAATGCTACATGTACTAGTGAAAGCTTACAACCTAACAAAAACAGTACCAACGTTTATCTCCAAAGATGAACATATTCAAGATGTGAAAATTGAGACTTAGACATCCTAAAGCAACTTTAGATTCTTTCCTGCCCAGTGAGCCTTGCAGCTGAGCCTAGGATTCCTTCCTTCCATAGTCCCCATGTCTGGGCCTTCCTGCAATCCAGCCCATCTTACTCCAACCCCAGTGCCAAGTGACTCATTCTCAAAAACTGCTTTGATCACTTCACTTCCTGCTTCAGAGTCTAAAACGACAAAAGGTTTATTCCCCAGTGGGTCACATTCACATCTCTCTCGCCAGATGGCCATACCCTCTGTGATCTAGCCTCCCCTCTGTGCGCCCACAAGCTGCCTTTATTTTCTACTCTTCTCCAATGTCAACTTCCACTTAAGTCTACTTCTGTACTCTGCACCCCTTTTCCCCAGGTGTCCCCCAGGCACAAACTCAGAACTGTTCCTGCCTCTGGGACTGCTCAACCTATTCCCCACCCCAAATGCCCTTCTGCTTATCTACACCCTGCCAAGCCTTCAAGAGACAACTAAAGGCCCACTCTTTTCACAAAGACTTCTCAAGTTTCTTTAGACCAGGGTTTGTCAACTCCGGCACTAAGTGACATTTCAAGCCAGATAATTCTGTGTCGCAGGTGGCTGTCCTGTACCCTGTAGCGTGGTTAGCAGCATCCCTGGCCTTGGCCCACTAGATGCCAGTAGCACCTACCCCAGATGTGACAACCAAAAATGTCTCCAGATGGTGCCAAATGTCAAGGGCAAGATTGCCCCTGGTTGAGAATCACTGCTTTAGACCTGGGGTCAGTGAAACATAGCCCTTGGACCAAATCTAGCTTGCCACCTATTTTTGTAAAGTCTATATGGCATACAGCCATGCTCATTTGTTTACATGTTGTCTACGGCTGCTTCTATGTTACCAAGGCAAAGCTGAGGAGCTGCAACAGAGTCCAAAGGGCCCAAAAAGCTGAAAATATTTCTCTCTGGCCCTTTATAGAAAAAGTTAGCTGACCTTCCTTCAGACCATAGTGGCTTTTGTTTTTTAATTGTTTTATAACTAACCTCTACCCTTTCCTTACTGCCTCAAAAAGCGAGCTTTGCATACTTTAGTTTAGTTGTTGTGCAGCAACGTACCGGCCTTTGCCTTCCAAACCAGACAGAAGTCCGGAGGGAGTGGGGTTTATACACATTTATACACACACAGATCTGGCCCAGGTCTGGGATCTGCCTGGCTCGGGCCCCTCCACCTGTGGGCTGGTAGGGGTGATCCTCCCCGCACCCCAGCTCCCATCAAGGAGCCAATGCTGCTATTTTATCAGCCCCAACTCAGGGGAGCCCATACGCATCCCACAGGACATTTTAGGGTCTTATTTAAAACAAACACAGTGGATTCAGATAGAGCATGCAGTATATTCCAAAAACATAAAACCCTCAACTGTATCCCAGGGCAAAACTGTGCACTTTGCATGTAGAGGTGACACAATCTTATGGCTCTAGTCTTGTTAACCTTCTGGTCAGCCCCAAAGAGCCTGGCCCTCAAGGAACTGTGTGATTTTTATTCTTTTCAATGACTGGCATGCCTGTGAAGGCTACTAGGGTTGATACTTACAGCAACTTTATACGCAGCTTCTATGTAAAAGACAAGATTCTGTATGAAGGCCACCTCATCGAGGGTGAAGATAATATGCAAGCCTAGTAAAGAAAAACAATGAGGTTATTAATCATGTTGTGAAGAGAGAGCTGCCAATTATAAATTCTAAATATCACATAGGAAATAGGCACTTTTACCCTTATTTTCATTTTTCTTTATAGGGCATCAAAAATTAAGTTTGAAGTCAGTCATAACAGTTAATGTCTAATCTCAGAAAAAGGAAGGAAGGAGGTAGGAAGGAGGGAAGGAGGGGTGGGTGGATGGGCTGCACTTTTCTGTGTGCCTATGAGTAGAAAGGGTTGAAAGAGAAGGTATGGGGCCTCTGGTACATGTTGTATTGGTGTAGAGAAAGTTCCAACAAAGCAAGGATTTTAGCCCAAAAGAACCAGAGACACTGTTCCTATCTTCGAGTGAGCCCAAGGGAAGAGTGAGTACTTTTCACCAGAGGCATATAGGGAAACTAGAGCTCCCAACTTCAGGAGCTGACCCTCCACCCCCTGGAAAGCCCAGCTCCCAGGACTTGCCCAGGTGGTTGCATCAACTCACTGAGGCAGGCAAGTCCAAGAAAGCTAATTTTTTGCTTGGGCTCTTGAAATTATAATCAGTTATGGCAAATATATGTATTTTAAAAATATGAATTATTGACACTGGTATGAATATATGACATGCACTCTTACATCGATGAGAGAAGTTTTAGTAAGCTAGATTAGAAGTTTAACTAAAACAAAGTTTAACTGGACACTGAAAACAATTTGGCAGTATGTATGAGTAACCTTTGAATGACATCTAACTACATCAGAAGGAGGTAAATACAAATGGGGTCAAAGTTGGTATTGCAACGCTAGTTATAACAGCAAAAAAAAAAAAAGAATAAAGGAATAATTAAATTAATTATGATATATCTAATGATAAAGTCACAAAAAGTGTTTTTGAAGAACTTGTAAGATCATTGGGAAAATGCTTAAGTTATAATGCAATATCATAAAAAGGCTATGTTTATGTGTACATGAGTCCTTAAATATGTAAAAAAAATATATAGAAAAATAGACTTGGAGGGGACACATCCAAATGAAAATTGGCAGTGGAATTTTTTCCTTGTATTTTGGTATGTTTTCAAAAATACCTACAGTGATTTCATATTAACTTTCATAACCCTGAAGTCTTTTTATAAATGTGTAATTTATTCACTAAGCCATAATGATATTACTTACTGATTTCTGGGATTTTTAGAGTTTCATGCTTGCAGTCTGAAATAAATGGGTGGCCTCAGGCAGGTCAGTTGATTGTACTGGTGGGTGATGAGGACTCTGAGACACAGTTGCTAAGTGCCCTAACCCAGGGGAGCATCCATAGCAGATGCCATCATGGGAGAGAATGACCGCTTGGTGTGCACAGATGGCCACAGCCTGGAGCTCAGGAGACCTGGCGTCCAGGCTGCCATAGAAGCCAGCAGCTCTGGCTTCAACAGGAATGAGGCAGGCCATCTGTGGGTTGTGGGCTTACTCACAGCACAGGCACTGCAGGCTGGTCGGCCTGCTCTGGGCATGCTGCTGAGCGGTGGAAATGATGTTGTTTGAATGTACTTTGGATAAACAAGGGTGTATCTAGAAGAGGGTGACTAGGGTAGTGAGAGGGAGAGCTGAAGGGCTGCTAATCCCTGAGGAGAAACATCTAAGAGCAGATGTGAGACTGCCTGCAGATAGCTGAATTGTCAAAGTTGGACCTGACCTAGGTTGCTCCAGGAACTAGGTGAGAGTGACAGTAGGAAGCTGTGGACTTAACAGAAAGAAGCTAACAGCCAGCTCAACAGCCCTTGTCCTACAAGGGCCCAGGTGGAGGCTTACTGTCCTGTCTGTAGGTCACAGACAGGGAGGGTAGCTATACTCCTTGTCCTATCAAAGAGGCAATGTGTATAATATCATAGAGAAGCAAGCCTTTCCTTTGCATAAACTGCTCACTTAAAATACTGATTGCTATGGCTTGAATGTGTTCCCTCCAAAATTCAGGTGTTGCCAATATGATGGTATTAAGAGGTGGAGCCTTAAGAAGATATTAGGCCATGACAGCTCCTCCCCTCATGAGTAGGATTAAGGCCCTTATATGAGAGGCTTCACAGAGCATTTGGCTCTCTTGCCTTTCTGTCTTCTGCCATGTGAGGACACAATGTTCCTCCCCTCTGGAGGATGCGACACTCACCAGACAACCGAACCTGTTCACACATTTATCTTGGATGTCCCAGCCTCCAGAACTATGAGAAAATACATTTCTGTTTTTTATAAATTGCCCAGTCTCAGGTATTTTCTTATAGCAGCACAAATGGACTAAGACAATGGTTGGTGCCCGCCCTCCTCCCCACCCCTTTTCTGGATTATCACTCCCTCTACAATGGGCTCAAGCAGCCCTGGCTCACCGGAGGCAGTCATCTGGGCCAGGAAGAGAAGGAAGAGAGAGGTGGCATCCACCTGGAGGTGGCCCCACTGGTCGTCGCCCACCACGGTGCTGCAGGTGGCGCTGTTGTACTTGGCATGCAGGCTGTCCTTGGTACTCTGAGTGTACTTGAACTTCTCCACTTTGTCCACCTGAGGGGGAAGGCGAGCCAGCTTCACATAGTTATGGGGGTTCATGGGTGCCAGAGGTCACACCCAGGGCCAATCACCTGGATCTAGACGTCTTATGTGCTACTTCGGGAGCCAGAGGGACCGAAGACAGCTGCTACTGAGCACCACACAGGGGGGTTTGCTGGGGATTCTTCTGGCCCATCCCTGGAAATGTCCCAGCCTGGGATTTTAACAAGCTCTGCAGGGGTGAGCGTTCATGCCAAAGGGTGTCCTTGTCTGCATATCCCCAGCTGTGACACATGGTAGGTACTCAAGGAGAAATATAAGGAAGAGGGAGAAAGAAGAGGGAGGAGGGAGGCAAAAGGCCTGTTTAAATTTCAACTTTTCATTTTTAATGTTGAAAGGAAAAGAGCAACTATGTCTTTGAAGGTGCTGACTGAAGGTGGGGAGTGTGTTGTATTTGTCTTGGATTTGTGCAGATCCTAGTATAATGTTCTGTATACAGTACGTGCTCAATGAATTGTATTCTTTCCCCCTCACTGAAAATACCAGTAAATGGTAATGTCAAGTTTTAAAAACTCAAGCATTTCATCTCAAATGAAAATATACCCTTTGATAAATTTGACAGAATAAACAATAGTATGTGGCTTTCTAAAAAAAAAAAAAAATGCTTTCATCCCCACTTAAAAAAAAGGCACGTTCTCCTTTTACACATGTAACTCTTCAAAAGAGATTCTCAGAAAGTGTCCTTTCACACTGTGGATCTATACTATAATACAATTCTTGAAGATAATTTTTTAAAAAGTAAAGAGCAAAATATTTTCAATTTCTCCTCCTCTTGAGAAGAAAAGTTAAAAATGCGTTAAGCATGTTAAATTGTCACAATTGAAATGACAGGAAATGCCCACTCAGATGCTCTGCAAACCCACACTTGTGCTCTGCCTACCTGTCTCATCATACACTGCAGAAGACCTCGCATCAGCTTCACCACGTTCTGTGGAAAGAGAGTGGAATCAGAAACAAGGCAGGTCCCAAGCACACACGAGCGTTCCGGCTGTGCATAATTACCTCCGCTTCTCTGCTCCACAACAAAGGAAGAAAAGTCTTGACAAAGTGATATCTCAAATAAAGGGGCTGGATCCGATGGCATCTCCCAGCTCTGGAATTCAGTGGTTCCTTGCTGACATTTTAGCAACACAATTTTTATAAGCCTACTACTCTAGCGCTTTACATCACTTTTCTTGGTAATTTATTTTTGTTACACGAAGGATGAATTAAGTCTGCCACGCCTGCCCAAAAGTAATGATGTTTTGCCAAAACAGACATTTGTGACAACATTACTGGATGATTGAGTAAAGTTCTTACAAAACACAAGTGGCCGCCAAGGTTTCTTAATAATGTGATATATTGCAGCCAATTACTATTATCATCATTATGAATAACAACAATGCTACACGAATCAATTAGACACTATGTCCAGGCATTGTACAAAACACTTGACCTGGATTATCTCTAATTCTTGCACCAGCCTTATGAAGGGGGTTGCATTATTACCCCACTTTCTAGAAGAGGAACCTGAGGCTGAGCAAGATGAAGTAACACTGCTAAAGTCTCCCAGTTGGCAAGGGGCGCAGCAAGGACAGAGCCAGGCAGTCAGATGCCAGAGTTCGAGCTCTTAACCAATACGTTATGTTGCCTGCCACTTCCTCCACGAGTCAGGCCCATTTAAAGACTGGTCTTACACTCGGTCCTGTTAAAAACACTATAAAACTATTAATACTTCACAAGTGGCTAGAGAATGGGATTTTGTAGGTCAAAGTAGTCTGGCTGAAAAAGTTCCCACCCAGAGGCACAAACATCTCTCTCACAGAATGTACGTGGTTTGCAGGGGATGACAAAGTGAAGGGCCCTGAAAATTTATCACCAGTGAAAAGTCTGGAAGGGATGGTCCTAAATCTTAAGATTCTAGGACATAATCTCACTTTATGTCATAAACTCTGCTGGGGCAGAAAATGTTCCCTCATAATTATAAGGCAAAGTTAACGTTGTTATAATTAACATTTCCTACACTGTACAGCAAAAACATTTGTCAATTAACTGCCCCTCAAATAAAGTTATTTTCTATTAGGAAGTAATACAGTGGTTCCCAAGTGGGGGTGATACTACCATTCACCAGGGATGGAGGCATTTTATTGTCACAATGATGCAGGTGGGGGCTGCGGGCTTTTAGTGAGTAGGGGTCAGGGACCCTAAATGTCCTACAGTGCATGGGGCAGTCTCACACAACGAAGGACTGAAATGCTCAAGCCCGAAATGCAATAGCGTCCTTGTTGAGGATCACTGGAAGGTCCCCATGTTATTTTCCATTAATCAAGTTATTAACCACACACACTGTATAGTAAAAGGCATTAGGAAACAATGTGGCCTGTTCATGTCTCACTATGGTTAGTCAAGGGGTGGCAAAGCTAGTCAACTTAACCCAAACCAGGTCCAGGTAGGAGCGTGTGTGTGTGTGGGGGGGGGGGGGGGGGAGTATGGTGTGTGAATGGGCACTGCTTTACTTTGATTTTGTCTCAAAGAAGATGGGAGATTTGTAGGACACTGATGTCAAATTATACTATTACATGAATGATTCACTTACATAACAGTCATCCAACTTCTTGGAAGAGCATTCGATGCTTGCTGTATGCAATTTTTAAAACCATACCTACTTGCCTTCCCCGCCAAGTCTGGGTGATTTCTTCATCTCGCACTCAGCATGTCTTGTCACATCCAAACCCTACCTCTACCGCCAAGCTTCTTTCTTAGCCTCATCATGGCCGACAAGCTTCCCTTGCACTGCCTGGCACTCAGGCCCACTTGGGTTGCCACAGACAAGCACCGACTGGGCTCTAAGAACCCTTCCTGGGCTCAACAACCCACTGAGTGAGAGCCATTAAGGAATGTCTGAATCACAGATAGATCCCAAGGTGTCCCACTTCAAGAGAATTATACTTTTATATTTCAATGTTCCCTACTTCAATACTATCACTCAAAACACTCAGAAAACACCTCCTGTGCTCAGGGGCAGATTATTCTCTTACAAACTCAATGATGACAAATCTTTGCTTTGGTACGTGTCTTGGTTTTTGATTGTGGAAAACAATAAAAGGACTTCATTGTGCTGTATGGTGAGTAACATGGGCATGAAAACTGAACAGCACCAGTTTGGCTCAAAATTTAAGAGTGACCATAAATTAATAAGACTTCTTTCCTGGAATGGCTCAAACTAGAAAGGTATTTTTAAGGCAAGTTTCAAAAATATTTTAAGCAGTGGCAATGATGTTTGGATAAGTATTTTGTCAATGTGACTACTCTGAAGAGTACACACTTTGGAATGTGTAGCTCTGGTGAGTTTACTTTTAAAAACCAACCATATTAGTTTATAATGATGCCTTGTATATAAATATGTATAAAATGGACAGAGCACATGTGAGAGAAATATAGTTATTAATAGACAAATCGACACTTTGAGGTTAGAAATTTGGATGCTTTCATTTCTTATTTGGTGTGATTTTTAATGTTTTATGGAGAGAAAAATTTAAAACAGAAAGACAAATGTGAAGTTGAGACCATCTAAGTGCCTCCCCAAAATACTCTACAGCAGAAATGGAAGAAGAGGTCTGCACCCTGACTGTTCTGCACACATGGTTACTTCCTCGTGGGTTCTTCAGTTCAAGGAAAAGGGGCCAAGCAGCTGAGACACAGCTGTCAGTCACCATTACCTGCTCTAGCTCGTAGGCCTTGGCCTTGTCTTCGTCGCGATCGGCATTCTTACGGTAGGCCATGCCAAGGCCCCACACAGCCAGGATGCTGTAGATGTTGTCCCGCACCCAGGCATCCTTCTGCTCGTGGCTGGCTGACAGCAGCCCCGTGACAGGATTCTAATAGAGAAGAGACACAAAATGGCTTAGCACTACATTTCATGCAGTTCCAAGGCACAGATGCTCGCCCTAAAGGGTCAAACAAGGACATGGGACAAGGAAAGGACAGACCAGCATTCCAGTTGTCGTACTACCAGGAACTCAGGCGAGAAGTCACATCACTTCTCTGTGCCTCAGTTTCCTCACCTGTATAACAAGGACATGGGACTAAAACATCTCTAAGGAACCTTCTAATCCATGTTCTTCTTTCACATTCAGACCATACCATACTGTTGTAAATGACAAAGCAGAAGAAACATCAAACAGAAAAAGTCTGCAAGGCTTTCGCGCATACGTGCCTTGCTGGCTTTAGGTCTTCTTCAGCCTTTATGTGTCCACATCAGTTGGTAAAGCATTGAACCTGGGAGCAAGAAACCCGAACGCAGGGCCACGCTCCACTCTCTAGATCTGTGTGCCCAGGGAAGCCACTTTCCTGATCTAGGTAATCCAGATACTTCATGTGTCTGAACAGAGGGCACCCAGCAAGAGCACAACTGGGTGTACTATTTAGCTATGATATCATTGGTATTTAAAAGGCCCCTGAGTCACTAAAAAGCCAGACCTCCCCATAAAAAAACTATACACAAATATTCATAGCAGCATTATTCATGAAAGCTAAAAAGCAGAAACAAGCCAAATATCTATCAACTGGTGAATGGATAAACAAAATGTGGTCTATACAAAAAATGAAACATTATTTGGCAGAAAAGGAAGTACTGACACATGCTGCAACATGGATGAACCTTGAAAACATTATGCTAAGTTTAAGAAGCCAATCACAAAAGGCCACATATTATATGATTCTATTTGTATGAAATGGCCAGAATGGGCAAATCTATGGAGATAGAAAGTAGGTTAGTGGTTGCCTGGGCTGGGACTGGAGGAGGAGTGGGGGGAATGAGTGGCTATTAATAGGCTTTTTTGTCTTTTTGGGGGTGATGAAAATGGTCTAAAACTGATCATGGTGATGAATGCACAACTGTGAATATATTAAAAACCATTAAATTGTACACATTAAGTTGGTGAATTATATGATAAGTAGATTATACCTCAAAAAAAGCTATTAATTTTTTTTTTTTTTTGAGACAGAGTCTCGCGTGTTGACCAGACTAGAGTGAGTGCCGTGGCGTCAGCCTAGCTCACAGCAACCTCAAACTCCTGGGCTCAAGCAATCCTTCTGCCTCAGCCTCCCGAGTAGCTGGGACTACAGGCATGTGCCACCATGCCCGGCTAATTTTTTTTATATATATATTAGTTGGCCAATTAATTTCTTTCTATTTATAGTATAGTAGAGACGGGGTCTTGCTCTTGCTCAGGCTGGTTTCGAACTCCTGACCTCGAGCAATCCGCCCGCCTCAGCCTCCCAGAGTGCTAGGATTACAGGCGTGAGCCACCGCGCCCGGCTAATTTTTTAAAAGCCAGTCCTAATAAACTCTGTGCCTAGAAATAAAATGGATAAGATAGGAAAAGAATCACATACAGATGAAGCCTCTGTTGACTTTTCCTGCAAATATACAAAGAAATACATATCTAATAAAATGCATCAGAACAATCAGAAACTTGCCAGCTTAAAAAAATACATTACTCAGACTGGATGACAGAGTGAGACCTTGTTTCTAAAAACCAAAACAAAACAAAAAAATTACTCAAAAGAGTACCATATTATTTATGAGCAGGCTCATGAAAAAACTCCACTGGGTACTATCAGTGATAATGCCAAGGTTATTAATTAAAAAATATTGACATCATTTCACATGTTTCCACCTAAAGAATTAAATATTTGACTTTCTCATTTAATCTATGCCCTCTACAAAAACATCTAAAACTCAACTGATATTAGCCTCAGGGACAACAGCATTCAGCGTATTGATATAGTTCTACAGCCAACCACTGCAAATCAATGAAATTAAAGTCAACCAGAATTGAAGTCTAGGAATGGCTGAGTGAAAGTACAAATCTTACTTCAATAGTGGACTATTGATGTTTTTTTCAAAAATCACTCTTCACCAACAATGTACAACATAAGCATCGTTATCTGTTCCAAGGTCTATGAGGTAAACCTGGGACAGGAAATCATCAGGAGATCCAGAATAAGCCTCAACCTCTTCCTGGTATCCCCACCAACCATGAGTCCACTGAGATAAACTTCTGATGACACAGAAGTGACTGCTTACACATAGCACTAAATGTGGTTTGGATTATGAAATATCACTGTCCTGTTAACTGAAAGTCATCTCTTTTATTCTTTAGTTTGGGCTTAACTGTTGGAGTGGATAGTTTATGCCCACCCATAGCTAGACTGTCTGTCCCCTTCATTCAGTGACAGAGAAGCAGTCTGAGTGTTTCAGGGGATCCTCACATTCAAAACTGTGCATACACAAGCCATGTAAAATTAGGGTGTTACTTCACTTGGCAAAAGGAATATTTACTTTATGACTTACTTCTCTAAGTCTATAAAAAATAATGCATTATGTTGGAAGATGTGGGTGGTTCCATTTTGACATGATTCATAAAAACTGAAATGACCACAGACTAGCACATACTCTGCTACCCCTGGTCTGCTGTCCTCTCTAATGAGGATGACCCAGTGGTGTCCTTGAGTTACTCCCCTACTTGGAGATGGATTGTGCTGTACCATCTGCACTCTCACTCGCTGATTCTTGTGAACCAACCAAACAGGCCCATAGGCTTAGAGCTCCAGGGTCTGCCTTAGTATTAGGTATGTAAATAGGGGCGGGGGAACGCAGGCTCGAGGGAGGCGGACAAAAAGCTGCCTTGTGTGATGCCATTTTGCAAGCTAAATGCAGGTAAATGCAAACCACAGGGGGAAGGTTGGGGAAATTTGTCCAGGCTAAGCCTATGGTTTTAGATGTGATCATTTTAACCATATGCTGCTTTTAAATCTTTTAAAAATATTTAGTTATATCTATACACACACCTAACGTTGTAGAAATGTACAACCATAATCATTCACATATCCCTTTTTCAGTTGTCTTTTTTTTGAGACAGAGTCTCACTTTGTTGCCCGGGCTAGAGTGCCGTGGCGTCAGCTTAGTTCACAGCAACCTCAAACTCCTGGGCTCAAGCGATTCTTCTGCCTCAGCCTCCCGAGTAGCTGGGACTACAGACATGCGCCACCATGCCTGGCTAATTTTTCCAATATATATTAGTTGGCCAATTAATTTCTTTCTATTTATAGTAGAGACAGGGTCTTGCCTCTTGCTCAGGCTGGTTTTGAACTCCTGACCTTGAGCGATCCTCCCACCTCAGCCTCCCAGAGTGCTGGGAATACAGGTGTGAGCCACGGCACCCCACCTTTTCTCAATTGTCTTTTTTTCTTCTCTCTTCTGCTTGGCTCCCTCCTCTCACATGAGCAATCCCATAAACACAGTCCATGTAACAACCTTGTATATATTGTTCCATGTTTTTTCTCTGTGCTACTAAAATCAGATTTTATATATGTATATATATGCTTATGTGTAAATTCCTGTTCATGTACAGGTTTTTTTTTTGGGGGGGAGGGGTCATTGTTTTTATTAATGGGATTGGAAGATCATATGATATACACTGCTGCACCTTGCATCTCATTCAACAGAACCTTATGAGATCATGCTAAGTCATCTGTATAACTCAAACTCATGAGTATTAGAGGCTGCATAATATTCCGTGGAGGGTGCATATAACGATACACCCAGTCATTTATCCTCTCGATGGGTATTAATTTGTTATCTACGTTTTTGTTTTTATTTGCCACTACAAAAATACTGCAATAAGTATCTTTATAACATATGTTCTTGTCAACAGTGCTTTTATTTCTATGGAAAAGAATCCCAAAAATTAAATTGCTAGGCTGACAGGTTATATGTATTTGCACTTTTAATTTTAATAAGTATTCCCCATCTCTGCCAGCAAGTTATCAATGTTTTCAATTTTTTTGTCAGTCTAATGAGTGCAAAGTGATATCTCATCACTAGTTTTACTTATAAATGTTTTATTTCCCTCACAGTGAATTGAAGCATCTAGTCATTCTTTTTTGGGGTGGGGCACTGGATTTGTTCTATGAGCTAATTTTTAGTTTCTTTTTTACCAGGTACTATTTCACCATTTCTGCCTATACAGAAAGAGAACTTTCCATATACCATGTTTAAGAGCACAGGATCTGGAATCAGACTGCCCATGTTCAAAGCTTTACCACAATCCAGCTGTGTGACCTTGAGCAAATAACTTCAGCATCTCTACCTGTAAAATGGGATTATGAAAGTGCCTACACCCCATAGGGTTATTTGTAAAGATTAAATGAATTAATTCATATCAAGTTTTGGACTGTGTCTGGCATACGTAAGTACTCAATAACTGCTATGTTTAATAGTATTGACTTATTTGAATAGCTTTCATTCACATTATTTCTGTTTCATATAATGATAATAATTTCAGGATATCAGATGAAAATACATAGCTAGTAGAAGAATCTGCAAGTGAGCTTGATAGAACCATCATTTTTGTTAGGAAAAAAGTCTGGGGTGCCCTCTTTTATCTTTACTATAAATATTGCTAATGGAGAGATTTTATCCCATTGATATTTTTGAAACAAACTCCCTTGGCAACTCTGCACCCTTTCTGCACCCCTCAGGTCTTGCCTTTCCCCTTCAAGTTTAGCTCTGAATTTTGTTCATTCATATAAATCTTTTCTTTCTGTTTTACTTTACTAAGCTCTCTGTGCACTGTCTGAAAAAATAATGACTAAATTAATATCGGTGGTAAATTCTATAATGATGTCCACTCTCCCACTCAATAGCTATTTCCTGAGGTGACCAGATGTGGGGTCATGAAGGATAGGGCCATCCATACTTTGCAGTAGGTAACACAAGACAGTCTTAGTGGAGATAGCAGGAACCTGAATTGATACTAAGCACCTGTGCTGCAGGCAAACCTGACAGTGATATCATTCAACTCTACAAGGAAGGCCCAAGGCAGACGAGCCTAATACAAATTGTGCTTCATCAAGAGCAAGGGGCCAACAGCTTGGCAGATTGTCTTTTACCTCTAGCCATTTGTTTGCCCCTCCTTCCTTCTCTACCTCTTCTCAGTTGCTAATCTAGGGAAAGCGACCTTGTTGGCTCTTGTTGATGAGAAAAAAGGGCAGGCCCCTAAGGTCTAGAAAGGATTGGGCCCAGGGCTTGACCCCTATGCTCTGGTAACAAACATCACTGAAATCTCAGTGGCTTATTACAACAAACATTTATTTCTCATCCATGCCTCATGTCCATCCCAGGTCAACTGTGGTTCTCCTCTGTGTTATCGTCCCTCTAGGAACCAGACTATGGAGCAACTTGTACATAAAACACTGCCCATCTTGTGCAGAGAAAAAGACACAGTAAACCATGAAAGTCAGTTCACCATGAAGATATAACAACCCAAAATGTGCATGAACCTAACAAGAGGTAAAGGAATAGACACACAGATGGACAGCACAAAGAGTACAGAAATAGGTCCATGTGAACATGACAAACCAATTTTTTGACAAAGTTCTAAAGACAATCCAAGGGAGAAAGAACAGCCTTTTAAACAAATAGTGTTGGGACAACTGGACACACATATGCAGGAAAATGAACCTTAGTATAAATCCCACACCTTAGGCCAGTTTGGAGAATATTGCCATCTAAACAATAATGAGTCCTCTGGTCCATGAACATGGGATGTCTTTCTGGCACAATCTTAAGCATTGTTCCCATGCTATAAGCTTCCTAAGGGCAAAGTCTGTCTTTTAGTCTGTCTTTTTTGTTTACCGCTCAAATCAAGGTCCTGGCCTAGTTAGGTACGGAATAAATAAATGAAGAAATGTGTAATAAAGGTTATATTTTTACTGATTTATAGTCTGAAATATATTTTCAAAGATACTTAAAAGTACAGATATTATCTATATATTTGTATCATGCATAGCAAATACAAGTAATTTGCCATTTAAGAATGCTCATTTTATTACGCACATTCTTCTGCTCAGTCTTTCTTTAGAAAACTCCGAAGAAGCAAATCAGACATGCACGGCATGAACCTTGGGAATGGTTCAAGGAGGCAAAGCTTCATTTTTATTTTAAAAGTAGAAAAGTGGACAAAACAAGGGAGATGCTTCAAGCATGGGAAATGGTTTATTGCTAAACTCAGAGAGGGTGAAATAGAGAATAGTAACCTCACAGGACAGAGGTGAAGTTTAAGGAGGCAGAAGTTAGGGTAGTGAATTTCAGTGGGGGTGGGAGTACAGTGGTAGAGAGTGACCAGAGAAGACAGGGTATATAACTACCTAGGGTGGTGTGTGTGTGTGTAATTTAAAAACATATATTGAACATTATAATTTGCTATTTGTAAAATGAAGACAAAAAACGTAAGCCTTCACCACACAAACTTGAGGAAACAATACTTACACAATCTTCCTGGCTGGTGGCAATATGAAGATGATTCCCAAAGCAAGCTGGGGGCTAGGGTGGATTTTAACAACAGAAGAGAGCAGAGATGTTGAAATGATGACATACACTGCTCCTTAGTGGAGTTGTGCATGAGAGGGGAGGCATGGGTGAGGGCTGCCCAGTGGATGCTGAGCCAATACTTAAATGGAGACAAATAGATGGAATTCAACAAGGATTCATTTATTCATAAATGTTTGCTGAATTAATTTTATTAGCCATCTCCCACATTGAGTTAGTTGACTCACCTCCCTTTACACATACGCCCCCACCCCTGGGACCCCAACAAATCTTTAAACAGAGCCTTTTCTCTCTTTGCTAAATCATCCTCCACCCCAGCAGCCACCCTGTGACCCAGCCACAGCTTGCCCAACAATTAGGTACAAGAAGATTCAACTATACCACACTGACTAAAAGTTTCAACAGCAACCTACCAACAGCGTGTGAGTACCATGCACCAATAAGCCATGCTGTGTTAATAGAAGTAGAGTTTTCAGAACATGGGAAATAAGAGCCTCACTGAACTGCCAGCCTGACAGAGCACATCTGGTATATTTTGTCACTGCCAATCACCATGTTTTAAAAGGGACATTCACTACCTAGCACATACCCAGAGGAGGGTGATCAGGGCAATGAAAAAGCTAAAAGCCATGAATCATGGGAACAATGCAGGTGTTTACAGGAGGCTTAAGGGAGAGCAAGTCAGCTGTTGTCCTCTCAAAGAGGGATTTGATTTTTTCCGTTACTAAACTGTTCCTATTTCCACTAAGTATAAGAATTTCCTAACATTTAGAACCGATCAAACAGAATGGACACGATTGTAGCTAATGCGGGCTTAGTCTCTAGTATTACGTGGGCAGAAGGATCCTGAGATCCATCCCACCCAGCAGGTACAGTGGACAATGTAATGGCAGGGGTCCTCAAACTTTTTAAACAGGGGGCCAGTTCACTGTCCCTCAGACCATTGGAGGGCCGGGCTATAGTTTAAAAAAAACTATGAACAAATTCCTATGCACACTGCACATATCTTATTTTGAAGTAAAGAAACAAACGGGCAAAAACACCCTCATGTGGCCTGCAGGACGTAGTTTGAGGACGCCTGGTTAAGAGCATGGACCCTGCTTTTTAATGTAAGGTACCCCTGGGTTCAAATCTCTGCTCTGCCACTTACTGGCCACATGATCTTGCACAAATTACTTAAATGCTCTGGGCCTCGATTTCTCTTTCTGTAAAAATGAGAGTTCAAATTGCATAGGAGAGCAAGTGTTCCCTTGGGCCCCTCACCTCCTCGCCGTCCTGATGGAAATGCTGTTGCCTCTGCCAGTCCAGCACCTGTTCCCTCTTTGTCTGGTAATAGCCTATAATTTCTCCTGCCCTGACTCAGTGTGGTTCGGGTGGGGCTGATCCCATCACTGCCTGCCTCTTGGTCCTGGCCCTGGCCCCAGCTGCAGGGAAGGATATGTGACCCAAGCCTGGCCAATCTGGGCGGGGTTCAGGGACGGGCACACAACCTAAGCTGGACCAACAGATAGCCATTCTCAATCAGGAATTTCGCTGGAGCCACTATAGAAAAAGCTTGATTTCTGCAGAGTCTACCACTCTGGAAGACTATAATCTGGAGCTGCCAAGGGGCTACCTCTGCCACCACATGGGATGAGTCTGTCAGTGAATAAAGCCCACTCAAATGGTCCAAAGCAATGTAAAGAGACACACTGTATTTGATGATTTGAGCTCCTGAATTTCAGCCGTGCCTGAATCTAGAACAATTCCCTGGACTTTTTGGTTATTTAAGCAATAAATTCTCTTTTGTGCTTAAGAGCTATTTGAAGTGGGTGTCTGTCATTTACAACTGAAAGAATCCTGGCAAATAAAATCATGAATGCTTATATGGCCAGGGTGAACTAAACACTGTAAAAACATTTATTTGGTGCTATTAAAGACATGCAAGATTGAGGCAATACTAAGGCCAAAAACACATGCTTGATGGTAGCACCAAACTATGCTACTACTTACATTTAACAGTTTGCAATTCAATTTCTAGCTGGAGGGCACAGAGATGATTGTTGTCATCTATGCACCAGATATGGCACAGATAGTACAAATTTCCTCTTTCCCCTACCTCCGTCCCACAAGAAAATTAAAATTGCTCCCTACTGATCTCCTTGCCTCCAATATGGGTTCCTTCTAATCCACCCTCCACAAAGGATGGTCACAGAAGACTTTGCTGCCCTGCTCAGAATTCTCCAGTGCCTACAAGATAGAATCTAAATCCTTTAGATTGCTATCTGAGGCTCATGTGCTGGCTCTTCTCTCACATCCAGCCTAATCACCTGACACTCCCTCTTCAGACCCCAAGAAAACCCAGATTAGTGTTCCCTCCATGTGTTCCACTCTCACACTTTTGGGCACATGCACACACTCACTCCTCCTGCTGCCTGTAGAGCCCTCCTGGCAACTACTTACTCTTCTTTAGATGCTCCCTTCTCTGTGAAGCCCTCCCCATCCCCAGGCCTTCAGTTAGTTCCCTTTCCTACACTCCAGGGATCAGAGGTCAGAAGCCTCAGGCCAACTCCTAGCCTTGGTCTTTTTTCCTTTGGATTAAGAATCACTAAATGCATGTCCCCGCCTTGTTCTGTTCCAAAGAAGGAAAGTACAGTTCAATTATTCAAATGAAATACACAGAAGAGACTAGGTTAAATGTTGAAAATACACAATTACTCACCACCACCACCCCCCCATGTTGGTAAAGCAAAAAATAGAAAGTTAAAAATCCGATTACAAAAATTGGCTTAATTCATTTGTTGTACCAGAATTTTGTTCTAGCAACTACCTTTTAACATATTAGAGGGTGTGGGGAAGGTTAATGTTTTAGACTTGAGATGTATTTTAAAGGGGGAATTATAATAGCATTTATTTAAAAATGGTTGCTTCTATAGTTGTATGAGTAACACTTTCTTTTTACATTAGTTTAAAAGATAGATTTTGTATAATTTGCTAGGTAAACCTCAGGTGGTTCAGAAAATAATCTTGAAACCATGCATTCTAATATGCCTCTTGCTTTACCTAAGGGGATCACAGGTGTACAATTCTCACTTTCAAATGATGCCATTTTCTAAATTGCTGCTTATTAGATTTTTCCCTCTGGGTTTACAAATAACACACAAGCTGTAAGCTGCCCTGGGCCTAGGTATTTGCACCGTCTGATATGACTGAATGATTGCTTACAGGGAAATAAACTGGGTTGAGAGCCAAGCATTGCAGACATCCACTTCGTTCCAGCTTCGTTCCAGATCCCAAAGCTCATCTTAAAACTTTCTAAACTCACAGAGGAAACCGCTTGGGGCTCCTTAGCTACAATCAAATGTGCAAATGACTTTACCACTCTCCTAGGAGACTTTAATTCTTTGCTTCCCTTGCCAATTCCTGTGGTAAGGAGGGGGATTACTGAGATGTCAGGCTTTGCCTGGTGTTGTGGAAACTTACAGAACACATTCAGCTCAGGGGGGCTGTCAGTTCACTTCTGGCCTACGCCTGAAAATTTTAGGTAACAATGGATTGCTGGGTGTTGTATTAGTAAGCTTTCACCTAAACAGGAGTATTGCAGATGTCATTTCTTGATATTTTCAATTATAATACTGATTTTATATTCCATAAGTTTTAGGTTCAGGTTTGGGTTTGGAGCATGAAGACACCACACATTACTCCACATCTGGGCTCTTAACATTATGTATCCATAGGATTTGCTAGAAGTCCATGAATGGGCTTGGGAGGGGTAAAAGTGGAGGTCTACAAGACTCCTGAAATTTCTGTGTGAGCACTGTTCTTGGGAGAGGATAGGATGGATATTCAGCCTTCATCAAAATCTCAAATGGCTCTGTAACCCATTTTGATTAAGAACCACTACTCTAGATTATATGAACATTAATTATGTTCTCCCTATCCATTGTGAGACAGATGTGATATTTGACTAATAACATATCTAAACATAAGTGACAAGGAACAATATGGCAGAACTAAATTTAGTGGAGCATTTAAAAAAATAGCCTATTAAAGTTTCACTATTTTAACACACAAAGTAAGGAGAATGAAACTTTATTTGATATTCACAACAATCTGGTGTACCTAAAGTATTAATATTTACCTCCATTCCTCTGACCTGGCCCCAACAACAGAGTGTTCATGACAGGGCTATAGGCTCAAGAGAAGAATGACCTTGAAAAAGGTTCCCTCAACTCTTTGACTGAGGTTCTTTAACTGTGAAAGGAGACCAGGTGATCTGACTACATGATCTTTTGGATCCCTGCAAAGCTTGAACAATTCTAAATCTCTCCCTGTATGGGTTACTGCAGTTCTTGATTTATAAATGGAGGATTCAAGGACTTTTTTCTTTGAATGATTCAAATATTTTTATCTGACACTAAAATATTTATTTAAAAGTTGTCCTGAAAAGGGTACAGCAAAAGCCTTCCTCATTGCCACACCCAAAAAGAGTTGAAGTAGGACATGCAGAAAGCAGGGCCATGGATTATGCCAGGAAAGAGGGAGTGCTATCCATAGAGCACTCCGTTTCTCAAATCAACACACAGACTGACAACCATCTGTCAGACAGTCCCTGTCCAACCAGGGACTAAAAATGTCAGCTCTGTCCTTATCACACCCAGTGCCACACAGAATGCTGGTGCTTGTCCCTGGAGAAGAGAACTTTGGTTCCAGTGGGGAGAAGTACTGGGAAGGGCTCAACAGAGGTTAGGGATGGATTGTATATTATAGGTGGACAGGCTGGGGCATTTAAATGGGTGGTATTGCCCAGATTTGCTGAAAAAGATCATGAGTTTCCTGTAAGGCATAAAAAATTGGGGGTGGCTTACTCTCATTTTCTCTTCCTGATGTCACTCTTGACAGAGAAGCCAAATTTTCAAGTCCAGGGAGCCAGTTGCTAAGCATCGACTGGGACCCCACACATGGTGAGGGAGGGGAGACTGCAGTGAAAGGTGGCTGGAGCTCGGCCCGGTGGCCCCCAGAGGCTGGCAGGCCACAGGAAGGGCTCTGCGTTTTGTTCTAGGAGCAACAAAAGCCATGGGAAGGCTGTAAGCAGGAGAGTAGTGTAGTCTGGTGCCTGATGGAAGCTCACTTACTGCTCTGGAGAGGACAGGCTAAGAGTAGAAGCAGGGAAAAGATCGAGAGACCAGAAGAGTGGTCCAGGCAAGAGATGATGGTGGCTTGGACTAGGGTGGTGGGCAGTGGACATGGACACAAGCGGGATCTCATTAATTAGAAAATTCTCCCCAGTCTAGGTGGAGAATGAGGGAACCAAGGTATTAAAAGCTTGACTCCTAGATTACTCCTAGACTGTTTATAAATATAGCCTTCGTTTAAAAAAAAAAAATAAAACCTCAAACATATAGAAAAGCAAAGAGAATAATATAACCAATACTCATATTTCCATTACCCCGATCCAACAAGTGAAAGCATTCCACTGTAACTGTGCCAGATTCTCTCGTTTTTTAAAAAAGAAAGGAAACATTATAGATCAAGTTGAAGCCTTCTTTGTGGTCTTCCCTGATAGTTCACAAACTTCCCAGCAGTTTGCAAATTTTTGGTCTCAGGACCCCTTTACCACTCCTAAAAATTACTGAAGACCCCAAAGAGCTTTTATTTATGTGAATTCTAGCTATTTATATTTATCATATTGGAAATTAAAACCAAGAAAATTTAAAATATTTACTAATTCATTAAAAAATAAACCTATTACATATTAACATAAAAAACTTTTTATGTTATTTCAAAACAAAACTTTTGAAAAAATTTTCCAAAATAAAAAAATAACAAGAAGAGTGGCAGTGGTTTACATTTTTACAAGTCTCTTTAATGTCTGGCTTAATGAAAGACAGCTATATTCTCTTCTCTGCTTCTGTAGTCACCCTGTGGCAATATGGTATTTTAGTTGAAGTATATGAAGAAAATCTAGCCACACACAAATATGTAGCTCAAAAGGGAGGAATATACTAAAAGTCTTTTTGGATAATTAAGAATATTCTTTGATACTGCTAAAACTCAAGAAGTGATAGTATCTTAAAGGTTATCTGAAATGTGGAAACTCAAACTATAAAAATGAGTTTTATGTAGTCTGATATTTTAAAATTCATTGGTCTACCTTGCATTTTGAATGGATCATTTGCCCATGTGTGAATTCACAACAATCAAGCATTCGCCATTTGGAAAACACTGGTTCACTGAGTTATGCAGCTCTCCCAAATGTTGACACATTTCCTTATACAATATAAAAAAATAACATTTGTTAGTATCACTACCAATTTCATCAGAAAAGTTTTTAAGTATCAAGAAACTGCTGAGTTCACAATAACAGATACAAGTTTCCCCAAAATGTCATTTCAACTGAAAGTTCAAATTTTATCATTGGCAACGACTATTGTCAGTGTTTTCCTTGAAGCAACAGGCTCACTTTGTTCATTTTTGAGAAAATGTCTGCCAAATGCCCAAGTCTGAATAACCATCGTTTGTCAACCTTTCAAGTAAAAATGGTGTTCCAAGAAAACAAACAAACAAAAAAACCCCTGCTAGTCCAGCTCACAACTCAGACAATTGTGCAAGTGATTTTCTTAAGGGTAGCCATTCTACTTCAATATATAGCAGAAGTGCTTTATAGGTACTTCCCACTTCAACACACAGACTATTTTAAAGATGAAATAAAATTTTAAAAATAAAAATTTTTATTGCTTCAACAAGGACATTCTTAAGTGCAATTGGCATTTTTTCTTAACTGCAAGTATATGACTCCTAGTATAGTTTGGAGTTACTGCCTTGATTTGTGCTAAAGACACCAGCTTTCTATGATCACTGCAAATGTCAACACAGGGAAAATGGCAAATAACATCTTAGTAATAGTATGAAAATAGTTTTGACCTCAAAGAGACCCTGAAAAGTCTCAGGAACCCTCAGGGATTTAGGGACTACTCTGTGAACTGCTAGAGTACTCCAGAGCTGGCGTGTATTTTTCTTGTCCATGTTTTTAAAATTTTTTACAGCAAATATATGTGTCCATAAGTAAGATATAACAATATTTGGGGCATTTTAAAAGTTCTACATACATAGTAGCATTCCGCACTTGTTCTTCTATAACTTGATTTTTTTCACTCAACTTTACCATTTTAAAAATTTCCTTTTAATTGAGAAATAAAATTGTATATTTTACCATGTACAAAATGTTTTGAAATGTATATATTGTAAAATGGCTAAATTGAAATAATTAACATGTATTGGCTCGTATAATTATGTTTTGTGGTGAGAACACTTAAAATCTACTCTCAGTGACTTGCAAGAATACAATATGTTGTTATTACCTATAGTTATCATTCAACTTTAAATTTTTAAGGGTTATCCAATTTGATACATATCTGGGTCATTCATTTTAACTGCTGTACAGTATTCCATTGTGTGGCTACATCTCCATTTGTCCATTTCCAAATTGATAAACATTTAGATTGTTTCTAATTTTTCCCTTTTACAAACAATGCTTCAAAAAATGTCCTTTTACATGTCTCCTTGGGCAGTGGGCAAGAGCACATCAGTAGTGTCTATATTTAGATATGGACTTCCTGGGTCATTGAGTATATATAGCTTCAATTTCAACTTCTCAAGCTGCTTTCCAAGGTGATCGTACCAATTAACAATCTATAGTTTACATTCTAGGGCACAGACTACTAGATAATCACCAATCCAATTTCCTCTTCTTCCCAGGCACTCAGCTATACTACATTTCCCATTATCCCTTGAAGTTCCATGTAGCCATGTGCTTGAATTGTAGGCAAAGAAATGTGAATGGAAGTAAAGTACACAACTTCCATGCCTTGCCCATAAAACCGTTCCATGAACAGTCTTTTGTATTCTTTTCTGATACACCAGCTGGACATTGACATCCAGGGTGACCTTGGACGTTACACATTGAGATGGTAGGGCCACTGGTAGCCTGGAGTTTCTGGGTGACACCCCATTGACCTGGATACACAGTGGACTGTTACATGTATGAGAAATAAACTTCTGTGTTTAGTCAATGAAATTTTGGGGTTTGTTATAGCAGCTAGCCTACCTTAACTAATACTGCTTCTTGTGAGTGGTGCATGAGAGTTACCCTTTCTCCACTACCTTGCCAACACTTAGAATTATGCTTTCAAACTGTTGCCACCTGGCAGTCTGAATGTGGTATTTGAATTTGCTTTATTTTCTCCAATTAATTACTAGTGAGGCTAAACCATCTTTTCACCTATTAGTTTTCTCCTCTGCAAATTGCTTGTTTATATTGTAGAATATAATAGAAATATATTATATAAAATTACTATACCCACCTCCACACACACACACACACACACACAAAATACAAATATTAGCCAGATGTGGTCATGCATGCCAGTAGTCCCAGCTACTTGAGAGGCTGAGACAGCAGGATCGCTTGAGCCCAGGAGTTTGAGCCTACAGGGAGCTGTGATGATGCCACTGCACTCCAGCCTGTAAACAGAGCAAGATCTTGTCTCAAAAAATTTAATCAAATTACTACAAATGATGAAGGGAATCAACTAATTAGAATGAAGCAGTGAAGTAAGTCACTTAGATTTAAAATATTTTTTGGTTATTCTGGCACTACATTGCAAATCAGTTCTCATTGCTATTAAGAGAAGTAATGAAGAGAGATTATTTACAAACCCAGAAGCTGTAACAATGGTTGGTACCTGCTATTCTAATCAAATTAAGGCAAGCTGTCAGCTAAGATTGAAACTTGAATCCAATCAATTATATAAGTGGCTGATTCCCTAAGGGGCTCTTTTAGGATTAAGCTTCTGTATTAGTGTATATTGCTGAATAACAAATAATCCCCAAATTTGGTAATTTAAAACCAATAAACCTCTGTGGGTCTGGAATTCAGAAGCAGCCTTAGCTTGGTGGGTCTGGCTCAGGGCCTCTCATGAGATTTCAGCCAAGATGTTGGCTGGGGCTGCAGTCATCTGAGAGCTTGACTAGGGCAGAGGATCTGCTTCCAAGATGTGAATCAAAAATCTTATCTATTCTGTAGCTTATCTTTTAGCCTTGTTTACATAAACTTCCTATCACATATAAGGGGGTTTACTTTTGTATACAGTTGAATTTATCAATCTGTTATCTTATGATTTATGGCTTTTATAATCAGTTTGAGAAATCATTCCTTATCTCAAGATCATAAAAATATTCCATTTTAAGTTTTATAGCTTTGTTTTTCATATTTATGTCTTTAATCCTTCTGGAATTTATTCTTGTGTCTGGTTTACAGGAGAGGGATAAATTTCTTTTTTTCCATATAGGTAGTCAATTGTTCTAGCATTTTTAGTTGAATAATCTATCCTTTCTGTTTCTGGGGTCTTTATTCTTTTCCACTGGTCTATTTGTCTGTTGCTATGCCAGTATCACACATTTTAATGACCATAGGTTTATGTGTTGAAATCTGGTAAGGCATCCCTTCCCTTTTTCTACTTAAAATATGTCTTGGTAATTAATTCTTGGCTCCTTACTACAGCATGTGAATTTCATGATCAATTTCTATGAAAAGTTCTTTTTGGGTTTTGATTGGCAGCCCACTGAATTTATCATTAATTTGGGGAGAATATATCTTTGCAACATTGAATCTTCCCATTCCAAAGCATGGTATGTCTCTCCTCTTACTTTAGTCTTCTTTTATGTTCCTCAATAGAGCTTTACAATTTTCTCTAGGTATGTCTAGCCCTTCTATTAGATTTATACAAGGATGTCTTATAGTTTTGGTTGCTACTGTAAATGACTTTTTTGGCTGTTGTTTTTAGAGACAGGGTCTTGCTCTGTTGCTTAAGCTGGAGTGCAGTGGTGGGATCAGCTCATGTAACCTTGAACTCCTGGGCTCCAGCAATGTTCCCACCTCAGCCTCCAGAGTAGCTGGGACGACAGGCATGTGCCACCACACCTGGCTAACTTTTAAAGCTTTTTATATAGAGACAAAGTCTTGCTATATTGACCAGGATGGTCTCAAACTCTTGGCCTCAAGTGATCCTCCTGCCTCAGCCTCTCAAAGTGCTGGGATTATAGGCATGAGTCACCGTAACCAGCCTTATAATTTTGTAAGAAATTATAATGTTTATGAATTGTTTGTGGTTAATGTCAAGAGGCACCTTGATTATAGCACATGGATCTTATATATGGAAAATGTGCTTGAAAAATGGAAAACTCTAGTTCTGATAGTTTGGGATTTTCTATGGTACTTACATCTGCAAATAATGATAATATCCTTGCCTCTTATTTCCTTTTCATGTCTGTTATATGGGTCACAATTTTGCAATGCTAAACAGAAGGGATAATAGTGGGGATCCTTGATGTTACTGACTTTTAAGATATTGTTTCTAATCTTTCTCCAATACATTAGTTATGAGGTTTTTTTTTTTTTTTACATTACTCTTTATCAGGATAATAAAGTTCCCTTGTGTACCTAGTTTTCTAAGAGGTACTTTTAAATTATTAATAGATGCTGAATTTTATCAAACGCTTTTCTGAATTTTCTTCTTTATTAATGAGATGATCACATTGTTTTTCTTCTTTATTAATGTGGTAAATTACATTAATAGATTTAATAGTAAATTTCCTTGTATTTCTGGGATAAACCACACCTGATCAAGATTTTTTATATACATTGCTTGATTCATTTTCTTAATCTTTTACATTGTATTTTTGCATCAATATTCATATGTGAATTTCCTCCTTAAGTCTTATTTCTCATCATGCCTTGTTTGACTATGGCATCACAGGATAGTGGCCATATAAGAGGAGTTGGGAGCTATCCTTCTTTTACCTTTTATCTAAAACAGTTTAAGATAAGGGTTATCTGGTAATCCTTTGCCCCTCTCCACTGTACTCACTGGCCAAACCCCAGCTCTGGTTAAATCTGCCTCTTTGCCAACTCTGAGGGTACGCCTGTGCAGCTGAATGTGGCTGGAGAAAAAACACACAGCCACGCTGACTGAACTCCCTTCAAATGAATGCCCCTTAGTGCTGTCTAACAATTATACTAGAAATCCTCTGCCTATCCATTACCTCATTCTCCTACAGGACTGTTTCATACCTTCTCCTCAAGCCTCCATTAACTCCTCATTATGCCCACTACCCTTGGCTAATGACTGCCTTGTGTTTTGCTTAGGAAGTGGAAACCATCAAAAATGTCTTAGTCTGTTTGTGTTGCTATAAAGGAATACCCGGTACTGGGTAATTTAGAAAGGAAAGATGTTTATCTGGCTCAAGGTTCTGCAGGCTGTTCAAGAAGCATGGCACCAGCATCTGCTTCTGGTGAGGGCCTCAGGAAGCTTCCACTCACGGCAGAAGGCAAAGGGGAGCTGGTGTGTGCAGAGATCACATGGTGAGAGAGGAGGCCCGGGGGGGGGGGGGCAGGTGCCAGGTTCTTTTTTTAACAATCAATCAGTTATCAGGGCAACTGTTGAGGGAAGAGAGTGAGAATTCATTCAGTACTAAGAAGACAGCAAACACCAAGCCCTTCTGAAGGTCTGCTCTCATGATCCAAATACCTCCCATTATTGGGGATCAAATTTCAACATGAGACTTGGCAAGCCCAAATATACCATATATAAACCACAGCAGAAAGGGAACATGATGCTGATGTGCCCTGCCTTCCCTATTGTTTTGATGGATAAGCTACCTGTGCTCCTCTCTCAGGCCCCCCACCACACATATGCCACAATTCATCCCCCCTCACTCACGCAAGGACTTTGCTCTAGCAATTTTCACTCTTGCATTATCAGTTTTTCCCTGTCTACTAGATCATTCCCACTAGGTATATAATTTCTCACATTAAACAACAACAGAAAATCCCTCTTGACCCCACATCTCTACTAAACGACTGCTCTTGTTTATAGCAGAACTCTTCAAAAGAATTGTTTAAACTCAGAATCTTCAATTTCTGTCTTTTCCTTCTCTCTTCAGTTCAATTTGGCCAATTTTTCCTCTAATATCCCACATAAAATGCTTGGCAAGGTTATCAATGATTTGCACATTCCTAAATCTAATGATCACTTCATCCTGATGCTACTTGACTTTGACCCATTATTCTTTTTTTTTGGAGACATTGTCACCACAGCTAGAGTGCAGTGGCATCATCACAGGTCAAACTTCAAATTCCTGGGCTCAAGCGATCCTCCTGCCTCAGCCTTCCAAGTAGCCAGAACTACAGGAGCATGAATACAGGAGCACGCCACCATGCCTGGATAATTTTTGCTATTTTCAGTAGAGACAGGGGTCTCATTCTTGCTCAAGCTGGTCTCAAACTCCTGAGCTCAAGTAATCCTCCTGCCTCAGCCTCCCAGAATGCTAGGATTAGAGGTGTAAGCCACCACGCCTGGCCCCATCCATTATTAGCCTTTTATCCATCTGATTACTTCTCCTTGAATCATTTTCCTGACTTGGCTTCTATCTTAGTCAGCTTGGGTTGCTTTAACAAAATACTATAGACTGGGTTGCTTAAACAACAAATGTATTTCTCACAGTTCTGGAGGCTAGAAAGTCTGGTTTCAGGGTGCCAACAGGGCCAGGTATTGGTGAGAACCCTCTTCTTGGTTTGCAGACCCTTCTTGCTTTGGGCTCACATGGCGGTGGTGGAGAGAGATCATCTCTTTTGAGTCTCTTAAGGTACTAATCCATTCATAATGACTCTACCCTCATGACCTAATTACCTCCCAAAGGCCCTGCCTCCTGATGCCATCACACTGGAATTAGGACTTCAACATATGAATTTTGGGGGACATAAACACTCATTCCACTGCAGTTTCTAGGACACTACCCTCAGCTTATTTTCCTATTTCCCCAAATGCTTCTTCTCAGTCTCTTGTGGTGGTAACTTCCCCTTATCATGTGACTCTCTCCACTTCTGGAGGTCTCCTCTTTGAACCTCATCTCTTCTCTGTCTCTGCTCACTCTTGTGATCTCATCTAGTGTCATGGCCTTTGGAACATCATACATATACCAATGACTCTCATATTTTTATCTCCAGCTCAGACCTCTCCCCTAACTTCTAGACTCACATATTCAATCACCTACTTATCATTTCTACTTGGATGCCTAATGAACACCTCGAACTTAACAAAACTGTGCATCTTCTACCCCAAACTTGCTCCTCTACAATCTTCTCCATCTCAATAAATGGCAATTCCGTCCTACCTCCAGCCAAAAATCTTGCAGTCATTCTTGATTTTTCTTTTCTCACATACCTAATACCCAATCCACCAGCAAATCTCGTTGTCTACCTTCAAAATTTACCCCAAATCTCACTATTCCACGCTATCACCACTTCAACCACCCTCGTCTGAGTAATCATGCTCCAACTACAGAAGCTGCCTAACTGGTCACCCTGCTTTGCTCCTTGACCTGTTATGGTTACTATTCCACACAGTTGGTGGAGCGATTCTTTTCAAACACCATTCAAATGATGTCACTTTCTGCTCAAAACCCTCTCATGGCTTCCCTTCTCAGAGTAAAAGTCAAATTCCTTAGCTTCAAAAATAAATGAATAAATATGCCTCTAAATGTTCCTTGGTCCCAGTCTGTAAAACCATTTTGTACTAAGACTTTTTTTGGCTCATTCCATTTCTTTAATGGCTATAGGTTTAATCAGGATTTAATTTTTTCTTAATATTGTTAACATTTATCTAGAAAACTGTTTATTTCTTTTCAAATTTACTGTCAAATATCATTCATAGTATTTTTCCATTTTACTCCTAATATAGTAGTCCATCCTTATCCATGGCTTTGCTTTCTGGAATTTCAGTTACCCGCGGTCAAGTGCAACTGCGGTCTGAAAATATTACACACAGTAAGATATTTTGAAAGAGAAAGAGAGAGATACCACATTCACATAACTTTTATTATAGTATTATAATTGTTCTATTTTATTATTGTTGTTGTTAATCTCTTACTGTTCTTACTGTGCATAATATATAAATTAAACTTTACCACAGATATGTATAAGAAAAAACATAGTATGTATAGGGTGGTACTATCTGTGGTTTTGGGCATTCACTGGAGGTCTTGGAGCATATCCTCCACGAAGAAGGGGGGGCTACTGTATCGGATATTTGTTCTTCCTCCCCTGTTCCTCTCTCATCAATCCTGCCAGAAGTCTGCCTATCTACTAGTCTTCTAAAAAAATCAGCTTTTGGTTGTGCCAATCTTTATTATCTGTTTTATAGTACATTAATTGCTACTCCTATCATTATATCCTTTTTTCTATTTGCTTGGATGTACTCTGTTGTCCTTTTCTCAATCATGAATTCATTAATTTTAAAATTTTTCTTCTTTTCTAATATATACATTTAAGGAGATAAATTTCACTATAAATCCCACTTTAGTTGTATCCCGTAAATTTTATTTGGAATGATTTTGTTGTCATTCAGTTCTAACTATCTCATAATTTCCATGATAATTTCTTTTTAGGTCCAAGACATATTTAGAAGCAGGCTTGCTAAGTTTCCAAATATATCTGGGGGGCTTTAGCAGTTGTTTGTCATTGCTTTCTAATTTTCCTGCATTTTGGCCAAAAAAAAATGTGGTGTGCATAACGTTGATTCTTCAGTATTTTTTGAGACTTCCTTTATACTTTGTCATCAATTTTTGAAAAATATACCTTGTGAGGTGGAAACAAATAAGTATTTTCTATTGGTTGGGTGCACAGTTCTGTGTATGTATATTCAATCAAATTTTTAAATTTTTAAAATAATTTTCATTATCTGGCTAATTTAAAGATTATCTTTATTGTGATTACTAATAATTGGACTTATTCACATCTTATTTTTCCTTTATATTTACCATACTTTTTCACTTCCCACCCTCCCCAAGTACCTTTTTCTTTCCTTCTCTTGGAAGATTAGTTTTCTTTATTGCTCTATCATTTTTAAAGTTATATATTCATTTATATTAATGGAATGCTTCCATATGAACTCTTGACTTAAAAGAGACAATAATACCTTTATCTTCCTTCTTCTTTCCTTTTTCCTTCTTAATGTGATAAAGGCCTTAGAATGCTTTAACTCTAGTCTCTTCCTATTTTTCTGCCATATTATTATTTTCCAATACTTAATTATACTTTTTTTTTTTTTTTTTGAGACAGAGTCTTGCTTTGTTGCCCAGGCTAGAGTGAATGCCATGGCGTCAGCCTAGCTCACAGCAACCTCAAACTCCTGGGCTCAAGCAATCCTCCTGCCTCAGCCTCCCGAGTAGCTGGGACTACAGGCATGCACCACCATGCCCGGCTAAGTTTTTCTATATATATTAGTTGGCCAATTAATTTCTTTCTATTTATAGTAGAGACGGGGTCTTGCCTCTTGCTCAGGCTGGTTTCGAACTCCTGACCTCGAGCAATCCACCCACCTCGGCCTTCCAGAGTGCTAGGATTACAGGCGTGAGCCACTGCGCCCGTCAAATTATACATTTTTTAATCCTCTCCCAAATTCCTCTTTATTACCATTACTATTTGTTCCATGCTTCGTGTTTTATTTATTCCATTCTTCTCATTTTAAATTCCATTGCCATTAAATAGCAATATTTAGTTACTATCCTGGTCTGTTATTTGCTTTATCATACCAAATAATCTGCAGTTACAGTGAACACTGCCTTGATCATTATTTTTCTGATTCATATTCTTTTATCACGACTTTTATCACACTTTTATTAATGAGTCTTCAAGCAGAGCTGTTAGTGAAGAAGTGTACAAAGTTAGTATTTCTTACCTGAGCCAAAATAATCTAGAAATTTCTATTTTTTAAAACCAACAAATTTTTAAAGATACTCCCTAGAATATATATTTACAAAATCAAACCTGCAAAAGGACCCTTTTATAAACATAGTTCTTTCCTTCTTTGCCTTAGATTTAAATAATATTTAGCAGCAAGTACATTTGGTAAATGACTAATGGGAAAAGTTCTTCTCTTTCACAGATACAGGAAAAGGAATTAGTTGAGATGCTAGCTGATATGAACAAACTATTGCCTCTAACAGAAGAACGATGACTAGCTTGACATATTTAACACGGAATGAATTCTAAAAATTGAAATCAATATAAGTTGATCTTAATTTAAAAAGCAAATCAGAAACAGAGTTCAGAAACATCTGCACATATCTAAAGAAGATGGGGAGATACAGCATAAGCTTTAGAAACCATTAGTCTCACTCATTCATTTTTTATTTATATATATAAATATATATAACATTGCTCATGCATTGTTACAGAGTGGTTAGGTGACCTGCCTAAGATCACTCAGAGAAGATGAGGAGCCCAGGAATGAGTTAGGGCTCTACAACTGTGGAGACTGATTGTTGGGGCAAATGGGTGCAATTCTGCACCTGTAGACTCATGGGATTTCCCAGCAAAACTGTGCTTGGAGTGTTCTGGTTAGCCAGAAGAGCTTGACAATGCAGCCAGGAAGGGGAAAAGAGGGCAAATACAAGGGCTTCTCACCAACTACCCCCAAAATAAATACAACTAAAGGCTCAGACAACCTTTTTTAATCATTAAAATGTTAGGGAGGAAAGTCCAACCCAGCAGCTTTGCTTTAATGAGAAGACAGTTCTTTTGCTCTTGAGGGAAGGCAAGCTTGGACCAATGGCTGGCTCAAACCCTACAGGAAGTATTTTATCAACAAGGACTTAAGGGTACCTTTCATGCATCTGGGCACTGCTTGATGCAAAGGAACAGAACTGATGAGGTCTCTGTATTTAAGATCTCACTGCATCAATGGGGAGACATAATTATTTTCAAGGACTAGAAAGCACTTAATAGCTATATCAGAGCTTTCAGGAAAGGGAGCATTGTGGGTAGCAATAGTCATACAAGGACCACTAGGCCTGGGTACTAACGTGTGGCCTATATGAGAGTCATAACCCCAATAAGAGCACCTGTTATTTACTGATTGCACCCTAGATGCCAGGCAATGTACTAGGCACTAATTTTTTCTTTACACATACTCAGTGAAAGCATGTATTATTATTCCCATTTTACAGATGAGGACAAGGACTCAGAAAGGATGAATAAAGGTTACACATGTCTTTCAAGACAGACCTGGGGATTTTAAACCCAGGTCTGATGAAAGAACTAAGCTTCATCAGCATTCCTTAGAGCCCCTTCCATCACAGTAACAAAGGGAAAGGCTTTTCAACTTGGATTTTAAAACACTTTACAGATGTTAATTATATTCTAAGGAGGAGGGCAAAAAAATAACCTCCATTTGCCTGCCTACTTTAACTCTCAATTTGAACATCACCTTTTCCAGGAATCTTCTCCTGCCTCCACAAACTGGGTTGGGGGGGGTCCTTTCTAAAAGTTCCCAAAATAAAGACCACGGTCCTTCATGTTTAATCTCAAAAGTCAGTAAGCTCTGAAAATCTCAAGTGTTTTCTTAAGTCTGCAAGCAAGCTCTTCTGGTGGCTAAAGATGACCTGAACTAATGGGAAACTCTTTTTAGTTTTTACTTATCTCACTCAATGTGAATACTCATACTCCAATGTAAAAATAATAATGTGCTTGATTAAGGGTTTTTGCCCACATTTGGGTACAGTTATTATAGTAAATATAGTACATTATATACATGTTACCTTTCTAAAAGCCAAACATTTCTGACTGGCAAACCACATCTGGCCCCAAGAGGTTTTCAGATAAGGAACTCTGGACCTATACCCTAAGCATAAATGTCACTGTACTACAATCATTTATTCTTCTTTGTAAGCCCAGCACTTTGTAGAGTGCTTTGCATGTAACAGGTGCACAACATATATTTCCTGAATGAGGAAACAAGGCTAAGAAATTAGCTAACAAGGGAAAATGGTCAGTGGCTTGGGAGTGACCACTTTGCAAGTCAGGCCTCTAACCCCCGAATGCCACTTCCTTCTTTGACTCTGAAGGCCCTATAAATAGTTGCTGTTGATTGAGGGCAAAGAACATAGCTGCTGCCTTCACTAGGAATAAAAATAGTTCAGTGGTCTTACATGATGGACCCACACATAACTTTGGCTCAGTAATACAGCAGGCATATTCATACCTCGGAATACATGGACAGCTTCATAGGACCTCTTGAACTTGGGAGACAACGACCTACCTTTGGGTCTGAGCCTGCTACATGCAATAACCTTTTTAGCCTTGCAGTTTTCTAATCTGTAAAATAGCAACCAGAGTAGGCCCTAAGGCTCTCAGAGGTGCGTCTCTAACAAGGTCACTCATGAGAGGGACAGCAGCAGTCACTCCAAACTCCCGAGTCATATGCAAAGCTCAGGAGCTTCTTCACTCCTGTCTACTGTCCTCACAGTCCAGAGTTCACCGTCCTCATTCAGTGTGCTCTGTCCAACCTACACACACCTCTTCTCTCGATTTAAAAAAAAAATCAGAGTCAACGCAAAAGACGCATTTTGTACACAGGACACCAAGGGGGCTCGATTCTGTCTTGGATCCTGAACAATGGCCAAAGAATTCTGTGAAGAGTAGTCACAGCAGCCGTTAGGTCCCCTGACATTTAAGGAGAATGGGGAGGTAACCACTGGCTAGCAAGGACTGGATTCAAATAGGAAACCTCTTAATTGTAAAGTTTCAGGTCACAAGAGGGGACAATGGCCTGGGGAGGAGAATGAGTGACAGGAGAGGGCAGTTCTAAACGTTCCCTCGGGGTGGTTCCTCCTTACCTGGTAACACAGGATGGTTTGCTGCACTAGCCGCGCGTACCCGTCCAAGCGGACACCGGAGTTGCTCCTGCTCCGCATCTCTCCAGTGCTCCCGGGCCCGGACACTCGACCTGCTGTGTAGAGGCGGGACGCCGGGGCTGCAGCCGCCAAGAGGGCCTGGTCCCCAAACACAGCCTCTGTCAGTTCTTGGGAAGGGGCTGGGCAAGAAGTCGAGATTTTTCAAAATGATACACCCAAAGTAAGACTGGAAAGCAAGCCAACCAGAGTTTCGCACGGCTGGGAGGCGCGGGGGCGGAGACGGGGGCTGGCGCTATGGCGGCTCCGCCTCGACCAGGGCCGCGGAGCTCTCGACGCTCGCGGGTCGCAGGCGGCCTCTCAGGAGATGAGGGAACCTGGGTTTTGGGCGTGGGGCGAGGACGCCCCTGCCGAGCCTCTCTTGTGTCCAGGCGGTGGTGAGGAGGCCCCCGGGTGGCAGAAAGAGGCCCGCCAGCCCCAGCCGCCTGGGAGCCCACGAAGGCCGGACTAAGCCCCGCCCCCTGCTCCGCCCCCACCGCGGCGCGGAATCCTCCAAGTCGCGCCTGAGGGGGGAAGTAAAAGCTCCTCCCAGAGGAGCCAAGGAGAACCCAGATCCAGGCGGGAACCAGATTGTCTCCTTGAGCCCCTTCCCTCCCTACTTGGCCGCCAACCGCAGCCCAGGCCGAAGAAACGAGCCCTTCCGCCGAGGCCACCTGGATGCCCTTGGCCCGCCTCCCTCCCACCCGCCCCTGCCGCGGAGTGGAACCCTTGGAGTGGAACCCTGAGGGATACAGGTAAGACAAGCGCTCCGCCGGAGGCTCCGCCCACTCACTGGGGAGGAGCTTACAGCCTCGCCCCTAGACCCACCCTGGCCCCGCCTCCCCAGAGAGCGGAACTCTTAGAGTCGCGGCCGGGGGCGGGGGAAGAAAAAGGAGGCGGCCTGCAGTAGCCTAAGAGAACCCGCCTCTGGGCCGGGCACGAGTCCGCTTCCCTGCGGGCACCAATCCCACCCTAGGCAAGAGAAAGAGGCCCGCCCACCGCGGCAGCCTGGGTGCCCCTCCACGGGCCAAGATCTTACCGCCATCCCTGGTCCCGTCTCTGCCGCCAAGTGGATCCCGAGTAGTGGGGCCCCCCCGGAAGGGAAAGGGGAAGACCCGGACAGGGTCCCCCAGCTACATTCCCGGCGCCTGCGACCCCTAGCCACCCGGGCGCCGCTTCCCCGACCAGGCTCGAAGTTCATTTCCTAAGGTCTACAACTTGAAACTAGGAATTTATTACAGTTTCTCGTGGCTGCTAATTACCTACAGTTCATAATCTTCAGCCTAGTATTCATTGTCCACTAAAATCTAGCCCACATATGAATTCCTATGGACAGCTAGACTAACAGAATTATTGCTTCAACAAGCTGTTTGCTAGTGCCCATGCATTTATTGTATGCTTGATTCATTCAGCCCTTCCTCCTCCTTCTTGACTATCTGAAGCCCATCTTTCCCTGAAGGGTCACCTCATCTCTTCCCTTCTATTAGCCTATCCCATTTTTTGATTTCCTATAGCAATTTCTTTAGTAAGAGCTTAGCACTTGGAGTTAGTCCAAATTGAGTTCAAATTCCAGTTCTGCTATTTACAAAGGTGTGACCTTTGGCATGTCGTTTTAACTGTTTGAACTTCAGTGTTCTCATCTGTAAAACGGGCTTAATAACAGCAGCTAGCTCATAGAGTGACTGAAGATCAAGGGGATGAAATAAAGCATTTAGTACAAGCCTGGCTTATAGAAAAGTTTGGCAATAATGTATCACCTTCTGTTGTTATTTGTTTTCATATGTGGATGAGGCATGTTTTTCTAACTGGATTGGAAGTTACTCATTAAAACAGTCTTTGGTATCTTCTACCATGCCTGGTACAGTGTTGAGTACTCAATTAGTGTTGATTGAGTGGGTGAATGAAAATCAGTCCGGCTTAGCTGGGTCCCCTTGTGTTTGGCCCTTAACCAAATTCATGTTAGATATTCCAGAACATAAATGTATGGCTTTACTCTGTGACTCAACTAAAGCACAAAACCCCTCATTAGCTCATCCTTTTTTTTTTTTAATATTGGCTCTTGAATTACACAACAATCCATGTGATTGATGCGTCTCCATGAAGAATTTGCTATGGTCTAAGGGATAAATAAAACTAGACATTAAGTTATCATCATTATATCTATTTTGGAATCTGAACATGTACTCTTACTAGAATTTTCATGTATTCTACATCTAAAAGCTAGGATCACTGCTTCTTTTTATTATAGCTTTTGTTCCCATTGAGTACTTCTTCAGGAGTATGTTTTGCAGCTATGGGAGAAACGACTGATGAAATCTTTGCTCGTTACTTGGCATTTCCACCTAGCATAGAAACATTTTCAACTTTTTGATCTCATTATTTGCTAATTCTGCTATACACACATGCAACTCTTTTGGTGTATGGCCAGTCTACATTCTTAGGTGTTGGTCTCTGCTTTAATTCATATCATCATATAAGCTATGTTTTTCAATATGCTCAAAATTCTGGGATAAAACCAAAAAGGAAGGCTACCACTTTTTAGCTTTCAAATTTCCAAGCAAATTTTAGTGATTCATTTTGGACTAATAGGCTGTGCTATATAAGAATCAGTCTCGTATCTTAGTATCCTCACTCCCTGAGATACAAAACTTCCATTTCTTGGTCCCCATATCCATGAAACCTTTCTCTGATTATCACCCACTAGAAACCTGTGAGCATGTCATTTCTCAAATATTTGTCAAGAAGTAGTTATGGTATATCATGGGGAATGTTATTATTCATTTCTGAAACCAATTCATGATCTTCATAAAGATGAAAAGCCAGACCTGGACCCTGGAGTGGCATCATGTATGACTTATCTGAGCCCAATGAGAGGGTCTGCCCATCATCTTGCCACAGGGGCTTCAGCCAAGGCAGTTTTCAGAGAGACACACGTCAGCATCCAAGGGGGAAACCAATAAATGTTTCTCTTGGAGGGTTCAGGTCTTTGACTCTAAAGAAAAGGATTCCATCTTTGACCCAGAAAAGAGAGCCAATTCTGAATGAATTCACTGAAAAATAATTACTTCACCAAATTTAGCTATTTCTATGATAATTTTAGTTGACTGGAGGTCATTTTGTTTTTCATTATAACATTTAAGGAATGTTGAATTTGTCTCTGCTCCAGCTTCCAGTGGCTACTTTGAGACTGAGAGAGAAACAGAGGAAGAAATGCCTGGAAGTGTAAGATTTCATCACAGTAAGGATTATATTTATTAAATATATTTAAGATAATATATTCTGCAGAAATATATATTCAATTTTTGCCTGCCTTGCCTTCTTGTAGTACCTGGAGACTAAGGTGAAAAGAAAAAAGTATATACTGATAAGAATTCTTCACATTTAACACATTGATTGCCACACTAGAAAAAAAAATTTTTTTCCCTGGGGCCATGGTGATTTATTAAAACAAAATGATCCTTTTTAATTTGTTATTTCTTATTTTCTGCACATGAGTTACATGCAACACAATCCATTTTAGAATTAAATTGTCAATATTAATGGTAACACTAAGAACATCCACAAGTGAGATTTTCACGAACCAATTGCAGGGTTTTGCTTCATGAGGCCCGGGCTCAAAACTAGCCTGAGTTAAATACAACTCACATGGCGGTCAACGTGTTAAGATTATGTTCTTATGCCTACTCAGTCTTTCCTTTTTCCTATTCTTCAGACTCCTACTGCAGCAGTGAGGAGCTGAGGCAGAGACAAACTAAATAGTTTTTAAAATGCTGTTATAGGCCAGGTGCAGTGCTTCACACCTGTAATCCCAGCACCCTAGGAGGCTGAGGTGGGAGGATCACTTGAGGCCAGGAGTTTGAGACCAGCCTGAGCAACATAGCAAGATACCATCTCTACAAAAAAATTTTTTAAAAAATTAGCTGGACATGGTGGAGTGCACCTATAGCCCCAGCTACTCAGGAGGCTGAGGCAGGAGGATCACTTGAGCCCAGGAGTTCGAGGTTACAGTGAGCCAGGTCCGCACTACTGCATTCTAGCCTGGGAGACAGAGTGAGAATCTGTCTTTAAAAAAAAAAAAAAAATTAAAAAATGCTGTTATGGTTGAGCCCGGTGGCTCACACCTGTAATCCTAGCACTCTGGGAGGCCGAGGCAGAAGGATTGCTTGAGCTCAGGAGTTCAAGAACAGCCTGAGCAAGAATGAGACCCTGTCTCTACTAAAAATAGAAAAATTAGCCAGGCATCATGGTGTGCACCTGTAGTCCCAGCTACTCAGGAGGCTGAGGCAGGAGGATCGCTTTAGTCCAGGAGTTTGAGATTGCTATGAGCTAGGCTAATGCCACAGCACTCTACTCAGTGAGTGAGACTCTGTCTAAAAAACAAAACAAAACAAAATGCTGTTATGGAGACAAAATGACACCAAACAAGTTCACTTGGTGAATTGGTCATTCAGTAAATTAGATCTTTGTCCAAATGGCCTTGAACAAACTGACCTGCCTCCTAGGTGACCTCTTTAGACACAACCCAGTATCCCAAGTGAAGCTGTTTCACCATTTTTGATGAGCACAATCATGATGCTACCCATTGAAGCCAGTGAAAATTCCTTTGTGGGATTAATGATTGCAGTTTGTTTTGGAAAAACAAAAGAAAACTTCCCCACTGTTCTGAGGAAACACTTCTTCAAATACTGGCCACTGCTCTTACACTCCTTCTCCCCTAATATTGGTACCACCTCTGCCTCCTTACAATAGAGCCTGAGAATGTGGGACCAATTTTAAATACTAAGCGGATGCTTCTCAGGAATGTTCTCTTTCTGTCCTGTCCTGCTTCTGTCTGACATTTGGCTTAAGGACCATAGCCCAGGCACAGAACATAATAGGAAAAATAAGGGGTGAGGATCTAAAGGACACTGTACATTGTACATCCTTTATGTACACTTTGGTTATATAATCTGCTTTAGAAAGATGGTTTCTGAGGTCTCCCCTCCCCAATTATTATCTTATCGATTTGGTGTTTGGAATCTTTGTGAGAGCAGAGGATCTTGGAAGGAGAGATTGCTCAGAAATCTCTTGTGGAGGTTCACCTATTTGGGGCTCCCACATGGTACCCAGCAATCCAGAAATCCCAAATCCTGTCCTCACCTTCCTGAGATCTTACTATTGATGCTGAGGAAGTAGATCCTTGGGTGGGATCTGAATAGGGTCTCGTACATTGGCTATAGGCCAAAGGCAGCATGCATTGAAGAGATAATCTTGAAAGAGGAAAACAGAAAATGAAAAAGCGGCCTCAGAAGCTGATCTCATGAGGCAGAACCACCTTTGCTCTAATTTCATAGTCACAGGGTGCCTGCTGCTTCCCCATGCATGTCACTGTCGTGTTTGTCTTAATCAGGCATGTCCTACCACTTCCATGCCATGCCATGCCACCAGGGAAAGAGACTGCAAATGTTTTCTCTTTGTGAAAGTCACCAAACTTAAAGAACTTAAATGCAAATTTATTGCGTTGATTTTAACATGTTTGTCGATTTTTAACACTTTTGTTGATTTAACATATAAATACAAGACAATTAAATAAAGCAGAGAAGAAATATTGCAAAGACAAATCAGCCTCACAGAAATGTATTATATTATTATTATGGTTAGTCTGGGATACAACATTCACTTGAAATATATGCAAGGGAACTTTAGTGAAAGACTTAACTAAAGGGTTTTGAAATGTTCTTAATAAGGACATACTTGAGGCACTGCCCAAGCAGGGTAGGTGGGAAGCAAGAGAGACCCTATGTAACTAGGAGCAATCAAGGTTTGATATCTATGGAAACAACAGCATTGCAGGACACTTCACTGTTCCCAATAGCTGCGCCCTCTTGTCACTATACACTCTTTAAGACTTGACACATTTTAAAAAATAATTATAGCTCTGGCTGGGCCAGAGTGTACCAGTTATAACAATCAACAATATCTATCATGCAGTTGCCTTTTAAAGAACAGCAATGATTTCTTTCCTTATATATAACTCTTTTAAAAAGTAATCCTAGTCTACTCCCCTCTCCTGAAAGGCTCTTTCTTGGCATTTGAGAAGTGGCAGTGTGTGTATCTCATTGTGTATCTCTGCGTTCACGATTTTCCTGACATATGGTCTAGATAGTTCCATCCCTCTCTGGGGCCAAGGGATAAAGCTAAACATCTTGATGCAAATTCTATAATCTGATCATTGGGGATGAGGTCAGGAGATGGGTATGAGTATGGGATGCCACATATGGCTGTACAGGTCATACCCTGCACAAGAATGTACCCAAGAGGCTGAGTGGGGCTAAAATATGACCCCCGTTCTATATGCCAAACCATGAGCCCATGGGGTTGGGGCTGCCCGGTGAGGGTACCTTTTTCTAACTTGCTCAAAGGCACTGTATGAGCTAATTGTGGCACTGTCTGCTTACATTTTCCCAGTCTGGCTGGCATCATTATTTCTTGATTTCAGTGAGGTTTCTGTATTTCACATCCCATATAATTTCTAAAAGGAGCTTTAGAATTCACTAGCAAGGATTTTCTGAATTACCACGTTAGACAAAAACGACAGAACCATGATTCTACAAAAGAATAAATTTACACAGTAGAAAATAAATACAAAAAAATTGTAGAAGTAAGAGTTTTGACATGTAGGTCACTAGGATTTAGCTTATATACAACAAAGGCATGCACAACTAAACTCACCAACAGGCTGAAGTCAATGGTTGCTTTATATGTTATCAAAGTAACTTAGCCTCTTTAAAATGTGACTGAAAATTAACTACTCTTTTTTTGGTTTTTTTTGGACAAGAGTGTTATTCTTAGTGTGTTATTTAAAACCAACCTTCTTTTAAAACGAAGGATAAGAAACCAAATCACAAATGTCTAAAAAAACATGGTATAACGTCTTGGTTTCCTCTGCCAATAGTAATCATTGCCCTCAATTAGCTTATGTTCCTCCAGAGGTTGCTGAGTATAAAATAAGTTGATTTTCATACATCTCACATTGTGTAAAAGGTAAAATTGGACATTTCACACTGTCAAGCATCATACTTTGGTTTTAGAAAAAGGAAATCACATTTGCTCAATAAAGTGTAAGCTTCCCCGCTTTGAAGTCCTTCTGAAAGCCATACGGCTTTTTCCATTGCAGGAATCTTCTTTCTCATTAAACACGTGCTGTTTTCCAGTGAAATCGTGAAGGCACACGTCTCCATTCTGAACACTGAAAGAAACCCCATTCCTCTCTGTAGAAGCATTTCCTGCATAAGGAAAAACAAAGTCCATGGCATGAAGTATCTACAGAAAGCATTAAAAAACCAACGTCACTTTATTCTTAGGTATGTGTATATAAAACAGGTTATTTAAAAAAATATTTATTATACATATTCATACTTTATTTATTTTTCATTCCTCCCCTAAGGCCACTCAAAGTAAGCATAACAAATTGGAGATTGATTCAGAAACCAGTTCTCTATGGCAGTTCTTTTTAATGAAAGGGTGAAAATACCAAGCAAAGCAATATATTTTAAAAGGTCCATTTCCTAACTCTGGTTGAACATATATTGACTTCAAGTACTATCATATATATATAATATAGCCTAAGGTAATATTTTGGTCTCCCCCAAAAGGTGAAGGTTAGCAGAGATCCCCATATATACCTTGTAAGGTTCTCAGTTCCCTAGATTCCTATAAAATGAAACTTGGTACCAGAAGAACTCAGAGCAACTAGCTACAACAGTCATAGCAAGAAGAAATCATCACTGTAGACTCAACCAGCCCCTCCTACTAAATCAGGACAGGACTGATTCCCAAGAAGAAACCACCAATTCCAACTGAAGAGTGCAAGACAGGGAGCAGCCAGGCATAGGGGAACGGGGTTTGGACCTGGGCCATCCCCACCCTAAGCAGGCCTTGAATTGTAGGGGAGCACAGCTACTGGGATTGTCTAGCTACTTCCCACCATCCTTCTGCCCATTATACCATTGGGAGACAACATAGAAAGCTTGAATAATAAGCCAATTTGTTAGTTCGTGACATAATAATTCATATAATAACAATGATAGTAACATTTCATAAGTATTATCTCATTTATAACCCTATGGGATAGGTACTATTATTATCCCCATTTCACAGATGATGAAACTAAGGTGTCAGATACCAAGTGCTCTGCCCAAGGTTACACAGCTCAGAAGTGACGGAGTCAACATGTGAATTACTTCCCAACTGGGAGCTTGTGGCCCCATGTACTGAATGAGATGGCTGCCGGTACCCAAGCCTCTAAGGTAGTTCATCACTGAAATATGTCATGTTCATGCAAACTAGGTGATGGATGTGGTCAACACAGCTCTATCTGTGACACAGCTCAAACAGGGCATGCAACTGTCTCAGGCAGCTGTTCCGATTTAGGCATTTTGGCTTGAGGACATTTTGGTGCAAGAACAATTTGACCCAGTATAATAAACAAACCATTAAACTTCTAGCTTCTTTTTTTGAAATTGCCACTTCCATTCCTCATCCACCTTGGATGTCAATGCGAGGACTAAAGGAGTGAGGAATGTTTAGCTGACATGCATAATATGCATTATTAGACACAGCCATTTTGGTGGCCTTGAAATGTACCCCCACCCACCCTCATTGCCAGGCAGCAAAAATAGCTGTGTCAAACAACTGTGTCAAAATGTGCTACTTCCATCAAATCTAGTTTCTCAGAGGATGACAACATATTGATAGGGCTAGGCAAGTGAGGCTTTATCTCTGAGCTCTTTCTAGAGTGTGGAGAAATCTGGTTTATGGGTTAAGAGCCCCAAACACATGTTGTGATTCTAAGGCTTTTGATGGCCCAGCTCACTGCTTTGATCTCTCTGCTTTCAGCGGGCTTTCTCACACTAACTTAGAAATCAGCCTTGGTTCCCACTGCCTCTACTCTGTTTACCTACATTGAATCATTTCTGATATACCTATTTGGCACAGAGCCCAGAGCTTTCCTTCTGGTATTGACAGTAAAGAGCTAAGGCCATATGGCAGCTGTTTTTCATCATTTACAGCAGTGGTTCTCAACTAGGGGCAGTTTTACTCCCCAAGGAACACTTGGTAGTGTCTGGATACATTTTTGGTTATCATAACAGGTGTCGAGGTGCCACTGGTTCTAGTGGGTAGAGGCCAGCGATGCTGCTAAACATCTTCCAATTCCACAAAAAAGAATTATCTAGCCCAAAATGTCAATCGTGCCTGAGGTTGAGAAACATTGATTTTGAGTCATCCTATTTGTATTTTAAAAGTCTAGACAAACCAGCAGGAACTGCCATTTGTGGGAGGTTGGAAAACTATTTGGTAGATGTATGAACCAACCTCCTCACAAATTTATTTGAATTAGTCATTTTTGAAAAGAACGAATGTACTAAAACAATGAATCAAGGCAAATTCTTAATGGAAGGATAAAGTATACCAGCAGAACTGAAGTTTTTATAAAAATGCAAAAGATATATTAAGAAGCAAAAGAAGGTAAAAATAGATAAGCTTTTATGAGTAACGAACAGCCCAGTCTTATGAAAGAAAATATAACAGAAGTTTTAGCTAGAAATGTCAGAATTAATGAGTAAAGGAGGCACAGCAGCAATAATCTGTCCACATATTGGTGATATATATGGTCATCGATACTGGTCACAGTTCATCCTTCAGTATTTGATATATTCATGGGGATTTGGGTGCTGTCACAAGGCAGCCACACTGTGGGGAAGAATTAACAAACATGAAAAGTGAAAAACAGGAAGGTTTAAAAGTGTTGAAGATGTGTATGATTATAGATGTAATAAAAATTGATATAGTCTTGTTGGCTATTTTAGGTACTGCTCTCACAGAAATAGCACAGTACTGAAGTCTTTGGGCAGCACTTAAAACTAAATCTTAAAAAAAGATAGTCATTCCAGTATTTGCTCTAAAATAGATAAATTTGGATTAATGAACTTTCTCTTTTCTAAGGGAACCACATTTTGATCTACTAGTCATATATGTAATTATTCACTTTGCTTAGCAAAAATGCCATTAAAGGATAAAACTACTTTGAAAAATAAACACTAGCTTGAGAAATACTATATTGAGACATACATACCATTCCCGCTTGCGTGTACTGAGCAATCATTATTCACTAGCAGTGTGGTGGAGTTAGTGGAGTTACTGTTTGACTGTAAGGAATTTGAAGAGCTGGACACTCCTTGGTTTACAGTCTGCTTCTTTAAACCATTAGTAGCAGTTTTACTCCAGTCTACAGCAGAATAAGCATTATAGAAAAACAGGGCAGTATGTTGAAGCTCAAATGCAAGAGACAGATCACAGTGTAACAAGTCCTAGCAACTGATTTCTCACTTCAAGATCTTACAGGGAAGTCACACATTTCATAAGTTGGTGTGATAAAATGTATTTTCATTTAGATTATATACATTTGCCCTTCAAATGACTGCCTGGTTAAAAGTAACCTAAATTCTCCTAATGTAAAGGCCAAGCTAATTTGATTGTGTCTATAAATATCTACTGAATTAGGTAGTAATTCAGGGCCTCATACTATCTTAACAAGAACACAAATCAACTGTGTTGCGAAGACTAAAGGTTCCTAAATCTATGGAAATGATTGAACTATATGTACTGCCAGAGACTCCTATGCCTCCCAGATACTGCAAAGGTGGTACTCATGCAAAAGGAATCTAGCTTTCCAAACAGTACTTCATTTTTCTTATCTTCTTAAAAATGATCTATTTGCTACCCAACAGGGCATATGTGAAAATAACTTCAAAATAACCAAATATATGCTAAGGCGTTATATACAAAGTTTGGCTTGCTAACAAATAAAGCAACTGACAACCAGAACCTGTGGAGATAGGATTGAGTCAAGACTTAAAAAATTATCACGGTAAATATTAAAAATTACTTGGGGAAATGAAAAACATGAACTCAATAGAAAATAAATTTCACCGTTGCTTCATTCAGGAAGTAGCAAGCCCATTAATTCTATTGCTCACAGAATTCCCAAATGTGAATAATTATTTATTTTTATTTTAGTTTTTTAGAAACAGGGCCTCAATATGTTACCCAGGCTAGACTTGAACTCCTCAGCTCAAGTGATCCTCCTGCCTCAGCCTCCCAAGTAGCTGGGACTACAGGCACACACCACTGTACCCAGCTTTATGAATAATTATTTTTTAATTCACTAGGGTTTTTTCCCTTAATGTTCATAATCAGTATTTTCTGTTGAGCAGGTCCCATTCTCCGATTTCCAGATCAGATGGCCTTTTGGCAATGATTGCTTTGGATCTTAATTTATAGATCTTTTCTTCAAGATTTTAAGAAGAGGAGAAAAAGTAAGGTAAATCTTTACCAGAATTTTCAGCCAGCCGTAACTTCCCACAACAAAGATACCGCCTCCATTGCTTCCTGACATTTTCTTTTGCTACACAGTAAAAGATGAATATGAAAAATCCTAAAGAGGGGGAAAAAAAAGCGCTATAATACAACAAATTCCAAACTAAGACCTGAATGTCATAAGCTTACTTTGCACAAAAGATAAAATCTTTGGCATCTGTGAGTAATGTGGAATTTTGCAAATTGAATAAAATGTCCAAAGTCCTAGGAGAGCTTGCTAATGAAAGGAATCGGGGGATGCCTTTTTTAATGTTTGCAAGGTAAAGAATATAAAAGGAATGATAACTTCACATTTCTAAAATTAAATTCACACATCCTATTCACACGTCTCTTCTCACATCCTATCCCTGGCCTTCCCCATCTTGGAACAAGCCATCCACTCAGGATCCCAGCTTGGACCTAGGCTCCCATCCCTCCCTCTCTCCATATGTATAATCTATTTCCAAGTTCTGTCAAATGCCATCTTCTCCACACGTCTCCATTCCCTCTCTCTTCCTCCCCAATCCACCACCACCCTGTCCTTGGCTTGGGCCTTCCCCTCTCCCCTCCAGCCTGGGATACTACAGCAGTGTACTTATCCACCTGCCTACCGCTCTCTGATCTGCTCAAGGAAATTCTCCCGGAGTAGAGAGCAAGCTGAAGACTGAAGGGGCCCTCAGGCTCCCCACCTCCCGCCCACCTGGGTGCCCAGTTTTCCAGGCCAGGGCTTCCCACACAGCCCCATGGCTGCCAATAAATATCTGCTGAATGAATGGATGAATTCTGAGCTCTCTACTATCTACTTTAAAACCTTCATTTAACAATGCCAGGTTGGCTTCCAGAAGGGCACACGTGCCCACGCTCAAGACTGCTGTCTGAATATTGCATACTTCTGCTCATTTACCACCCTGGGAGGCTACCCTTGTTGCATAAGGAGAGAAACAGCATGTAGGAGAGAGGCCAGAATCAGAACCTATAGTATCTCTACTGTAACCAACCCCCAAACCCTGTGAATTAGGATTAGTTCACTTTTATAAATGAAGCAATAAATTCTTTCTATCTGTTCATATTCCAGTGAAAAGATATTCTGGGGAAATGAAGCAAAAGAGGCAGATGTGGTTTCTACATGAAACATGTTGTGAGGGTAGGTACTTTGCTTTCATGTTAATGAATAGTGTGATGTGGGCATATATATTTTTCTTTTATAGTGTCTATTACTTTTAGTATGCTGTTGTTATCAAATAAAACTTTTTCTTCAAACCCTTATAAATGATTTGCTTATTTGGGGGGAGGGATTTGTATTTAATACCATGTAGTGCAACACCTGGATATACCAGTTCAGGAACTGGTATATTGTAGGTAAAAAATAATAACTGTACATAACCAAACAAGCATATCTGCTGGATTCTTCCAAATAAAATGAGAACCAATGGCCAAATCAGCCATTTAAATTTAACCTCAGATTGGGATTTCTTTGAAAACCAAAAAAATAATCTAATGCCTGACAGAACTACAGGAGGACACTGTGGGAGCTAAAACAGGCAGATGAGAATGCAATTAAAAGGCATCCAACTGGAGGATCTAGAATAAAAGGACACCAAGGGACAGTGAATTATTGTTATTGTAATGTAAACCTATTTGCCAGATGGGCTTTTAATGCCAAAGAACTTCCATTAAAAACTAACAACTGACAAGTCTTTCATAACACTGCTCCAAAAGAATTAGTAATTTGCTTTTCTAAAGAATGCAACTGTAAGGGTTCCAAAGTGACTGGGCTTCATTATTAAGCAATGGGAAGCTCCAAAGTAGAGGACAATAGGCAGAGCCTGCCCCTCACCTGCTGTGTGTCCCAGCCCTTAGGTAAGACTGCTGCCAGCCACTGGGGTCTGTCTATTGCCTTCTCATTTACCTTTGCCTTCAAACCAAACCTTGACCTAGGAGGTCACAGTGGTGAGCCCACACAGGGACATTTATGGTATGTGTGCTTTTTTTAAATTTCAGCATATTATAGGGGTACAAATGTTTCAGTTATGTGTGTTGCCTCCCCCCCCCTTCGTCCCCAGAGTCAGAGCTTCAAGTATGTCCATCCCCCAGATGGTACACATCAAAGAATGTATACTTTTTTGTATGCATGTTCTACTTAAATAAAAACTTGTTTTGTTTTGTTTAAAAGGAACCAAGTGAAGGAAGAGTAAATGGCTCTTTCAGAAATAGTTCCTGGCAGGTTCTCCTCAATATGGTGTCTCCAGGAGATAATGATGGATAAGGAGAAAAAAAGCACCATTTCTTGAATTTAGTGAAAGCCTTTCTTCTAAAGATCTTAAAACACCCTTTCTTAATGATAAATTTCTGTTTTTCAATGAAAATATCTTAAGCCACTGAAAAATAAAAATAAAATCCTAAGCCTCCCTAACTGACAGAATTGACTGGTTCTTGGCCAAGGGGCCTCCCAGAGAAGCCTTAAAAACCAAGTTCCCAGCCATGATAGGAAGGGAGGTTGGACATGCCTCATTGTACCCCCTCCCTCACTAATGGCCATTAGTCTTTCTTTCTTTCCTAAAAGTTAAACAAAAACCAGCCCTTTTGAAAGACTTGCTCCACTGCTGATTTCAACCAATTGCCTGCCAGGCTCCCCCCTCCTTTGTTGAGTTGACCAGTGTTCCTTCCTAATAAGAAACCACTGACTATGGACTCGTTCTAGCTGGCTGACAGAGGCTGAGCACCAGATGCCTCTGTGCCCTCCATTTCACCTTATGACATATAGAGCCCCACTTGTAATGTATTTAAATGTTAGGCCTCTACCCCAAAGTGAACATGGGATGCACGTAACATGCATGTTTACTTACTATGCATATGCATGTCCCCATAATGAATATTCATAGCCCCTCCTGTAACCTGTTAAATATGTATACTTAGCCAAGCCATTTGGCATAAATTCCTGTCCCACCTTTCCCTCCCTTGAAGTGCCTGCTTTAGGTTTTTGCCAGAGGCTATGTTTCTCAGCCTGTGGGATAGCCAACCTACAGGCTGCAACCTGTTATAAGAAATAAAGCTCTTGTCTCCAAATGTACGAACCTTATGATTCTTCAGTTGATAACACTAAATAAGCTACTTTGCGTATACAGGCATATCTCGTTTTATTGTGCTTTGCAGATAATGCATTTTTTACAAATTGAAGGTTTGTAGCAACAAACCTGTTGGTGCCATTGTTCCATCAGCATGGGCTCACTTCATATCTCTGTGTTGGCAGTTTTTAGCAATAAATTATTTTAAAATTAAGGTATATATACATATGTTTTAGACATAATGCTAGTGTATACCTGACTGACTGCAGTGCAGTGTAAACAAAACTTTTATAATCACTGGGAAACCAAAACATTTGTGTGACTTGCTTCAATTGCAATATTTGCTTTACTGTTATGGTCTGGAACCAAACCTGTAATATCTCCGAGGTATGCCTGTTCTCTTTTAGTATCTACATTTTTATATTCAACTAGGATCATTCAGTTTGTGAATTTATTTAATGCTGTAGAGCTTACCTTGTAAGGTGTTAAAGATGGCAAAGAGATACATGAAGGTGACGTTAACTGGTCCCCAGGCAAAGAAGGCAAAGCCCCAAGTTATTCCCAGTAAAAATGTAAGGCCAGCAATACTCCTGAGGTCTTGAATACTGGTTTTTCGCTGGGCTCCCAGTTGCTTCTTCTTTTTAATTCGACAGAGCTGAACCAGGACCACAATGAACATGCTGATGTTCAGCAAAAATATCACACAGAAGTATCCCACAACTGTAATATAGAATACTGCATTGCTGTTGATCCAGCAACTGGAATTTGGGGGGAAAACAGGGAAAAACAGATTACAACGACAAACTAGAGTTCAAAATGATAACAACGAATCTATAACGTTTTACTGAAACATTTTCTACAAGGGAAAAATAATGATAAAACTGCTGTTCTCTACAACCATTTATAGCTCTAGGGAAAAGAATCTAAGTCTATTTTAGGATATTTGGTGATTAAAAGGATTTTAAAAATAACATTCAGGATTTTACTCTTATAAACCTTAGTAACTCTATTCCATGAGTCTTTATTAATAAATGTAACTGGATGTCACTTTTATCAGAGGCTAATGAAAATATTTTCAAAATAGTTCCTCCTAATTCATATATTTTTTTCAAAATAGATTCTCCTGTTACCTAAATAGTAGCATGGCACTTCCAACTAGCTTATCTTGTTATATACGACGGTGAAGGCTGCTGTTAAGCATTGCTGGATTTTATCAGTATAAGAGCAGAAGTCAATATGCTCATCAGATTCTCCACTTTCTTGGAGAATTCCGTTTACCAGTTCACTTAACGTTCCCTCAGGACCTTTGTACTCACAAGTCGTCTGGTGAGCCATTGGGGAATTTCCCATAGGATCCAAGCCCATAGTTATCTGGGGATATAGTCAGGACGATGGTCACAACCACAGCTGGTAGCCCTGGAGGATGGGAAACATTGGTCACACGGAGTTCTAGTAACCAAATGTGGTGAGAAGAGAGACTAGAGAGCACATTCTATTTACTTCTTGTGGCAGACACTAGCTAGCTGTTCACCAGACTGATTTCTTTTCTTTTTTTGCACATGGTTGGACATGCCCAACCGCCCTGTGTGGCTACAAGATTAAGTTCTGGTCAATGGGATACAGGCAGAAGTGATTTGCTCCGCCTCTAGGCCTGCCCCGTGGAAACCTCCTGTGAGATCCTCTATTCTCTTTTTCCCCTCAAACTCAGGGAAACCCTGGAAGCCCTGTCTTGAGGCGGCGTCTTCATTAGCTTGGATCCCTGAATAACTGCAAGACCAGACACTCCTCCATCACCACTAACTTCACTGTGCACAAGCAAGAAATGACCTACTGAGATTTCAAGGCCTGTCTGTTACAGCAGCTAGTATCATCCTTAACTTAGACACATCTGGAATATAAATTAAGAGCCAACAACTCCTGGCAAATCATTCATTATGAAACCAAAAGCCCTTAATCGATTATTTATAACACATTGATAGATCGAGGATCCCGTCTTGGCTGACTTGGGAGTGGTGACTGCCACTGTGCCGGCTCTCTAAGGGCCCACAGGCACTTCCACTAAGAGGAGGCACAATGAGAAGGCTCCTCTCAGTTTAAAATGTCTTTTGGCTGAGAAGGAGCCCTTCCCACCCCGTCACTACCATCCACCTGCCCCATGCCACCAGCTCACGTTCTGTGCACACAGACCTGACATGCAATCTCAATGCCCTGGTAAATAGAAAAACAATTCCTTTGCACAGATCATTGTGTGGTGCCTCATCCAGTCGAATGCAATATTTCATTTAATTCCTTTGTATTTATACCTACTGGTGACACTGACCTATGATAGTTCCCCACGTGAGACACTTCTCTAAAAATAAAATACTGGGGATGGAGGAGCTTATCCTTGACAAAAGGATCTGACCTTTCAGGCTTCCCTAATGAAGACAGAACCTGTGTCCACTATTCAGAGCAGTGAATTCTCTTTCTGGGATGAAGGGGAGAAAGGTGTCATTCTTCACCAAGATACAACGATGGGCAGGGTGGCAAGGGTGGTAAGGTGTTTGCAAACCTGTTGTGTAGAGAATATTTAGCCTGAAGAAGAGGAGAGAGTCTGTGGGGCGATGGTGGCTGTGACACAGTGGAAGGGACATGCAGAAGGAATCGGAAAGCCAGGCCCTGCTCGTTTGTAGCTCTGTAAATTGGGGGTGAATCACATCATCACTTAGAGCCAGTTTCTTCACTGGAGTTGCAATAACTGCTTTGCTACCCCCACTGGCTTGTCTTTAATGGGGTTACTTATGTGAAAATACACTGAAAAATAGGGCATTGTATTTACATTACAATGTAAATACATTACATTATAACATGTAACAAGTTATATGTTACTTGTGGATTATTTAAAGGACTCTCTGTCAGAAGAGAGTTATTGTTTTCTGCCCGAGAGAGAAAAACCAAGATCACTGGTAAGTGCCACCAGGGAGCCAACTGAACTTAATGGAAAAACAGAACTGTAGAGCTTGAGAAAATGGTTATTGGCTGCCTTATACGGTAATGAGCTCCCCAGTAATAGAAGTGTTCAAGTACACATTAGATTATCTTTAGTCAAGGATAAGTCAGGTCAAGTTGAGGAGGCTCCTATATTGGGTGGGGAGTTGAATCAAGAACCTTCAAGATCTTTGGAGACTCTAAGCCTTTGTGACCCACCACCAACAGGTTACAGAATCTAAAATATCACACCAGTATGATGATGCAGTTCCATCAGGTTTTATAAGTCCATCGTCTCACTCTGCCCTGCTGAGCATACAGTCACACGTGTAATGTATCTGCTATCTTGGAGGTACAAAAGAGAGTGACACTAGCTTGGAGCTAAGGGATGGAGAGTTTGGCCTCACTACCACCAAGATAACTTTCCTAATTTATTGAGCACCTTCTGGCACCTTCTGTGCCAGTCTCAATTCTAGTTCCTGGAGATACAAAGAGGATTCATGGTCCAACCTCGAAGAGTTTTTCATTCCTGACAATTCCAGAGGAAACATACAGGTGTTCTAGAAAGAGTCCTCACAAAGTTGCTCTTTGGGCAGTGCACATGTAAGAGGATAAAGCTGTTTTAGAAACTTGCCAAACGTGATCTGCGTCATCGTTGTCTCTACCTGATTGAAAATCCAAACACTGGGGAAAATACAGAGAAAGTCCAGGCAATGCACAAGCAATCTTATACGTACCCCACCCGACAACGCAGAATTTAAGGATGTATTTTCGGATGTAAGTATTAAACACTTTGACAAGGGCCAGGTACATATGGAATGCTTCCAGGCCCATCCATGTGAATGAGACCAAGAGAAAATAATGAAGAAATACAGCCACTGAGATGCAGAGGCCTCGCGTCTTATAAAGAGCAATCCATGAGTCCAGGAGGAAGACTAGGTTTAGCAGGAGCAGCGCAGCACACAGCTGGATGAGGATTTTGGAAGGGTAATCCCTCCGGATCTTCCTAAGAAGAAAGAACAAGAAAAGAATTAGCATTACCTTCTGCCGACCCTTATAGAACCATATTTGTCAGGCTGTCTCTGAGATTTAGCAATTTATTTTTATTCTTTGGTAAACATCTGTATACATAGATGTCTTCTCTTTTAGTGTGTATGTGCATATGGGTAGGGGATGGTTAAAACCAAGAATAACAAAGGAAAAATCTAAACAGAATCATCTGTAATAACTATATGGAAAACTTGTGCCTATATTTCAGTGGGATCTCTTACATGCTGACTGGTGACCCATACTTTTAAATAGTTTGTAGTAGATGCTACTGAGCACCCACCCCATTTCTCCCAAACTTCTAGAAGCATTGCTGCTGCCTTTCATATAATAGGCATCTATGTTCGGATCTTCAAAATATGCCCAGATTCCCATATTATCATATGTTATTAATTAAAATGAGATCATGGAAAGAAAAGTTTAAACTATAGCTAAATGTAATGGCATAGGAAAATACAGCTAATTGATGACATGTACATGTTTATGTGTGCAAAATTAGATCTGGTGAAATCATTCTGAGTAATGGCTGGCCTTATGGTAATTTAGTCTCACTAATAATATTTCCAAAGCTCCACTAGAAGATCTGTAGTCACAGCTGGACCCTAAGTTTGGCACTGAAAATAAATTTGTACATTTCCTGATCGGTGTCCAAAATCTAAATCCCAAAACCTACATATTGTTTCATTTAGATAATGTAATAAAAATGCCTATGTTCTTCTTTTCCAATAGAATTTGTTGGGATTCTCCTGAAAAAGTGACCAAAGGGACTCTTCTGGTAAGCCAAGAAGAAGATGCTGTTATTTGGAATGTCATTCTTGCTACAAGGCTACACTCACCAAGTATTTTTTTCAGCGAGGGTTTTGCACCCTTATTCTTTTTCATTCCCACAGCAGTTAATGTATTTAATCTTTTATGTTTGCTCAGTCTCATTTAGCAACTTAATTTGTTAAACATAGCTCTTATGCCATACATGGTGCTATGGTCTATTTCAGATTGTAAATTCTTAGATTTTGGCATTTGTATCCATCTTTCATTTCACACTTAATGTCTGCTAGGTAGCAGGCACCATTCTGAATGATTCAAACATGATTATGGCACAACCCCTGCCTTTGGTGAGCTCACAGACTAGTGAAAGGACGCAAGCATATAAATCGAAAAGTCCCATGAGGTTTACACATAGGTGCTCCACTAGGTGGGTGTACAGGATAAGGCAGACCAAGGAAAAGGCTTAATTAACAAATGTTGGCAATGGACGTGAGCACTGGGTCCTATCCAAATTTCCAGTTGTGAATACTCACTCAAAGGCTATGTAGGTTACAAGAGTAACTGACAGAAAAATTGATGAAAGCCCACAACCAATATACGTGATAAACGTCAGAGCCATCATTTCAGCAGGCAGTATGGAAGTCCGAGATAGGTCCTAGAAAATAAAGTATTGCTTTCAATAATCAAATATTTCTTTTTTTTTCCTTAAGCGATGGGGTCCTGCTATGTTGTCCAGGCTGTAGTGTAGTGGCTATTCACAGGCACGATCCCACTACTGATCAGCACAGCAGTTTTGACCTGCTCCATTTCCACCCCGGGCTGGTTCACCCCTGCTTAGGCAACCTGGCCCCCCACCCAAAGGAGGTCACCATATTGATGCCAAACTTAGTGCAGACACCTGATCGGCATAGTTCACTATAGCCCAGAAACTCCCGGGTTCAAGCAATCCTCCTGTCTCAGCCTCACGAGTAGCTGAGAGACAGGTGCTCACCACTGTGCTCAGCAATAATCAAATATTTCTAAATAAATAAAAGAGTTCTGATTTACATTTATTGAGTATTCCAGCTATCCATTCATAGTCTGTTCAACAAGCCTGTAAGGCAGGCACAACTATTATCATATCATATAAAGATCAGGAAACTGAGGCCCAGAGAGGTTAAATAAGTTGCCCAAGGTCACACAGCTGGGAAGTGGAGAAGCTAGGATTCAAATTCAGGTCTGGCTGAATCCAAAGCCACATACTTGATCACTGCATTCTAGTGCCCTGGAAAAGCACTGGACTAGGAGCCTAAGACTGGAATTTGGCTCTTGTCTCTTACAGTTCTTAGTTCTATGACTGTGGGCAATTAACTAGCAAATGAGTCTTAATTCTGATTTCAATAAAATGACAGTAACAACACCCCTTTCTACCTAACTTGCAGGACTTTTGGGAAGATTAAATAAGATAGATCATCGATGTCAGAGTGTTTTGTAAAAATTTGAAAGTGTATTGCAAACGAAACTATTTTTATTACTCGTTCTAATCTGAATTCCTTAATCCTCTGAGCTATTTAAAAGAGAAAAATGTAAAGGTAAGAAGAGAATGTGAAAAAATACTTGTATTCCATGTTCAAGGGTGCATTTGCTGATTAGAAGAGTAATGTCTTTGGTGTATAGCTCTGCCACAATATCATATCTGCTCATCTATCAAAGTCATCCATCAATTAGACATTGGAGTGGGATGCCAGAATCGAAGGCCACGTAGCACGGGCACATTACCAATAGAACGCCAAAGCTCGTAAGGTGGCTGCAGGTACAGACGGTTTCATTCAGCTTCCTGTCTTTGATGGAGCAGCCATTGGATGACCAGCCTCCTGCGCCCCCTGTTGGCATCGGGAAGAGCATCTGTCAGCAAGGAACAACACTGACTTGTCACTCACCCGCTCAAGGCTTTGAAAAGGTTTTGAGTGGGAACCCATACTACTAAGTGAAGTATCCCAAGAATGGAAAAACAAGCATCACATATATTCACCAGCAAACTGGTATTAACTGAGTAGCACCTAAGTGGACACACAGGTACTACAGTAATAGGGTATTAGGCAGGGGGGAGGGGGGTGGGTATTATATATACATAATGAGTGAGATGTGCAACATCTGGGGGATGGTCATGCTGGAAACTCAAACTTGTGGGGGGAGGGGGGGAAGGGCATTTATTGAAACCTTAAAATCTGTACCCCCATAATATGCCGAAATAATAAAAAAAAAAGGTTGAGTGGAACCTACCGTTTCTGCCCAAGTCCCAAAATACACATTTCACTGTTAAGTCATCCTGCAGTAGAAAGATAAAATCACAAATAATTAATTTGATGAACTAAAAAAACTAAAAAGCAATTAGAAAAAATCCTATGGTATTTTTAATTTCAGAATCTTGGGCTTGATTTTTGGAAAGGTTTTATTTTATATGGTTCCTAGGAGCAAGTGAGCCCTATACAGGTCAGCACTTCTTAAACTCATGAATCGGGCATAGAAATCACCTTGGGGCCTTGTTAAAATGCACATTCTGGCTCACTGGGTCTGGGCTGGGGCCCGAGAGTTTGCATTTCTAGCTACAGGTCTGCAGACCACACTGTGAGTAGTGAGGTCATTGGTTTTGCTCAATGTGAGCTGAACTGAGAGATGTTGTCTCTTTGGAGGTGGCAATCAGGCCTGCAACCACAGATCTATGCACACTGAAATTCAGCAGTTAATAAGAGCTTGCTTTTGCACCAATTCTTCTTGGCAATTAGGTGGTCAATATTAAGCATGTTAAAACCCAGCGGAGTGACTGAGTGATTTTAGTCTTACACATACTCCAATTGAGTTGCAGGTTCTTTCTCATGGCTCTGCCTTTTCCAGGCCATGTCTCTTAGGGGCATAGTTTGTACAAGGTGTTCCTGGTCAATGAATAGGCCGGACAGTCCTCTCCCCACCTGGCTTGGGTTGATGTGCTTTAATGTGACTGTCACGTTTCTTGTCAAGTTCTTGATGGTTATGTTTGCAACACTTGATGATATGACGTAGCTGATCAGAGAGAGGTTCTCCAGGGAAGAGTCCTAGGACACCGAAGAATCAGCAAGACAGCAAAAGAAAATGAGACATCATCAGAGAGTTTACAGCTAGAGGAGACGCTAAGGACTTTTTAGTCCACATTGTTTATTTTATAACATAGGTCAGAAATTGAGGGTCGAGGGTAAAGTGACTTTCACAAGGGACCACAGTGAGAAGCAGAGCTTGTTCCACTATGCAATGCTCTAAATACTGAGCTAAATTGCATAGATGGACACAACAGGATCTCATGAATCTTTAAAGGGAACATAACATTAAGATATTTAAGCTGTGTGTCCCTAAGCAAGCCACTTAACCTCTCTGTGCCTCTATTGACTCATCTGTAAAATGGGGTCATAGTTCTTCCCTCACAGGGTTGTTGAGAGGACTAGAGTTAACGCTTGTAAGTGCTTAGGATGGTGCTTGGCAATCGGTAAATACTACATACGTGTCAGTTACTTATCACCAACAGCATCGTTAGGCTGTGCTTAAAAATGAACTGCAGTGTTTTGGCAATTCATGTGACTTATGACTTAAGAATATTTGAAGATTAAAAGAAATAAAAATCCCCCTACCTCCAAATAAAACCCAAATGAAAAGCAGTGAGCAGCAGCTTTACCTGAAACAGAGCAGGCGTTTCAAAAAAGTTGAACTGAACCCTGGAAGCCAGCTCCAACTCATTAGCTGGTAAATTACTCATCAGCGATGAAGGAAGAGTAATAACACCAATGCTGTTCTCAGGAGCGTGGGTTTCCAGAGAAACCTGAAAATCAGGGGAAAGATAATAAAAACGTCTGGAGCTCGTATAATGAGATGGAAAACACAACTAATTAAGATGGAAGGTCCTGTAAGGGCGTGCTCTGTGCTATCTCAACATAAAGGGGCTTCTATTTCCGTTTCTCTGGCTGCTACTAAATTAAAAAGAAGATGTGTAATAATGAGATGAAGCCTCCAGGCAGGAAAGGGAACATTTTAAGGCTATACAGAAATAGCCAAAAAGTGCAAGATGACTGTAGACCCCAGGGAGACCATAGCAGCTGACACACCAAGTTGGTGACCAGTTATGGTGGTAAAGTCTTCATATAATCATATTCTTGCAAAGAGAAGATTTTACAAAGAGTAAAGCAAGAGTTGGTTTTACTTGGGTGTTACCAGCCCTCAATGCCTCTAACAGGTGGAAAGAAAATACTAGAAGCAGGGTGATAGCATCACCATATACAACTGTGTACTTGTAACACTTGTCACAATATTGAAGTGGGTTGATAAGTAGCTGATGCCCTTGCCCACTTCTCCTAACTACATGAGACCCTCCCTGGACACCTCCCATCCCAAACTTTCATAATCCACTCGCTAAAAGGTTAACATGGGGTGCAACAGCAATCTACAGAGTCCTGCTCCAGCCAAGACCAACATCTTTGATACTGTAGTGTATCACTGTTCTAGATGATAAATATTTTAAATATCACCCCTGACTAGAAGCAGGAATTGCCTGAATCGTGAAGTACAGCAGAGGCTACAATCATACCCAGGAAAAAGGTTTTTTCCACAATCAAGTACAACATACCTGAAGATTTGTAGGGTCTTGGGCTGCAAAGGTAGTTGTGTCAAAATTACTGGCATTCACTCTGATCACGGCCAGAGCCAAAGAAGGGGAGGTTAGACTTATGGTCTTGTTTGAAAAATTCAGCTGTAAGCCAATGTCATCCACTACTTTTAGCAATCTGTAAAGATAGGTTGGCAGTTTACATTTAGTAGTCCTACTTTGTCTCCCCATCCTAAGCAGAACAGAGAATAGCAACTTGAGATATCATTATGAACCTAGTATTGGGAGAAAAATATTGGGTGATAATTAATCATGTAAACAGCATCTTCATCATTTGAGGGTCCCCTCTCACTACCACTTCAGTTTGCCAAGTCGTACCTTTGAGCCACAGGGGCTAGCACGGCGGGTGGGGAACGAAGAAGTCTGCTGACTTGGTTTATCATTTCTCCTGCAAGGTTAGGCTCCAAGCTCCCTAAGGACAGAGACTTCTCCATCTGGGCCACTTGGCTCTCGAGATCATAAATACTGCTGGTGTCGACAATGTCTATATCAAAGAGCCAAATCATTTTATGAACACACAATGGAAATGTCATTAATAAAGATAAACATACATAGACTTTATGACCTGACAAACTCACTTCTAGGCATTTGCCCCAGAGAAATGAAAATATATGTCTTAAGAAGACTTGTTCATGAATGTTTAGAGTGGTCTTATTCCTAATAGTCCTAAACCAGAAACGACTCAAATGTCTATCAACTGGAGAATGGATAAACAAGCTGTGGTACGTCCATACAGTAAGATATCATTCAATTTTATCAGGCATTAATGACCAAAACATGCAACATAGATGGATCTCCAATTTTCCAATACATTATGCTAAGTGAAAGAAGCCAAACTCAAAAAGCCACATACTGTGTGATTCTCTTCATATGGTGTTCTAGAAAAATCAAAACTATAGGGAAATAAAACAGATCAGTAGTGGCTGGGGTGAGGGGTAGGGGGTAGGTGTTGACTTGAACGGGACACGAGGGAACTTTGGGGTAGTAGAAAAGTTATATATCTTGATTATGATGGTGGATGCAGGACAGTGGGTGTCTATTCAACTGCATAGAACTGTAAAAATTTCATTTGTCCATAAAACTGGATAAATTTTACTGTATATAAATTATACTTCAATAAAGCTAGCTAAAAAATGTAAAAGCACATCCGTGTAGTATATATTCACGTAAACAAAAGTATACTTGTATGTAACTTATATCATGTGTACAGGATTTTATGTGGATCACTAGAAGCTCTTTCGTGAAAAAGAGATTATTGTGAGATTGGCAGCTGGAGTAACACCTGTGAGTCTGACTTGTAATAGTGTTTTTAATTGGGAAACAGTGATACAAACCTGTCTTTAACAACAAACAACTCTTATTTTCACCACCTAACATCCTAGTTCTTATTTTGCATATTCCCTTCTAATCTTACCCATGTATATTTATGCCGTTAATAAACATGCTGTGCAAACTATTTGTTGCTGGGCTATCTTGACTTCACATCAAGACTTGAAAAATGCCCCTAGGTTTCTGGATAGCCGTTCTAATGACTTACATGGTTGCATAATATTCTTTGTGTTGAGGCAGCCCATCTTATTTAAGCATTCCTCTCTTCTGCAATACTTAAGTTTTATCTACTTTTTAGCTACCAGGTAACACCCCAATCTGCATCTTTTATGCATATGTCACTTTGCTTCTGTTGTCCCAGGAGTGGAAGTCCAGGTGCCAGAGGCCACCTTGCTGGGTTTTTTGCATAGCCTATTATGAGGTTGATTCTAAGGGTCAATGGCATCTTAGGCCCAGCCTCATGAACTTCAACTGGACTTTAGTTTTCATCAGCCATCGAACCTTCCCTTGACTAGAGCCCCAGTGATTTTATAATTTGGCCTGAAATATTTATTTTTGTAAAAAAAGTTATTGAAGAGAGAGCAGTGTAAATTTGAAGAAGTAGCAAGTCATTTGGCAGAAGCTCCAAATCTCCTGGGGATGCTGGCACCATGGCAGAGGAGGTGGGGACCACAACTTGAGCTCCAATCTAATGTCATCAGAAAAAAATTGGTTTTGCTTCCCACCGCCCAAATTCTCAAGGAAGACCTGCTTCTTATGCATGGCCTTGAAACTCCAGAGAATCCAGATGTCTCTCTGCCTCTTTTCCTCTTCCCTTTATTTCTGTCCCGCTAAGCCTACTTTGGGGCTGGGAGCCCTCTGTGGTTTTCACTCTCTTGTACACCTTTGTTCTCAACCTAGTGCAGTTAGTGTTTTTATTTCGATCTTTTTGTGGAACAGGCTGAATCAGCAGGAGCCAAGTGGCTTGTCCCCAGATCACACTGCCTGTGAGGGCCCGTGAAGACACAAGCCTAGGTCTTCCAAATGTCTGTCCCCTCCCATGGCTACCCTGGCTCAGCCGCAGCTTCGGTACTGTGTAACTGACTGATTTTCAAAAACACCAATTTTTTTTTTTTTTTTTTTTTGCTTACTGTCTAAATGGAGCTCCTGTGTTTAATAGATGAAAAATTTTCTCTTCAGAATGTTGAAAACAATGACCTGACAACCTTCGGTAGGAGAAAGAAACCTATGGAATAACCATTTCAATAAAATCACATCTGTGCTTGCCGCTTAGAGCTATTTATCTGCCATGTTGGTCAAAACAATCAAACTCAGCCACGGCTATGTTCTATGAATGCCTAAAGGAAAGTTCTAGAAATCAAGCAAACATCGTTTTTTTAAAAAGGAGCCGTGTGGCCTTATCACAGATGTCTTGATTTGCAGGCTAGCAGCTAAAATTCAAGTAGCCAAAATTCCATAACCTCATATTTACCTGTTGTGCCAGGAGGTGCGGTGGTGGTCACATTCGCAGGGGCCATCGTGGTGGGAGAGGAAAGTGAGGCTTTCGCAGACAGCGGAGTGTGCAAAGGATGGGTTTGGGGTGTAGGGGAAGAGACAGTTCCAAACTGGGGGTGCACATCAATGGTATGGCTGGAAGCTACAGCAGCTGAAGGCTGGGGAGAAGGGGGGTCAATCTCCCTTGTTGGAGATGGAACCTTGTGGGTCACAGATCGGTGATCTAGGGGCTCAGCCAAAGAGAAGGCATTGGGGACCTGGGGAAGAACAGTGGGCTGAGGCACAACTGGGATGGATTCTCTGGAAGGAGAAAATGGCAGGCCGTGTTGATGGTCAGCAGGACAGACAACAGGATCCTGTAGATCACTGAAGGAATGAACCAGAGAGATGCATGTGAGACACTGCCAAGCTGATGTGGTTATTGACGGGGTTAAGTCAGGGTCCTGCCACTTCCTGCCTCTGCCATTTCACACTGTCTGTGCACCTGCCACTGCTCCCCTGCCCCTGTCCACTCCCACCACCTACTTTCTGGGAGAGGAATTAGTAAGGAGGGATGCTCGCCTATGAATCCCCACTTCCGGTTCACCAGTTCACCACTGCTCTGGGCTCCATGCCTTACCATGTATCAGTCAATCGATGGGATGTTCTCTGAGCTCCTGCGGGAGGGGAGCTGTTAAATGCTCCATGACCCAACTGGTTTCCATACACTACGAATCTGTCTTAGTCAACTTTCTATTGCTGTAGCCTGGCACAATGGTAACTGGCATATAGTAAGTGACCAAGAAATGTTGGTTGAATGAAAAAGTAAATCAAGCTGGGGCCAAAGTGGTGGTCCTCAGCTTGTACATCAACTATGTCCTCAAGGTTGCTTTAGCTCAGTGGTTCTTAACCTTGGCTGTGCATGAGAACTACCCAGACAGCTTGTTAAAATATATACTTTATATAGATTTCTATAGCCTATTCCACAGTGTCTCATTCAGTTGGTCTTGGGATGAGGTATGGGATTCCCAGGCATGTGTATTTTCTAAACCCCTTGGTGATTTTCATGGGCATCAGAGGTTGAGAAGAACTCACCTACTATCTGGCAAAAGATCATCTGTGTTGGTGGTCTTGGGGGAGAAGCAACTAGAGGGGACAACTTATTGTTGAAGCCACTGATGGATCTAGTTTTAGATGGAGACTTAGCACACCAATGAGAATGTGTTCTTAGAGCTTTTCTTGGGTGAGAGGAGGGAGGAATATTATATCAAGGGGCCTAAGGCAAGTCACGTTCCTAAAAAGAAAAGTAATCTTAGTCTAGTCTGGCTGGGCCCTTGGTACCCCCTGAGGTTCAGGGCAGCAGTGAAGACACAGGGTGTCAGACAATCAGAAAGATCATGAGTCCAAAAGCATTGACTTGGGCTTCAGCTCTTGCTACTCCTGCGGACAATTCACTCCATTCCCTAAATCGTATGCTATAGCAACCCATCAGGCCAAGTTGCGGTCAAGGTGCTTTATGAAGTGTAAATTAAATTGTTGTCAGAGTATCTGGGAACCTGCAGAAGCCACACCCCAACATGGGCTCCCATTTACTAGGCTCAACTATGAAGAGGTTGTCTGATATTCCTCCTGTCACTTATGCTAGTCGCGGTCCCCCATCTACCATGGGGTACACAGGAAGCAGCAGAGCAGTGGTAGGCAATGCCAGCCATGCATTAGGAAACCCAGAGCACTTTAGCGCCAGTGCCTGGGCTCCCACTCCAAACCAGCTAACCTGGAATCTCTGGCAGTAAGCACAGGCAGCAGTATTCTTTTTTTTTTTTAATTGAGATGGGGTCTTACTCTGTAGCCCTGGCTAGAGTACAGTGGCACAATCATAGCTCACTGCAACCTCTAATTCCTGGGCTCAAGAGAAACTCCCACCTCAGCCTCCCAAGTAGCTGGGACTACAAGCCCAAACCACCACATCTGGTTAATTTTTAAATTTTGTGTAGGGATGGGGCCTCACTATGCTGACCAGGCTGGTTTCGAACTCTTGGCCTCAAGAGATTCTCCCACCCTGGCCTCCCAAAGTGCTGGGATTACAGGTGTGTGCCACCGCACCTGCACGTCTTCATTTTACTATGCTTCTTTACTGAGGTGTAGCTTACATATACTAAAGTGTACTAACCTCTAATCTTATAGTTAGAGCTTGATGAATTTTTATACATGTATAGACCTATATAATCACCACCCAGATGAAAACATAGAGCATTTCCAGCACCCCAGAAGACCACATTGACACATCAGCATATTTTAAAAGTTCCCCAGATATTTCTAATGCACAGCCAATCTGAAGAACCAATATATTAGACAGATTTGCAGTGATCCTCTAATTCTAGCCCAGTGGTTCTCAAACTTGGCTGCACATTAGAATCATCTCACCTGGGAGTTTTTCAAAACCAGAAGCTCATGCTGCATCCCAGACCGATCTCTGAGGGTGAGAGGCAGGCATCAATGTTTTTTAACATGTTTCAGATGATTCCAACCTGTGGCCAGGGTTGCGAACCACAGCACTGCTCTACAGTCTAGGCTCTCAATACTCAAAGTAGGTCCGTGAACCAGCAGCACTGGCTTCACCAGGGAAGCTAGTTAGAAATGTTGAATCTTGAATGTGGTCACACAGCTAGTTAAAGCACAGAGCCCTAGCCAGATGCCAGTTTGCACATTCTGCCCTCTTTTCTATGTCCTGCTTCTTCCTGACATTTCTTTGAATTCACAGTCATCAGGGGTCAGTGGGGCTGCCTCAAAGGGCAATGGTCTTTTGATTCAATCCCAGTGCTTCCAGAAATTCTATCCTCCAAATGGGGCTCGCTCAACCTTCTAGCTTAAAAGGGCATGTTAAGCTTAATGGGGCATGTTACTCCTTACTTTTTATTGCAGAAAATGCCACAAATCCTTAAGTAAAGACTTTTAACTATTCCTTAGGGTCCAATGTTTTAATATATTCCAGAAATTTGGCCCACACAAGGCAGACAGACTACACCTAGCCTTCTGTTCCCATCTAAGAAGCTTCACAATTATAAAAAAACAAAAAGAAAAAGTAAAAAATAAAATACTCATCATGCCAGCAAGCAGGTGAATCATTGGGAACTACTGTGAACATTTTCATTCATTTCCTTCCTGTTTTTTCTATGTTTATTTTTATATACCTGTGATCACAGCATACATGACTTTCAGAGTCTTCTATTTTGGAGCATCCATCTCCCAGTTTCCCTCCATTGAAGCAATAATTTTAAGGCAGTAATTCTTTTTTTTCATATTTAAGAAATATAATGTTGAGACAATCCTATTATTTAATATACATTCTATATTCAAGTGGCCCTAGTCCTTCCAGTAATATCTGTTATAGCTTAATTTTTTTCAATCCAGTTTCCAATACATGATCACACATTGATTTAGTCTCTCTAGTCTTCTTTGATCTGAAAGTGTTCCTAAGTCTCTCCTGAGAATTCTTAACTTTGGTTGCCCATTAGAATCATGAGAAGGACTTTTAAAACCCTTAACGCCTGGGCTATGTCCGAGGATCAGTGAAATCAGAGTCTCTGAGGGTGGTGACCAGGAATCAGTATTTTCTTCTTTTATTTGAACTAACTTTAGACTTACAGAAATACTGCAGAACCAATACGAAGAGTTCGGTATACCCCTCTCCCAGCTTCTCTCAATGTTAGCATCTAATATCCAGAATTAGAGCCAAACAACTATCAAAATTCGTATGGGACAAAGGTGGCATCTCAAACCACTGGGGAATAGGTAGATTTTTAAAGACATGGTAATGGGACTACTGACAAACATTTGCAAGAAGGTAAAATTAGACCCAAATCTTGCCCCATACATAAGAATAAGCTCCAAGCGGATCTAAATGTGAAAAATGAAACCACGCAGGTACTAGAAAAACACAAGGGTGAATTCCTCTATATCCTGGGTATAGGGAAAAGGCTTTCTAACTATACTTCCAAATCCATGGGCGATATAAGAAAAGACTGGCATGGCTGGGCCTGGTGGCTCATGCCTGTAATCCCAGCATTTTGGGATGCTGAGTTGGGAGGATTGCTTGAGGCCAGGAGTTCAAGACCAGCCTGGGCAACTTAGCAAGACCCCCATCTCTAAAAAAATATATATTTTTAAAAATCAGTTGGGTATGGTGGTACACTCTTGTAGTCCCAGCTACTTGGGAGGCTGAGGTAGGAGGATCACTTGAGCCCAGGAGTTCAAGGCTGCAGTGAGCTATGATTGTGCCATTGTACTCTGGCCTGGGTGATACAGTGAGATTCTGTCTCAAAAAAAAAAAAAAAAGAAAAGAAAAGAAAAGAAAAGAAAAGAAAAGAAAAGAAAAGAAAAGAAAAGAAAAGAAAAGAAAGGAAAGGAAAGGAAAGGAAAGGAAAAGAAAAGAAAAGAAAAGGAAGAAAAGACTGGTAAATCTAGCCACATAAAAATTTTTAAATTTGCATCACAAAAACATGATAAACAATGTCAAAAGACAACTGACAAACTGGGAGAATATTTACAATATATACCACAGAGCTAATATCCACAATATATAAAGTCCTCTTAAAATTGATCAAGTATCCATTAGAAAAGACGAGGAAAAAACATGAACACATAATTCACAAAAAGATACAAAAATAGTTCCCAAATAGATGAAAAAATATTCAGACTCAGCCTTGTGTGTGTGTATGTGTCCCAATAAAATAGGCTCAGTCTTAATAAGACAAGTGCTAATTAAAGTAATACTGAGATACCATTTTCTTGCCTATCAGACTGGCAGAAATTTTTTAAAATGACAAAGCATTTCGTTGGTAAGTCTGTGAAGAGTCAGGATCTTTTTACTGTCTCCTAGGTGATTCTAATGTGCAGCCAAGTTCGCAAACCTTTGATTTAAGGCAATGGCCCACGTGGACACTTCATACAGCAGAAAACTGTGCATGAAAGCCTTTCTTCACTACTGAAATCCCCAAACCCTTTAGCCAGCAAGGTGATTAAACGTTATTATTATATTTTTTTTTTAGGAAAAGGAACAGTATGTTTGCCACCTACCACTGCAGCTTTTCCAAGTCTTCCGGGGAGGAAGGGCAGGGTGTCCTGACAGAACAGCAGCAGTGTTCTGGGGGAGACAAAAGGACAAGGAAGAAGAAAATGCGTGTTAAAAAGAATAAGGCAAGGTGGAAGCCCAGATCTATGAAGTATTACAGTTCTTACGCTGGCTGCATGTTAAAGAGCGATTGTCTAAAACAGGCAATAAAATTAATTAGATGCCATTATGTTGACAATTATATACTGTATACATAGTGGGTGCTCAAAAATATTTATTGAGTGAAATTTTTGGTTATGGGCATGCAGTGTCAATCACTGTTCAGCAAGGCCTAAGAGGAATTCAGAAGTAAACCTCTTGGAGGACATTACGTTAAATGAAATAAGCCAGGCACAGAAAGACAACTACTGCATGATCTCACTCATATGTGGGAGCTCAAATAGTCGACCTCACAGAAACAGAGACTGACATGGTACTTGCCAGGGGCTGAGGGGGTGGGGGATTAGGGAGATGTTGGCCAAAGGACAAAAAATTTCAGTTAGACAGGAGGAATAAGTTCAAAAGATCGCTCGTACAACATGATGACTACAGTAAACAATATATTGTACACTTGAAAATTGCTAAGGGAGTAGATTTTAAATGTTCTCACCACCAAAGAAGTGATGAGTATGTGAGGTAATGCATATGTTAAATAGCTTAATTTAGCTATTCCACAATGTATACCAAAATATCATGTTGTACGCCATAAATATATACAGTTTATTTGTCATTTTTTAAAAAAAGGTAGACATATCCCAATAGCAATCCATCAAACAATGCAAACAGAATTTTCTCTCTCAGTAGGGTTTGTTTTATCATGTTTTCAAATATGATATATTGAAGTTTTATTAGAAAGCAGGAAAAATAACCTAGGGCTCTCTGGAAATTGCCCCAGGACAAAGGAGTCAAAACAGAAAGCCATAACATATGTAAATTTATTAATTCTATTTTCAATTAAAAAAATAACACATCAAAAGTCACATGAAGATGAACCCCGCAATAAGGATAGAGATGACTCACCCATTGGTCGAATCTTTACTCTTTTCAAAGCAACCAATACAGCACATACATTTGTTGTCTTATTCAGTTTTACCGTGAAAGTACAATTTAATGTGCTGTAAAGAGAAATATATATAATCAGAAACCTACCTGTACATTTGTAATTGCTTTTGCAGACTTAAGAGTGAGGAAAGGGCACAGTGACACTGTAAACTTGCAGTGCCACCCCAATAAGACTGTAAACACCCATTTACAGTGGTCTGAACTTTATCCAAAGGACTTGACACTAAGAGACATTAATAGAGGTTCACATTCACAGAGGTTGCAAACCAGAGACCTTCTCGCCACACACAGCTACTGGTTCATTTTGCCTCCCCATGATGGACAGGCAGGGGTGAAACTTCTCAATTGCAAAGGCAAGCACCTTGCCATCTATGGTCGTTCCCACCTCCCTCCACATCTGGCCACTGGCTTGGTGTCTACAGGCATTTGCGTTCCATCATGAAAGCCTTTTCACATACCGACCTAGATGAACCTCAAGGTCTCTTAAATCCAAAATTTCTCTGGCAATTCAATCTAGATCATCGGATACCTTAGATTTTAAGACATTTTCTCTGTTTCTACTTTAGCCTTGGTTTAGGTGGAAAAAAATGTAATGTTGCAAATAACGAAAAGAGGTAAGTGAAATGAACTAAATACATATAATGGATATGGGTTCAACGTAGAATTTTATGGACTACTTGCCCTTATTTGTACCAATGAATAGTGTGATGAGTGATAATTGTCATTTTCTAGGACTTGACTCTCACCGAATGCTCAGGGTTCAGATAGTGAGATTATTGCCCCATAAGACACGGGGTTTATGCAGCTAAGAGAGCCAATGGATACAATTTAAAATGATAATCTGTATAACCCCGGATGATTGTTGGACAATCTCTGATTCACCCCTGCATGTACTTTTTAATTTCTTTGTTTCTTTTTCTTTCCAATCTTTTCCTCCCCCCTCTCCTTCTCCCAAGTTCCATATTATGTTCCTTCATTTCTGTCTGGCCTTCACCCTGCCTGGACCACTGTGGTTACATTTCTTGGTTACATTGGTGGCTGTCAGGGCTAAGGTAAATGGCCCGACACCGCACACTCCTCTGTGCTTCCTAAAGAAATGTGACAGAGAGATCAGTGTTTGCAAGAGTAAAAATATTTAAATCCCAAATTTCACTAATATGTATTTATTTTAGAGGAACCCCCTGAATTTGTAATTTAACTAGGTCTCCTTAAGACTTGTATTCCTCACAAATGAAGAAATGATATTTATAAAAGTATTAAAAATGGCTGACCTTTGGGCCTCTGCCGTAGCACACACTATAAAATAAGTCTGAAACAAAGAAACACAAATATATGCACATGTTACTTTTACAGTTGGAAATGTCAGAAAAGACGACCCATGGCTAATCATAGAATTTTAGAACCACAAGAACCCCTAGGGATCATCCAATTCACAATCCTACCAGATTCCCAACATATTGTCAAAGCTATTCAGGCCTTGGATACCTCCAGTGTCAGAGAGATCACTACTACACAAGGGAGCTCATTCTCCTGGAGTTTATATTTTAAGAAATTTTTGGTTTTACATGAAGGAAAATCTACCTCCTTGTAGTATCTTACTTATTGCTCCTGGTTCTGATTTTTCGAATAACAGAACTAGTCCATTCACTCTTTCACACAATAAATTTGGGGGAACTTGAATACCCATTTCCCCAGGAATGTAGAACTCCATGCTTTCCCCCAAATAATAACAGTAATTATAAACAAGGTACAGGGTGTGCTATGATTACCTCACTTAGAGTTTGTAGGGTTTTGTTGAGCTCAGATCGTCTGTTAATAAAATGAGAGGAATTGACATTAAGGAGACCATGAAATTCAAAACAAGTTAGATTTTCAGCAATTAAATCAAGCACATGGTATTCATTGCTTACAGTGTTCACTTTGAAGAAACACAGGGTATAATAAGAGATTCCTATGTGGCAAAAATAAATTATTTATACGACAAGGGAAACTATCCAGACAGGCGCTGTATAAGTTCTAGCCAAGAGCAAGATATAAATTATGGCTGAACAATCTTGTTATTCATTAGGCTACTGCAACCTCCAGCCAGCTTCCCCTGGCATAGGGCCAGAACAAGAGCCCGCCTGAGGTAAAACTTTCTGAGAGGGGCAAGCCACTCACCCTGGGGACCCTGTGCCTCTGATTTCTTCCTCATTCCCTCTCCAACTGACCCAGCCTGACCATTCTTGCCCTTCCCAGTCCTGCCCTCCCCTCACAACTCCCCTCTAGAAATTTCTTATTCCTTTCCTCCAATCTTACTCCAATAACACTTTAGTTTCTTCAAAGTGGCAGAGCTTCACATGAAGTTAGGATGAAAGAAATGTAGCTGAAGAATTCACTCTAAGGCAGGAGCTCTCAACCAGGGGGAGGCTCTGCCCCCAGGGGCTATTTGACACTATCTAGAGACATTTGGGGTTGCTATATTGGGGAGGGTGCTGCAGGCATCTAGTGGGTAGAGGCCAGGGATGCTGCTAAACACCCTACCACATCCAGGACAGCCCCCACAGCAAAGAATGATGAGGCCCAAAATGTCAATAGTGCCAAAGTTGAAAGACCCTGCTCCAAGGAATGGTGGCACCAGGCAGGGTCTGGAGGAAGAAGAGAAGGACCATGGCAGTAGTCACCTAGCTCCTCAAATCGGCAGGAGCCACTACTCCATAACTGTACTCAGAGGTCACCTTCTTTCTGGAAGTTTCCCTGTCCCCTCCAGTCAGGTCTAACTGGTCCACCTGCTCTATATTCAGATACTTAGAACATTTCTTGGTACCCTAAACATGCCACCTTCGGTGTAGGGTCTGTACTGTATTGTTACCAGTTGTTTGCATCCTGTGTTTTCCCCACCAGACTCTAAAGCCCTGCTTCTCAAAATTGGCCTCATCTTGGAACCACCTGGGGTGCATTAAAAAGTACCCATGCCCAGGTCTCAGCCCCCAAATACTGATTTAATTGTTATGGAGTATGCTGGGGTACTGGAGTTTTGAAAGTTTTGAAAGCTCCCCAGGTGATTTTTAATATGCACAGAGAGATGAGAACCACTGCTCTAGATTTGGTTTCCCATCTCAGAAAGTTGGGTTTATCCCTCTTTGGATCCCTGAGGCCCAGCACATAGTAGGTGCTCAATAAATGCTTGGTGACCTTAAATGAACTCAGCTCTATTTCTAGTGTAGTAATTAAGATTATTGACTCAGAAGGTATGCTAATTTGTGTTCTAGTTGTAAATTTGTGAGGTTTGTTTTAAAAATGTATCCTCTATTATTGCCCATCTAAAGTTTGAAATCCTTGCAGGGCACTGATACCCTCTGCTTTTCATGTCATATATATAACTTGGAATAGTTAGGAAAGCTGCATTTTCATCAGGAGGTCAAAGAATAGACATAAAGGACATGAGTAACACCCCGCCCCAATTCCAGTTCTCATTAAACTTTTTACCATCTATAAACTCAGTGGGCCCTAGGGGTGTTTGATATCCACCAAGTGGAATGGTAGTTTCTCTCTGCCTAGGCATTGCCAAATCATCAGAAGCAGCCAGGTCAAAATGCTATTATAATTTGAAAACACCCATAAGAAGAGCTTCTTGTTTTGGTTTGTTTTTATCTAGGAAAGGTTTTTTTTTTTTTTTTTTTTTTCAGTGTCATCACAGATACCAGAGTGAGTTTAGTTCAAAAGTTTACAACAATCTCATTTGTGAGGTAGTAGCAATGTTGAGAGCAGACAAACTTCATCTCTGATGCTGCTTCCCTGCCACAAGGGCTGAGATATGAAGTTGTCCCTAGAAGTGATAGTCAGAGATGGCCATTGGGGTGGCTGACACTTTGACCTATTGTCTAACTGAGGGCATCTGTCAGTAATGCATTTCTCATGGTCTGTGCTTGTCCCTAAAAGCCAAGGTCTACTTAACAAAGCCCTCCCTCTGACTTTTGAACTGATGCTTCATGAAAGTGTGAACAAATCATAAACATGGAGTCCTACCTTGAATTCTTCTTTCGCCCATGCTGGATGCCAAATCATATTAAAACTCAAATACCAATTTAAAGGAAGCTGTTATGCATCAAAGAGAATAGCCTCATGGGGATATTAGTTAATGACAGGTGACTATGGTTAGTTTGCAAGGAAGTCACCCAATTAGGTCTAGAACCTTTGGGTCTGTGTCTCAGTTTTCATAAGCAAAGATGGCCCAACACGTATTTTTCCATAGTTGATGTCTGAAGGTTTAAATTAAACAGCGGATTACTCACTTCAATTCACTTAGAGACAGGACTCCAGTTAAGGTGTCATTAGTTATCTCTCGATTCTGTTAAAAGCACAAAATCATTAAGAATACAACAGACATTGTTTTGTCTTGTTTTTTACACTCTCTAACAAGAAGTTGTTCTTTAGCGTTGTTGGCTACCCAAAGAACTACACCTCAAAGACTGAATCCTAACTGCATGGAATATTGTCTATCAAATGATCAAATTGCAGTTACTTTGACAAAGGAGGGAGGGAAAAAATGGTTCTCGAAAGTTAATCCATATTGGCTGAGCCAGTTTTTCTTTATCTTTTCTTTTTAAAAAAACATTCTAAGTCAGCAGCTCTGATTTTCCAATTTCTGTCTTTCTTCATTTCAAGGATTCCCCCGCTAAAGAACACTATTAAAGCTCTCACTATGAAAGGTACCAGATTTAAGTAACAGAGCCCAATTTAAAAAGGGAAACTTGATAGCAGCCATCACTGCATTTCTAGCAACTAGCTCATTGCCTGGCACCTAATAGGTGCTCAGAAATATTCACTGAATGAACAAACCACGTTTGGCTGGAATCCTTTAAACCAATTTAGGTTATGGGTGTATCCAAACCCCCGTGCGGTGAACAGGATCAGATTCAGAAGATTATTCTTAGATTCAACACATATATTTCTTGTTGCTAGGAGTTTCTAATATAATTTTAAATTTTAATTGGTAATAAAATTGCATCATATTAACATTCTTATTCAGTAGCAAACCTAGTGAAAACTACAATATGTTAATTATTAATAAAATATCATGATTACTATGAACTTAAGCCCTCAGCACAAAGCTAGGGATTCCATAACACATATTTTATTTAAGTTTGGGCATAAAAGTAAATATGCCAAAAATCATAAATAATCTGAACCTTAAACAAATCTTTAAATATTCATGCATTCATCTTTTAAGATTGTAATATAAAAAAATCTTTAAAACCTACCAGGGTAACGTTGCTTTCTTCATCATATTGAAACATTATCTCACCTCTAAAAAATACTAAAAACAAATTTTCAAAAAAATTTGAGACTTGCACTTTACAGCTTGTGGATTAATACAACATAAAACGATTATCAAATTACTTTATAAATGGTTTCATCAAATTATTTGTTTTTATTCACATTTACTCTCTATCAGGAAGTTAGACAATGGTTATCGATATAATTTTCAGAAAATAAGAACTACAAATTTTATGTGAGAATTGAGAAAGAGAGAAAATTTGTCCCTTTGTTAAGGAATTTGATCCTTACATGCTTCTTGTCAGAACTTTGTTTCCCTTAAAGATGCTAAATGGGAGGACTATGGCTCTAATGTGAACTTTTTAAAAAAATCTTTTTAAGTTGTTATATTTGCAGTTACATAGATAAGGGAGAGAGGGAAAACGAGGTTCTCAGCAGTTAAGCAACCTTATGGAAGTGTATTTATTCTGTGCCAGTTTTCTTGTTTTGTTCTGTTTTTATAAAAAATACAGCTACTGAATGCAATGTCATTCCTAGGAACAAAGTTGAGACTTGGCTTTGAAACCTGAATAGTGTGTGGAGAGCAATTTTCCTTAGTGAACAACTCACTGTGGCTCTCACTCCAGAAATGCCAGAAAACCCTGTTCTTAAAATGCTCACTTTGGAAATACTGAACTCAATTTCAGTCAATCTGTTTCCTGCAGGATATGACCCCAGGTCCTTTGACTCGATCTGGAAACAAATAAAATAGTGACCCCTAAACAGAAGTACATGGTGTAACTTCATAATCTATAGGGGCCAAAAACTGGCCTCCAGAGCAATGGGGCAAGGGTGGCATACAAACTAGAACAGGGTTCAGCCAATGTTTTTGGTGATAGATCAGATAGCAAATATTTGAGTTTTTGTGGGCCATAAGTCCTCTGTTGCAACCACTCAACTCTGCTGTTGTAGCATGAAAACTTCCACAGCCAATATATAAATGAATGGACAAGGCTGTGTGTCAATAAAACTTTATTTACAAAAACAGACCATCTTTTACTGCACCCCAAAGTACAAATGATTCCCATAGTCATGTACCCAAGGGTCCACTTCCACTTAAAAATGGCTGACAAAGCCCCTAAACTAGTGATTAACATGATCTATTTCAGCAACTTTTCTACTGAGAACCTCACCATATGGATACTGAAATTTCAATTAATATAGTATATAATTTAAAATAAAGATACTTGATATCTGCATATAATTACTTATCTATATTTTAGCTTTTAAATGCCTATTTAGATTGTTTGTGTGTATGCGTGAGCCAACACCCATAATTTCTCTCCCTCGAATTCTTATTTAGTGCATGTTGAGTTTCATAAATGTGCTGGGAGCACAGTGGTAGTAGAGCAACTAGGAAACCACCACCTTTTGACCCTCAGCCTAACTCTTGGTCAGCTCCCAGTTTCTTCACCAGCCTCTATTCCCTTAATAAATCCAGATTGGAACCTGCAAGAAGTGAAGGTTTCTAGCTCTGGCAGGATATCATGTGATTTCTGGTGCCAAAAGAGTTAGTTCCCTGATGAGGTTGTTTTCACCAGGCACTAAAACAAATGGTCAATTCAGTCACTTAATTGGGGAAAACATTACTCCAACCAGCTTTCTGGCATCTGTTATTCAAGATGACCAGGTTTTTTTGTTTTGTTTTGTTTTTTTAACTCCATGCTCGATTTTCAAACAGTTATCAAACATCATGTAGACACAACACTGAACTAGACATTAGTCACCAGCCCAAGGCATAGATGAAGCACAAAAATAATGACATTATGAGGAATTTGGTAAAGGGAAGGGTCAGAGAAGAGGGAGAGAGGGGCAGGAGGAAAAGAGAAGTGATAGTTATATAATATATGAAAATGAAATGTATCCAACACTTTTTTTTCTTTAATCAAAACCAGCTAATATTTCCCTCCTATATTCTACCTGGAGCATAATATCCGCAGGAAGCTCAGATGAGCAAATCTCACATTCACACAATAGAAAGTGGAGAACATTCTCTAAATAGGATGTTTTCTTGTTTTCTAATCTAGCCAACCTTAATTTATTTTACTTTAAATTGTAATCTATATTTTCTAAACAAATTGCTAAACTGCTAAAAGAGATAGAATAAAAGAAAACATTCCTATAATGATTGCTTATTACTGAAGTCACACTAAGACTTTAATATCATAAAATACCTTGTCACCTTCCTCTTCTCTCTTTCCATGATCTCCTGGCCAGTTCTGTCCTGCCACACCATATTTTTCTGTTTTTCACATTTGCTTTCATTGGTTTTAACAAGGAAAGGAGCCCAGAGAGCCAAACCAACGTGAGAAAAGTGGTTGTTTCATTCCTTCTGGCTCGTGGCAGAAGGGAAAACATTCCCATTTCAAAAATAGCATGTTCTCAAGAGATTTCCATCTCAATTTTTACAAAATAGTGGATAATCTCAGTTAGAGATGGCAAAATACACTATGGACACTACTGGAATTAGTAGCCAACTAATCGAGGTGTATGTGAGGTTTCAACATTCAACAAGTTAATTTGTCTTATTCTTAGCAAAAGGCAACATCCTATTTCTAAGCTAGAATACTTAAGGTCCTTGGAAAAGCTGGAGGGATTTATATATAAGTGACTTTCAATAATTATTAATTTCATTATTATTTATCTTCATGAATTAACTCTAAAGGTATTAGTTATGGATTTAAAGTTATAATAAAAATATTTGTTGTAGAACTTCATGAATCATATTAAGGAAGTTAATCCATCTTCTCACTAGGCAACGGGAAGATAATTTCAACAAGATCTAAAATTTGCTTTTGTTTTTATTAGGAATGCTTAGTAAACAGGTGGCATGAAAAGAGACAGATCAGAGAGGTACACATCACATATTCAAGAGGAAAAAAAACAAACCGGTTTTCTCTATGGAGCAAATTTATCTGGTAATGTGTAATGTACACAAGAACTAACCTGAGTCATTGCAAATAGATGACAAATTGCAGATATTTTTCTGGAGCTTGACCCCTGCAAAGAAAACACAACCCAGCCAGTTAAGCATGTCAACACCTGCACTTACATACTACATCGTCAAGAAAATCCACAAATTTAGGCATCAAACATGGACCCAAAATATCATAAGCTGGATATAATTGGCTGGATGAATTCCAAAAAGACTAAAGGAATCAGAGTTTTCATTTCTCAGTTGGTCAGCTATGGAACTTAATTCTTTACTAATCTTTAGTGTGTCTCTGACTCCTACCTACTCTCCCAATTAACCCCTCTCCTGTCCATCTAAACAGCACCATAAATACAAGTCAATTACAGAGACTACAGATGAAATAGCCCTTAATCATAGATCCTCCTTCCTTTCTCAGGTAGGGGAGCCCATGAACACACTAATGTGAATCCTAGCGCTTTATGTAAATGTATGTATGAAATAACATTGATGTCATGATATCATTTCATGGGAAAAAACTACAAAATTGAAAACATATTTGCTGAGCACCTACCATATTCTACAGGTTTGGGGAGGTTCCAGATATAGACCCTGCCCTCAAGGAGCTTACAATCTAGTGTAGTGAGTGGCATTGGCCAGTAAACAAAGATTATTTTGTATTTACTTTTTGATGAAGGCAAAATGGAGTGGTGGCCAGGACAACAGACCACACAGTCATACAAGAGGCAGAGATGAATGGCAGATGAAATGAAGCCTGTTAGAGCAAAAACCTTTGTACATATTAACCTGAGAAACACTTTCTCTGTTGGTGAAAGGGGAAGGACATCTTTTCTTTGATTTGAAAAGCTCAAGGTTTACTCCTCTAAGAATCTTTCCTTCATTAATTGCATCCTTTTGGCAAAGCATAAGAAATCCATAGTAAATGGGAGGGGCAAATGCTGACAATGTATTATGCAAACTGCCAAGGGACAAAGCTTGGTATATTAAGAAATATTGTGGTCTCCTTGTCAGGTCTCGTTTGGTCAGAATAATGTATGCAATGCCCACTGGCTAGTTTATTTCCATTGCACATTACAAGTCTTTAGTTCGTTACTATGAGAAAACTAGTTTGGACACAAACTAAAATTATAATTTGAGTTAGTGCATGTGATATGGTTTCTGCCAGTACGATTCACTGGCAGATAGGCATCATGCTTTAGCTAAGAGTTTTGATTTTGTGAGCAAACTGAATTTCAGTGCCAAAAGTTACCTGACATGTAGATTTCTATATTGTTTCACGGGAATGTTACCCACAACAAAAGAGAAAGATTTCATTTTAAATATACTTGCTTATAGATACAACTTACTATAACATATACACTACGCAAGTATTATATAATATATAGGCAATGGGTAGGAATGCTTTAAATGTCCTTTAAGCCACTGGTCTATTGCTTGCTAAGCTTTTCATTTCACCATCTTACATCTTTTTCTAAATTTTAGCTGCACTTCCATTTCTAGCGATGTGTGTCTTCTTGCTGCTCATTCATACTGAGAATTTTCTTTCCTGTTGCTAGGGCTCTTATCTGTAATCTCCTCCAAGTACATGGCCACAGGCCATTCCTTAAACTACAAGATAGAAAACTGTCTGTAAAGGGTCAGATAGTAAATATTTTAGGCGTTGTGGGTCATCCAGTCTCTGTTGCAACTACTCAATTCTACTGTTCTAGGGAGAGGGAAAGTAACCATAGAAAATATGAAAACAAATGGACATGAAGTGTTCCAATAAAACTTTATTTACAAAAAGAGACAGTGGGCCAGATTTGGCCCATTGGCAGTAGTTTGCCAAACCTTGCTTGATATCAATCAGAAGCCTCTGTTGAGCATGTCTTGTGTGCCTAGTCTTGCATCAGGAACTTAAAAGTATATCTTTTCTTTGATTTAACTCTTCCATTAAATTGCATCCTGTTTATAAACTCATTAGCACCAGCCCTCTATCTCTCATGCCTCTTAACCATGTCAGAAATACTTGTGTAATCATTGTCTTTATCTGCATGGATGTTCATATTAGTTTTCTATTTGGTTGCCTTGTCTTCCCCCATAGACTAGAAGATTCTTGAAGGTGGATACTGTGTCTGATCATTATTACATAGCTCCAAACACTAGTACAACTTCAGGTACCCAGTGCATAAACATCTATTCATTAAGAACAGATTTTATTTTTAAAAGTTAGGAAAAAAGAGAGAGAAATCATAAACACCAGCCATTTGTTTAATTTTACTTTAATTATAAAAAGAAAGTCTTGATATTGATAATAAGTCATACCTGATGCATTGAAGGTTTTTACTATAGTGATTTTAGTTTTTTCTGCAAAGAAGCAATTTAAATATTAGAGCAGAATTGTTGCTTGTTTTTAAAAAACAATTTGCCATGAGTATCATTGTAGTGAAATGCTAAGAAAATCACACCGTTGACGCCTTTAAGACAACTATCAGTCATCTCAGCAACAGAATAAATGAAAATTACATACACGGATCATGTAGCATTGGCATAGGGTGGGTCTGAGAGTTGGAGTCCCATGTTTACCCAGTTAGATCACACCCATTACACAACCCACTGCTTGTGTAATTCTATTTCAGTTTCCATGCACTGTTGCTAGACAAATGAATGTGGACTGATACTTCAGATATGTAGAAATAAGTCACTATCAGGACCTTCAGGTGATAAGTTGTAAAGAGCAGGTGATTCAGAGTGCTAAAATTCAGAGGGCTAAAATATTACTACTATACAATCCAGTGTCCTGCTATCTTCTTTAGGAGTTAATACAATACTAACCCCATTGTATTGATAGATAAAACTATTCTCAGGGAGGTCAAGACCATCCACCTACAGTCACACAAGCCCACAGCAGAACCAGGACTGTGCAAAGTCAGTGACTCATAGGCAAATATTAACATGCTCTGAAGAAGCAAACTTTAGAAATATTTTCCTGACACACTTTGGGGACAGAGCCCATGGTTCATTTTCCCAGATAATGGAGAACCAGGTCCAGAAATCTTTGCTGGAAAGATGGCCAGCTAGAAGAGGCTGCGTTCAGAGCATGCATTTACAAAGAAGCTCTGTCTCCTAGGGTGGATGGACAAATTCTAAAGAAATGACCAAGCTCAGAGCTTGGAGACACACTTAATGATAACTTTATACTGACCATTTTTGAAACCTCATTTGTGTGTGTGTTATTGATGAGTTTCTGTTTCAAAGTGTGACCCATGGGCAATGATTGGTGGCAATTACAGAAGCTGATAGGATTTTGCATTAAGAATCGTTTAAATATATTATTTTGTTTGCCCTGACATTTTCCTTTCCAGAGCAAACAGAACACAACTGCGAAATAAACTCATTTTAGTAACTAAAGTGTTTTTTGGGGAAAATGCTCAGCTTCACTTATAATCAAGAATGAAAAATAAAATCTAAGGAATGGAGAGGAAGATTTAATAGTATACAACATAGTCTCAGCAATGGGACAGTGACACAGACATTCTCATCCACTGCTGACAGGTACATTGCTGGGTACAACCTTTCTAGAAGGTAATTGGGCAGTAGGTATCAAGGGCCTTAAAATATTCATACTGCTGACTCATTATATCCAGTCCTTGGAATGTATCCTATAGAAATTAGGGATAAATGCAAAGATGTTGGCACCAGGATGTTCATCACAACAATTTCTATTAAAAACATAGAAACAACTTTAATGTCGAACATATGGTACACAATGAAATATTACAAAGTCATTAATAATAAGGGACACTGGAAAATACTTCCAATTTAATATTAAGTCAAAAGAGCAAAACATAAAAATCTATGTAAATGATGACATTTTGCAAAGGATGCATACATAAAGCATATGTATATAAATATATGTATATGTGATACTGAATCAAAATATACCAAATATTAATAGCAAAAATCTTAGGAAAGTAACATTAAAGATGATTTCTATGTTCTTCTTTGTATTTCTCTATATTCTCCATTTTTCATGAGCTAATATGTATCACTATTATAATTAAGAAAAGAATAAATGTTATTTTAAATGGACTGCTAGGGCCATAATAGTTTGGAAGTTTGGGAACATGGTGACAACAGAATAAATTGTTGAAGGCACAGGAAAGTGGGCAAGGAGACAAAGGAACTTAGTAACCCGTAGACCACACAAGTGAGAAATTCAAGAGGCCACAGAAGAGAAGCCATTACATTTAGAAATCACTTGATGTTACCTGTTTTGTTTAAAGTAGATAATACGCTTGAAGTAGCATCTGAAATAAAATAATACAAATTAGCGTTAACTACTGGCATGGTTCACAAACATGTGTGTCTTCCTAGGTTCGTTAAACATTTTCCTTTTGCCCAAATCCGGGAGACGTTTGAGAGTTTTGCAAAAGCCAGATGACACTACTCAATATCATTGCTGCCCATCCTCTCACCACTATCCAGTCTCCAAGCTGAGAGACAATTCCTGAGCAAACGCTCATTAATTTAAAGTGTGTTTCCTAAATGCAAGTTCTGTATGTAACACATGGCGACATTCCTATAATCGTTAGATTTAAATAAACCCATTTATGTCGTTTAATACTTTGTCTCCTTTTTTTCTATTATAATGAAAGTCCCTAAGGGATATGATATTTCCAAAGTCCATATTGACTTTAATAGATAGCCCTGTGGATACACAATACATCTTTACCAGCAGTGCATTCTTGCGAAGTAATTTTAAATCATTCTAGTTTAAATTTGGAGTTCTTGAACATTATATTCAACTAACTTTCAGAAAAATGTCATTTTGATCCTGTTTGATTTAAAATCCAATTTGAAATCTATTGGTATTTCTTTAAATGAAAATCATTCTAGAATTTATTATTCTGGATGAAATTTTGGGAAAACACCCAAAAGGCATGTAGTACATTATCACACTTAAAACACACACACACACACACACACACAGATTCAAAAACTGCAGCCAAAGCTAAATTGAAGATATTTTTTTCACTGTAAAGAGTAATTGTATATCAAAGTGATAACTTTTGGCCCTTTCCATAGGGCCAAATATGAATTTAAACCAGTTTCGATCAGTCTGAGTTGCAGCTATGATTGTTTAGATCCTTAGCCACCAACCACATGGTGAGATTTGATTTTAACTAGGGCCTGTGAAAAGTGTTGGGGTTTGGCCACAATAAGATGGAAGGCTGCCTACTCAGAGAGGGGAGAGAATAGAATGTGCTGTCCTGCCCACCTCCTTCAAATACAGCCCACTTTTTTGCCTTTTTCTCTAGCATGAGGAGGAAGCCATTTTTTTCCATTTCACACTATTTAAAAATTGATCAAGTCATCTGTAAAAAGGCTGTCTTTGAACTCGCTGTGCCTCCAAATGCATGCTGAATCATATTGAAGTCACTGGACGTGCTTTTCACTTTTAAACAATCTGTCATGTAAAACTTGTTGGCATTGTGTTGGAGAGCAAGGGAGATGGAGTGTTCAAAATGTGACTGAGATTTCTTTTCTAGAACAGTTGGAGTGGTGGAGGGCTCGAGGACCGTCATGATCATAAGAATTTTATCATTTAACCCGAAAGTAGAAAGTTTAGGTTACTCTCCAGGGTTGACAAGTTTTGTTTTTAAGTTTTTGTTTTTTAGTTATTTGAAACTACTCAATGCATTCAGAAATAATTTAGAAATGGAAACCATTCATTATACTTAGATTCATATTAAGGGTTATCAATTTTCACTTGCTTCAGAAAAATTCTTACCATTGAGGCTTGTCGTTTCAACCTCTTTTTGTCCCAAGGAGAAAAACAATACAAAGGTATAATTAAAACAAGAAACTTAACAAATTGGGCTAAATCTAGGTTTAAATTTTTTCAAAATCTTGCCTGGAGTACCATTGGAGTAGGGGACAAAACGGACAAGAGATGGTTCAGCTGCAGGAGAAAAAAAAATTTAAATAAATACTTTGAAGCAATTGTTTATTAAATGTTAAGGAGTTAGAACTTTTGAAATACAATTATGAAAAAGAAGTAGAAAACATACTAGCAGACCAAGATGTAGTTAAATCTGCAAGTTCCATAATCACTCAGTGAGCAGACATTTCATCAGAGAATTGTAGAGAAAGAACTCAAGATAAGGAACCTGAGACCTCTATTCTCAAAGCCTACTACCAACTATGGAATAGTACGGAAACAAGTTTAGGAAACATACCAAAATACAAGAAATACTACTTCTAGAATTTTTCAGCCAGAGAGGTCTAGAAAACATTTTAAATAACTTTTGAACTATTTAACACAATCATGAAATATGTGGGCATGTTGCCTTCATTCTGTTATAGTGATGCCTGGCAACGCTTCCCACAGTGAATTTAAGATTAAGAATATTGCTACTACTCGATATTGGGCTAATACAATTTCCTGGTAAGTTATTTTAAAATATGGCTGCTATTAACACAATCAATCAACGTATAAATTTCCTGTGGAATGACTCCACTTACGCTAAGAAGTCAGCCTACTACTACACACATTTTGCATGTTTAAATATTAAAAAGATCCAATAGCTTGACCTCTACCTAAACCTGGGAAAAGTAAACACAAACATTTTACAGCTCAAGTAAGTTTTGCAGTAGGCAGCCTGATTTTCAGCCGGTATGGACAAAATCTGGGTGTGTCAAGGCACTTGGCTAGCCCGTCTGTTTTAGATCGTTTCTGTGTTGGCTGAAACACACACACCCTGTCTGTCGACATTATTGCTTTCATACTTTGTCATTTACTACATTGATTTATTTTTTAAATTACCAAGGATATTTCTTGGGAAGTAAGATAATTTCTGAGCAATAAGATTCAAAGTGTGGATATAGAATCCTTTGTTCTTGGGGCAGAACAAAATAAATAGGCCAAAGCTGGTTTTTAATTGATGGCTATTAATTCTTCACCCAGAACCCAAGCTGTGACTAGAACCATTCCCCATTCCAGGCAAACAGGTATCACCATGATTAAGTTTGCTGAAGGCTACTCTATCGGAAGAAAAATACAGTGGCTCATTGTGCCTTGGAAGCTTAACAACTAGGGGGCAAACTGATGAGGTAAAATGAGCTTGAGCTTTGGAGGCTTGCAGTCCTGGGTTTGAATTTTTGCCCCATTACTTAATAACTCATAATAATAATAGTTAATAAGATTTATTATTTATAGAGAGTTTACTCTGTGCCAGGCACATACGTTAATCTCATTTCATCTTCACAACTACCTGACAAGCAGGTATTATTATTCTCCCCAATTTACAGATGAGGAAACTGAGGCACAGAGAGGTTAAGGAACTTGCCCCAAATCACACAGCTAGCAATGGGGATAGAAGGGTGGTGGCCAAATTCAAACGCAAGTAGTCTGGTTCCAGAGAATGTATTGAACATGAGCGAGTTTTATCCTCTCTGAGCCTCAGTTTCCTCGTCTATAACATAAATATAATGAGTCCTATGATGTAAGATTGAGAGGCGAGGCCAAGTGCGGTGGCTCGTGCCTGTAATCCTAGCACTCTGGGAGGCTGAGGCTGGAGGACTGCTCAAGGTCAGGAGTTTGAGACCAGTGTGAGCAAGAGCAAGACCCTGTCTCTACTAAAAAAAATAGAAAGAAATTAGCTGGACAGTTAAAAATATATATAGAAAAAATTAGCTGGGCATGGTGGCACATCCCTGTAGTACCAGCTACTCAGGAGGCTGAGGCAGGAGGATCATTGAGCCCAGGAGTTTGAGGTTGCTGTGAGCTAGGCTGACACCACAGCACTCTAGCCAGGGCAACAGAGCCAGACTCTGTCTCAAAAAAAAAAAAAAAAAAAAAAAAAAAGATAGATAGCAGAATAAGAAGATGTCTAAAGACTTACTTCCAGACATATAGTGGGTGCATGAGAAGTAATAGCTATTATTACTAATTTGATTTAAATAAATGAATTAATAACAGTAGAAGCTCATTTCCATACAACTAAGGATAGAATGTGAGTTGACTCAATCCTTGTCATAAAAGATTGTTCTGGAATATATGGTGTACCAGAAAAAATACAGAAGTAGGAATCAGAGAAGCCATGTGCTACCTCTGTGTGATGCGGGGCAAGAAGCTGTGTGATCTTGGACAAGTTACTCAGCCACTCCAGGCTTCATTGTCTCAACTAAGGGACAGGGCTGGACTACTTTATTCCTAGGGTCCCGCTCCAGTGAGCAGTCTCAAATTGGGTTCTGTCCCTGGTTCCTGCCACTATGGGCTCTAGTTATAAATTTCTCTTTAACGTATTTGCTAAGCTCTTTTGAGAAAAATTCTTTCCGTGGGGGTACTGAGGGAGGATGTTTAAGAGAACATCTCATCCCTTAAAAATAAGAATATCTGGCATGATAGTTCTTGATATTCTTCAGGAGACTTGTGAACTATAATATTAAAAAAAAAACAAACCTGACAAACTCAAGCAGTTAACATGATGAAAACTCATGATTTATTCCCTCGTGATTTAGTCCTCAGCTTTGTCCAGCAATATGGAAGGGTCAATAAGCCTGTCCTCTTGTCTATGTTTGCTATTGATTTTTCAGGTGTAGGTTTAATGACATAATTTAATTAAGCTTCTTGGAGGAAAACAATTTCGGTGTACCTGACTACATGCCACATTTCATGGAGAACTTACAGAACAGTGTTTTCCTGAAATTCTCCAAAGTCATAAAAAACATCTTACCAGATGGCGATGACAAACTGGAATTATCAGCATATTCTGTGGAGGAAAAAAGGTGACTTAAAGTTAATTCAGTTTCATGAGAACTAAAGTCAATAAAATTGTATTGTATTAAGGATTTCATTAAATAAGTAGATTTTAGCTGTTCTTGTCACACAAAAGTCTGTGAAATGATAGATATCTTAATCGGCTTCACTATTATAAGCACTTTACCATTAATATGTACCCTATAACATCATGTTGTAAACTTCAAATATACACAATAAAATTTATTTTATAAAATAAAATTAGTTTAGTTTATGCATGAATTTGTTGAATAACATCTTTAATGGGAGTGAATGTGAATTGAGTTGCAAATAGCTACCAAAAGAGGGCAGTATGTTAATTTACTATTATTTTCAATAGCTTAATCGGTACATTTTTTTACCAATTCTCTACAAAGACCCATATTTAGTGGAGCAATCCTTTCAATTTCCTGTTGATGGTGTTCCATATATTTTGTTATATGATGGTTTAGCACATTTCAAACTAAAAATGATGACTTCAAATAAGAACTTCAGGTGTTGGCTAATATTCATTAAAATGTGTAAAAGTCAATGTGTACGTCTACATAAAATTAAACTTCCATTAACTGTGCTTCTCTCTAACACGTGCTTTATACCTATTAAGTCACTTTTTTTCTTACGAGTTAAATGAGATTAGACACCTCTGGGCATATAAACTACAAGAGCTGCTGAGTTATTTATCTTGAGAAAATGCTCAGATCCCTTAAAAGCAAAATAATATACACTTATTGGAGAAACTTCATAAATTACAGATAAAAAAAAGAAGAAAATAAAAACTACCTATAATTTCACCACCTAGAGATAAATGACATTGACATTTAGTATATATTCTTTTCTATGTGTATATGTATGTCTACATATGTATATAGATATACACATAAGTGTATATATATGATAAGGATCATATCACACAAAAATATTTATAACATGATTTTTCTTATGACAATATATCCTGAAAATCGTTCTATAACATTAAACAATTTTCCACAACACCATTTCGGATGGCTGCATAGCATTTCATTGCTTGGATGTACCATTTATCTATATAACAAATTTCCTTTTAATGGGCATTTTGGTTGTACAATTTTTCATCATTATAAACAATACTGCAATAAATCCTTTCACCTAAGTTTTTCCATACATACTTGGCTATTTCTTTCAGAAATTCCATGAAATTTGATTGTCAACATGCCCTACAGAAAACTTGAATCAATTTATCCTATGCCATTCATGGGAGTGTTACTTCCCCAAGCCTTCACCAACATGGGGTGTTCTCTTATAAATTTAAAAAATCTTTTAATTACAAAGTAGCAGTTATTTTCAGAGTGGTATCTTGAGATACAATTAATAGGAAAGACTGAGTATATTTGGAAGCTAAAATTGTGTGGTAAACCTGGTAGCCTCCAGGAGCTTATTTTCCTCAAATGATGGTATGGTACTGATTATTTTCTGGGATAATTAAAATCATAATTCTACTTGAAAACAGGACTGAATGAAGTTCAAGTTCCCCAATTACCCTGCAACCAACAAGGTAAATGCAGGCAGAGTGGTTAGGTGCTCTGGTGCCCCAATTTAATTGGAATTGACCTCTTCCTTAGTCTCTGTTCTTCAATATATACCTCATGCTACTTTAATATTCCACCAATCAAAGAATCTGTCAAGTAAACTTTTTAAGGGATATTTTAAAAATATTCTCGGGAGCACTAAGGGGCAATTAGTCATTCACATCTTAGTTTGAGTTCATTTGAATTGGCTGAATTCTTATGATCATCTAGCAAAGGGCTACCATCCTGGGAATGTGGAAAAGCACTGAAGAAAGAAAATCAGCATTCAACCATGTGTCTGCGAATGACACTCGTCAATGTCATTGTGGGCTGGGTAAGTGCAGGGGGGCAGGCCTGCAGCAAAGGTAGGGAGCAGGATGAAGGCACTGGGAAGGAATCGAGTATCAGAAGAGGGATGGAGACGGGTGTCGAAGGGCAACAAAGGCTAACACTGCTTCTTTACAATGTCGCTCAGTGGCCAACCATAGGCACTAATGGTTCCAACCTTCTCCACTGCTAAATAAATCATTTGGCCAGAGCTGCATACATACAAGGAAAGAAGCTAATTTGAGTTTCACCTCTTTCTTAGCTATTAGAGGAAATGGGCAACTCCAGGGTAAGAAGAGAGCCAGAGCAGAGAAGGAAGTTTCTTGGGAAATCCACAAAACTGGTCCACCATCCCTGGGTGGACAGGACTAATGGATGTGAACTTGCAATCATGAGCTAAAACTTGATCAAAATATAGATGAGAGACTAGACCAGCTCAGGCTATGGGCAGAGCTGGCTTCTTCCATCATGGAACCTGTGGGACTCCTAGAAGTTTCCAAGGGGAAAGACAGAGATCTACTTGATGAAGGGGGGGAATCTGGTAAATTAAATCTAGAGATTTTGAAATCATTATTATCTGTTTTTTCTTTGGGGTATTTTTTCTTTTCTTTTAGGAACTCAATCACTCAGTGACTAACATTTATTCACTTTTTCTGTCTTGTATTACGATGCTTCACATCACTCGTGGTCCAACATAGAGATATCCCCACAGGCCTTACACTTTCCTGAGTATCAGCTTATGTTTCTCTTGGGCCCTTTCCTAAGTCACTTCCCATTTGTCACAACTAAAGAGGTGGTCGTCATTTCCAGTGAGTCATATATTTGCGCTCCATGCCACTCTTAGGAGACAAAACATTTCCATTGTTAAAGAGATTCATAAACAAAGAAAGGAAAAACATTTAGAATTTTCAGATTTTCCTTTGGAAACCCTCAAAGAGCACATTTTAAAACATTATTCATTTATTAAAGTCCTCTATTGAAGTCAATAAATAAAATTATTGAGATCTGCCTATAAAATTTACTCAGTATAACTCCCTGGCGATTTCTTTTTAAACAGAGTCCATATATTTCAATTATGATCATCAGGAATTTGGCATGCATAAACTCAGAATGGAAGCCAAACACAGCCAGAAGAACTGGAAAAACTCAAAAAAAACTGGCCACCTCCATCGAGTCTCTTTCCCTATGTGGCCTCCCAGGCACTTTTTTTCAAAGTTATTGCCACCACCTCCCGAACTCCTATCCCACATGGCCAAGTGTGGTTTGAGCACTGCCATGTGAACGTCTCTCCAACTCAGTATATCCACATCATTTCTGCACTTGATCGGTTCCTGAACTCAATAGTATTGCTGGTAACACCAGCCAAACATTTTAAGTTGAAAGCTTCAATGTATTATTAGTTTCCTGTCACCGCTATAACGTATTACCATAAACTTAGTAGCTTAAAACACAAATTTGTTATCTTAGAGTTCTGGAGGTCAGACGTCCAGTATGGGTGTCACCAGACTAAAATCAAAGCGGAGAGTGATGACAGGCTGTGTTCCTTTGTTGAGGCTCTAGGGGAGGTAATAGTTTCCTGCTTATTGGGGTTATTGGCAGAATTCAGTTCCTTGCGGTTGTAGGACCGAGGTCCTCATTTTCTTGTTGGCTATAAATTGAGGGCCATTCCCAAAGTCCGGAAGCCACCCACATTTGGCTCATGTCCCATTCCTCCATCTTCAAAGGCAGCAACCATGGGACAGGGTGGGGGAGTCCTTCTCATGTGACATTACTCTGACTCACTGTCCTGCAGTCCTCTTCCACTTTTAGGAACTGGTGTGATTCAGTTAGGCCCACCCAGGTAATCCATGATAATCTCCCCAGCTCAAGGTCCTTAAATCCCTTTTGCCATGTCAATTAACATTATTTACAGGTTCCAGGGATTAGGACAGTTGACATCTTTGGGGAGCCATTATTCTTCCTACCATACTCAGGAATCCAGTTTCCTAAAATTATGGAGGGTATGAGTTACAAGGAACCACCCTTTAAAAGAAAAAAATCCCATGGGGGTTAAGTGAAGGGGCCAGAAACACAATTTGAATTTTAACAATAGAGCTGAGTCTACAAACCAAGATGCTAAGTCTCTGGCCATTGTCCCCAACTCCTCCCCTCCCTACCTCCCACCTCCACATCCAGCCATCGTGCACCAGGCCGTCTTCTCACTGCAACATGGGACTGGTGTAGGGATTCAAAAGAGAGGATATATGTGTCATAAGAGGAATAGTGGAGCACAAACCCATGCTTCCTGTGATCCAGGCTTAATACATGAAGAACTTCCAATGCACTTTATTATTAATTATAATCAGATTTATTATTGATTATAACCAGCCAACTGATTATAATCAGCACTGATTATAATCAGCCAACAACATTGCAGATATGATGAAAATTAAGGACCATGAAATGGGAAGATTATCATGGATTACCTGGGAAGGCCCAGTCTAATGACATGAGTTCCAAGCCCAGACCTCAATTGCTTCATACATGAGTGAAAGAGCAGAACCCTAGAACCTTCTAATTGGAAGGAATCTTAATGTTCTTTGCATCTGACTTTCCTCCCAATACAGTAGTAATCCATTGACCAAATGTGCACCATTGGCCCACAGTCTCAATTCAGCTTCCAGGCAAGTTTTATCTTGCCTACACAGTAGGGATCACACTGGAGGTTTTGAAAATTTGAATTACTTACTAACATTTAAAAATCAGGAGACTTCAAATAAAATTTCAAGTTTTGACCCTGTCTTACAAAATCATAAGTTTTAGAAGATGACCCCTTTATGTAAGCTCTTTGGTCCTCTGAAGCAGGCCCTGGTAACAGAAGCCAGTGCAAATGGCCCTCTCCTCTTTATGTCTTAAAGCATTCATTGACTATGGCATTCACTGTCCACTTGGCATTTGGACATGTTATTTAACTTTTCTGCGGTATGCCTTGTTTTCCCAACAAGATGCCAAGCTGCTTGCTGTTTTATTTATTATCCTCTAGGATTCCAATCCAGTGTCTTGTATCTGGTAGATGTTCTAAAATATTTTTGGAATGACTAATGAAATCATTAAGAAATCTCTATTAGTCAGGGATCCATCAGGAAACCATGACAGGTAATTCAAGAGCAGGAATTTAACACAGGAAAACAGTTCAAAGGTCAAGGCCAGCAACAGTGGGAAGATGCTGCTACTTCTAGGGCAGGAAGGACAAAGGAGGGAGGTGATATATAGAGTCACAGGGCAGGGGATGAGGCCACAGAGGGGCTGCAAGGGGTGAGGGTGTCCAGTGAAACTGCAATAATGAACAGAGGAGGCACAGCCACTATTAGAGATGCCAGTCAAACAGAGGAGACAATTCCCCAACTTATCCTTTCTTCCTACACTCCAATCTCCTGCCCTGTTACCCATTGGTCAAACCTAGCTGGAAGCCAGTTGGCAAGAGGACATGAAAAATATTGCAAGGGGTCAGGCCCCTGTGATACCAAGCAGACTAGGGGAAAGAAGAGGGATGGCCCAAAGAGTAACAAGGCAAAATGACCTACTGAGAATCCTTCTTAGATGACTATTAGTCAGAATCTGAGGTTTGCAATAGTTATTTCTGCCAAGCACAGCAGACAGATTACTTAACAGATCTTACAAATGCATGCTAAAATGTCCAGTCAAACACACATCAAAAATAACATAAAAAATTCAGTGATCATGAGTCCCCACTGCCTACAGCAGTGACCTCAATACTATACCCATTATTGACTTTTCCTCTTTTCCTAATGCCGTCCCCCTGCTCCCTTAACCCTGATTCCTGGGATCACCTCCCAAATAAACCACCTGCACTCAAATCATGCAAGGTCATGTCTGGGTGCTTCTGAGGTTTCCATTTTTCTCCCTACTATCTGACACTGTGGAAGATGTTAAAACTTCAAATGTGAGATGGTCGACTTAAAGCTATGACTGTGGTAATGCATTCATTAGAATATTTATTCTCAACACATTCTTCCGGAAGTCACATGGGAAAGACAAAAGCTTAATCTTCTAGGAGTGGATCTAAAAAGGATACAACTAGCCCTCCTTGCCTGAATATTTTAGACCCAACTGCAACTTGTGATCTGGTGGCAGTCCTCCTCTGGATTGAATTACTGCTCCGGAGAGAGATGATTAAAAACAAGCCACCACGCCTAGGCACTCTTATATGGGAACCCCAAACAAAACAATATTTTGTTGTTATTATATTGGCTCTTCAGGGCTTGGGACAACAGACACTCTTCCAGGAACTGCGTTTTCAGATTTTACTACATTACAAAAAAAAAAAAAAAATGAATGAAAACATTTCTAATTTGGCACATCCGAAACGTGTTTACTTGGGCTGTGACCATCTCACGTCACACTGCTCAATAAGTACTTTTACATAATGTATTTATTAAATGATTAATGATGACATCATTAAAGAAAACTTCAGCTCTTAGCTGATGGAACTTCCCAAAGTGCAAATGATCAGCGATTCTAGGTGGGCTTTGGCCAAAACAGGAAGGTAAAATGTGTTCTCAACTCCCCAGTCCCATTCTTGCTGTTTTTCCCACCCGCATACAGCACCACCCACCCACTCCCTCGGCTCTTTACCCTTCAGAACTGATCCTGGTTCTTTCAGGGCTTTAAGGACCACCCCTTCCCCAAGGGTCTATGAGAGGCATTTTGGAGTGTCCATAAATGCCATGAAATAAAATGCAAATTTGTGTGTTGATATGCATTTTTTCTGGGAAGAGTAGAGTCCCAAAAGGGAGTCTATTTTTAATGAACAAGCACTTATGTAGCATTATTCTGAGCAGGCACTGCATAAAGATTAACTCATTTAGCCCCCACAACAATCATATCAGTTAAGTTAGTCCCATTTTACAGATGGGGAAACTGAGGCACAGAGCAGTCAGGTAATTTGCCAAGATTACTAGGCAAAGGGCAGAACTAGGATGTGAGTCAGGCTCTCTACCATGCTGGGCTGTGGCCTGAGAAAAAGGAAGAGGCATATAGACCTATCGGGTATCTACCCTGCTCCACCAGGAGGGATGGTGTGCTTTAAGAAGGACGAGAGCCTTGAAGTAAATTGCTTCTGCCAGGTGGGGGACACTGGGGCATCATCCCCCCTTCCCAGTGCCCCTGAAATTAGACACAGAGCTAGTAATCTGGTCTGCTGATCAGGGCCAGCGCTAATGACGGAGTATCTTGGCTGTGACTTTCATTTTAGAATGCTAGCTGCGATTTGTGTTGACTCGGCTTCTGAAGGGTGGTAGCTTCTGGAGCTATTTCAGCGTGATGACATGGAAATGCTGCTTAGTGCTTCATGGGCGAGGAGGGCCTCAGCCTGGCCTTTACCGAACACTCACTACACTGGCCTGATACCTGGGCTCCTTAATGGAATCTCCCTGACATTCCCGTGACACAGATGGCTCTCCGGCCCGACTCATCTTCTACTGTCCCCTCACTCAGCCATCCTGGCCTCCCTGCTGCTCCTCCCCGAGCATGTGCCCATCTCAGCACGTGCTGTTCCATCTGCCTGGAGCACTTTTTTTCCAGAGAGCCCCTTGGTTTGCTCCAGCACCTCCTTCAAATTTGGCTCAAATGTCATCTTCTTCATGAAGCTGTTTCAACCATCCTATTTAACCCTTTGCACTCGCTTGCTTTTTTCTCGATTCCTTTATTCTACTCGGGATTTAATTTTTTAAATACCCCAGATTTTACAAAGCATGGCAGTAGAATAAAAAAAAACTGGAGTTTCTTTTCATACAAACTTATTTATTTGGATTTTTTATATTTCAAATTATTGATACATTCAAAGAGTAATTTTAATCTCTATAATTTTTGCTAACCGTGTCGAGCCCACACTCGACATCTGAGTGCAAATAAAATTGCAACACTTCCCGCCTTTGCCTGCCCCTTTCCCTCCCCTTATGCCCAGTGCTCCTTGCCGTCTAACAAGCAGAGATATTCATGCACGTACACACACAGCCCCAGGAGTGGCTGTCTCCTTACCATTTTGTGCCCTATACCCCAACTTGCCTTGTCCTACTCCCAGTCCTATGTAATATGTAAACTTTTTTTTTTTTTATATGCCACCAAGAACCAATTTTCACTGCCATGGGGGTGATATTGCCCCCTTGAGAATGCATGCTCTAGGGTTAGCTCTGTTTCTTCCAGAAGATATGGCTTAAAGAAAGCAACACTGGCTTGGGTGCCTCACCACTCCCTGACTCCACTAGTATCTAGGGTGATTCTGCTGTTAGCCAGCTGATGCGCTTTTTCATGCCAAAGCATGTGTAAATTGTGGGTTAGTGAGAGTCTCTTGTGGTAGTTTTAAGTTGCAGAAATACCTGGAAAGGTGGCAGTGGGGCAAAGGTGGCTAGGGTCTGGAGAGCGGTTTTCCAATTTCCCTTAGTTCACACCACTCTTTGCGAGCTCACAGTAAGCACTGATCTCTTGGCATCTTAGTTTAGGTTCCCTGGGGCACAGAGGCTAAGATCAAGACTCGATGCATATAGATTATTTGGGAGGTAATCCCAGGAGGCAGGGGCGAGGGAGCAGGGAGAGAGAGGCAGGGAAATATGGAAGCCAATTAAGAGTCCAGTATTGAGCTCTCTGTTGCAGACAAGAGGGGCTCAAGTCCAGAGGGACCTCTGAGAAGCACAGAGAATGCCTTCTAGAATTGTCCATGGCAAAGGTTGGAGGCTGAGACATTTACCCAAGGCTCCCCTCCCCAACAACTGAGATTTGCTCTGGAGGCATGAATTCCCCTGCACCCCTGCGCCCTTCCTGTGGTTGCTGAGCAAGCTGCCACTGCTCACGGGCAGCCAAGCAGGAAAGGGCAACACACTCTGCAAGCAGGGGACTGGCCACCTCCTCTGTGGCTGAATTTAGAGATGGCTCAAAGGGACGGCACATGGGCACAAAAAGTGACTGCTACATTGGGGTTCCTCAGATCGACTTCCTGTACGCACTTAGATGGGCAGAATGGTTGAGCTCACCGATTCTCAACCCTGGCTGTACATTAGCACCACCCAGGGAGCTTTTAACAATCACTGATGCCCAGACCCCAACTCTTTTTTTTTTTTTTTTGAGACAGAGTCTCGCTTTGTTGCCCAGGCTAGAGTGAGAGCCGTGGCGTCAGCCTAGCTCACAGCAACCTCAAACTCCTAGGCTCAAGCGATCCTGCTGCCTCAGCCTCCTGAGTAGCTGGGACTACAGGCATGCGCCACCATGTTCGGCTAATTTTTTCTGTATTTATTAGCTGTCCAATTAATTTCTTTCTATTTATAGTAGAGACGGGGTCTCGCTCTTGCTCAGGCTGGTTTCGAACTCCTGACCTCGAGCAATCTGCCCGCCTCGGCCTCCCAGAGTGCTAGGATTACAGGCATGAGCCACCGGGCCCGGCCCCCAACTCTTGATCATCTCAAGCTGGGCACCTGCATTTTTGACTGCTCCTCTGGCAATTCTGATGTGAAAGGAGGAAGGAGAAGCACTGATTCAGTCACAGCTGACATTTCAGGGTTGGAAAGGATTGTTCTTCAACCTCACAGTCTCAGAGAATTGTAGAAGATTCCCCGGGAAGGGCATCACCTGGTTACAAATAAGAAGCCCGAGGCCCCAAGCTGAGTGCTTTGAGAAAGATGGGACTGCTGGATGGTGACAGGATTAAAACTCACGTCCCTTCCCTCCTGGTTCCACGTAACACATGGTGCCTATGAAACTCTTTTTTTTAATTTCAGAATATTATGGGGGTACAAATGTTAAGGTTACGTATATTGCCCTTGCCCCTCCCACCAGCCAGAGCTTCAAGCGTGTCTATCCCCCAGACGGTGCGCACCACACCCATTATGTTTGTATATACCCATCCCCTCCTCCCCCTCCCACCTGCCCTACACCCAATGAATGTTATTCCTATATGTGTACTTAGGTGTTGCCCAGTTAATAGCAATTTGCTGGTGAGTACATGTGGTGCTTATTTTTCTGTTCTCGGGATACTTCACATAGTAGAATGGGTTCCAGCTCTATCTAGGAAAATACAAGAGGTACTAGATCATTGTCATTTCCATTAGCTGAATAGTACTCCATGGAGTATATATACCACATTTTATTAATCCACTCATGTATTGATGGGCACTTGGGTTGTTTCCACATCTTTGCAATTGTGAATTGTGCTGCTATAAACATTTGAGTGCAGGTGTATTTTTTATAGAATATCTTTTGTTCTTTTTGGTAGGTGCCCAGTAATGGGATTGCTGGATCAAATGGTAGATCTACTTGTATCGCTTTAAGGTATCTCCATATTGCTTTCCACAGAGGTTGAACTAGTTTGCAGTCCCACCAGCAATGCAGGAGTGTTCCTATCTCTCCGAGTCTACACCAACATTTATTGTTTTGGGACTTTTTGATAAAAGCCATTCTCATTGGAGTTAAGTGATATCTCATTGTGGTTTTGATTTGTATTTCTCTTGTTGGCCATTAGTCTGTCTTCCTTTGAAAAATTTCTGTTCAGGTCCTTTGCCCACTTTTTGATAAGGTTGTTTGATTTTTTTCTTGCTGATTTTCCTGAGTTCTATACAGATTCTAGTTATCAGCCCTTTATTGGATGTGTAGGGGGGAATATTTTCTCCCATTCTGTAGGTTATCTGTTTGCTCTCATGACGGTTTCTTTGGCTGTGCAGAAGCTTTTTAATTTGATCAGGTCCCATTTATTTATTTTTGTTGTTGCTGTGATTGCCTTTGGGGTCTTCTTCATAAATTCTTTGCCTAGGCCAATGTCTAGAAGAGTATTTCCAATGTTTTCTTCTAGAATTCTTATAGCTTCACACCTTAGGTTTAAGTCTGTCATCCATTGTGAGTTGATTTTTGTGAGAGGTGAAAGGTATGGATCCTGTTTCAGTCTTCTACATGTGGCTATCCAGTTTTCCCACATGCCTATGAAACTCTTTAAACCTCAGAAGCCACTTCCCTAGGGGTTCCAGGTCCAAAGCCTTCCTAGAAGTTAAACACCACTGGTGGAAGATTGTATTTTCCATTAGTGGCCACAATAATATTTCTCATGCCACAGGTTCTTCCAGATCTTAGCCACTTCTCTGTCAAGAGGTGGACTTTATGTCCCCTTCTTTTGAACCTGGTTGGGCCTTTACTAACAAGTAACGCTATAGACTTCTGAGGGCAAGTCACAGAAAGTAAGAGCTGTTGCCTGGTTTCTCTCTTTCTTTCTCTTTCTCTCTCATCTTTGGAACCCAGGCCATGTAGAGAAACTGAGGAACTCCCTGGTCCTCAACTTCCCCTGAGCTCCCAGACTGCAGCAAGCACCCACTTGCAGATGTGTGCATGAGCCACCATGGAAGTGGAGTCTCTAGCACTCAGCAAAGATGCCCCAGTTGACTCCACGTGAACCAGAGAGGAGCCTTCCCAACAAGCTCAGCCCAAATTACAGATCTGTGAGCAAACTGAATGACAGTTGTCACATTAAGTCATTACGCTTTGGGTGGTTTGTAGCACAGAAATAGGTAACTGGAATACCACCCCTGTCTTTCTCTTGAAAGTTTGACAGAGCCTGAGCTAAAGAGAATTCCCAATATGTATCTTTTACTGAATACCCACTATATCATCTGAAACATGATTGTGATCATCCTTACAACAGCCCTGCAATAGGAGATTGCAGGAGATTGATAGGAGACCATCACTCTCATTCCACAGACAGAAAGTTCAATGGTCAGCCCGAACTCAAGCTCAGGTCTGTTTGATTTCAGAGCTTCTGCCTCTCCCGCCAGGCCATGCCATCTCTGTTCATTTTCTGCTATCTGGCTGCTTGAGAGACTGTCAGTGATTCCATCCACTATCTCCTCACCAATCCATCGATCCCGCTGCTTCCTTGGCAATCAGAAGGGCTGAATGACGGCTCTCGGTTCCATGGGGTCTCTCCAGGAGAAAGGCCAAAGAATAGTGGCAGATCACAGGTGGTCAGCACGAGAAGACAGTGGCCACCCAGAGTCCCGCATGGCCTGTGAGCCAGGTGACCAAGTAATGAGAGCTATGCTAAGAAATCTGGACTTTACCTTGTGGAGAGGGAGAAGTAGTAGAGGCTTTTTAAGTTATACTTTAGAACACTATTATTTTTTGAATCGTGTATATATATATATATATATATACATTAAAAAACTCAAATCTACCATCTTAACCATTTGTAAGTGTACAGTTTAGTGGCATGACATACACTCGCATTTTTATGCAACCGTCACCACTGTCTAGCTCTAGAACTTTTTCATCTTCCCAAAATGAAAGTCCATACCAATTAAACAATAACTCCCCATTCTCCCTTCTCCCTAGCCCCTGTTCCGAGCACAAAACAGTCTTTTTTAAATATAATTATGAAATAAATGAGGAGGGATATCTGAAGTGGGAAGGCCAAAAGAGCAAGCTAGTGCAGGAAGTGGATCGGGCAAGACACGATGAAGACTTGAACCACACTTAGGAAGCTGGCATCAAAAGAGAGATTCAGCAGACACTTCTAGGGTAAGAGTGGGAGGATTTGGGAGGCCATTGGAACATGGAGGTGAGGGAGAAGCAGGAGTCAGTCTGCCAACAGTTAACCTATCAAAGTCCCTGCAGTCCATGTGACACTGTCTTGAATCCCTCAAGAAGGCAGCATGGTACATAGGTTAACGGCCTAGATTCTGAAGACCAGGTACAAACCCTGGCTCTGCCACTAGTTAACTATGTAACTTTGACTGCCTACTTAACCCATCTGCACCTCAATTTCCCATCTAGAAAACCAGAGTGGAGGTAATCATAATGGGACGTATTCATAGGTACTGCTGTTAAAGTATTGAGAATGCACAGTAAATGCTGCTCACATCAGTAATTAACACAGTGATCTCTCTACTCCTCATTTTCCCAGTGACTTGTCTAAAAATGATTTCTCCCTTCTATATGGAAGTCTTCCACTTCAGTTTCCTTTCTCCTTACATTATTTGCTTCCAATTTCCAAAATGCCCCAGGGATTACTTTGGAAACATGGGTGGAGAGAGGCAGAGGACTTCAGGAGATCCGATCACCATAACTTATGTTTCATCAATTCTTATACAAACTCAATACCAGGCGAAGTTTTAAGGAAGAAAGTGGAACGCATAGTTAATCATGAGGTTATTAGGCTGTCCTTAAATGAGATGCAGTCTCCTTGGGGGCATAGGCTGGCTTCTAAAAATGTAGCATCAATTTTTTTCTGATTATAATCACAATGTGGTTTTATGTGAGAACAATTCTAAACCACAGAAAAATATAAAGAAAAACTAGAAAAAGATTCATAACCTTACCACTCAAAGATAATGTTAGCTGGCTGTAATGATCTTTAGAGTATCTTTGGGCCAGTTTCAGAACTAAAACAATTAAATAGAGCCTTGGAAAATGTTAGCATCATGTTTTATTTAGTGATATTAACAGATATGCAATTGAGCTCATTAGCTTGCTTGTATGTGTGGTGGCTATACAATACATCATCTTGGTTAGGCTAACTACATTCCTTTCCAGAATTTTCCTTCTTACATTTCTAGTCAACATGGGACACAAGAGAGCTTCTTGTGGGAGATGTGGAGCAGCAGCCCACGTCGTAGCTCACACACATTGGCAATGATCAGCTGCCTCCCCTTATCAGTACCAGGGAGGTGCTTGGCCTGCAACTGCCCTATCTGCCCCTGGGTCCTCCTACAGCTTCTCCAACTCCTGGGCCACGTATGTACTTAATTTTATTTTGAAGGGCCTGGCTTCTGCAGGACGTCTACACTGCCAAGGTCAAAGGCAACAAGAACTGACACAGGGTTTAGTCTGTTCTCGTGCGCTACAACTCATGCCTGTGGTTTCCAGCTTGCTCTTGCTCTCCACCCTCTTACATTCCTCTCTCCTTCCTGCCTGCCTGCCCTACAGATGTCAATGTGAGGACAACAGCTTTATAGAGACTGCTTAACCAGCTCACATGTGTATAAGGTCAAAACCCTGTAACAAACTCCTGAGAGAGAAAGAGAGAGAGTGTCAGAGTCTTAGTGGTTCTCCTACTGTGATTGAATCCTGACTTACACAGTTTGAAATAGAAAACTTCTGAAGCAATTAAATTAAATGCTCCATAGCTGTGCTGTACAACATGGTAGCCACTAGCTACATGTGGCTATTTACATTTAAATTAATTAATGTTAAATAAAATTAAAAATTCAGTTCCCCAGTCAAGTTTCAAGTGCTAAAAACTGTAGTCACACATGGCTGGTGCCCTCTGTAGTGGGCAGCACAGACATAGAATGCTTCTGTTAACTCAAAAAAGTTCCATTAGACAGTGTTGGTCCACAGTGACAATGGCTAGTATTCACTGAGTTCTTATAATGTGTCAGATGCATTAGCAGACTTCTGTATAATATGCATTAACTCGTTTAATCTGCATATAACTCTATATGATAAGTACTGCTATTTTACAGATAAGGAAATTGAAGCACAATGGTTAAATGCCTTGTTGAGGTCAGAGGTAAGATTTGACCCCAGGAAGTTGGAACCTATAGTCTTAACCTTATGGCATACTGTGAAGGTCCCAGGGGCCTGGCTTGGCACAAATGGAGTGGGTGGCTCTGGTGGAGCCTTCTGCCCTCAAATGACTCTTTCCAGTTTGGACAAAGAGCATCTCAGTAGTGACCCAGTTTTCTTAGATTATATGAACTTGGGTTCTTATATGATCTTAAGAAAGAAGGACTGCTTCCCCACCCTGCAATGGCAGAATGAGATGTACCAACAACCCTGGTGAGAAAGGTAAGAGGAGTATTAGTTAAGGTAATGCAAGCTGCTGCAATAGATTAACCCTGAATTCTGAGTTGCTGTAAAAATGTTTATTTTCCATATATAAAGTCCAATCAGCAGCCTAGAGTGAAGGGGAGGTAGGGAAGGGAGAGGATTATCACTAAGGGACCCATCTCAGTTGACAGAGGTACTGCTATCTTCAACATGAAGTACTAATATCCTCAGTATTAATACTAAATACTATAGCAACATGAGAGTAACTTTTACTTTATGCTCTGTGTACTCCTAAAAGAAAAGCTAAGATAGGGTATAGGTCAAATAGGACACTGATATTAAAGACTAACACAGTTGCCACAAACATCATGGCAAAAAGCATCTCCAATTTATCTGGATGGGTTTTTTATAGCACTGTGATCTTATAAAACTGAGACCTCTTGCCAAGAACAGTGTGCTTCTTGTTATTTCTTGAAGTAAGGATGCACCCACTATTAAGGTACACTCAACAGCATGTTCTCTTGGAACATCAACTTAATCCCTGAGAGATTAAATTAGTGGGTACTCCGTCCCAGAATGAATGAATCATGGCAAAGTTGTGTAAAAACCATTTCAAGCCAGGTGTGGTGGTGTGTCTCTGTAGTCCTAGCTATCTGGGAGGACTGCTTGAGCCCAGGAGTTCCAAGCTGTAGTGAGTACACTATGATTGAACCTATGAATAGCCACTGCGTTCCAGCCTGGGCAACACAGCAAAACCTCATCTCAAAAAAAAAAAAAAAAAAAAACCAGAAAAATCCACATCATTTTCAACTGCTTCGGAGACTAAACATGGCAGGAATCGTTAAGAACACAAGTTCTAGAAACCCATCACTTTCACTTTCCAGCTGTGTGAACTTGCAAATGATTCAAACTGTCCAAGCCAAAAAAATAAGTACTTTATGCAGGCTGGTATAAAGGACAGAGTTCTGGAGAACTGCTTTCTGGATCTTGGTACTATTTCTTTCTAAGTAACTAACCTAGAGAGTTACCTCATTGCTTTGAGCTTCAGTCTTCTCATGGGCAAAGTGAGGATAATACAAACTTCTCTGCCTAGCCCAAGGGGACACGGTAAGATGATGTATGCCCAGGCGCTTTGTAAATCATGAAGACCTACGGAAACATCCAGTTGTGTTGCTGTTGTTAATATTTAGTATTTAACACTATGAGCTGTTGCTACTGGATCCTATGAAGAGACACGGGACTTTTCAATGAAGAGCGAGGCAAGGATAGGACTGGCAACGAAGTTGCCAGTCAGCAAGAGCCATTTCTAGGGCTTTTATAAATTTTGAAATCAAGAAATGTATTGGCTTCATTAGAACTTCGAAAGCCTTTGAAATTGCCTCACATAAAGAATGTAGTTTGAAAAAAATATAACTTTTAAATTGTTTCCAATTTCACATTAGGAACTTTGAACAGCAGAACAGCCTTAAAATGGGATTGCAGAGATGAGTGGTTCTCAGGCCTGCTAGAATCACTTGGGTTGCCTTGAAGAACCCCAATATGCAGGCTATACCCCCAGACCAATGACATCAGAATCTCTGGGGGTGAGACGCAGGCATCAGGGTTTGAGAACCTGGCATAGATAATCGACAGTTCAGACATCATACAAGGATTTTCAGAAAGACAGTATATCTCAGATAGACCTGAGGATGCCTGGTATCCCAAGACAATGAAATAGGCACCTGAAGAGTGTCCCTGCTGGGTGGTTGAACTCAAATAATGTCAGGATGTGAAGGAATCTTAACAATAAGGTGAGCCTCTTCATCATATGGAGGAGGGGAAACACATCCTTCAAGAGTAATCCTAGCCAAACTACAGACACTTCACTGAGGTCTATGCAGATGTTTGGAGGAGCAGTTAGATGTTGTATCAGAACTCATCGGGTTCAGATGACATTAACGCTGATGATATAAGTCGACAGGAGATGCCCACTTTTTAGAATCTCTCTAGTCTTTAGAGTCACAAATCAAAACCAGTCAAACAACCAGAGTTTACTGAGTTCATGTGCTTGACACAATGGAGGATACAGAGAGAGAAAAGATGTCACTATTACCCTCAGGGACCTGAATGATATCTTTACATACCTGAAAAGATAAAACCAAGAGGAGAAGCAGAATGCAGGATATGACGATGGCTTTCAACAATTCCTAGTAGAGTGTACTGACATATCGTTAAGTGTCTGCTACGTATTAGTTTTAGAGCAAGTTTAAAATTTATAGACACAATTTAGATGTAGAAACAAGAGCAACAATAAACAAACAAACAAACAAAATCCCTCAGTTTCCTTCGATGTCTAGGATGGCTCCATTTGGTTTTGGGGCCCCCATTCCAGAGATATAGGAAAGGGATCCTTAACTCTGATAATTTTAAGGTAGCTTTGTCTCTTTTTCTCTAAAATAGTATCTGGCTAACTCAATGTCTTTTGACTAAATGCACAATTTTGGTTTTCCTTCCTCTTCCTTTTGGTAGTCAACATGGTATCTGGGCTGGGGATGGGGTGCTAGTGTCCTTCTGGCAGCAGGGAAAAGGGCCTGGGTCTGTGAGCTCACCCAGTGCTGAGGTCTGAGTTCTCAATGGCTTATCCAGAGAACTCCCTCACCCTGCAGGGTTCCTGGGTGTCCAACCAGCATCCATTGCTAAAGGCTGTGGCCAGTGGGCCCCATGGTCTGTTTTTCCAGAATCCCACCCAGGCCTGGGCATTCCTGGCTTAATGATCCAGCTCCCTTCAGCTCTCACCACTGAGTGTCACATCCTCCATCTGGCCCCTGGTCTAGATCAGGGGTCTTCAAACTTTTTAAACAGGGGGTCAGTTCACTGTCCCTCAGACCGTTGGAGAGTGCACACTGTGGGCCCAGGACGAGTTGGCTGCTAAGCAGGACAGGCAGCGGCGGTGGCAAAAACACCCGGAGGGCCGGCTAAATGTGCTAGGCAGCCTGCATGTGGCCCACAGGCCGTAGTTTGAGGACACCTGGTCTAGGTCATCCATGCCATAGTCTTTCCACCCTGTCCCTACTCCTGGCTACCCGCTAGAAATATAAGGGCAATTTAGATTCCCTACCCTGTCACGAGAAAGCTGAGAAAGGCTTGGAGAAGGCACCATCTCTAGCCTTCTCTCTGCTAAACACGCTGTTTTTCCATTTCTCATCCCTACAGTTGGCCTGTGCTGATGTACAGGCCCCTGCAAGGAATCCTTACCAGAAGTTTCATGTGATCAGTGGGACACAATGTCCTCTGCTTTCAGTTTCCCTCTAGATCTGTCTAGAGTCTTCATCACTCTTCATGACCACTTCCACCTCCCAGGGAAAGAGTCAAGGTCCACCAGAAGTGACCTCATGGCTCTCTGTAGGGAGTGAGATTTGAGGAGTTGGGAGACTGGCTGAGCATCAGGCCAATGCCATGGTGAGCACTTATAATCTCATTTTTGCAGATAGGTGATTGAGAGAGAAGAAGGAAACCAGCACTGGGTTTGGTATTAGACGATAAAGTCGAACAAGACAAGTTTTCTGCATTCCAACAGCAGACAGCCTAATTCTTGCAGCTCTACCATCTTCCTCACAAGGAAAAACAAAGACTCATATGGATCGAGAGCATGAGAGGGTGAAGAGGGAATACGACAGTGAGGCCCTGGAGAAGGGGAACCTATTAGAGGCACTTATCATTGGAAATGCCTGCAGCACAGAAAGATCTAGACCCAACCCAGAGAGAAAGTTGGGGATTATAACTCATGAGCTCACCAAACTGGCTCAAATGTGTAATTGTTTCCAAATGGGGAAGACAATTCTGCAAGAATGAAATTATAACCATCTTCCACTATTATGTCATCTCACCCTCTGGAAAATAGAATAGTTGTACCTAAAAGACGACCTCCTTGGAAGACAAAAAAAAAAAAAAAAAAAAAAAAAAGGCATTGGTACAGCCTAGGGGAGCTAGAGGCTGGAGGTAAGTATAGTTACCTGCCAAAGCCCAGTTGACCAAGAATGATCCCCTCAAATGTGACCAAATTACATAACTGAAAGTGTTAAGGTCTAAGGATTTTCTCTGTTGGCCAGTGGCCTAACAAGACAGTGTCAGTCCCACCTCTCCCTGCCATCAAGAGCTACTGAGTCATCCTTCAGGCTTCCAGGGTGAAGCTACTGTGTTTATAGTCCAGATCCCCAGGGCCAAGGGGAGTGACTGCTCTCCCACGGCTTACCCCGGGCTCCCTCTCCACCTCCTCCCCGCGCTGCAGTGCCACGTTCCCTCAGTCCTCGGACACTTACCGAGGGCGCCCTGGGCAGTCTGGTTGTCGTGTGAGTAGCACAGGCTACAGATTCTGATGGGGAATCCTCCGAGCTATGTGACTCTGGGCAAATGACTTAATTTCTTTGACACTCAGTTCCTTCATCTGTAAACCCAGATGAAAAATACGCACTTTGGATGAAGATTAAATGAGATAATGTATACAAAGTACCTAGAAAGGCCCGGCGCTGAGCAGGCTCTCAGCACTCATCAGTTTTCCTCCCATTAGTCTGCCACCGCTTTGTCAAGCTGTCATTCTCCCTTCTCACCCAGAACTGACAACGCGCTGAAAGGACGCATGGTGACAGGTGTCCATATGAGCATGACATGGAGTGGCAAGTATCCACAGGTATGGAGAAAGAGAAAAAGGAACATTGGGGAGAGAGATTTAATTCTTCTGAGGTCAGGGCAAGTTTTATAGAAGTTGTAATATTTGGCTTAACTTTGGAAGGTGACTGTGTTTCCAAGTGGGACAGTCCCAGGAAGCAGGAGGAGGGAGCATTTAAGTGACATAGAGAAGGGAATGAAGCCAATAATGGGTATATTAATGAGCAGGTGACTATTATAGGCAACTCAGGCACAATCCAACTGGGGAACTCTGGGAGACGATGTAGAACACACCTTGGCATTGTCCCACCAAGGGACAAGGAAGCTTAAACCCCAACTCCCCCACCCTTCACTGTTTTGGGGTGTTAACTCCCTAGCACTTCTGGCATGTCCTGTGCACAGGAACTATGTGCAGGTGACCTGTGCAGTGGGCCAAGGGGATATGATATGGGCAGGGCACCAATACCATCTGCTGCAGGTGGCTTAGCATGTAACTAGATTAATCCACAGAGCTGGCCAAGGGCTACACGTGAGAGCCCTATAGCACTGACGCACACTTTAGGACTCAGTTACAGCTTATATTGTTCTCATGTGTCACAGTCATGTCTCTCCATCTGGAATCAGAGACGATGTTCTCTCAGCAGCCAGTGCCATTGGGCACACAGCAGGCGCTCATTACCACACGACTGACAACCAAATGTAGAAGTGCAAGTCAGTCCCTTTGGTCTTCATCAAAGACCAGACCCAAGCCATCCAGAACAACAAAGAACCTGCCTCAGTGCAAAGCTGTTCAGGAAGACGGTGCCTATGAACCACCTGGGTGATCCCGAACAATATTCAGTGACGCTTACAATTACGGATTCCACCTTCATTTTTAATCCACAGATTCGCAACAAGCAAGCAACTGAGCCCAGCGTAGCAGAGAGGCTGAGAACGCCGAAAGGCAGTGTACAGAGGTTAAAGATACAAACTTTGAAGCCAGATGGCCTGAGTTTGACTTGCAACTCTGTTGCCTCTTAACTGTTTGACCTACAGCAAGTTGCTTACCTCCTCTGTGCCTCAGTTTCCTCATCTGTAAAATGAGCTAATAATAGTGTCAATTTCAAAGGGTTATCAAGTGAACTTTAAATGAGGTTGGCTTCTGTAAGGGTTTAGAACAGTGGCTGGCACATGGTGAGTGCTACCAAAGTGATTATTATTGGAAGTTCTGAGAGACAGGTGACGCCGATGCTACTTGTCCGGGGCCACATTCTGAGAAACACTGCTTTAAGAAATCAATTCATCAGAGCTCTGAAGCAAGGAATACATTCAGATGCCTTAAGTGATCACTCAGCTTTTCTCCTATCCTGGTTTAGTTCTGAGCCATGCACTTTCCTATTTACCTGTCCCTGTTTTCATCATTTTAAAAATTATTTTCCCAAAAGGACATTTCTAATGAACAGCTTTCACTTTGATGAATTTTTTCCCTTTGTGTTCCACTTTCCTGCCTCCTCTACCCTGTGATGGAAAAAGCACCGAAACGTGAGACTGAAGATCTAGCATCTAGTCTGGGCTCCGCCACTTCCTAACCAATAATGTCCCTGGGGACATTTACTCATCAGTGAAGTGGGGACATTTGATTTTTGCCTTGCCAATCCCACAGTGATGTCTTAATGCCCTAAGGAGATGATGTGTGTGAGCATAGTTTATACAAACATCACATGGCCACAACAACAGAATTTGTATCCCATGATATATATCAGGAGGAGTTTTCTCTCCTTTTCTCCTTGTTTGTGTCTTCCAACACTTGTGCACGCAGTGGTTCTCACTCAGAGTGTAGTTCCTACACCAGTTGCACCAGCATCACCTGGGAGCTTGCTAGAGATGTCAGTTCCCAGCTCCCACCCCAGACATACCAAATCACAAACTCAGGGGGAAGGGCCCGGCAATCGGTCCCTCGACAAGCCTTCCAGGGCATTCTGAACACTCAAATTTGAGAACCCGGGTTTCATGGTTACAAGCACAAACTCTAGAGACAGATCCCTGAGTTCAAATTCCAGCTCTGCCACTTGCTAGGTGCTAGCAACTTTGGACAAGTTACTTATCTCTCTGAGCCTCAGCTTCTTGGTCTGGAAAATGGGGCTAAGACCAAGACCTTTCCTTCTTAGATTTGATTGAGAAGATTAAGAGAGTGAATGCATGCAAAGCATGTAGGAACCTGGCACTTTGTAAGCCATCAGCACACATTTAGTTCTCACCATTTCTTTTTTGAAAGTATGGTGGCTTCTTGACAACATGCCCCAGTGCCTATGTTTCGAAGGATTGTCAATTGTGTGTTAGCTTATTGGGGAGTTTTCCATTTAGTCTGTGTGTGTGGATGTGAATTTGCATGTGTGTTCTGTTTGTTTGCTTATGTTGTTGTTCTTTGCTGCTGGTAGATTTTTGTTTTATCTAATAAAGAGTCCTTCATCCTGCCACCATCTTTTGAATATGGAAGGTGGGTCCTTAATACCTCTTTTTAAATAACATTCATTTTCTAGTCTCATCTGTAATGAGGATTGTTTACATTTGCTTCTGGCAGTTGTGCCCACAGAAATTAGAGCCACAGTATTGCCAGCCTTTTACTGCCTTCCTCAGGAACCTTTTCTCCTTGTTTCATAAGCTTTGAATAACCCCCTTTTCTGAAAACACCAGATTCCTTCATTTGGCTGATTCTCCACCGCCTTTAAATTTCTATATGGTATTGCCCTCAAGCAGATACTTTTAAAAACAAACACACACCAGAAATAATCCCTCACCTATACGGTCATATGATTTTTGACAAAGGTGTTTAGACCATTTAATGGGGAAAGAACAGTCTTTTCAACAAATGGTGTCAGGTAAACTGGCTATTCACATGCATGAGAATGAAGTTGGATCCTCACTTTACACCATATACAAAAATGAACTCTAAGTGGATCAAAGAACCTAAACATAAGACCTAAAAACTATAAAACTCTTAGAAGAAAACAGGGGAAAGTTTTCGTGACGTTGGATTTGGCTATGTTTTCATGGCTGTAACACCAAAGCACAGACAACAAAAGTAAAAATAGATAAATCAGACTTCATCAAAATTTTAAAATTCTATGGATAAAATGACACTATTAGAGAGTGAAAAAACACCCCACAGAATGTAAGAAAATATTTGTAAATTATGTATCTGATAAGGGATTAATATTCAGAGCATATAAAGAACTCCAAAACTCAACAAAAAAGCAGACAACCCAATTTAAAAATAGGCAAAGGACTTGAATAGACATTTCTCCAAAGAAGATATACAAATGACAAATAAGCACACACAAAGATGCTCAATATCATTAATCATTAAGGAAATGCAAATCAAAACCACAATGAGATACCACTTCATACCTGTTATCAGAACAACAGAAAATAGCAAGTGTTGTCAAGGACATGGAGAAACTGGAATCCTTGTGCCTTGCTTGTAGGAATGTAAAATGGTGCAGCCACTGTGGAAAACAGTTTGGCAGTTCCCCAAGATGTTAAACACGGAGTTATCATATGATCCAGCAATTCTACTCCTGAGTATATAACTCAAAAAATTGAAAGCAGTGACTCAAACAGATACCTGTATTCTGATATTCATAGCAGCATGATTCACAATAGCCAAAAGGTAAAAACGACCTAAATATCCATCAATGGATGAATGGATAAATAAAACGTTGTCTATATACAGTGGAGTATTACTCAGCCTTAAAAAGGAATGCAATTCTGACGCATGCTACAGTATGAAAACCTTACAATAAGTGAAGTGAGCTAGACACAAAAGAACAAATATTGTATGATTCCACTTATATGAGGTACCAGGCATAGGCAAATACACAGAGACAAAAAGAATAAAGGTTATTGGGAAGAGGAGGAAAAAAGGAAATGAAGAGTTATTGTTTAATGAGTACAAAGTTTCTATTTAGGATGCTGACAACATTCTGGAAATGGATGGTGGTGATGGTTGCACAAAACTGTGAACATACTTAATACCAAATAACTGTCTACTTAAAGATGGTTAAAATGGTAAATATTATATTATATATATTTTACCACAGTAAAAAAAATCCTAAATAACAAAACACACACACATATAAACAGATAAAGAGAAAAAAAAAAAGAAGGAAAACAGGTACCTTACCTTCCAGGGATGTAACCAGAACAACATGAAGACAAATGATGATGAGAAATATCTTGAAGGTCAGTAAAACTTCTTCAGGTCTGCCAACATGGCCACACTGCCTGCCAGAGAAAACCATCCTGGAATAAAATAACAGGAAAACAGATCATCACAGCCACCATGCAACACAGAAATGCCCAAAAGGTCATTCTTCAACCGAGGCAACCTGCAATCCTGCTTCCTTTAAATTACTGTGGTTCCAGAGACTCAGCGATGCCAGCTGGGCACTGGCTGCAAAAAGCAAAACCCATGTTTATTATGGGAGGGTCACCCGGCAAGATATTATAATCAAATGATAAGCAAAGTAGGCCGGGCGCGGTGGCTCACGCCTGTAATCCTAGCACTCTGGGAGGCCGAGGCGGGCGGATTACTAGAGGTCAGGAGTTCGAAACCAGCCTGAGCAAGAGCAAGACCCCCTTCTCTACTATAAATAGAAAGAAATTAATTGGCCAACTAATATATATATATATATATATAAAATTAGCCGGGCATGGTGGCGCATGCCTGTAGTCCCAGCTACTCGGGAGGCTGAGGCAGCAGGATTGCTTGAGCCCAGGAGTTTGAGGTTGCTGTGAGCTAGGCTGACGCCACAGCACTCACTCTAGCCTGGGCAACAAAGCAAGACTCTGTCTCAAAAAAAAAAAATGATAAGCAAAGTAGTCCATGTGCATTTATGGAAAACATCGACACATGTAAAATATCAAGAGAAGAAATTAAAAAGGCAAAAGGTTACATACATAATTATGACCACCATATAAACTGATTAAAGACTATGCTAAGAATCAGAAAGGTCATAGGGTCTTTTAAACAATCTATTCCTATTTATGTTTTTTTCTCTTTTAAACTTTTTTTTTAAGAGATGCGAGTCTCGCTCTGTTGCCCAACCTGGAGTGCAGTGGCTATTCACAGGTGTCAAAATAGCTCACTGCAGCCTCAAACTCCTGGCCTCAAGTGATCCTCCCAAGTAGCTCAGTCTCCCAAGTAGCTAAGACTAAAGGTGTGCATCACCATGCCCAGCTCCTATTTACGTTTTATACTATAAAAGGATAAGTATATTGCATTTCCTCTTACTTGCATATTATTTTATCATCATTGCTTGCATTTTAGTAGTCAAGAAGATAAAGAGTCAACATTTTTTAAAAAGCAAAGCTTTATATCAGAACTGAATTTAAAAGCCACACTTATCATTCATTTATTTATTCATTCAACAAATATTTACTGAGGGCCAATATGTATGAGATGAGATGTGCAGGCTGGACAGGAGTTAAGTAGATGAGATACGTGTGGTGGAGGTGGGCAGGCACTGGGGAGAGCTCAGCAGACAGAGAGAACTGCAAATGCTAAGACTGTGTCTGATCTTCTCGAGGCCAGGAGTTGGCCAACATAACCCCATGACGGACTGTCAGCACTAGGAGTGGAGGCCAAGGGGATGCATGAATCCAGCCACCACTGCAGTCTCTGCAAGCCCGAGATAGAGTGTGCACACACAGTAGTGAAGACTAAAGAGCCTGAGTTCAAAGGTCTCAGCTCTGTCATGTAATGTCTGAGTGACTTTGGACAAGGTATTTTCAATGGTCAAGTTTCCCCATCTGGCAAATTGTGATAACGGCGCCAACCCGATAGTGCTGTTGTAGTGAGTAAACAAGAGATCTCTGCACAGTGGCTGGCACTGTGAATACACTTCAAGTATTAGCTGTACTCTTCATTCATTCATTCAACAGATATCTATCTTGTACCTAGAATGTGCATGGTCAGGTTGTGCAGGGATTGAGGGTTTGATGGCATGGGAAAAAATGAGATAAATAAACCACAATTCGCTCAATTTGCTCTCAAGGTAAAGCTGGCAATCTTTAAGAATCTGTAATCTAATAGCCAGCAATCTAATAACCAGTACCAGGAGAGCAATTCTTTCCTTGACATGGTGCAGTAATGTCTTAGACCAGGAAGTAAATCCTCCTTCAAGAGAGCTTACATATTTTACAGTAATAAATTGCATTGTATGTTAATAATATAATGTTAATAAATTATAAAAAGCCTGATTTGTCCCTCTTCTGCAGCACTTTTATACTCTCTCTGTTCATAATGGCATATTATTGATCTTCTCAAATGAGTCACTCAAATGGGAATGTTAATATAGTTGTGCAAAGATGTATCATCAATGTCTCCCTAGAGGAAAAATTTAAGTGTCTGCTACAGCCATACACAGCAATATTGATGAATCTCAGAAATATAATGCTAGCCAAGGAAACCAGACATAATGGAATGCATATTATACACGATTCCATTCTTATGAGAAACAAAAGCAGGCAAAACTAATCAATGGAGTGAGAAATCAGGAGAGTGGTTATCTTTGCAAGGGAGGAAGTTACAATAATATCAGAAATGGGCACAAGAGACCTTCTGAGGTACAGGTAATATTCTGTGTCAGTTACATGGGTGTGTTCAGTTTGTAAAATTCATTGAGTTGTACGCTTATATGTATGTCATAAGAAGTTTCAATAAAGTTTAAAAATTAATATATTTTTTAAGTTTCTGTTCTCCCTCCAAAAGCACTGCTCTTAAAAAAAAGCCATTATTTAGTGAACTAAGGCCCTACAAAAAACTCTCTCCTTTATAAATGCCTTAAACTTGACTCTTCCTGGAATTAGTAGAGTTGACTTAAATGATTTAATGCACAAATATCTAAGTTGAGCTCTGGGAAGAATATTAGAGCAGTTTATTTCTAGAAAGGAACTAGGATATTACCTAACCTCAAACCTACATTGTACAGATAAAGAAAGAGGCCCAGCATGCTCTAGGGGATGGGTCATGGTCATTTGACTACTCAGCAGACCCCCTACTCTTTCTACAAGGTCACAAGGCCACCCTTCTGAGAATTTGTCTTTGTAAGTAAAATGTTTTGAGTTCAGCAAGTGAGAGAAACCAAGAAATTCAAAATGCTATCATATAATTTCCAAATTTCTGCAAACCCATTCTAAAGCTTTGCCAACTCATAGAGCAGGACTTACATGGTGTACAAGATATGGTCAAAGTTCAATTAGTATGCAAAGAATACATGGTGACTGATTATTATGTGCTGTGAGTTGGGCCTCTGATCAAAATAAGCTGTGCCTTTTCACTGAAGAGAACATGTACTTGACTCCCAGATGAGGGTAGGAGAGGCCAGAATGAAGGATAATTCCAGCAGTCATCTTGAAAAAAGAACTGGAATCAAGAACTTACTACAGGCCGGGCGTGGTGGCTCACGCCTGTAATCCTAGCACTTTGGGAGGCCGAGGCGGGCGGATTGCTCAAGGTCAGGAGTTCGAAACCAGCCTGAGCGAGACCCCGTCTCTACCAAAAAATAGAAATAAATTAATTGACCAACTAAAAATATATATACAAAAAATTAGCCGGGCATGGTGGCACATGCCTGTAGTCCCAGCTACTCGGGAGGCTGAGGCAGTAGGATCGCTGAGCCCCGGAGATTGAGGTTGCTGTGAGCCAGGCTGACGCCACAGCACTCACTCTAGCCTGGGCAACAAAGTGAGACTCTGTCTCAAAAAAAAAAAAAAAAAGAACTTACTACAGATTGGCACCACTGAAAAAGTATGCTTTCAGTTGTCAAGACTGGAAGATGTTTTTTCAAGGCTGAACATATATTTGCTAACAGTAGAAGTCCTACAGTATTTGAAATAATGGAGCTCCTATTGCATTCTGCATCAACTGAGAATGGCCTGTTAGATCATAAGGTCTCTAGGATTACTGATCTAGATTTCCAAAGAGGGAAATCTGTGGATTTTGAAACCTTTCCTCATTGTACATAAAAGCCATTTTTCTCTTTTTCACCTGGAACATTTCAACATTTCTTAATCTTTTAGAGCACTCCAGGTTAGCTTAATGCTATCTAGGTCATCAACAAAAATGATTTGAGGCCGGGCGCGGTGGCTCACGCCTGTAATCCTAGCTCTCTGGGAGGCCGAGGCGGGCGGATTGTTCAAGGTCAGGAGTTCAAAACCAGCCTGAGCAAGAGCGAGACCCCATCTCTACTATAAATAGAAAGAAACTAATTGGCCAACTGATATATATATATAAAAAATTAGCCGGGCATGGTGGCGCATGCCTGTAGTCCCAGCTACTTGGGAGGCTGAGACAGAAGGATCGCTCGAGCCCAGGAGTTTGAGGTTGCTGTGAGCTAGGCTGACGCCACGGCACTCACACTGGCCTGGGCAACAAAGCGAGACTCTGTCTCAAAAAAAAAAAAAAAATGATTTGAATAGCCACTGGTTCTTAGCAAATTTTTAAGGTGCTAAGGATAGTATCAATTACAGAGAAAACTATTTGCTAGCATTTAAACAGTAAAATCTAGACACTAGGTAGCCACTCATTAAAGATTATCTCAAATTCATCTTAGTCCAGGGCCCCCTTTTAGGTTGTGGACTCTGGTATAAATAGCAACCTCTCAGGTTGAACAGCGCACAACCTACATGACTGTATACCAGTGTGCTCCAAAAAATTGTTCTAGAGTTCTTCAATTTCATTAAATAGTATCACTATCATATTTTTTTAAATATGTAAAATAGTACATTTATCATAATGGCAATAAATGATAAATCTATCTTTATCTAGATATAGAATAGTTAAAGAATAAGATTTAAAAGGGGAAATAGCTTGATACCACTATAGGGCAGGTCTGGGTGAAGAGTTTTTCTGTTATTCTCTGTTATCTCTGGTAAACTGGCATAATTTAATTATACCCTAGCTGCTATGACATATGCAATAATCAATATTTTTGACCTGAGTAACATGAAGTATGATAATTGTCCCCTAAGTCTTCTAGAAACTCTATGCCTTTGAGATATTTATGTTGAGTCATATGTGTTGGCTAACAAGACTACAAGAAGGGGAAATTAAAAAGGGAGGTAGTGAAGAGGTTCTCAGTGTGGATAAAGCAAGGACAAAAAGTGAAAAAAGCAATTGATTTTAATTGTTTGACTGTCAGTGAACAAATCCTTAGAAAAAAATACAACCTACCAAGAAGGAATCAGGAAGAAATAGTAAATGTGAATAGGACATATAACCATCAAAAGTCTCAAAAATTTTCCCACAGAGAAAGCTCCAGGCTCAGATAGTTTCACCGCCGATTCTATCAAATATTTAAGGAACAAGAATCCCAATCTCCTAAAAATTCAAAGAAAAGAAAAAGAGAGCACGTCCTAACTCATTTTTACAAGGCTATCATAACTCTGATGCCAAAATTTGACAAGGAAAGCCCTTACATTTTTACCCATTAAATAAATCAAAGGAGGCTATTTACAAATTTCTCCAGAATGCTCACAGAAACGTCTAGCAGCAATTTCAAATCTTGTAAATTGAGGTAATTTGAATAAATATAGGACAAAAGGAACCATTCTGAACTGCAGCAACAAAATTTTTGGAAGATAAGGTCATCAAGAACCAAAGCCAGCATTGCTGTAGTAAGAGAGACAACATCTCATATGCCAAAAAAACCCATGTCCTGAATATGACAGACACTGGGTTGACTGGTAAGTGCTGAATATGAACTTGAAAACAGCAACTCTGTTGTGTTATTTGTCAGAGCACAAAGTCAAGTCGATGCTGGACCATGTGGCATGACTGCAACGGGAAGCTTTCACATCTCTAGAATCAAATGGAAGGAAATGATTTATTTGGTCTTTACAGTGCAAAATGATTTTCTTAATAAGCATTAAGTGCTTTCTAATGCAGAAAAAAAGAAGCCTTAGAGTAAATCCGTATCAGATGTGCAAGATTAGAAATAAATTATACACTTTAAGTAAACATAGACTCACAAAACCTTGTGAGAGGTGTTTTATTTTTTGGCTCTCTCATTCATCTCCAAATTTCTCCATTCTCCTACTTGCAATCTACCATACTCTTGATGGCTCATGTGTGAATTAACCAAGGCAAGGGGAAAGCCTCACTCTTCAGAGTCTGCCGCCGGTGCTCACAGAAATTATGTTCAACACACACGAAGGAACAGAATAGCAAGGGATTCAGAAGCATGCGTGGTACAGCCATCTGCCTGCCTTCAAATCTAAGCTCCACCACCTGCAGTGTAACCTTGGACTGTTCTAAGGAACCTCTCTGGACCTTAAATATTCTTCATCTAAAAAAATGTAGGTAATGATAAGACCTACTTCATAGGGTTCTGGAGGGATCAAATGATATAATGAAAGTCTTGGTATAGTCAAGAAGTGTTAGCTATTATTACAAGCATAATTAGAAGACAAGTTTACAGTAGACTCCAATGCTAAACATAAACAGATTTCAGAATTATTCCCTGCATTCATTCATCTTGTTTAAAAATATTTACAGAGGTTCTACTACATCCAAGGAACTATGCTAGGGACCCGAGATAATGCAATAAACAAGACAGATAATCCTTCCAGCCCTCAAGAGCTTATAGCCACTACTTAGATTCATTGGTCATTGGTATGGCCAAATAAATAGTGATTTTTTTAAAAAACCAAACAAACTTAAAAGTCACTTTCTCTTCATGATCCATGAGACTCAACTTGGCCTAAAAACCAAAACAAGGCACCAGAACACAGTTGGCCTCTCCTATATAGGCTTGGTCTCCACCCCCACCCCCACCCCCACGGCAGGCACTCAACAAAGATTTTTTTTAATTGATTTTGTCCAGAATCTGTTGCTACAAAATAATTTTATTAGTATGTAGAGGAGAGAAATAGGAGATACTTCTTATGGGGCAGGGATGGGCAGAGGCATATGGTTTGTATCATTCAGGAGATCACACTGGAGACACAGTGAAGTGTTCTGGAATGCCAACCGTCCCCCACCAATATTCTGTGCCCTTCTTTGCTTTTGTCACCGCACCATGCCCATTCCTGCTTCAAGTCCCAGCTTGGCCAACTGCTAGCTGTGTGAACCTGCTCAGGTGCTTTAACCTCATTTATAACAATGACTTACTAGTATCTATTAGAATAGCTATGTGTGTTATTTATCCTAGAAATTACAATAGGATAATTCTAATTTACATTAATGATAATAAACATTTGCAGTGTTTACAAGATTTTGATAATTTATATCAACGAAATTCCAGAAATAACCACTATTTCTGAGGCTCAAAAGACATAGAAAGCATGGCTTCAGAATTTCTATGCAGACGGAGGTGTGAGCAGAAATCTGGTTGGGAGGAGCCTTTGAAAGCTACGTGTGCACAGCACTTAGGTCTGTTTCTAAATAAGACGAGAGCTGTTGCAGCCAGGCAAGCAAGTCCAGGAAGCAGGAAAATGGAAAACAGTGGAAGAAAACCCAAAGAATTCCACATAAGTGATCATCCTCCTTCCCCAGCTGTCCCTGCACCCCCTAACTTCAAAACCTACACCCACTTCTGAAGTCTATTCGAATGCAAGGAAGAATGAGTCAACAATAGAATCTTCGAGGAAAAGAAAATGTCTGAAGAAGAGAGCTTCCAGTGGGAGTGAGGAGTTAAAAACAAAACAAATGAACAAACAAAAAAGAATAAAGTTGTTCTGTGGATAGGAATTTGGAATGAAGGGAGGGAAATAGGAAAGAAAAAAACTCAGCCCAACATGTTCATTTCTACGACATTATCACATGAAAATAGTCTCACGCACCTGACGGGAGGTTCACAAAAAAGGGTGGAGAAACTCCGCACACATCTGAAAATGAAAAAAAGTAAAGAAAATTAGAACAACGGGAAGTGAGTGTTCTTGGCAGCATCATGTTCCAATGCTGCAGTCAACCCATCAGCTGGGGCCCTAGGAAGCCCCCGCTGCATGTCACAGCTTGAACTTGGCAGTGGTGTTACAAAAGAAATGGAGGAGACAAACCCTGCTCTCAAGGAACTTACATAAACTAGAAGAACAGGCCCAAAGCCAGTTTGGGGGCTGACCTTATTGATGTTTTAGTAGCATGCATTACTGCTCGGTTTAAGGCTCCATTAACAGCATCATAAGAGCACTGGACAATGAAGTGATTGGACCAGATCTGGGCTGGGGTGGCCCCTTCTAGAGACTCTACTTGGTTCAGTATTTCTCCATGTGTTTGTGACTTAACTTCCCTAGAACCTAAAACTCCTTGATATCAAGGACTGGGGCATTTATGTCTCCTGTGCCAGGGGCAGAATTCTTTTTCCACCAAAGGGCTGAAAAAATGACTGTCTGCTGATTATTAAGTTTGGCTCAGAGTTGAAAGGAGGAGGAGGAGGTGGGGACATTGGTAACAACATGAGTGCGGGCAAGCCCAGATGCACACTGAGGAAAGGAAATAGGGTGCCCACCCAAGGCAGACAGCATTGCTGACAACCTGACTTGTATCTTTTAGAATATTCCATCATGCTTTACCTAAAAACCAAAACACTGGTACAGTTATTAGCTTGAAGATGATAGTCACTTCATGTAAGGGTATCTTCTCATGTGAGATAGAGTAATAAGAAGAAATAAGGAATCATGGTGAGTTTCTATTGATCACAATATGTTCTTTAAGAGGAAAAATAAAAGGAAATAGTTCTTAATAAATTAAAGCCCAAGATGCTAGAAAACTTCATTAAACAATGTTTAATGAAGACAAAAATGAAGGCCAACCATGTTGTACTGTCCTACGATGAACAAATTGCAAATCCATGTCCCAGTGCTCAACATGGAATGAATGTAGGATTAACAACTGAAAAAACATTTAAATAATCAAAGAAACAAATCAACTGTGACTTGGGTATGGAAAGAATTTCATTTAACATTTGTGAAAATGAAGATTTTTCTACATAGGGATTTCTCATAATATTCTGATGAAATTTCACAACTCAAGCACACTACCTCTTCCAAAACCTTATTGACGACCACAATAAAGCACACTTAAGTGGTTCCTGGTAATCCAGTTTATTAATGAACAACAGGAGGCTCTGTTTGTTCCTTTGGAACACTTTCAGGTAGAAAAGTAGGACAAGCAACAATGACATTCGTTTTTCCCAGTGGATGAAAAAATTAAAAAGCCTAATAATATCCAAAGCTGGAGAACATGTGGGGAAATAAACACTTGCATACACTGTTGGTAGAAATGTAAACTTCGAGAGTAGTTTAGCTATGTTTTGAAATTTTAAATGTGTATATTTTTTGATGCAGACATTTTAATTCCAGAGATTGTCCCTATAGAAATATTGGCACATATACACAAAAATATACACACAAATACTGTCATTGCAGCTTTGTGGAGGGAGAGCCTAAGTATCTATCAGTAAATGAATGGTTAAATACATAATGGCACATCTGTATTATGGAATATTACACAATGCTTCAAAAAATGAAGTTGATTTAGGTGCACTGACATAGAGCTTGTAAATACATATAGATCAAGTGAAAAAAATCAAGTTTCTTAATTATATATATATTTTATACACACACACGCACGCACGTACATGTTAAGAAACAATGAAAACTATATACGTGTATGCTTATTTATATAGTGTCAAGGGTGAGTGCATACAAAAAAGCCCGAAAGGAAACCCACCAAGTCTCCATAAGTAGGAATGTGACGTGGGAAAGGATGAAGCCAAACTGCTACTCCATAGAACACAAACATGTATTCATGCATTACTTATACAATTGCATTTATTTCTTCTAGGGAAGAAAAGCCAGACAGAGGGAGAGCCAGGTAGAGCTCCTCCACCAAGTTCAGGAGAAGGGGAAATGGGAGGCAAAGCCATCCCTTGCTCAGCTGACATCATCTCCCCTCCTGTTCTAACCCCATTTAAAAGGCTTGACTGGGAGCACAGAGACTTCTGGTCTAAGAGCCAAGAAATCAGTGTCCCAGCCAGGGGGCAGGAACTCACTTCAACGACTAGCGGAAAAGAAAGTCAAAAGCAACGATGTGGACATGCCAGAACTGCCCATCCTTCAGCCTCTGCATCCCTCCTTGCCTCTGTTGCCGCCACACACCCGCTAGCCTTCACGTTTTAGAAAAAGCAAATAAGGAATCAGGATCCGATCAGCGATCGGCACCGGAATGTCAGTAACAAAACGTAGTGACTGCCAATGTTTGGGGTTCTTACGTCATTGAAAAGAAAAGGCAAGTCACAAAAGGAACCATATCAACTTATGTAAGACATGGCATGGAACAGAGGAGTTTCTCCGAGGAGAACAGCAAACTCACCAATTGCTAGGATTAACTGAAACCTCCCACAGTTGCAGAATGCCCCAAACCATGACATCAGGGAGGCTGGGAATGCATCCAACTTCCTCTATTTATCAAGCTGGCTAAAACCCAGGGTAATACCAGCGTGACCGAAAAAAAAAAAAAAAAAAAAAAAAAAAAAGGCAAGCAGACTTTACAAGTGGTTTGGGTGGAAAGGAAACTATCATGTCTGAGTGTACTTAGAGCCCTGCTTCAGGACAAAGGAACTCTCGGGTGTCCAAGAATCAGAGCTCCTATCCTTCTTGGCTGGCCATGGGCCCAGGCATCTTGAGGCTAAGCAGTGACCCAACCAGGCAAAGAGCACAGGTAACAGCAACACCAGGCAATTGTCCCACTGCCCTCGGGGGTAATGTGACATTGGTCCAAGGACTGACCAAAAAACCAAAACCAAACAAAACAGAACTGTGACATGTAGCACCCTGAACAGTCAGCACTTCTTTAAGGACCTAATGATTAATTAGTGCCCAAGACTAAGAGGCAGAGACTGGCTCAAAGTTCCTGGCAATGACACCAACACCATAATAGAAAAGACCAGAGAACAAAGAGGCCTTGATAAATTGGGAATGTGACCAGATATAAGCAGGGAGAAGTTTCTTCACACTAGCAGGAAAAACAAATTGCACGAACGGAGATGATGGCGAAGGTTATCCCGTGGGCACGTACAGGAGGTCAGAGATATGCAGATTCTTGGCTTAACAGAATGGCAGGTGTTGCCACTGAGAAGCACACAAGAGTGGTTCAAAAACTTGTGGTGGCTCCATAACTGGTGAGACCCTGCCTAACAGGACCCTCACCTGCACAGACTGGTTTGTTCAGTTCTGGCTGCCACCATTCGAGAGGAGTTACATTGTGAGATGGAAAACTCTGAAGATAATTCATCCAACAAGCATTTACTGAATGCTTACTATGTGCCAAAAAACAGGGCCACTCTGTACGGTTGTGCAGGTTGCGCCCTGCACAAGGGCACGTGGCCGAGGGGCCCAGTGGAGCCTGAATCCAGAATGCCAGGCTTGCCGGAGGGGTCACAGGAGTCAGCTGTGGGCAGTCACAGGCACACCGAGGACGGGCTGCGAACCCAGTGTGGGGAAATGGATCCAGGAAAGTTTCCTCAAGGAGGTAAGCGTCAGACCACAGGCTAAAGGATGTGCGACTCTCTTTATGTGAAGAAATGGGAAAAAGCGTTCCAAAGAGAGACTAACTGAAGCCAAGACACAGAGCCAAAGAACTTAAAGTGGAAGAAGGATGTTCTGGTATCCATCCTTGTTAAATTGGAGAAGTGACTAAGAGAGCTTTCAGAACTGCTTTCTGAAACATCTCAACAGATGACCTCTCGGCCAGCCTGGTGACACTGTGGGCTGAGGCTCAGTGGAGCAGGCCTCTTGCAACTGTTGGTACCGTGCAATTTTCCTATAGCACTGGAAGCTTTCTCTCCTCTCTTCCCCTCCCTCCGGGCTTCTCTTCCTCTTGTCCCTTCTATTCTCCTTCATCTTACAGTTTCCCTCTTTTCCTTCCCTCCCCTTAGCTAGCTTGAGGCTTGCCAAGTGCATTCCAGGGGCTGGAATGTTGCTCATTATCTCTGCCCAGAGTTGGAGAAGAGTGTCAAACACCATACAGTGATAAACCCACCTTCCAGTGACTCCCTGACCTCTAGTCCCAATGGTGGCCTGGGTGAGTCAACCACCAGCTCTCCACCCAACATGGCAGAACTAAAGGTGTTTCAAAACAGGGCATGACTTTCCTTAGGGTGTAAACAATTGCTATCTTGAAAGTAAATGCGTAAGGCAAGAATCTACCAATTAATTCTTTTGCAAAAACATCAATTAACTATTTCACAAAAAAGAACACTTATATACTTGATTTTTTTAAATGCAAAATCTTACATGAAGCTGTATTCATATACAAAGTTAACTAGCGTGAACTTTCTTCCATTAATATGAAAACGTTTCGCCAGGAAAATTGAATTTAGATAACTACCGCAACCCAAAATCAATCCCAATTGCTATGACTGATATTTTAAAATCATCTCTAAACTTTTCTTTCCACTGGGTAACAACAAATATTGGGTACTGCCCTCTATTTAGACTGTGTTTTGATACTGTGTTTTCAATAATAAGAGACAATATGATCAAAGGATACACAGATGAGGAAAGAACAAATAATTGTACCCATAGGATGGGTCCCACCAAGTAGGAACTAAGAAAACCACACGTAAATTTTTCCTTTGTTAGTAAGTCTTTGTTGTGTATTTGACACTTGAGCTAGAAATTAAGGCTGATGTGTTAAAATTTTTTCTATTTCCATATATATTTGCCACTTGAGATATACTGAATGCTTAACTCTGGGGAACAAAAGATGAGGAAACACTTACACATAAAGATTTTATTGTTCCCACTGGAAATGATTAAGAAGGCACATTCTTTTTTTTTTTTCTTTAAGAAATGGGGTCTCGCTATGTTGCCCAGGCTGACCTCTAACTCACTCCTGGGCTCAATGATCCTCCTGTCTCAGCCTCCTGAGTAGCTGGGATTGATTATAGGCAAGAAGTTACATTATTATCCAGTCCTATTTGACAGATAAACTGTGGAAGATAGAAACTTAGTGATTTATTAATAATATTTTTAAATTCGATGAGGACTTTCAAATGTTACCTCAAGCTGTGTCTCTGAACTTTGTCAGCAAAAGAAATTTCTAGCCCTTCCCTTTTGTGGTAGATTGCAAAACTGGTCTTAAACCCTTCCTATCCCAGTATGCTTGTCCATTTGCAACGTGACTTTGTAGCTCCTCCTGCCATTTGCTTTGCCCAAAGGGACATTAACAAAGTCGATGCAAATAGAAGCTTGAAAAGTGCTTGAGCATGGAATTTGCTCTCTCTTGCTGCTCTTAGAACCTGAAGTCACCATGTAAGCATGGAAACCAGCCTGAGCTAGCCAGCCAGAGGGTGAAAGACACATGCACAGTTCTCCCACTGCTCCAACCGAGAGCTGGCCAACCCCTAGGAACAGTCATCTGTTCTGACTGGCAGCTGACTGCAGATGCATGAGTGCGCCCAGCTGAGACCAGCAGAAGGACCATCCTGCTGAACCCAGCCAAGATTATGGACTCTAAAATTGTTAACTAATTAAATGGCTGTCCATTCAGCCAGTAAGTTTTGGGGTGTTCTGCAGACCTTCCATGGTCTGTGGGCCCTGCTCACAAAGTGATTAAGCAAGATGCTTCTGGGGACCAGCAGGCTATAAGAGTGGACTCTTGGCAGTGTGCAGCCCATTTGTGGGCATTTGTTGGTGACAATCTCCCTGGGAGAATCATTTGTCACTGTGGCCTGTTGAGTGTATTCTAGCTCTCCCTCCTACCCATTGCTCCTAGCCCCTGGAGGGGGAAGTATAAATAGGAAAATGGGCCTTCAAGCCAGACACTGAAGGGTTAAGACCCCCTCCCTCACATAGCTGCCCAAGCTAAGAGAGCAGAAAATATATTTATAACTACAGGAAACAATGCACTATGAGTGGTAAAAAGCTTAGATTTCCATTTGTTTACTACAGGAATAAAAAAAAATCGATAGGTTCATCTTGCTAATGACATCAAATCACTCAGTACAACTCAGAAGCCAGAAGAAGGTCATTCCTTAAAATGCTTTTCTTTCCTCTTCCACATTTATAGTCTGTATTTTATTCCTACTCTGACTTTTTTTTTCCTGACTGATGTTTCTTCAGACTTTTTATAAAAAGCCAACTTTTCCCTGGTGTCCTGGAACCCACTATTTATTCGTGGTTATGACATTAATGTTTAGAAAGGTCAAATTAGATGTCAGGGTTAGATAAACGTTCATTTTCTTTTTATGATGTTTTCCATGGGACCCTTTTCTTCCTTGGGATTCTCTGGAGAAGTTCCCTTCTTCTCTAGAGGCATGTGTGAATGTATTTCCAAACTGACCGCCAAAATGTCAGGTGGACAGAGATTTTAATGGCTTCCATCAACTAGTGTAAATGGGATGTATTCCCACAGGAACACATTTGCAAAATTGTTCTTGATTTCTCCACGAGGCCTTCTGGAAGGACAGAGGAAAACTTCATTGCCTCGAGCAATTTCAAATATCTCCCTTCCTACGTTCCTAAAATGTCTATAGCACCTCCCCATTGAAAGAATTACTTTTCCCCCTTCTCATCTGTTCTTAATAGTAATAATCCCTTACAGTTTTACAGTGATTTATGGTAGGCAAAATGCTTTTGTATACAGGATCACACTGGACCCATGAAGATTTACAGAGTAGCTGTAAGGTAAATTCGTAGCCTTGTGCTAGGGCCTGGGGATACACTACAGAACAAAATAAGTCCAGGGAGCTTATTGTATATAGTGGGGAAACAAAGATGTGGTACAAGAATTAACACCAAGAAATGCAATGTTGCACTTGTGACAAGTGCCACAAAGAAAAGCATCTGGGAGAAGACGGTGGGATTTGACCTAAGGGATTGGGAAGGCTTCCCTGTGAAAGTGATGCTGAAACTAGAAGGGTAAGTGGGAGGAATCAGCCTGGCAAAGAGGCAGGGAAAGACCATACCAAGTAGAGGAAGCAGTATGTGCAAAGGCACTGTGGCCTGGGAGTAGGGCCCATGTAAGGAACTAAAGAAAGGCCAGAGTAGGTGGACACAGAGTGGCAAGGAGACAACTGTGACAGATGAAGCTGGAGAGGCAAGAAAGGCCCAGCTTCCTCAGGGGCCTTGGGGGCCACAGTAAGGATTCATGCCTTTGTCCTGAGAGCAATGGAAAGTCCCTGAAGGATTTTAAACGGTGGCTGATGTGTTCAGATTCACATTTTGACAAGACTGTTCTAGCTGTTGCACAGAAAATGGATTGGAGGGGGACAGAGTGGAAGTGGGGGTCCAGTTTGGGATTTCCGCTCTCCATTCTCAAACCTTGCTCTGAAGGTCTGAGCAATCCAATAAAACAAAAATCTAAAGTAAGAGGTACAATTAGGGAAATGGAGACCACAGCAGATTTGTTTATGTGACACACACATGCACATATGGAAGTCTACTAAAATACAATGGGAACTAGAGTTCAGAAAAGGAAGAAGATTCAAAATAATTACATAAATAGGATTTTCCTCTACACCAGGGGTCAGTAGACCTTTTCTGTAAAGGGTCAGATAGCAAATATTCAGAGCTTTGGAGGCTACTGGATTTCTGCCACAACTACTTGATTGCAGCACAAAAACAGCCACAGACAATCTGTAAATGAATGAGTGTGGCTATGTTCCAATAAAGCTTTATTGACAAAAACAGGCAGCTGGTGGGATGTGGCCTGTGGGCTATAGTTTGCCCCATATAGTATTCAAGGTGAGAGCCAATGATGGTGTGGATGAATATGGTGGTGGTGGTAGTGAGTTATGGACAGGCTTGGGCAGTAGTTGGGAGGGAGGACTGACAGGCCTTGGGTCTGGGTTGGATCTGAAGGGCAAGAGAGCGGCAGGCACTGCTAGGGTTCAGCTGGAGCAAGTGAGGCTCAAGAGGTAGTGAGTGGTCGTGTGTGACCTGGAACCCAGTTCATCTGACTTCTCCACCCTTGGGGTCTAGCGTGCCCTTTCACCAGAGCTACAGCCCCATCCCAGTCCCTAAAGAGTCCCAGCATTCCACTGTTGCTAGGTTACAAGTGCATGGGATGCTTCCTCAGAATGCTTATGGCCTTCATGGTCACATACAATTTCTACAGAGTTAACATCTCTTCCCAGCTTTCCCCCTTCACACCATCCACATGAAACAACTTGAAAGTAAGTCAGGTATCAACCACAAAAATTTAGCATAGTAGACAGTCAATGCCCAATTTGATGGAATGCAGAATAAAATTGGGGGAGGAGGTGGAATTAACCAAACAGAACAGCTTTAGAAAGATAAGCTTAAGAGTCGGGTGTCTGGAGAGGATGAAAGGGTCAAGGGCAGGTGTGAGGACACAACTTCCCAAGCCACAGGGGAAGGTACACAGGCCATTTTCCTGCTCTTCCCAACGTGACAGTCCTTAAAGAAAGCAAAGCTTTGCCTCCAGCTAGTCCTTAACTGAACCTGCTCAAGGCTTGGTCATACCCGGTACCTCTACTTCCTCTCTCCCCAGACTCTCCTGAGCTCATTTTAATCAGGCGTTTGTGTTACTCTTATCAAGGTCACTGTGACTTCCACCTTAGCAAGGCCCTCAGTCCTCAGCTTCCTCCTCCCCTCAGCAGTCTTGAAGGGTGGCTCACAGAGTCTGCAGGAAGTTGTCACTCTCGATTAAGCCTCTCTTCTAGAAGGAGGCCAGTCTGTGTTTTCACAAGGAGAGGATAAAGGGGTATGCTCTGGGAAGACAAGAAACATCTCTGGTCAACTCCTATGCATGGACAAATGGTGTCATAAGACATGCTCGCAGTCCTAAGCACACTGCTCTGAAAGATGGGAGCGACTGATTCTACCTTTTGTGCCTTTGGGGGGGGGGCAGGGAAATGTGTTCTATGCCAGAGAAGCTCAAGGAAATGATAATGACCTAGAAAGCCTGTGAAAGCTTTCCTAGAGTAGAACTCCTACTGCAAAAATTCTTTTTAATTTTTGACTAATATCTAAAAAACCACCTCTCAAAGCTTGGCATTTTTTAAATTTTTGGTAAAGCATTGCACTCAATAAAAAATGCAAAGTCCAATAAGAGTGGTCTTTAATGGATGAGTGTGACTTAATTCATCAGGTCAGCTTTGACAGTGAGGAGGGACACGGCATGGAGATGGGAAGGCCTGCTGTTAGCTTGGAGAGGGCAGGGGGGAGGGAAGGAGAAAAGGCTCCCAAGGAGGGGCTTTGCCTACCTTACAGGTTTGCCGGCTGGGCCGCAGAAACCGGAAGTCAGTGCCATTCCAATGAGCGCTCCTACGGCCAGGAAAACCTCCTAGTTGCTGGCTGGCCTTCTTGTTTTACTTTTTTCCCTCCCTCATCAGGACCCTCTCTCAGAGCATCAACACTACCTGCTCCTTTTGCTCACAACGCCTTCCAACGCCTCTACTTGGCTCCACCGGAAGTGGAGTTATTTTTGAAGACTGGCTGGTGTAAGGTAGGGTGGGGAGAGCCAGGACGGGAAGCCTCCGACGGTGGAAACTCCTCTATCACCAGGGAACTTGGCTGCAGCACCAAGCCCTGGCCTCACACCAGAGCAGGGCCGTCCATTTTCTCCTTCTTTTTTTAGTACTATCCTCTTTGACCCACCCAGTGCTAAGATTTCTCAGTGTGTTTTTCCAGGAGACCTGGCAAACAACAACTTGACAGGTTCAATGGTTTTCATTGAGAGCCTGAATGGAGTCCTCTGAAGACGGCAAAACTGGACTCACAGACAGACCATAAAAATCCTACCTCCCACAAGCGTCTGGACGCTGCCTTTTCCCAAATGACCCTCCGGCACTGATGCAGCATGGGTGGCTGTGCAGCATTTTTTCAAGTGATTTTTCCAAAACTGGGGTGTTCCAAGTGGCGTGGGAGTATTATTTTTTCCCTTGCAGTAAGAGACGAACTCCCCGGATATTTTGAGAAAAAGGAAGCAGACTGTAATGAGTCAAGTTACTCCCAAAGCTAATCACTTGCCACCAGACCCCAGAGTTTCCACGAACCCTGAGGTACACCGGGTCTGCCTGTTAGAAGGTCTATAACTCACTTTAATGTACTGCAGGGCGGGCAGTGTGACGCTTGTATGTGCCAGTTAGTTTAAGCTCGAACTTGATGAGTGCTCAGCAAACTTTATAGCAGAAAGGTCACTTTCTGGAGGCAGTTCCTACAAGGCCTTTTGCCACCCAGATCTTGACCAACAATCCACACTTCGCTAATCAGCGTATAGAATGCCAGAAACATTTTATTAGTAAAACTGGTGACTTAGGACTTCAAATGATAAATAGAATGCTGAGGAAAAAATAAACGTTACTTCTCTCATCTGAAATATAACAGTCACATAGGTTGGTCTCAGGGACAGATGAAACATTTCATAGTACAAACAGCGCAGGGTGAATATGAAGTAGAATATTTAGATCGGTCTCCCAGGTTCTCATTGGGAAGGGTGGGGTTGAAAGGAAATGGACCAAAATGGGAAAGTCAGGTGCCAGCTAGTGGAGTTCTCAGGAAGGAATATTCAGGAACTTCCTAACTCCTTGTATACTGTGGATAAACATTAACCACGGGGAAGAAAGATTATTGTGCCCACTCATGAAGCAAATAGCAGAGCGTTTAAAGGGGCATAAGCCCCTGCGTTTGAATTCTGGCTCTGCCACTTGCTGCCCCTGAAACCTCAGGCAAGTAGTTCAGTCTCTCTGTGTGCCTCAGTTTCTTCATCTGTAAAATGGTGATAATACAGATAGTATTCGTCTCACAATTGTTAGGACATATATGTGCATCAGTACACATCAAACAATCCCTGGCACATAGCAGATGCTCAATAAATAGTAATGATCATTATTATAGTTGGGAATAGGTTGCAAAATACCATTTGATGTAAAAGTGATTCTGCCTGAATAAAGGTGTCATGTGCTCATGCAAGTAAAAACAAATGTACAATATCTCAAAATACCTGCTTTTCTTTTCTTTTCTTTTCTTTTTTTTTTTTTTTTTTAGATAGACTCTCACTCTGTTGCTGGGGCTAGAGTGCCGTGGCGTCAGCCTAGCTTACAGCAACCTCCAATTCCCAGTCTCAAGCAATCCTTCTGCCTCAGCCTCCTGAGTGGATGGGACTACAGGCATGCACTACCGTGCCTGGCTAATTTTTTCTATATATTTTTACTTAGCCAATTAATTTCTTTCCATTTTTTAGTAGAGACGGGCTTTCGCTCTTGCTCAGGCTGGTTTCGAACTCCTGACCTTGAGCAATCCTCCCACCTCAGCCTCCCAGAGAGCTAGGATTACAGGCATGAGCCACCGCACCCAGCCAAAATACCTGCTTTTAAAACTCACTTTCCGGAAGTGTTATAAGCTGCCTTTAGTTATTCTACAGTAATAATGCCAAAGTATTGGCAAAAATATCTAAGCCTTTTCACATATAAGCTATTGCAGCAAAAAAGGAGGTGTAGGAAGTCAGCGAGGGATTTTCAGAGTCATGATAAAAATGGCCAATATTAAATTTTAGCCTATCACAAGTTACAGGAGAAAGCAGTCACTCATAGTTACTGCCTCTGTACCTCAGATTCTTTGCCCATAAAATGGGAATAATCATCCTATTTGTGTCCTAAAATTCTTGAGTCAGTTGCTACAGGAAAAACGCTCCTCAGTGCAGAGTTTGGCTCATAGAACATGCTCGAAAATATTAGCCCCCAGTGTTAGTGCCATCATCGATTGCTTCCGTGTACCGGGTACTCTGTGAGTCACTCCACATCCATCCATCATGGGTGAAATTCAATGTGTTTGTGTAGAAGAGATGCGGTCTGCCGTGGGACCGCTGCCCTCCTGCCCTCTCTCCTCCTTGGCCATGCCCCCTCACCCAGCCCCTCTTCCATCTCCCCTTCCAGTGCCCTCTCTCCATGCCCACCTGAGCCCAACTGCCCAGAGGAATGGAGCTAATGTCCTTATTTGATCCCTCAATGTGAAGTTCCTATTAAGCTTCCTTTTGAAAAAGGCATTTGCTTTTAAACCTACTTGAAGAGTTGAATTAATGACTCTGTCACTTGTTACAGGAATTTGGGGCCTGGGAGAGAAAGTGTGGATGATATTTGAGGGACCAGGACCACCTTCTAGGAATGTATCCTCCTGCAGTCGAGGACCTTACAGACGGGTCATCCCCACCCTGGCCCCGGTGGCAGGACACCCCCACTGCATGGAGGCTGAGTGTGCTCAGGCACCTTCCCATTCAACAAATATTTATTGAGTAAATACCATCTGCCAGGTAGTCTGTGAGGTGCTAGGAGCACACAGGTGAACAAGACAGGTACAACTGTGCCCTTCTGGATCGAACATGCCAGTGGGGCATTCAAACAAATGCAAATGTAAATGAATGAATCTATGAAACTGACAAGTTTCAAAAAGAGCTATAATGCAAACACATAAGGGGCTGAATTATATTCTTAGAGGAGACAATGACACAGAAAGCAACTTATTCGATATTATAAAGAAAGTTAGCAAATAAAAGGAATGTCGCACATGATAATTTCCAATAAGATGCTCATTTCGGCAAGAGTCAGGCTAATGCTTTCCCAGAGTGCGGGAAAACATTCACTGCAAGTGGGGAAACATTCTTTTTCACTCACTTACTCTTCTACATTTCTTCCTGTATTTCTAGAGATGGGACTAGGCTAGACTAGTGCAGGTATAGTTTCTCTCAGATCGGCTCCAGATGAAAATATGTAGGAAAAAGTTTCTCTTAAAGGAATCACAATTATAATACTTAGAGAACATAGTAAATCATCATTTGCCTGTAAGCTGTTTAGCTAAAGTTATATGATTAGGCTAGAAACTATACTCCTGCTAGAGCAGGGGTAAAATTGCTCAATATGCATCAAAACACCAACTGTGGGGCCGCAGAGACCATGGGTGGCCTGTATTTGCTTATTTCATTGCATTTTTCTACAATTTCCAAAATTTTCATGATAAAGATACATTATTTTTAAAAACAGAAAAATAAATCTTCTTACAGACATAGCATATTTTGTGGGTTTTGTTTTTTTATCCAAGTAATGATAAAACAAAACTACACTCAAAACATTATCAGTAGATCAGTAAAACCTGTATGTTAATAATAAACATTAAGTAGAAATATAAAGCAGGGAAGGGGATACAAAGTGTGTCGGGGAGGGGGTAGCAATTTTAGACAAGTGGCCTGCAAAAGCATCATGTGAAGATGACATGTGAGCAAACAGCGGCTGAAGGAAGTCCAGGAGTGTCACAGGCAGAGACGCTGCAAAGTGGAAGGAGGATCTTCAGTCACCTGTTAACCGAGACAAGCAAGACTGCTTCAGACAGGAATCAGTTTGGCCTTAATGGAACCAAGTGATGGGTCAGAAGAAAACTAAGTGACAGGCTGGCATGGCATTGATAAGAAATGACAGACAAACTCTAGCAAATGCTTCCTACAGCTGGGCATGATTCTAACTGCTTCATTTGTATTAACTCACTCGATCTCTGCAGAGACCCTAGGTAGGGTATGCATATATTTTAACGTCCAAACTGGAGTGCCTAAGAGTAAAATGGGGCACTGTTGATTAATGTGGAGGAAACAAGCATACATCAGGGCTGCCTTGGGCAAACTCGGATGAATGCCACCCACCCTAGAAGGCGTAGGATTATGACTGCTTTATAGACAAGGAAATTGAGACAGGGCACAGAATGGTCAAATAACTTGCCTGTGGTCACAGAGGTAAGTAGCAGAGTGAGCATTTGAACTGGGGCAGCTGAGCTTCATAGCCCGTGCTCATGATGCCTTTCAGCATTGCCTTTCTGTGTTTTGTATGCTAAGAAGCTCCTTGTGCTAAAAACCTGGGTTGTATTTATCACCGGACAGTAGGAGATTAGGCTGGCAAAAGCACCAGCTTTTAGAGTTAAACACCACCACTTTGCCAAGTCAACAACCCTGGCCAACCACACTAATCTCTCCCAGCCTCAGTTCAGTTACCTGTAAAACACAGGTACGGAGACCCACCTCCTAACACTATGGCAACACCCAGATGAGATAGTGCTCATGACAATGCTTTGGAAGCTGAAAAACACAACATGGAGATTAATCCCAAAAAGTCATCATATGTAAAAATCTGCATTTCCTCTATAAAGGGTCAAATAGTAAATCTTTTCTGTAAAAGGCCAAATAATAAATATTGTAGGCTCTGCAGTCCAAATGGTTTCTATTGCAACTACTGAACTTTGCTGTCATACTGCAAAAGCAGCCACAGAAAATCTGTAAATGAATGAGCGTGGCTGTGTTCCAATAAAACTTTATTTACAGAAACAGATGGAGGGCCTTGTGCCATAGTTTGCCAACCACTGGCCTAGAGAATGGCTATGTAAAATTGCAACCCCTCAATACATCCTGTGAGTCTTTCCTGATTCATTTTACTCCACAGACAGCACTAATGACCACCTAACATTCTGTATGTTTTACTCAAGTACAGTCTGCTTCTCCCACTAGAAGATAAGCTTTGTTGAAGACAGAGGTTTTGTCTGTTTGGTTTACTGTAGAGTCCCCAGTGCCTAGAAGAGTACCTGGCACATACTAGGGACTTTATAAATATATGTTGAAAGAATGCATGGATGAATGAAGAAAGAGATTTTGAAGGAGTTGGACATACTATTGGAAAAAGAGGGCAAATTCATATCAAGTAAAAAGGGAAACAGAGAAATATGACAATATCTGAAAACCTAGAGGAAGAAAAGCTACTACAAATGAACCCAAACTCAACTTTGTGGTTCCTTGTAGGCAAGGCATAAAAGGATTATTCCCAGAATCAATTTTGTGGGCTATGAACATATGGAAAAATTAAAGCCTTGTAAAATAATTTCCAAAGTAGCCTGTTAAAATCTAAATAAATTATTGGCTTGGTTCAGGTTTAGTTAACAGAACAGCTTGAGGTTTGTTTCAGATCAACTAATTATGAGTATGTGTGTATGCATGTGTGTGTGTGTGTGTGTGTGTGTGTGTGTGTGTGTGTGTGTGTAATTCCCACTCTCCTTCCACCCTGGCAAATGTGAGTTCAGTTGTTCTCTGGGAGTAAAGCAAAGGAAAAGAAATGAGCTAAGCTACATCTAGCAATGAGGATGAATCTCACAAAAATAATGTTGAATGAGATGAAAGTTGCAGAATATGATAATAAAAAAGATGCTAATCATACAAACTTTAACTCTTTGCACTCGGATGTCGAGTGTGACTCGACACGGTTAGCAAAAACTATAGAGATTAAAATTACTCTTTGAATGTATCAATAATTTGAAATATAAAAAATCCAAATAAATAAGTTTGTATGAAAAGAAACTCCAGTTTTTTATTCTACTGCTGCACTTTGTAAAATCTGAGGTATTTAAAAAATTAAATCCCTAGTAGAATAAAGGAATCGAGAAAAAAAGCAAGTGAGTTCAAAGGGTTCAAAACATGCAAGTAGCATTCCCTCTTGCTTAGGGACATATTCCTATATAGGAAAAGTATAAAGAAATGCGTGAGATGGAGAATCACCAGATTTAGGATAGTGCTTACCTTTATACTCTTTTAAAAAGCTGATGTAGGGCCAGGGCTGAGGACCTCCAACCAACACTATTGATGGTGTAGGTCCAAAGGGGATGGAATTCCATATGCACTTTCCCCAGCAGATACTGAATCAGTACTAATCTACCCTCAGTGGGTCCCCTAAGAGCAAAGGGGACCCCTATGTGGGTCTGCACATAGGAGCCAGATCTGATCTGACTGTCTGAGCAGCTAATCAGCACAAGCAGCTCATCCCAGCAAGAACAAACCACAAGAAGTGGCTCACTTTACTTTAGGTACCATTTTGATGCTAGCAGGGGAGGAAGATGAAGTATTAAGGTGAAAATATTCTGGTTAATAAAGGACTGCCACTTGGTAACAAAAAGTAACCAAGACTTTATAAAAATCATAGTTAATATGAAAATCATCCCCATACATCACAAATCTTTGATACTTCAAAAAGTACTTTAGGTTCCAGCAGCACATAAGAATCGTTACTATAAACATCTATTGTCATACACATAACTTGGTGGCTAATACAGAGTTTGTGTTGCTAGAAGGCTGGATAAACCAATGAGAAGTTATACTTTTACCTCTTCCTTTGCAGTCAATAAGAGTCCTCTTCAAAAGTCAATGCCTTTCATATAGCTAAGAGATCCAAGAAAGCAAGATTAATGATTCAATTCTTTTATTTTAAGCACTATTTTGCAAGAATTGATAAGAAAGTAACTCTCAGGATTAGGACAGGCCTTGGCGAAGTGAACAAGCGGAGATTGGAGAAAACCAATTCCCTCTTTAGTACCCGTTCTGTCCTCTAGGTGGGGTCCATTCCCAATTCGTAGGTGCCCAGTGATTTCATATTTTTTGAACCCTCACCTGCTCTCAGGAAAAAGGCCTCACATGGAGGCACATCGAACAGGTTCTGTGCCCATTTACATTTTAACAGCACTTTAAACTAAGGAAATGAATCTCTAGTTGTAGAATTTCAGGCTTCAAGCAGATGAACAGGTGAGATGCTGGGGGGAAGAGTGGAGCTGAGCACAGCTATTGCTATGGACTAAACTGTGCCCCTCCCAAGTCCATATGTTGAAGCTCTAACCTCCAGTGTGACTATATCTGGAGACAGTGTCTTATGAAGTAATTAATGTTACATGAGGTCATAAGGGTGGGGCCCTACTCCAAAAGGACTGTGACTTTACAAGAAGTAGAAAAGAGAAAAATCAATCTCTCTCTCTCTCTCTCTCTCTCTCTCTCTCTCTCTGCCAAGTGAAGACACAGACACTGACCATGCTGGCACCTTGATATTAGACTTCCCAGCCTCCAGAATTTTGATAAGTAAATTTCTGTTGTTTAAGCCACCCATTCTATGGCATTTCGATCTGGCAGTGTGAGCTAGGAAAGTCATATTCTTTGGTTCCCAAAGTAACAGAGAAGCAGTCACCTAGCCATCCACCCTTGACCTTTTAACAGATGTTTACAATAAAGCTGCCCCTGTTGATACAGCTAGCATGTACCAAGGGTCTCTAGTTAGGATCCCAAAGAAGCCCAAACACAAAGATGGGTGTTTAGCCTGGTACACAGCACACCCCGGCAGAGGTAGGGCAAAACTGTGAGAAATCCAGGCCAGTGTGCCAAATCAGGCTACCCTCCCAAATATCCCTGCCTGGTGTGGCTTCCAAACATGAAAGGAACCATAGAAAGGGGAATTTGGAATAGGAGGTCTTGAGGGGAAAAGGGCTGGGTCCTATCATACTTCTGAACATATAAAACGACTAGAACCCTGACTGGGACCCAAGCAGCCCTAAACTCCCCTAAAATGCACTGAGAGGCTTCAGTGATGCTGGGGTTCAGTTCCACTTCCAGTCTGGGGAAGAAGGCAGGAGGAAGGGGAAAGCTGAGGACGTGGCAAGGAGGAGCAGTGACCAAAGCTTAGAAAACAGGTGTGGGTACCTTCTTGAAACTGAATGTCAGGGCCCTCCGCTCAGTCAAGTAAATATCTGAGGACTACTTGTCCCAAAGGGCTAGGCAGAGAGCCCACCATGGAGAAAGCCAGCGAGGCAGACCTGTGAGAGGAGCATGGGAGTAGGATGCAGTCAGGAGGTGCTTTGTAGGGACCCCACGATACAGGCAAGGCTGAGGCAGAACTCAGAGATACGTCCCCGGGGCAGAGGTCCAGAAAGACCAGAACCAACTTGACTGGATCCCCCAACAGCCCAGGAACATGGTAGAATTCTCTCCACCATTGTGCTTATTTCCAACCATCTGAATGTATGATGTCACTCGAAGAAAACATCTAGATACTGGTGAAACCCCCGTAGAAGAAACCCTACAGGGCTCCCATCTTGGTTTTATTATTCATAAAATGGGATTTTATTAAAACTATCAAAAGAACTTCCTGTTAGTCTTGTTTGCCTTAGTTTGGGTTCCTTCAGAACGGAACTCTAGGGCATAGATTCAAGAGCAAGTAGTTTATTTAGGATGGGATCCCATGAAACACAGATAAGAGAAATGGGGAAATGAGATGGATGAGAAGGTAGCTAATTCAGGGTGTTATCAAGCCAGTTGCCACTGGGGGCAATTCTGGGAGCCAGAGTAGAACACTGGTCTCAGGTCTCAGTTATCCCACAAGAGGGCAGAGGGCAGAGGAGCCGGGGTACTTATCCAGCAGCTTCCATCAGGCATGGATGAGGGCTGCTCCTGGGGTTGGAGGCAGAATTGTTAATCCTCTGGCACTCCCAGCCTGCAGCGGGGGTGGGGTGGTGGGGTGGGGGGGTGGGCACAGAGAAGTGCAGCCCCCAGCTGGAAAGCAGGTGGTGTGCACCACAATCATGGGGCCCCGGGATGTTGAAACTGACACCCAGTGTCTCTGGAATGAATGAGGAAGTAGGCAATATTGAAGACAGGCGAGAATGCTGGTTTCATGCCTGCCCCACCCCACTCCTTTCTTCACGTTTGGATTGTGCATGTGTGTGGGTGGTTTTGGCATGTGATGAGGAGTTCAGTGGTTTCTCTTCAGGTGTTTGATATGCTTGCAGGGAGCCCATGTGGGGGGGGGGGGGTTGAAAGAAGTGGCTACCTGAGGTTAAAAGAAACGCTCTCTGCTGCTCTAAGGCAGAATGCACACACCTGGTTCTTCCACCTGTGCCGCGAAGATAAGCCCAGAGAGGCACTTGGGCAGGGCTGTTTTCATCCATCAAGGGGCGATGGACAAATGTTCCACACAATCCCCAGGAACAGAGAAGCAGCTATGCTCTAAAGCAGGGATCCTCTGAGGACATTTATCTAGCCTGTCAGGTGTTTTTGCCGCCACTACCTGTCCTGCTTAGCAGCCAACTGGTCCCGGGCACTGTTGGGCCCACAGTGCGCATGTGTGGAATGTGCGCCGCACTCCGCAACGGCCCTCCAACGGTCTGAGGGACAGTGAACTGGCCCCCTGTTTAAAAAGTTTGAGGACCTCTGCTCTAAAGCCTTGCTATTTGAAGTGTGGTCCTTCATTCCCTTCACCTGGGAGCTTTGTAGGGACCCCACGATGCAGGCAAGGCTGAGGCAGAACTCAGAGATACGTCCCCGGAGCAGAGGTCAGAAAGACCAGAACCAACTTGACTGGATCCCCGGAACAGCCCAGAAATTTTCAGCCCACCAAAGAGCACCCGAATCTGCATATGCGTTTTAACAAGATCCCCAGGTAATTGTTTTGCATGTTAGAATTGAAAAGTGCTGCTGTAGATGATGTTATTTGCTAATTGTTCTCTCTGCATAATGAGTACATCTGAGTGTCTCCTACCAAGATCAAGTGGACTGTAATTTGCTTGATTTCAGGTTATATTTGCTCTATTCAGTTTGTCAAATAATCAGATTTGCTGAATTTGGAGACAAAGGGAAAATACTCTTGTGTCAACCTACTGGCCTGGGTGTAATCAGAGCAAAATAAAGCATACCTTAGTTTTTAAAAGCCTCCCTTATTTACTTCTTTCTTTCCTCCTTTTTCCTTTTCCTTGGCAAAATTAGGAATCAGTACTGAATAAGCCTGTAACCATTCTAAGGCAATTTGGGTGGCAATCCTTTGCCTCAAAATCTGCAAAACACATTCAGCAGTTCCAGGAGTGTTTTTCATTTCAAAAGAAATACCAGAGAAAAGGGGGGGGGGAGGTAAAGAGGGAGAGAGGGAGGGAGGGGGAGAGAGAAAGAGACAGATTTGTAGGGAAAGAAAAAGCAACCCAAAATTCTTAAGATATTTAAAAATGTTTTGATATATGTAGTTAGTGAAGGAATAAATGAGCATAGAAACAGATTCTTAGAAAAAATTAAGGTTAAAAAAAAAACAACTGATGCTAGAACTTAATTCAAAGGTTATGGGGGGGGGAACTTTATCATTGTCTATGGGCACAGATGTGAGTTATATCCAAAGATGGCTACTAATTCTAATTGTATTCAGAGGAGAAAATAATTGACAGCAACTGTAAAAACTCTTAAAAATATACTTAAAGCATTCTTTTAGGTATTTACCTGGTAGTGATACAGGCATGTGTTCCTCATAGCATCATTCATAAAAGCCAAGATCTGGAAACCAACCAAAGGCCCATCAGCAGTAAAAAGGCTAAACTGTGGAATACTATATGGCAGTGACAATGGTCCAACTACAACTACAAGCAACAATATGAAGGAATCTCAGAAACAGCACTGAGTAGAAAAAGTCAGACAGCATGTCAGCTACCATATATAGAAAATTCAAGAACAGGCACAACTAATCTATGGCATCTAGGTACCCTTGAGGGGTTGCAACTGGAAGGAGGCAGGAGGAGGGCTTCTGAGGGCTGGTGGCAGGGAATTTTGTGAAAATTCATTGAGCTATACATTTATAATGTGTATAAGTTGTACTATAAGAAAAATTTCAACAATATATATATATACACTCTCTCTACTTTTATGGATGAGTCAAAAAGAATAATCCTCTAAATATGTCCATGAAATGCTACTTGACACTTGCCTACTTTCAAGGATGGCTGCTAGAAAGAAAATGACTAATTGTGATGCACAGGCGATAAATATCACAGGGTGAGTAATGGTGCCCAGCTCTTGACTCATATATGAACTGTGAATACAACGGGCATTTGGCCCAATTAAAAAAAATCCTACTGTATCAAGGGTTATAGTTTCTCCAAATATCCCAAAACATATGGTACGTTCTGTCAAAAAGTTAATTATCCGGCAACAAAATCACTAGTTGAGTTTATTTGTACTGATTTCTCCTGGAAGCTTTATTACCATATATAATCTACTACAAGAGTTTTCAAAAAGGAAAAAAAAAAAAAAACCCCAGCTAATCTTTGAATAATGTATACCATTTCGGTAGACATCTTCCAATCTTCCTCTCCCATCTCCATATATTCAATTCATGAATTTCAGACCAGAATCAAGTACTAGAAAACATTTTTTTGTTGTCATTTTCCCAGATTCCAAAAACACACACAGCATAGCACTTGTGTTATACCAGAGCTAATGCTGAAATGGGCACAGTAAATTATACTATAAACAAAGGCAGAGAAGAATGTCACTTCCTTTGCTATCCCCCTTTTTCCCACCAAAAAATCTACATGCAATCGTGTAGCAATTTAGATCGCTCCACGTGTAGCGATCTACATGCGATGGAGTTAAAATGTCCATGTCTGAATCCCAAGGTAAATAAACATGTCAAACTGTGTGAAATCTGAAAACCAGTTGTCTTGTAGTTAGAAGGGCCAGGAAAGTCCCCCACTGAAGAATGTGACACTGGTGATCCCTGGAATTCCATCACTGTTTTTTTCTTGGTAAAATGTAATTTCCCTTTGTCTGTCTGGAAACCCTAATATCAGGATCCTAACACATAAATATGAATCTCTTTCTCAGATCACTGTCCTCACCAGAAACTTCTAGACTAGTCCCAGACACAAGAATGCAATCGTGGGAGAAAGAGAACATTTACTGAGTGTCTTCCATGTTTCTGAAAATCATGTTTGACAGTTTAAATGTATCATTCATTTATCCATCACATATTTATTGAATACCAAAATTGAATACTACACACCAAATACTATTCTAAGCACTGGGTCCTGCTCTGAGAAGGGTAGAGGGGGCGAGGGGAATAAATATACAAATAAGGAAACAAACAGATAATAAGTGTAGTATTGAGAATTAAAGGAAGGTGAGATACAGAGGGTGACTTGGTGGCTATTTTGGTCTTGGTGGTCATTAAAGAGGTGATATTTAAACTGAGATATGAATGAGGAATCAGCCATAAAAAGGTGGAGGAGACAGCAGAAAGTGCATTCCAGGGAGAGCAAATGGTTAGTATAAAAAAAAACCAAAAGGAGCTTAATGTATTGGAAGAATCAAAAGGAGCATGGTCAGCAAGAGAAAGAAGTATGCAGCAGGGGCCAGAACATTTAACTGATGCTTCTGGAAAGATGCTCTAGCTGCCACGTGAATATTGGATTGTAGGAGGCCATTACAAATCATCCAAGAAAGAGATGTAGGTAGAGAGAAGTGGGAACACCTAGGACATACTTTGGAAGCCAAATTGGCAAGATTTCTTGACAGGTTAGATGTGGGGTATGGAACTTGCAGGTTAGGGGCTTAAACAATGGCGTGGAAGGTGGTGCCATGGACAGAAATGTGTCTCACGGGGAAAGAATCAGGTTTTGCATGAGGGTGACACAGAATCAAGATTTTGCTTTGTAAGACATTATGTTTGAGATGCTTATTAGATATCCATGCAAATTACTGTCTTGAGTTGTGGGAAAGGTCGTGGCTGGAGGTACTGGCATCTAGATGGCATGTAAAGCCATAGGACTGGATGGAGTCATTGGGAGAGTACAGAGAAAGAGAAGAGAATCCCAGTGCCCTGGAGGGATGCCAACATTTGTAGGTTGAGCAGAGAAGGAGACTTAGAATGAGCTATCAGCAAGAGTAGGAAAACCAAGAGCACATAGGATAACTGAGGCCACAGAAGGAAGTGTTCAAAGAAGGAAGGAATGACTGTGTCAAGTGCTGCTGCCAAGTCAAGCACAGTAAGTCAGTCAGAGAGGTGACAGTTGTATTTGACAACGTGGAGTTCACTGAGGACTGACAATGGCCTCAGGACAGAACCATGATTAGACAGGACAAGAGAAAAATGTGGAACAATAAAGTATGAGCAACCTTATAAGAGGTTCCTCTGAGAAGGGGTGACCAGAAATTGAGGGGGCCCAAATAGAGGGGGATGTGGGGCCAAAGAAGATATTAAATATTAGAGCATGACTGTAATCTGATGGGAATGATCCCAAAAAAAAAAAAAAAGGCAGAGAGGAGTTCATCAAAACAGACAGAAGAGAAGGAAAGAGAATAGAGAATTGTCTTTCACCGTTTGAGCACCAAAATAATTAAGTACAGTAATAAATTTAGCCTATTGTGAAAAAAGTAGGAATTCATGAGTTTATACCAATACTAAATAGATGAATAAATAAAGAAATGGGGGAAGAGGAAGGGCTCTGGACCAAATGTGGAGGGAATACTAGAATTGGAAAATCATTATTTTCAACCACCCTATTAAAGATTGGATCAGGCAAAAATCATAACTGGATACTAAATCTAGATGGAAATATTGATGAAGAGCAGGATATTTGTGTCTTCCCACAGATTGTTGATTTGGAAAGAAAAACCAGTGACTACACAGTGAAGAAATTAGACAATACCTTGACCAGATGATCAAAATTAACATCACCAACGAAGAAGAGATGGACATTGTGGGCCTCCAAGATGAGATACCCTGAGAAGGACACAATGTCATCGATGTAATATTCTGGCCAAAAATGCATAACCTGAGTCTAATCACGAGAGACATCAGACAAACCAAAAATGATGAATGTTCTATTAAAAAGAAAAAGGAGAGGAGGTAGTCTGTATTCAACCCAAATGTCAATGTCATAAAAGACAAAGAAAGGCTGTGGAAATGTTCCAGACTAAAAGAGACTAAGACACAGGACAACTAAATGCAATAACCACCCTAGACAGCATCCTATACTAGGAGGGAGAAATGCCATAAATGATGCTATTGGGGCTACTGTCAAAATTGGAATACAAATGGCAGATTAGATAACAGTATCTTATCAATGTTAAATTTACTGAAGTTGATAACATACTGTGGTTATGTAAAAGAATATTCTTGTTCTTAGCAAATGCATACTGAAGTATTTAAGAGTTGGGCCATGATGTATGTAACTTAGCCTCAAACAGTTCAGAAAAAAAATTATGTGCATGAGCAAGAGTGCAACTGAGAAAGCAAACTGGGTAAAATGTTAATAGATGAATCTGGATTAAGGGAATATGGGTGTTCTTTGTTCTGTTTTTATTTTGCCATTTATTAGTAAAGTTTTCAATTATTTCCAAATAAAAAGTAAAATCTATCTATATAATATCCTTGGGAAGAAAAAGAGGACGAGAGGTCCAGAGCCCAGAAAAGATGCCAGTGTTTGCTACCTTAGGGACGTTTCCTTCACAATCTTGCAGTACCAGCGGGGAACACTGCATCTGTGCAGATGTGGGCGTGTTGGGAGTTTGGGTGGTGGGACTATGAGGAGGCTCCTGTCTAATGAGCCGGAGTCAGCAACTGATGTGGGAGGGGCAGAGGAAATAAACAGTATAAAACAGCTGTTTTGGAGAACAGGAAAGCAAACCCACCAGGCAAGCATGGTAGGATTGTTGGGCAACATTGAAGGTTGAAGGTCTGTTTGAGGTTTATTAAGGTCAGGAACTGAACCTAGACATCGGTATTTATTTTTAAAACTCTCCAGTGATACTAATGGGCAGCCAGCTTCCAGAACGCCTGTGCTAAGGCAGGGTTTCTCAACCTCAGCTTGTTAAGGCTTGGGCCAGATCATTCTTTGTTGGGGGTGGGAGCTGTCCTGGGCATTATAGGGTGTTCAGCAGCATTCCTGGCCTCTACCCACTAGATGCCAGTGGCACTCCACCCCTGCCAGTCATGACAACCAAAAATGTCTCCAGATATTGCCAAATGTCCCCTGAGAAGCAAAATCACCCCCAATTGAGAACCACTATGCTAAAAGAACAAAAGCCATAAACATTAATTACATGCTTATAGAAAGGTCAGGAATGGTACATATTTCTTGCTATTGCTAGGAGCATTGTGGTCAAGGACACAGAGACGAGATGATATGTATTCAAACCCTGGACCCACTACTTACCTTTTGCATGACCTGAGACAACTTACTTACTTCTCTGTGCCTCAGTCTCCTCATCTGCAAAATGATAATAATTGTACCTGCCTCAAGAGGTTGGGAGGACTAAATATGTTACTATGTGTAAAGTAGTAGCTGTCAGCTGTCATCATTATTATCACAGGGTCAGAAACGTAGCGGACACCAAATGAGTGTCTGTTAATTAATGAACTATGTATATTAAAATATACTCAATGCTTAACCTAAAGAAATTTCCACATTAAAATAGAACAGAAAGGTGGAACACTCTGAGTTTCTCTTAAGGTGAGTGTCTGATTTTTTCTGGATTCTAGGCACATTCATTCAGTCATTTGACACATGTATTACATACCTACTATACCCAATGTTCTAAGTCCTGACAATACAATGGTCAGCAAGATACACAAAGTCCCTGCCCTCCTGGAATTTATAATCTAGCAGGGAAAAGAAGATGCAGAATCAGTAAACACATAACTAAATAATATAATCGTAGTTAACAGTGCTACAAAGAGAACAAAAGTGGGATAAGAGAATGAACCTTTCCAGTGGTAAGTCAGTAGGCAGAGAGTACTGTGTTAGGATGAGGGTTAGAGAAGACCCCAAATGAAAAGAGGGAACAAGTTAGGTGAGTATCTGGTGAAATGGTATTACAGGCAAGTGCAAAGACTGGGAGACGGGTGAATGATAAGGGATAAGGGGGGGGCTACACTGAGGCTCTGGGGGTCGATTCTAAGTGTGGTAGGAGGTCATTAGAGTGTTTTGAGCCATGGAATTACAAGACCCAATAGCATTTACTGGCTATTCTGTGGGGTCAAGAATGGACACTGGGAGACTGGTTTAAAGGCTACACAGTAATTCAAGAGAGAAATATGGGTAGTTTTAATTATCTCTGGGTCTAATAAATGAACTCATTTTGCATCATAGCAGGATCTCACATAAATTGAATCTGTCCTGGACACAATCCAGCAGTTTGGGGGCTTAGAAACTAAATGAACAGTTTTAGAAAACAGTGTCTTTCAAATGTAGGTCTTGAAATCAAATGAAGGAGTGGTCGAATCAGTTTAGAAAATCGTGATCATCATTTTAAAATGAGATAGAACAGACAGAAGAGAGTCGAAAATACCTGAGTATATTGCACACAGGAAAGAGGAAATACCTTGTGAGATTTTGTTTCAATTATATACAGGTATGTTTGTACTGGGTTAAAATATAAAGTGTACTTCTCATGGTGAATGGTGGGCAAAAAAAAAAAAATTGAACATTAGGAAAAGCTAGAGTAGGTTATAAATTGTCTCTTTATTCTCTCTCTCCCTCAATGCACCCAGTATCCGCCCAATGAGAACATTACAAAAAAGCTCCAAAGGTAGGTTCTTCATAATCCAAATAAGACAAATTGACTTAATGCTATATTTTCTCCTCCAGGGAGATCAAAATATGAACCTCCAAAACCAGGAAGACTGACTGACCTTAAACCTGTTAGGCTTTCAATGAAAAAAAGAAATTCAAGCAGAACAAGAAATTTTTAAATTAAACTTTAGACTTTAGCAAGCTAAAAATGGAATGAAACCTCCTGAAGATAATTACATTAGCTACTGGAACCCTATAGCAAGCACAATACTTAAGGGTAAAATATTAGAAGCATTCCCACCCAATTCAGAAATGAAATGAGGTAAAAATATTGGAGGAAAAACCCCTATACTATTGCCATTTGAAGACATTTGATTGTCTATCTTGAAAATCAAAAAAAAAAAACAACTAGAAAACTATAAGAACTAAGAAAAATTCAGTAAAATGGCTTGAATATAAGACAGAGCTATAAAAGAAATTAAGCAGACTTCCAATTCATAACTCATGGGTGCAAAGTGCTATGTAGCCAAAATGTTTGTACCCCTATGATATTCTGAAATTTAAAAAAAGAAAAAATAATAAAGTAGAAAGTGAAAAAAGTTCTAAACTTAAACAAACAAAAATTTGTATGAGTGACACTCATTTTTACCTTGAAACATACACAGGCAATATGCAGTTTACCTTAAATATTTCACTATTAGAGGTGATTTGTTAATTATGAGAAATATTGAAAAAAAAATTTTTTTTGGTTTAAAATTCACCTGTGCATACTATTGCTTTCATGTTTATGCTTTTGCCAAGAGTCAACGATCATTTTTTTGTTCTGGGTTTGAAGATGATCCTTATGCTAATAAACAACTCTAATAAATTCTTATGCACAGGTTTCTGATTTAAAAAAAAGAAATTAAACAGCCTGCCTACTCAATAGTATAGGAAGTGAAATGGGGGGAAAAATAGAATTTCTAAAAGCAGTAAAAATTACACACGCAAAACAATCTAGCAATGCACCTAACAAGACCATGTAAGACGTACAGAGTGGCATTGGCATAAGGACAGACATATAGATCAAGGGAACGAAACAGAGAGATCAAAAACAGACCCACATTATATACAGTCAATTTTTGACAAAGGGGCCAAGAAGATACAATGAGGGAAAAGCAGTCTTTCTATATGGAAAAAAGTGAACTTGACCCTTATTTCATATAAAAATTAACTTGAAATGAATTTACAGACCTACATAGAAATGATAAAACTATAAAATGTCCAGAAAAAAGCACAGGAAAATATCTTGGTGAAATTGGGGTATACATATTAGGTTACTAAAAATGCTATCCATAGAAGCAAAAAACCTGATAAATTAGCCTTTATCAAAATTAAAAACTTCTGCTCTTCAAAGAAACATCATTAGGAAAATTAAAAGGTGAGCCACAGAGAACTTGTATGAGGATATATAAAGAACTCTCATGATTCAGTGATCAGACAAACACGATGAGGAAAAAAACCCAAACACTTCACCAAAGAAGATATACAAATCACGAAAAAGCATATGAAAAGATGCCCAACATCATCAGGGAAGAACAAACTAAAACCACAGATAGATGCTACCATAAACCTGCTGGAATGACTAAAACAAAAGAAAGCAGCAATACCAAGTGCTGGCGAGGATGCCAAGTGACTGGATTTCCTATACATTGCTGGCGGGAATGCAAAATAGTATAGCCACTTCGGAAAAGTTGGACGGTGTTTGATAAAGCTAAAATTACTGTACAACACAGTAATCCTACTTCTAGGTATTTACCCAAATGAAACGAAAATGTATATTCACACAAAAAGCTGTAGGTGAATGTTTATATTGGCTTTACTTGTAATCACCAAAAGTTGGGGAATGGATAAACCATGGAATATTACTCAGAAATAAAAAGGAATGAATTATTGATCCATACAACATAGATGAATCTGAATGCATTATGCCAGGTATAAGAAGCCATATTCAGAAGGCTACATGGTATAGTAAGTCATTCGTATGACATTCTGAAAAAGATAAAATTATAGGGATAGAAAACAAATCAGTGGTTGCCAGGGGCTGAGAGCCCTAGGAGAGGTTGACTAAAGAAGTCAACAAGGAATTCTTTGGAGTGGTGGAATTCTTCCATATCTTGATATAGTAGTGGTTACATGGCTGTATGCATTTGTCAAAACTTCTAGAACTATACATTAAAAAGTAAATTTTACTGTAAATAAATGATACCTCAATTTAAGAAACATGGAATAGACTCAAGAATTAAACAGATTTATGAAATGGAACAGAGTGTTCACCAGAATCTTACGTGATTGAGGGAATTTACTTTATAATAATTTTCCCCAAATATTGGCCCATTTCTTAAGTTCCACTACCCAGGACCTCATACCATGCCCCCAAATAAGTTCCAAGCAGATTAAAGACCTACACATTTTAAAATCCATTAACATTTTAAAAGAACTTTTTTTCTGTCTTGAGGTAGGAAAGCCCTTTCTCAGTGAGGCATAAAAACCAGCTCCCAGGTTTTTACTAAAGTCAGAATCCCTCCTTTCTATCTTCTGAACTATTAACATTACAGAGACACATTCCCCTCTCTCCTTTTTATAATTTAATTGTGCTCTTCCCAGTTTGTATTGTGTATTTGAAAGTGACTTGGCACTCTCAGGCAGCAAAATGGAAAAATGTGTTCAGTTTCATCTGTGCAGTGAAAGCACCAAGAACATATGGTGATGTCCCCCCACCAAGTCCCCACAAGGATCACATCAGCCATGGAAAATCAGCTTCTTTGCTGGCTCTCCCTAACACCTGAGCAAACTCACTTTGCCATTTCTGGAAGGCTGTTCACAGTACTAAAAACATAGCGGCTTTCCTTTCCCTGCCAAACCTGCCAATGAAATGAAGTTCCATTTCTCAGACTTTTTCTCCCTCTGCTGAACAAAATCATATCCATAATTCGAGTTCAACTTTTTCTCTTCCACATTTCCAACATTTTTTTTTCTAGCAAAGTACACACACCTGGAATCTGTGTGTTTGGGGCAAGATTTATTCATCAGACAAAACACTGATGCTGGTCCTGCATTTCTTCAGTGTTTTGCAATAGCTAAATTTGCTCTGTCCACCTTTTCATGAAAGTCACCTTGCAGGGATGTGGGAATGATAAAAGCAGAAGGGAATCTGATCAGGGCTGGCATCACGCTGAGGTCCTGTAAAACAATACCCCTGAACAGCTACAAAATTTGGCCACTTTTTGTTTTCCAGTTTTGCATTTGAGCTGTGAATCAGCCAAACCAAGCAACGAATGTCCAGCTCATTTTAGATCTTAACTAAGCAAAATTCCATGAGACGCCAAATAAAGTCTTTCCAAATGCTTTGGAAATAACATACAAATCTTGTCAATTAATTTACAAATTATTTCAACCTCAAAATTGTATTGTCTATCAATAATCAAGCTCTTAATAATTTGTTAGCTATGAATATTAATAAAGCGATCGATTTTGTCATACCATGCATGCCTGGGGTTATACTCATAGGCTTGCCTCTTCAGGTAGCCAAAGAGAAGTTGACAAAGATTGGAGGAACTGCAACATCTAGCTAGTCTTCCTTTAATAAAACTTTCACCTTTAATAAAACTCTTCACCACCTACCAGCTCAAACACTGATCAAAGAAATGGATCCTTTTTCCACCTATGGTGACAATTAGACAGGATCAGCTACAAAATTTGTGGGGCCCAGTGCAAAATGAAAATGTAAGGCCCCTTGTTCAAAAACTATTCAGAATTTCGGCAATAAACCAAGGGCAAGTTGCATGCCCATGGAGCCATCTTTGCTATTAGATAATGTATTTGCCTAGAAAGCTGGTAAGAAAAGTAAAGTGTTTTGCTATCCAATGAGTAGTGAAGGAAATCAAAATATTTTACCCCAAAATATATTTCTTTGATATATTTTGGGATGGCTGTTTAGAGAGCCAGAAAACAAAAGTAACCCTGCAAATCTGTCCTTTGTGGGGGAGATTTGCATTTGTAGAGAATCTGCAGACACCTTTAATGGTCTGAAAGAAACATTTACTTTCTCTCCTCTCTGAGGGCAGCTACCTGTGTGGTTTTGTTTACATAACAAAGACCACCTTTGCAAGCCAGGCCACCTCTTTCCCCGTTCCTAAAACCTGTTTTTGGCCATGCTCAGAGCAGGCATTCTTTCACTAACCTCAAGCTGGTATATATTGTACCTCACTGGGGGGTTGGGGAATCACTCTGTGATTCTCCCCGACTGCACGTTAATAAATTTATATGCCTTTTCTCCACTTAATCTGTCTTTTGTCAGTTAATTTTTCAGCAAACGCTCAGAGGGCGAAGGGAAAGTCTTCCCTGGGCCCCTCCAGTAGCAACCGTTTTAATGTGCGTGTCTGGGGACAGAGGTGACAAAGAGGTGGGGTGTATATGTACGAGGTCTGTCCGGAAAATATCCAGCCATGTAACAGGAAAAACACCGTTCTCTTTATATTAACCATCGCTGGATACTTCCCGGACAGACCTTGTATAGACAGTAAAGTCTTAGGACCTCATCTCCGGATAGCCCACTTTTCCTAAGGTTTTCCGCCTGTTGGACAAAAGGTACTTCTGTAGGGCCTGCCACATAAAGTGTGGTCCACGGAACGACAGCAGCAACTGGAAGCTTGTTAGAAATGCAGACACTCGGGCCTCACCTTCATTTGAGGCCAGTGCAGTGGCTCACGCCTGTAATCCTAGCACTCTGGGAGACCTAGACAGGCAGATTGCTTAAGGTCAGGAGTTCGAAACCAGCCTGAGCAAGAGCGAGACCCTGTCTCTACTATAAATAGAAATAAATTAATTGGACAATTAAAAATATATAGAAAATATTAGCCAGGCATGGTGGCACATGCCTGTAGTCCCAGCTACTCGGGAGGCTGAGGCAGAAGGATCGCTTGAGCCCAGGAGTTTGAGGTTGCTGTGAGCTAGGCTGACGCCACAGCACTCTAGCCCAGGCAACGGAGTGAGACTCTGTCTCAAAAAAAAAAAAGAATTCATTTTAACAAGATCCCCAGAGGATTCTTGTGCACAGTACAGACTAAGAAGTGTCACTGTCGAAACTGCCACGGAAAACCTGGCTCCTGCTTCCTCTGGCTCTCAGGAGGTCGGCCAGGTCTCTTCTCCCCTCTCACTGCATATACAGTTCCAGAGCCTCGAAACTCAAATCTCTGCCCAAATGCGCTCCCTGGGGACCACCAGCCTTCCCCTTCCCGCAGGATCACCCCCGGACTCCGGGCTGCTGCTCGGTCCCTCCGCGCCCCAGGCCACCTGTTCTGGGCCCCGCCAGGTGGTGCCGCGCCCAGCCGTCGGCCCGGGGCGCGTTCGCGCTCCGCAGGCTCCGCCGCACCCACGGCCCTGCGCGCCGAGCCGAGTTCCCGGGTCGCGTCTCGCGCACCGCCCGCGCCAGTAAGGCTCGTGGCTCCGTTTCCCGGACGGGTGGGGAGAGCTTGAGTCCGTTTAAAGGTTCTGGACACACACGTCTCCCCTCGGAGCCCCCTTTCCCACGGCGCGCAGTGTCCCACCCGCGGGGTGCCGGCAGCCCCCGGGGCTCGGCGCTTTGCCCCTGCCCTTCAGGACGGCCCCGGGCCCCGCTCGGAGCCGCAGCCGGGCGGAAGGAGCGTTCGCGCCGCCGTGCCGTCGCCCTCCAGGTCTAGACGCTGCGCCCGCGCCTCCCGCGCCCCGTCGCCAGCTCTCCGGGCTAGCTCTCGGGAGCCCGAGGGGACAGCCCCGTCCCGACGTCCCGACGCCGTGCGCTTACCTGCCGGTCCCGGCCGCCGGGCTGACTACTGGCGCCCTCCGGCCCTCCTTTTCCCCTTTCCCTCTGGCCGCGTCCCTCCTCCTCCTCCCTCCCGCGGGCTGGGCGCCGCCCCCGCCGCTCCCGGACGGCTCGCCCGCCAGCTCTCCAGCTGCCCGGCGCGGCGTGGCGCGTCCTGCGTTCGCTCGGCAGCCGCGAGGCTGGGCGCGGAGGTGGGGAGCGGGCGGGGCGCCGAGGAGGAGGGAGGGAGCCAGCGGCGCGGCCGGCCGAAGCCCAGCGGGGAGCTGCGGGCTCGCGAGGGGGGCAGAAGTGGGGGCCGCGGGCCCGGCTGCCCACCCCACCGTGGCCGGCGCCCCGAGACGCTTCCGGGCGCCCGGGCCCGCTGGCCTCTCGGATGCTGGGTGTGCAGCGCGGCGCGCACCTCCTGGGGGACCCCAACCTCCACACCCAGCGGGTCACCTTTAGGGGTCGCCCTGGTACCCAAATGTCTGTTCCACCACTTTCAGCGCCGCGCGCTGTGATGGGTAGGAGTCCCAAGGTCGAGGTCGCCCCTGCATTCAGAATATTCCCGAATGCAGAGATCACTTGAGAGGGGAATTTGGAGAGACCAGTAAAAGAGAAATGTCCTGGTAAAGGATTCAGTTCCGTGGTTTCCTGATGAAGAACATAATACACAGGGGACCTAGAAACTGGGATCCCCGGCGTTCTATCTGCAAGGGGGCGGAAGGAGCGATATGAATTGATTTATCCCTGGTCCCTTCTACAGCTTTTCTCTGTCGGCAACTTCTCACTCTGCGCGTTCATCGAAGTAAAACTAGCTCTGGATAAGACTCACAGATCACCCCATTTTACAGATGGAGAAACGGAGGTTCGGTTCTACAATACGAATTAGTTGTAGAGACCAGGAAAAAAATAAGCGCTCTGAATTCCCTCTCTGACTCCTTTTACCGCCCTCCCCGCTTCTCTTCATAGTGAAATGGCACCTGGATTTGCAAAATGCTTTATCACTTTAAAAAGGCACAGTTCTCTTTCGTTAAAATCTGCAGAATATACCGTTTTTATTCAGGACCAGAACAAAATTCTGGATTCTGAATTGCATTCACAGCCCTGGAGACTTGATGTTCATAAAGTACAAATCTGCAGAGAACATCTTGACTGGCTCTGCCATATTAGACACATCATGGGCGAGATACATACACCGCTTCGCAGAAGGGGTTCAATTTGTTTTGCAAACACCCATTTATTAACAGTCACAACATTCTAGCTGGATATATGAATGGACGGTGTTTTCAGAGAGACTTTTGACTGGTTGGATTAACAAGGAGTAGAGGTCAAGAAGCTCATCCAGGTCACTTAACAAGTTAGAAGTTATGATAAGAGGAAAACGATGTATTTAATAAACAGACTCAGTGTTACTCCAAGGGGTTAAATGATTTCCGTTTGAATTAACTTAACACTTACATTTGTTTGACTTACTATAAAATAGTCTTCATATCCAGAATTCTCCTAAACTGCTACTGGGAGTGTAAATTGCTACAAGCATTTTGGAATACTCTTTGGCAGAATCTATTGAAGCTGAGCGTACAGGTATCATATATATGGCCAGTAGTTCCCCTTTCAGGTATATACTCAACACGAATGAGTGCATATGTTTACCAAAGGATATGAACTAGAATATCGTACCAGTACATGTGTAATAGCCCCAGATTGGAAACCACCCAAACCAAATGTCCATCAACAGTGGAATGGATTGCAGACAATGTGGTGCTATAGTCACAAAATGGAATACCAGACAGCAATAAGAATGCATGAGCCACTGCTATGCTGAATACAGACCAACCTCAGAAACAATGTTGAGTGAAGGAAGTCAGACACAAAAACGTAGATACTGTATGATTCCATTTCTATAAAGGATAAAATAGGCAAAACTAATCTATGCTGTTAGAAGTCAGGATAGCAGTCTCTAGAGGAACTGGACTAGAGTAACAAGGGAGAATAAGAAGGGCTTAGGGGGTGCAGGTGACGTCCTGCTTCTTGATCTGGGCGCTGGTTACATGGATCTATTATGTTCATGAAAAATCAATGAGCTGATCACCTAAGATACGTGTGCTTTTCTGTATGTATGTTTCACTGCAATAAAAAGTTAAAATATGTATATCTCATTTTAAAAGTTCCTTGGTTTTCTAAAATTAAGATACCAGAATAAGTATGCTTTTCCTTTAAACAAACTTACTCTTAGTGAAAAAAAGCACTTTAAGGAAATATGTCTAAAACACACAAATGAGACAGCCCTTACCCTAAAATTAAAAATTCGTATTTTGATACACTTCCAGCCAAACTCATTCTTCTTGACATACACTCCCAGATCCATAGAACTCTGACATAAGGACTTACAGAAGAGGAAAAGGGCTGGGACAAAGGAGGGAACCCCAACCCTCTGGCCACAGGGCTCTCTGCCTTTCTAAGAGGGGGAGCCCTGGTCATATGCCTCCTACACAGGTACTGTCTGGTGACATAAAGGGAGGCTGTGGGTGCTCAGGATTTGTGGTTAAATATTTATCCAAAGTCTGTGGGCTGATGGCCCAGCAACTGGAAAGAGGGTGACTTTGGTTCTTGCCCCACAGAGTCTTTGAGCCAGTGACGAAGCTTGATCTGCAGGCAATGAGCAGTCAGCAAACATGGCAGAGACAGAATGGGGGTGGGGCAGAAGTCCTTGTCTCCTTGCCCACTTCCCACGGGTGGATCTCTTAGTGTTGGCTCTCAGCAAAGGGAGGCGGAAGAGGCTCCTCAGTGCTCAGGCCAAAGCTCTTAGAACTTCAAATGCAATTTACCTGTGGCCAAATAATCCAGAAATATACCACACGATGGTCTCCAACAGATTCATTATTTCTCAAGGGAAACAGAACACAAAGAGAACATGAGACTCAGATGTAAGGCAAGACAGTGCAATAAGGATCTAGAATAATGATAATAATCAACTAACATTGCTAGATCTTTCCATACTTTATACTTGATGTCAGGAAATCCTCATGGCAACCCACTGAGGACTGTACAGCTAAGGAAACCGAGGCACAGAGAGGTTAAGTAGCTTCTCTCAAAGGTCCACAGCTAGTAAGTGGTAGAGCCAGGACTAGAGTCAATCAGAGTGTGACTCTCGAGCCCCAGCATTCTTACACCTGGCTATGAAAGGTAGAATGATGGGAGGGCAAAAGCACCAGACAATCAGGAAATGAGGGGTTTGGTGTCTACCAGTTTTGCCACTAACTAATCAGTATTGTCATTTAGTCTGTGTTTCAGTTTCCCCATTTGTAAAATACATAGCAGGTGACAAGTTCAACTGAAACTCCAGTGATAATGCCACGGGTTGGTTTGGGGTGTTTTAGGCCCCACATAATCTCCATCAACACTCTCACACCCCAAATAAAGGCTATCTAATAAAAACAGTGTACTATACAAACAAAACAAGAAAAGTCCCCTGGCCAACACAACCCTAACTTCCCACACACTTGTAATCAGATGACCATGCCTGAATCTCTCTTTTATGGAAACCCTACAGCAACAGTGTTCAGAAGTTTCTTCTGGCTTACGTCATTCATTCATTCAACAAACATTTATTTTATGCCTATGGTATCAGTAAGGGTAGCCTAGGTTATGCTGCAGTAACAAACAACACTTGAAATCTCAGTGTTTAATGTGACAAAGCTTTATTTCTTACATTATGTGTGCATCACAGGTTAGAAGGGGGTTTCTACCTATGCAGTCACTCAGGTATCCAAAAGGCATCCTTCTTAAACCCTGCAACTTGCTGATCTAGAGGGAAAAGAGAGCTGTGGACCACAAGCATTTAAATGCTCTAGCCTAGAAAAATGATGTATGTCATCTCTGCTCCCAACTATCAGCTGGAACTGAGCACATAGTTGCACCCAGGAACAGAGGGCTAGGAAATGCAGCCCTACAAGGGCCCCAGAATGGATGAGTTGGAAATATTTGGTGAACAACACTACCACACCTCCTACTATGTGTCAGACCCCGGGCAGATGAAGATGGGCAGGAAGCGGTCCCAGCCCTCCAGGCCCTCACTCACAATCAAACCAGAGAAGTCTCTGATGATGCAATCTAGACCCAGGTCTAGACCCAGGTCTGATGCAATCTAGACCCAGGTGTAGGCTTTGGTGGATCTAGATGAGAAACCAATCACTGCCAACTGGAGTGAAGTCACCATGTGATACAGCAACATTTTTCTCTAGAACATTGCATCGGTTGTAATGGTGGTGAATCTATTGCACAACGGAGGAGATAAATAAACCACACACACTCTCTCATGGGAGGCAAAAAAAGGCCCTTTCTTGTGAAAATACTGAATGAAGACAGACATGTTGTCATTCTGTTCAATGAAAGTTACAAATGGGAGTTTAACGAAAAATGAAACCAGATTTTGGCTCCAACCAAGATGAGGATGGTGAGACCAGCCCTTTATGAGAATATGTTCAAACTTGGGAAGAGCTGAACGTGGCCCTGTGCCAACACAAATAACCTGAAAATCTAGAGGAAACGAAAGGCAACCCAGTTGATCCGCACGCTGCGATTAGTCTGTGAAACTCACCACCACCCTGCCTGGCAGCGAGCAAGCCCAGCAAGCAAGCCCAGGACTTGGAGGTTGGGATAGGGACTTGGGGGAGGAGAATGAGCCCATTCGGTTCTTCAGTGTAGAGAAAGGAGACCATTTTGGGGATCAGGTTAACATCCGGTTCAGGCCTAATTGAAAGTCTCTGAACAGCAATGGCCCTTTTTGTTTCTTTTGAACCCATGAAGTCCTGGCCATGCAATTTAAAACTGAATCTCTTGCTTTTCCTGTTCTGAATACAAAGGGCATATTTCAGGAGAATATTCTGGACAAACACATCCCTATAGCACCCTAGTTTGCCTCATCTATCCATTTTCCTCTTGAGGAAGATACTTTGAGACTATGCAAATATCATCTTTCTCCTCAAACCTTCTCCCACTAATTTTAGCATCCATCAGCAGATCATGCCTGCGACAATTATTACTGTTCCAATGGTGATTTTCTATTTTCCTCATTCCTTTTATGTTAAGCCATTAGAATTCTTCTATAGGAAAGAGCTGTACCTTCTCCCTGATTTCTTTATTTATTTGATTATTTATTTATATCAATATGGACTCATGGATAATTATTTTAGTCTTTGGGTTAAAAATCAATGCTATCATTATTCATTTTGTTGTCCAATTGTCCCAACTTCAGTCATTGGGAGCTCTTTCAGGCTGGCTTCTGTGTCCCCATCCTTTCTTGAGCACTTCCTCACTTTTTGCCACTACAATGTACTCCAGGCTCATTTGTATATTACCCCATTTTTTTTTCATTTTGCCTAAAAGTATGCCTTACTGAAGTCCCACTCCTTTATTTTTCTTTTAACCCTTTGTGTATTTTTAGCCAAGTGCCCTGTTAGGGACCCACTATATAAAGTAATGCTCTATTTTATTCATACTAAGTTGCTTTTCTAGAGTTGTAACAGTTATTCTACCTAGATCTTAGCATTTTGGAACTTGGGGGAAAAAAATACCTGTTAACCTAATTACATCCATCATCATCCTGAAATATTTTTGGTATGACCATTGGCCCCATACTTCCTTGGTCACCTATAGTTACATTTTTGGCTATAAGTATCAGAAACCACAAATACAATTGGCATGAATCATAAGGAAATATATTGTTTTAGGAAACAGGAAGACCAGAGGCACAGTGCAAAGATTCTGGCTCCTTTTTGCTGGGGTCCTTTCCGCACTGCCCTCAGCCTGGGTTCCCTTGTGGTCATAAGTTGGCAGTCAACAGTAAAGAAGGCAATACACTACCTGGGTTGTGGGCATCAAGAAGGGAAGGGAAGGAGCAAGAGAGAGAGAAAAAGAAAAAAGCACTTCCTCCCACTGTGGAGTAAATAGCCCTCCTTTTAGTCACAGTGGGCCCGTAGGTCACATGACCACCTCTGGACCAATTACATCTGCCAGATGAATGCTAGAGACTGATTGGCTTAAGCCTGGGTTCAAGAACCAATCACTACCAAGGGAATGTGATTACCATGATTGGTGAGGACCCTGTGGTTTTCTAATGTAAACCTGCATTAGAATTACCAGGGCTTATTGAAATGCAGATTGCTGGGCCAAAGCCCCAGAGTTTCTTTTTTTTTTTTTTGAGACAGAGTCTCACTTTGTTGCCCAGGTTCAGCCTTGCGAGTAGCTGGGAATACAGGCATGCACCACCATACCCAGCTAATTTTTTCTATATATATTAGTTGGCCAATTAATTTCTTTATATTTTTAGTAGAGATGGGGTCTTGCTCTTGCTCAGGCTGGTTTCAAACTCCTGACCTTGAGCAATCCGCCCGCCTCTGCCTCCCAGAGTGCTAGGATTACAGGCGTGAGCCACCTCGCCTGGCCAGAGTTTCTGATTCAGTAGTATCAAGTGGGGCCTGAGAATTAACATTTCTCATCTTGCATTTCTAACAAGTTTCCAAGTGATGCTAATTGCTGTTAGCCTGGAAACCACCGTTAGAGACTCACACTGGTAGACCCATCAGACTACCTCTGCAGCTAGGGATGGGGTCAGTGACTCCATGGGCTGCATGGAGGTGGGGTGAATGGCTGAAAACACTGGGAGAAGAGAGATTCAGGGTATGTTTGTGTCCCTCCAAAATTTTTATGTTGAAACTTAATCACTGATGTGATATTATTAAGAGGTTGGCTTCAACAGATCTTTCTTGAGTGTTGATGACCAAGAGCACACTGGATTCCAATCATGTCTTTCCTGACCACCCTATTTATGCTTTCAAACTCCTTCCCTCATTACCCCTGCTCACTTTCTACCGTTTCCTTTTTTAAGTTTTCTCCATAGCCTAATCACCAACATATATTACTTACTTGTTTTGTCTATTGTCTGTCGGTGTCCCAAAAAGACAAGACAGGAGATAAATTCCATGAAGGCAAGGCTGTTTTTGTTGCTGCTGTGTCCCCAGTGCCTAGACCTCTGCCTGGCACATAGTTGATATTCAAGAAATAATTGATGAATGAAGGAATGTGTGAATCATGGATTGATATAAGAGGAGGTAATGCTTTTTTTGTTTGTTTTACTGTTTAACCAGGCACCTTCCCGGATGGCATTGGCAATGCTTGAGTAGATGTAGGGAAGGAAAGGGTATATTGGCTATTAAAAGCTTGTACTCTCTAAAATTAGCAGTACCAGCAACTTCCCTTGATCTTTTGCTCTGCTCCTGCCTATGCCCATCTGTATACTCAAGAGTAGGAGAAGGAGAGACTAAAGAGAGAACTTCAGAAATGTTGGTGCCAGGATCTTTCCTCTCTTAGATTTGCCTCTGGATGGACCACGTCCCCACAGCAGGCTGGGCAAATCATCGGAAAGCAGGCTACTAAATAGAGTTTCCAGGGACATTCTGGGACGCTGCTATTCTCTCCCTCCACCTGAAAAAGAAAGTTCAAAAACACAAGTTATTCTCCAAGTTACCAGCTTAGGTGCCCAGTTTCCCTCTGGGGAACTGCCGCCCTGGCAAGGACAATAGTAAAATCCCTTTCTTGGAACTGGAAAGGTAAGATTCTAAGGAATAATTTCAGTCCCTTGCTTTTTGTTTCATCCTCCTATTCCTCCACTCCACGAAGTGAAATGTGATAGTAGCATAATTTCTGTAGCTTTTCTAAGAAATTCCTCTTTGCTGGCACATAAAAAGGACTCTCCTGGATTCCTGCCATTGGCCATGGAGCTTTAACACATTGTTGTTGGCTCAGCTGGGGAGCCAAGATGAGTAAAATATTCTCTAAAGTCCTGTGGAAACACATAGCAAGTGTTTCCAACCATACTGTATCATTTGACCCAAAATATTTTCCCCCCCTCCTATTTGCCAATCCATGTGTTACTTCCTTCAAAACTCCAAGTGTCCCTCCTTTCTCAAACCCCTCAGCCCTTGGATTACTATGAGGGTCTGGGGCCACACTAACTAGTTTTGTGACCTTCAGCAAGTTAACTCACTTTTCTGGGCCTCTGGTTTAACATCTTATGGAAAGGATGTACTAGAACAGTGTTTCTCAAACTTTAGAGCTGATCAAAATCATCTGGAGGGCATGTTAAAACTGATGACTGGCCCCAACTCCAGACTTTCTGATTCAGTGCATCTGGGGTGGGGCCCCAGGATTTACATCTCTGACAAGGTCCCAGGTGAGGCTGAGGCTGCTGGTTCAGGGACCATACTTTGAGTGCCATTGTATTAGATGGACTCAGAGGTTCTTCCAGCTTGTTCATACCATAAGTCTATGATCAGTCTGAGTCAGGGCTCTTTCGGTTGTAAGTGACAGAAACTTGACTAAACTAGCTTAATTATGTAAGAAAGAGAATTTATCAGCTCCCATATCTGGGAAGGACAGAGGTGGAGTAGATTCTGGATATAAAAATTCAAGTGATGTCATTGGGTTTCTTTCTTATTTTCTTCCTCTCTTCCTCTTCCTCCTCCACACCTCATCCCCTGCTCCTCAGCAGTTGGTCCTCATCTCTTTCCCCACAATGGCTTCTTCCATAGTAAGTGGCATAAGGCATGACTACAGACATCTTCAGCTTGCATTAGCCCTGGTAGCAATCCCAAAGAAGAAACAGAACTCCTGCTCCTTGGTTCAGTGTATATTCGTCCCAGGGACAGACTCTGATTGGCCTGGCTTGGACCATGATACAGTGAGGAGGATGGAGTATTATGATTGGCTAAGCCTATGTCATATGCCCCTTCTTGAAGTCAGGGACTAGAACATTATGATGGGCAGCTCCCTTCTCAGACTATAACCTCCACATCTGTCTCATTCATGGCCATATTTTCAAGATCTCATGCCTCGCACATAGCAGGTGCTTAAGAAATGTTTGTTGAATGAATGACTGATTCACTTCATGAGTAGTGTAAACCTTTCTTAGTGACTCTTCAAAATTGGTGATCCTATGCATCTGGGGGTAGATGTGAAATTTCTAGAGATTGTCATACATTTTACTGCATCCAGCCAAAGTACAGTTGGTTGTTTTTTCTTTTCTTTTTTCCCCGTCAGTGGAGGCTAGAGGCATTATACCAAAACTCAGCTTATCTACCATCCCTTCTATTCTTTTGGGTTTCTAAGACTCATTCTGATCCTGCTTTGTCTCTGGAAACACAGTCATATATCTTTTTGCTCAGAATAATGTAAATTCGTTCTAAATTAGATCCTCTTTAGTTTCTTTCAGTGAGTGTCCTATAGGCTTTTGTGAGTTGATAATTTAATAAGGCTTCAGTTATAGTTTTTTTCAAAAATGATAAACATCTCCCAACTCCAGCGTGTATGACAGTGGCTTCTTTTTAGGATATTTGCTAAGTCAAGGGACCTGGGTTCTTTATCACAAACACTGACTCTTTTGGGGGGCCTCAATCTTCTTATATTTAAAAGAACAGGACTGAGCTAGGTCAGTTTCATGCAGATCTGGCTTCCCGTTAGAACCACTCAGGGAGCTTAAAATGAATACTGATGCTAAGGCCTCATCTCCAGAGAATCTGATTTACATGGTGGGGGCATCAAAAGAAGGCAGACTTTGAGATGCAAAGATCTTGATGATAGAAATGGGAAGAAGAGCAACCCTATACTTTTTGTGCTGGTCTAACCCCATTGTTATATCCCAGAACATTCAAAGTCCTTGTTCCCAGCATGAAGATCTAAGAGTGTTGATGTTTAGCAATCTCTGTCCAATACAAGAGAATGGATATTGGCTGCTGATAGCCATACCTCTGAGGACGGGAGCCTTGATGGGCCCTTGTGTGAACGACTGAGGACAGTCACCAGCAAAGTCCCTCCGCAGTCATCCACCTGCCTTTATGAAGACAGAAGTTCTTTTGGTATTTGCTTATAATGTTAAGGATATGCCTTGCCTTTAGTGAAGAGAATGATAATGTCTAATCTTCTGGCTTCTTGCCACTTTAAGAGTGGTTTGGGGACCACTATTGACACCTTCACCTGAGAGCTTGTTAGAAATGCAGAATTTCAAGCCCAACTCCAGACATACTTCATAATTGGTATTTTGTTTTTATTTAAAATTTTTTTCTTCCCCCATAATAGATATTTTAATAAGATCCCCAGTGATTCATATGTACATTAAAATTTAAGAAAGGCTGTTCTAGATATTTTTACACAGTATCTTCCTGTTCCATATTTTTAAAAATTGATTTAGGAGAGTATTGACATCTTATCCTGTATTTTTTTATCCCTGCAAAACAAATTTTTAAAACTCCAAAATGTTAATGTTTTTCATTTTCCCTCATTTGGGGGAATACTATCTCCCTTGATTTCCTCATTTTTAGTCATACACTTTATTCATCATTCCAGAAAGTGATTCTTTGAAATAAGAGGACATAAGGCTGTTCCTCAAATCCCCCTGAGACTGTGCGTAAGGCCATCAGTCACACCCCTTATGAGGCAACTAACTTCTCATTGTCAATGTGAAGTTCTTTTGTGTCCTCAAGGATGGCTTTTGCATACAAAAATATTATTCAGAGGCTAATTTGGTTCTTGGAAATACCATAATATTCAATTCAAATTAAATTAACAATTTTAAAACTGAGATCTTTCTTAAACTTTTAAGTTCAACTTATAAATACTATTGTTTTCTTTATAAACACAATTGCATTTTATCAGTAATTTTACAAGAACTTCTAGAATTAATAAATTAAGCTCTTTTAAATAATTTAAACAAAATTTATGCACTTAATATATTTTGTTTTCTGTTTAAGTACATCAATTGTTTCCTAACAAACAACTTCCTTAAGAATGACACTGATTGTAATAAATCTAATAAACTTCTAAATAAGTTTTTTCAAATGTTCTAATACTGTTGACAGGCGTGGTAAACTGGTTATCACAAGCTTAAATCAATTAATTGCTCACATACACATTTTAAATTAGAAGCATCAGGCTAATCTGTTAGATAATCAAATAATCAAAATTATTTTAGACATTGCAAGTAAGTACACACAGAATTCCCACATGAAACACAAAAAATACCATAAATTTGGCATATTTATTTATCACTATACTTAATTGTTGCTCTTAGGGTTAAAGCAGTGGTTTTCAACAGAGGGTGATTTTGCCTTTCAGAGCATGTTTGGCAATGTCTAGAGACATGTTTTTGTTGTCACAACTTGGGGAAGGGGGTGCTACTAGCATCTAGTGGGTAGAGATCAGGGATGCTTCTAAACATCCTATAGTGTAGAGGACACCCCACAACAAAGAATTATCCAGTGCAAAATGTTAATAGTGCTGAAGTGGAGAAACATCAGGTTAAAAGTACTATTTAAGGACACAATCATGTCATCACAAGAAATTTGGGGGTCACTTCCCAAGTGAACTTTGGGTTACCTTCTCAGCTGGCTGAGATTTGGTCAGAATGTGAGATCTGGAGCTACAGACATTCAGAGCAATCTTTCCTACAACCCAAACTACTTTATGGTGCCCCAGCATCCCCCACCCCACCACACAGATTTTTTTCACAGTGGCTATCCAATGGATAACTCCAAGCTCAGCTCCTGTAAATGAGGTGTGTTTTGCTCTCAGAGTATCCTGAGAAAATTCAACTCAAGGCTTACCTAACTTTTTACACCTTTTTCATCTGATAAAGGTCAATGAAAATCTGAGACCTTACAACCTACATTGCTTCACCATCTGATTGGATTTATCTAATCTATTTACAGCTTCACTATGTTATAAAATATTATTCTATCTCAAAGGCTGAAACACTTAAATGCCTCTCATTGGATTCTGCATATAGGTCAGGTTTTCTCTGGCTAGATGGTCAAGTTCTAAAGTCATTCTAATGCCAATTATAATAAGGAATATATATATATTTATGTAAACAAATTAGTAAAATTATGCTATAATAAAGTATTTAATATCATTATATAATATATATGATATATAGTACATAATTTACATGAATAAATGTAATGTTATGTATGTATATTATGATATTGCATGCCAATCATGTGCCAAGCCCAGATGTTTTACATTTAATATTGATCTACACATAAGACCTATGGCTTAAACTACTGATGGGCTCTTGCAAATCCCTCTCTCTGTTTTCTAATTGATCAAGGTGTCTACACATTCATTCAACAAGTATTTATTGAGTATTTATTATGTATCAGATACTGTGAGAGATGCTGGGGATAAGGATGTGACCAGTATATACATATTCTCCACTTTCTTTGACATTGCATTCCCACTCTAAGGCTGCTTTTAGGATTAAATGAGTTAATATATTCCAGCCCTTTGTACTCTGTAAACCACCATGCAAATTCTAAAGATTCCAGCACACATAAGCTACAGAGGTTTCAACTGGGAAGCCCTTGCATCTCCAGGGTATACAGTCATCTCAGGGTTGAATTTTATAGTTACAATTCTTTCTTCTTTATAACAAAAATTCCAAAGAACTTGGTTGCACTACTCTTAAGCATGGGTGAATAGGGTGGACACAGTAAGAGACCTCTGCCATCTTTAGCTTGTGGCTGTCAAGGTCGCCCTAGGGTCTGGCATCCAGTTAGCTGATGGGGGGAAGGAAAAGAGGATGTGACTGGGTAGTTTTCATGGGTCACACTAGATAGTGCACTTCATTTTTGCTTGGATTTCATTGGCTAGGCTGGAGCTCAGCCATATGGCCATACCAAACTGCAGGGAGGCTGGGAAATGCAGTCCATCTAGGTGCCCAGGAAGAAGAGGATCTAGTTTTAGTGACCAGCTATCCACTCTATCATGCACCCATTCACACATGATTAATTAATTATGGTGAATAGGGTTATATGAAAACCTTAATTGTGCATCTTGAATCTTCATAGTTGATTCATTTTATATTCCACAGCTTAAGACTTACACTTATAGGGAAAAATAAAATGTATGTTAATTAGTTTCTTAGGGCAATTCTCTTTACCTCTTAGAGCCAGAGTTTTTTCATCTATAAAAGAAGGCATTAAAATAATAAGGATTAGAATATAAAGTAATAAAATGGAAAACAGAAAAACAATAGAGAACAATCAGTGAAACTAAAACTTGGTTCTTCAACAAGATCAACAAAGTTGACAAACCTTTAGCTATACTGATCAAGAAAAAGAGAGACAAGACTCAAATCATAAGTGAAAGTGGGGACATTACTACCAACCTTAACAAAATAAAAAGTATTGTAAAGGAATACTATGAACAGATGTGTGCTGATATGGACAAATTCCTAGAAAGTCACAAACTACTGAAATGGACTCAAGAAGAAATAGAAAATAACATGGGAAATAACAACAAAGAAAATGCGAGTAGACCTATAACAAATAAAGAGACAGAATAAGTAGTCAAAAAAAACCAAAAAAAACAAAACCAAAGAAACAAACAAAAAAACTACCCACAATAAAAGCCCAGGCCCAGATGGCTTCATTGATGAATTTTGACAAATATTTAAGGAAGAGCTAATACCAATTTTGCACAATCTCTTGCAAAAAATAAAAGAGGAGAATATGCTTCCTAATTCATTCTATGAGGCCAGTATTACCCTGATAACAAAACTAGACTAAGACATCATAAGGAAAGAAAACTACAGAACAATATCTTCCATAAATATAGATGCAAAAATTCACAACAAAATACTGCCAAAATGAATTCAGCAATATATTAAAAAGATTATACACCGTGACCAAGTGGAATTTATCCCAGGAATGCAAAGTTGGTTTAACATGCAAAAATAAATTACTATAAACAATATATTAATAAAAAGGATTAAAACTACATGATCATCTCAATAAATGCAGAAAAAAGCATTTGAAAAAATTCAACACCATTTCATGATAAAGAAAACAAAATAGGAATAGAAAGGAATTTTCTCAACCTCATAAAAAGTCTTTATGAAAAACCCACAGCTAACACTATACTTAATGGTGAAAGAGTGAATGCTTTACCTTAAAATCAGAAATCAGACAGGAATTTCTGCTCTTGACACTTCAACATTGTACTGGGGGTTCTAGTCAGGTAAATTAGACAATAAAAAGAAATAAAAGGCAGCAAGAACAAAAAGGAAGAAGTAAAACTATCTCTGTTCACAAATAACATGACCTTGTATATGGAAAATCCCAAGAAATCCACCAAGAAACTACTACAACTAATAAACAAGTTCAGAAAGGTTGCAGGATAAAAGATCAATATACAAAAAATCAATTGTATTTCTATATACTTGCGGTGAACAATCAGAAAATGAAATTAAGAACATAATTCCACTTACAATAGCATAAAACAGAATAAAATTAAAGAAATAACTGTAAAACTTACACTCTGAAAACTACAAAATGTGGTTGAAAGAAATTAAAGACCTAAATAAATGGACAGACAACCATGTTTGTGGATTGGAAGAATTAATATCATTAAGATGGCAATAGTTCCCAAGTAGATCTACAGATTCAATGCCATCTCTTTCAAAATCTAGGCTGGCTTTTTTTTAATAGAAATTGACAAGCTGCCCCTAAGATTCATATGGGAATGTAAGGGATTCAGAATAATCAAAATAATCTTGAAAAAGAACAAATTTAGACTCAAACTTGCCAATTTTAAAACTGATTACAAAGGTACATTAATCAGACAGTGTGGTACTGACATAAGGACAGACATAGATTAATGGAATGGAATTAAGAGTCCAAAAGTAAACACTCATATTTATGGTCAATTTATTTTCAAGAAGGGTGCCAAAATAATTCAATAGGACAACAATAATCTTTTTCAATAAATGGTGTTGGGACAATTGGATATCCACATGCAAAAGAACTAAGTTGGATCCCTGCTTTATACCATATAAAAAAATTAACTCAAAGTGGATCAAAGACCTACATATAAGAGCTAAAACTATAAAACTCTTCGAAGAAAACATAGGCCTAAATCTTCTTGGACTTGGATTAGGCAATGGTTTCTTAGATATGATACCAAAAGCACAAGCAACTACAACAAAATAGAAAAATTGGACTTTGTCAAAATTAAAAACTATTGTGCTTCAAAGGACAGCAGCAAGAAAATGAAAAGACAACCCACAAAATGAGAAAAAAGTATTTGCAAATCTTATATCTGATAAGGGACTTGTATCTAGAAAATATAAAGAATTATTACAACTCACAATTGAAAGACAACCTAATTTAAAAATTGACAAAGGATCTGAAGAGACATCTCTCCAAGGAAGAGAATGGTCAATAAGCCCATGAAAAGTTGCTCATGATCATTAGCCATCAAAGAAATGCAAATCAAAACCACAATGAGCTACTACTTTACACCCACCAGGATGGCCATAATTAAAAGGAGAGATAATAACAATTGTTGGTGAGGAGATGGAGAAATTGAAACTCTCATACTCTGCTGGTGGGGATATAAAATGATGCAGTTGTTTTGGAAAACACTCTGGCAATTCCTCAAAGGTTGCACATAGAGTTCCCATATTACCCAGCAATTGTACTCCTTAGGAAAACATATGTTCACTCAAAAACTTACTCATGAATGTTGATAGCAGTATTATTTACAAAGCCAAAAAGTAGAAACAGCCCAAATATCCCAAGTGATGAGTGGATAAACAAAATACGATATATCAATACAATAAAAAATTATTTGGGCAGAAAAAGAACTGAAGGTGATCAAAAAGGTGATCAAAATGATAAAGCCCCACATAAGGTGTTTTCTTTCAGGTTATTTCTATAGGATAGCAAAATATCCTGTCAGGGGTGTGTGTGTGTGTGTGTGTGTGTGTGTGTGTGTGTGTGTGTGTGTTTATATACAATCTGAATTAAGTCTATATGTTACAACTATCACACATTAAAACTCCAAAAATCTTGGGAGGTATTACTTCAAGTAATATTGCATTCATTGTGAGAAATACCTTTCCAGATTTCCCCCAGAGTTCCAAAAGGCAAATTACTTTTGAAGTTTCCATTTCTTCCTGGGGAAAAATATTAAAATAGAAGAGAGAAGAGGGAAATAAATAGAGATAGGTGAGGATAGAAAATTTTCCACATTCCCTACTTTGGCTTTTTCTTTTCCATTCTTTTGATACTTTTAGAAAGAATATTCACTTTTTACTCATTTTCTCCTGCTTAAATGCTTCCTTCATCTTTGTTTTCTTTTCCATCAGGTATTCTTGCCTCTGCCTTTATACCGAGATGAATACATTCTAGAATGGGCAGATGGAGTTCATTTGGTGTCTTACATAGGTGGTTAAGGCAGGAGTTAGGGCCGGCCCAAAACAATGATAATAACAAAATATTTCTTTGTATCTTTGGACCATTCCTTATCAAGCTGTCCTTCTCATCATTTATGCATTGATTCAACAAACATTCACTTACCTATTAGGCATCAGATACCCTATCAGGTCTGAGAATGCAAACTAAGTGATATTTCTTTCCAGACTTCAAGAAACTCTTGGTTTAGTGTAGTGTTTCTCAATTATGTTTTTATTATAGCCCTCCTAAGGAGCTTCTTTAGACCTATTTTTCCCCTTAATAGACCATCCACACAATGAAATTTTAAATCCACAGATACACTGTTTATCTATTTATGAATCTATTTATGAATTTGTGGACTTTTGGAGGGCCACAAACCATTGTCATATCTAAGGTTTTTGTACCTCCCCACCCCCGGGAACCAAATGTTGCCCCCTTGGGTGCCATACTACTCCCATTGAGAATGCATGGTTTAGTGGGAGAGAATGATGTAGACAAGGAGATGAGAAAATGATGTGACAGAATCATGGTAAAGCAAAATATATTAGGTCTCAAAGAAATGAAAGCCCTTACATCCAAAACTACTTGGATGGAAGAGCCTGGACTGGGGGCTTTTAGGAATAAAAAAAAATAACAAATAAGGTCTCTACACCCAAAGTATTTACAAAAGAGAAATTCTTCTGCTAGAGTTTGGATATGGTTTGTTTTTCTCCTCCTAATCTCATGTTGAAATTTGATTTCCAATGTTGGAGGTGAGGCCTAATGGGAGATATGTGGGTCATGAAAAGATTAATCTCCTCCCGGCGGGGGGTGCTGAGTGAGCTCTCACTCTATTAGTTCCTATGACAATTGATTATTTAAAAGATCACCAGCAAATTGGTATTAACTGAGCAACACCTAAGTGGACATATAGGAATAACATTTATTGGGTGTCGGGCAGATGGGAGGGGGGAGGAGGGGATGGGTATATACATCTATAATAAGTGTGATGTGCACAGTCTGGGGGATGGGCACGTTTGAAACTCTGACTGGGGGGGGCTAGTGGAGGGAAAGGCAACACACATAACATAAACATTTGTACCTGCATAATATGCTGAAATAAAAGAGAGAGAGAGAGAGAGAGAGAGAGAGAGAGAGAGAGAGAGAGAGAGAGAGAGAGAGAAAGAGCCTGGAGCCTCCCCCGTCTTCCTCTCTCACCACGTGATCTATACACATATTGGTTGCCCTTCACTTTCCACCATGAGTGGAAGCTTCCTGAGACCCTCACCAGAAGCAGATGCCAGCACCATGCTTCTTGTACAGCCTGCAAAACCATGAGCCAAACAAACCTCTTTTCCTTTATAAATTACCCAGCCTCAGGCATTCCTTCATAGCAACACAAATAGACTAAGACATCTTCCTTCCTTCCTTCCTTCCTTCCTTCCTTCCTTCCTTCCTTCCTTCCTTCCTTCCTTCCTTCCTTCCTTCCTTCCTCTATCCCTTCCCACTTCCCTCCACAAATTCTTCTTAAGTAACTAGTAAGTGCCAAGCACTGAAACATTTCTCCAACTTTCCCTCTCTAGTCCAGTTTGTCTTCCTTCCTTCTACCCTTATCAGATCCCAGTGGTTTCCTACTCTCCCCTAAAGTAATTTATTCAGATCCCTTATCTCCACTGATGCTTAAATGACTGACGAAAGATGAAAATGTTATTCTTTTGTGATCAAGATGGCACATTATCTTCCATCCTTAGATATAGAAACTTAGTTTTATTCTAGATTGCAACAAAACCAGTGACAAGACTATATTACCCAACCTACCTTGCAGCTAGGGTTGACCAATGTGGTGTAAAGAAGTTGTTGGATGGGATGTTCAGGAAGCCTCTTTAGTAGGGAATAGAAGCTGGCATGTGCCTTTTGCCTTTTCTTCTTTCTGCTGGCTGGAATACATATAATAACGGCTTGCACTCCAGCAGCCATCTTGGACTCTGAGTGGAACTTGGAGATGCAATGCACATGCTTAGGATGATAAAGCAAAAACTCTAAGGCAGCCTGAGTCCTTGATGACCATGGGACTTCCCTCCCAACACTGGACTGCTACTTCTGGATTTATTGTACATGAGGGAAAAATAAACTCTTATGTGTTTAAGCCATTGCTATTTTGGATTTTCTGTTTCATGCAGCCAAATCTAATACTACCTAATACCTTCCAGTGGTTGTATTTGCATTTCAACAGGCATTAAAAGTTTAAACTAAAAGAATGAAACTCTGTCTCCAAGTTTCAGGCAGAAACCATCTGGCAGGATTTTGAGATCTTAGATCTTCTTTGGGAAGCTGTGCTTTGTAATTATCTTCTACCTTAGTAACTCTGCAATGCTATTCAAGGTATCAAATAACATTAAAAATGCTACATTCTTATGAAGTTATTAATTTAAATGGTTGCTTATTAATTTAAATGGTTTAGTACAAATAAAACCCTTTAAAATAAAAATATAAGGCCAAGCATGGTGGCACACACCTGTAATCCCAGGTACTCAAGCGGCTGAGGCAGGAGGATCACTTGAGCCCAGGAATTCAAGGCTGCAGTGAGCTATGATCGTGGCACTGCACTCCAGCCTGGGTGACAGGGCAGGACCCCATCTCTAAAAAACTAATAAATAAAATAAAATAAAATAAATATATAAATGTTTAATTACTAAGTTGATTGGTTTTAGTGAAAATCCTGTACCTCTCCAAAAGTGTAATTCAGACTTGTGTTTGGTCACTTTTATAAGCTGCATTTTTTGTTTGTTTCCTGGGCTTATGCTGAGGAAACAACAATCTAGAATTGGACTTTGATAAGCCACAATTATCTTAACATGTATATGCCCATGGCAGAGCATAATCCAGGTGGGAAGTTGGTGCCCAGAGTAATATAGCTCTAATAAGGAGATATCTCTGCTTGGTCACACCACCATTAAAACAAGTCAATCCTAGCAACTTGGAAACTATATATAAGAATTTTAGTGGCTAAGAAAATATGAATCATGAGGGTTGGGAAAAGAAAAATTAGATTACACCTATGTTATATTAAAAATCTATTGTGTGTGGTTGATATTATTTGATATTGGGTTTGTCTAGGGCGATAAATCCCAGGATAAGTACTGAGATATGTATTTTTAATTAACCTCTAAATAATTGGGAGCTAGCGTGAAGCTGCAATTCAAGCCTCTATTTCTAATCTCTGCCCTCATTTCAAATGCACATTAATTCACCCAAACACAAGAACACTTATCCACCTAAAAAATTATAAGATAAATATTCAACTTTTCCAAAGAGTGTGTTTGAGCTGCTGAACCCCTTGAGCTACCAATAAAGAAAGTCCTTCTCTATACAGACCTCACTAAAACCGTGAACAGCATCTTGCTAAAATTTACCTAATCACATTTTCCAGAAATGTCCTCAAATGTTTATTTTGGTTTATAGGAATAAAAATTGCTTGCTGGCTACTATAATGTGTGCTTGTGTCAAACTGAATACCAACCCTTAAGACTTTCTAATTACACATTCATGAATACAAAGTAGTAATCCCATGGAGAGGATCAATACCCATGAATATGTAAATATAGCTACAGAAGATGGTTCCTCCAGCCAAGGGTCAAAATAATCCGCACTCCCTTGAAAAATAAGTAACTTTATATGTAATATAAACTCCCTTCAAATAAAGCCAAACAGACATTTTAAAACAAATAAACAAAAATATAGCCTTTAGAAGAAGGCAGTAAGTATGGAAGTTGAGTAGATAGGATCTGCAGCAGATAGTTCTGAGATTAAACATAAATGTATTAGTCAGGGTCCCAGCAGGAAACAGAAGGTACACTCATCTGGAATTGGTGCAGACAATTTAATGCAGAGCATATTTATGGAGGTGTGGGCAGGGTTAAAGAAACCAGCAAGAGATGTCAGAGCACCCAGAGACTAGCAACAGTGGGAAGCTCTTGCTACCCCTGGACTAGAAAGGGGAAGGGAAAGAAAGGATGGTAGCAGCTTCCAGGAGGAGCTGGGGCTATGAAAGAGCCGCCTACCCACAGAAGATACCGGGGCCATAGCCATACAGATGGAGCAGGGAGCTGGGGAGAAATATCCCAACCTCTCTCTCTCTGCTCCTACCCTCCAGTCTCCTGCGGTGACTCCCATTGGCTGAACCCAAACAGAGCAGGGTCCACATGGGCCCACAGTGGGTTAGGAAGGGGAATTCAAAGAGAGAATACCAGCATGCTGTAGAATGTGTACATCAGGACAGAAACAGTACCTATCTCCAAAATTTGTCTTGAGGATTAAATGGGATAGTATATATATATATATACTATCCCATTTATATATATATCCCATATATATATATATATATCCTATATATATATAATACTAAGAACAATGCCTGGCATAGAAGAAACATCTAATTAATGTTAGCTATTATTTTTATTGTAGGGGCTATTGAAGATACAGACACACTTGTTTCAAGTTATAACCAGTTTATAAATCAATGCTAAGATTTATGACCTCTTGAATAGGATTATTAATTATTATTATTATTCTTTTTTAATTTCAAGAAAATATGAGAGTACAAACATTTTGGTTGCATTTTATATCTTTGCCTCTCCCTAGGAAGGGTTAGCGGTATGCCCCTCCCCTCCACAATGCTCACCACATCCCTCAGATGTGGGCCTACCCCCCCAATTCTTAAAGCTGGCTTACACATATGTCTTTGCAAACTGCCTTTTTCCATTAAACTGTATGACTTTATTCTCCGCAACATAATAAGCAATGCATCAGACAGCAACTTCATCTCAATGAAGCCTGTACAGGCATATGATCCATTCAAATGATAAAGCACACATCAAAGAATATACAGGAATTTCTCCTTCCTTCCTCATTTGGAAAAGTTCGAGTTTTGTCTTTTGATCTGCAGGTGGACTCATAAAACATTAGCATTCTAGAACCTTCGGCTCCCAAAATTCTTCCCCACCTGCCTTTGATGCCTGAAATTTTTCTATAAAGAAATAAAGCTTTTCCTTCTGTAACTGAAGTCAAGACATGAAATGAAAATGGGCCTTGGGGAAAGAGCAATTGGCCAAGAGTTCAGATGCTTCCTGGACAGCAAGTTTTGATAGAGGCAAAAAGGGTGAGAACAGGCTTCTCTTAACTACCCAGGCCCTGTTGAGACTGACTTAGGCAAGAGAAGTGGGAGTATTCTCCACTGGCTGTGCCAGGGAAGGAAGGTCCCAGGGCCTGGGCTGAATTAAAAGGGGTGTGACTCAAGGCAGTCTGAGGCAGTGCAGCCAGCTGCAGGGGAGAACTGGAACAGTTCTTGACTGGAGCCAAGGTCAGAGCTGGGAAGTCAATTTCATGTGTGCTATCCAAAAGGTGAGGCCAGGACAGAAAACTAGTATGGAATGTTAGTTGTGCCTGGGAGCAATGGTCAAAATACTTAACAGGTGTAATACAGAGATGTGGATTATAGAGGTACAATATATGTAGATGGAGATAGAGACATATTTAGGTATAGTTGTATATATTATATATTAATCAAAATTGAAATGCATAGAATTCATTTTATTCCCTAACTAAATCCTGTATTTTGTATATCTTAAAACTGTTTATTGAATCCTTCATCAAATAGTTCTAATAATTTTAAATTTTTTGTTGACTTTTAGAAAATGTTGATGTGGTCTTTTGTTTGACATGGGCTGTAACTACCAAATAATGCCCTTGAGTGAGGAATGATTTGATGTAGGGAACAATATCAAATTCTTCTAACAATGGTACCATTAACTTGATAGTCATTAAGTAACTTGTAGTCTCAATTTGTAGATAATTCATCTTAGTATTATGTTGTTCACAATGCTGATGTCTCTTTCAGCTTCTGCTAAAGTTAGAGCATTGATATTTGAAGACTTTATGGCTCTTATAATTCTGTTTGAGAAGTTTGTATATTCAATAGTTCTTTTGTTTCCGTGGCATTTCATGCCTAAATCCTGAAAATCGTTTATTGAAATGTTATATAAATTATTTGTCTTAACTTAAAACTTTTGATTTTCTTCAATCCAAAGAGATTCACAAACGCTACTTGGTCAAATTTCAGGTTTCAGTATTATGTGTTTTGTCCTCATATTGCCAGTAAGTAATAAATCCACTTTTAAGTAATTTTTAAGGCAAATAAATAGTATTTCTTCTTGGAATTGATATTTGTTTAGTTTCAAAGGGTACATCCTAATTTTTTGTCTCTACAATATCACCCACCTCTCTTGTATACTTTTATTTTGTTTTATATATTCAATAACTTTTTCCCTTAATCTAATTAATCTACCAGTTTTAATATAGAAACCTTTCTTGTAGAGCTGAAGAAAGCTATTCATACCTCGCTTAGAATATCATTGATTGAAGCCAACTCTCTTAAAGACATTAAATATATGCCATGGAGTACTACTAGCCACAAAAAGGAATGAAATAATGTCTTTTGCAGCAACTTGGATGGAACTAGAGACCATTATCTTAAGTGAAATATCTCAGGAATGGAAAAACAACCACATGTACTCTCTAATGATTGGGACCTAATTGATGGGCACACACAGATCTAAAGAGATGTAAAGGCCATTGGAAATCAAGAAGGGGGGAGGGTGGAAAGTGGAAGGGGTAAAAAGCTGCCTATCGGGTATAATGAACATGATTTCCAGTGATTGGCACACTAAAAGCACTGGATTAAGCATTATAAAAGGTATCCATGTAACAAAAACATTTTTACCCCCTTAATATTTTCAAATTTAAAAAATTAAATACAGAAAAGTATTTTCCAAATATTTAATGAATTACACTTAATTTCTATTAAGGTGACTACACAGGCTTAATATCATCTCCAAATGTTTCTGCAGCTCTACCTCAAGAGATCCAAATATTCTTCCCATTTTCATTACTTTACTTTCCAGATTTTCAGATGTTGTATTTAATTCTTTCCAATTATTATTATTATTATTTTATTTTTTGCAGAGATGGAGTCTATGTTGCCCAGGCTAGTCTTGAACTCCTGGCCTTAAGCTATTCTCCTGCCTTGGCCTCTCAAAGTACTGGGATTACAAGAGTGAGCCACTGTGCCCAGCCAATTATTATTTTCAAATGGTCATATATTATAAAATTTATTGAGAAAGGATTTTAAATGTTTTGCCCAGGGGTTGTTAAACTTTTTCTGTAATGGGCTGGAAGGTAAATATTTTAGGATTTGCAGGATATATGGTGCTTGTAACAACTACTCAATTCTGCTATATGTAGTAAGAAAGCAGTCATAGACCATACATAAATGAATGCGTGTGACTGTGTTTCAATAAAACTTTGTTTGTGGACACTAGAATTTGGATTTTATATGATTTTACTTGTCACAAATATTTTTCTTCTTTAGCTTATAGGTTGTACAAAATTAGGTTGCAGGACAGATTGGACAACTCTGTGCCCAGAGAACAATCTCTGTTTTATCTGATTCATATTTTTATTGCATCCTCCAATTATAATTGAATGCAGTGGCTTAGTTCCAATTTAAAATATCCAGAAAGATTTCTAAAATTTTGGCTGAATCCTATTCTTTTGATCAGGTAATAAGGTTTTTCTGTAAAAATTTGTCATTTAAATAATTTTTCTCAAGCACCAACAATAGAGTATAATTTATTACTCCTGTTGGTTCCATAATATCAACAAAACCTGCTAAATTATATTTTAGAGTCTTGCATTTTATAATTTAGGTAAGTTATTAAAATAATTGTTGTGAAAAAGTTGGAGCATCTTTGATAATTATTGACATTTTTATCTCCTGCTTTCAGAGGTTTTCCTAAAAATTATCTTCTCATCTCACTAGATAAGTTTGTAATAGGAAGGCCCTTCAGTCTAGATTGCATTGATATGCTCATATCAATATTATTCTTTCTTCAAAGTTCTCATAAAAATTTCCTTTCTGAAAAAGCGTGATTATTTTAAACTCTGTAGACAATGTTTAAAATTCTGGTTGTGCTTTGTAAATGTTTTTCATTTGCTTTTTTGACATTTTGATCAAATTTGGGGGGAGGTGTTTTTACTATTGCAAAAGCTTTATCATATGAAAGTGATTCTTGACATTATTCCAACTTTGTCCTCATTGATGGTCTGAATTTATTTTTCCTGAACCATGAGTTCTAACACAACATGATTGCCATTTTAATAAAAACACATGTTTAGCACTTTCAAATTTGAGTGGTACAACTTTTGAGTACATTCGTACCTAACGTTTATGTCAAGAGGAATAATAAGCTGCTTGCATTTTTTTGTTGAAACAATCAAGCTGGTTTTCAATTGTAGAATTACAAATTATTTTGTTTTGGACTGGAAGGAGAAGTGAGAGGAGGAGTGGGAAGAAGAGGGGAGGGGAAAGACTGAGGATAGGATCATGGAAAACAGCAATATTTAAGGAGCAAGGAGGCAACGAAGAGAAGTCCATAAAGACTAAGAGCAAACTGTCAAAGATGAGAAGGGACATGAAGAGAGGGTGGCATCGTGCAAGTGGAAGGAGAGTTCTGAGAAGGGGCCAGCGCTATGGTGTGATCTGGATTTGGTGATAAGACCCTTAATGCCTCAGTGTGAGCAGTTGCAGGGGCTTTAGAGAATTGCAGCAGTTGGCATAATTAATGGAGATGAGAGGTGAACATCATAATAAAGAAACTAGATCAAATGGGAAGGGAAAAAATTGGCGCTGGCAAGATGGGAGAGAGGGCCAAAAGAGCCGAGATGAATGAAAGGCAGAGGACGAGGTGTAAAGGAAACAAAGAAGTGAAGGCAAGACCATAAGCATGGGAGGCAGAAAGAATCCGAATGACTCACGGGGGTAGCATGAAGGCAGGGCTTTCTACTCGGCTCCTATATTCCCTGTGCTGTGTGAGAAGGTCACACGCAGAAAGTAGAAGACTTTAAGGTGTGCTAGAAAGCTGGAGACAGTTACTGTGGACAGTAGGAGACAGATGATGTGATCAGACAGTGGGGCTGTGGAGTTGAAGATTTTAAGATCCTGGGTAAGCGCCGTAACCACTTCACTTCTCTCCAACTGCCCTGCCCTGGCTTTCCTGATGTTGCCAAGTTGTGATGTCATCAAGTAGGAAATTAAAACGATATAGCCTGCATTTTGTGCCTGGGATTTTCCAGTTTCATTTCCTGCTGCTTCTTACATGTAGACGGCCACATAAGGTTGAGACTGGCCTCTCCGCCATAGATCACGTGATCCTGATTAGGAAGAGGGGGCTAACAGCTGAGCGGAGCCCAGGGGTCCCTCCAGCAACCTCACAGCATTGTGAATCCCTAAGCAATTCTGCTTGGGATCTTTGTCAAAGGAGTTCACACAATCTAATTATCAGCCCCTGGAGTCCTTTCAGGGTGGCCTTGAACCATGCCTGGATTCTCTAAAGGCCCCCTGTGTGTGGTTCCCTTCGTTACAAAGATAGTAAGTGCCTTTGAGGTCTGATTTTCAGTTACCAATCCAAGTAAGACCCCTCAAGTGCTCACCTAGTCCCAACACATGTGACCTCTCTTGGGCTTGGATGCTATCTAGGCCTTCTTAACACCCTTCTTTGCTGCTAAATGCAACCCTACCCTCACCATGAAATGGGCTCCCCCAGGCATGCCACCCCATGTCCCCAGCCAGCTCCACCCAGGAGATTTACTCTGACAAGTGCTGGCCTGTGGGGCACTTTCCCTGTATTGACATTGATGGACAAACATGCCTCCATTCTGGTTGTCCAGAGTCTTGGGGCTCCAGGGTGGGACCTGGTCCAGCATACCCAGGTGGCACAGTCTCATACTCCCTGGCCTCCCCAGTGCTCAATGTTCCATTTGTAGGGCATCTGTCCCCTCACTCTGTCTCCAGGACTCTCCCAGCTTATGGGGGCAGGTGGACCCATGGCTAAGGCACTTGGTGATGGAACGTCCATTCCTTCCAGCTGACCAGTTACCTCTCAGGTGACCAAAGATCTGCATTTGCAGTTTAGAACTGAAAGATGTCCCTCCACATCCATGGGACCTATATACTGCCCCTCAAGGCAGAGGCTAAATGCCACTTCCTCCACGCAGCCTTCCCCCATGCCTGTGAGTAAATGTCATTTTCTCCTTCTCTAAACAGCCACAGAATCCCACCAGTGCTTCAAGTTCATTCATCCATTCAATAAATATTTATTAAGAATCTTCTGGGCCCAGGCTCTGTGCCAAGTGTTAGAACACGAGAATGCAGGTACAATCCCCTATTTCGTGGAATTTTCCAAAGTTACTAAGAGACAGCTGTATACATGAACAATCTAACATTAAAAAATTACTGTGTGGTAGGTGGTATAGTTGTTAAAAAGAGTGTGGGCTCTGAAGTCAGATTGCTTGGATTTGAATCTTAGCTCCACCACTAATTGGCTGTGTGAACTTGGGTAAGCGCCTTAGTTTCCACAAAAGCATGTAAAATAAGACAGCAATAATACTTAAGTCACAGAATCTAGATCACTGAAAGTGTTCTATAAGTGCATTCCTAGTATTGTTATTTTTATTATCATTGTAATAGTTACAAGTATGAGGGGAAGCTAGAGCAGCCACTTCACCATTAGGACTTTATACTAGAGCTCTTTAAGTGTGAGTCTTAGCTCACTCACTCAATCCTAAAGACCCTCCAAGGCAGACTTACCTTTACTGACTGCCCAGCGCTGGACTCAGTTCCTTGCATTCAGTAGGTGCTCAATAACTACTGGTTTAATGAAAACGTGTTCATTCAGATTTGGGTCTGCCCCCAGGCCACTCCAATGGGACATAAAAGTAATAGGAGGTGCCCCCTGCCTCCCAGCCCAAAGCCTGAGGGCCTGCGAGGGTCTGTGGCCAAAGAAAAGAGACACATGAAAAGGAAGAGAAAGCTGCCTCACTCAGAGGTGCCACGCTTTCATTCTGGGCTTTACATTTATTCCCTCCCATGAAGGCTGTCTGGGGTGTTTGGCTTTTCTACTTCCATGATGTAAACGTATTTTCAAGGGTTGGCTACTTGGCACTGGAGCTCTTTGGGTGGACCTCAGCACTCAAAAATCTATCCTGGGAGCTGTTAGCACTTTCCCACTCCCCGCCCCCTTAATAAACTAACTGAAAGAGAACAAAGAAGGTCACTTTTAAGGCCCACAAATGCAAGCAACTTATTGTTTCACTAAGAAAGTCACTTCTCTTTTCTTGGAGATAAATCATCATTGACCTACTATGGAATTTTCCAGAAATTCCTCAAATTTCTTAAATTTTAAGTCGTGTGGTTCTGAAAAGAAAATATGTCATGCTGGTTTTAATGTTGAATGGTTTCCAACGTGAAGTCCTGGCAAGTTTCTGTTCTCAGTTGAACCCTAGCCGGACTTTGAATTAATTCTAGTAAATGATGAAGATGGATGGCTTGTCTGTTGCCAACTTCACTGGAGTAAGTTATGGCAAGTTGACTTAATATGTTTTTCTTTCCTACCTTGGGTATAACATGCCTGGCTGATACCTTCATTACTATAATTCCTAGTCTTCTGTAATCTCATTAGAGAAGTGTTTGAAAAATACGATTCCATATGCAGAAACACAAATCATAAGTTTCTCAAGTCAATTTGTATTATGGAGTAGAATTTAAAAGGGGACACAGATTCAAAATTGGGATTAGATATAGGCAAGAATGTAATGCGTGCTCATAGGGTGGCCTATTTTTGAAGGTGAAGAAATCACAGAATTTAGAGAAGAAAGTCAAATCAGAGATCTTCCCACCCAGCTGCTCACAGAGTGCTAAGTCCCGTTTGTAAGATCCAGGACTCTTGAGCACCTCCAGGGAGAAACAAAGCCACATTGGTGCTCTATTTGTATTCCCGTGACATTTATTCACCTTTCCAATTCTAAGGCCGCTCACTGTGGACACCTGCAACTGTCTTCCTGAGGGTATGTTTGTTGACCACATTTGGCCCACATGCAAGGCCAAGCTGGAGTACTTAGTGCTTCTGGAAGCAGTTCGAAGCAAATAGTGGATGGGGAATTGATGAATTCTTTGTCCCTTGCAGGGAGAACTCTGAGGAACCTTCTATGTCACCTCCCGGGGCTGCCCAGCAGGCCTGGTTGCCCACAGCACAGGCTGGCTGGCTAACACTGACCTGTGTTTCCTGGGATAACCTCCCAAAGAAACCACTTGCACTTGAACCCTTGTCTCAGAGCCTGCATCTGGAAGCATCCAAGCTAAGCTAACTCCTAGTTCTGAAACCCTAGTTCGGGCTTTTCTCGTCTCTCTCCTTGATGGTTTTATACATTCCCCAGCTGGCCTCCCTGCCTGCAATCTCTTCTCCTTCCCTCTCTTACCACATATTGCTCCCAGCTCATCCTTCCTGTTGCTCAGATGTGTCACGTCTCCCCACCCCCACTCTAAACCCTTTACTATGAACCCACATTCTAACTGGGAACAGAAGTACGAACCCCTCTCCTAATCTAGCTCATACTGCTCCCCACACTTTGGCTCAGGTGCCCTGGAGTGGGTCACGTGCTCCTGCTACATATTTGCAGAATAAAAAAGCTTAAGAGAGGATGAGAAGAGTCCTCTGGGCATTATGCTTTTACCTTTATCTTACTTAAGAGAAGTTCAAAGTACTTCTTTGCACCTATAAATGTACTATAAATAGATCAGAAGCGACTTTTCCTCCCCCAGTTCTTCCATTCCAGAGATAGGGCTCTCATTAGTCCAAGTGGAACAAAATTCTGCATGTGAATGTCCTCCTGTAGTTTCTTAGACTGGAATTTAACTCTAATGCCAGGGGGGAATTAAGCCACTGACTTTCCAGTTGCTTTTCTATTTTGTTTAAGCCCTGCCGATAGATAAACATCTCACACTTGCAGACAGAGGGAGGGAGACAGGGTATGTATGCTATGCTGCACCAGACAATATAAGAGGCCTCATCAGCTCTACCCTGGCTCTGCCCATGAGAGGTCAGAAGATAGCAAACAAGCCACACACCTTCCCTGAACCTCAGTTTCCTCATCTGGAAAACAAGGAGGTTGCCTCTAAGATCCATTTCAGAGCTAACATGCAACTGACAAGCTACTATGGTCCGACAATGTGATTGCTGGGAATGAATAGGTGGATAAATTCAAAAACTCAGAGATGAATCTAAATTCATTCATTCATCCCATGGTTTTAGTTTAGTCCATCCCAAAATCCACTTAATTGTTTAAGTTCATGAAAATGGTCAGTGAGTGTTACCCATCAGGCCATGGACTAAAGTCTGGGGGAATTTTTGCTCCCCCCCCAAACCTCTCTCCCTCCACCAGTACTTTCCTGTCCCTTGGACTGGATGACTGTAACATGCTTAATTTGATCCTGGCTTCCTTTTGTGAAAAATAAATGAGCAATGTGAAATGAAAACCACACATGTAATAATATTGGGATTAATGAGGTGCTGAATTGTATTCTTACTTTGCTATTGTTGGCAAGTATGGTGTTCAGCCGAATTCAAAACTGTGGAACCGTTTGTAAAACAGAAATGTTAGCCCAAAGTTTTGCATTCACCATGTGGCTTTTATCCTACCAAAGTGGGACAGTAGGGCCCTCCACATCTGGGAGGCAGGGCAGGCAGCAGTGTGGGCTGGGGTTTTAGGGAAGCCCCTACCTGCAGCCTCCATGGTTGGCTGGTCTAGATGAAAAGAAGAGAAGAGAAGAGGAGAGGAGAGGAGAGAAGAGAAGAGGAGAGGAGAGGAGAGGAGAGGAGAGGAGAGGAGAGGAGAGGAGAAGAGAAGAGAAGAGAAGAGAAGAGAAGAGAAGAGAAGAGAAGAGAAGAGAAGAGAAGAGAAGAGAAGAGAAGAGAAGAGAAGAGAGCAAAGCAAAGTAAAAGAAAAGAAAAGAAAAGAAAAGAAAAGAAAAGAAAAGAAAAGAAAAGAAAAGAAAAGAAAAGGACAGGATCGTCCCCACTTACCTGGCACTGGTGAAGTTTTGCTGGGAAGGACCATCTGTTAGACCACCGTTGGTCATTAAAATATAAGCTCTCCTTAGGTTCCAAGATTAACTAGTGTCCAAGCAGAGCTGAAAGGGGATGTGAATTAAGTTTCATGCGGGCAACTTCTCACGTCTTCATTCATTCTAATACCTCTATTGGGAAGGTGTCATTAGTCCTATTAGATGTGGGAAGAAACCGAGTTTAGAAAAGTAAATGACCCACTGAGGTCACATAATTGGCAAGCCAGGATTTAAACCAAGGCTTCTGACCATGACTCCAGTCCTAAGTGTGGCCACCGCTCAGTCACACCCTTGGAAACTCAGGGATGCATTCTAAATGTGCCCTTTCTACTGTCCTATGCGACAGGTGAGCGTGAAAGTTGGAACCACCTTTGGGAAAAGCAATTTGTACTATGGATCAAGATACTTTTAAATGTTTATACCTTTTGATGGTGTGAGTCCACCTTTATGAATCTTTCTGAAAAAAATAGCCCGAGACGTGGATGATTGCCAGAGATTTATGCAAAAAGATGCTTATTACAGTAATAGTCATAAGAGTTAAATGCTCTAAAATTTCCTTACAAGGGGAATAGCTAAATCACTGTAACAGAGATTCCAGTTAGGCTATCACAGAGACTCAAATAAGGTGGGTGTTACCAGCCTTTGAGTATAGATTTGAATTAACTAAGACACAGGGAACCTGGAGCAGAGAAAGCATTGACTCCAGGCCACGGTTGGAGCTTAGATATATACAGACACGTCAGGCAGACTTGGTAGCGAGGAAGAGGATGCCAACAGAAGCCATTTGCAGGGAGGGATGGGTGGGGGGCAGGAAGCCCTTGAAAAAAGAATTAATCCCAGAAAAGAAGGGAGTTTGGTGTGATGAGGTGGATTCAGCAACACAGCTTGAGATTCCAAAAGGAGCAGGGGAGGGAGCAGCGGGAAGGCTGATGTGTGATCCAAGAGAGCCACCTCACTGCACCAGTTCAGGGCCCAGGTGACCTTGCTGTGGTAGCCCATCCTTCCTCTGCAGGAATGGAGCACAGGAGGGAGCCCAACACAACGTCCCACGTATGATAAGGCTGCTGGGTAGTTCAAGAATGAATGTGGGCCGGTCGCAGTGGCTCACGCCTGTAATTCTAGCTCTCTGGGAGGCCGAGGCGGGTGGATTGCTCAAGGTCAGGAGTTCAAAACCAGCCTGAGCAAGAGCGAGACACCGTCTCTACTACAAATAGAAAGAAATTAATTGGACAACTAATATATATAGAAAAAAATTAGCCGGGCATGGTGGTGCATGCCTGTAGTCCCAGCTACTCAGGAGGCTGAGGCAGGAGGATTGCTTGAGCCCAGGAGTTTGAGGTTGCTGTGAGCTAGGCTGACGCCACGGCACTCACTCTAGCCTGGGCAACAAAGCAAGACTCTGTCTCAAAAAAAAAAAAAAAAAAAAACAGAAGAAGAAAAAGAATGAATGTGAGCACGGGGACCTGGAGTGGCCAGACTGAATCTCCTGGAATCTGTCGCCTTATCTGGTGGAGGCTGATGAAGCAGAGATCCTTTCTAAAGAGGCACAGAAGGCTGGGACAGAACTTGGAGGAGGAGAAGCCCACAGAGCGCTGTGGCCCAGACAGATGGTTGAAAACATGTAAGATGTCCCTTGCTTTTCCCCACACACTCAAGAAAGACTTCACGAGCAATCGATCCAGGGCTGATATCTCGTGGCCCGTTTTGACCACTTCCAGCTGCTACATTGAATCTCCTGGAATAAACTCTCTCCACCCCAACATTGTCCCCTACAGCCGGTCAACCAGCAGTTCAGTGTCTTGGTCCTGATGATCACCATGGCCCCTTTACACATCGCTCGTCTGCCCTTGGCTGGTTTTGCACTACCCTCTCGGCTTGGGTTTCATCCTGGACTGCCATCGTCCTACTTCCACTGCACGCATGCAAAGAAATATCTAGTAGCCATGAAAAACAATACTTAGAATTTTAAGTGGAATGCATATAATCTTAAGCAAATAATGAAGGATTAAAAAAATGTATATGTAGCATGATTTTCATTATAAAATGCGTTGAAAATATCGGAAGGAAATATGCTAAAAGCTTAAAGTGGATAGTGGGTTTATGGATGACCTGTATTTCATTTTTATTTAGACTTTTATTTTCCATGAACTGAAAGGTATGATTTTCTACTTACAAGGGGGGAGGGGGGTATTAAAAATGTGCTCCTTTTTTTCCTTCTGAGGGAAACAAATGAGAAAGGCAGATGATGCACAAATTTATTAAATTTGGGTTGAAAAATAGATGGAATCGGCCTGAAAGTTGCTAAGGCAGCCCATCTGGTTTAGTTGTATCGTATGAGAACCAGTCGATTTCTCAATTTAACATTAGCTTGGGTCACTGGTGCTTTTATTCAGCCTCAGAGAGAGTTCAGCTGTTCCATATCTGGAATACTATGATGGTACCATCCTGATATAGGTGGCCCAAGGGGAATAATTTTGGCAAGTTAACGTTTGCAGAGAAAATGCTGTCTGTTCTTCAAGTGTTCTCAAAAAGAGCATATTGAGACTAGACAGCCTCCCCGTCCAATTGCAAAAGAACAAGAACTTCCAGTTCTCATTTATGGTAAGTGAACATTGGTTAATAAGCCAAATGTGAGCAGGAGGACTTTTATTAGATATTAACATAAGCAATCACACACATTTATGTTTTAAATTCGGAGTTTACTACTTGAACCTAACCAACTTCTCTTTTCATTAAGACAGCAGTAATTTATTTGTAACATGCTTCCTGGTCCCATTTTTTCTTTAGTCTTTAAACCAGCAGCACCCTTGTATTAAGTTTTGCAGTGTTGCTTTGCACCGTTGATGTCCCATCAAAATTCATATGTTAAAGCCTCAACTCCTGGGACCTCAGAATGTAACCATATTTAGAGGTAAGGTCTTTAAGGAGGAGATTAAGTGAAAATGAGGCTGTTAGAGAGCTCCCTAATCCAACATGAGCAGAAGAAGAAACCCCAGGGGTGCACGCCCACAAAGATGCAGCCGGAGGGTGCCCACCTGTAAGCCAAGGAGAGAGGTCTCAGAAGAACTCAACCCTGCAGGCACCTTGATCTTGGACTTCCAGCCTCTAGAACTGTGAGAAAATAAATATTAATATCTGTTGCTTACACCACCCAGCCCGTGGGAATTTGTCATGGCAGCCCCAGGAGACTAACACAGCCACCTAGTCTGTGGTGCTTTGTCATGGCAGCCCTAGCAAACCCACCCTCCATCCCTGTTTGTGTCTGAAGCCCAGAACTCCCAAGTCACCCCTCTTCACTCTGACTCTCAAATCCAAGTGGCTCCTGTACATATCCTAGCCCAGTGGTTTTTAAACTGCAGATTGGAACCCAACAGTGGGTCTGGAAGGCAATTTAGTGAATCTTGAACAGCATATTAAGAATTAAATGGGATAAAAATAGAAGAGAATAAAATACGACAGAATAGCACAGAAGAGGATAGACTACAATAGAGAATATCAGAATGCACTACACACGAGTATAGCTATTGTGAAATCTTTATTTCCATTGTATGTTATGTGTAGATACTGGCTCATGCTATAAACTGAATTTCATATTGTGAGTCATGGTAAAAATAAATGCGAAAGCCAGTGATCGGATTGGACCCCATATTTTGTCTCTCTCTAACTCCCAAAGCACTTTCATTGTGGTCCGTCACTAGCAAAATCCGCCATGCACGTAACTTCTGAATGTTCTATTTATTTGGCTCAAACTAAAACTAAAAAAACACAGGTCTCATAAACATAACAGTAGCAAGGATGGATGCTATTAGATATGCTCCAAGCGGGAAACCTGCTTCATCTTGATCTTCATTGGATTTATATAGAATAACTGTTTATTCATTTTTGAAGGAAAGAAGAAAATGTAAAACTATGTGTGAATGGCTGGAAATATATCATGGAAAATTATGTCTGAAATGAAAGTGTAAATATCATAAGCTGTCACTGAATTTCTTCCTTTCTAACATGCTATTAATTGGAACATGGACCATTAATTTGAGAATGGCTTTCTAAGCAACAAAGAAACCCTACAGAGTTGCACTGTCCAATATGGTAGCCACTAGCCACTGTGGCTACTTAAATTTAAATTCATTAAAATTAAAAATTCAGTTTCTTCATCTCACTAGCTACATGGCAATTACTTGATAGCTACATGTTGTATATTATAGAACATTTCCATCATCATACAAAGTTCTACTGGCCAGGACTGATATGGTCTTGATGAATGGGAAGAGAGAAGGAAGGTTTCAGGGTAGCTGCGATTTGTGAAAGCACTGGAGAGCAAGTTGCTTTGGAGGAAATAAGTTTTAACAGGTTGTGCTTGTGGGTAGTAGTTAGACAAGGAAGTAAAAATTGAAATTGCATAAGAAAGGGGCCCTGTAATAATGGACCTATGAATATAAAATAGCAATTGTAGTAATTTTGATTAAGAGCTTGCTGCTGTTAAGCACCATGCTAAGCACTTTACAGATGATCTGTACAGATTATTTACAAATTACAATCCTAGAAAGTAAAAATTAACCATGTTTACAGATGAGAAAATTGATGGTCAAGGATTAAGTAACTTGTTCAAGAACTGACCAAGGCAGCTGGGCCTAGGGGCTCATGCCTATAATCCCAGCATTTTGGGAGGCCAAAGCAGGAGGATCGCTTGAGGTCAGGAGTTTGAGACCAACTTGGGCAACATAGGGAGACCAGGTCTCTATTAAAAAAATAAATAAAAAGAAAGAAAGAACAGACCAAGGAAGCAGCAGAACAAGGAGTTGAAGCCTTGTAATACCAGCAATTCTCAACTGAAGACTGGGCAGCTAAAGGGATGTCAAAGGGTACTTTCATTATCATTGTTGGGGCTGACTGGAAAACCAGGAGTACTCACTATGCAATTCTCATATGCATGCCCTAGTTGAAAAAGTTGTACCACACCATAAACAAACAAATTGACTGGAAGTCAATTAAATATTTAGTTGAATGAAAATAATTGTCATAAGTATGTTTACTACATCAAATGCAAAATCCAAAACCAAATCTTGAAAAAGGACACTTACATAATAAATAGAGTATAATAACTATCTGAGCTTTATGATTGCATATTACATTACTAAAGACAGGAATTTGTGGGGAATAAAAACAAAACAAACAAAAATAAGACCCACTTAATTGTTAGATGGCTGACATAAAAAAATTACACTTTTCCTATTTATTTTGACCGCTTGAGAAATATAGGTTTAGGGCTACATTTAATAAACTTAAAGGTAACCACATCTTAATAAAAAAATACAATAAATAAATAAATAATTTTATGAAAAAGATGACCACTACCAGAATTAAGAACCACCTTCCAAATTACCACTGAAGAAAAGAAAACAAAAACACAATGCACATGATATAGGCAAGAAAATGTAGAAAACAGTAAATAAACCTGAAAGAATACAAAACAATGCCTGAAATAGGAGCACATGCATCAGTTTTTATGCTCATGGGCATTGTTTGACACTCTATAATAAAAAGCAGAGATGCTCCCACTATGTTAAAAACAAACGAAATGTGATTATTTGCTGCTTATAAAAGACAACTTAAAATAAAATTACACTGAATGGTTAAAATTAAAAGGGTGAATAAGGACACATCAGTCAAAGTTGGGCAAAACAAAACATCGGTGGCAATATTACTGAATACAGGATTCAAGATAAAAATATTATTCATAATGAATGTTTATCAAATACTGGGATGAGGGAGGACTTTATAAGCTTGAAATTAGAACTTCTCAAAAGTCTCTTCACAGGAACAAGATTTGCTAGATTTAACCATGTAAACATTTAAAACATTTGAATGGCTAAAAGCAACACAATCAGATTGAAAAGGTAAATAAACTGAGAAAACTATTTTCAGCAAATGCAACACAGGATTAATATCTTTAATATATAAAGAGTTTGTGCAAATCTCAGAGAAAAACATTAATGCAAAGATAGACAATTCTGAAAGAAGAAAACTGAATCTATGTAACTCAAAGAAATTAGACTAGCAATGAGATAACTTGCTTCTCTCAAATTAGCCATCTTTAAAAATCCTATTAAGAGCACTGGTGGAAATATAAACTGGTATATTATTATTTGGAGATCATTCTGGCCCGAGCTCTCCAAAGCTTTTAAAGTATTCATTCCTTTTGAAACAAAAACCTCACTTCTGGGAATCAAGCCCACGGACAGAATCAGAACTGTCAGACCAAGATTTATGAACAAAGACGTTCAGGAAAATACTCTTTATGATAGCAAGAATTTTGAGAGAGCCAGAATGTTAAATGATGGTAGCAATGTTTAGAAAAGTATCATATATCCAGGAGACTGAATATTATGAATCATCAAAATAATATTTGAGAAGTTGTTATTAAAATAAAGAAATAATGTATGGGATATGTCAAGTAAAAGAAAAAAGGAAGCAAAAGTGGCATGCCAAATGCTATAAACTGGATATTAAATTGCATGCACAGCATCATCTCAGCTAAATTAATAGTGTCTGCCTTTGAGATTATAAAGTCTTTATTTTCTGGATTTGAATACTTTTCTATGCTTTCTCAATTTTCAACATTGAGTACAGGCTACTTTCATAATCAGAAAAAAATTTGAAGGGAAACAAAATCATTGTGTTATCATTAAATCTTTAGTACTAGCCCTCTTTTATTTATCAGGATTCTTGGCTGCAGAAACTGCTTCTTGCAATCTTGAGCAAAAGCTCTATTTGTTGCAGGGATTTGGGAGACAAAAAGAAGGCTTGGAAGAGAGGCTGGTTAGCCCTGGGGAGCTGCGATAAACGACCTCTAACCAGTGTTCAGATTATATCACTCAGGCTTCAAAGACTGGGCAGAAGGTGTCCCATGGTCTAACTTAGGTGACCTGCCTGCATCAAGTGAGGGATGCATCTGGAATCATGCATGTGCACTGGAGGAGACAGACCACCTCCCTCCAAGACAAGACACAGTAGGAGAAAGGTGAGCCCCCCAAAACTATTAGGATGCTGTTAGGAAGAGGGATTAGTTCCTGTTGACCTGAAACATGATGTCACCACTGCATATCTCTTCTTTCAGTAACTTTGCTTCTAAAATGTCTTCTTCACCTTCCTTTCCTATTCACTTCCTATCCCTTTGAAATGCGGCATCTCTTCCCTTTACTCCATTTCAACTTTCTCACTCAGGTTCACCAATCGAGCTGACTGTCAGATCCAGTGGCTGTTTCCCAGGCCTTATCTTTCTAGATATCTCAGTTTGGGTCCCCCTAAAAGCAAACTCTGAGAACAGAATTTGGCTGTAAGGAGTTTATTTGGGAGGTGATACCAGGAAACACTGGTAAAGGAGTGAAGTGAGAAGGAAAGGGAAGGAAGTCAGCACAGTGTGCCTTATCCACAAGTTATCATTATGGGCACGTGAAACTTAACCCTGCTGGGAATTCCAGGAAGTGGTGTCAGCTCAGAGTCATGCTACTCCCGGGGCAAAGGAGCTGGAGCAGTTATACACCAACTTCTGTCCATCGTTGACTGAGGGCTGTTTGAAGAGGGGGCTATTCCCTGGCACTTCCAGCCTGTCATGCCCAGGGACAGACCAAGCTCTGGAAGCTAGAGAAAGTCTAGAATCAAAGAGATGCAACTTCTAGCAAGTGGAAGTCTGGCCATGCACACTGGTAAGGGCCAAGAGAACATGGGTGGGGCGCTGACAGTATTTGTTTTACTAGACATTTCTGTGTGCTGTTTCACATTGCTGATGACTCTTCCTGCAACTCTTCCTTCCCTTGAATATTAGAACGTCCCTCCCCACTTGTTTTCTCCCCTCTTCTCTCACCACTTCTTCCCAATCTTCTTCATAGGCTCCTTTGTTTGTTTGTTTGTTGTTTCTTCCTATACTAAAATGTTGGTAATGAGCTAACCATTGTGTTCTCATCCCACATACTTTACTCGACAACCTCAGTCACATCCTTGTCACCAAAGCCTGACTGATCCCCATTGCTATTTGAGCCCTGCTCTCTTTTCCAGAGTCTAGACCCAACAACCTAATGAATATCTCCACTTGGGTCTCTCATGAGCACCTTAAGCTCAACAGATCTAAAACTTTCCTCTCCAAATCTTATCTTCTTTCCAAATCTCGCTCCTCCCTGAATGCCCTCTCTCAAAATGGCAGCACCAGCCACCCAGGTTTGCAAGTCAGAGCCCTGGAGTCATCCTTCCTTTTTCCTTCCCTCCCCTTATCTCTGTGTTTAACTGGCCACAAGTCTTATCAATCCTAACTTTACTTCTCTTTTCTGCCCTCTCTACCTTTAGGCAGACTCCTTTTACATACCATGGTCCAGAAAGGCAAGGTGCAGAAGGAACTTCTAACCTTGTCCCCAGCCTTCCTTTTTTCTCCTTTTTGGCTCAATTCACTTCCTGAACCTTTGTTGACTTCATTCCTGCCCCTTTGACTTGGCGAGATCTCTTCCTCCTGGGCTCATCTCAAAGTGCTTGCTACAGCCTTAGAGTTGGACTTATTCTCAGGATCTTCCCACTTTCGGTAGATTCCAGATTAGTTAGGATTCAGTTTAGTTGTGAATTACAGAAATACAAAATAACTAGGGCTTAAATAAAATAGAAGTGTGTATATATATATATATATATATATATATATATTTTTTTTTTTTTTTTTTTTTTTTTGAGACAGGGTCTCACTCTGCTGCCCAGGCTAGAGTGCAATGGCGTCATCATAGCTCACTGCAGCCTCAAACTCCTGGGCTCAAGCAATCCTCCTGCCTCAGCCTCCCAAGTAGCTGGGACTACAAGCACACGCCACCACACCCGGATAATTTTTTTTTTTTTATTCTTTGTAGAGACAAGTCTCACTATTGCCCAGGCTGGTCTCAAACTCCTGGCCTCAAGTGATCCTCCAGCCTTGGCCTCCCAAAGCAAAGTGCTAGGATTATAGGTGACAGCCACTGCGCCCGGCCCATCATTTCTTATGTTAAAAAAAAGTCCAAAGAAAGTCAGTAGAGGGCTGATGTGGTCCCCATAGAAACTCAGTTTTTGTTCCTGAGGGAACCCAAACTAGGACAAGGGGGTAAAAATTCATTTGGGGCATTTGACTCAAAATAAGAATTCCCCTGAGCATGGTTCTTTAACAATGTGGTTAAATTTCAAGTGTACATAAATCTATGGAGGGTAGAAGCCCTAGGAAGGGTTTCAAGAAGTTGCTTCTTCCTGGTCTGTGGAACTATTCCACGACACGACTATGCAGCAGCCTGGAAGAAGCTGGGTTCGGCGGGGACTCAGAGAACGTGATGCCGGAGGACTTTTTCCTCCTGGGGTTCCCTGGGGCACTACTGTCCACAATTCCGCAACCCCCCCTCCCCCCGCCCCACCGCTCTGTGTCCCCAACCACCAGTCTCCTAACTTCCCAGCATCTTTCTTCCCTGTTCCCCTCAGGCCTGCTCACTCTGGAGCCCAGAAACCAGCTCACAGTCTTCCCCAGGGTTGCATCCCACCCCTGCTTCCCAAGGTCCCATACTCACCTGTTGTTGGAGGGAGATGTCACTGGGCTGTCAGGATCCTAAGAGCTAATCAGGGAAACACCCGAGGTGTTATGAGTTGATGGTGGCTTGTTGAGTTAACCCCTCCCAGGGGATATTTGCATCTTATTTGGGAGCCATATTGAACCAGTGTTTTTGTTTTTCTTTTTTATCATCATGAGGCTTTCAAAGAAAGTGATGATTATCTGAACAGTACCCTAGGGCAGAGAGATGAGGCTACTCATGACTGTAGGCTACCAGTGCAGGAATTCTGGCCACTCCAAGCCACACCCTCTACCTTAGGCCCCACTGGGGGCTCCAAGGGCTTAAGGAGTCTTTATCTCAGCCACCCTTGTAGCCCACACCAGCACACTGGTAGGGAAACCACCTTACACCGTTGAGGGAGGGATGGTGCCAACGTGCTGCTCAGGGGGCCAAGACAAGATCGTGACTCAGTGCCTTACAACAGAAAAATGTGCTTTTATTTTTTATTGGGGAAACTTCCAAAACTACATAAAAGTAGAGAATGCAAGTAACCCCTTCATACCCATAACCCAGATTCAACAACCACTAATACTTTGCCATTCTTTTTTTATCAAGTATCCCCACACACACTTTTTTTTTTTTTTTGCTGAGTTTTCTGAAGCAAATCTCAGTTGTCATGTCATTTCACTTCAGTATGCATTGAGGGGGCAGGAAGGGAGGTAGGAAGGGAGGAAAAGAAGAAAAACGTTTTTCTTTTTTTTTTTTTTTTTTGAGACAGAGTCTCACTTTGTTGTCCAGGCTAGAGTGAGTGCCGTGGCGTCAGCCTAGCTCACAGCAACCTCAAACTCCTGGGCTCAAGCAATCCTCCTGCCTCAGCCTCCCGAGTAGTTGGGCTACAGGCATGTGCCACCATGCCCGGCTAATTTTTTATATATATATCAGTTGGCCAATTAATTTCTTTCTATTTATAGTAGAGACGGGGTCTCGCTCTTGCTCAGGCTGGTTTTGAACTCCTGACCTTGAGCAATCCGCCCGCCTCGGCCTCCCAAGAGCTAGGATTACAGGCGTGAGCCACAGCGCCCGGCCAAAAAAAACGTTTTTCTTATATAACTATAATGCTATTTTCACAATTAACAACATAAACAACAATTTATAAATATCCCCTATGACTCAGTCTATATTTAAATTTCTAGACAATTGGGAAAACAGAGGAGTCCTTTTTAAAAAGTGGGATGCTCTTTATAACATCAGAGCAGACAGATTTGTAGGAATAAATTAGGGGAGGGGGGAATTGTACTGAGACCCTCTCAGAACATCCAGTTGACCCAATAAAAATGGAAAATGTCCATTCCAGTTTCACCCTGTGCTTGTAAGCACAGGATTTTAGAAGTACTGGAGAAGGTTACTTCCACCCACCTCAAAGGGCTCGTATTCATCTCCTTGTGAAACAATGTGAATAAAAGACTCCTTGTACATTCTGAAGGGGAACATTACAGTGTCCACTTGTCGTTCTTTATATCAAAGGCTCAGGAGAAAAATGATGAGGATTTGTACATTTGTACATGAGCCAGGAATTGTCCATTAACTTTCTAAATGATCCAGTCACAGTCTACTGAATTTGGAAGAACTGCCAAAGATGAAATAGCTTTTCCTGCTCAACTGGAACTAAGGGAAAGTGGTTTAAGACAGAGAGTGACAAATCAGAGAAAGATAAAAATCACCGCAACTCCTACCAGCTTGCTTTAATCTTATCTGGCAGAGCTTCTCCTCGCGTGAAAATGAGTGCTTTCTAGTTACAGCTGACGTTAGAGCCCACTACATCCCAGCCACTATTCTCAGCACTCGATATGCCTTAGCTCATTGAATCCACACAACCCTACGAAGTAGGTAAGATTATTCTCACTTCTGTAAATGGTGAAAGTGAAATGCAGAGAAGTTAAGGCATGACTTGTCCAAGATTACAGAGCCAGTAATTGGAATACACAGGGCCTGAGCCCAGGTATCTAGCTCCAGCTGTACGCATAACCACTGTGTTATACCACCTTGGGGTGAATTACTGTGATTTTTATATACATAGTCTCATCTGATATCATCGCCTTCATTGTTCAGCTCTGTCCCAACACTTTTGCCACTGTCCTAATTAAATGCTGCTTACCCACATGTCTTTCCAAATGAAGCTGTGAGCTCCTTAAAGGCAAGGACTGCTGTGTCCCAACAGTGCTTAGCAGTAGCAGACATTCATTAGCCAAGGTAACAGGACCAGGTGAGGTAAGTTAAGCATTGACCTCCAGTGCAAAGTTACACGGGGCTCAACAACAGTCATCAAGATGAATCATATTTCAAATCATATTTCATTTTTAAAATACCAAAATCAGGTTCAGTAATAGTACCATGCTGAGCCATATTGGAACCTGAGACAAAAGGGGAAAATCAGCAATACTGATCCTACCTTTATTTAACATAGTGATATTTTGTATTGTTTTGCATTAATTTTGCTTTTATAAAAAATATTTCACTAAAATGGTATTTTTCTTGATGAGCAAGTTTTGTGGCACCCCCTTCAATTTTTCTCCTGAGGCCAGTACCTCACTTGCTTCCCCCTAGTCCAGGCCCTGTGTGTAATTTAATCAATTCATTCACATGCCAACATAGATATTTTACAGATGAGAAAACAGAGACCAAGGTGCAGAGAAGTGGAAAGGTTTACTCAAGACCACACAATTCACTTGTATTGATTTTTTTTGGCATTGGAACACAGACTTTATAACTTTTTATTTCCCAAACCAATATCTTAAAACTGGAATTTATGCTTTAGGTAAGAATGTTGAAGAGCACAAATCAATGAAATAGGCATGCCAAAAATAGGAGCCAATGGTTTTAGAAGTTGCTCTAACTAATGCACTATGAGGTGCTTATATACAATAATATTGAAAAATGTGACTTTAATGCCATCATTTTAAAAGAATTCATAATAATTAATTTACTCAACATTTATTCAATACCAACCATGGAGTTTTTTCCTTTTTTATTTTTTGATAGAACTGTTAGTGGGACATAAGATGACCCCAAAACACTGGTAATCAAATAATTTGTTAGATGAACCACTGGATAAACCAACATTAAATGAAATGACCATGTGTTTTATTAAAAAACAAAACAGATAGTATAGACAATTTTAACAATGTTGATTCTGATCCATGAGCATGATATGTTTTTCCATTTGTATAGATCCTCTGTGATTTCCTTTCTTAGTGATTGATAGTTCTCCCAATAGAGGTCTTTCACCACCTTGGTTAAATATATTCCTAGGTATTTTATTTTCTTTGTAGCTATTGTGATGGATATTGAGCCTTTGATTTGATTCTCAGCTTGACTGTTGTTGGCGTATAGAAATGCTACTGATTTGTCTACATTTATTTTGTAACCTGAGTCTCTGCTGAATTTATTTATCAATTCCAGGAGGCTCTTGGCAGAATCTTTGGGGTTTTCCAAATATAAGATCATATTGTCAGCAAAGAGCGATAGTTTGACCTCTTCTCTTCTTTCCCCATTTGGATACCCTTGATTTCTTTCTCTTGCCTGATTGCTATGGCTAGGACTTCCAGCACTGTGCTTAATAAAAGTGGTGACAGTGGGCAACCTTGTCTAGTTCCAGTTCTAAGTGAGAGTGCTTTCAACCTTTCACCATTTAGTATGATGCTGGCTGTGGGTTTGTTGTATATGAAGATGGCTTTTATAAGCCATATTTTGACATATGTTCCATCTATACTTATTTTGTTAAGAGTTCTTGTCATAAATGGGTGCTCAATTTTGTCAAATGCCATTTCTGCATCTATGGTATTTGTATGGTCTGATCATATGGTCTTTGTTTTTGCTTTTGTTTATGTGGTGAATCATATTTATATATTTACATATGTTGAACCATCCTTGCATCTCTGGGATTAAGCCCACCTGGCCATGGTGGATTATTTTTTTTGATGTGCTGCTGAATTCAGTTTGCTGGAATTTTATTGAGAATTTTTGCATCTCTATTCATAAGGGATATTGGTCTATAGTTTATTTTTTGTTGTGTCCTTTCCTAGCTTTGGTATCAAGTTGATACTGGCTTCATAGAATGAGTTGGGGAGGATTTCTTCCTTCTCGATGGTATGAAATAATTTCTATAGTATGGGTACCAATTCTTCTGATTTATAGATTCAGTGCAATCCCCATTAAAATACCAACATCATATTTTGCAGAGCTAGAAAAAATAATTGTATGCTTTGTATGGAGCCAGAAAAGAGCCTGAATAGGCAAAGCAACCTTAAGCAAAAGGAACAAATCAGGAGGCATCACTTTACCTGACTTCAAGATATACTACAAAACTATAGTAACAAAACAGCATGAAACTGGCACAAAAATAGAGACATAGACCAATAGGGTAGGGGTGGGACAATGTTAACAGGAAAGTTATAATACATTCAGATATCTGCCAGGAGGGGTCAGGGAAGGCTTCTCAGAGGGACTAGGAGGATGACAGTTTGGAGGTGTGGTTTTGAAAGGGCCCAATAGCTAGCTCTGCTATCATGTAGAAAGGAGAATTGGAAAGATCTTGTGATTAAGTGAATATATAGGGTAAGGGAGGGAGATGTGTAGTGTCATCTTCATTTTCAAAGCACACAAGTGGGCACAACTCATAAGCATTCAATCTACAAATATCTATTGAGTATAGTAGTAACTATAGGTGGTAGATTGTATTTCCAAAGATGACAGCCACACACACAAATTTCCAAGTGTGAACTCTTTCTATGTTATGTATATAGAGCCTGGAAACCAGGAGTTCCTTAATATATGTCTCTTGTGTTCAGTAGATGATTAACCTCTGCTGAGGCAATGTTTGGCATGTGTTAGTCTCTCGATAGGTACCTGCCCAATAAATGAGAGGATAAATCTAGAAGAAGCATAATACCCCTGTGTTAGCTATTTATTGCTGTGCAGCAAATTGACCCAAAACTTAGCATCTTAAAACAAAGAACATTTATTATCTCACAGTTTCTGTGGATGAAGAATCAGGGAACAGTTTGGCTGGATGATTCTGGCTCAGGGTCTCTTCCAATGCTATAATCAAGGCATCAGCTAGGACTATGGCCATCTGAGACTTGAGGAGGCTAGAAGGTCCTCTTCCAAGCATACTCATGGGGCTGTTGGCCAGAGGCCTCAGTTCTTTGTCATGTGGGCCTCTCCATAGAAGTGCTCACATACAGCCGCTGGCTTGCCATAATTGGACGATGATGGTGACGATGATGATGATGATATGTGTGTGTGAAAGCGAGAGAGAGAGAGAGAGAGAGAGAGAGAGAGAGAGAGAGAGAGAGAGAGAGAGAGAATGCAAGAGAGAATGAGAAAGTGCGTTTTATGCCCAAGTTTCAAGTCACACACTATTACTTGTGCCTTATTCTATTTATTAGAAGTGAGTCACTACCAAGCAAGCCATCACTCCAGGGGACAGGATTACACAATATCAGCAGGAGGAGCTCATTGAAGACCATCCTGGAAGGCACTTTCTGCACCTTGAGAATTGTTAAGTTACTATGCAAATAGCAGCCTCCCAATGCTCAGATAAATGTGTTCTTTGCTGTGAAAGTGATTACAAATTATTTGTCAACCTTTCTCGCATAGTTTTGCAAACATGGCAACACTATCACCTCTTTGCTCTTCGAATGCAAAAGGCACTCCAGCAGGTAAATGGACAGTAATAACAACTACCTTTGCCCTGCAAATAGTCCAGATGGGTTTGGATGAATTGCTTTAAAGCAGTTTTTGTTTGTGTGTTTTGAAGAACAAGATTGTTCCTTGACTAGACTGAAAGTTAAGTTTGTTTTTCTCAACCCCATCTCCACCAACCGAGCAAAACCAGATAACAGGCTAAGCATAAACAAAGAATAATGGACTCCATTAGTCCATTTCATGTGAACCCTGGTTCTAAGGTGACCCGTGGTAAGACAAGCAAATGTGTCACTATAATCAGGAGTTTTCCCGTGAAAGTGGTCAGTGTTTTCCAAAGAACAAAATGAAATCAGGTTCATGGTTTTAAAAGGCACACACTTTCTCTCTCACGAAAAACTTAAAGCAAGAAAAATGAAATGCTTTGCTTGTTAATGAACTTACCTAACAATGATTTGGGCCAAGTTTGCCAGCGGCAAAACTGGTCTCCTACGAATATTTTCTGGTTGGTAAGCCTATATGGCCATTTGATGAGTTAGAGATATGTCTATTTTTAGTCCATTATTTCTGCAGCCTCAGCCAGCGCCTGCACAACTCTTCATTCTGTGGGATGCGCCTCATCATGCCAATTCCAGATAAAGCCTCAGAAGAAGCAATTAAACACACAAGAAAAAGTGGAGAAAATAATTTCTCCTCTTACAGGACATTTGAACAAAACTATCCCAATAGAGAAATGAAATCTGTCCACTTGGTATCAAACAAACTAAGAAAATTTCCCCCAAAGTATGCTGTGGGTGTGAACATTTTCACACAGCGTTTCTCCCCAAACAGTTTTGCACAGTGGCTGCCAAAGCCAGCCCAGATGTTTCACATCAGTCTTCCATGATGGCATCCTCGCTTGGGCTGGCTAAAGCCCAGCGTTCACTCTAGCTGATTTTTCCTAAATTCTCTTCCCCCCAAGACCAAATGCATCTTTGTCCTTACAGTTTTGTACTACCTTGGCAAACTCTGTGTGGCTGGTAAACAGCCATAAAAAATGCTTTTAAAACATTTCTGTGTAATAATTAGATTAAAGTTTGTCCTTTGAAGTCGGCCTCTAGTTGGTATTTTGGATATCAACTAACAAACTCAGACTTGGCTTTTGTGCTCGTAGGTTGGGCCACATGGCTGCAGGGCCTGTTTAGTTTTTACTCCGAGGCTGGAGTAATGGGTAGGAGCAAGTGTAGCAATATCAATGCATCTTTGGAGAAAGGTGCTTTTGGCAGGCAGCATTTTCTCCTTTCCTTAACCAGCTCCCTTTTCTAGTGACTGTTTAAATAAGAATTCATGTTGGCCTAGACTAGAGCTTCTCAAACACTAATGTGCATATGAATCCCAGACATCTTGTTAAATGCATATCCTGATTCAGTTAGGTCTGGGGTGGACAGTGAGATTCCGCATGTCTGATAGGTTTCTAGATTATGCTCATGTTTCCAGTCCCAGACCCCAAGAACTCACCCAGTAGTGTGATTAGAGGCAAAAATTAATTTGCTATAATAGAAACCCAGTTGTTGCTCTTAGATGAGCAGTCCTGAGGGTTGAGAAATAACAGCTTCTCACCTGAAGAGCATCTCTCTCTCTCTCTCTCTCTCTCTCTCTCTCTCTCTCTCTGTGGTTCTGTCTCTGTCGCAGGGCACATTCTTGAATTTCCCTCTGGCTAATCAGTTTGAAGAAAGAAAATTGTGTTTGAGCCACTTTAGATCGATAAACACATTCCTTGTTTCTAATGACTTGTAGTAAGTAAGGAAATTGGGTGGACATTTTTAGCAGTTGTCTTTTCTCTGTAAAATGTCAGCACATTAGCTGTGGTTTATTTACTTCATTTGAAATGACCTCAAATGCTGCTCAGGAAACACCCGACAAGCTACTTTAAGACAATTAATCATATTGAATTAGTGATTGGTTTTTAAAAGCCTTTCTAAGGCCAGTACATTCTCAAGGACTTTCAGTGTCATTTCATCTCTCTCTCTCTCTCTCTTTCTTTTCAATTTGGCCTATGTCCAGAAAGCTTTCCAAACTCATTGACTAATACTAACAATTGCAAGTAGCAAGATGGAGGTGCCCCATTGCGTTAAGGATGCTCCATCTAGCTTCAAGAAGAAAACAGGCTAGGAGAGACTAGGTGTGATTCATCAGCTGTCAGAGGACTAGTAGCAGACCAGAGAAAAATTCCCTCTACTAGTCACTGTGGAACCTAGAGGACTGGCCATACTTAATTGGACACACGCTATCTAATTTAGCAGAACATGTTACCTTTTGAGTCTTTCTTGTCTCTTGGAGAATATGGGGCCTGCAAGTGATTCCCATTGAAACTCTCTCTTGGATTGCATTTATTTGCCAAGATCTTGTCAGAGCAAATATCCAGGACAGAAATCATGCAGTTTCACAATTTTTATCTAAGTTACCCTAATGTCTTGGGAGGTCTAGAACCTATTTCTTTTCCCCCATTACTCTAAGAAGGTGGAAAGATCTGTAGGTGACTTTCTTTGAGTTGTAATTTCATAGTTGACCATTTCCCTTGCTTTTATGAAAAAAAAAGTAGATGCTAACTTTTTGCAATATTACTCTAGATAGAGAAACTTCAGGTATCACACTGCCTGAGTTTGAACCATAGTGCTGTTTCATTATTAACCACCTGACCTTAACTTAAGGTCACTTAAGTCACTTAACCTGTTTCTTCATCTTAAAAATGGAGATAGTAAAAGTACCTTCTCTATAAAAAGTTGGAATGAATAATCCCTGGTATAGAGGAGTGCCCAATAAAAGTTATCTATTACTTTAATACCATGCAACACAATTAACTGCAAAATGTTCAACATGGAGTATTGCAATGTAACCTACTATCAGTTTCTGTCCATGTAATTCTAAAGCAACTGGTTAATTGTCTGCATTAAGTCAAGCCAATGGTTTGGTGATATGACAAGGTAGCTGAATCTGCCCATAGTCAGAGGATAGCAGACATAATTGTTTCTACCCACCTTCCTAGCCCATGAGGGCTTGAGGGAGAACATAAGTGAAGAAAAGTACTTTGAAAAGTTGAATGCCCCACACTGAAAAATCACACATATAATACTAATTGCTATAAACTACACTAACATACTACAACCCTAAATTTTATTTTTAGTTTTGATTTTCTAAAAACTCTATATGGTACAACTCAACCAATATTCAAGTGTGTATTAGATCCACTGCCCTGAATTAGGTGCTGTGAGAACTTCAAAGATGATGTAAGACAAAGTTTCTGCTCTCAAAGCTTTGGCAGTCTACATTGGAGATCACATGTCTGCAATTCATTAGGAGGACGAAGAGAGGTGCCCCAGAACAGATTCAGAAACTCATGAGGGTTTTCTGAATGCTATCATCATAATAAAATACCACCTAATTTGTCTCTATTTGGAACTCAGCTTTATATTGTAAAGAATTCTAGGTCACTCCTATCTATGATGGTCGAAAAAGCTTGTGTGTATGTGTGCATGTGTGTGTGTGCAAATTTGCTATTCTAGTCTAGTCTAAAGCCACTATTTTTCTTTTTTTCATTCATTCAACAAACACTGATTGAGAGCATTTTCTGTGTGCCAGGAATTGTGCCCTATTTTGTCTAGTTACAATTGTGTACACGAGCCCTGAGTCCTTCAGACAGTAGCTTTTACCAAAATGAACAAATTAGGGTAAAAACTTTCACTCTTCAATTAGGCAAAATACCCATGTAGACCAATTTTAAAGTGCAGGATTAGTTTTAGAAACAGTCATTGGTGGAAAAATCCAAAGTTGAATTATGCATAGACGTGTACCAAAACCAGAAATGGTTCTCAGTAGCTTTACAGTAAAAGCAGAGATTTTGTCACTTGTCTGAATGTTCCAATGTCATTTTATTGATATTTACTTTATTATTATAGTACCAGGTTACAATCAGACCCTTACTTCAGGAACCCTGTAATAAAATCCCAAGTTGCTGGACGCTTGGAGTAAAATCACTGAGCAACCGAACCGAATGGCTAGAGCCATTTTGTGTTCAGCTATAGTACACTCAACCTTTGACACTAGAATCTGTATATGAATCAAAAAACGTTAGCTTAAATCCCAGGGCTTTCCCCTGAATTCCAAAAAATGCTGGAGGCTATGTTGAGGCAAATAGTTTAGAAAAGTTTAAAATAGAACTAAATGCTTGATAAGCAATATCAGCACTGTTGACATTTTAGTCCTGTTGGTCAGGGAAGATCTTACTATTTTTACAGGGAAATATTTTTTTTTTTTTTTTGCCTTGAATCACTTTGGAGGTAACATTATTTTTCCTTGCCATTCAAGCAAAAAAAAATCTTTGCTTGTCATAAAACACAGGTAGAAAACTTCCAACCCAAGCACACAAGAGCCTTAAAATATGTGCCTTATCATTACCTTTCTTACTGTAGTTCTGATAGTCCTTAAATTTCATGATGCTGAAAATTCCCTTTTTGCATTTCTCTTCTAGGTTTTTCCCTCTCTGAGCAACGGTTGCCAGAGTCTTTTAGAATGACTTGTATTTGCTAATTGGATTAAGGGGAGATAAAGGGATAGATTTTTTTTTCAATATCCTGGTTAACATTCCTAATCTGGGAAACAGATGTTCCCACACCTTTTTGCATCTTTGTGCTTAGTGATTACATAAGAAGGTTTCAGAATCTTCCAAATGATTCAAATTCATTTTCCATACAGTTGAAAGCTGGAAGCCATTAAGATAAAGGCCTTGAATCTTAAATGTAATAAACAGGAAGTGAAAGAAGGTAGGGGAGGGTCTGACAACTTGCTCTTAGTTGTTTTCTATATTTCTCCCAACTCTCAGAACCATCCTTCCATTTAATTCATTTAGTGAAACAGTTAATGCTTTTTATTATCCCATGCACATAGATAAAAATACTAGAATGCACTTACTAAGTGAAAAGGAAAGAAAATTCTAAGTTAGGTGATTATGCTACCTTCATTGTCGATAGTTCGTGCACCTAAAATACCATAAAAAGGCAGTTTATCATCTATCCATCAGGAAAAAAAATGTGCTAAATTCAATACACAAATAAAACCTTCCCCCATCACTCACAAAACTTGCTTTTCTGTCATCCAACAATGTTTATATAAGTTTTGTAGGCCATTGGTATTTGAGAAAATGGGAGGAAAATGGCTATTTTAATATTAAAGTAGGGATCTTAATGGAAGATATGGTTTCTAATGCTCAAGTAGTGTTTTTTAAAAAAGCACAAAAATCTTGTTACAGTAGCACCCTGGGTGAGAGTTTTAACAAACTTAGTTTTCTAAAAAAAGTTCAGTAATAATAATGGAAAAATCCTTTGGCTGCATTTATCAGTGAGAGTGATTAATCTAACCTCACATTTTCTATAACCAATACTTGGAATCAAAAATGTGCAGGGCCTCTGTCTATACTGGATTTTATGCAAAAACCTTGGTGTGCATAAAAAAGTGGAGATTCTTGGGTCCTGCATCCAGAGATTCCGATTCAGTAATTCTGAAGATTGCCTGGGAATTTGCATTTCTAACCAACAGCCCTAGATGATTCTGATGTTGGTGGCCTAGACACTATTTCTGGAGAAGCATGGTTCTGTAGCTTGCTTTGAGATCTGCAATCTAGGCACCGATGGCCACCCTCTACTCACACTGTTGTTTTCTTCAACAAATATCTTTAGGGGGATGACTTTAAAATGATTTGATGTCCTGAAATACATTCAGAATTACCCTCAATTATGACAGTTATGGTTTGCTAAACACCTTTGATGTTTTCACTAAACTCTTCTTGCGATTAGTGAATATGCAATGGCATGTCTGGTGACTCTACTAACCATATTACACATTCGGCCAGAGTGCTCTGGTTAGATAGTAGAGACGGGGCTGCCTATTCATCCAGTTTCAAAATTCAAATGAAATGTTAGAATTCAAATAAAGAGTTCTTAGCCTACCACCATTAGATATTGGAGTAGTGATTATGTCATTTAGAGCAAATACTCATAAATGTCATGTATACATTAAAAAGATGTTGGAAGGGTAGAAGGAAAGGGTTGAATTTAGACAAAGACCCAGTTTCTTGACAATTGGTCTCTTTTGCTGAACTTCACCTGCTACTGTTTCTTTTTACCTTTCAATCAGTTTAGATGTATTAGTGCAAGCAAGATTTGAGAAGGCTTCTGGTGAATTCTGCCTTGCCTCTGAGTGAATTTGTCTCTCATCACAAACACTTGGAGGTGGGGAGAAACAGAAAGGAGGCTGCTGTAGCAAAGAATGGCTTTCCTTCCCATGAGTGAGTGCCAGAGCACCTCTACAAATGAGGCCAGACACGCTATCCCAAATGAGGTATAAGGCAGAGCTCCTTATCACTCTTTTCTCCTCTATTGGCACTCAGGAAGGAAAGAAGATATGGTAGGATGTATCATACATTCACAATTCTTCCTTCTCTTCCCTTCACTGTGCCATGGCTTCACTGGTAAATCATGCTTTATTGTCCCATTGACTTTGAGGTTGGCCATATGACTTGCTCTAAAAGTGGGTGGAAGGGATAATGAATGAGTTCCCAGCTAAGTTGTTAAAAGGCATTGCAAATTTCTGCTAGGCCCTTCTTGCAGTCCTGCCATCTCCCATGAGAAGAGCATGCCCCAAATAGCTGCTGGTTCCAGAATGAGACACATGTGGAACAGGCCTCAATCTGATTTGCAGGCAGCCTTAAGCAGAGCTGCTACAGCTGACCCACAGACACATGAGTGGGAAAAATAAGTGTTGTTTTGGTAAGCCACTAAGATTTTGGGGGTTGTTTGTTATGCAGCAGCATCACAGCATTTCCTGACTAATGCAGGCGGGTAACCACCATTTACTCATGGCTCATTCCTTGCCAAGCACCATTTACATTAGCTCCTTTCATTACAAAATTTCCTTCTCAAGTGTACCAATGCTCCCATCTTTCATAAAACATCAGCTCAGAGAGGGCAAGGACTCACAGCTAATAAGTGGCTAAGCCAGAAACTCAAATTCACATGTGCCCATGTACAAATGTGGTGATTACTCCATTGCCTTCTCCTAACTTCCTGAAGCTTACATCACAGGTAATAGCAACAACAACATAAAAAACAATCTCACTCTTTCATGAAGGGCTTTACAGTTCAATGCACTTTCATATATCTTCTTTCATCAATACGAAAATGTCCAATTGCTAATTGGGACATTTAGTCTTGTTTAGTTCTGTGCTGGATTGAATCATAGCCCATGAGATTTGAAATGGTAAGTCTTTGGCTTGGAAAGTATTGTGCTTTTAAAACCACAGGAAGGCTTAAAATAGACTGGAATATTATGGAGTTATAGGTATGAGAGAAAATGTATCAGATAATAGCCAGTTGAGCCAGTGTTTGGAATCTTTCTTGACCAAAGCAGACAGATGCCATAGAAACTACTCAGGCTGTTGCTCCACTGGAAGAGATTAGCACTCAGAAGGCACCGCCTGTATTGTCACTATTGACACTCTAAAGGAGCAGTATTTTTCAACTCTGGCTGCACATTAAAATCACCTGGGGAGCTTAAACGATGGAAACATCTAGGCCCTGCTGCCAAACGAACTGAATCAGAATTTCTGGGTGTGAGGCTGGGCATCTGTAGTTTTGAAAGCTCCCCAGGTAATTCTAATATGCAGCCAGCATTGAGTCCCACTAAACTAGAAGAGGAGGCACAGGCAATGTATTTGCTGACATCTGACATTAAAAACCAGTTCCACTCACCCCTGCTGATGGGGTGAGGCTCAGCTTTGTGTGTCTTTGAACTTCCTACCCAGTGACTCCTATGATCATTCCTTCTCTTTCTTCCACTTCCCTTTCTTCCATTGGCTATTTACTAAATCCACATGTGTAATATTTATACTGCAATCCATATTTATGGCAATTCCTAAAACAGTGTTTCTCAAGGGATAAACTATAAAAGTCTATAAAGTTTGTAAGGAATTCACTAATACTGAGGTTCTATGGCGAGTTAACTTAATAGAAGAGATGTCACTGGCCTTGCTAGCAAAAAAAAAAATATTAAAATCAAAGTTTGTCATTAATATTACTTCTACACACGGTTGACACTTCCCTATAAATATTTCAGGGCATTGACATTCTGGTTTAGTTTGTACATTCAAGCTCCCAAGAATTAGCTTTGATTTGTGTGGCCAGAGATCATGCATGCTGACTCCAGAGACCCTTGTGGCTCTTATCTGATTGTATCCCCAGGTTGTGCGGGAAACTTTCCATTTCTTTAACCTTAAGATGCTCAACTCCCTTACAGCACTGGCAGTAGTTCATTTCAATACATTTGAATGAAAATAACATCTAACATTTATGGAGTGCTTTCTATGTGCCAGGCATCATTCTTAATGTTCTAATATGCATTGGTTCTTTTAATCCTTCACCCAATGAGGGAGATGATTATTGTCCCCATTTTACAGATAAAAAATACAAAACTGAGGCACAGAGAAGTAAAATGTCCAAGGTCACACATTTGTTAAATAATAAAGCTGGAAATGGAACCCAGATAGTCTAGTTCCAGAATTTGGACTTTTAGCCAGTAGAATGTGCCACATCTCCCAGTAGGTAGGTCACCTGCTTAGGTACATTTTAGGAGAGGATCTGGAGCAAATGATACCCCCATCACTGCTGGTGGAAATGTAAATTAGTGCAACTACAAACGAATTGTTTGCAGTACCTACTAAAGCTGAATATACATCTCCCCCATGACCTAATAATTCCTGGGTATACACTCACCAAAAATGTATACTCCTGTTGGTGACAACACATGAACTTGAATGTTTATAGCAGCACTACTCCTAGCAACACTGAACTGGGAACTACCCAAATGTCTATCAACAGGGAAATGAGTAAATAAATTCTGGTGTATTTATACTGCTATGCAGCAGTGAGAATGAACAATCTATCACCACATGGAGTGAGAATGGTGACTCTCAGAAACATAATGCTGATGGAAAAAACCAGGAAAAAGAGCACATGGTGTATGATTCTATTTACACATAATCCAAAGACTGGCAAGAAGGAATCTCTGCTTTTAGGGGCCAGGCTATTGCAATGCTTCGGGCAGGGGGTTCTGGAGTATGGGTAACATCCTGTTTCTTCATCTGTGTACTGGCTGCAAGGGTGTGTTTAGGTTTTGAAAATTCAGTGGGCTGTACACTTAGGTTAGATGCACTTTTCTCAGTATATACTGTATATCAATAAAAAGTTTGAAAGAGCACTATTATCTGGGATCAAATGTTATCTAGGTTAGAAGATTTAGGTAAATATCTTCATCCAAGTACTATAACCAGGTCTGACCCCAGTTAGCTTGTGAGATCAGATGAAATCGGGAGCATTCAGGGTGGTATGGCCATAGACTAGGTAAATGTCTTCCAATAAACAATATATATTTAAGGAAAATTGTCACTGCAGGTAATCACAGTTTCAGATACTTCTTGTCTTTCCTACTTTTCCACTTGTTATCACGAACACCAACCTGATGAGTTAATTATAAGAGAAGATGATTGACTCCGTCAGGCATACAGGATAGTTCAGGGTGTCCATGCTCGCCCCCAGACAGTGGCTTAGAGGAGGGGTGACTAATGGGAGTTGTATGAAAGTACCATTGGTAGAAGGCATCATAACAAGGTGTCCTGGCTCATTCACCTTTATATCTTCTGGAGCACACACTTACAGGGGTGCAGAAAGAGGGCAAAAGCAGGACATTGGTTTCTTTTGTAGAAATCTTGAAGAATGAGGAAATTGAGGTCTAGGGGGCAAAGCAACTCCACATGACATTTTGCTGAAGGGCAACCCTTTTTAGGAAAGATTCCATGGAAGTTTCCCCTAAGAATTCTCACTACTCCTTACTCCTGCCCCTGTGGAATCAGCCAATAACACGCCACTTGCACGCATGAGAGCTACAGCCCAATCCAAAAGTCCCCATATATCTCATTTCTGCCTTTGAGACAGACAGAGAGAGAGAGAGAGAGAGACTTCACCAAAGGCAAAGCTTTGCCAGGGAAAGCACTAATTTTTGTTTGCTTGAGAAGCATGCCTATAGAAAGCCTTTATCAACCCAGATGCCTTCAGCCAAGTTCTTTCAAGTAAGTTACATAGGTAGGGAAGAGCTTTCCAATACAGATCAAAAATTATAATCAAACAGCCAGAAAATTCACCTCTGTATTAGGCAGAACAATGGCACCCCACCTTGCCCCAGCCCATGAACCAGGCGATGTTACCGGAGAAATAGAAATGAGGAAGTCAAATCGCTGTTTTCCCTCTCTTGCTCTGTGCATAACAGAATTATGGTAATTAAATAGAGATAATTTTACAAAGACTTTTGTTAGAGTGCTGATTATTATCAGGGGGAAAATCATATTAAAAGGAACTAGGTTGATTTAATTACTGAATTTGTTCATCATTCATTTTCCGAATTTGCTTCCTGGTCTGATTTCCAGTTGAATTTTCAATCTCAAGCTATTTCCAGAATGGGATTTATTCTTACCTCATCCTCTCCATCACTTCTTCTGTCCGTCTCTGTCTCTCTCCATTATAAACTCATCACTGCCCACCTGAAGTCTTTCTTTCCCACAAGGACTTAGTGGTCCTGAAGTTGAAAATCCCAACATGGCTTCAATGGTGGAAACATTTTCAAAGATTTCCCTGTAGATGGTTCTTGATAGTCAAATACTGCAAAAAGGCCTCAGCTAGGCTCTAGGCTACTGCTGGGGATATTGGTCACCACCTCTGCCCAGCGACTCAGTGCCCTCAGGTTAGATATGGGAACAATCACCAAATTTCAGAGCCTTTTCAATGCCCTTATGGCAACAGAGTTGTGGCCTCCGCCTTTCACCATTACTGGATTTACTGAGGAGCCATCAAGGGGATGCGAAGGGTCTTCATGAGGCAAGGTGTCCCAGTGGAGTCCCCAGCCAGCAATCAGTCTGTCAGCAGAACCACCAGGCTGGGGATTCCTGTGGCCCTTGTCTGGCCGGAATTGATTTAAGGTGCTTTCCATTTGGAGGCATAAGAGGAGGAAAGACACCTGGAGCAGGGAGAGGGGAGACGAATCCTCGGCCTGGTGTCTGCCCTATGTCTGATCTGATGAAGGTTCTGAGACTCTAGAAAGATAGGGATAAGGGCCTAAGTCTAAGGAACTCCACTGATCAAAGACTCTCTTGCATACTGGGTCCAAGAGGGGGCCATGCCCACCTAGCCCTATTCTGCCACAAACTACTACATCGCATTGGCACCCTGGGGCCTTGTGTTAGCCACTAATGGAGGATGGCAGTTCACACAAGAGAAACAGATGCTTATGTGGCAACTGTCAAGAAGTAAGGACCTTGATGACAAGGACAGCTCAGAAGAATGTGAGTACTTTATTGAATATTCGTAAGACACTTGTCCAAGGACATCAGAGGCTTTTTTTTTGGGGGGGAGTGGTAGTGACAGGCTAGAAATCCTCATAATTTGGGCATAAATGTTAATATGATGTTATTTGTATACCAAATTGCTAAGACCTGGAACTATTTTAATTATTCTGGAAAAGGATTTGCTCCCTAATCTCCTCAAAGATTGTTCAGATTGTGTTTTGTGGGACTACTTTCATAAAGTGTTAAGGGTGCTCTCTATTAAGAATGTTAGATAGTCAAAATAGCTTGAGAGATACTGGATTAAATAATGTCAAGCAGACTTCTTATTACTGAAAAACTTCTCAGATCCTTTAATGTGCCAATGGAGCAGTGAACCCCTGTGTCAGTCAGGATGGGCTAGGTTTTGCTGCGATAACAAATGACTCCACAATCTCAGTGGCTTTCATGGACTGGTTCTGCTGCATATCAATTTCACTTTGGGATTCAGACTGGAGGAAGAGACTCTAGTTTTTGGTTTTGTTCGTTTGTAGAAAATATTTTTTGTTTTTACATGTAATGTGCAGATATTATGTGTACAGTTGAGGGAATTTTGACAAATTCTGCACCTGTGTAACCACCACCCCAATTAAGATATAGAGCATTTCCATCACCACACAGAGTTCCTGAGTCCCCCTTTCCAGTCAATCCCTCCTCTGGCCTGAGGCAACCACTGTTCTGATTTCTGTCACCATGGATCAGTTTCACCTGTTCTAGAACGTCATATAAATGGAACGATGCAGCATGTATTCTAGTGTCTAACTTTTTAAACTCAAGATTATATTTTTGAGAATGATTTATGCTGTTCTATATACCAGTTGTCTATTCTTTTTCATTGCTGAGGAGTATTCCACAGTACAAATACATTGCAGTTTATTTATCCATTCACTTGTTGATGGATATTTGGGTTGTTTTCAGTTTGGGCTTCTATGAATAAAACTGTTGCAAACACTCCCATACCAGCCTTTTCATGGATATAAGTTTCATTTCATTTGGTTAGATACCTAAAAACAGAATGGCTGGGTCATATGGTGGGTTTATATTTAACTTTATAAGAAACTGACTATTCTCCAGAGTGGTTGTACCATTTTATATCCCCACCAGCAGCATATAAGAGTTTTAATTATTTCACATCCTTGCTAACAAGGAAGTCTTTTGTTTTTTTTAGCCTTTCTAGTGGATGTCAAGTGATATCATTATGGTTTTATTATTTATAATTTGCATTTTCCTGATAATTAATGACATTCAACACATTTTCATGCACGTATTCTTTTTTCTTCTTGTGCGAAGTCCCCAGAACAACCTCTGTCTAGGACATTATTAGTCTCTGGGAAAAGAGACATAGAGGCATGGTGAACTTAGAACTGGATCTTGAAGCTTCTGCTCAAAAGTGATACACATTGTTTCTGTTTACATGCCATTGGCTAAAGCAAGGGACATGGCCACTCCGGGGCTCCACAGGGCAGGGAAGTATAATCCTCCATGTAATTCCAGTGAGGAGGGTCACTGGAATATTTGGCAAACAGGAATACAATCTACTCCAGTCCCCAAAAGGGATATCTCCTCTTTCCTATGTGTACAAAATGTATAATAAATGCCAATAGAGCTTGTCCAATCTTCTCACAAATATATGGGTGGCCCCACACCCTCTTCTTTGGGCTTGCTATGAGCAGTTGTACTCACTTCAGCAAAAGTTCAGGGCAGCTTAACTGGTGCTGGGCAGGCAGGAATCCAGGAATGAGGAAGATGAGATCCTATGTGCTCCTTCCACTAGTTCTATAAAACTGTAAAAAAAAAAAAAAAAAAAAAAAAAAACCCTATCACTGTTAGAAAGACAGGACCACAGTTAGGTCCTTGTATAACTCCTGGATAGAGAGACCTGCTCATGCCAGCTGTGGGCCAAGCCAGCCTGAGCAAGGTGGCCTTTACATCTGCTGGTCCTATTAGTTGTCTTTATTCCCTTTTTCCTTCTCTAAGGAGCTTGAAGTGCATTTTTAAAAAGTTTACTGATCTGTTATTTATAATGCCTTTATTTGCAACTGCAAAATATTGGAAACATCATCAATACCTAAGCATAAGAAAGTGGCTGCAGAAACTCTGGCACATGCACACAATGGAGCACCTTGCAATATGGTAAAGGATGCAAGAGATCTCTATGAACTGATACAGAGTGATTTCTGGGAGCTTTTACGGATAAAAAGAAAATGAAAAAGCATATATAGGATGCTACCTTTGTGTAAGAAAGAAGAGAAAACAAGAAAACATACATATTTCTGCTTATCTGTACAAAAAGAGGGATAAACCAGAAAACTTTGGAGGTGGCATCCTACAAGAGGGGAGGAGTAGAAGGGCCATGGCAGGAAGTGACACTTCTCTGACTGTAGCTTTTGGTGTAACTTTGACTTTTTAAGCATGTTAATAGTCTACATATTTGAAAAATAAAATTAAATCAGTAAGAATGGGAAGGAAAGAAAAACTTAAAATGAAAGTGAAGGGAAACAAATAAGCCTAACTCTATATCAAATGAACATCATAATCACATTGGAGGGAAAGAAAAAAGGAAATACAGCACTAATCCAAGTAATTCACAAATACAGTGCTTGCCTATAAACCCTCATTGTTGGACAGGGTGGGGTGCACAGTAGGTGAGGGAAGAATCACAACAAATTCCAAAGTCATTATATTGAGTTGTTTATTGTAAGATCAGTGAAATAATGCTGAAACTATTTTAAATGTACTATAGGTTAGAACAAATGAATAAATGTGTTGATGTCATAAAGAGCCAGCACTCTCACTATGTAAGAAGGGACATAAAAATATGAAATGAGGAAAGCAAAAAATAATGCTATGGAGATAAATTGGAATTGGAGGTATCAATGCAAACTCATGATTTCTAAAATATGTATATGTATGTGTTTATGTGCACATGTATATGTACATCTATGTATGTACATGTTTGTAGGCATGCATATATTGCTTAACTCTTTCTAATGAAGGGGCCAAGAAGTGAAGACACCCTAATAAAATGAACAGAACTAGCACTGAGATTTTGGTATCTAACACCATTCACCACTAAAAGGAACAAAAGCTCCTAGGAGAAATAGCTGAGTCTAGGGCTCAGACAGGGTACATATAAGATGATCCTGGAGTATTTTGATATGTCAGAAAGTAAACAAGAGCTAAAAAAAAAAAAATGATGGGGCCTGTCACAAAGATACAGGAACCAGTTTGAAGGAGCTCCAAGCCAGCTGACCAAATCTGGTATGATTTGAGAACCAACATAATTCAGCACAATAATGAATTATAAACCAATGGAAAAAAATAGGAATTTGAATTTATGAGTCCATACTGACCAGACAGATACACGGATACACAGACAGACATATAGATGAATAAACAGGGCAGAGAGGAAAGCTTATAATTGAGTGTCAAAACCCAGCAGGTCAATGTGGACAGGGTGTTGGAGTTGGAAAAATCATCATTTTGTAACCCTCATGGTAAAGATTGGTTCAGGCAAGAATCACTAACGAATTCTAAATCTAGAAGGACATATGGATGAGAAGCAGGATATCTGCACCAACCTAAAGTATTTCCTTACAGACAATATATTAGATGCAAGGGGAGAAGGATCCAGTGATATTATAATGGAAAAATTGGACAACACTTTGGGTGATCAAAATTAATCTCACCAATAAAGGACAGACAGACATCACATATCACACCGTCTGTGCAGTTTTCCAGCAAAGAATGTATAACCTGAATCTAATCATGAGGAAGCAAGACAAACTCCAAATGGAAAATATTCTATAATAATAAGCAAAAGGAGGGAATAGTCTTCAAAAATAGCAATGTTATAGAAGACAAAGAAAGGCTGTGGAAATATTCCAGATTAATGGAAGCTAAAGGACATGAGAACTATGGACAATACCTGCCCCTAGGCTGGATCCTGTCCTGGAGGGGAAATGATTCTATGAAGGACATTATCAAGGTCAACTGACAAAAGTGGAATATGAATGTTAGTTCAAGTATCAATGTTACATTGACTGAAGTTGGAAATTAGACTGTAGTTATATAAAAGATTATCTCTATTTTTAGGAAATTCACACTGCCGTGTTAGGGGCAAAAGGCCATGAGGCATATGTATTTAACTTCAGAAAAAAAAATTACGTAGATAATGAGTTGAAGACAGAGCTAGAGAGAGCAAATGATAAGACAAAGGGGTAATATGGTAACCATAGTGAATCTGCATAAAGGGTATATTGGTATTTTTATTTTTGCAACTTTTCTGTAACTCAAAAAGTATTTCCAAATAAAAAGGGATTTTTTAAAAAAGTTTACTAATTTGAAACTTTGATAGTGATGCTCTTTGTCTTAGTCAAGTGTGCCCTGGGCTTAATCCTATAACTCAGGGTTAAAGCTGAAGGCTCTGACCCTTCTTAACAGAGGTCTGCTTCCAAAACAAGAAGGTTCTAGAAAGGAACATGTACCCATTCTGTCCAACCATGAGGCCTGTTGCAGTGAACTAGCCATTAAATATGGTAGAGCACAGCGTTCTGAGGAACTCCATATGGAAAGTTCTGTCCCAGAAAACACAGAGCAGGGCAGGTGATCAGAAGGGGTGTTTATCAGGGGGAGGGAAACCCGTAGAAGGAAACACCACTTCCAGGACTAGCCCCTTCTTAGGGTGCAGCAAGGATGGCACCAGTTGTGCCTCCTTCTAGGATTCAGACCCTGAAGAAACTCCAGCAGATCATCAGCTGCCCCTGCCAACATGCTTGCTTCCTGCCTGCACATCCGGGAGCCTGGCATGAGTCCGTCAGAGGGGACCCAGCAAAGTGACAGCTGCTCCTGTTAGGATTCCCACACTGTCTGATTGGTCACAGCTGGGGCCTTCAGAATTATCATCGTTAGGCACAAATAACCTTGGTTCCTGAAAATAAACACTGCCGGGTTTGATTCCCCTGGAAGGCTAACGTTGTAAATGTCCCTAGTTGTCATTTCAGGTGCGCATCCGTAGCGGACGTGTGCGTTGCCATGGGTTCTCCGGGACTCAGTCACCCTCGTGGCGACCATATCTGAGCGCCTGCGGCCTGCCTGCCATGCCCCCGCGGTCTCTGGTTCCATTTCCAGACAGGGACGAATCCCACTGCAGGGCAAGGGATCTGGTTTTCCCTGCGGCTGCTGAAACGGCAGGCGATTTAACCTGAAGTGCAGGGAAGTTAATGCCTATGGGACAAACTGACTGACGGAGGCAGTGGAGGGGCCAATGTATAAGTTCCTCATCTGCTCCCCTCTGATGAACTGCAGCTCAGGGGGTCCCTGAGAGCATTAGCTGTCTGTCGCATGGCTGGTTGGGAAGCAGTGGTCAGCGTCATGAGGCATCATCTTGCGTTTGAATCTCATTCTTTTCTACCCTCACTTTAGCTGCTGTGGATTCTATTAAATACCTCCCACAAAAGGAGGTGGAGTGGTGTGGGTAGGGAGCTGGGAGGGAAAAGAGGGAGACCCACATTGCACCTGGCATAGGTGCCAGGAATATCAGGGCAGGGGTCAGGGTTGGTCACATGCCCCCCAGAGTCTCTAGTCTGGCATAGCCACAACTGTTCCCGCCCTTGGCTGGGAGCACCAGGGTGGGTTCTGCAGACAACTTGGTAGGTGTGAGCCTCTAGCCCACCCCAATCCAGGTACAGAAGTTGCAATCCCTTGAGAGTGGGCCGTCTGCCATGGGTTGGGGTGGCGGGTGGAGGAGGAAGCTGGCAGGCAGTGAGTGCACCACGTGGATGGAGCCCATAACAGGATGGAACCCCCAGGTGTCTGTGAGAGTTTAGCATGATGCTAAACAGGAGGTAAAAAACACCATGACAGAGAGAGGAGACAGAGGGACAGAGAGAGAGGGAGAGAGCACATGCACGAGCATAGAGGAAAGGACACATTTTATATTTTAGTATGTTTAGCAGCACTCTTTTCCTGCTTTTTGAACAAGTGCCCCCCCCCATTTTCATTTTGCACTAGGCCCTGCAAATTATGTAACTGGCTCGGACCACAGTTACAGCTAAACGGAAGGGAGCCATATCCGCCACAAGCTGGCCCGGAAAGTGAGGCTGCACCGGTTCACCTAGATGCTCAGTGGGCAGAAAGCGGCCCTCTCATCCCGGCTTTCTTAAGGATTTTGCTCCTGTGTCCTGTTGGCTGTGGATGCACGTGATGTGTGCTGCAAGATCTGGGAGCAAAGATTTGGAGTTGTGCTTGCTGCTGGTCCTGATCTTAAAACTTGAAATTCTAAATCTCACCATTTTGCATTTAAGCCAGCGCCCTCTTGGCCTCCTGCCTTTAGCATATATGTGCCCGGCTTGCCTGCCTTCCAAACCAGCCGGAACACACCGCTGACACTCAGGCACAGGCAAAACTTTCTCATTTCAAATGGCTTTGTTACCCCCGCGTGGGTGACAGCAGGACAGAAATGTTCCTGAGACGCTCCCAAATAGCCAGGTTTGCAGTCGTGTTTGGTGGAGGTGGAAGGGAAGGGCAACACGTTTGTAAGGGAATATACAGTTACTACCTTTTTTTTTTTCTTCAAGTGTTAAAATGGAAGCCTAGTAATTCGTCTAATAATTAATCAAAACACACATTTCAATGGATAAGCAGTGGGAGGGAAAAAAAAAAAACCTTCCTGCATTGAGAGAGTTAAAAGCATTTCCTATTTCCAACTATAAAAAATAAAAAACCCAATAAACTTCAAGTGAACTCCAGTTTCAGGATTCATGAACAGCTCAGGAAAGAACTGTTGGGTTATCTCAGCTGTGCTGAACATTTTCTTCGGTTACTCCCATCAATGGGTGAGCTCATCAATTTTGGAAGGCGTCCTAGTATGTCTCATTAGGCTGTTTGAAACTGTTGATGTCAAAACACATCACTGTTACCCCTTACTTTTTCATCGACAATTAATGGATTAGAAGTCCACCATGATACTGTTAGAATCCACGGCCCAGGGAGAAGTTGGTCTTGCACTGTTGCCTGGTCGCACCCGCTGCCATCAATGCCACCAATGCCTGGCCTTTGGCATGCATTATGAGAGAAAAACAACAAAGGCCTGCCGATGGTTCACTGGGCATGCTTGCTAAGTTTAGAGGCATCCATTAGTGGGCTCTTGTTTTTAGCGGAATGGAAGTTTTCTATTTAGAAATTCTGTTTTGAATTATTAATTTATGTAGAAATAAGAAAAGCTCAGGTTTTTAAGCCAGATCAGCTTTGATCCCCAAAGTCATTCTGCCTATTTTAAGATGAGGAAAGGCTGTTTGTCCGGAAGAGAATTGACTGGCTCTTGAGTATCTTGTAAAGTAGCGCATGATGGACCATTTTAAGTGGGTTTGGTTTAGTTAAGTCTACAGCCTATTCAATATTTTAACTCTCTACTTACAGACATTGCCCATAATGTTGTGAAAAGATCGTAAACCCTAGTGCTGGGAAGCATCAGGCTGTTTCTGACCTTGACTTAGTACCTGTAACAATAATAGCTTCCATTTAGTCTGGACTTAGTACAAGCCAGGAATCACATTAAACACTTTCTATATGCTGTTTTATCTTCACAACCATCTTATGAGTTAAATCTTGCTATCCCCATTTTACAGATCAGGAAACTATCATTGAATGGGGTTAAGTAACCTATCCGGAGTCTCACAGCCATTAAGGAACAAAGACATGTTCCTTACCATATCTGCAGACTCCTAAATCCAGGCTCTGGTGTTTGAAGAAAAAAGAAAAGGCCATATAAAAATTACTGGGCTTGGCCAGGCACAGTGGTTCATGCCTGTAATCCTAGCACTCTGGGAGGTCAATGCAGGAGGATCAGTTAGGCTCAGGAGTTCAAGACCAGCCTGAGCAAGAGTGAGATTCTCTTGCATGAACATTTCTGTCGCTACTACATTTTACATTCTTTTCTTTCCTTTTATTGAACACTATTTTGAGAATATCCTTTGCTTTGGGTCAGACTTATTTTGAAAAATGTAAAATACAGAACATCATCAGAAGGCACTTCAGTGGCCAATTGTAAATAATATGGAGCATGGGACTTCAAAAGATGCTGTGTTCTTATTTGGTTTTCATGATTGTTATGTAGAACTTCTAGGCCCCATTAATCTGGAAAATTCTTATTCTTAGAGACATTTCTCTGCTGGCAACACACACTCTGCTTCATCACAGGTCAGGTATGTTCAAAATGTGTCAAAAATGTAACACTTTAATTGGGTGGCTCAGTGAAAAGCCAATTTGCTTCTCTTGCAAAACATTTTGCCAGCATATTCAAATACTCTTTTATTCAGTTGAAATTAGGTATTCCCTTCTCTCTCCCAAAGTATGCTTTCTCAGAGAATATGAGGGCATTAAGTTATTTTATAGTCACTACTTTGAGATATTGGAAGGAAGGTAAAATATCAGGGACTATGTTTTTGAAAGATCTGCTGAAACCTGCCTCTTTCTCTTGAGGAAGAAAGTTTTGAAAGGGTTTAAGGATATTTTATCAGCCCAGGAGCCTTTTAGTTTTTGCTAGAAACAAAACTTCTGAGCTTTTTAAAAAGACCAGATTATTAAAAAAAATTAAACACAATGAATATTCCAGTTACCTATTGCTACTTAACAAATTACCCCCCAAATTTAGGGGCTTATCACAATCATTTTATCATGCTCACAACTTTGTGGGTCAGGAATTCAGGGAAGGCCCAGTTGAACAGCTATGACTGGGGTCTATTACATGATCGCAGTCATATGTCTTCTGTGCCCATAGTCATCGGAACCTCAGTCGGGCTGGACAGTCACAATGCCTGGCTAGAAAGTCTGGCATTTGATCCAGTCCTGGCTGTGGGCTGAGAGTTCATCTGGGGCTGTCCCCTGGAGCACCTACACCTGCCTCTCTGTATGGCCTGGTGGCTGGGTCCCACGAAGGAAACATCTGGAGAGCAAGTGTTCAAAGAGACTTAGGTAGAAGCTGCAAGGCTTCTTCTGGCAAAGTCTTGGAAGTCACATAGCATCACTTCCACCACATTCTATTGCTTCCAAGTAAGGCCATCCCAGACTAGAATAATTATATGCTACCAATTTATGAGAGGAATATCAAAGAATTTGTGGCCATCATTTAAAACTACCACAAGATTAGCAATGGATACATGAATGAATGAATAAGTGAATGAAGGATACCTGCCTAAACATACCTGGAAGACATGTCCTCAAAAAACATATCTCTGCTTCTTTAAAAAATAATTGGATTTCTTCTATAGTATTCTTAGGTCCAAAATTAAGACAGTGATTTTACCACAAGAAAGGGGCTACTTACACTAACTTTTGGGCATAAGGTAAAGGAAGGAAAGGAGAGGAATAGAATGAGAGGCAGAGCTAGCTAGCATCCACCACCTGGTAGGTATCCCCTCACTCCCACAAAATGTCTCCTCTGTCACCTTTTTCCATGCCTGAGATCCCTCCAATAAAGGCTTTTCCTTCTATTGGGTCTTGAGGAGGAATTTCTGTCTATAGAAATCACCTGGTGACACAGATGCCACTTGTTGCAGAATAACATCTGAGTATTCTTACATCTCAGCCCTTGGGGGGTTAGAGTCAGAGTGAGGGGAACTTGGGACTATTGGATGGCGAGCAGCAGTAAAGGGATCAAAGCTTTTCCAACTTCATTGGCCGAAAACAAGAGCCTCCTTCCCCTAGGTAGGAGAACAAAACTTAATGGGATGATAAAAAGATTCTAAAGGTTAACTTCATGGTTCAAAATGCCCAGAGCAAGCTTGGTATGGTGCATAGAGTTTATCCTGATCTACCAGGGAAACTCCTAAGAAAAAAAAAGAGAGAGAGGGAAAGAAATATAGACCGCCTCCTATGTACCAAGCAATGTGCTGAGTCCTTGACCTATGTTCACAGACATAACCATTACAACAACCCTTCACAAGAATACTGTTACTGTAGCATTTTGCAAATGAGGAGGGCAGAGCCCCAAATGTGGAAGGACCCTGGATAAGCACGTAAGAGGCTGGTCACATTGGGCTGTGATGTGAGAAAGGAATCCACTGAGTATTCAAGGTTTATTTGGTGCAGAGCCAATGCTACCTTTAACCAATACAGCCTTGGTTAATTCTGCTTTTCCACCAGTCACACAGGCGATGTATCCGCATTGGTAGCAACCACTGCTATACGCAGCAGTTCTCTTGGGGTAGGGAAAAGAGATGGGGAGAAGAGGTGCAGAAGAATCTCCTAGGAAAGTGTATGTATAAAGTCCCCCCCAGTCCATTCCCCACCCCCTTTCATCACTGCCCGCTCCCAGGTAACATGTCCCCTATCTAGGCCTGGAGTTAAAAGTCATTGCATTTAAGGTTTTGGAGGAGGAGCACCACAGCACTTAGGAAAGGAAAGGTGGCAGTGCAATGTCGGATGTGTTGGGCGGCACAGGAGCGGGGTGGTGGAGTGGAGCGGCGACTGGAAGCAGAACGAGTAAAGAGCAGCTGGGACCAGTTGGGATGAAAGGGCTGCAGGCCGATCCAACGGGGAGCGGCAGGTGGCCAGGCTAGCAAAGTGCGCGGGCGCGGGCGCAGGCGCAGTAACGATCCCACGTGTGGATACGCTACGCACGGGCGGACTGACTGGACAGGAGTTTTGAGGACAAAGGAGCTTTGAGCTCTGGGGATTGGGCAAATGGTAGTGTGAAATAAACATTCCAACAGGAGTCAGTCTTCCCCGATATATTGGTTATATCATATACACGAATGATTTTGGACAAAGATTTTACAAGTCATTTAGCTAAAAGGAAGGTAACAGCCTCTACAACAGCTGAAGGAATCTGTTTAATCCTTTTCCACTAAAAAGCTGAAAAAGCTGCTCTCTTCCCTGTAGGGGGTCCCAATGGACAGGACCCAAGGGAGTCACAGGGCTCTCATCTGAGCCCGGAAGGCCACTCCCATATCCCTTGACTGGACAAAGTCCGGCTTTCAAGCCCATCCAACACAGTAGCGCCTTCCTTACCTGGCCCCCAGAGCAATTGGCCAGCCCTTCTCTCATGTTCTAGATGCCTGAGGCCCCAGCCCTCCAGCTGGGCTTCTTTGGGTGTGAATTAGGCAGTTTTTCTCTCCAGTAGTCTCTCTCTGTGGAAGTTTGTCTGCTTCCTGCTCACTTTGGTGTCTGATGTCTGTGTATTGAAACTGAGGTAGAAAAAAACTTCCATTCTAACCAACTAATAGATTACACCGTTGGATTAAAGCTAGGCGAAAATGGAGTTTCAAAAATCATATTTCCTGCATTTAAAAAAATCTCTCAGCCACTGTTTTACCAAGTCCGATGTTATTTAAGATTCTTGCTTCTTCAGCTCAGTCATACCAATATGCTGAGAGTGTAATTTTTCTCCAATCCTTGGCAATTTTTTAGCCAGAGATCACTTTTCATGGTATAACTGATACAGTCATTTCCAAGTCATCCCTGAGATTTGCAGAGCTAAGTACAGTGACTTACATTTTTGCATTTTTAAATCTAAATGGAGGAGAAATCCATTAGGAAACAATTTCTGAGGAACAAAAGCAATTTTCAAGCGGCCAGTCTTAATCCCCCCCCCCCCCCCCCCGTGCCAAACTACTTTGTGTAGATTCATTTACCGGTGGAATGTCTAATATAAATTGTGGTGTGTTCATAAAAGTCACACTTACAGAGATGTTTTAATTAAAGAGAAAAGAATGTGTATCTCTGGGTATTTCTTTCGTGGTGTTTTTTTACATATTCCACTTTTAAAAAGAGAACGTATATTACTTTGATAATCAGGATATATTATCACATATGTGTATGTTTACATACAACACACATTTCAAGAAAAAGTAGGGACAGGAAATGCAAATGGTCTTTACAGTACTATACAGTAGAAATGTGATGCCAAATGCATATGTAATTTCAAGTTTTCTAGTAGCTACATTAAAAAAATGAAAAGAAACCGATAAACCTAATTTCAATAATATATTCTATTTAACCCAGTGCATCTGAAATATTATCATTTTACCATGCAATCAATATAAGAAGTATGAATGAAATATTTACATTCTTTTTTATAGTAAATCTTTGAAATCTCATGTACATATTATACTTAAAGCACATCTGGATTTAGACTAGCCCCATTTCAAGTACTCAGGAGCCTCAATGATGATCTCCATATAATAGATGAGTATTAGAGATCTTATTAGGCCTTGTTGATTGAACATGAATTTTTTTCTTATGTGCTTGATCAAAATTGTGGGAAAATGCAAAATTTCACAGAAAAAAGAAACTCAGTTATTTGAGTAGAGCATTCTTGTATTTTTCACCCTACAAAAGTTATATTTTTAATCAGACTCTTCCATTCCCTTTAATGATTTGTTAAATCCCAAAGCAGTGTCTAGATAAGCAATAAATTGCATTTCCAAAGCACGAGTAAACCCTAACGGAGAATAGATCAGTTCACATCATCATCCAAAGTATAGAGATCACTGCTCTCCAATATTTATTGGTACTTATCTCTTGAGGCAACACCTTCAAATCAATAGTTCTTTTCTATTTTTAATGTCCTTCTGCCACTAATCCATTCTTATGTCCATTTTTCTTGCTCAACCAAGATTTGTGCAGGGATCTGAGTGTTTTTATAGGGCTTTTTCCCCTCTGTAGAAGCAGATTGTATTTCATTTGGAGTGTGTTAAGTCACATCAGGATTTAAAGGTTGGCAGCGTACCTCGTTTTTAGACAAAAGGGAGGTAATTTTCAGGTCTGCTGCATTCAAAGTAAAACTTGAGCCTTATGTGTCTTTTTTTTTTTACTGTGATAAAAAGAACACATAACATTAAATTTATCATCTTAACCATTTTTTAAGTGTACAGGTCAGCAGTGTTATGTTATCCAAATCATCGTGCAACGTTATGTGCCTTTGTGAACTTTTTTGTAACTTCTCACCCTATGTAGACAGGTCCATTTGTTGTCTCGAGCCTCAGAGATTGTTGGATTGAGAATTGAGAATCAGGTCATGGGCTCATAGAGAACCAGGGAGGTTTAACTCCGTCTGACACCCTGTGTGATGGAGGAAAACAAGCCATCCTGTCTCATCATCATGAGGTTATATAATAGGATGCGTGATGTTTTCTGCATTACTGCTTGAGTTTCAGAACACTTTGTACGAGGGTCAACATGGTCACTTGGGTCCCTAATGTTTCTCTTGTGACGCTGGCAGCTTGCACCCTCTTGCTTTTAGCCATCAGTAGATGTAAGACTCCTTTGCCGATGACAAAGCCAGAATATACACACCTAGTTTCAAAAACTCAGATCTTTCAGTTAAATCAAATGATAGTACCTCCTGTTCAGAGGAACCCCATAAACCTTTCTTGGGCATTTGTTCAGAAATATGCATCTTAATGAATAGGCTCCCGCATTAAACACTGTTGGATCGTGGCTCTCCTACAAAGTGATTTTCACTGCTAGACAACTTACTAGCCAGCAAAGTCATAGTTGTTCCTATTTTTGACATGCCAGTGATCAAACGACACATATTTAACTATATGAATTGTTGACTGCAGCTGTTGACCTCAATTTAGCACTTTCAGGAAGTTATGTCTCAACTTTCTAGAGATACTTTTATTTTTTTATCAGGTTTTTATTTTGAAAAATTTTCAACTGAATAGAAAAGTTGCTAGGCTGGCATCGAGAACCCCTGAATGGCCTGTATCTACCTACATCTGCCAAATTATTAATATTAACATTTTGCCACATTGCTTTCTCTCTCACTGGAGGCATATTTTTTAATTGAAGTGAAATTTACATAACATGAATCACTTTACAGTGAACAATTCAGTGGTATTTAATACATTCACTATGTTGTGTAATCACCTCTACCTACTTCCTAAACATTTTCATTATCCCAAAATAGAACTCTGTATCAATTAAGCAGTCACTCCCCATTTGCCCTCCCCCAGCCTCTGGTAACCACCAATCTGCTTTTTGTGTCTATGTTTTTTGGCTATTCTAGACATTTCATATAAATGGAATCATCCAACATGTGGCCTTTTGTGTCTGGCTGTAGATTCACCAGAGACACCTTTAATTGAGGTTGTAAACTGAGTATGGGGAAGCATTGCATTACCTACGCTTCCCCTGCTCCCACTTCACCCCATAAACAGGCTAGAAAGGATCTTGTAGTCTCTTAAGTTCCTCAGTTCCTTTTTAGTCAAGCATAGTTTTGGGAAGAGGGTGGTTGTTTATTCAAGTATATGTGCATTCACATCCCATAAGCTCAATAGTCTAAAATGCCCACAAAGAATCAAAGATACCCACCCTAAATAGCTATATCACCCTGGGTATGTCTCTTAATCTCTTGCCTTGGTTTCTATATCTACAGAATGACCAGACTGGATTCAAGCCCTAAGAGTCATTGTAATGAAAATTGTATGATTCGATTCCCCAGACAGCCCAGCTTATACCTTTCTGAAATCTATTATTCCAAAGAGCTACTTTCCCTCTGTGGTTTATTAGAGCAAAATTGATATTGATGAGCCACTGGGTGTATGACTCTCGAGGTTACAAACTATAGCGTGGGTGAGTTTACGATTTAACTGCAGCTAAGAGACAGATGGGCACGTGACAACAGGGATATTCATAACCAGAGGACAAATCCTGTTAGGAGAGATTAAATATTCAACATTGACCCACACACATGCCCTGTAGGGAAACTGGTAAAAATGCCAACAAGAAATATCAGCCCGCCCTCACTCTTCACGTATCACTGCCCTCTTTGATTTGACCAGTTGTGTGCAGGTCAAATGGCTACACAATGCTTCTGGAAAGCAAGGGGCACTTGAAGATTAAAGGACACCTAGTTGTACACCAGACAGAACATTCTCTCTTGAATTTCTTTTGAGTGTTGCGTTTATTTTTATTGGTTCCCACATTTTATTATGAAACTTAAAAACTGAAAAAATTTACAGTGAACACCCACATACCCACCACCTAGATTCTACTACCATCAACATTTTACCATACTTGTTTTATCACATATTTATCCATCCTGCTATCTTATTTTTTAAAGAATTTCAAAGTAAACTACAGACATCAGTAGGCACATTATTATCTAGAGTTTGATATTTGTTTACCAATTTTTCTTTGGTAAAATTTATACACAATGTAATACACAAATCTTAAAGTGTACATTCATTAAGTTTTGACAAATGCATACACCTGGGTAATCTAAACTCCTAATAAGATAGTGAACATTGCATTTATTTCTTAATTTTTTCTATAAATACATTGTTTTAAAAAATAAAATAGCATGACTAGTCTTAAACTGGAACACTGAATCACCTGCCCCTTCCTCCCAATCCCATTTTCTGCTTCCCAAAGGCCACTACTTACAAATCTTTTGTATGTTTCTCTTGGGAATCTTTTTATATATTTTTGTATAGAATGTTATTGCTGCTATTTCTTAAGTTTTCAATTGTAGAAGTAGCTATTAGGTACTATGAAAAAATAGGATTTAGCTATCTCAAACAATCCCCTAAGCTTATTCTTTTTCTTCTCCCACCTCTAATATATTTATAACATAGTTTTGGGTTAAATCAAGATTCAGTGTTTATGTTATTTAAACTAGGAAAATTGTTCATAACAGACAGTAGATACTTACTCCATTTTACATCCTAACATTGGATTTTCCCAGAGTTACTAATCACCCATTTTTTATTTGCCTTTTATTAATAAGTATATCTCTCACCAATTAATCTCTAAACTCTCTAAGAAAACTTCAAAATTCCTTTCAATGTGGTTAAACCCATTAGATAATCCATCAGTACCATTTTCCCTTGGGGACATCATTGCAATCTACATCATTTGTTCACTCCTATGTTGGATTCCCTATTTCTACAACCCACATTTTCCTCACCGTTTCTTCCCTCCTTTTGCCGGAACACATCCTGCAGTAGTTTCTTGAGCTGGTAAACTTTGGGAGGCAAACTTTATGAGATCTTGCCTATCTAGAAGTATGTTTATTCTACCATCACATTCGATTGATCATTTGTCTGGCTATAGCATTCTAGCTTGGACATCACTTTCCTTCGGAAATTTGAAGATGATGTCCCACTGTCTTCTGGCTTTCAGTATTGCTGTCTGAGGCCATTCTGTCTTCTAATACTTTTGTGTATACTTTTGGAACATTCTCTGTGTCCTAATGTGCTGAAATTTTATGTTTGTATGCTTTGGCATGCCCATTTAATCTACTCACATCCTTTGTTCCTGGGAGCTATTCTTTTTTTTTTTTTTTTTTTATTGAGACAGACTCTCACTCTGTCACCCTGGGCAGAGTGCAGTAGCGTCATCATCGTAGCTCACTGTAACCTCCAACTCTTGGGCTCAAGCAATCCTCCTGCCTCGGTTGTGCTAGAATTATAAGCTTGAGCTACCATGCCCGCCCTATTCCTGGGGGCTATTCTTATTTTCTCTGTTCTTTTTTTCTGTAACTCTTATTAGTTAAGTGTTTGACTTCTGATTTGAGCCTCCAAGTTTATATTTTTTTCTCCTATAAAATGTGTTTTATTAAATATTGAAGAGATTAGAAATTATCTTTATAAAATGTGCATAAATTAAAAGAATAGCAATGCAAACACTCAGTACCACCATTTTAACAAGAGCATCACTGGTGAGTTTCACCTCCATGTGAACTTTCCAGATCTGATTATCTTCCTTCCCATCTTTAAGGTAACCACTACCTTGAATTTTGTGTTTACAATGTACTTTTCTTTGTAGTTTTGTCACATTCTTTTGTATCTCTAAAGAACATATTGTTTAGCTTTTAATATTTTTCAATTTTATGTTAATGGAATCATACTGTATGATTTCTGAGAGGTTTTTTTTTCATTTTATGGTGAATGCCTGAGACTCACCCAGGCTGTCATATAAAGCAAGTTTGTCAATTTTCACTGTATTTATACATAAGCCATAATTTATTTATGCATTCTTATATTGATGAGCCTTTGAGCTTTTTTCAATTTCTTACTAAAAGCATTGCTCCTAAATTTCTTACTAAAAACATTGAATATTCACCAACAAATTTCCTAGTTCTAGCTAGTTGTATCTAGAAATGGGATTGCTAGGTAATGGGGTGAGTGCATCTTGGACTTTACTAGATAATACCAAATTGTTTCTCAAACTGGTCATACCCAGAAGAGTTCCAATTGTTTCATATCCTTACCAACACTTAATTTCATCACCATTTTAATTATTGTTAGAGGTATATGAAGTAATACCATATTATGTCTTTTATTTGCATTTCTCTAATTCTAAATGAGGTCAAGCAATCTTTTAATGTTTATTGGAAATTTATTAAATTTATATTTCTTTTTCTGTTCAAGACTTTTGCCCACTTTTTAAAAAATTAGCTTGCTTGTCTTTTTTCTTATCTACACCCAGGAGTTCTTCATATGTTTTGAATATTAAACTTTTTTCTGTTACTTATGTTGCAAATATCTTCTCCCAGTTCAAGGCCTTTTTGTGTGTGTTATTTTAAGGTTTTTTTATTGAACAGAGAATCTTAATGTAGTTTGGATTTTTTTAAAGAACTTCTACTCTATTCTGAAGTCATACAGATATTTAGATACATTAGATATATCTTCCATATTAGGTATCTTCCATATTTAAGTATTGCCTTTTCATTTAAGTTTTTAATTCATCTCGAATTTAAGTTTGTAATTCATCCAACATTTAAAATTTTGTATAAAAAATTTATACAATTTTTTTCCCATATGGAAAACCATCTGGACCTAGTGCATATTCTTTCTGGGAAAACTTATCTAATAATTAACGTGATTTAATGGTTATGAGGCTATCAGCTTTTCTATTTCTTCTTGAATCAGGTTTGGTAAATTACATATTTCTAGGATTTTTGTCCTTTTCATCTACATTTTAAAATTTATTACCTTAAAGTAGTTTATAATATCCTTTTGCTACCTTATAAAACCCCACAGCATCTGTGGCTACATTCCTAGTATGGTTCATTCTTATCATGTTTCTTCCTAATGATTAATCTTGTTATATGGTTGTCTATTTTGTTTTTTCAAAGAACTAAATTTTGGCTTTGTTAACACTATGTTATGTTTTTCACTTCATCATTTTGCTATTATATTTACATCTTCCTTTTACCTTCTGTGGGTTTATTCTGGTCTTTTCTCACTACTTAAGTTGGACATTTAGCTCTTTATTTTACAAATGAGTTCTACTGAATAATCAAGGAACTAATAATTCTAGTTGCACACAAGCTATTCTAGATTATAGAAATAGAGGGAACATTTACCAATTCATTTTATGAGGTTAGCATAACCTTTATACTAAAACTTGACAGAATGTAAGAGAATGTGACAAAGGAAAATTACAGGCCTAGTTCTCTTACAAATATGTAGGTGGAAAAATCCTAACCAAAATCTATCAATATATAAAAATGACAAAAATATCAAAGATGAGTTTTCCTCAGCAATACAGGGTTTAATTGATTAGAAAATCAATTAATATGATTCTTCATAGTACCAAAATAAATGAGAAGAAAGGGCATATGGTTATCTCTACAGATGCAGAAAAATATTAATATTTGTTGAGGATATTATCCATGAATTATAAAAATTCTTAGCAATTTAAGAATAGAAGGAAATTTCCTTTGCTTGATAGAGAGTATCTTCAAAAATATATAGCAAATATTATAATTAATAATGAAACATTAAAAATATCCCACCTTAAAATCAGGAACAACAAAAAGTGGCTCCTATAACTTTTCAATACTGGACTGCATATCCTAAACAGTGCAGTAAGGAAAGAGAGAGAAATAAAAGGTCATATACCTTTTCGATTAGAAAGAAACAAAAATTTATATTGTTCATAGATAATGTTATGGTCTGCACAGAAAACTCAAAATATCTAGAATTAATAAGAGAATTTAGCAGGTTTTCTGGTTTGCTGTATGTAAAAAAAAAATCAATCTATGGAAAGCAGTTGCATTTATATATAATAGTAACTAACAGAAAATGTAAAAGAAAACAAGTATAGTTTCTAAAACTACATCATACCATAAAATAAACATTACAAAAAATGTGTCAGGCTTTTGATGAGAAGGTAAAAATTCTGCATTGTACGTAAGCAATGGGAAGTCTAAATAGTCGAGGAGAAATACTCATGTTTATGGAAAAGTAAGTTCAATATTTTGAACATGTTGAAATATAGGTCAATGCAATTCAAATAAAAGTCTCAAAAGGTGTTTTTTTTGTGTAACCTGAAAAGCTGACTAAAATAGGTGTTTATGATCAGAGAAGCAAGAATAGAACTAATTTTGTCATTATGAAGAACTATTTGAAACCTATAATAATTAAGATAGTATGGTATTATACACCAATGGGAAAAGAAATATTTGTGGAGGAAGTACTCCAAGGACCTTTTCACCTGCTCAGTACTGTCACATGAACAAGAAATACATTTCCATTATATTTCAACCATTTCATATTTTTGAATCTATTTTTTAAAGCAATATCTTCTAATACAACTTTTATTGCTTTAGTTGTCATCCTATAAATTTTCATACACAAAGAGTAGCATCAGTATTTAAGATCTTTACCTTCCTGTTAAAAAATAGAAGAACTTTAGAGAACTTTGACTTTAATCACTGTCTGGCTTACATAATACTGCTATTGGATATCATGGTTCTATTTTTTTAACCCTATAAGATATTGTTTTTGATCTTAATGATATTTTAGATCACCCACATATTTACTACTTTATTTGCTCATTTTCTCTTCTTATACCACAAACCTCCCATCTGAGGTCATATTTTTTCTGTCCACAATATATTCTGTATAAGTTCTTTTGTAGGGAACTCTGTTGGTGTCAAATTCTCAATATAGTAAGTTCTCACTTAAGATCATTGATAAGTTCTTGGAAACTGCAGCTCTGAGTGAAACAATGTCTAATGAAACCAATTTGTTCTTCTCATCAATGTTATAATAAAATGACATTGAACAAACATTATTCAAGGACCTGCTGCTATATGTCGTTTTGCTTAAAGTGGCATTTTCCAAGAACCTATTGATGACATTAAGTAAGAACTTGCTGTATTTGGAAATTTCTTTATTTTGCCTGCAGTCTTTTTTGTTGGAGTCAGGGAGTGTCATTAGCCAAAGTTTTAAAAATGTATAGGAAATCAAATGCAACAAAATCAGGATAAAGTGAGACCTTGATTAATACATCCTCCAGAAACAAAGGTCTTGTAAACAAAGTGAAGTCGAGGCTTGTCAGAAATCTCTTTTAATAATACCTCAGCACAAGGCAGGCATCAGATAGGGAGGAGACACGATATTACCCTTCAGATCCCTCCGAGACAAGCCAGGAGCCAGTATGGCTAAGAGCAAGATTGCACTGTGCTAAATCCGAGACCTGGTCAGCCAGGAGTGGGGAAGAACTGTCCAGGTCATGGTGTGAGCAAACCTGGAAGGGAAGAAGAAATGGAGTTTTCTAGCGGCCAGGTTTCTAGGCACTGAGCCACTGCTGACAAGAGCTGAGGGACGAAGTCTAGAGACTGAGACAGCATTGTCAATCTCCAGGATCTGGCTTCTTGCCTTATCATCTCATGCTGCTGCTGCCACCTAGCTTTAACCAGATATCACCCAGATATAACGTCCTGTTGGCCTGAAGAAAGCTGGTTACAGCAAACTGGCTGAAAACAGTCTACAACAGTGGAAGCCAGTCCAAACTTGCTGGAACCAGTCCGAACTGGCTGAAACCAGGCTGAATAGTTTAGTCTGAACCAGCTGAAACCAGTCACAGTTGGATGAAATCGGTCTGAACCAGTCCAAACCAGGTAAAATTGTTCAAAAATCAGGTGAAACTGGCTGAAACCAGTCTAAACCTCTCCTAACCAGTTTAAACTCACCAAAATTTGCTGAAACCAGTCAAAAAATAGGTGAAACTAATTTTAATATATTTCACATTATTTAAATAACATTTAATTTTAAGAATAGAATTTATTTAAAATATATATTTCAATAGATTTTAAATTGATTTTAATTCTAATGATATATATTTATTTAAAATAAAATAATATATTTTACTTATATATCTGAAATAGTATTTTAACATATGAGCAAGATTTTTATTAAGGTGATGTCTTAAAATTCCATGTGTGTTTTATACTTATGGCACATCTCAGTTTGAAGTAGTCATATTTAAATTGCTCATAAGGTCCATATGGCTGGTGGCTACTGTTTTGGATAGTACAGCTCTACAGGAAGGTCCTAGAAATCTGTATCAAAAAGCATCCCAGGTGATCAAGTAAGTTTGGCAAATGCTGCATACGTTTTTGAGCCATTTTTATGGCCTCATAGATAGATGTGTAATGTTGGAGTAGAAGGCGTCTGGCAGGTCACAATATTCCATTTTTATTCTTTCCACATTTGTGTGTATTCGTCAGACCATCTGAATTATGGGAAAAAGCTGTCAGAGTCATGTCTTACCAAACTGGTGTACCTCCCCCATCACAATCTACACTGGATTGTGAGGAATAAAATGCTAAAAACTATCACTACTGAGCACCCACAGTAGTATACAGCACCTGGCACGTAGTAGGCACTCACGTGTAATATTTAAACCCTCACAATGAACCTGTACATATTATGCCCACTTTAAGGGTGAGAGGAGTGGGAACATGAGAAAGTCTTCAACCCTCTACTATGGACATGGTGTTTCATTCTTCCAGCTAGAATAGCAAGGATGGAAAAAGTCGTGTGCCCTTTGCCTGTGCCCTAATCACATATCCATCCTTAACTCCAGAGTCTCAAGCTCTGGCGGTGGGATTCCCAGATTCTCACTTCAAATCTCAGCTGGGGAAGATTCTTCACACAAAATCTGCCTTTAATTGGATTTGGAAAGTGCATCAGCTGGGGGAAAATGGTGAGGTTGCCATGCCTTTGTATTTGGTTTGGCAAACATCTAGGAGGCATTTCAAGTGTTTGGGGTTGCTATATTCTATAGAACCTAGGCATTCATGTGAAATCGAACAAGTATTTTCAGTTTCCTGACATTGTTGCATTCTGATTCATCTACATCAGGAAAATGAATGTGTTGGGTCAGGGAGGAGGTGGTTGGTGAAAGTCTTCATATCGATATACTGTGTTCAGACTAAGCAAGGCTCTTCTACTCCAAAGAAGAACAGGAAGCTTAGAGCAAATGCAAGTTAAAATCTGCAACAAGTGGTCACTGAAGTTTGTCTTACAAGAGAAAGGAAATCAAGAACAGCATGTGGAGAGGTGAGTAGCAAAAGTGGTGGCAACTGAGCTGGCAACTGCCTTTGTCTTTGGGAAAGGCGAATGGGCTGACCACAGGGATAGCCTCTGGGACAAAACCAGCATCAGCTCACCCAGCTTGTTAGACATGGAAATTCTTGCCCCCCCCCCCCCAGACCTAGCGAATCAGATACTCCGGGGTTGGGTTCAGGCAATCCATGGTTTAACCAGCCCTTCAGGCCATTCTGATGTGTGCTGTTGTTTGTTTTGGAGAGCAGTGGCATCATCGTAGCTCACTGCAGCCTTGAACTCCTGGGCTCAAGGGATCCTCCTGCCTCAGCCTCCCGAGTAGCTGGGACTGTGGTGCACACCACCACAACTGGCTAATTTTTCTACTTGTAGTAGAAACAAGGTCTCCCTCTTGCTCAGACTAGCCTCAAACAATCTTCCCATAGTGTTAGGATTACAGCATGAGCCGCCACCATACCCAGCCCGTGGAGGCTTTTTTGAAAAAAAGTCAGTGCCTGGGCCCCATCTTGGAGACATGCTGATTTAATTGGTCTAGCATGGGGTCTGGGCAGGTGTACATTTTAAAAGCTCCCCAGGTGATTCTAATGCACAGCCAAGGCCAAGAAGCACCGCTTTAGGGAATGGGGTCCCCACCATCTGAGTGAACTTAGATACTTCACGTGTCTGAGCCCAGCTCTTTTCTCTCTCAAAAGGCACTGGGAAGCCAATCATTGGCATCCCAAGAGCATGATCCAGCTCTAACAAGCTTGGGAGCGCCCGATGGTAGTGACCCCAAAGCTTCCTCCTAAGTCCCTGGCTTATGCTGGTAAATGGGGAGTAGTGCCCCTAAAGGGTGGGGTCCGAGGCAACCCCCCTCCAAGCATCCAGGAAGAAAAGGGCTGGCTGCTGGAAACTGACATCCCCAAGGAGTTTATGTAACCTGTTGAGCTTGCAGAGATTACCATCAGGAAAGCCCTCGGTATGTTATCATGCCAAATGATGAATCGGTGGGAGGAATTTCTTCTATTTCTCATAGAGCTGTTGACAGGCCACTTAGGAAAGGTTTCCAGAAAAAGTCTTCTTATTGCTGGGGAAGGCTTTGCCTCACTACTCAGAGCGTGGCCCATGGATGAGCTTTGTGTCAGCGTTACCCAGAACTTCCTACATGTGCGGAATCTCAGGTTCCATCCCAGACCTATGAAGTAGCATCTGCATTTCATCAGGATCCTCGGGTTAGCATATGTACGTTAGAGTCTGAGAAGTGCTACAGAACATGAAGCCATGACACTTTTTAGATGTGGGCCTGATAAGGACTGAATTGTCTCTGCCCAAAACTTGTATGTTGAAGCCCTAACCTCCAATACCTCAGAAGATGACTGTATTTGGGGATAGGGCCTTTGCAGAGGTGATTAAGGTGAAATGAGATCATTAGGGTGGGTCCTAATCAAGTATAACTGGAATCCTTCTAAGAAGAGGAAGAGACAGCAGGGCTGCACGTGCATAGAGAAAAGACCACGTGAGGGTACAGTCAGAAGGTGGCCGTCTGCAAGCCAAGGAGAGAGGCCTCAGGAGAAACCAAACATGTGACATCTTGATCTTGGATGTTCAACCTGCAGAACTGTGAGCAAGTACGTTTCTGTTGTTTAAGCTACCCAGTCTATGGTATTTTGTTATGGCAGCCCTAGGAAACTAACATAGGATCTCTGCTAGAATCTTAGCTCCATGAGATTATGTTCAGTGATGAACAATATTGGTTTAGGGGAGAAGATGGTGAACCCCATTCATTTGGTACAATCTAGAGGCATGTTCATAGAATACTACTTTGGGAGTGATTATAGGATGTTCTGTTCATCTTTTTAAAGAAATGGCATGAAATGTCAAGGCATATCCGTCTTCTAAATCAGGCCTTCAAGAACCTTAGGAAACTCCATAAGGTTTCCAGTACTTATTTTCTTTTTTCTGTGCTAAACTCTGTAGCACATTTTGCTGTGTGGCTGGTATTCCTTTTAATCTCAAGGCTCTGCATGCTCAAACACTGTTTGCATAAATGGAGTTAATGGCTCCTCAGGGAGGAAGGGTAGAGTCAGAACTATTGACTTATCAAATGCCAGGTTATTTGGAATTCCTGAGGTAGAAAACATACACGCTACATAGCAGCAAACAGAGATTGTTTACCTGCAACTAAAGCCCACCAGCTGAAATGTTCTCTTGGTGAAAGGCTGTAAAAGTAAGGGCCCCCAACCCAGGTGTAACAAATTTGTTAGATAAATTATGTCCCATTCATACAGCAGAACACTATGCAGCTGTGAAAAATGAGGCATTCTATGTCTTAGATGGAACAGCCTACTAGACATAGGAGAGGAAAAAAGCAAGGTAATTTTTGTGTAAAAGGGATATGTGAACTTATATATTTGTATCCATATAGAATATTTCTGGAAGGATTAGCAAGAGTGGTTACATCTGAGGAGAGAGTTTAGGGGTCTAAGATAGAAGGAAGAGTTACTTTTAATCATATACCCTTGTGATCTGTTTGCACATGTTACTTTGTATATGTGTTATATTTTTAAATCTTAATTTACTTATTTGAAAATAAGTAAAAATGTGAAAGGTTAGTCCAGAACTTGAAGCAAACCCCAATGCCCAAGCTCTTTCTGGAACAAAAAAAAAAACTCTTTCTTGTCCCCCAGCTTATTCTCTGTGACATCTTCTCTGCCTTATGACACACAACCCCCAAAGTCATAATTAGTGCCACAATGACGCCAGGCCACTACGTCTTATTAGCAATTTTCTCCTTTCCATTCAATGAATCTTTGACCATTTTTTTTAAATGTCCTAGAAATTGGGGGCTCCACAATTAGAATCATTAAAAAGAAATCTAAACCCTTCATGGACCCAATAGCCCTCCCACCTCAACCCTGAGACACTATACTGTTATATTTTGTTTCTGTTTTCCCCCTCTGTAATAACATGTTTGTGTACTTCTTTTTGCGAAGAGATGTCATGAAACCCCATGGGGGTTCCAAAGGCAGACCCTCAGCAGCCACAACCCCCACCCCCCATAAACATAGGGCCCTAAAGTTGGAAATAAACAACAACCAAAAACCTCTAAGCCCCTAAAATAGCAGTTGTCACCAAGCCCTATGTAAACACTCTGGACTTGGTTTTATGGTCCTCCAACCTGAGCATCCCTCAGAATAACCTGGAAGACTTGTTCCATGACAGCTTGCTGGGCCCTATCCTAAGAGTTTCTGATTCAGTAGGCCTGGGACAGGGCCCAAGAATTTTTATTTCTAGAAAATTCCCAGGTGAGGCTGCTGGTCCTGGATCAGGGACCACACTTAGAATCCAGGAGTTCTAAAGAATTATTGTAAGGCACTGACCTTCACTAAAAGCCTTACTCTTTAAAATATATATATTCTTAAAATCTTTATCATAAAAATTGTACATATTCATTAAAGGAAATTTGGCTTAAAAATGGAAAGTAGAAAAAAATATCAGCTATATCAGCCATAGTGCCAACATCCAGAGCCAAGTACTCCTGACATTTTATTGGCTCTATGATTCCTAATCCTGCTTCTCCAGGTCCCCAGGCCACAACAGATTAGAAGCTGCTATCCAGAATGTCATGGGAGTTAGGGGGGCAATTAAAAAAGTGCCCAAAGGTGGCCTTGCTAAGTGGCAGCTAAGAGTGAAAGCAAGGAGAGGAAAATGTAAGTGGACACTGAACTACTTCCTCACTTGACAGAATTGAGCCTGTTCTTCACTTGACCTGGTCACATGTACAGGGCATTATGGGACATCTGAGGAGGGTCATCTGCCTTAGCCAGTGAGCATGGCAGGGAAGAATGAGGACTTTCTAAGAGAAGGGACCTGAGCCATAGCTGCTTCCTAAACAGAGAGTTGGAATCAAGCAGACAAAGAGAAGGGGGAAGGTGTTCCAGGTCCAGGGGACAGCAGGAGCAAAGGCCCAGAGGCTCCTGCATGGGAGCCTAGGCCAGGCTGTCCTTCCATCATGGCACCACCAGAGAAGTGGGGAAGATCAGAAGGAAGGTTAGAGTCAGAGGCCATGTCATAGAGGGCGCCTTATTCTCTCTCCTCAAGCTTGGACTTTATCCTGCAAACAGTGGGAAGCCATTGTATGGTTCTCAGATGATATGACAGGAGCAAGTGCACATTTTAAACAGGTCATCCATGAGCATGAGGAGAGAGATGGCTTTTCTAGATGTCTGGCAGTGGCGGTGGTGAGCTGTGGACATGGGGCAGTGGTAGCAGGGAAGGAGATGAGGGACAGAGCTCAGGAAGTACTCAGGACACAAGGTCAGCAGGGCTTGGAGACCTGCTGAGGTGGCCTCGTGAGGGAGGTGGAGCCCTGGAGGCTGGCTCTCTGAGGGGCAGAGGGAAATGGAAGCCCGAGTTTGTTCCGTGGGGAAAAAGATATGCTCATGGCAAGTTGGAGGTTTGAGGTGTTCTCCCACTGGGTAAAATCACTGTCCATATTCTCTATTAAAGGAAACAGTATATATCACACTTTAGAATGATTTCATTCTTTTTAACATAAGGGTTAAAATGAAAGATTTGGGTATCCAAAGGAACTAGCTTCAATTTTCTAGAAAATTGAGGGATGTGAATAACCTCATTCCCTAAATCAGATAAGTGAGGAATTGCTATGATGTCAATGTGCCTTCACACGCAGTGAATTACATTAATCAAGCAGCTTATCCATCAACAGTTTATAAGAGTCTTTGGGACTCAGAAGTTGTTTACTTCACGCATCCGAATCTCTATAAAACTGTTTTGGAGAAGCTTTGGCCTTAGCTCAGCTTTTCAATGACTTGTCCAGGGCAGAGGTGAATGTAATCATCTTCTTAGAACACAAGAGGATTTCCTAGAAAAAGAGCAGCAAGGAACACCATGCACAGCATTGCCTCATGCTCTTGGGATGATCCTTTCACCACCCAGCTCATTTGAGAAAAGAAACCAATGTCCACATCCGGAAAAGGAAGAGGGGTCGGAAAGGCACAATTACCAGGGCCTTAAAGTGCTGTCGCTGGTTGGGGCCACTTCACAGTTCACCACAAACCATGGTGGAAAAGAAAATGAGGACTCCATGGTTACAGTTGCAATATTATGGGATGAGCTTCTTATCATTCTCATCAGTGCCTTCTACATTTGGTAACCATGGAGACAGTGTTGGAAGAGCTAATCTACCTGTTAAAGGATTCCCTAAAAGCAGGCCTTACCCCTGGGTGCACGTTGGAATCATTTGGGGAGCTTTCAAAAGGCCCGATGCCTGGGCCTCACCCCCAGAAAGTCTTGCTCTTGTTGATCTGGGGTGTGGCCTGGACATCAGGATTCTTTAAATCTCCCCAGGTCATTTTAATGTGCGACCAGGAGTGAGCAGCAGTGCATTCAAGCCAACTGTTGGCGCATTAAAAAAATTTTCACAGTAGAAAGTTTTAATATCCACTTGGCAGAAAGTATATAACTGAATTTACAAGATCTAAAAATATTTGAGTTAAGCCAAAAAGCAAGAAAAAAGAAACGCCCCCTTTTTGCTCAAAGAGTCACAGCTGTGTTGAGCCTGTTAGACAATCAGACAGCTGGGCCATGGACTCCCAGTGTGAACCCCAAAGCTGACATGACAGGATGTGCACCCAACACGTGTAAGCTCACCACTTGTGCTTTTCTCTGCTGAGCTAAAATTGAAGTCGATTTCAAAAAGTAGGAGTCTGTATGGTTGTCACTAGCATGTATCAAGAACTTAGCAAGTGCTTGGCCCTATTCTAAATGCTTGATGTAATATTTGCTAATTTATTTAATTCCCCACGCTATCCCATTTCACAGATGAGGGTGTGGAGGCACAGACAGGGTCAAGTAAGCTGGCCAAGGTCATGGCTAAGAAATGGAAGAGCTGAAATTTGAACCTGGGACACTGGAGCTTGCACTTTTAACCCCCACGCTGTACAGCCTTCACAGCAGAAATCCAAAACGAGGAGAATGGGGAGAGGGAGACCTGGGTGTATGCATCTTGAGGTTTCTGGCAAGCACCATGTGGGCATGGTGGCGGGTACAGGAATGAGCCAGACATCTGCCTCAGGAGCTCATAGGCTTGTAAGAAAGGTTGAGGCAGACACAAAGGACACCGCCAAAAAGTAGAACAAGAAAAATGCCCTAAGAGAAGCATAAATGAATGCCAATGAGGGCCCAGAGGAGAAGACATTGGTTTTGTTTTTGTTTTTGTTTTAATCTGGAAAGTTCCCAGGAGGAGGCAGTGTCACTGAATAATTCCTTCTGACTGTGGCACAGGGGGAGGTGGAAGGAGGCAGGGCCTTGTCCCAGGGGGCATAGCTGGGTCCCCCTGCCCTCACTGCCACAGAACCCAGCACATGCTCTGACACATGCAGTGAGCCAAGTGGAGCTCTGGAGGGAGAATTTCCAGATGGGAAAGTCAGCTGCCCCCATCCCCCAGCCCTGAATTTACCTCTCCCTTGCGGTTTTGTCATGGTCATACTTGTTGCTGCCCCTTGCCTAGCCCCACCTGTGCACCTATTTTCCTCCCCAATCAAAAGTCCAGCCAAGCAGGAGAAACGCCTCTTTCTTTGCTGTTTTTGGCAAGTTGGGACATGCTGCCACTTTGAAGAACTTTGATAAATCTTAAGGAAGAATAAAGGGAAAATAACATATGTTTAATATTATGTGAGTATGGCAATAGTCAAGTTTCTGAATCCAAGGTTTTTTGATCCCATATCCCAATAGAAGGAACTAGATGGGCTATGAAATCTCTGTATTGTTAAATAATAACCCACTCTAGACCAAAGGGCTGGTATAATCTCATATGTATCATCTCTAGTTTTTTTCTCTTAGGGCTCCCCTGCTTGAGTTGCAACAGCAATTGGCTATTAATCCATCCTTCCATCCACTTCCTTCCTATCTACCCATTCATCCAGCATAAACTTGTTGAACACCTACTATGTGATGACCACTATGGAAAAATTAAATGGTCAGTATCTTTCTGTGCCTCTCACCATCAAGAATAAATCTGATTCTACCCCACTGTGTTAGGTTGGATGCTTGTTCTCAATTCTTCGCTTATTTTTCTGCCAGTAGAATAGAAAAAGTATACTTCCCTGTCCCCATTGACTTTGGCTTGGCTACATGACTTGCTTTGGCCAAGGAAATGTTAGTATACGTGCCATAAGTGGAGGCTTTCAGTGTTCTAGATCAGCGGTCCCCGACATTTTTGGCCCTAGGGACTGGTTTCATGGAAGATAATTTTTCCATGAACTGGGGTGGAGGGGAATGGTGAGTGATGGGGAGTGGCTATAAATACAGATGAAGCTTCACTCACCTCCTGCTGTGTGGCCCATTCCTAATAAGCCACGGATGGTACTAGTCCATGGCCGGGGGGTTGGGGAACCACAGTTCTAGATGTTTGACTTATGCTCTTGTACTTTTCTTATCCTTCACAAGAACCTACTTTGTGTAGCAGCTGCTCCCAAAATGAGGAAATATGGGAGTAGGCATGACTTAATCTACAATCCAGAGGCAAGCCCAGCAAAACCACAGCTAACCTACAGACCTCTGGACAAGAAAAACAGAAGTTTTCATACTAAGCCACTGATAATTGGGGGCTGCTTGTTATTAACATATAGCACTTTCTGGCAATAGTTAATACACCAGATAAGGGCTAGCCAAACCAAACGAGAGAGTGCCTCATGCAAGCCCACACCATTTTATTTTCTTTTTAAGTGCTAAAATTCTAAACTTTTTGGTGTGCATGTCCAAGTTCCAGGGTCCTCCTCTCTACTCTACTTTGCAGTTTGAGAGCTACAGCTGATGGGAAGAGCTGTGGCAATCAATACCACTGATGGGCCGGGCGCGGTGGCTCACGCCTATAATCCTAGCACTCTGGGAGGCCGAGGCAGGCGGATTGCTCAAGGTAAGGAGTTCAAAACTAGCCTGAGCAAGAGCGAGACCCCATCTCTACTATAAATAGAAAGAAATTAATTGGCCAACTAATATATATATAGAAAAAATTAGCTAGGCATCGTGGCGCATGCCTGTAGTCCCAGCTACTCAGGAGGCTGAGGCAGGAGGATTGCTTGAGCCCAGGAGATTGAGGTTGCTGTGAGCTAGGCTGACGCCACAGCACTCACTCAAGCCTGGGCAACAAAGTGAGACTCTGTCTCAAAAAAATAAATAAATAAATACCACCAATGGATGGCCAACCCCTTCCAGACCTCACTATTCACTGACTGCCAGGAGCGTCCCCTTATCCTATGGGGGGAAGTGGCCTCACCAAAGTTCATTATCACCAAGACTAAATCACACATACAATAAATAATTGGAAGTCATACTGAATGGTACTAGTAAGGGCCATTGCTCATGCAGAATAAAAATTTCGTGCTTGATTTTTCATGAGATGGGGAAAACTTTGAAGGCGTTTGAGTATAACAGTGATACGATGGAACAGTAATGTGTGGCTGAGGTACTCAGCAGATGGATTAAGAAAATGGGCTTTGGAGTCAGAGACCTGGATACCTGCCTGACATTTGTCACTTACTAGCTGGGTGACTTGGGGAAGGCTACCAAATGCCCCTAAGTTGGTTTCATCTGTAAACGAGGGATAACATGCAGGCTATTGTATATAAGGTGCCTAGTACAGTATCTGGCATATAGTAGGTGAATAACACACAGGAGTGGTTATTAAGATGATTTAGGGACATAATTCCACAGCAGCATAGGACATAGTACGAGAAAGGGAGGCCAAAATAACACACCAAGGGGGTACTATGTGCCAGGAAGTGTTTTGAGTAATTTATATTTATTAACAATTCTCACAACAACCCTTCACGGTAGGTACTATTATCCCCATTATATAGGGGAGGAAACTGAAGGACAAAAATATAAACTTTTTGGAGGTCACATAGCTGGTAAGCTGTAGATTAAAAATTTGAACACAGGCAGGCTGGTTCCAGAGCCCTGGTTCTTAATCCCCATGAGTACTGCCTCTTAGCAGAGAGGCTTTTTAGAAGGGTGGATAGGGAGTTCATATGTGCCAAGAGGCAGAATTGGACTAATCTAGTCCCTAAGGGCATGCAAAGGAGGAAACCAATGAAAGGAGCAATGCAGAGGTATAATCTAGTGAGCTCATTTGGTAACCAACTACAAGTAGTGAGTGTTGGAGGAAGAGGCAGAGCTTACTCTACTATGTTTGATTTTTGCAAATTCTGAAAAGCTAAATTCTCAATAAGTTGTATGTTCTAAGAAATGACATCATGTCCCAAGAAGTTATCATGAGATATTTGAGAAACTTGAAGCATCTTTACGGTGGGTGGAGAATCAACCCAATCTTGGACTGCTGTTATTAAACTATGAGGCGACAAGTGAACTTCCACTTGGCCTGTTTTCCAACCCAGAGATTCCACTTCTTCTGTGTTATGCCAAAGCCATCCGCATCAGAAGGGCCTCTGTGTCCAAGTGTCAAGTAAATGAAAAGTATCAAAATGCACATCCAATTCTGATGTTGAATGTCTGCCTGAAAGTCAGTCACAACTCTCCACACTTTCCAAAGAATGACTCCCTCGCATGTGCTGCCCCCCCCCAACCCTTCTCTTTTCCTTTGGTGAATTCAATAGACCTTCCTTATATTATAGATTCAAACTTACTTACTTTAAAATTGTTGTCTATTACATAGAGAAACATGTTTTCCTTTTTTGATATATTTTTCTATTTAATACTTTGAAACGTTATCAGGGTCTAAGCATCCTACAACTTCGACGATGCATTCTTTCACAATTTCTACATCACTCCATGGCTTCCCTTTTTTCCCCGAGTATATAACTTACTTTATAAGTTGCTTCAGTGATATTATTTCCAGGTCTTATTGCTGCTTGAAAGAATTGTCTTTGCTTTTGTTTTTCATCTTTTAATTTCTGCAATACAACCTTTTGTGCCTCTCCCTCTAATTTAAAATATTTGAGGTCCTTATGAGTGTTATGATGCTGATGAGCGTTGAATTTAATGTTGATACTGCAGTATCACAAAGCAAGCAAACCATCTCATCTTTAGCAGAAACAAGATAATATTGCAATTCCCAATCCTCATTAAAAAATCTGTTTTCAGGCTGGGCGTGGTGGCTCATGCCTGTAATCCTAGCACCCTGGGAGGCCAAGGCAGGCAGATTGCTCCGGATCAGGAGTTCAAAACCAGCCCGAGCAAGAGCGAGACCCCGTCTCTACTAAAAATAGAAAGAAATTAATTGACCAACTAAAAATATATATACAAAAAATTAGCTGGGCATGATGGTGCATGCCTGTAGTCCCAGCTACTTTGGAGGCTGAGGCAGGAGGATTGCTTGAGCCCAGGAGTTTGAGGTTGCTGTGAGCTAGGCTGATGCCATAGCACTCACTCTAGCCTGGGCAACAAAGTGAGAGATTGTCTCAAAAAAAAAAAAAATCTGTTTTCTTCCTTCAGTATTCTCTTGATCTTCTTTGACATTATGAACTGTTAAGCAGACAGAATTAAGAAATACTGTCGAGCTGTGCAACTATTCACAAATTTCACTTCAAACAAACACAGTGCACCATTGTCAAAAGCTGATAACAGACTGGCATACTTGACCCCCCTAAACTCTAATCCAGCTTCATGTGTTATGGGGCCAGGCAGGGGAAATTAGAATTAAATCATGAGTGTAGCAGCTGTCAATTTAGCCCTTATGGCTTACTAATGTTCAATCTGGGAGGATTATTTCATTGAAACTTATTCTTTGGTATTTTAAATATGTTCATTTAAAAAATATAAAAGACAAAAATGTATTAATAAAAATAATTCTTTAAAATTTGGATTAAGTCAAAAGGCCACACTTAAGGACCCAGAAGGCCACATTTTCCTCACCCCTGGTCTTACTGTTTAAGCCCCTGCTGCTCAGTTGAAGTGTGATTGATTACCTGTAGCATCTACACACCTAGAAGCATGTTAGAAATGCAGATCTCAGCCTGTCCCAGACCTTCTGAATCAGAATCTGCATTTTAGCAAGAGTTTCAGGTGATTCCATCAGAGTTTGAGAAGTGCAGATTTAAGCCGTTTCTGATTAGGCTTTCTGCTGTCGGCAGCTAGACTGATATCCTGTCTTCCAAACTGATGGCAAAGATCTTGTTTTTATATCACCACCAAGAAAAGGATGCAAGGAAAAGACGATAGTGTTTCTACTTATGCAATTCTTTGGAACTGATTAGAAAAGTTCCCCGGCTCTTTAATCAACTCTATATCCAAAATCAATAGGAAGCAACTCATAATCACACAGTGAATATACTTTTTTGTCTTCAAAGCATAGTGAAAACAGCTTTTAATGGTCTTGAGCTCACGAAAAATGCAAGCAGGACATACACCTCTTGAGTCAACACCTCCAGGTAAACAGTAAAAGGGGCAAGAAATGGAAAGAGAACAAGATACCAATCGAAGAGGGGGGGAGCTCTAAACTGTTTACTTGGTTTAGATCAAATTTCCTCGTCTCAGATTTCCTCATAAATTTAGTTACTCAAGAGTAATTGTGGTTCCCATCCAGATTGCAAACATGATAATAACACAAAATGAAAATAATTCTGTGTTGTAAGAAAAAACAAGATACTCTCACTGCATTGTTATTCCTGAAAAGACTACTCGAGTTTCTTGAGGTTGCCCAGATGAGGCAATTTCATAAGTCATTCTGTGTTTACACTGAGTTTAAGCAACTGTTACAATAGAAGAGGCCACTAAGTATGATTACTTAAATGTCTATTGGTGGACTTTTAACCAAACCAATTTCAACAATCAAAAAATTCTGTAGCCTTTTTTTCTTTTTCAGGAAACTTAACTATTTTGTTTTGTCTTTTGACAACAGGCTATTGAGAAATCATTTAGGTTCATGTGTATTATAAAAACACAGTTATTAAGACTAATGCATTTCTGCATTTCTGAAATCTCATTCATTATATTGGAGGAGTAGATAGCTTAGGAAAAATTATGTGAGGACTCAAAAGGTTAAGCCAATGTATTGTTTAGTGACCATCCCTTTTATTAAAAATAATTAAGGCCTTAAGTTCACAAATTTCATTGGCATTTTACCCTTGGACTCACTATCTTGACACTATGGAATCACTGGGAGAATAAATGGAGATACACTATTCCACGGTGTTCATAAAAGCAATCAAGTGGCATGGTGCAAACCCAAACGAGACTCCAAAAGAGAAAATGAGCCACCCAAAGACCTTGCTTTGGCCAGTTTAAATATCTACGGGAAAGGATAGCCAGCCAAGCTAATTAGAAATAACTCCTAAACTGGTTGTTCGTAGATTTCTCATTAATGAACTAAAAAGAGACAACCTATTCCCAATAAGTCACTTGGAAGTTCATGTCTCTAATTGTACATGCATCTCCATAATCTTTTCCACTCTTGGCTGCCTGCTTTGCTTTCCTTTTTAGCATCTCTGGTGGGTGGAAATGTACCAGAGAAAGCAAAGGAAAAAAAGTTAAGACTCCTCTTTGAGTGGCTTCAAGGGTTGACTGAAAGATTTGCCTCAAGAGGGGGTGGCAAGAGATGATGTTTGTGCATTTCGTGTGGAGCTAACATATCTGTGTTCGCCTGGACTCCCTTCTCATGGGAACATGGTCCTATTTCTTCTGTCGATTGCCTCTTTAATTCTCATTATTCAGACAAAGATGAAGCGGAAGGGTTTCTCGTGGGATTATCAAGCACTTATATCTACTGTATACCTGCCATGAGGCCTTATAGGCACTACATGACACACAAACGTATGGGACTTGTTTCCCTACTTATAAAAAACCAAATAACAAAAAAATCCTTATAATCCAATTGGGGAATGAAAACTAAGTCACACTGAAGTTTTTGTTTTCTTTTCACCCTCACAATTTATAGCTTGGAGTAAATTTGGATTAGTAAGTTGTCCCCTTGTACAGATAAACTCTTTGGGCCTCAGCTTTATTAAGAGGCTTACTCAAGGTCTCACAGATGATAAATGACTGAACCAGCATCGTGGGCATTTTGATTCCTAGAGCAGCATCCCTTTCTATTTCTCGGTGCCTCTCGGCAAATAATCTCCTCGAGATACTTTTTTCATAGTGCTTCCTGGATGCCAAACTCTCTTGGCTTTCCTCCTGACTGACAGCTCTTTCTCCATCACCCTTTCTGAATTTTTTCAATTCCTCAAACTGTAAATGTTGTAAGGCCCTGGGTCTCTGTACTCAGACCACTTCTCTATTTATTCCCCTCCACTGGTGACCTCATCCAAGTCATGCCTTTAACTCTCACCATTGCTGATGCATCCTTCCTTCCCCCCCGGATCTACACACATCCATCTGTCTACCTGGCATCTCTTTGGGATGCCTAAGAGGTACTTCAAGCTTAGCACGTCACCAAACTAACTTTGGTTTTTCCCCCCTCAAACTTGCTCTTCCCAGAATCTTCCCCAATGCAATGAAAGGCAACTCCATTCTTCTAATTTTTCAAGCCCAAAAGCCTGGGCATCATTCTTGACCCTTCTATTTCTCTTAGGCCCCATGTCCATTGCATCAGAAACTTCTGTTGGCTCTACCTTCAACATACAGCCTGAATCTGACCAACTCTCACTGCTGCCCCTGCTATCATCCTGGTCCAAGCCAACATCAATTCTCAAGTAGGTCACTGCAGTATCTTTGTAACTGGTCTCCCATTTCCACCTCTGATCTCCTAGAGCATACCCTTAACATGGAAGGTGGAAGGATCCTGTTAACAGGATCATATCCCTCTTCTGGCTCAAAGCCCTCCAGTGGCTTCCCTTCCCACTTAGATTAAAAGCCAAAGTTCTCAGAAAAGCCCACCAAAGGCCATATATCATCTACTTCCTTGTCCTCTGCCTCCCCCCTTCACCACCACCAGCACTTCATCTCCTGCTGGCCTCTCCTCACTCACTCTACTCCAGTACATTGACCTCCTTGCAGTTCCTCAAATGTGTCAGGCATCTTTCTACCTCAGGGCCTTTGTACTTGCCATTATTTCTACTGGGAACACTCTCCCCCAGATATTTGCTCTGCTTCCTTCTCTTGGCTCCTTCATACCTCTTCTCAAATGTCATCTCAGTGAGACCTTCTTTGATTTTCACATTTAAAACTGCAAGCACTCTTCCGCCATATTAGTACTGTCTATTCTCATTACTTTTATTTTTCTTGAGTGTATTTATCCCATCTGATATGTTTTACATATTTATTTGTTTATGATATTATTAATACTTAGGCATTGCCAAATGACTATTAAAACCCTGGAATGTAATGGCTTAAAGAAAATAGATGTGAACGGCCTAGGCCAGTGGGGTATCTTTGTTCCAGTCATTAAGAGATCTGGGGGTTTTTCCATTGTGTCGCTCTGCCATGTCCATGGGCACTGACCCCATCTGCACAGTTGAAGCTGGGTCACCACCAGGTCCTGGTTCCAGCTGGTGGAAAAGAAGTGAACATGGAAGAAGCATAACCAATGTCTGAAAGCCCATTCTAGGAAGTAATGTCAGTCTCATGTCACATTTCATTAAGAAAGTTTAATCACATGACCACACCTAACTAAGGGAGGCTATGAGATGTAGTTTAGCTGAATGTTCATTTTCCAAAGAAAAAGCAGAAAATGGATTTTTGGGGGACATCTATCAACATTTAATATCTGCATCCATTCTGTCCCATTAGAATAAGAGCTCCATGGGGATAGGGATTTTTGTCAGTGTTACTCATTTCTGTATTTTGAGCACCCTGAATAGTGCCTGGCATGCTAAAAGAGCTCAATAAATATTTGTTAAATAAATTAAGGAATTGTGGCTATGAAGTCTTTCCTCCTGGGGTTAACAACAGCAAACATATCTCCCCTAGGACAACCTGGCATTGACTTTTTTTGACTAGGTCACCTGAGAGCTCATTAGAGTCCTCCATTTATGGAAATAGGCACTGACTCTTCCCTTTTACTGAATCTTGGTAAGGGAACAGTTGCAAATCCTATATCCAGTAGTGTAATACAAAAGCAGCCCCTATATATTAAAAGATTACGTTGGCCATAGGAAAAGGAACACATTCCCAGGCAACGAGGTGCAAAGTAGGAGGAGACTCCAGTTTAGTAGGGGAGTCCTAGAATTATGTCCTGTAGTGATTCAAGATGGCAGGAATCAGAAGTAGTTTATTTAATCAATAAAAAAACCTGTTGATTGAAATCCTTATCCATGTTTCCTAATAAATTTGTATTAGAGCTACAGTTCCCTGCCCCTAACTATGGGGAATACTTGCTCTGCGAATTAAGCAGAATTAAAAGGGTTCAAAGAGCCTGGACAGTGGCCTGAGAAAGACTCTGATGGTCTCAGAACTTGAGTTCCCATCTCTCCCACTCTCTTGCTTTCCCCTGGCAGACAGAACCCTTCCTCAATTCATCCCCTGCCCAGGTAGAGCATACTCACACAACAGTTTCCCCCAGATGTTCAAAATATAGCTTTTTAAAACTTAACAGAGTCCAAAGCGCCTTGTAACTGGCTTATAGGGCCAGTCGTATTTTACCAAAAGTTTCCTAGTGCAGACAGACGCCTCTGATGTAAGGGTTGGCTCTGCCGGGCTCCAGGAGCAGAAGAGAGGAAATAACCATGAAGCCCAGGAACAGAAAAAAAAAAAAAATCCCTTCCTTCAGAAGAAAAAAAAATATCCTGACACCATTTTCAACTTAAACTAAGCAATGGAATAAAACGTTCCATTTTGTGTGAATTTTGTGCCTTAACAGTCTGTATTTATCTAAAGTTTGTATTAACATAATCAATGGGTGTCATTCTGGTGATTAATTCAAAACCCAAACAATTAAGCTCCAAAGTTGGCTAAAGTCACTTGAAACAAATAACAGTGAGGTGTTTGGGTTTTTATTTTTGTTTTGCTTTTCACACCTCAAAGTGTGAAGATTGAAACCCCAAACCCTCCAAGTGATTTTCATGAATGTAGCCAAGATTGAGACATCATCCCATTTACTTTGCAGAGAATATATTGCTCAGTCACAATATATTGATGAGCTCTGGGGCAGAATCCATGTTGGTAAGATGACCAATTGCTGCAAAGCCACATTTGCTTTGGAAGTTAGGCTGAAATACTTATCTATGGTTCTGAAGCCTCCTCCCCCACCCCAGGTCTTTTGGAAAATGGTAAATGCCTCAAAACTCTTTAAAGATTCTGACATTTCAATTTGTATGCTTCCCTTGTTGGATATTCTGGGGCACTGACCAAAAATATTAGGAAGGAGCAGTGCATAAATGGAAAGAGATTTAAGACAGGGCTTTTAAAAGAAAGGGGAAATTATACATCCCCCCCCCCCCCGAATCATTGTCTGTGATTAATGTGTGGTTCCATCTACTTCCAAATGATTACCTTTTGGCCCATTTTTATATTATAGTTGGTTATCTAATATCTGTTAATTTTAATTTTTCAGATTTTTTAGAAGACTTATATTCATGCATGAGAATATTATTTCTTTTGCCTTCTCCTTACAATTCAATTTCCTAAAAGCCCTGGGTAACACTCCCCAGTTTGGGGGAGCCAAAGGCAGAACCTGCTTACACAGACCCAGATCTATGTAAAAGCATTTGACATTGGTTCCTTGTTTAGTTAGGAATTTAAGGTTATTCTAAAGAAAAATAATCAACCAATTCTATTGAATTTCTGTTATATTTCTCTCCCCCTCCCCAAAACAATTCCTATTTCTGAGTCCCTATTTCCTCTTCCTAACAATTCCTATTTCCTCTTCCCATTTCAGTTTAAATTTTGGATGGTAAAGGCTGTATGTTAGCCATTGTTAGAAAATCTAAGTCCCCAATTTCCAAAGAACACCTGAAAGTTGAACCACGGGGGGTGGGGGGGTGGGGGGGTGGAGTATGAATCATGAAATGTCCAGAATAGGCAAATCTATGGAGATAAAGTAGATTAGTGGTGGCCTGGAGCCTGGGATTGGGGGGGGGGTTCTTTTGGAGGAATGAAGATGTTCTAAAATCAGATTGTGGTGATGGTTGCACAACTGTGAATATACTAAAAACCACTGAATTGTATAAATGGGTGAATTGGATATGAATGATATCTTAAAGCTGCTTTTTTTCTAAAAAAAAAAAAAAATGAACACTGACTAGTTTAAAGCTTCAAGGAAGTGTCAGAGACATTCTCCAAACCCTCCCAATATGCACGCATGCGCTGTTCCTGCCTCCACCCCCTTCCCAACTCCATCCCCAGCCCCATAAAGCACAGCAGACCTAGCCTGGCCCAAACAGAACAGGCTCTTTTCAGCAAGAGAGACTGAAAATCAAAAAAGGAAATTTTTCTGGAGATGGGACTCTAACTAAACATTTGAAAAAGGAAATTTGAGTCATTATTGCTTCCATTTGTGAGAAAAATCATTGTTTTCCAGCATCACCACACACATTGTTCAAACACTGAAAGAAAGTCTGTTACTCCCCTCAGAAACATGGGTGATACACAAAGTATCACCTCATACGTCCTTGTTCACACCTTTGCTTGAGCGAGAGACCACTGTCATTTAGCTTTAGGAACGAGCTATTCAAAATATTGGAAATATGTTTTCAGTTTTATGAGAGAAGTTAATGTGTTGAATGGAGAGCAGTTCTACAAAGACTTCATAAAATTTCCTGGGAATGAAATGAAGAAAGTCAAGAAGAAAGCAAAAGGTATTCTCAATATTTGATCTGCACAGGACTTAAAGGAAGGTACAGTTGCCACATTCCCATCCCACCTTCTTTGCCCCTTTGGGGATCTTAATTCTGGTGGCAAGGAATGTTAGTTGGTCTTTGGAATATGGAGGGTTGATTTCTGTGGGGTCCGTGAGGGGAGACTGGTGTTTAGGATGGTGTGGATGCATGTTAGTTTCATATTTGCCACTTTCATTGAAGCCCATCTCAGGGAGGGAATGAAAATCATAAACCACTCAATATTCAAGGGCAAGATATCTTTTATTTATTTATTTTTTTTAAATTTGTACTTTAATTTTAATATCACTATTTTTCCAAACCTTCAGAGCATCCTTTGGATTTCACTACAACTATTGTATCTTCTACAACTACAGATCCACCAAGTATCTTTCTCTTTCTGTACATATCTTTTATTCAAGTTGAAATCTGAAGATTCTTTTTCAATAATAGTAGGGAGATTTTCACTAATAATTACAAGGAAATGTACAACCATAACTAGTTATCTGGGCTGATGAACTACCTGGCAACTCATACATTAACAATAAATCTTATAAAAACATTAACAAGAGAACTCTTCAGGCTTCCTGTATTAATATTAAGGTTGTTAGAAGTGATCCAAAGTCAATTTATTATTGCCTTACTTCTTTTCTTAAACACAGATTTTCAGCTAGTTAAGGAAGTGTAGGGCAAGATATCTTTTAAAAGAACAATTTTGTTGAAACAGGGATGGAATGGGAGAACATTAAGTGAAATCAACCAAGCACAGAAAGATAAATCTCGAATGTTCTCACTCACATATGGAAGCTAAATATTAAAACAATTGATTTCACAGAGATAGTAGAATGATAGTTACCAGAGGCTGGGAAGGGTAGCAGGGAGGGGAAGATAAAGTGGGGATGGTTAATGAGTATAAAAATATAATTGGATAGTTAGATAGAATGAACAATATTTGATAGCACAACAAAGTGACTATAGTCAACAATAAGTTACGGTATACTTTAACCGAAAGAGTGGAATTGGAATGTTCCTAACACAAATAATTTTTTTTGTTGTTGAACGCTGGACATTTGATAAGGAATTAATGTTAAGCATTTATAAGAAGTGATACTGGTATTATGATTGCCTTTTTAAGAAAGAGTTCTTTTTGAGATACATATTGGAATATTTATGAATAAAACAATGTTATAGTTGAGATTTGCTTCAGGAGTTAAAGGTTGTATCGAGCGAAGGATTCAAGGGGGGTTGTGATACTGTTCTGTCTACTTCTATAAATGTTTGACATTTTTCGTAACAAGCTTCAGCATTTAAGAAAACAGTGTTTTAAAAGCATTCAGAACAAAAGTTGGGACCCATGGCCAAAGATGCTAAAAAGGGGCTTAATAGAAATGAAACACTTTGCAAAATAATCTACAATATTAGTTACAATAAAAGAACTATTGCCAAATGTGAATGGAAATGCCACTCCATAATCAATTTCAAGTGGACGACAATACTCTAGCAGTGTCTACCTCTGTCACCCATTTCAGAAGGAAGTTGACCCAAATAGGAAGTGGCACAGCTGAGCCCGGTTGGGAGTAGCTGTCTGACAGGGCAGGGCACACTGGCCCCATGGCCTCTTGGACTTAATCCAAGGAATTCCCCCGCTGAGAGGAGGAAGGAGGGACTTAATAATGGAAAATCAATATTTAAAAAAAAAAATAGAAATCATTGTGGGTTTTTTTGTGTGTGTGTGGAGAGGGATAAGAATTCTGGTTCTTATTTGCCTCAACAACATAAATATCCCATGTCATACAATTTCTTACTCCTTCACACTCATGTAGTTTGGCTGGTATATAATATGACAAACACTGAAATTTCAACTAGCATGATACTGATCAGGGCCTTCTATTAACCGGGAATTTGCTACACTCTCTGTTCAAGAGAAAAATTAGACTAATAACCAAAGAAACAAAATGGGAGGAATTTCTCAAAGAAATTCTGTACATTTGTACATTGAATTTGCATCCATCGTTATAGTATTGTAACTGCACTCTCGCTCAGGAGTCAGCACACTCTTTCTGTAAAGAGCCAAGTATTAATAGTAGTAAATATTTTAGGCTTTGCAGGACCAGTGATCTCAGCTGCAGGTATTCAACTATGCCATTGTAGCAGCCATGGATAATATATGAATAAACGAGCATGACTCTGTTCCAATAAAACTTTATAAAAACAGGCAACAGGCCATGGTTTGCTGACCCCTGATAATAAACTATCAACAAAGGGTCTGTATTAGTTTCCTATAGCTTTTGTTAACAAATTGCCACAAATGTAGTGGCTTAAAATAGCACAAATGTATTATCTTACAGTTCTGGAGGTCAGAAATTTGAAATGGGTGTCTCTGGGTTAAAATCAAGGCATTGGGAGGGCTGTGTTACTTCTGGAGGCTCCAGAGGAGAATCCCTTTCCTTGCTTTTTCCAACTTCTATGGGCTGCCAACCCTCCTGGGTTCATGGCCCCTTCCTCCATCTTCAAAGCCGGCTATAGCTGTCAGAATCTTTCTCACATGGCATCACTCTGACCTCCTTTTCTGACTCTCTCTCTTCCACATTTATGGATACTTATGATACCACTGGGCCCACCTGGATAATCTAGAATAATCTTGCCATTTTTAAGTGAGCTGATTAGCAACCTTAATTCCTCTCTGCCATGTAGCATAGCATACTCACAAGTTCCAAGGATTAGAACAGGGGCATCTTTGGGAGGGCCATTATTCTGTCTACCACAGGGCCTAATAGGAAATAATCTATTCACTAATCTCACTGTGGTTAGGTTTTGCTCATTCTTGGGAGTTGGCTCATGTCATTGGCAAAGATGAGAGTACCTCAGCAACGGAAAAATGACATTTCCAGTTTTAAAAGCAAGACAATGAGTTCACTGTGATACAGAGGATATCATAGTACACTAGGGAAGTCGTATGGGACACAATTGGGGGTGTGGCCCTAGAGGACAGTGATTCACATCTCTGCCCCAGCACTTATGGGACTTTGAATCAATTACTTTCTTTGTGGCATCAATTTCCTCATGCATTAAATGGGAATAATAGCACCTACCTTACAGGGTATTGTACATATTAAATGAGATAACAAATGGGAAGCAATTAACCCAATGCCCCAGCCTACCATTAATACTGTTTCTGCAGAACTGTGGGATTCTACTGAGTTGAATCATATCCCTTTGAACACAATAGCCACATGGAGAAAGCATGCTATGGCTTAATTTTCCTGCAAGGCAAATTTTGGTTCTACCCCCAATTATAATCGGGTCCTAATTATGAAGTCTAAAGCAACATTTAGATGGCCTTAAAATAGCACTATATATGAGCACCTAGTTAATAAAAACCTTCTGGGAATGACAATACCTCAAAATATTTACTTTTAAATTACTCTGGCAGACCATTCACTGGGGACACTGCTGGGGATTTGCCAAGAACAGCACTCGTCATATGGTAAAAATAGATGTCAAAAAGCCATTCAATAAATGCAGCAGCTTTTATAGTCTTAAGAAACAGTATTAAATTGCCTTAGCCAGGGTATGGAATAAAGCTTGTTCAAATATAAAAGCAGAATTATTTTTCTCATTTTTGAGAGTCAATCAGATGTTTTCAATAAGCACATTTTCAACTATTTTGTGCATCATACATGTCCTTCAGCCAGTTAAGTATTCTTAAATATTTCCTTGGCATCTCTTAATTATTTTTGCTTTAGCATTTTATAGAACCTAAAAAAAAGGGCCAAAATTAGTTGCCCAAGGCCACCACAAAAGCCAATGGCAAACTAGTGAAAGAAATCCTAAATCCCATTGTGATGCCCCAACCACTACCATACTCATTTGTAATATTAAATGAAAACAAATCGTTTCCTCATAGAGAACTTCCATAATCTCAGGAGAAATATTGACATATCCCATGTGAGTCATTTTCTGTGGCCTGTCTGCATATCAAATTCTGACGTCCTCCAAGCTGCTCCAGATGCTCACCTATTTTGTATTTATCCAGACGAGCATCCTGGGTAAAAAGATTATTCTCAAATGCATGCTAATTTTGACATTCAGGTGATTTTTCATGACAGTTCATATGGAAAGGAATTCTTTTCTTTGAAGAAAATTATTCCGACTACTAATAGCTTTCTCCTTCCCCATCCCCAGGGCTTCCCATGCTTTTTGAATTCTCCACTTCAGAGTAAATCCTTAAAGTGAAGCTGACTCATGTGCCCCATGATTAACTGTAACTTCTTTTCTCTTCTCTCTCTAGATCCTTTCCGCAATGTGAATGTTTCCTGCGGTGGCTAGCCAAGGTTCCTCCGCCAGTAAAACTCAGTGCAAGATGACCACTTTTTCTAGTAAGTGGAAAGGTCTTTGAAAGCAGCTTTGAGATCTCCAGTGAACTTAGAGACAGGCTACCATCTAATTGTACTTTAAAAAATCTAATTCTGAGAGCACTAAAATTAGGAAAAAGTACAAATGGGTAAAGTAGTTCTTGAGTACTTTGCCAACCTGTTTAGGTCTGCATCAATGGAATTTGATGATTTGCTTATCAAACTAGATTTATAAAATATAACCGGAAGTTATCTTATATTCAAGAAATGTATCTAATGTAACCAGATTCCAAATTTAAGCCCTTGGGAGAACTGGCCACACTCACAAAGAAATGCAATTTCAATGCTGTGCATATTCAAGAGTGTATTCCTTTTTCATATTTTTCGCTATTGTTTCATAGCAATATCGTATGGTTTCTTTTAGCTGACATGTGTTTAGAAGTATGCTTCCCTCAAGAAAATCCCATATTTTTAAAATAATAACACTCATTGGTATAGGAACACAAAATGAGTCCCAGACACTTCTGGTGAGAAGTAATAGCCTTTCTGCTATTAGGCAATAATGTATCTAGAGCCTCAAAAAGACGTATCACCTTTAATCCCAAAATTTCCATTTCTTGAAATTTATTCTAATAAAAATCATCTTCAAAGCACAGAAAAATGTATACTTTTTGTGTAGAGGCCCATCACAGCATTGTTTACAATATCAAAAAAATAACTTGCAGGGCGCGGTGGCTCACGCCTGTAATCCTAGCACTCTGGGAGGCCGAGGCAGGCGGATTGCTCAAGGTCAGGAGTTCGAAACCATCCTGAGCAAGAGCGAGACCCCGTCTCTACTATAAATAGAAACAAATTAATTGGCCAACTAATATATATAGAAAAAATTAGCCGGGCATGGTGGCGCATGCCTGTAGTTCCAGCTACTCGGGAGGCTGAGGCAGCAGGATTGCTTGAGCCCAGGAGTTAGTTTGAGGTTGCTGTGAGCTAGGCTGATGCCACGGCACTCACTCTAGCCTGGGCAACAAAGCGAGACTCTGTCTCAAAAAAAAAAAAAAAAAAAAATAACTCATCTAAAAATAGAGACTCAATTAAATTATATAAATTATATATGCCCATATTACAGGATATATATAGCCATTAAAAATTATGTTTTAAATGGATTTAGGAAAAAGATTTAAGATATAATATTGAGTTAAAAAATACATGCAACATGTACAGTATGATTCTAGTATATGTATACCTTTATATACATATATATTGTGTGTGTATAAAAGAGAAAAAAGAATGCAAGTGTATATCCCCAACATATCCAATATAGTGATAATGATTATCTCAGAGTTTCTATACTTTTCATCCTCTCTACAATGAAAATATTTTAATTTTTAAGATCATAAAACATTTTGATGTTTTTATTTCAGAAATGGGTTTACATAAGAAACAATCTTTGTTTCCAGGCTACTTTGTTTCGTTGGCCATTTATCACCTTAAGTATTTACAGAGTGTCTAGTCCTAAGTAGCTGGACTGGCCAGATGCCAGGTTGCTAACAGTGGTTGAGGACACTGGTGCATTAGGAGATGGGGACAGCAGCAGTCAAGGGAGGGATTAAAGGGGCAGGGGAGACAGGAGTGAAGATCAAGAGAGAAGTGGCAGTTGTGACATAGAGATGGATGGTGTCTTTTGTCTGGATGACACAGTTATGTGTGGCCCAGAGGATGCCTGAAGGCAAGACAAGGGGAGCCGGGCTAGACCTAGCCACTGTATTGTGATGGGCACTGCCAAGTCAGCCCCAGCACCAGGGTTGACCTTCTGGTAATGTGGTCAGGGATTCAGCATGGTATGATGGAGGAACCATGTGACAGGTGTCTGGCTGGAAGGAGGACCCACCCCCTGGGCTGGAGTCAGCCACGAGCTCAGAGGTGGGCTCATATCATAGAATGACTGAGATATGAGATGAGGATATGGAGGTTGAGGATCCAGCCCCCATGACTACAGGGAATGGGGGAGTGGGTCTTGGGCACAGGTAGAAGCCCATTTACCAGAATGGGGATGTAAAGTTGAGGCTAAACTAGCAGCAATGGTGAATTGATGCTGAGTCCCAGAAAGCTAGGCTATATTTCTTTAAATCTCTCCTGCCAATGTCAGAACTGGCAGGGACAACCAGCTAGCTTAATAAAGAGGAGGGACGATTGACCCTAGTTGTGGGAAATCAAGGCAGGATATGGCATGTGAGCACTGGAGTGGAGTCAGACAGTTCTGTCAGAACTGTGCCTGTTGCAGTTTACAATCAGTAAGACGAGTTAATGGACATCGTCCATGTGACAAAAGCAAGAGGCCCTTGACAATGTGAACCTTAGCCATTCATGCCCACAGCCCTTTACATTGTCCCTACTAGAGATACAGGCACATATCAATGCATCTTGGTGATTGTCAACAATGTGTCAAAATAAAAGGTCACTCCATCTGCATTTTATCATTGTTTTGCCAAATAAAGGAGAAACCTGTATAGGTTGGAAATTTTTAGTATTGCTATACCAATGCCTCTACTAAAAACTCATAAGCATAATTTCTAACTCATAAATTTTAATGAAAATGTCCTACTATACAAAAGATTCTAGCTAATCTATTCTTTTTATAAAGATTCTTTGGTATTCAAATATTGTGCTGGAATATAAGGTTGAATTTTACAATATTTTTCTCCTTCAGACCTAAAAGTTGGAAATGTTGCTATAAGCTTTCCTGGAAACAAAGAAATACCTTTTGATGATAGCCCGCATGTGATTGGTTTTCCCAAAAGTACCATTTCTACTCCATAGATTCTAATGGCTTCCCATTAGAATTGTTTGGGAACTTTTATGATTCCCAGAGCCCATACAGCAGACAAATGAATAAGAATCTCTGGGGTTGAAACCCAGGCATCAAAAATTTTTTAAGGTCCCAAGAGGATTTAAATATGTGGTCAAAGTGATCATATTAATTTATTGCCCAAACCAGGACACCATTAAGAGTGAAAGGCATAACTATTACTGATTACTTTGGGGAAGTAGAGTAAGCCAATTAAGTCCTGGCTATACTGGGATATATGGTCACTCTAATTTTGGTTGTCAGCTAATGCCACTCTGTTCCTTAAAATTCACAAAGGCTTATATGAAAGCTCCACACCCTTGGGAAATCTCAGTGTTTCTGGAATCTCTTGAGAATCTTTTTAATTACCTCTAAGTCTAATTTCTAACTTTAGTGGAATTATTCTCCACTCAGCCTCTTGGAGCTTTTTTCTCATCTCCACCCTGAGAATGGCCCAAACAGGGGACCCAAGCAGGGGACCCTTCTCCTTGTTCTCCACCCCCCTCCAAAATAAATCCCCTGAAGCTCCAGGGTGTGGCTAGATCTAGCTAAAGGAGATCATACTTAAACCACTATATAGGAGATCATTTAAAATGTAATATTCAATTTCCTTGTTCCTGAAAAGTCCCTCAACCCTTTCTACTGCCCAGGACTTCAGTCTCTCTCATATTTCTTGACTCTTTCTCTTTTTCTCTATTTCATTTTCTCATACTCCTGAGTTCTTGTTCCTTTCTTATGCAGGGCAATTTACCATCTCTTCAGTGCTTCCTTCTAACCTGTGGCTTCAGGACTTCCCTGTCCATTCAAAGCAGCTTATCAAAGGCCTTTCTCAAACAAAGACAGTTCCTTCTGTTAGAGAAACTCAAATGCCAGCTAGAAAACATAATATTTTTACTCCCTCCACTGCACATGGACTTAGATATTCTTTGTGTTAAAACCTGCTAGAGGTCTGCTAAGCTCCAATCGAAACTAAGTGTTGCAAGGTTATTCGCAAGCCTGTAGAGCAATTGGAATTCTCATAGCTGCTAATGGAAGTGTAGAAAGATGCAACCACTTTGGAAAACTGTTTTGCAGTTTCAGTAAAGTTTCACATGCATCTATCTTGTGATTCAGCAATTCTACTACTAGGTATTTATTCAAGAGAAATAAAAATATGTCCCCAGAAAGATTTGTGCAAGAATAATCATAGCAGCCTCGTTCATATTAGTTCCAAACTGTAAACATCAATTATGTCCATCAACAGGAGAATGGATAAACAAATTGAGGTATATCCATAAAATTAAATACTAATCATATCCATAGCATGGATAAATCTTACATTATACTGAATGAAAAAATCTGGACATAAGAATACATATTGTACAATACTATGTGTATGAAATCCTAGAATAGAGAAAACTAATCTATGGTATTAGAAGTAAGAAAGTGAGATGAGAGATATTTTCTATATCTGATGCTGGGTGGTGGTTACAGGAGTGAATACAAATGAAAAAACCTCATTTAACTGCATACTTACAAACTATGCATTTTATTCTGTGTAGATTATATTTCATGTTTTTAATAAAAAAAGACCCCCCCAAATATAACCTGATAGCAAACATTTTGACCTTAAAGTGAGTGTGTAAAGACTCATATCCTTAGAGAGAAAGGTAGGAATTAATACCTGTATCCTGCTACAAATCACGCTCTGTAAGAGACACTTAACATAGAAGAATTAGACTTCTCCAACAAATACTAGGCAATCCTGGCAAACAAATGCAATTCTGTGTCATTTCTTATCAGGCTTTTTCAAAGAGCAAGCATTTTAGGCATTTTAATGGCAAATGGAACTTTTAAGGAATTTTCATTTCTAGGTAGACTAATAGTTTTCCCAATAGTTCACCTTGAAAATTATGGAGATAGCCATCCAAAATAATACAATAGTAAACAAAGGATTTCTTCGTAAACACTTAATGAATTTTGTGTCAACAAGATTATTAAGCCAATTGAAGGGCTTAAATTAGGATTTAAATCCTAAATTTACATATGATAATGATAAGTGTTCCACCAATTCAAAAGCACACTAAACAAAATAATAACTTATCCTTGGAACCGCAACAAATCTTTTTAATAAAATTTTATTTCAAGAATACAACAATCCAGGAAAATTCCAGATGTTCATTTTATAAAGCCAAAATGAAGACTAGAACAAGAATAATCTATAAAACAGAACTTGCTATTTGGGGGAGAAAAATGAAGTGTTCAAGAAAAGAGAGAAAATGGATTTAAGTTTTCTATTATGGTAGTATATGTCTTCTTGTAGATCTGTTAATATTTACTTTATATATTTAGGTGCTCTGATGTTGGGTCATATATATTTACAATTGGCATACCCTCTTGCTGAATTGATCCTTTTGTCATTATATAACGACCTTCTTTGTCACTCTTCACAATTTTTGACTTCAAGTCCATTTTATCTGATATAAGTATAGGTACTCCTGCTCTTTTTCGGTTTCCATTTACATGAAGTATCTTTTTCCATTCCTTCATTTTCAGTCTATGTGTGTTCTTACAGGCAAAGTGAGTCTCTTGTAGAGGGCATATAGTTGGGTTTTGGTTTGGGATTTTTTTTTAATGTATTCAACCACTTTATGTCTTTTGAATGGAGAATTTAACCCATTTACATTCAAGGTTATTATTGATAGGTAAGGACTTACAACTGCCATTTTGTTAATTGTTTTCTAGTTGTCTTATAGATCCTTTGTTCCTTTCTTCCTCTCTTACTGTCTTCCTTTGTGATTAAGTGATTTTTCTCTAGTGGTGTGTTTTGATTCCTTTTTTGTTTTTTGTGTATCTACAATAAGTTTTTGTTTTGTGGGTACCATGAGGCTTACAAAAAAAGTTATAACAGAATATTTTAAGCTGATAACAACTTAACTTTGATTGCAAAAAACCCAACTTTACACTCTTACTCTACTTCCTTTACCCACATTTTAATTTTTGATACCACTATTTGCATCTTTTTATATTGTATATCATTTAACAAATTATTCTTGTTATTATTTTAATAGCTTTATCTTTTAACCTTCATATTAAAGATATAAGTGAATTACACTCCACTATTACATTATTAGAGTATTCTAAATTTGACTGTGTACTTTTACTAGTGAGTTTTATACTTTTCAAATGTTTTTATGTTACTCATTAGTATCCTTTTCTTTCAGCTTGAAGAACTCCCTTTAGCATTTCTTGTAGGACAGATGTGGTGGTGATGAACTTTATTAGCTTTTGTTTGTCTGGCAAAGTCTTCATCTCTCCTTCATTTCTGAAGGACAGCTTTTGTGGATACAGTACTCTTTTTCTTTGATTTTTGACAGTTTTTGACAGTTTGATTATATTAAGTCTTGGGATAGTTTTATTTGGATTGAATTTGGTTAGAGATATTTGACTTTCCTATACCTAGATATTTATATTTTTCTCCAGGTTTGGAAAGTTTTCTGCTATTATTTCTTTAAGTACACTTTTTACTCCTTTGCCTTTCTTTTCTCCCTCTTGAACTCCAATGACTTAAGCATGTGCTCTTTTGATGCTATCCCACAAATCCTGTAAGCTTTCTTCATTCCTTTCCATTCTTTTTTTCTTCTCTGACTGTATATTTTTAAATCTGTCTTCAATTTCAAAGATTCTTTCTTCTGCTTGATCAATTCTATTATTTATATACTCTATTGCAATTTTTCATTTCAATCATTGTATTTTTCAGCTCCAGGATTTCTGGTTTTTTATTATTATAATTCAATCTCTTTGTTAAATTTCTCATTATGGTCACTTATTGTTTTCCTCATTTCTTTGAATTGTTTCTCTGTATTTTCTTGAAGTTCACTGAGCTTCCTTAAAATAGTTATTTTAAATTATTTGTCAGTTAGATGATAGATCTCTATCTCTTAGTATCAGTCACTGGCACTTTCTTTTGTCTCTCTGGTGATGTCATGTTTCCCTGATTGTTTTTAATCTTTGTAGTGGTATGTTGATATCTGTGCATTTGAAGAATTAAATGATTTTTCTAGTTTTCATAGGCTGGCTTGGGGAACATCCTTCAACAGTAAGCCTGACCTCAGACACAGCTACAAATATGAAAAGACAAGCCACAGACTGGAAGAAAATATTTAAAAAACATATCTGACAAAGGACTTATATATAAAACATGAAGAACTCTCATAACTCAATAAGATAAGTAATCTAATTTAAAAACTTGCAAAAAATTTGAAGAGATACTTTACCAAAGAAAATGTAAAGATAGCAAATAAGCAATGAAAATATGCTCAACATCATATAGAAATGTAAACATGATTTACATTACAGAAATGTAAATTAAAGCACAATGAGATACTATATTAGTTTGCTAGGGTTGCCAAAACAAAGTACTACAAACTGTATAGCTTAAACAACAGAAATTTATTGGTTCACAGTTCTGGAGACTAGAAGTCTGAAATCAAGGCATCAACAGGGTTGGTTCTTTCAAAGTCTATGAGGGAAGGATTTGTTCTAGGCCTCTTTCTTTGGCTTGTAGATGGTCATCTTCTCCTTACATCTCTTCATATCATCTTTCTAAAACTGTTTCTATGCCCAAATTTCCCCCTTTTATAAGGATACCAGTTATATTGGATTAGGGCCCATCCTGATCTCATTTTAACTTGATTACTTCCGTAAAGATCCTATCTCAAAATAATGTCAAATTCTAAGGTAGTATAGGTTAGGCCTTCAACATATGAATTTTGAGAGGATAGAATTCAAGCTGTAACACCACTACATGCATATTAAAATAGCTAAATTTTAAAAGATGTGTTGGCAAGGATGTAGAACACCAGGAATTCTCATACTGCTTGTGGGAATGGAAAATGGTGCAATAATTTGGAAAACAGTTTGGTGGTTTCTTATAAAGTTAAACAAACACCAAGAAAACCACACAGAAATTCCACTCCTGGGTATTTGCCCAAGAGAAATGAAAGCATATGTCTATACGAAGCCTAGTGCAGTAATATTCATAATAGCTTTATTTGTAATAGCCCCAATTGGAAACAAACCAAATGTCCCAAAACAGGTGAATGGTTAGACAGTTATGGAATATTACGTAGCAACAAAAAGGAATATGCTACTGATACATACAACAATATGAACAAATCTCAAAATAATTGGTCAATGCAATGAAAGAATCCAGACACAAGAGGTTTATATAAAATTCTAAAAAATGTAAACTATTAAATAGTGAAAAGAAGCTGGTCAGTGGTTGTGAATGGATGCGGAGATAGAGGAAAGGAGAAATTACAAAGGATCAGGATATATTTGGTATTTCAATTGTGCCAGTGGTTTCATGGGTGTGTTATATATGCAATATATATTAAAACACATCAAATTATACTTTTAAAATATGTGTAATTTATTTGTGCATCAACTATACTTCAATTAAGTGGAAAATCTATTTTGTAAAAAATTGATAATTCCAATGCTATTTAAATTACTCTAGAATTACTGGAAAAGAAAAATTCTTTTTATGTATAAAATTGGTTCCAAAATCTAATAATATTTTAAATACACAGAAACAATACCACAGTCTAATCTCAATTATATATTTTGAGGCCAAAATTCCAAACAAAATATGAGCAAACAGGATCCAGCATATTAAATTAATGACTAAATACAGTTTATTCAGGATTATGAATATTCAATATTAGTATATTTTATTTTTATTTTTTAGAGATAAGCTCTCACTCTGTCACCCAGGCTAGAGTACAGTGGCATGATCATAGCTCATAGTAACTGCGAACTCCTGAGCTCAATAAGCTATCCTCCAACCTCAACCTCCCAAGTAGCTAGGACTATAGGCACATGCCATCACACCTGACTACTTTTTCTAATTTTTTTTGTAGAGATGAGGTCTTGCTATGTTGCCCAGGCTGGTCTCAAACTCCTGGCCTCAAGCAATCCTGTGTTGGCCTCTCAAAGTGCTGAGATTATAGGCACAAGCCATTGTGCTCAGCCTATTAGTACATTTTAAATATTATTCATCAAACTGATAGATCTGGGGGAAATGGATAATCCTCTCTATAGACACTGAAAAAATATTTGGTAGAATTTAAGTACTATTTTTGATAGAAAAAATACAATAAAATAAGACTATATAGATTCTTTTAAGATGTGTATATATGCACACACACACACATACACAGCTATCTTTGGCCAAAAACCAGCATATTGCTTAATGGAAAAACACTAGAACCTTTCCCACTATAGTCAAGATCAAGACAAAGAAAACCACCATTATTTATCACTATATTTGAGGTACTACTGAGCACAATTAGAAAGAGAAAGAAAACCAAAGTAGAAGAGTTGGAAAAGAAGAGGTAAACTAGCAAAAGAATCAACTGAAAAACTATAAATACTAACAGAAATTTAGTAAAGTAGCAGGGTAAAAAAATTAATAAACAGTAGGAATATTTCCAAAGAAAAAGAAATGAAAGCAAAAGAAATGACCACACTTACAAAAGCAACAAAAATGCTCCACTACCTAGGAATGAAAATATCAAGAAATACATAATACCTATGAAAGCAAAACTTTGAAGGATACACACATACACACACACACACACACACACACACATATGCCATATTCTTAGCAAGAAAGGAAGAAACATCATAAATACATAAATTATCCTGAAGCAAATTTATAAATTTAATATCTCAGTAAAATTCAATCTTGTCGGTTATTCTTTGCATGCCTGTATGAATAGCTGTCTACTTGTTTCACTGAGAGGAATTGCCTTCATATAGGTTTTCAATAAAGAGAAAGACTCAAAACTTCTCAAAACTGGGCACAAAACCTGAACAGGCACTTCACAAGAGATAATACAGCACCCGATAAAGATATAAAAAGATCCTCAATTTCATTGGTTATCAGAGAAACAAATTAAAACCAAAATGAAATACTACTATATACCCATAATTGGCAAAAATTACAAAGTCTTGACAATTTCATGTTCACAAAGATGTAAAATAAAAGCCTTATAACTGTTGGTAGGGGTGTGAATTGCCACGACCACTTTGAAAAAACAATTTGGCACTGTCTTGTAAAGTTGAAGATTTACATTTCTTCCAGGTTGTAAACAAACCATTCAGAAATTTGCTCATTTATATACACCAGGACACAAATACAAGAATAGCAAACAGCATTGTTCATAATATCCTCAGATTTGAAACAAACCAAATTTCCATCAAAAATGAAATGATACTTTAAAGTGGTATATTCTCACAATGGGATACTGCACAGCAATGGAAACGAATGAACTAGAGCTACATGGAACAACATGATGAATCACACAGAATGCAATTTAGTATTCTTACAAAAGAATATATATGGTATGTTTCCTTTTAGAGAAAGTTCCGAAACAGGTAAAACTAAGCTGCCTCACAGATGATGAAACTAAACGAAAGTGAGAAAGTGATTGCAATAGAAGCTGGGCTCTTCTTAGGGGAAAGGAAAGGAATTGCTAAGGGGAACTAGGTGCTGAAAATGTCCTTTTTTCTTTTTTAACCCAAATGATGTTTAGATAGGTGTTCACTTTATAATTATTCATTATACTTCCTATTTATGTTTTATGTAATTTTACCTAAGTTATTTCACAATTTCAAAGGAAAAAATTCCATTATAACAGCAAGATGTGCTAAGTATCTAACAAGATGCCAACAAAAAAGGAATGGCAGATGGCTCTTAAATATGAGACAAGATGCTCAGCCTCACTCGTAACAAGATAGATGCAAATTAAAATTATACTTAGATACCATTTTTTGCTTATTAGATTGGCAAAAATCCACAGCACACCTTGTTAGTGAGGCTGTGGGAAACAGATATTCTCATGCATTACAAGTAAGTTTAAACTTGTATGACCCCTATGGAGGGCAATTTGGTAATATGTATAAAAATTACAAATGCATATTACCATTTGACCAATTAATCTCAGTTTTTGGGAATTTTACCTAAATATACTTGTTCTTGCCTAAAATTATTTATGTATAGTTTTATTCAAGCACTGTTTGCAACAGCAAGTAAATGGAAACCACACAAGGTACCCATCAATTTGGGACTGGTTACATAAATTATGGTACAGCCGTATAATGGAACCCATGCAGCTAGAGCAAGGTGATGAGGAGGCTCTGTACATCCTGATGTGTAAAAATCTCCAGGATGCATCATTTAAAAAAGGAAAGCAAGCTACAGAATAGTGTGTATAGGTGCTGCCTTTGTTTGCATGCATGTAGCAACTCAGGGAAAATATGCATAAGGCTAAGAGATAATACCTGCAGAAGGATGGTGAGTAGAAAATAGATCAGAGATGGGAGTAGAAATTTCCACTATATAACCTTTATGTATATATACATATATATTTTTTAAATGTTTGAAGCAAGTGGATGTAATGTCTACTCAAAAAGTCAAACTTTAAAAAAGAAATTTATATGTATACACACAAGTTTACCAGGGGAACCCCAAGTCTCTTGGGGTTTGGGTATGGGGATGAGATAAGTGACTTTACACTGTTAAATGAACAGGACCAAGTTTGAGCAAATAAAATGACACAGCTCTAATAACTAAAAAGTCGCTGTAAAGTTCTGGAATAGAAGTGAGATATTGTTAAGAGCCCATGCTACCCTGTGGCAAAGGAGGGGGGGTCAACAGTCTGTGGTTGATAGGAGTCACTGGAAAAATAAAACTATTTCATTTTTATATTCCATTAAAATTAAAACTGCTCATTAAACCTTTGCAACTGTGAGGTATATCAAAGGATATTAGAGTGTGTCTGCATTTCCTATTTAGTTGAAGTTTCATTGTTTGTTCTTTAATGGAATGACACATTGCCAGAGATTAAAGAACTTCTCTTAGAAGTCAGTAGGAAGCTTATTTACTGATAGATATTAGCACCTGAGTAATATTTCTGATTCATTAATCAATTCTGCTAACATTTCCTAGCTTGGGAAATTCTATGATCTGCTCCAAGAGTTTTAACAATCTCTACCTCTTTTAATTCTATTGTATGCCACGTGTCAGGCAATTTTCTTGTGTATACATTTTTTCATTTCAAAACTGCATCATAATGTCATCTTTGTAAAAATATATTCAGTGACAATCAGGGAATCAAAAGTTAAAACTCAACTGTATGTGATAATATAAAAGCAAATACCAACCAAAGCCATTTAAATGAACAGATCATTTCTATACATGACATAGATGACAACCACATCACAACTTGCTCCTTTGCCTAATGGTTGACAAGTTTTCTTTAAGATGTATTGCAATTTTGGAATTGCTAAAATATTTTCATGCCTCTTATTATGGGCAAAATATGTTCAAGACTTGTTAAAGTGAATTTACATAATTTTCAGCAATACCTCTGTGGTACAGCTTAGGGGGATAGTTAGCAAATTCGAAGTTTGTAGACGAATTGACTGAATCATATCAGTTAAGACTGTGTTTAGTGGCACATAACCTGACTGCAGTGACTTGTCCAAAAATAGATTTCTATTTCTCACCTTGGAAAAGTCCAGAGGTTGGCAATCCAATCTGCAAGTGACATCCCAGGCTCCTTTCACTTTTAACCCCACCATCCTTAGAGCGTAGTTGTCCATGCCAGGCTTGTTACCCAATGGATAATGGATATAATGGCTGCTACACCACCAGCCTTATGGCCACATGCCAGCCAGGCAGGGAAGTGGGGGCAACATCCATGTCAGAATATCAAACACATTCCCAGAAGCCCTTGCTGATATCTGTTCACATTCCACCAGCTAGAATGTGTCAGCTGGCCTTATTTAGCCGCAAGGGAATCCAGAAGGGCTTTTTAGCTAGACACATTACTTTCCAGAACAAAGATCTGTGTCATCAAAGAGAAAACGGGCATTGAGTAGGTATCTAGTGGTATCTTCCCTGTCACCAAGAGGTTAAGACAAGCTAAAGACCCGTCTCCTTACCGTCAGTTGAATGCACCAAGATTTTGAGTGTAGAGTGGTGCTGAGGAGAAAAATGAAGAATAGAGTATATTGGCACAATATATTTCATCTCAAATCCCACCTGTTTGTAGACATAAAATTAGCTCCTGTGTGGTTATTACAGAAGATTAAGGTTATATCATCCAGAATCTGGGTGTAACCCTGAATGACACGCAATTGTCCAGGATTACTGTGAATTAGACCTAGTTCCACATGGCTAATTTGAAAATTTTTATTATTATAGGTATACAATAGTTGTATATATTTATGGGGTATATGTGATGCTTTGATACAGGCATCTGATGTGTAATGATCAAATCAGAGTAATTGGGGTACCTATCACCTCAAGCATGTATCATTTCTTTGTGTTAGGTATATACCAATTCTACTCTTGTAGTTATTTTAAAGTATACCCTAACTTATTGACTATAGTCACTTGGTTGTGCTATCAAATATTGTTCATTCTATCTAACTATATTTTTGTACCCATTTACTCACCCCATTTTATCCTCTTGTCTGTGCTACCCTTCCCAGCATCTGGTAACCATCGTCCTACTACCTCTACCACATGGGCATTTTTGTTTCCCATCACATTATTATCACATATCCACCCACAGAAATGGACAGCAAGACAGATCTAGTTGTTCACTGCCCTGTAAGAATATTTCTATAAAGGTTTCTAGTGGGGCTAATTAAAAATTGTCCTTGGAAGAGAGTCTTAGCTGGAGACAGCTGTCAGTGGGTCTACCTTGTAGAGGATTAAGGTCCCTGAAAGTAAAGGCCATAACTTTAGCACAGTTTGTATCAGATCAACTCAATTCAGTTTCTGGGCCCATCACGATCATCATTCAAGAAAATGATCTGATATCTCGCTTACAATTGCTAAACCAAGGTGGTACACTGAACCCACATGCCAGTCTCTCCTCCCCCCCCCCCAAAGCTGTTGAAATGACAGCAAAGATACACTCACACAGTTTTTAAGATAATTAATGCATGTCAGTGTTAGAAAATAGGAATCCCAGAAAAACTTTAGGAAAATGGGATTGAATAGAAATCCAGAATAAGAGATTTTAGAAACAAAAATTTTGATTGTTGACATTTTGTGCCTTACAACTCCTAGTTATTCATAAGAAGTTTTGATAGAGGAAATTGTAATATCTTAAACCCTATGTTCTGAGCAATAAGCACCTTTCAAATTAGTAGTTAAAAAATCATAGAGTACAGCTCTTTAAAGACAAAGATAAGTCATATTAGAAGAGAATTGCTGCTAAAGTTTTGGACTTGGAAAGGACTTTGGCAATTCCAAAAGAATGAGGCAACTCTGACCAATTTGCTAACCCAGCAGGAAAGAGGGTGTTGCTTATATAGTGCCGGAGTGAACTCCATGAGATTCCATGCTGTCCAAACAAGGCTTAAGCTGTGACAAATGCCAAAACTATATTGGAAGCCCTGAGAGAACCACCTGACTCTTCCATACAGTTTCCAGCCTCTAGGCTTTATAAGTCTCAGCTGGAAATACTAGAAGCAGAATTTCTCCCGGTGTTTTGAAGTTTGTCTACCAAAATTACTGTGATTTTATGCTTAAGAAAAAGAGTTTGAATCTGATCCTGTAAAACAAATTAGTGTGTAATGAAATGGTTTAAAATAATCTAGTACATGCATTATCCACCCATAATATTTGGTATGATTATAATAAAACTTTCTTATTAAAGTGTGGGGTCTATAAGAGAAATATAGAATGGTCATGATTCAGAATTACTTGATTTCTTAATAAGGAACAATAGGGCTTTTAGTTGGTTGAGAAAAAATACTTCCTTTGCATTACAAATTAACTCAATATAGCTTATTATAATTTGAGTGTATTTAATATTTCGTCACAGTGGAAACTCTACCAGGCTTGAGACAGGAAATATGAATTCTAATTCCAAATCTATTATTATGCTACATACCTTGTGACTTTGTACAAATCAGTTAACCTCTCTGAGCTTTGGTTTCTTCATCTGTAATATGCAAGGACTGGACTAAAATATTCTTAAAACTTTCTTCTAACTGGAAAATATTATTGCTCCATTTCTTTTTTTCACAGGGCTCTTTGATTCCCATGCCTCCCTCCCCTATTCCAGGCTTCTAGGCTGTTCCTGCTCCCTCCATTGCACAGGGTTATTCCCTGTGACATCTGCCCATACTAGGCAACAGTGCTTGTCCCGGGCTTCTTCGTCAGGGACATCAATAAAAATTTACTCTTTTTTTTTTTTTGAGACAGTCTCACTCTGTTGCCTGGGCTAAAGTGCTGTGGCCTCCCAAGTAGCTGGGACTACAGGCATGCGCCACTTTGCCTGGCTAATTTTTTCTATATATTTTTAGTTGGCCAATTAATTTCTTTCTATTTATAGTAGAGACGGGGTCTCGCTCTTGCTCAGGCTGGTTTCAAACTCCTGACCTTGAGTGATCCGCCTGCCTCAGCCTCCCAGAGTGCTAGGATTACATGCCTGAGCCACCGCGCTGGGCTGAAAATTTACTCTTGTGTGTTCCCTTTTTTCAGAGCCATTCTACACATGGCTTTCCCTCCCTGAATGACAGTGCCTTCCCCTAAAGGAGTGAGGGGATGCTGCCTATTGGAGCTGCTGTGGCCAGGTTGGGGTGGGGGAAAGAGCAAGCCCCTATTCCATGAGAACTGAGGCTGTGTGCTTGCTCTGGCATGGATCTGCCTGTAAGGAGGGTCCTGGTGGGTTGAGAGACCCAGGGAGGGAGATGGGAGATGGACAGGCTTGAAGCTCTGACTCGAGGGGCGGGGCGGTCAAGGGCAATATATGTAACCTTAACGTTTGTACCCCCATAATATGCTTAAATAATAAACAAAAAAGCAAAGGGAAAGCCTTTTCCCAACATTCGAAAATCAGTCTAAGCTGGGTGCAGTGGCACACACCTGTAGTCTCAGCTACTCGAGCAGCTGAGGGGGGAGGATGCCTTGAGCCCAGGAATTTGAGACCAGCCTGGGCAATATAGCAAGACCTCATCTCTTAAAAAAAAAAATCAGTCTATCCAGCTATTCTAATTTTAATTTATATTTATGCAAATGAGGTAGAGTATATGTAAATAATTACCATTCTGTACAGTGTTACAATACGTAATTTATACAGCCATGGTTACACCACATAAGTGGTTCTGTTTTAATTTTTGCCTATGTGGATCTCACCCCAAACCCTAGTGCATTTGTCTAACTCCCTCTCTCAGGTTTCCTCTCCCCACTGTGGTCTGTGGAGGGAGTTTGTTGGGCAGTGGGAACACCAAGACACTACCGTGTTTCCCCGAAAATAAGACCTAGTGATGGGTGTGGCTACGCGCAGTGTATCTGCACAACACATGCATTTCGTCGCCGAGTGGTAAAGAAGATGAGCAGCCCTTCTCATCTGCCCCATGAGAGCTCTATTGCTCGACATGAGAGATTGGGGCCAATGGTTCTAAAGGAAATAGAGTCGCAAGAAATTCAGGATAGAATTTGGGGTTTGGAGAGTTATGATGATGTTCCAGAAGAAGATGACTTAACTATATTTGAATAAATGTAGATTGTTGTACCATACTTAAAAAAAAATAGCACATCCCCTGAAAATAAGCCCTAGGGTGTCTTCTTGAGGAAAAATAAATATAAGACCCTGTCTTATTTTCGGGGAAACACGGCAGGAGTAAAAATTACTTTCTAATCACATATGTCGTCTCTCCTCCCAATTCTCATGAGCATATTTCTCCTCTAACCCTGCATGCCACAATACCCACCCTGCATGTGACCAAGACACAAGGTCACAAAGTGCATGTGTGACATTCACAAGCTCTCCTGAACCCCAAATCTTCTCTTTCCAAAACCCAAGTTCCCCTGAGCATCTCTCTCCTGGCTGGATTGGCATGGTTGCAGCTCTTCAAAACTCAAAAGTCAGTGTGTGTTTATGCACGTGTGTGTGTTTATCTCATAGGCAAAGTGATTGTGTCTTTGAACACACTTAAGTGAGAAATGTCTCAGCCTGTAGCCTGAAACTTGATTTTTCATTTTAACCAACACATTATCTCTCACCTATCACTATCTCAGCCCACGTCGAAATATTGAGTCTGAGCAAGACCAAAGACAAGGGAATTCTGTGTTGTCTCCCTTGGTTTTCCACCTCCCTGCCCCCACCCTTGTGTCTAGACATTGCAGCAGGCTTCGCCGTTACCACCCTTTTCTTTTTTTTCCCACATTTCATTAATAATTGTGCAAGTCAAACAATAGCTAATCTGGCAATTCTGTGCAAGTTAAAACACTAGAACATGTTACCCTGCGCTGCCTGCCAAATCACACTAAAATTTGGATCAATGAAGGTGCTGAAAGAGTTTTCAAAAGTTTGTCCTGCTTTGCTTCCTTCTTTTGGGGCAGACTTCTAAAAGAGACCAGAGTCAGTTCTTCAAAAAGCAAAGCAACAACACTTGAAACCTGCCTCCCTGTGTTGCTGTTTTTCACAGTTAACTGAAATCCAGAGTTTGGGGGCGGGGGAGAAAAAAAGGGAGTGAGGCAGAGTCCCCACACCCTGGGATAATTGCATCAGGGCCGAAGAATGAACACCACACCCAGGCGGTCAGATTTCTGGGGTCACTTAATCATGCTCTGCACACCTGTGCTCTGAGGGCACTGCAGCTGCAAAGACAAATACTGTTAGCCTAAGAGGCCAACGTTACTGTTCCCCCCAGATTTAGCTGCTTCCAAATGTCCAAGATGAACTCGAGCAATTTTTGAAAAGTGAAGTAAAGCAAAAGCAAAAATGGGTCTGCAGTGTGTTCTGCCAGAGTCGGTCTCGGGGCCAAAACTTCTCTTCCATGCTGCCGAGCTGTGCTCGGGCTTCCAACTGTCCATAGGACCTCAGTTCTCCATGCCCTTGACATTCTTCAGATGTTCTGTACATGGCGTGAGCTGTGTAAATGAGGGTCTCCAGTGGCCTCCAGAAGCACCTTCAGAATTCATATTTGGTCCCTAAAAATAGCATCAACTCTGTCCACACCTATTCCTCCTGGGCTCCCTCACTTATAGTATTCCCAGTAAATGTTACTAAGAAGTGAGAACATGAACACTTGCAGGAAGCAGAACATCGATCATTCCTTCATCACAGATCTCCCTGGAAATCAGAAAAGAAGTTGATTGAAGACCTACTGCTTTAGGGTTGTAGTCTGATTTTCATGAAAGTTTGATCAGAAAACTGTACTAGACAATCTCAAAGGCCAATTCAGTCCTAAAATGCTTCAGTTTTTTGCCTGCACACTTGACTGGGATCTGGATCTGGATTGGGAACAAGATGTAATATTATCAATTTCATGCTGGGCTCCCATTGCGGGCCACGAGCTGGGCTGCTGAGCTGCCTAGGTTCAAAGGACATGGTTGATTGCTGAATCTTTTCAGAGATTTGATTTACTTTCCTGTAAAGACCCAGTGTTTGGGCAGAAATCCTGGGATGGTTCTTAGATTGTCACTGATGATCCCAAGCCTACTTTGGAAATCTCCAGAAGGCTCCATCTATCCATTCTTTCTAGAGCACTTAGATAGAGGAGGACCTGGGCTTGGCCTGGAGCCTCTGTTAGGAATTACCAGAAGAGCCTGTTCCCTCATGGGAATCTAGTCCAGTCTTTGGATTCATCTAGGGCTGCATTAAAGTGGATTAAAGTAAGTTTGCCTTCAGTGCCCTGTAACCCCTTTTAGAGCCCACATCTTCCATCTTATTCTGTAGAGGTGCTTAATATATTCGCATGGCCCCTGGGTGTTCCAGAGTGTTCTACCCCTGTGGCCCAGTTAGATGAACTCTGGTGAACTATCACCTCTCACTTGGATTCTGCAGCAATCTCTGGTCTTGAATCTCCTACAATCCATTTTCTACTCTAAATTACAAATCTTTTCAGGTCAAAGAATTCCTCAAACCTTTCACTAGCTTTCTATTACCATTGGGTTAGATTTCATGCTTCTTACCATGTTGTGTGTGTCATTGAAGATCTGGCCCATGCTCAGCTCTCCAGCTTCATCCCTTACTACTTCCCCATGCACATGTCAATACTCTATACAGAACTTTCTTCAATTCCTTTATTGTACCATGCCTTCCAGCCTTCATACCTGCTATTCTTTCTCCTGGAATACCCTTTTCTTCCATCTTTGCCAAGGCCATCTTTGACATGGGGCCACCCCTCATCTTTCTTCTCCATGGAGCCCCCCTAATCTCCCTAGGCTGGTTTATATTCTCTCACAGCCACCTGTGCACCCCCAGCCACACCTCCTTGTCACTGCTTGGTTGGCTGCCTGTTTCCCCCCTCTAGACAGAAAGCTCCATGAATGTAGGAACTTTCTCTGTTTTGATCACCACCAATCACTCTAGGCACCTGGATACATTCATGCTGCCATGCTTAGCAGATTTAACTGAAACTCACCATCATCCTTAGTCTGATGTAGCTTGAAAAATACTACTACTACCCATTATTTCCACTTTAGGGTCTTCACAATTGCCTCCTTTGACATATCATCCCAAGAGGTAGGCAAATGAGCTCCAAGCTCAGGGCAAAAGGCCCCACCATCATTGTTGATTCTCCCAGTGGCTACTTCTCACTACAATAAGAAATGCCTCATGTTAGTTGCTAAGGATACAAAGATGAAGAAAACATGGTCTTTGCACCTGAAGATCTCAAAGTCTAGACAGAAACAACAACTCTAAAGTATGAGAGGTCTGTAACAGGGATAAGAACAACATGTGGTGGAGGCAGAGAAGAAAAGCTACTGACTCAACTTGAGGAAGCTAGAAAGGGTTGTGATAGGCCTCACACGAGGCTGCTACTTCTCCTTGTCTTCTCCTCTCTATCCCTTTCTGAGGCTCCCTCAGTCCTACACAGAACAAATTCAACCATGATCCCACAGTATACTTCTTTTGTCAGGTTTCTTGAGTCTGAGGAAATTTCTGCAAGTCAGGAAAAGTCGGAGTTGGGCCCACCAGATGCCCATCACATTCAGGCTAAGAAGCCTCCTGTTAGAAAACTTAATCCCAGACATGAAGAGCTTCACCCAAATGGGAAACCTTGATCAGCAGGCAGGAGAGGCAATTTTGAGTACAGCATGAAGTCCATCACTCAAATTGATTTGCATATAAACCCCCAATGGAAACACGCAGCTTTGTAAGCTGGAGGGCTATCAATGGAAGCCAAAAAAGCAGTTTCACTAAGAACCTGTAAGGGATTTGGATATCAGCTATGTGCTTTCGAAGCCCTCTAACAGACTGAAACACAAAGGGGAGATAGGCAGCCTCCCCTTTTATTCACTGCAGATCACAGCTCTTATACTCCAGGGGCTCTGATGAGCCTAGAATAGTCCCTGGCCAAGCAGCAATGACACTCAGCCAAGACTTCAATGCCATAAGTAGAAACACAAGCACCCATTGAGACAAGATAGCTCCAGGGCAGTGCTTTGCCAAATTTTGGGGCATGATGCATTAGTGGGCCATGAAATTAGGTTGGTGGCTTATAACCAGCAGTTTTTTAATAGACTAAAATAGGATTAAAAACATCAGAGTTTCTCATAAGTAGTTTTATGCAAGTAGGTAATGTGCATATGCGAGAATGTATGCATGTGCATTGAGTACATGTGTATGTGTACTGGATCATTATGTAAAATATATCCTTTCCTATGGAACATGGTCAGAATTACAAAGGGATTGCCTGTGGAGCAGAAGTAATATCTGGTAGAAATGGTAGTTATCTTGTATTTAAGTTCAAAAGGATCCCCAGATATAACCAAGAAGGGTTCACAAGAGCTAGCTGCACTATCCATTGTGATGGCCACTAATACATGTGGCTATTTAAATGAATTAAAGTTAACTAAAAGTAAAAATTCCATTCCTTAGCCACATTTCAAATGTTCAAAAGAGACATGGGGCTAGCAGCTGCTGTATTGGACAGCACAGATATAGAACAGTTCCAACATCTCAGAAAGTTCTATTGGACAGCACTGGGCTAGAGCTTCTACATCAGCAGGAGAGGGCAGGAGTTAGTGAAATGTATGTGCTTGTAGCCACAGACAGATGAGACCTGGGAACCCTAGAGAAATGATATACTATCCATTTCCCCCATGACCTATTCCCGGCCTGTCCAACTAGATTGTGAGGCCCTTGTAGACAAGGACTGTGAAGAAGAATGCTATGTCTGACCAATCTTTTTCTGCAAGAAGAGGAGCAAGTCTGGGGGACTAATAGTGCAGGAGGGAGGTGAAAATTTTGGTTTTAGACATGATAAGTTTGAAGAATACAAAAGATACCCAGGAAAAGGTGTCCCCAGGGTATTGGTTCTCAATCCTGGTTATGTGTCAGAAGTCACCTGTGCAGTTTTAAGAACATCCACATGCTTATGACTTACTCTAAATCCAATGGACCAGAAATCTCAGGAATGGGGCATGAACACCTATGGATTTTTGAAGTTCTACAGGTGATTGTGAAGTGAAGTCAAGGTTGATTCCATTATTGATCCCAGGCAGCAAATAAAATATAAATGTGGAACTTGAGAAAGAGGTTAAGCTGGAATTAGATCTAGAAATCATCAACATGTGAACTGTAGTTGAAGCAAGAGGAATGGGTGAGTTCACTCATGGAGATTGGAGAGTAAGAAAAGAGGAGTGAGCACAAGACCTAAGATGGAAAAAAGCAAAATCAATAAAGGAGCTGGAGAAGTGGAGGTCAAAGAACTAAAGAGGACCATCAGGAAGTAAGCTTTCAGCTGCAAGTAACAGAATATTCTAGCTCACATTAGCTTAAACAGTAAGGAAACTATATCACACAAGAAGTTTACCAGCATGGGCTCTAGGCACAGCACATCAGGGCTCCAACTTTACTTCTCTCAGCAACTTGTCCAGAACAATGTTGGCTTCCTCCCTAGGCTGGAGGGAAAATGACCGAAGTAGTTCTTCAAGTAATCATTCAAGGTCAAGGGGAATAGAACCACCATGATTGACTTAAACTAATCATGTTTGGCTTTGAATGAATGTTGAAGTGTCAACACAGTAATCATGACAGAAGGGAAGCAGAAGAGGTGGGTGTCAGAGAAGTGAGAGGAGAAAGTAGGGTGGCCAGCAGCATTTGCTGCATTGAGGTGAGTGTGCATACCATGTGTATGGTAGAATTGAATTATTTTTAATAAAACATTGTTTGGTGGTTGATCATGATGAATTAGCCTTATCCAGCTGGAACCATGGTATATATATAGCAGCTCAAAATTCTAGCAGATCGCTCAAAGGAAAGAGATCAAGAAACGAAGATGGTCACAGTAAAAGAGAACGAGGACAAAAGAAGGGAAAGGTCAAGAGTAAAGAGAAACAAAAAGTTTTCAAGTTGCCATTAACAGCACAGAGGACATTCTACCACCATATCCAGGCAAGGAAAAAAAAAGTTAAATCACCCAGAGAACATATATTCCAAAGATCCAGATTTACAGCAACTGTAACTTGTGACTTATGATAAATTTAAAGAACTTCAGTGTCTTGTTTTACTTAGTGTTGCCAAGGCAGCCCCATAGCCTTGAAAATTTTGGCAAAGCAATTTTTGGCCAACAGAGAAGCCATCTCTCAGAGGCCTCAGTTGGCCGTTACCCACTATGTAGATCAGTTCCTTGATGCTATTCTCAGAACAAATTTTCCAACAGATGCTAAGTCAATGAAAACACACTGAGAATTGTAAGATAATTTATTTTCCATCTGTTTTCACCTGTACTCAATTGAGGAGACCAGATCATAGCCCAGGCAATGTATGACAGAGGCCAAGGGCTACTCCACCCGTATTTTATAAAGTACCCATGGTGCCAATTTTAGCATCACAGCTGTAAATAACAAGACCCTAGAGATACAGGGAGTGACCTCATTCTCCAACATACATCTGAAGCTTAAAGACGACCTGTGTGTCGTTAGGGATCATTGTGTTACTGAAGTTGCTGAGCTCACTAAAGCTCATGTGGCCCAGTTTCATTTCCTAAGGGCTCCTGTGTACATTCTTCCCTCCCTTTCCCATCTGGGAATTGCATAAACTGTTTCCCAGGGACCAAAATATAAGAACCATGCACTGGGAGATTTGGGAAGAAGTGGGGAAGCCACATCATCTGTACTGGCATAGTCTGGTCGTTTCATTTTTATGTTACTCAGTTGGAAATTGAACAGCAAAGCCTACTGGAGATGTCAGTTGAAAACTCTTCTGAAAATCTGTTGACAGCTTCCCATGGCCTTTGAAATGAAGATCAAATTCCTAGTGTGGCTTCTGAGGCCTTGCAGGGTCTGCCGCTCCCTCCAGAATCCTCCACGCTGCCTCCCACGTCTCATTGTTCTGGTTCCTTGGCAGAGGAGGCCCAGTCCCCTCTGTCTGGAATTCCCTCTACCTCACACCCAGTGTTCACCTAGTTTGTTCTTAATAATCCTCAAGAGTTCAACTCAAGTGTCACTTCCTCAAAGAAGCTTTTCCTCCCTTCCTAGATTAGATTAGGATCCCCCATTATACCCTTTCCTACTGCATTTTTCTTCTAGGGCATTTACTTAATGGTGTCATTAGTTCTTTAATTCATGTCTTTCTAAAATATTCCAAGTACTGTGAATTTGGTGACCATGCCTGTCTTGTCACTATCCTTAGCACCCAGCCCAGTGCCTGGCACATCGTAGCTCAGTAAGAGTCTTGCTTAGAGAGTGACCACATGCGTGAATTTCCATTTCTCATCTCCATTTGAGCAAAGTGGGCTGATTCTAAATTCTGATCTGTTCAATACTGAAATACCTCAAAAGTTTTTTCTTATGCTGTTTAAATTCCATGCTATTTCCCTCCTTTGTTCACTTTTTAAAAAATAGCTGTTTCATTGAGATAGAATTCACATGCCATGAAATTCACCCATTTTAGAAAATATACAATTCAATGATTTTTAGTATGTTCAGTTATGCGACCATCACCACAATCAATTTTAGAACATTTTCATCACCCCAAAAGGAAATCCTATGCCTATTAGCAGATGTCCCTCATTTTGTCCCATGCCCAGGCAATCATTAGTCGACTTTCTGTCTCTGTAGATTTAACTATTCTGGACATTGTATATAAATGGAATCATACAATATGTGGTCTTTTGTGACTGGCCTCTTCACTTAGCATAAGGTTTCAAAATTGTAGCATAGATCGATACTTCATTTCATTTTATTGCCAAATAATATTCCATTCCATGGATATACTACACTTTGTCAGTTGATGGACATTTGGGTTGTTTCTACCTCTTAGCTATTATGAACAACACTGCTATTATACATTGATGTACAAGTTTTTGTGTAGACATATGTTTTTCTTTCTCATGATATATACATAGGAGTAGAATTTCTGGGACATACAGTAACTCTGTGTGTAACCTTTTGAGGAGCTGCCAAACCGATTTCCAAAGCAGCTGTACCATTTTATGTTCCTACCAGAATGGTATGAGGGGTCCAGTTTCTCTACGTCTTCACCAGCCCTTGTTATGGTCTGAATTTTTGATTATAGCCACCCTACTTGAGTGTGAAGTAGTATCTAATTGTGGTTTTGATTTTCATTTCCTTGGTAATTAATGATGTTGAACATTTTTTTGTGTGCTTTTGGCCATTTGTATATCTTCTTCGAAGAGATGTCTATTCAGATCCTTTGCCCATTTTTTAATTTAGTTGGTTGTTTTTGGTTTCTTTTTGAGTTCTTTATATATCCCAGATATGAATTCCTTATCAGATATATGACTTCCAGAAATTTCTCTAGTTCTGTCAATTGTCTTTTCACTGTCTTGATGCTGTCCTTTGGACCACCAAAGACTTTAATTTTGATGGAATCAAATTTATCTACTTTCTCTTTTACTGTATATACTTTTAGTGTTATGTCTATGAAACCATTGCCTAATCCAAAGTCACAACAATTTAGGCCTTTTTTTCTTCTAAGAGTTTTACATTTTTGTCTTTGATCTATTTTAAGTTGATTTTTTTATGTGGTGTGAGGAAGAGTTCCAACTTCATTCTTTTGCATGTGGGTATCCAGTACTATCTGCTGAAAAAATTCCTCCCCCACTGAATTATTTTTATCACCCTTGTCAAAAATAAATTAACTGTAAATGTTATTTATTTCTGGACTCTCAACTTTATTCCATTGAACTATATGTCCATATACCAACCAGTACCATACTAACCAGTACATACTACAGTAGCTTTGTAGTAAGTTTTAAAATTGGGAAATGTGAGTCTTCTAACTTTGTTCTTCTTTTTCAAGATTGTTTCAGCTATTCTGGGTCTCTTGAACTTCTGTGTGAATTTTAGAGTCAGCTTGTCTATTTCTGAGAAGAAGCTAGCTGAGATTTTGATAGAAATTACATTGAATTTGTAGATCATTTGGGGAACTGTTGCCATTTTGATGATATTAATTCTTCTGGCCCACAAACATGAGATATCTTTCCATTTATTAGGACTTCCTTAATTTCTTTCAACAATGTTTGGTAGTTTTCAGAGTATATATTTTACACTCCTTTTAGTAACTGTACTCCTAAGTATTTTGTTATTTTTGATGCCATTATAAATGAAACTGCTTTCTTAATTTCATTCTTGGATTGTTTATTACAAGTAGATAGGAATAAAATTGATTTTTATATGTTGATCTTGTACCCTACAACCTTGCTGTTTAAACATTTTAAAGTTATCACAACCTAGAATCTGAAATATCAGTTCTATTTTATCCCGTTAATCACATCTGGGTTGAAATTTTACTGTTGTTCAATCTTCCTTGTTATACAGAGGTCCTATTTTAAATGAATTTAATAAATTGTTGTATTTAAAGGATAAATTGGCTGAGTATAAAATGCATAGACCACACTTTATTTTGCTGAGAACTCTGAAGATACTGCTCCATTCCCTTCTAGGTTAGATATAGTTATGCAGAAGAATTAAATCAGTTTGACTGTTTCCTTCTTTTGTAGTTGCCTTATTTCTTTCTGCCTGGATGTTTGCTTGAAATTCAATTACTTCATAGTTCCATATCTTTTTCCTAGAATAGAGGGGTGTTCTTTAGATCCACAGCACAGTTATTAATCTCAGTACATGTAACACTGATAATACTTTATTATGCATATTCCAATTTTGTCAATTAACTCAATAATGTTCTTTATAGCATTTTCCCCTGTAATGCAGGATCTTCTGTAAGTTCACGTATTGCATTAAGTTGTCATGTTCTTTAGGCCCCTTTAACATGAATCAATTCCTTGGCATTTGTCCCTTATGTTGACATAAAGAATGCAGATCTTTTGCTTTTTTACATAGAATGTTCTTTGGCTTCCAGTTATATATTCCCAGCCAATATACTATGTAAGTGGTGGTGTGTCCTTCTCAGGGTATCATATCCATCTCATGTCCATCTGACCCTCATTTGTGATATTAATTCTGATCCCCAGTTGAGACATTACCCAATTCTATTTATTAATAGTCACTAATATCTTAAAATGTTAACATTTGTCTTTTTCCTCTGTTCTACCCTCAAGCTTTTTTTCTGTCAATAAGTTGATATTACACCTTGTATCCATTCTTCTTGCTTTTTCGAATTAATGTATTTAACATCTAATAATATTGTTCTGATCTTCAATTTGTTTCCTTAACTCTGACATCTCCCTTCTTAGCCACGTCTGTTCTTTTCAGCATTCCATCTTGGTTTTGTTTGTTTGTTTGTTTTATTTCTCAATGTTGGCAGCTGTCTAGACCTTCTGTTTTTTTGTGACATGGTGTGGGTGAAATCTTAACCCTCTTCTAGCTTACCTAAAACTTATTTATCATTCTCTTAGGGCTCTGGTGTGACATCTCTCTGAGGTGTTCCATACACTTTTTTCTACTCTGATGATGTGGTCATGGGGTCAAGGTAGGGAGGTTACCTGGAATTGTGTGCCCCCTTTGTTCGGGGACATAGACTCTCTTTACAGAATTTCTTCCATGTCCTACACTAGGATTTCAGACCTCATACTTGGGGACATATCCTATTCCTAATATGCCCCATCTTTAGGCTTGGAATTTATGCACTTAATTTTGTATGAATCCATAGTAAATGACACACTCAGGAGATGTTTTTCTGTCTCTGGTGAAATATTCAGGGTTTTTCCTTGATTTTTCCTTGGGTTTCTTACTTTCCTTATCAATTTGCTTCTCTTGAAATTGAGAGTTACTGGTCAGAATTTGGGTTTTTGTCAACTTACTTTTTTCTCCCCCAGTATGACATCAGGTGACCAAAGGTATAGGTGGGACTGAGGTTAAGGGCAGTGGTGTGGTGCTAAATGTTTAACATCTGGCTCTCAAAAACAAAAATCCCTAATGCATAAGATATACTAATTTCCATAGTATAAATATTCCCAGCCAGTTTCAAGCTCCAACATGACATTACTAAATGTGGAGTTGAAACCCACATCATCTTATAGTATAGCACATCATTATATAGTATTCCCACCATAAAGATACAGTGGGCATGAATAACCTCAAAAGCACAGATAATACTAAAATGAAGTAAAGCAATTAGGAAGTGGTGATTTGAGGGAATTTACTACCTTTGTTTTTAATATAATTTGTTTAGTTGTAAATGTATATAATTTTTGATAATTGTTGTGTTTATTAACTGGCTTGACAGATCAATCCCTGAAAATTGGACTAGGGGCTCTCACAAGCCAGTATAAACCTACTCCAGGACACCACCGAGCCAGAGTAAGAGCTCGAATCATCCATTTCTCTGGCAATTTCTTTATTTTTACTTTATATTTTTTTGGCACAAGGTCATACCTATTTTCTTCTGTGGTTGCTGTTGTTAAATTTTTGCTATTTTTTTAAACAATTCCCTTTTGTTTGTATTAAGGGAAAGAAATTCTGTGGTTTGTTTCATCCTGTCCTCTTTCAAGATCTTACTCCTTCTCTCCCTAAAAGTTTCTTTGGATCTTATTAGGTTGTATGTACTATTTAAAACTGAGAAGAAAGCAATATCATCTAAAATATCATCAATTAATATATCATCAATATCATCAATTAATCATGAGTCTTCCTCTAAGTACAAACACTAACCAGAGTTAGGAAAATAGTAAGTTAAGCACTCTAGTTGAGGAAAGTTAACAAAGAAACAATTATAGAACTATGTAAAAATTTCAAATAGACAATATTCAAATACATGGCAAGCAGCCAGCCTCTTCCATGTTACTTTAAAGGGTCAGCTTTGGTGAAAGGCACCCTAGTGTACCCAAGAGCATATCAGCTGCTCAAATATATATAATTTATTTCATATAAATATTATATATAATTGTTTTTAAAAATTCCATTTTGGGCCGGGCACGGTGGCTCACGCCTGTAATCCTAGCTCTCTGGGAGGCCGAGGCGGGCGGATTGCTCGAGGTCAGGAGTTCGAAACCAGCCTGAGCAAGAGCGAGACCCCGTCTCTACTATAAATAGAAAGAAACTAATTGGCCAACTAATATATATAGAAAAAATTAGCCGGGCATGGTGGCGCATGCCTGTAGTCCCAGCTACTTGGGAGGCTGAGACAGAAGGATCGCTTGAGCCCAGGAGTTTGAGGTTGCTGTGAGCTAGGCTGACGCCACGGCACTCACTCTAGCCTGGGCAACAAAGTGAGACTCTGTCTCAAAAAAAAAAAAAAAAAAAATTCCATTTTGAGAAATTGAATGTTATAAAGGATTACTTATTAAATGATTCCTTACTGATTCAAATCATAGATTGTAGTCAATATTTCCAATAATGTAGTTGTTCTCAGCCCTGGCTGGACATTAAAAGCACCTGGGGAGCTTTTAAAGAAACACAATGCCAGGACCCCACTCCAAAAAATTTTGATTGAATCGCTCTAGGGTGGAGCCATGCCATTAGTATTTTTGAAAAGCTCCCCAGGTGGTTCTAATCAGCAGCCAGAGTTGAGAATCCCTGTCATAATGTAACATTTAGCATCTTATGAATACTCCAGAGAATCTACTAAAGTAGATATATTAACCTCCTAAGACAGTAGTGAATAGGAAAATTTGTAAAGGTCCTGGAGACGTTTAAAGGAAAACAAGATAATCATAACATCCTTGAGGTCTTTTATGGCTAGGTCTCCAAATGTTTTATAATTATTTAAAAAATCCTATGCAATGACTTATGGAGCAAAAGTTTATTAAATGTAATAACAGCCTGAAGCTACATACTATAAAAAATAGTATGTTTTCAATTTTTCTTCTGGAAGTTCAGGATTGTCCATGGTCAGGGACAAAATCAGGCTGAGAGGGACCCCAGGAGCACCAGCCTTCTACAATAAAATCCCATGGAGGTGTTTTAGTTTAGATAGGAGTCAAATTTTATCTTTTCTGAGTACAAATTAAAATCATAAATAAGATTGTAAGGGGAGATCTCTAAAATATTTAAACAAATAAACTTCCCCTAAGGGCTTGATTACAAGGGAATTAATAGACTTATTAGATGCTGTAATTATCTACTCATCAAAACAGGATCCCTGAAGATCTCTTCTACTTTTCAAATTAGATTTAACTATTGAATGTATTTACTACACTTGATCTTAGCCAAAAGGCCGAGAAGTGATATTGAATGTATTTAAAGTAATATAGATATATTTCTATATTAATCAGGACTCTTTGGGCTGCAAATAACAATTCAGTTAAGGAGAAAGGGAATTTATTGGATCAAATGACTGAAAAGTCCAGAGACAGGCTTCAGGCAAGGCTAGATCTAGGGGCTCAAGCAATGTCATCAGAAATTGGTCTTGTTCTTTCCATCTCTTTTTCTGTTTTCCTTCTAAGTAGAGTCCATTCTCAGGCAGATTGTCTCCTTGTAGTAACAAGATGGCTGCCAGTAGCTCTAGGCTTTCATACAACTGTTCAGTAATACGAGCAGAATACTCCTCCATCTCAAGAGCTCCAACAAAAATAGTAGAGTTGAATCTTACTGGCTGAGATTGGCCTGGCTTTGGTCCATGTACCCTTCCTTGTGCCAATCTCCATATCCAATGGGGCACAGTATTCTGATTGGCCAGGCTTGTGTCACATGCTCATCCCTGGACCTGGGGTGGGGCCAGCTGCACCTGATTTACATGATTGAGGGTGAGGTGGAGGGTAGTTACCCTAAGGGAAATTGTCAGAAGATTCGGGGATGGATGCTGAGCAAAGAAAAACAGAGGTTCACCATGATTTAGAAAAACTACTATAAATTAAATCTCCCCACCTTTCTTTCTTCTAACTTCCCATTAGCCATAATCAGTGAGGCTATATATGGTATCTTAGCAGTTATTTTGTTTCTCAAAATTCAAACATATTCCTATATCCTTTTGGTATCGTGAATAAACATCTTCTGATTAGGAGTAAAGTACTTAAATAATAAATGCTGAAGGAGTTGTACTATCCCAGGCCATTACTAAAGTTTGGTGTATTACCTTTTGATTTGCCTCAAGGAGAGCTAAAATGTATTTGGTATGAGAAATATAAGTTTTTAAAGAATAGATTAATATGGCTGAAGAGACTGCTCTCTAAACACTCTTTAGCCACAGAGAGAAAAAAAAGCCTTAAGTCCAAGTTTCCCTTGACCCCAAAGTAGATGTCTGGAGACTATTTTCAAACTGGAAGGAGGAACCCCCTGAATGGATGAGAATATTAGTATATGCTGTCTCAGGAACACCATCAGCTTCCACAGTTCTGAGGTGGATTGTTAGAAGCGAGTTAGTGACCAGTATTGAAAGAGTTTATGGTTTGTATTTTGTTAGTCCCAGTCGTCATGGCAACCAACTGGTTCTACATAAAGCCCCAAGCCAGCAGACATGTAATGGAATACATTCCTCGGAGTGAGTCAAAGCCTTGTTGAAAAGGAAGCAATCACACTGTTATGGAAATAAATTATAAACTCCTATGAACCGCTCCGGGTTGAAATAAGCAACTTTTTTGGAATCCCATTTCCCCCTCCTCCCACATATTTTTGATGATAAGTAACTTGGCAACACTTCATTTCTGATGGGATGGTCCACCACATCTTTGAGAAAGGGGCATGGTGATCCGTGGCCTGCCTGCCTAGCTCACAAGGGTTTCGGTGAGGATCAGATGAGAAATGCAATGGGTCACACTGTGAATCTGGCTAGTGCTGTTGATGAAAAGTCCTTAACATTCAGAAATGGAAGTTCCAGATATGATTTTTCACCTACCTCTGAGCCATTAGAGACTGCTTCCTATGACATACATGCTAATATTGTGTTCAGTCTGAAAATCCAAGTGATAAAATTTCCCCTATTTCCCTGGGGCACCCTGCTCCTCCACAGAGTCAGAAAGCGCATTTCAGTAGAATAGAGTGCTTCATAGCACTGACTTTGGAGTCAGTCAGACGTGGATTCAAATCCCAGCTCTGTGGCTTTGTAGCCATGGGAAGCACGGCATGTTACTTTACATCTTTGCATTTCAGACTCTCGCATGTTAGGTTTTATTGTCATCAGCTTTATTCCATTGGGGCATGACCATGTTTACTTTCTTGCTAATCCTTGTTGGAATTGTGTCTACCATATTCTTTTTTCTTCTCAATTTATTCTCTTGCTTTCAAATACTACTTTAATACTTTTAGCTCTTTTAATCCCCATCTTTTGTTATCATCTCATTGAGTAGCATAAACCATCAATTGGTTTATCCTCAAAAAGTAGATTTCATGGCAAAGATTCTAAATGTTTTTAGTTAATTATTGTTCATTATTATTATTATTGGCTTTGCTGGAGTATGCCGACCCCAGCTACCACCATATTCTTATGGGGCCTCATTGGCTCAGAAATGGGAACATTGTTAAAGTGTTAGTGGGAGAGCCCACTGTTGGGGTCAGCTGTGACAGCCACACACTCCCCCGCACCCTCACCTGGCAGGCAGCTGGGTTTGAATGGTCCACAGAAGCCAAGTTGCGCAACTCTGGCAAGTTTTGCTCACTTTTCTCCATTATTTCTCCATTATTTGGACAATAATGTCCATTATTTGGACAATTAATTTAAATTCCTGCAGCTTGGGCCTATCTAAAGTCTCTATCATATCAGCATTGTCAGCCTGAGCAAACCAATTTCTGCTCCTAGGAACGTCCCTTTAGATGACAGAGGAGTAGAAATTTCAACAAACTCTCCAATGCTCTTTGAAACTCCTGAACTGGTGAGGCCCTTGAGCAGATTCTTCTAATAGACTCAGAAGAGGAGTATTTAGAGCTGCAAATTTGCACAGCATCAGTTTTTCCAAGAAATGTAGTCCCCTGCTTTGGATAATTAATTTGGAAAGGTTGGCGTTTCCTTCTACCTGGCCACATTTGTTTTCTCCATCTTCTTGGAGCCTGGCCTTGAAATATTTTCTCTATCTTCATCCTTCCAGCAATTTCACGTATTCTTTTCCAGCCTTCTCATTAATTTTAATACCAGGCTAATTTTTCCTTGCCATAAAAACTTTTTAGATTCTTTAGTAGCTCTTTTAATTCCTCCTGAACCTGTTTCTCCAGCGCAGAGTAAGGTTAATGAAAGGGATTTTTATAAGCACACCACGTCCCTTAGTGACAAACATGATAAGAAATACACTCTTGGCCTTTCTTTTACCAGAAAACCTCAACAGTTGGGTGGTGAGGGGGTACAGTACTCTATTCCCAGAACAGATTTTTTCCTCTTTACTCAAAGACACCTTGAGAACTTCATATTCAAGCCAGATCTATTTTGGGCAAAAAGGAGACAGGATATTTGATATCTTTATGTCTGGTAAAATCCTTCCCAAATAGCACTAGATTCTCATCTCTTCTTTGCAGTTGCTAATGGTTAAGATGTTAATTACACTACCCTGGCCTTGGTTTGTACTCTGAACCCAACACTACTTCCCCCTTTAGGTCGGGCATCTCTTTAGTTAGGACTACAATCTGAAAGGAAAATGCTTTTGATTGGAGGGGCAATTTAAAAGAAAAAAGGACTCCATGTGCTCCAAAACTATTTCATTCCATCCGACCAACTAGCCTGGTTTCTATTTTGAAAAACATTGATTATGCACTGCAATAAACTTGCCATTTTCAGAACACCACAAATTCTTTAAGGCAATAAAATTTAGTGATTTATAGTGGTATTGGTGAACCAGGGGTACCTAACTTAATTGGAGTGTGGTTTTTAAATTGCAAAGTTATGAATATTATTTAAGATCAATTTCCTCACTAATGGAGCTGTAACTGCATGCAGAGAAGGGTTTCTCAACCTCAGCACTATCAACATTTGGGCCAGATAATTCTTTGTTGGGGGATGGGGGTGAAGGGGTCTTGTGCATTGTGGGATGTTTATTTTTATTTTTATTTTTTTTTTGAGACAGAGTCTCACTCTGTTGCCCAGGCTAGAGTGAGTGCCGTGGCGTCAGCCTAGCTCACAGCAACCTCAAACTCCTGGGCTCAAGCGATCCTCTGCCTCCCGAGTAGTTGGGACTACGGGCATGTGCCACCATACCCGGCTAATTTTTTCTATATATATTAGTTGGCCAATTAATTTCTTTCTATTTATAGTAGAGATGGGGTCTCACTCTTGCTCAGGCTGGTTTCAAACTCCTGACCTTGAGCAATCCGCCCGCCTCCGCCTCCCAGAGTGCTAGGATTACGGGCGGGCGTGAGCCACCGCGCCTGGCCCATTGTGGGATGTTTAGCAGTATCCTTGATCTCTCCGCCCCTCCACTAAATGCCAGCAGAATTTTCACTCTAGTTGTGACAACCAAAATGTCTGCAGACATTGCTTCCCCTGGTTGAGACACGTGTATGTACAGGACCTGGTGAAACAGTCTTTCCTTTGCTTGCTTTTCTGGACTATGAAAATCTTAGAGTCCAGTGAAAAATAAGAACACATTAGGTCCCGGAATGTACTATTTTGATTCTATTATTATAAAATCCTTCACTTTTCTCACTTGAGATTTTTAGAAAAACAATGAAATTTCCAAATATAGCTGCAATATATAAACATTGGTCTCTGGCACATCTCACCTCTCTGCTAATGGGTCAACAAGAACAGTACTTTTCATGAGGGTTTCCAGGAGTTTGCAGGGCCCCTCTCTGGCCTAGTTCACTGAAGCCCAGGGTAAAACTACTCATTAGCAAAGTGACTAATCTACAGGCCTATTAGTTGAAATAGTCAGCCAGGGGAAAAGAAGTGTAATGTTTCCTGTGTACTGTTTTCTCTCTTAAAGCATAATGTGCAGTGGTCTAATGAGTGGCCCTATCCAAGTTAGTTTTACAAATTGGCAAGTTTGATCCTTGCTGTCCAGTACTTGTTTCCAAGGTAATCAGGATTTCTAGAGACCCTGAAGTAAAAGGAAAATGGTGGCGTCCCAGGCGTTCGCTGCTCTAATAACTGATCTTCTATCCCATTCTCTCCATTCCTTCTCCCTCCTGCTTCTTCCTGACTTAGGCTTTCTTGCTATTCTAAAGACCAGCCCACCCTCCCACCCAACACCCACCAACAGGGTCCCGGCTGGAAGCGAATGGCACACTGAATTAGGATAAATTGAGGAGAGTTTAATGAAGGGACTATTTACAGGGTTTTAGGGAAATCCCAAAGGAGAGTGCAGCACCACAGAACAAGTAATAGCAGGGACCTGTTACAACCTCTAAGCCTGGAAGGGCAAAGAAAAGAGCGGTAACCAGAACCCAGAAGGGTGGCTGTGGGGGCAGCCATCTTGTGGGAGCTGTTTCTTACACCACACAAACCAGCAAGCTTTGTTGACTTAGCAGAGAGGAGACCTAGAGAATAAATATCCCAACCTCACTCTCCCCAGCCCTCCAACTTCCTGCCACTACCTCCAAACCAAACCAACCAGGAGAGGAAAGGCAAGGGAGGCTAGTGATACATACATTCCATACAGGGCAGCTTCCCTGGATGTAGAAGATAGTAGAGAAGGATAGAGAATGGATCTGGGGAGCAAATGGAAGGCTTCAGCCCACTCTGCACTCCCAAGGAACATTAGAGGCCCTCGGAGTGGGAAAGGATGTCATTTGAAAATTCTCCCCTGGTAATTCTATGTCCCCTAGGGTTGAGACCAGCTGTCTTAAAGCACGATGGACTTTCCAAAGCCCTCTAATCCTCTCCAGAAGGTTCCATTTCCATTGCTGAACCACCCAGAAGAAATAGACCCAACTTCTACACCAGGGGTCCTCAAACTTTTTAAACAGGGGACAAGTTCACTGTCCCTCAGACCGTTGGAGGGTCGGACTATAGTTTAAAAAAAACTATGAACAAATTCCTATACACACTGCACATATCTTATTTTGAAGTAAAAAACCAAACAGGTAAAAACACCTGCATGTGGCCCTCGGGCCATAGTTTGAGGATGCCTATTCTATACCATTCCATTCTGTGCCTTTTCCACTAACCCTTTGTTTTTCTGACTTCTCCATGTGTCCACAGGAAGATCATTTGCCAGTCTGTTTTCTCCTCCCTTTGGTGTTCACAACCACTTCAACGCCATATAATAATCATGTGTAAAGCAAACTTTTTTTCCAGCTTTATTGAAGTATAATATGCAAATAACAAACATTTTACTTCACACAGGGCATCAAGAACATTCCTAGGGTGCTTCCAGGATAGGCTTTGGGAAGTAAATCTCTCAGAGTGGGAGCTGAGTGGAAGTCAAGGCGAGGACTAACCACTTTCCCTATCCAATCCTACTTATTAGAAAAGTGTGGGTATCCTTAGCACTTGAACAAACTTTGTGTAGGCTTCTGGGATTTTTTCTTTGTTGGTTTGTTGGCTTTGGTGGGCATAGTTACGTGGGTTTTTTCTGACAAGCACTCAAAGTCACACTGCCTTCTGGAAAAGCTACCATCTCAAATTGGTTAGCACTACAAAAATGTGAAACCCTGGAGAATAGGAGATTTCCATGTTATACACCCACCTACATCTGCAAAGTGTCTCTCAAAGCATCCCCACTATTCAGAAATATCAGTAACAATGTGGTTTCTGGCTTACTACTAAGAGAAATTTGCAGGGTAAATTTAAATGCAGCAATTTCTTGAATAGCAAAATAAGTAAGTTTCACAAAGAAAATGGATATGGGAAAACCACTTTTGGTATCATCAAAACACAATGGAGAAGAACAATTGGGGGAGATTTATAAATTATCCTGCAGTTAACATTTAAATTTACAAAGGTACTTATTTTGTGATGGTTATACTTAGATAAGTCATTAGTATACATTAATAAGCATGTATTTCATAAACATACTTGAATTTCACAACTATTGTATGTAAAACAAGTAGCCAAGTTCAACCAACTTCAATGACTTTCATTTTTAAATAATTCAAGTGAGCTTTTATTAATACGATTAAAGTGTAAACAGATAATTCCTGAATATTGTAATTGTTTCTATCCTTACTGTTAAGTTTTTAATTATTATATTTACATTTATATGTACATTTATTATACATAGACACATATATAATGATGTAGGTTTTATTTGAGAAAATTAAAATTATGTTCGAAATTATAAGCGAAGAAAAAACTTGAATTCACTACCACAACTGAAGTTGACACAAAATGCACAAATTTGCATACTTTTCAGAATCTGCTGTGAATTTCTAATTTCCAGCTGGGCTGGTGGGGTGGGATTGGGGAACCAAAGCCATCTATTGGCAAGAGCAGTTTTACATGTAAGTGCACTCAGTGATTTATTATTTCAACAAATATTAATTGAGCTTCTCCTATATGCCAGGCTCCATGCTAGATGCTAGGAGTGTCATGTAAACATGACAGGAAGTGGCCTGATTAGATTCCAGTGGGGGAGACAGACAAAAAGTAAACAAATAAATGGTTGATATCATTCCAGAGGTGGGTAAGCTATGGTGAAAATCTCAGCAGGGTGAAAGGATTAGGAGCAGCTGGGTGGGTGTCTGTCTACAAAAGATAGTCAGGAAAGGCCTCTCTGAGGAGGTGATATTTGAGTGAGCCAGGAGAGTATCTGGAGAGTGTTCCTGGCAGAGGGAATGGCAAGTGCAAAGTCCCTGAGGTGAGAATAACCTCAGTGTTTTCCAGAAGAAGCCCAATGTGGCTGGTCTGGAGTGAGCAAAACATGGCATTGGAGGCAGAGTCCAGATCATGCCAGGCTTTGTAGCCAAAGGAAGGCATTGGGGTCTCATTCTAAGCAGCATGAAAAACTATTGGAGAACCTTTTTTTTTTGAGACAGGCTCTCATTCTAATGCCAGGCATAGAGTGCCGTGGCATCATAGCTCATAGCAACCTCAGACTCCTGGGCTCAAGCTATCCTCCTGCCTCAGCCTCCCGAGTAGCTGGGACTACAGGAACACACTGCCATGCCTGGCTAATTTTTTCTATTTTTAATAGAGATAGGCTCTTGCTCAGGCTGGTCTCGAATTCCTGAACTCAAGTGATCCTCCCACCTCAGTCTCACAAAATGCTAGGATTACAGTTGTGAGCCACTGCGCCTGGCCCTATTAGAGAATTTTAGGAGAGGAATGATGTGATTTCACTTGAACAGATCATTTTGGTGGCTGTACAAATGACAATGGGGCAAGAACTAAAGCAGAGAGACTATGAAATAGTCCAAGCAAGAAATGACAGTGGCTTTCTACAGGGTGCAATCCGAAACATATTGAGAAGACCCTCTTGTCCTAAAAGATCTTCTCCACTACCTGCCACCCTTTCTAGAAATTCCATTGCACATATACTAAAATTGGAAAAATTCAGAGAAGATTAGCATGGCTCCTGCGCAAGCCAGAGATTAATTTCTTTAGATTAAACATGACATTTTCAGGCATTCCTTGAAGTTGTAGACATGGAACATTAGTTCCCCAGCTGCACAGCACCGATGTTTGTCAGGTCTTCGTCATGCCAAATCCAAGGCTGTTTTCACAGTCCCAGCTCACAGTCTAATGGGTAGAACACAGCAAATGGTAAATTGCCATGTGTTGGGAGGAAAATAGGGGACATGGAGGGAGGGGCAGGCAATTATGTCATATCTGTAGAGGACCAATTGAGTGATCAATTGAAGTGCTGTTCAGTACTGACCAGTTCTCCAAGCTCAGTTTCTGAAAATGTTGCCCTCTGAAGATAGAATTATTTCCTGTTAGACACCAAATCAGGTCAGCAAGATGGATTTTCGGGAATTTTTATTGCCTGTACACCCTTTCCCCATCCCTACCTCTAACCCTTCTCAGGACAGGATTATATTTAATTATACTTCTATCAGGATTATATTTAATTATACTTCTATCTAAAATAAATTTATATTTAACTTTCAGAAAAAGCAAGATGTTTATTGAACCTCCATTGTATATAAGGCAAAGGGCCCAAGGGCCACTGGGAAGCCATGTCCCCTAGAACCTCACAGAGTTTAGAATGTAGTATAGGACTGAGCCTGATTTACTTAACCTCATGAGACCTTAACTTTCTTATCTGCAAAATGGAGGTCATAGTGCCTACCTCATAGGATTGTTGTGTGGATAAGAGGAGAATGTGCCTTATACACTAGCACATAATAGATTCTCAAAAATATATAGTGCTGACTGCATCCTAGAGGAGTAGGTATGTTCTTGAGTCATCACATGCAGCAAATGGCATTAGAGGGGTACAAAGAGTGGGCTGATTTGAACTCTCACCAGGGTGTGAAGGGCTGGCTTTGAACCCCTTCCCTAGTGGGTTTTGGTATTTAATAGAATCATGGAAGGGTAGGTTTTGGAGGCAGGGAGTGCTGCCAAGAAGGGGAAGAACACAAAATGGCTGACAAAGTGCCCCAAAGGGCTCAACCATGTTCACCACCAAAAGCTTGTTTGATAAGTCTTACTGCCTGCATTCTGCGCCCAAGTCAAACGTCCTGTTTTAGACACCAAACTATAAACAAGGAGACCCTAAGCTGGTCAGAGTATTCCTTTTCTTTATTCCGTACCTGCTGCTGGAAGCAAAGGAAGCAGGGAATGCCCAGGAATTCTGACAAAGAAAAGTTCATTTTACCATCAGTCCCGACTCCCATGGCCCGCTCTCCTGTGGATTTCAGCTGTGAAGCTTCATCCTTAGTCCCTGGGGTTCTGGTCAGTGGAAGCTGATTTGCTATCAAGGAGACTTTGCAAGCTGACTTCAGTCTCTGTCAGCATCTGAACTCTTTCTCCTCTCTCAGAACTTGAAATAATAGTCAGAGTGGCTTTGAGCGCTGGCTACTTCTTCAGCAGATATTTCCTCCTTCCTCCTCCAATCCCATCTAGCAAAGGCCCCAGTTTTCGTGGCTGGGAAGGAGACACAGAAATTCATGGTAAAAAACAGTACAGAACCTTAAATCAGTGCTTCTCAAACTTCAGCAGGCATGTGGTTCTGATGCTACAGGTCTAGGGTGGGGCCTGAGAGTCAGCATTTCTAACAATCTCCCAGGCGATACCAATACTGCTGGCCTGTGGACTGCACTTTGAGTAGCAGGACCTAGAGCAGGAGTCCTCAAACTTTTTAAACAGGGGGCCAGTTCACTGTCCCTCAGACTGTTGGAGGGCCGTTGGAGAGTGTGGCACACATTGCACACATGCGCACTATGGGCCCCGGACGAGTCATCTGCTAAGCAGGACAGGCAGCGGTGGCAAAAACACCCGGCCGGCCGGATAAATGTCCTCGGCGGGTTGCATGTGGCCCATGGGCTGTAGTTTGAAGACGCCTGACCTAGAGGACTCAGAACTGGGAAGTGTAAGAAACTGAAATACATATGGACTGGCAGTTAGGAGACCTGGGTCCAAGTCTAGACAATGACATTAACCAGCCACATGACCTAAGGGAGTCACTTAGTCTATTTATCTATAAAAATGGTGTTAGACTAAACTTCTGTTGTCCCTTCAAATATCAGTACATGGTGACTCTTAGTCTCTCAGACCAAGAGCTGTAACATTTACAATCACTTAAGTTTGGGATTTTTTTGGTATCAGCTATAGAGGTGTTTTATTTCTTCAGTGCCATTGTGAAGTCTCAGAAAAGAGTAATGCCTGAGGTCAGAAGGTGAATTTCCTCAGGCTCAGATGATATAAACTGGGGTGTTATTACATGCTTCTGTCAATGGAGGATTTTCTCTGAAATAAGTAGGGTAAATAACCGGTAATCACTACTAAAAAGCTGATTATAATTTTCTTTAGATAGAAACAACCTAAATATCAATCAACAAGTAATTTGAGAAATTATACATTCTAAGCAACCATTGAAAATCATCATGTTGAGAGCACTTTATTGACATGGGAAACTGGCATGACATATCATGGGTTAAAAAAAAGAGAGAGGTTACACCACAGCATGTATATCCAAAAGAGTAGATATGAGTGTAGGTAGTCACAGAGAAATGTCTGGAAAATGGTCACCAAAATTTTAACAGTGGTCTGGGACATGGAATTTGGGGTAGTTTTTTTGTTTTTGTTTATCTGAGTTTTAACATTCTTTTCCAATGAACAAGTATGAATTTTATGGCCAGGAAAAAAAACTATATATACTTGTTAAATTGAAAAAACCCATTGGTTAAAATATGGACAGTATTATTCTTGCTAGATTTGATGGTAGTATGTACTAAATGAAGCATGGGCCTGGTTTCTTAGTGTCTGAACGAAAAAAAAAAATGGGATCTAAGAGGCCAGGAGGACCACTCAGCAAAATTCTATTTCTATGGTTCATCTGAGAAGATGCTAAGGCAGAGATCTCAACTGGGCCTGTGATGTCATTGGTTTGCCTACATTGGCTTTTCCACTTTTTGAAACGTTTGCTAACGTTTTCTAGTTGGGAGATTTCACAAAGCCAAGTTTCCAGCACTAGGGCTGAGCAGTCATTGAGCTCCCCTTTTAGGTGGAACAAGCAGGCTGCAGTTTGCCTCGGTCACATGGTGCCCTGTTGTGTTGCCACAGACAGACCTTACTTCATGCTGTCACATTACCACCTGGGCTTCTTTGGATCAGAGTTCGATACCCATGTCTGGAATTGATAGCATGTTAACTTGTGCTACCCCAGAGAAGACCCTGTATAATCTGAGACCCCCACTGTTGTGACTGGAATAAACAAAAGCAGAACACACACTTCATTAGAAAAACTTAGGTGGAGCTATTCCAAAAGTATTTCACAATCACGCAAATCATGAGAATATAGATGGTGCAGCTACTAGGGAAAACATTTTGGTGGTGTCTTAGTCCATTTTATGCTGCTATAACAGAATACCTGAGACCAGGTAGTTTATAATGAACAGAAATGTACTAGCTCACAGTTCTGGGAAGTTCAGTACCAAGTTGCCAGCATCTTTCGAGGGCCTTCTTGCTGCATCATTGCATGGTGGAAGGTGAGAGAGCAAGAAAGAGGGTTAGAGCGTGTTGAACTCACCTTTGTATAATGGCACAAATCCCACCCATGAGGGCAGAGCCTTCATGACCTAGTCAACTCTTAAAAGTCCCACCTCTTAATACTTTTATAGTGGCAATTAAATGTCAACATAAGTTTTGGAGGTGACAAACATTTAAACCATAGCAGATGGTTTCTAAATATCATGTTTCCCCGAAAATAAGACCTACCCATAAAATAAGCCCTAGCAGGATTTCTAAGCATTTGCGCAATAGAAGCCCTACCCCGAAAATAAGACCTAGTGATGGGCGTGCAACGCAGCGCATCTGCACAACCCATGCATTTCCTCACGGAGCAGTAGAGAAGACAAGCAGCCCTTTTCATCTGTCCCATGCGAGCTCTAGTGCTTGACATGAGAGATTGGGGCCAATGGTTCTAAAGGAAATAGAGTCACAAGCAATTCAGGATGGAATTTGGGGTTTGGAGAGTTAGGATGATGTTCCAGAAGAAGACTACTTAACCATATTTGAATAAATGTAGATTGCTGTACCATACTTTAAAAAATAACGCATCCCCTGAAAATAAGCCCTAGGGTATCTTCTTGAGGAAAAATAAATATAAGACCCTGTCTTATTTTTGAGGAAACACAGTAAGTTAAATGTAAAATTACCATATGATGCAGCAATTTCACTTCTGAGTATATACTCGCAAAAATTGAATACAGGTGTTCAAATCAAAACTTGTACACACGATCGTTACACATTGTACATATGTATCAAAAATCACATACACCCCATTAAAATTTACAAATATTATATATCAACAAAAACTCTTTTAGCAAATTTCAAGTATATAACACAATATTATTAACTATACTCACCATGCCAAACATTAGGTCTCCAGAGCTTATTCATCCTGCATAACTAAAACTTTGTAAACTTTGACCAAATTTCCCTATTGCCCGCACCCCCCCCCCAGCCTCTTGCAACCACCATCCTACTTACTCTTTGTTTTTATGAGTTCAACTTGTTTAGATTTAGCATATAAGTAAACTTATGCAGCATGCCTTTCTGTGTCTAGGGCATTTCACTTAACATAATAGCATTCAATTTCATCCATGTTGTTGCAAATGGCAGAATTTCTTTCTTTTTAGGGCTGAATAATATTCCATTACACACACACACACACACACACACACACACACACCACATTTTCTTTATTCATTCATTCACCAACAGATACTTAGGTATCTGTTGGAACAGGTTGTTTCCATATCTTGGCTATTGTGAATAGTGCTGCAGTGAACATGGGAGTGCAGGTATCTCTTCGACATACTGATTTCATTTCCTTGAGATGTGTACCCAGAAGTGAGATTGCTAAATAATATGGTAGTTGAATTTTTAATTTTTTGAGGAACTTTCATGCTGTTTTCTATAATGGCTAGAAATTTACATTCCCACCAACATTACGTAAGTGTTTCCTTTTCTCCACATCCTTGCCAACACTTTTGTCTTTTTAATAACAGCCATTCTAACAGGTGTGAGGAGATATCTCATTGTGGTTTTGATTTACATTTTTCTGTTGATTAGTGATTTTGAGCACCTTTTCATATTGCTGAGGTCTATTTATATGTCTTCATTGGGAAAATGTATATTCAGGTCCTTTGCTCATTTTTTTTAGTTGGGTTATTTGGTATTTTGCTATTGAGTTTGAGTTCCTTATATATTTTGAATAGTAACCCTTTATCAGATATATGGTTTGCAAATATTTTCTCCAATTTATAGTTGTCTCTTCGTTGTATTGATTGTTTCCTTTGCTGTGCAGAAGCCTTTTAGTTTGGTGTAGTCTTACTTATCTATTTTTGTTTTTGTTACCTATGTTTTTGGGGTCATATAAAAAAAAAAGTATTGCCTAGACCAATGTCAAGAATTTTTTTTCCTATGTTTTTTTCTAGTAGTTTTATAGTTTCAGGTCTTGTGTTTAAGTCTTTAATCCATTTTGAGTTGATTTTTGTCTATGATGTGAGATAGGGGTCCAATTTCATTCTTTGTCTTGTGAATATCTAGTTTTCCCAACACCATTTATTGAAGAGACTACCCTTTCCCCATTGTGTAGTCTTGGTACCCTTGTCAAAGATCAGTTGACCATATATGCATGGGTTTATTACTGGGTTCTCTTTTCTGGTCTATTGTCTGTCTTTATGCTAGAACTATACTGTTTCGATTACTATAGCTTTGTAAAATAGCTTGAAGTCAGGAAGTGTGATATCCCCCAGCTTTGTTCTTCTTGCTCAAGGTTGCTTTGGCTATTTGGGGTCTTTTGTAGTTTCATATAAATTTTAGGAATGATTTTTCTATTTCTAGAAAAATGCCATTGGAATTTTGATAGGGATTACACTGACTATGTAGATTGCTTGGGGTAATGTGGACATTTTAACAACATTAATTCTTGTTGTTTTTTTTTTTTAAGAGTCAGGGTCTCACTCTGTTGCCCAGGCTGGAGTGCAATGGTGCAGTCATAACTCACTGCTGCCTCAAACTCCTGGGCTCAAGCAATCCTCCTCCCTCAGCCTCCTGAGTAGCTAGGACTACAGGTGTACACCACCAAACTCAGCTAATTTTTAAATTGTTTGTAGTGATGGGGTCTCACTATGTTGCTCAGGCTTGTCTCAAACTTCTGGCCTCAAGTGATCCTCTTACCTTGGCCTTCCAAAGTGCAGGGATTATAGGTGTGAGCCACTACACCTGGCCTAATTCTTTCAATCCATGAACACAGGATGTCTTTCCATTTATTTGTGTAGTCTTCAGTTTCTTTCATTAATGTTTTATAGTTTTGAGTGCACAGATCTTTCACCTCCTTGGTTGAATTTATTCCTGAGTATTTTATTATTTTTGATGCTATCGTAAATGGGATTGTTTTATTAATTTCTTTTTCAGATAATTTGCTGTTAGTGTATAAAACTGCAACTGAGTTTTGTATGTTGATTTTGTACACTGTGACTACTGGATTTGTTTATTAGTTATAACAGCTTTTTTGGTGCAGTCTTAGGGTTTTCTATATATAAGATCATATCATCAGTAAGTAGAGACAATTTTGCTTCCTCCTTTCTGATTTGAATGCATCTTATTTCTTTTTCCTACCTGATTTATCTGGCTAGAACTTCCAGTAATGTGTTGAATGAAAGTGGTGAGAGTGGGTATCTTTGTTTTGTTCTTGATCTTAGAAGAAAAACTTTCAGCTTTTCCCCTTTAAGTCTGAATGTTAGCTGTAGGCTTGTCATATGTGGCCTTTATTATGTGGTAGTACTTTCTTTCTATGCCTACTATGTTGAGAGATTTTATCTTAAAAGTGTGTTGAATTCTGTCAAATACTTTTTCCTGTATCTATTGAGATGATCATATGATTATTTTTTATTTTTCTGTTACTGTGGTGCATTACATTTATTGATTTGCATATGTTGAAACATTCTTGCATCCAGGGATAAATCTTACTTGATCATGCTGTGTGGTCCTTTTAATGTGCTATTGAATTCAGTTTGCTAATATTTTGTCAAGGATTTTTGTATCTATGTTCATCAGGGATATTGGCTATAATTTTCTTTTCTTGTAGTGTCCTTGTCTGGCTGTGGTATCAGGTAATACTGGTCTCATAAAGTGAGTTTGAAATTGTTCCCTCCTTGGCCAGGCGCGGTGACTCACGCCTGTAATCCTAGCACTCTGGGAGGCCGAGGCAGGCGGATTGCTCAAGGTCAGGAGTTCGGAACCAGCCTGAGCAAGAGCGAGACCCTGTCTCTACTATAAATAAAAAGAAATTAATTGGCCAACTAACATATATAGAAAAAATTAGCCGGGCATGGTGGCGCATGCCTGTAGTCCCAGCTGGAGGCTGAGGCAGGAGGATCGCTCGAGCCCAGGAGTTTGAGGTTGCTGTGAGCTAGGCTGACGCCACGGCACTCACTGTAGCCTGGACAACAAAGTGAGACTTTGTCTCAAAAAAAAAAAAAAAAAGAAAAGAAAATGTTCCGTCCTCTTCAATTTTTTAGAAGAGTTTTGCATGAATTTGTGTTAGTTCTTCTTCAAATGTTTGGTAGAGTTTACCAGTAAAGCTATCTGGTCCTGGTCTTTGTTGGGAAGTATTTGGTTACTGATTCAATCTCTTTGCTTGCTGTTGGTCTGTTCAGATTTTCCATTTCTTCATGATTCAGTCTGGGTAGGTTGTATGTTTCTAGAAATTTATCAATTTCTTACAGGTTTTCCAATTTGTTGGTGTATAATTCTATCAGTTGTAATGTCACCTCTTTCATTTATAACTTTATTTATTTGAGTCTTCTCTCTTTTTTTTCTTGGTTAGCCTACCTAAAGATTTGTTAATTTTGTTGCTCTTTTCAAAAAAGCCAATTCTTAATTTTGTCTGTTGTTTTTCTAATCTCTCATTCATTTGTTTCTGCTCCATCTTTATTATTTATTTCCTCATGCTAACTTTGGGCTTAGCTTCTTCCTCCTTTTCTAGTTTTTTGAGGCATAAAATCAATTTGTTTATTTGGGATATTTCTTTTTTTCCTTAATGTAGGTGTTTATTGCTATAAAGTTACTTCCCTCTTACAACTATATTCCTTTGCTACACCCCTTAAGTTTTTTTTTGTTTGTTTTTTGTTTTATTTTTCTTGGTCTCAAGGTATTTTTCTATTTCTCTTGTGATTTCTTCTTTGAGCTGGGAGTGTATTGTTTAATTTCTACATGTTTCTTAATTTTCAAATTTTCTTCCTCCTACTGATTTCTAGCTTCATGCCATTATGGTCAGAAAAGATACTTGATATGATTTCAATCTTCTTAAATTTGTTAAGACTTGTTTTGTGGCCCAATATGTCATCTATCTTGGAGAATATTCCATGTGCTCTTAAGAAGAATATATATTCTGCTGCTTTTGGATGGAATGTACCACAAAGGTACTTACATCCATGGGTGGTTATCAAAAATCAGTATTTCTTGTGGGGGTGGGGCATGAACACTTGAAAACTCCTATTTCTCCATTTTGCTGACATTACTGTCTCAGAATCTGAATTAATTTTAATGTTGACCCTTAATATGTAGGTGTATGCATTTTACTGGTTAAGTTTTATTATTGTTGGCCCTATTCTGTGGTAAGCTGTAATTGTGTGAATTTATATAATATCCCAAAGAAAGAGAAATAGCATAAACTGCCCCATAAAAAAATTATGTATGTGCATATCATCCTCTATTCCTGGGGCTACAAATGGAATCATCCAGATTTCCTGAGGCAAGATAGTAGAGTTAGTGATCTTGGTCTTTGGTGGCCTCCTCCTCCATCTTGTGTCCTAGTAACCTACCTCTACTTGCCTCAATTTCCCAGATTTCACTTCCCTGCCCATGGGTCCTCCCCACTCACTCTCTGTTTCAGAGACTTCTACTTGCCTGCTGGCCCCAAGTATTTCTCCTTCCCCTCCTCCCAGTAATGGAATTTTCCGCTGAGCAAGCACAAGGCTTCTCAAAATAAAGACAACATTCCCCAGCCTTCTTTGCAGCTAAGTGTGACCCTATCACTAAATTCTGGCAAATAGGAAGTGAACAGAAGTAATATGTGCAATTTCTAGGTGGTGTCCCTAAAAAGGGGGAGGGATACGTCCCTCCCTTCACTTTCCTTCCTGCTGGTTGGATTGGGGAGTAATAGTGAGCCATCTTAGACCATGTGGACTTATGAAGTCATGGAACAAGAAAGAAGGATCCTTGGGCCCCAACACTGAGGAGCACTGGCTTGTTTCATCCAAAGATAATATATCATCTTATTTGTGCTACCCTTATTTCAGGACTTTACCAGTAGCTGAATCTATACCCTGACAAATGCATACTCCCATCTCTCAGGCCAAACTTAGCCCCTGTTCCACACCCTCAGGCAGAATGACTCTAGATACAGCAACTCATGGCTCATACTATGGGCTAATGCAGACTTTGGAGACAATGAAGCTGTTTCTATCAGCAAATTTATTTTTACAGCTTCCTATTGGCCCTCAAATTCCCTCCCTTTCTCAATCTGCAGGTATATGCACATCTTCCTTGAAGAAGCCCTTTCATCCATTTTTTAGTTTATCACTATCTCGAATATTGATTTTGATGTGATTTTATCTGTATCTAAACACTTACAGAAGGAGACAGAGTAACTAGTATGGCTCATCAGGAACTAAAGCCTCTTTTGGATTTCTCTGCCCACAGCTGTCCTGCTGGAAGGACTCTGAGAAGCTCGCTCATCCTTAGGGGCTGGTGGCTGATAATAGGCCAACGTAGAATCTATTCCCATGGTATTTGCATTTTATGAAGGAAGACAACAAAATTCTTTCTGGCCAGTTTAAACAAACAGAAAAAGGAACTTATTAAAGAATACTAGGAAAATTTCCACAGTCTTTGTCTTTTATAACATTAAAAGTTCATAAGTGCCTTTTTTTAATTAAATAAAATGTTCTTCATTTTTCATTTGTCTCATGTTCCCTTGTGACTAGATTAGGGTTATGTGTCCCAAGGAGAACATTACATAACTGATGTGTCCTTCTTAGGGTGTCACATTTGGAGGTCCATTATGTTCATTTGTTTCTCACTGTGAATGTTAGTGTTGACCACCTAGTCAAGGCATTTTCTTATTTCTCCGCTACATAGTTACTATGTTCTCCTTTTCAACTAATAATCAACCTGTGGGGAAACACTTGAAGACCGTGTATTTATCCTGCTCCTAAAAACATTCCAGATTGTAAAGGAGACTGAGAAACATGAAAACTACATCCAATGCTTGACCCCAGACTGGATCTTGTACTATCACTGAAAAATGCTGTAAAGAACAGTATTGGATCAATTGATGAAACTGAAACACAAAGGGAAGTTAAATAAAAATGTTGAACATCAACATTAAATTTCCTGACATTGATAACTGGACTATGGTTATATAGGGAATATCCTTTTTCTTAGGAAATGTGCACTGGACTTTTCTGTAAGTTTAAAATTATTTCCAAATAAAGAATTAAAAAAAAATATATTGAGAAGCTCATAGAACCTCAGGGAGTGGCAGGGAGGGAGTAGCACAGAGAGTCAGGTTCAAATACAAGGCAACCAGAAACATTGCCCAAACCATCTCTGGTCTGCTTCAGTGAATAGTAGACTACTGTGACTCAGCACAGTCAGCAACTCTCAGAGGTGACAGGGGAGACCAGATGACTGCTTCCTCTGAAGAAGCAAGCACTTCCTACTCCCCTCATGAGAAAATGGGTTCCTCATAGCACCTATACCTATGTACTACTGATCGAAATCCAAATCTTACCCAGGTGCATCTGGTGGAAAGTAGCTTGATGGGTTAAGCATCCATGTGGAAAGTTCTCCAAACATAAGAAGGGTGTTCAAAAGATGCTAGGTGGCCATAGAGGGGGATGTGGAACAGTGCTGTGTTCGCATAGTGCTTTACCACTCACAAAGAATAAGGTACCTCATTTGATCCTTGCAACAACCTTGGAAGATGGAGAGGAGTGTTTATGTATCTTCATTACTGAGATGTGAGATTTAGAGTTCTGAGAAGTTGAAAGATCCTTTAAACTCCATACTTCCAAATCTTAATCTAGTGCTTTTCTAGTGGTATTCATAAGCGCTGATTTCAATGTGACAACTAAGTACAGAAAGTGATCCTAGATTGGATACTGGAAGGAAAAAAATGTTATAAAGGATGTTATTGGGAAATTAGTAAAATTTGAATACAGACTATATTGTGTCTACCACTTCTGAATTTCTTGACCTTGATAATTATACTATTGTTTCATAAGAGAGTGTCCATGTTCATAATAAATGCATGCCAAACTATTCAGGGTAAAAGGTCACCATGTCTATAACTTATTCTCAAATGATTCATTAAAAGTTATACATATACAGGGAAGCAAATGTAGCAGATGTTAACAATACGTAAATCCAAGTGAATGGTGTTCAGATATTTGTCGTCTTGTTCTTGCTACTATTCTGTAAGTATTAAAGTTTTCTTAAAAGTCTAAAAATACTAGAGAAAAATATAACTTTCAGATAAAATCAAGTTATGTCTTCTGTTGCACATGTCACATAAAACCATAGTTATCTTGGACAGTGTATAAGAAAATGACAGAATTTTAATTCCTAACAGATTTATTAATTGCTTCATTTCATCACCACACAGGAAAAATATCCCTTCTTGTATTTATTTAGCATAGTCTGGTGAATTTAATAGGCAAGCTTGCTCTGCTGGGACCAGTTGTAGTTTTCATAGAATACAATGGAATGTTCTATTATGAGGCCCTGAGGGAAGGGAAGAGTCTGCAGCCTCATGATCCCTACTGCCTTGTGAAGAGTAAGGAAGACCTTGGAGGGCCCAGCTGGGTGGTATGCTAAGGGACACTAAGTCCTAGGGACAGGGGCTCTAGCTTTGCCAGAGTCCCATGACCCCAAATGTATCTTGGAAGCACCAGAACTGCTGGACTTGAAAGAGATCTGGGACCCCATCCCATGTGAGAAAATGGTCGGTGACCATAAAATAACTGCACAGTACTGAGGTGGAGAAGAGTCAGTAACGAAGTTCAAATTTTCCTCCACCATGGCAAGATGGGTGCCCAAAATGGAACTTAAGCTGAGGTGAATGATAAAACTTTTTTTTATATTCGAATTTTTGGGCTGAGTCATTCCTAAGTAGCATGTATGGAAATGTGTGAAAAACTAAGCCCTTTCTATTGATTGTCTCATTTTGTCTTCACAATTCTATGAATTAGGTAAAATAATCCCCATTTTAAAACTGGGAAAACTGAGGTTTAGAAGGGTGAATAACTACTTGCCCAAAATAACACAGCAAGTAACTGGTGGAGCCAGGATTTGAACCCAGGCAGCCTGACTCCAGAGCATAGGCTCTCAGCCCCTCTACCATGCTGCTGGGTGTCTATCTGCCTACCCATAAGGCCAGTCCTCCCTGTGCGATTCCCATTTCTAGCTCCCAGCCTGCAGAGGAGGACCTGTGATTTATTAAAGGAAGATGCTACTCTGTGGTGTAACAGAAATGTAAGAATCCTATCCCAGCTCAGCAGAGCACAAGAAAATTATTCATTCCATCCCTTTCAATAGGCAGCCAAACTTTCCATACTGCAGATGACTAAAAGATAGAGCTGATTGTGCCCAGGAGGGTGTGACTCTCCTGCCAAATGGCCTGGCTGGTGATGCTGTCCTCTCCTGCAAAGACTGAGGTTCTTCCAAACAACATTGGTGTTCTCCATTTCCCCGATGGACGTGTGACTTAGTCAGGTAAGCCTGCCAAAGTCGCACTCTGTGCCTCACCCAGGGCCTCAAAAGAGCTGGTCCTGCTCTAATGGCAATTTGTGGAACATAATTAAGTGCAGATTCCTTCTGGACATGCTTAAGCTCCTTGATGTCTCAGATGTGTGGCCAGCATGGAGCTCTCCTTGGCAGTACGAACCCTTCCGCCTCCAGCTGGAGAGGAGGTCCAGATGACAGGAAACCAAGGGCATCGCTCCGATTGAGCTTGGCTTTCCCAAGGTTTGGTGGGGCAGGCTTACATACGTGAATGGGGCTTTGGGGAGCGTATCCTTTCAGCAGATCCAAACCGCACAGATCACAGCGATCTATGGAAAATCACATCTTCCTCATGAGCTGACTACGTGTTAGTCTTCCTTTGGCTTAGTGGCACTCTGGGTGGAATAATAATGCAAAGAGCCTTCTCTCTCAGACAAAGGAACAACCTGCTCAGCAAAGCCCATGCCCAGAAACCTAAAGGACACATTTGCTTTCTGTTCAGAGAAGCACTATAGGCTTTGCTTCTGCTACTGTAGTGTTTCCAATTAAATTTATTATCTGTTACTATCAAATCATAAAACTAATATGGATATAGCTACCTATATATTTGATTCTTCTCCAAACCCTAAGATGTAGCTGTCATGTGTCCTTTTACACATAAGTAACCAAGTTAATCTAGCCCACAATGATTTTAATTTTAATCAAGGTAAAATCTTAGTTAAAAGAGGACATTCAACAATATGGACAAATCTCATAGACATGAAATCAAACGAGAGAAGCCAAATGAAAAAGAACGCATGCTATATGATTTCATTCATATGAAGTTCAAGGGTTAGGGTTAAACAGGTGAAACTAATCCATAATGAAGAACTCAGAATAGCAGTTACTTCTGGGAGGATGGTATTGACTGGAAAGAGGCATGAGGGAGCCTTCAGGGATGCTGGAAAGTTCTATTTCTTGATTTCAGTGGTAGTTCCACAGGCATAAACATATATAAAAATTCATTGAGCTATACTCTTAAGATTTGTGCACTTTACTATATTTAAATTATCTCTAAAAAGAGGTCACAATTTTAACAAAAATCTTATAGAAAATTTAAGAAGCTGTTTTAAAGATGCAAAGTCCCAAACTAATAATCAGCCTTTATTTAGATGGGTGTATGCAAACAGTTTTATAGCAGTTACCATAAAAATGTAGTTAAGCTATACTTGTTCTTTATGTTGACATCATAAAGTTGCCCTTAAAAAGAAAACAACAAAAATCCAAAGAAGCTTCCTGAAACCTTGAAAGGTTTGCTTCAGTAGTTCCAAGGACCATTAACTTGTAAACTTGGAATTGTGAATATTTCTTATAGGAAGTTACAATTGTTAGAATGTTTACTTAAAATTGTAGCCCCTGATTGCCATGAGTGGTTGATTTTACTCAACCACCTTTGACTGCCTGGGTGGCCCTGACTGTGATAAAATTCGAAATACAGTCATACATGTCTTAACAATGGGGAGACATTCTGAGAAATGCATCATTAGGCAATTTGGTCATTGTGTGAACATCCTAGAGCAGCGATCCCCGACCTTTTTGGCACCAGGGACCAGTTTCTTGGAAGACAATTTTTCCATGGGACAGGTAGGGGGTGGGGCGGAGCTCAGGCGGTGATGTGAGTGATGGGGAGCAGCTGTAAATACTGGTATCGGTATGTGGCCCAGGGGGTTGAGGATCACAGTCGTAGAGTGTACTTACACAAACCTAGGTGGTGTAGTCTACTACACACCTAGGTTATATGTATGGTAAGGCCTATTGCTCTTAGGCTACAAAACTGTAGAGAATGTCACTGTACTGAATAGTGTGTAGGCAATTGTAACACAATGATGAATATTTGTGCCATAGTCATTTCCCAGCTCCATTATAATTGTATGGGACCACTGTTGTATCTGTAGTTCATCCTTGACCAAATGTCCTTATGCTATGCATGGCTGTAATTCAATCTGTCCAGAAAAGACCATGTATTTCTGGGAATTAAGAGCATAGTTAAAGGCATTTGTCCTTGAAAAGACATTTGGAAGGTAAATACCATGACAAAACAGATTAACTTAAAACACAAAAGAGAACCCAAAAGCTGATGGGTGAGATAACTAGTCCGGGGTTGCTGGGCTACCAAGTGTGAGAAACAGGCCTGGGGCTTAGGCTTCCTGGTCCCTGCCTTCATAGTCTTGCCATTGTGCCATGGCTCCTCCAATTTTTTAAATCCTATTTTATGTCTACAATGGATATGTACATAGAAAAAGGTCTGCTTCAGTGTAATAAAATTAAATATTAACCAGAAAAGAATGACCATGCCCCCCCAAAAAGTGTCTTATCTGGAAGTTTAAAAACATATTTCTCATTAATTCTTGGGTTAAAGAGGACCTCAAAGTGAAAAGAGTCTATTTCTAAAGAAACAGGAACACTACACAGCAAAATCTGTGGGGTGTGGCCAAGATGATCATTAGACTAAAAAACAATATTCAAACTGAGAAATATAGAAAGTATATATTTTCGATTCTGGGAGCAAGAAAATGAAAATAAACCTGAACATATATAGAAGGAAGGAAAAAAACCAAACAAGTTGAACCTGATAAAAGAGGAAATAAAGTAAAAATCAGTAAGGCCAAAAACTGGGTCTTTGGAAATCCAAATTTATATATGAGACAAACTTTTGGGAAATCTAATTGAGAAAAAAAAGGACTAACACACAACTAAGCAATATTAAATAAAAATGTAGATAACTTACAGATAATAAATTTGAAAATATATACAAAATGGATACTTTCCTGGGAAAATAGGAGTTACCAAAATTAGCTCCCAAGAAGTAGAAAATCTGACCAACCATAGCTACAGTAGTGCACCAAGGAGGCACTCACCCTGCAGGGAGGAATATTCTGTCACTTACATTGGTTAGCAGCATCAGTCCATGGTGATGATAAAATGCAAATTGACTGACATTTATAGACAATTTGTCCCATTATTGCCTGCACCTGGAGCAGACCTCACCTATGGCTGCCCTGTCCTCTTATTTCACCACTGCATAGCTACTTAAAGAAATTTTTAAATAGTCAAAGATTCATTCCTCAAACAGACACCAGGCCTAGATGGTTTAATAGCTGACCTTAACCAAGCTTTGAGCAAACAAGTAAACCCAAGGTTACGTAAACTGTTCTAGAACACAGTAAACTAAGTGTACCCATCTCATTTTATGACCTAGCAAAAACCTGATAACCAAACTAGACTAACACAGCACAAGAAAAAGAATGTTGTAAACCAATCACTTATTGGTGCAAATACAAAACTTGTAAGTAGTAGCAGCTAAAATCCAACAATGTGTGATGAGACTATTCGAATGAATAAGTAAAGTATATCTAAGGAATGCAAGGATGGTTGAAAATAATAAAATATGTTAACATGGTTCACAATGTATTAGTTGCAAAATAAGCCACAGCATCTCAATAGTTGCTTAAAATAGTTGGCAAAATTTAACATGATTTTACAAAAAAACAGTTAGAAAACTATGAGTAGAACAAAATGGTCTTACCTTGATTAAGAACATTTATCATAAACCTCCAGCCAGCCTCATAATCAATGGTGATACAAGTATTCCATATTTTATTGGTTATAATGCTTTTGATTGCAAATAAAATTAATCCATCTGGTTTTTAAAAGATACAGAAAGTATTTTTGCCTGTGTATTAGGGTTCTCCAGGGAAACAGAACCAATGGGATGTGTGTGTGTGTGTGTGTGTGTGTGTATACATACATACATATATATATATATATATATATATATATATATATATATATGAGAGAGAGAGAGAGAGATTGATTGATTGATTCATTCATTTCAAGATTTCTTAACATGTTCTTTCCAATTCTGGAGAGGAAAGGGCAGGACAAGATGGATTATTCATCTCCAAAACACTTTAATACAATAAAATAAATCTCTCAGCCAAAAACATAAAAAAGATTAAAGATTTATTAACATGATTATGGAGGATGCCAAGTCCCAAACCTGCAGGGTGGGCCTGCAGGCTGGAGACCCAGGGAAGAGGCGATGTTGCACTTCAGGTTAGAAGGCCATCTGCTGGCAGAATTCCCTCTTGCTCAGGGGAGGTCAGTTTTTTGATTGATTAGGCCTTCAACTGATTGGGTGAAGCCCACCCATAGTCTAGAGCACAATCTGCTTTACTCAAAATCCAATTTAAATGTAAATCTCATCCCAAAGAACCTTGCAGAAACATGCAGAATAAAATTTGGTCAAATATCTTGGCACAGTGGCCCAGACAAGTTAACATATAAAATTAACCATCACAAGTCCAGTCCTTGTGAACTTGGCATCCATATGTATCTCCTTAACCCACACTTAATCTCCCAATAAAGACAATAGCAAGGTCATAATTCCACCTAACAGGTTACAACCTGTGCATAAATGAAAACCCACTAACCCCTTCCCCAAAAGAGAAGGTAAAGTCTTTGATGTTTACTTTTCTCTTTTATGTCCCATAACTTAAATACCATGATGTAAAGTTAGTAATATCTAAACACAATAATATGAAATCAGTATATCTTATAAGAGGATACAAGAGGGAATAAAACCAAGTTATTTTATATACATACATATGCATAACAAAATAAAGAGGAAATGCTCATGACAATTACAGTTCCGGTTTCTGTACTGGTCACATAGTCATAGTTGGTGTTTATAACTACCTTCACTAGCTGTTCTGTATTCTCCTTATTTTAACAATCCTATCCTCATACAACACTGTCCAAAGGCTAGAATTGGGAAAGAAGATATATCACTTCCTCCTATCTTTTCTTAAAACTCAGGAAAACTTTCCCAGAAGTTCCAGATAGTTCCCTCATGTCTCATTAATCAGAACTGTCTCCCATGCCCGTTCCTAAACCAGTCAATAGCAAGCAGAAAGGAATCACCACAATTCTCTTAAGTTAATGAAGATTCTTCCCAAGAACTGGGAGGGATCTGACACCAGAACAAAATCAAGTCCTGCTCAAAAGAAGAAGCACAAGATGGCTGAACCAAGAAGCAATCAACAGTATCTGTCATATGAAGTCAGGAGCAAGACAAGCACACCCACGATTACCACTGTCCAACAATGTCTTAGAATCCTAGACAAGGCATTAGGACAAGAAAAAGAAATGAGACACAAACAAAAGAAAGAGAAGAAAAACACTGTTAGACTCTATGCTGACAATATGATTTTTAGGAGAATCAACTGGAAACTAATAGAGTTTGGCAACATGACTAGATGTTTGTTCAAAAATGAGCAAACACATGTTAGCTAAAACTAATAAGTTGTAATAGAAAAAAATTTCATTTGCAATAGCAACAAAAATATAAAATACCTTTGAATATGTCTAAGAAAAAATGTGAATAATAAAAAGTGAATTAATTTACATATATTTGCTACTTAATCCCCTCAATCCAAAGACCTTGTACTCTTATTGTCTCCTCTTAGCCTATGAAGAAACTGGAACACACATTAGCTACCTTATTTAAGGTCACATGGCTAGTAAGCACCAGATATGGAAATAGAAACCAAGAGGTTGGCTCAGGAACCCATGTTTGAAATCATTACATTATACCAGCTCCTGAGGGCAACTTGGTGAAACTCAACTGAAGCATATATCACAAGATGATTTTTCATGGAACTTGACAAGATGATTCTAAAATTCACATGGAAATGAAAATGCACAGGCACAGCCATGAGAATTTTTAAAATAAGAACAATGAGGAAATGTCTTCTTCTACCAGACAGAACATGTTATTAATATATAGCTATACTAATTAAAAATAGGACAGTATTGGTACAAAAAATAATAGGGCAATAGAAAAGAATTCAGATCCCTAATAAATACAGCCATGTATACTTGGAGGTTGAATAGATAACAACAGTGGTAGTTCAAATCAGTGAAGAAAGGATCACCTACTCAGTAAATGGTGCTGGGATAATTGGCTATACATTTGGGGAGAGTTGTTTAGATTTCCATGCCATACTATTGAAACAAACTCATGCATACACACATACACATACAAATTCCAGGTGTGTTAAAGATATAAATACAAAAATACCATAGAAATATTAGAAGAAAATATAGTAGAATATGTTTATATCCTTGGAGTTAGGAAAGGCCTAGACCTTTCCTAACTTAAGACCAGAAAAACTCAAAAATCATTAATGATTGAAATTATTAAAGATGAAATGATTGATAAGTGTAGCTGCATCAAAACTAAAAATATCTGTACAACAAAACACAACATAGACAAAGTTAAGAGACAAGGCTGAGGCCAGGTGTGGTTGCTCACGCCTGTAATCCTAGCACTCTGAGAGGTCGAGGTGGGAGGATGGCTTGAGCTCAGGAGTTTGAGACCAGCCTGAGCAAGAGTGAGACCCCATCTCTACTAAAAATAGAAAAATTAGCCAGGCATGATGGCACATGCTTGTAGTTTCAGCTACTAGGGAGGCTGAGACAGGAGGATCACTTGAGCCCAGGAGTTTGAGGTTGCTGGGAGCTAGGCTGATGCCACAGCACTCTACCCATGGTGACAGAGTGAGACTCAGTCTCAAAAAAAAAAAAAGACAAGGCTGGAATAAAATATATGTGACATATGTGACAGATTAAAAAATATATATATAAAGAACTCTTACAAATCAATAAGAAAGGCAAACAGTCAAAAGGAAACCAAGCAAAGGTTATAAATAGGCAATACACAGAAGTTAAAATATAAAGGATCGATGTACTTAGGAAAAGATGCACAACATCACTAGGAATTGGAGGAAAGCAAATTAAGTAACCATGAGAGACTATTATTCACCCATCAGATTGGCAAAACTTAAGAAATACGATAATGTCAAGTGCCATGAGAGGCACTGTCAAACACCACTATGGGAGTATAAACTGGAAGAAGTCCACAAACCCTTCTTTGAAATCTTTGGGACCAACTGTGTTTCAGAGTTCAGAATGTTTCAAATTATAGAAAGTCAATGCAACGTGTCAGTTCAGGTCAGGTTTTGGCACCAGATGAATTCAGAGTGTATCCAATTTTACTACCAAATGAATCACCAAAACCCTTTCAACTTTCAGAACTTTTTGGATATGACAAAGTAGAGTGATGAGATTGTGAGCCTGCACTGCTGTTTTGAAGGCAGCAACAATAAAGTTCAAAATATGCAAACCTGTTGACTTAGCAATTCTGCTTGCTGGTATCAACCCTAAAGAAACAGTCACATACATACTCAAAGAAACATGTGGAGGAATGTTTACTGTAGCATTATTTCTAAGGATGAAAATCTAGAAGACATCTGAACACCCATGAGTTCGAATGCTTACTTAAGCCTTTAAAAGAATGAGGAAGATGTCCATATGCTGACATGGAAGGATCTCTCTTTTTTTATTTTTATTTATTTTTTTCAGCATATTATGGGGGTACAAATGTTTAGGCTACATATATTGCCTTTGTCCCACCCAAGTCAGAGCTTCAGCATGTCCATCCCCCAGAAAGCATGCACTGTACTCATTAGGTGTGAATATACCCATCCCCACCACCCCTTCCTACCTGCCCGACACCCAAAGAATGTTACTTCTATATGTGCACTTAAGTGTTGGTCAGTTAAATCAGTTAATAACAGTTTAATGGTGAGTACATATGGTCCTTGTTTTTCCATTCTTGGGATACTTCACTTAGTAGAATGATTTCCAGCTCTATCCAGGATAATACAAGGGGTACTAGATCACCATTGTATTTTGTGGCTGAGTAGGACTCCATGGTATACATATACTACATTTTATTAGTCCACTCATGTATTGATGGGCACTTGGGTTATTTCCACATCTTTGCAATTGTAATTGTGCTGCTATAAACATTCTGGTGCAGATATCTTTTTTGTGGAATACCTTTTGATCCTTTGGGTAGATGCCCAGTAATGGGATTGCTGATTCAAATTGTAGTTCTACTTGTAGCTCTTTGAGGTATCTCCATATTACTTTCCACAGAGGTTGTACTAGTTTGCAGTCCCACCAGCAATGTACAAGTGTTCCTATCTCTCCACATCCATGCCAACATTTATCATTTGGGGACTTTTTGATAAAGACCATTTTCACCAGAGATAAGTGATATCTCATTGTGGTTTTGATTTGCATTTCCCTGATGGTTAGAGATGTTGAGCATTTTTTTCGTATGTTTGTTGGCCATCAGTCTGTCGTCTTTTGAAAAGTTTCTGTTCATGTCCTTTGCCCACTTTTTGATAGGGTTGTTTGATTTTTTCTTGCTGATTTTCCTGAGTTCTATACAGATTCTAGTTATCAGCCCTTTATTGGATGTGTAGCATGTGAATATTTTCTCCCATTCTGTAGGTCGTCTGTTTGCTCTCATGATAGTTTCCTTGGCTGTGCAGAAGCTTTTTAATTTGATCAGGTCCCATTTATTTATTTTTGTTGTTGCTGTGATTGCCTTTAGGGGTCTTCTTCTTTCCCTAAATAAATTCTTTCCCTAGGTCAATGTCTATAAGAGTTTTTCCAACATTTTTTCTAGAATTCTTATAGTTTCATGCCTTAGGTTTAAGTCTATTATCCACCATAAGTTGATTTTTGTGAGAGGTGCAGATCCTGTTTCAGTCTTCTACATGTGGCTATCCAGTTTTCCCAGCACCATTTATTGAATAAGCATTATTTTCCCCAGTGTATGTTTTTGTCTGCTTTGTCAAAGATTAGATGGCTATATGAGGATGGTTTTATATCTGGGTTCTCATTTCTTCTGTTGCATTGGTCTATGTCTCTATTCTTGTGCCAATACCATGCTATTTTAGTTACCATAGAGTATATTGTAGCTTAAAGTCTGGTGAATCGATGCCTCCCAATTTGTTCTGTTTGCTTAAGATTGCTTTGGCTATACAGGGCCTTCTCTGCTTCTATACGAAGTGTAGAATTTTTTTTCTAGATCTGAAAAATTTTAATAGGGATTGCATTGGATCTGTAGATCACTTTGGGTAGTATAGATATTTTAACAATGTTGATTCTGCCAACCCATGAGCATGGTATGGTCTTCCACATGTTTATGTCCTCTGCTATTTCCTTCCTCAGTGTTTCATAGTTTTCCCTTTAGAGATCTTTTACCTCCTTAGTTAAATATATTCCTTGGTATTTTATTTTCTTTGTTGCTATTGTGAAGGATATTGAGTCTTTGATTTAGTTCTCAGTTTGACTGTTGTTGATGTATAGGAATGCTACTGATTTCTGTACATTGATTTTGTAACCTGAGACTTTGCTGAATTTGTTTATCAATTCCAGTAATCTCATGGCAGAATCTTTGGAGTCTTCTAGATATAAGATCATATCGTCAGCAAAGAGCGATAATTTGACCTCTTCTTCCCCTAATTGGATGCCCTTGATTTCCTTCTCTTGTCTGATTGCTCTGGTTAGAACTTCCAACACTATGTTGAATAGAAGTGATGATAGAGGGCAACCTTGTCTGGTTCCAGTTATAAACAGGAATACTTTCAATTTTTTCCCTATTCAGTACGATGTTGGCTATGGGTTTGTCATACATGGCTGGTATCATTTTTAGGTAATTCCCATCTATGCCTATCATGTTAAGCCTTTTTATCATAAAAAGGGTGCCGAATTTTATCAAATGCTTTTTCTGCATCTATTGAGAGGATCGTATGGTCTTTGTTTTTGCTTCTGTTTATGTGGTGAATTACATTTATAGATTTGCATATGTTGAACCATCCCTGTATCTCTGGGATGAAGCCCACTTGGTCATGATGGATTATGTTTTTGATAAGCACCGGAATTTGGTTTGCTAGGATTTTGTTGAGAATTTTTGCATCTATATTCATAAAGGATATTGGTCTGTAATTTTCTTTTTTTGTTGCATCCTTTCCTGGTTTTGGTATCAGGGTGATGTTGGCTTCATAAAGCATGTTGGGGAGGATTCCTTCCTTCTCCATATTGTGAAATAATTTCTGCAGGATAAGCACCAGTTCTTCTTTATAGCTCTGGTAAAATTCAAGTGTGAAACCATCTGGTCTGGGACTTTTCTTTTTAGGAAGGTTTTTTTTTTTTCCTGCTTCAATTTCAGTACTTGATATTGGTCTGTTCAGAAATTCTATTTCTTCCTGATTGAGCCTAGGGAGGCTGTGTGTTTCTAAGAATTTGTCCATTTCCTCCACATTTTCCAGTTTACGTGCATATATGTTTTTATAGTATTCATAGATGATATTTTGTAGTTCCGTGGTATCAGTTGTAATTTCTCCTTTTTCCTTCCTGATGGAGCTTATTAGAGTCCTTTCTTTTCTGCTTCTCATTAATCTAGCCAGAGGCATGTCAATTTTGTTTATTTGTTCAAAGAATCAACTTTTTGTTTTATTAATCTTCTGTATAGATTTTTTGTTATCGATTTCATTTAGTTATGCTGTGATCTTTGTTATTTCTTTTCTGCTGGGTTTGAGGTTGTTTTGCTCATCCTTTTTAAGTTCTTTAAGGCAATTCATTTGATTATTGATTTGTGATCTTTCTGTCCTTTGAATGTATGCATGTATGGATATAAATATCCTCTCAGGACTGCTTTAGCTGTATCCCATAGATTTCGATAACTTGTGTCTCCTTTATCATTTAGTTCAAAGAATCTTTTGATTTCCATCTTAATTTCCTCCTTAATGCAAGGAAGGATCTCTAAGAAATATTTTTAAGTGAAGAAAAACAGGTTGCCAAACAATAGTTGCCATTGTCACCTATGTAGAGAGAAAAAAGACAAAAAATAAGATTTTGTATTTCTTTAGATGTGTGGGTCTCAACCATGACTGTGCATTAGATTCATCTGTGAAGCTTTTAAAACTCCCCATATCCAGGACAATGACATCTGAATCTTTGGAGGTGGGACTCAGGCATAAGGACTTTGGAAGCTCCCACATGATTCTAATGTGAATCCAAGGATGAGAACCACTGCCCGCCTTCTCTCTCTTTCTCTCTCTCCCCCTCTCTCTCTCATTCACATGAACTCATAAAATAACAGACAGGAAAAAATACCCACCAAACTGCCAATTGGGGTAACCTCTAGAAGAGGACTAAGATTGGAAGTATTGATCTAAAGCTTAGATCAGCAAACTGCAGCCCATGGACCAAATCCAGCCAGGTGCTTTTTTGTAAATAAAGTTTTATTGAAACACAACCATGCCCATTTGTTTACAAATTATCTATGGCCACTTAGGCACTACAGTGGCAGAGTTAGTCTCGATCCTTAGAGACTAACAGACTCTCACCTAAAGGTCATTGCTAGGCTTTAAAAGTAAGTACTCCTGACTTTTCACTGCTGCAGTTTCTTGGAAGATTAGTAAACTGCCTCCCGTGCTCACCTTTCTGGCATTCAGAAAGCTCAAATGATTCCCATTCTCTGTGGCCGGCAGGGCAGAGGACGGGAAGGTGTCCTGGTGGGGCATCTCATACCAGACCCCTCTGGAGTCAGCAGCTACATTCAGCAAATCAACCTGGGTGGGGTTTAAAGGTCACAAGGATGAAAAGGAGGCAGAAAAAACATGGCCTTCAAGAAAAGAAAAAGAGGGGGGGCGGAGCAAGATGGCGGAGGAATAACACCGCCAGACAGAGGGTCTCTGCAGAAAAGACCGATTCTAGCAGAAACTAGAGGAAAGAAGCAAGAAGACGAGCATACAGCGGACAAGGGCCGGAAGGAGGGGTACCTGAGACCCCGGGAGACTCCTCAGGAGGAGGCTGCGGAGGAGAACTGGAGGCTGAGACCATCGGAGCAGCCCGGAGACCAGCGGCAAGGGTAGGTGGATCTGCTTTTTCCCCTCCCCTGCATTCGGGACTGCTGGTGGGCTCCCCAGCGGGTGGAGAGACCTGCGGACATCAGCCCAGAGACTGCCGCCGCCTGCCATTGGTGAGCCTGTAGCAGACGTGGCACCAGGTTCCCAACTGCCTCCGGGCACCTCCGTGTGCACGGAGAGCCGCGCGACAGGCGCCATATTGCCTCCTCCTCCCCTCCGCCGACCCTACCCGCGGCTGCCCAGAGAGACAATACAGCCACCAGCCGGAGGCACCTCCAGGGAACGGGACCTTCCCGTTTGGGACCCCGCCCGCCCTCCCAGGTGCTGCTGGCACCGTGTTCCCAGGAAAACGGTGCCGACTCAGAGGCTGAGAGACATAGACCCAGCTCGGGCTCCCTGTGGGTGAATTAGGACCGGAAACCCTCTCCCTGGTGGGAATACAGTTTGAACTCTGGGACCCAGAGGTCGGACCTGCAGACCAGATCCCCTGCACCGAGGGCTAGCATTGCCCGGGGCACAGAAGGATTATACGTGAACAGCCTACTGAGGTCTGTGTGCCTCCAGGGGCGGATCGGCGTCCTAGAGGGCAACCCGCCTCCCAGGAGGAGGCCGTGCGCCCAACCCAGGTGGCGTTCCTGTGCAGGGAACCTCCCCGCCGGCATCACAGTCCGGGGAGGCCTGGTGGCTTGTGGTCTGGCCTGCTGGCAGAGGCCCAGGAGTAGCTGCGGAGTTGGGGAGGGTGGAAAGAAGCGAGGCCTGCTGCAGACTGTGGGTCTCAGACAGCCCCACCCCCACACCCAGACTTTCTGGCTGAGCCAGACCATTCCAGCCCCGCCCTGACAGCAGAGAACAGAACTTTGACCCCTGCTAACGGCCTGAGGGCAGGCTTACCCAACCCAGCTCCGCCCAGAACGAGAGCTGATAACAGGACTCAATATCAACACCATAGCCTGTTCCTCCAAGCAAACGCCACCTACTGACAGGGACGGCATCTTGCACAGCCTTTCCACGGCACCCACTGACTCAATATACAGGGAGTGGTCCAATTTCACCCACAGGCACCACCTAACGCCTCAGAAACTAAACAAGGTGTGTGAATACCCAAACAATAACCTAAGGAAAGAAACAACAACTGATCGACATGGGAAGAAATCAGCGAAAGAACTCAGGAAATATGAAGAACCAAACGGAAAACACACCCCCAAAGAGGAGCACCAGCCCCCTAGAAACGGACACCGACCAAAATCAGGCAACCAATATGACAGAAGAGGGATTTCGTATGTGGAACATAAGAACACTCACCCAGCTGCAACAACAACTCAACAACCAACACCAAGAAACCACAAAAAGTCTCCAGGATATGAGAAAAGAAATAGACACATTGAAGAAAAGTGTAACCGAACTCCTGGAAATGAAGAATCAATTCAAGGAACTACAAAATACAGTGGAAAGTCTCAAGAACAGGGTAGATGAAGCAGAAGAAAGAATCTCAGAGCTTGAAGATAACACCTTCCAATTAAATAAATCAGTCACAGAAATAGAGCAGAGAAACAAGAGAAAAGAGCAAAGTCTACAAGAGCTGTGGGATTATGTGAAAAAACCTAACGTGAGGGTCATAGGTTTAGCCGAAGGGGAGGAAGACAACACTCAAGGGCTGGACAAGCTTTTTGAAGATATAATAGAGGAAAATTTCCCAGGCCTTGCTCAAAATCTCGATATACAAGTTCAAGAAGCCCAGAGGACCCCTGGGAGATTCAATGCAAACAGGAAGACGTCACGTCATGCAGTCATCAGACTGACCAAAGTATCAACTAAAGACGCCCTTCTAAGAGCTGTAAGACAAAAGAAGCAAGTGACATACAAGGGAAAGCCAATTCGAATAACATCAGACTTCTCTAATGAGACTTTACAAGCAAGGAGAGACTGGGGCCCCATTCTCACTCTTTTGAAACAAAACAATGCCCAGCCTAGAATATTATTCCCTGCAAAACTAAGCTTCATATATGAAGGAGAAATAAAAACATTCTCAGACAAGCAAAGGCTCAGAGAATTCACCAAGACAAGACCAGCCCTACAAGAAGTACTTAAAACAGCGTTATGCACGGAACATCATAATAATAATCCACGGATATAAAAACAACCAAAACCCAAAGATATTAAATGCCAGATATTACAATGGCTCAAGACAGAAATCATAGCAACAACATCCAGCCCAACAGAATGATCAGTAAGCTACCTTACCTATCAGTTCTCTCAATAAATGTGAATGGCTTAAACTCTCCACTCAAGAGACATAGGCTGGCTGAATGGATAAGAAAATACAGGCCAAGTATATGCTGTCTTCAGGAAACACACTTAACCTGCAAGGATGCACATAGACTAAAAATAAAAGGGTGGAGATCAATATTCCAAGCAAATAGAAGCCAAAAGAAGGCTGGTGTGGCAGTTCTAATTTCAGACGATTTAGTTTTTAAACCAACAAAAGTAGTAAAAGACAAAGAGGGTCATTATATAATGGTGAAGGGCACAGTCCAACAAGAAGAGATAACAATTTTAAATATATATGCACCCAACTTAGGTGCACCCAGATTCATAAAGCAAACCTTACTGGAGCTAAGCAAATGGATTAATAGCAACTCCATAATCGCCGGGGATTTCAACACCCCACTGACGGCACGAGACAGATCCTCCAAACAGAAAATTAATAAAGAAATAATGGACTTAAACAAAACTCTAGAACAATTGGGTCTGACAGACATCTACAGAACATTCTACCCAAAATCCACTGAATATACGTTCTTCTCATCAGCTCACGGGACATTCTCTAAGATTGACCATATCCTAGGACACAAAGAAAATCTCAAGAAATTTAAAAAAATAGAAATCATACCATGTACCTTCTCAGATCACAGTGGAATAAAACTAGAAATCAACCCTAATAGAAACTCACATTTCTACACAAAAACGTGGAAATTAAACAACCTCCTACTAAATGATTACTTCGTAAATGAAGAAATCAAGACGGAAATAAAAAACTTCTATGAAGAAAACGACAATGGAGAGACAAGTTATCAACTCCTCTGGGACACAGCTAAAGCAGTTCTTAGAGGAAAGTTTATCTCCATAAATGCCTATAACCAAAAGGCAAGAAGATCACAAATAGACAATCTAATGAAACGACTCAAAGAGCTGGAAAAAGAAGAACAGACCAACCCCAAACCCAGCAGAAGAAGTGAAATCAACAAGATCAAATCAGAACTAAACGAAATTGAAAACAGGAAAGCTATTCAGGAGATTAATAAAACAAAAAGTTGGTTCTTTGAAAAAATAAACAAGATTGACACGCCGTTGGCTAAGCTAACGAAAAGCAGAAAAGAGAAATCTCTAATAAGCTCCATCAGGAATAAAAAAGGAGATATCACAACTGATCCCAAAGAGATACAAGATACAATTTATGAATACTACAAAAATCTTTATGCACACAAACTGGAAAATGTGGAGGAAATGGACAAATTTCTAGAAACACACAGCCTCCCTAGGCTCAACCAGGAAGAAATAGATTCCCTGAACAGACCAATCTCAACAGCTGAAATAGAAACAGCAATTAAAAATCTCCCTAAAAAGAAAAGTCCCGGTCCAGATGGCTTCACACCTGAATTTTACCATACTTACAAAGAAGAACTAGTACCTATCTTGCAGAAACTATTCCACAACATCGAGAAGAATGGAAACCTCCCCGACACCTTTTATGAAGCGAATATTACTCTGATACCAAAACCAGGAAAGGATGCAACAAAAAAAGAAAACTACAGACCAATATCCCTAATGAATATAGATGCAAAAATTTTCAACAAAATCTTAGCTAACCGAATCCAGACACTTATCAAAAAAATAATCCACCACGACCAAGTGGGCTTCATCCCAGGGATGCAGGGATGGTTCAACATACGTAAATCTATAAATGCAATTCACCACATAAACAGAAGCAAAAACAAAGACCACATGATCCTTTCAATAGATGCAGAAAAAGCTTTTGACAAAATTCAACACCCTTTCATGATACGAACACTTAAGAAAATAGGCATAGAAGGGACATACCTAAAAATGATACAAGCCATATATGACAGACCCATAGCCAACATCATACTGAATGGGGAAAGATTGAAATCATTCCCACTTAGAACTGGAACCAGACAAGGCTGCCCACTATCTCCACTTCTGTTCAACATAGTGCTGGAAGTCTTGGCTACAGCAATCAGACAGGAAAATGGAATCAAAGGTATCCAAATAGGGGCAGAAGAGATCAAACTTTCACTGTTTGCTGATGATATGATATTGTATCTAGAAAACCCCAAGGATTCAACCAAGAAACTCCTGGAACTGATCAATGAATTTAGTAAAGTCTCAGGATACAAAATTAATACACAGAAATCAGAGGCATTCATATACGCCAACAACAATCTAATTGAGAACCAAATCAAAGACTCAATTCCCTTCACAATAGCAACAAAGAAATTAAAGTACCTAGGAATATATTTAACCAAAGAGGTAAAAGACCTCTACAGGGAGAACTATGAAACACTGAGGAAGGAAATAGCAGAGGATGTAAACAGATGGAAATCCATACCATGCTCGTGGATCGGCAGACTCAATATCATCAAAATGTCTATACTACCCAAACTGATCTACAGATTCAATGCAATACCTATTAAAATCCCATCAGCATTCTTCACAGATATAGAAAAAATAATTTTACGCTTCGTATGGAACCAAAGAAGACCCCGAATATCAAGAGCAATTCTAGGCAACAAAAACAAAATGGGAGGCATTAATATGCCAGATATCAAACTATACTACAAAGCTGTAGTAATTAAAACAATATGGTATTGGCACAAAAACAGGAATATTGACCAGTGGAACAGATGTGAGAATCCTGATATAAAACCATCCTCATATAGCCATCTCATCTTTGACAAAGCAGACAAAAACATACGCTGGGGAAAAGAATCCCTCTTCAATAAATGGTGCTGGGAAAACTGGATAGCCACCTGTAGAAGGCTAAAACAGGACCCACACCTTTCACCTCTCACAAAAACCAACTCACGCTGGATAACAGACTTAAACCTAAGATATGAAACTATTAGAACTCTAGAGGAAAAAGTTGGAAACACTCTCCTAGACATCGGCCTGGGCAAAGAGTTTATGAAGAAATCCCCAAAGGCAATCACAGCAGCAACAAAAATAAATAAATGGGACATGATCAAACTACAAAGCTTCTGCACAGCCAAAGAAATAGTCATGAAAGTAAACAGACAACCTACAGAATGGGAGAAAATTTTTGCATCCTATGCATCCGATAAGGGACTGATAACTAGAATATACTTAGAACTCACGAAAATTAGGAAGAAAAAATCAAATAACCCCATTAAAAAGTGGGCAAAGGACTTGAACAGAAATTTTTCTAAAGAAGACAGAAGAATGGCCAACAAACATATGAAGAAATGCTCAACATCTCTAATCATCAGGGAAATGCAAATCAAAACCACAATGAGATATCACTTAACCCCAGTGAGAATGGCCTTTATCAAAAAATCTCCAAACAATAAATGCTGGCGTGGTTGCGGAGAGAGAGGAACACTCCTACACTGCTGGTGGGACTGCAAACTAGTTCAACCTCTGTGGAAAGCAATATGGAGATACCTTAAAGCGATACAAGTGAATCTACCATTTGATCCAGCAATCCCATTGCTGGGCATCTACCCAAATGATCCAGTGACACTCTACAAAAAAGACACCTGCACTCGAATGTTTATAGCAGCACAATTCATAATTGCAAGGCTATGGAAACAGCCCAAGTGCCCATCAATCAAAGAATGGATTAATAAAATATGGTATATGTACACCATGGAGTACTATTCAGCTCTAAGAAACAATGGTGATATAGCACACCTTATATTTTCCTGGTTAGAGCTGGAACCCATACTACTAAGTGAAGTATCCCAAGAATGGAAAAACAAGCACCAGATATATTCTCCAGCAAACTGGTATTAACTGAGTAGCACCTAAGTGGACACATAGGTGCTACAGTAATAGGGTATTGGACAGGTGGGAGGGGGGAGGGGGGCGGGTATATACATACATAGTGAGTGAGATGTGCACCATCTGGGGGATGGTCATGATGGAGACTCAGACTCTTGGGGGGAGGGGGGGAAATGGGCATTTATTGAAACCTTAAAATCTGTACCCCCTTAATATACCAAAATAAAAAAATAATTAAAAAAAAAAAAATAGGGAAGAAAGTCTACTTTCTATCTCTAGTTTAGAAAGAAAAAGGACTATATTCACTGCAGTGTCCAATCCTAACATGTTTCTACTAAATTGAGTTTGTTGATCATATTCTTCAATATATAGTTTCTTATTTTGTCTACTTGATATTTGTAATTCAAAATGCTATTTATCAATATCAATGTTATAATTATACATTGTCAAACTTTTCTATTTCTAGTTTGTTTTGTTTTGGCAAGTATGATGTTTGATGTATAAATTTTTGCAACTATTGTACCCTATTTGTTGAATAAAACTTTTGCCATTAAAAAAAAAAAAAAAAAAAAAAAAAAAAAAGAAAAGAAAAAGAGAATCAGGCAGGAGTCTTTGCATAACGTCATTTCAGATGTTTGTGTAAAAGCCTCTAAAATAAACAGGTGCTGAGTGGAATGGCTGAGTCTTAAAAAACACTAAATAATTGTATTAGTCAAGGTCCTGGAAGGAAAACAGATGGAACATGCAAGCTGGGTAAGTCAGGACAAGTTTAATACAGGGTTTATTTGTAAAGGATTGCACGAGCATTTCGGAGTTCCAAGGGAAGGAAGAGGGGCATCATTTGCTGGTGTCACCCACTGGTTGGAGCCAACAAGAAGCCACGGAGCAAGGGGTCCGTCGATGCGGCTCATGCAGGACAGCCTCCCGGACTGCAGAGGGTGGAGACAGTGCAAAGTGGAATTGCAAGAGTGGAAACAGAAGACGCTCAGCACTGCAGCTACCAAAAGGAATCGGACCAATCTCCAACCTGCCTTTGCTGAACATGCCTCTTCTTTGAATCGCCCTTCTTCATTTCCTTCCGCCCACACTACCTGCCCATTTCCTGCACATTTACAAGCCCACATTTGTGCTTGATGCCCATGCAGCCTTCCAGGTGCTTTGACCGCTCGATGATGACATCTCCCTAAACTCATCTGTAACCATAGGCCAGAGTGGCCTCCATGAGAAAGTGACATTGAAGCCAAGGCGTGAATGATGAGGAGGAAGAGGGAGCCAGGCAGAGGTCTATGGGAGACCATGCAGAAGCAAATAGAAAGTTCAAAGCTCTGGAATACAAGAGAGTTTGGAGTGTCCAATGGAAGAACCCTGCCACTCTATGCACAGAGCTGGGTGCATCACTACTTGTAAATAACTAGAATGACCAGATCCAGGGCCCCACATGTACACACAGAGAGTCCTCCATCTGTGGGTGAGGAAAGGAAGCCACTTGGACAACCCATTTCAGTTCTCTGACCCTGTTTGCTCATTCGTGAAATAGGAAGCTTGTCTTGGATCAAGCCTCAGCTCACCTCCTACCCCCAAAAGTTATGATTCTTTCATCCTATAGCTGCAAGTGTCATTAGTTTATTTGAAAAATACTGAGTGGGCATCTACTGTGTGTTCACTGTGGAGCCAGGGTGGCCAACACTGTCATGCACCAACAGTGATACCCCTGGTATTCACCATTCCTGTGCCCGTTGGTGGCTTCTTCCTGCAAGCACCTATCACTGTCCAGCTAGGGGCTTTGTCAGGCTGTGGGAACATGCTCAGCCAGCCTGCAAAGAAGGCCAGAGTGGCAGGGAGTGACCCCAGGAGAGGCCTCCCTCCGCAAGTAATGAAGGGCAGCAGGAGGGATCAATACCCCAGCTTCCTCTCCCCTCAGCTGGACAACTGTGGGGTGTGTTCCACACTCCCTTCTGGAGCTTTGCAGGGATATGAAGCCCCAGTGGCCCACAGAAGTGACCTGCTCCTTAACATACCTCGTATTGGCTGCTTTTTCTTCCCCAGCTCATGTCCTCACTCCCTGACTGGTGCTTCTCCCAAACAAACTACTTGCACCCAAACCTTCTCAAAATCTGCTGCTGAGGAGCCTCACCTAAGACAGCAAGTGACAACGAGAGACACCATGAAGTGTACAATGTCCCTCTACCCACAACCAGCTGTCCATGCAGTTAATTGGTTTTTTGTTTGGTTTTTTTGTTGGTGGTGGTGGTGGTGTTTTTGAGACAGGGTCTCGCTCTGTTGCCTAGGCTAGAGTGTAGTGGTGTCACCATAGCTCACTGCAACCTCACACTCCTGGGTTGATGGGGTGAGGGGACAGGACTCTGTGGCTTCAGGGAAATCTCAAAAAGAAGGTAACCAATTAGGACCAGAAAGAGCCACCAGTGGCAGGAAGGCCAGCTTGGCTTCTTGCCAGGTCTCCTGAGTGACCTTGAGTATATCTGGTCTGCAGATCACAAGCCCTCACCTCCACCTCCTCAGACTGCTGGTCCAGTCCAGCCTTGGGCTTCGTGAGAAGCCCTGTCCTGGGCTGAATCCTGAGGGGACCCTCAAGGCAGCTTTCCCAGGATCCTCTGGTTGACCAACCCTTTGAATTTGAAACCCAAGTTCTAGAACAATTAAGTTACTGAAGTAGTTTCAATGGCCTTTGAAAACATAAATCTAATCTTCTTGCTAAATTTCTTCCTTTTTTGAAAGAAACTTTGCTAATTTTTCTTATCTTTCAATTCACTTTTTAAAAGAAATCTCAATTTGATGGCATTTAAATTAATATCATTGTTATTTCAGTCTCAATCATATTTTCCTGTACATTTCATCCTACCTGTCCAATTTCAAGATACAGAATTCTCTGGAATACCACTCAAAAGCCCTAGATGTTTATTCTATTCATATTTTCTTTCTCCATTCATTTGATCTTCACTGACCTCTCATGGTTTCATTCATTCTTCCTTTATTTAATAAATATTAATTGAATTTCTATTATGCATCAGCTACTATAGAAGAGGTTGAGTAGATTGAAAAATTAGATTATTTGGTTTCTGCCCAAGAGGATCTGCTAGTGTTAGGAAGAATGTATTAATAAGTCATCAAAATGCAAAGAATAAGCATAATTCAGATATATTGAAAGCACTGAAAATATATGTACTAAATTTTAATTTACACGTTAACTTGCTAAGTAAATTACTTATATCTGTAAGTTTATCAACACATATTTCTTAATATTGCTTTTCGCTTAAATTCCCAGAGCATTCCATAAACACGTGGCAACTTTTCTCATTTCTTATGTTAGACTATCACCCTATGGAATTTTCATGTAACCGTAGGGTGGACTTTTTCTTATTTCTTGTGTTAGCGTGCCATCATGTGGATTTTCTGTGTAATTGCAGGACACGATTTTCTAATTTCTTGTGTTAGAGTGCCATCTTGTGGCCAATTTTGTAATTGCTGAACAGATTTTTTTTTTTTTAAGTTTTCTTATGTTAGAATGCCTCCTGTGGAATTTTCACGTAATTGCAAAACAGGATCTTATTTCTCGTGTCAGAACGCCCCCTGTGAGGTTGTTGTGCAACTGCAGAGCTGATCAGGTTAGAGTGCCAGCAGAATTTTCACGTACTTGTACACAGATATGTTTTCCTTATTACTTTGTTTACAATGCCCCTGATGGAATTTTCCTGCAAATGCATATCACATATGTTTTTCCTACTGCAGTGCTCAGATTAGAATGCTGCAAGGTGGAGTTGTCAGGTAATTGCAGAACAGAAATATGTTTTTCCTACTACGGTAGTCTTCCATTATCTGCAAGGTTCCAAGCTCCCCAGCAGATGCCTGAGACAGAGTCTAGTACTAAACTCTATAAATGTCTTTTTTTTTTTTAATCTGATCACCAAAACAGCCACTAAGCGACTAATGGGTGGGTAGCATATACAGTGTGGATATGTCCAACATAGGACTGATTCACATCCCAGGTTGAGACAGGGCAAGATATTTTTCACACTTACTCATAATGGCGTGCAATTTTAAACTTATGAATTGTTTATTTCTGGAATTTTCCATTTAATATTTTCAGACCCAGGTTGGCCACAGTTAACTGAAACCACAGAAAGCAAGACTGTGCATTAAGGGTGGGGGGGTCCACTGTACTCAGGTTAGAGTGCCACCCAGTGGAATTTTCCTGCAATTGCAGAAGATGTACAGTTTTTATTTCTTCTTTTCCGGGCAGGAGTGGGGGCAATTCTCATGTTAGAATGCCACCTGGTAGGATTATCCAGTAGTTATAGAACAAAAAATACTTATGAGAGTGTGCCACCTGGAATTGTCCCTTGTTATAAAGTACACCTCAGTGTTATAAAGTACACCCAGTGGTCCTCAAAATTGGCATCCAAATCACCTGGAAAACTTTTTAAATCAAAGATTGCCAGTCCCTACTCCCAGAGTTTCTTATTCAGGAGGTTTGGGGTAGGGTTTGAGATTTGCATTTCTAACAAGTTCCCCAGTTTATGTTTGACTCTGCTTGTCTGGGACTGCACTTTGAGAACCAGTAAATACTCCTTAAATATCAGTTTCACACATAGTTGGGAGTTTTCTCCTATATAACATCTACAATTATTTCATTTTTGAAGAGCTGTAGAGACTGAAATCTTTGCTTCCTGGGGTCTTTCCAAAGAATTTAAGATATCTTTTGATAAACTCTACCATTTGCTTTGGAAGCCAGTTTTTGCAAAGTGATCTAGGCCACTTTCCAATGTGGGGTTTTGTCTGTTTTTTGTACCTCCAAGTCCTAGAATAGGCACGGTCAGAATATCTATCGGAAGAATGAATGAATTCGGCCCTCCACTGCTATTGAGTTGTTTGGATAAATATAGCAGCTTCCCACAAAGTAGGCAGATGCTTTTTGTCTCCTTCCTTCTCCTCAACTTTGTTCTCATGCTACCATAAAAGAAGTCATAGGCCGAAGTCTTTCAAAATCATGTATTCATTTATGCAGGCACGAAGCCTAACATACAGCCTGTGCCCCTGAGTTGCTGAGGGCCTGTTCTGTCCCACAGGGCCCCACGACAAGCTTCTTCCTGAAGCGTTGGTCCAAGGCAGACCCACTCGGGTGACAGAGTTCTCCCAAGTGGCAGGCATGAGACCAGGCTCGGCTTGTCAGAGGGTAACACTCTGCTCATGCAAGGGCTGGTGTCCTTTACGTTGTCAAAGTGCTGCTGACGGGACAAACACCAGCCCCTTGGGGGAAGGGACATTTTGTTTTCTCTTTTGTGCTATCTCCAGTTCCTCTTTGCTCTGCCTCTCTCAACATCCTTCTCTCCAGAAATGCCGCCTCCTTCCTTTCTTTCCAGTGAGTTCTCTCCCGCCCCTCATTGCATTTTCCTTAGTCCCTTTCTTTCTTCACTCCATTTTCTTTCTCTCTCTCTCTTCCTGTCTTATTTGTATATTTTTTCAGAGAGCCCATGAGGATTTTTATTTTCAAAATGATTGAAAGGGACAAGGCCAAGAGAATACGCAAAGATGAAAGTACCCTGGCAGTTTGAGACACCGGTTCTCTCTGCAGACAGCTGCTTAGGCTGCCAAAAGACACGATGCTTTTAAAGCAGGGGTTGCAAAGTTGCCAAGAGGAGGAATTAGCTTTTCTCAATCAAGTATTTTATTGAAAGGCACCAGGGCTCATGTGGGGGTATATGGTGTCGTGTAGGGAATCTCACTTCCCCGGAGGACTTTATCACATCTCTTTCCACCCCGGGGAAAGATTCCTAGGCGCCACCATCTGTGCACAGCCCTGCAGGCTCCTTTTGCTTTGCTGCTTTTAGAAAACTGCAAAATTCCTTCAAATCCAGAAGCTTTGCAAACTGAGAATGGTCTCATGGTGCCCTAATACGAAACTGATAAATATTGCCCCCCACTGCAAGTATTTAAGGCAATATGTGAGCTGGTCCCCAAATAAGCCACATGGGTGCCACCCCAGAGCTCATCAGAAATGCAGTCTCTCCCCCCTCCCCAAAACCCATTGAGTCAGAAATTATGTGGGTGGCACTGATACATTTTAACAAGTCCCAGGTGACGCTGACACACGCTCAAAGTGGAAAAGTGGGGACCTAAGGAGAGTGCTAGGAGAAAATGCAGGTCAGGACCTGCTAGGAGTGGGCCTGGTGGCACCCAAAGCAGCAGCTTGTAGATAGGACACCCAGTGGATGTGACATGACCCCATCTTTGCCTAAATTTTCCAGGTACCAACAGATAGATATATTAATAGGTTTGGCCTACTTTCTCTTAGCCCCCCAATTTCCCCTCTGTCCCCCTGCTCAGGCCCCGATACGCTAATAGGGACCCACCTTGTTCAAAGTCCCTTCCACAGTAATGGCCAAGATTGACTTTAGGGGCTGGCAGCTGGGTGGCCTGGACAGAGTCAAGTGATGACAGATGGGAGAGATGGCCGAAAGCAATTCAAGGAGCTTTGTGCTTTGAGGCTTGTTTAAAAAAAGAGAGAGAGAGAGAGAGAAGGAAAAAAGGGGGTGGGGAAAAGGGGATCATTTCTTTACCAAATTTTGGAGCCAACAAATTTGTGAACCCAAGAACCATAGACGAGGCAATGCTCGAATGTGCCAGCAGGGGTCGCCAGCAAGCTGGAGAAACATGCCAGGCTCCCTTTCCCTAGCGCAGTTGCAGACACTCTGCAAGCCCAAAAGGGAATTCATAGCTAGTATAACCTCCCTACGCACATCAGTTTTAGATTTTTCAAAAGAAGAAATGCAAGCCATGTGTTATCAACTCGTATGCATGCTCACACACGACCACAGTAGAGCCACAACGAAAGTAGTCGGTTTGTACCTAAAGATAGAATCGCTCTGGCTGGAGCAGCTGCGAGTGTAGACAATCAGTGAGTGACTCACATACCACTAGCAGCATTGCCGTTGGTGATAGGATTTGTCTGCGATGGTAAACAAGTTTTGAAAAAGCCCAGAACAAAACCAATTAAGTGACCAATATTTCCCCCATTTACTTGGCAAATACCTTTGCGTTCCTGGCGGATGCATAGGGTCTAGGGCCAGATGAATGCACCTGGGGTCTAGACGCAGGTGAGATGTTAAGGACAGGGAAGGCCCCAGCTGCCACGACAGTGAGCCGGGGCACCCCCGGTGCAGGGAGATGGCTGTCAGGAAAGCACTTGTACCGATCAATCAATCGTGTTCACTTTTTGGCCTCTTCACCACCACCCAGAGAATCAACAGAATTTTAAAATATCTATAAATCCATTTTTGATAGGTACAGTGTTCTCCTTGAGCCCCAGGGTAGATTTTTGAGAATGGATTGAACGCTGCAGGCTGGTGACATGACAGCAAAGAGGTCCACGCTTCAGATGGGGCGATACAACGATAGGAATCCATACCCTAAAGCGTTTGCATGCTGTTGGAGCCAGTAATTTCACCTCTAGGAATTTCTCTTAAAAGATAATAAAGTTTGGATGCACCTATAGCTGCAAAGACGCTTATGATGCATTATTTTGTTGCCGAAAAAATGTTTTTTGTCCCTATTTAATATTGGCCTGAAAGAAAGAGCATCCAATCGGTCAGGCACTCAGATTTGAATTTCCTTGGCCAAAGAATGGAGAGAGAGGAGCTAATTCTTTAAACGTACCTTCTCCCCGAATAAAGGGACGTGTGGGAGTTTTAGAGCCAGACACGGGACAGAGGAGGCATGTAAGCATGGGCAGGGAGGGGTTTCAGATGTGTAGACACGGTGCACCACACGTACAGAAAATGGTGGTGATTCTCACTTGGGGCAGTGATTTTCAGTATGATAATGAGATCTTAATGAGCGCAAGGTAATTGGAGGTCACCTGCGCAGGTCTGGACTTCTGGCATCTGGCAGGGGGTCACGTGGCTATCTGTAGCATTTGGACATTTCTTTAGCTGTGCTTCTAGATTACAAATACTAAAGAAAAAAAATCACTGAAAGAAACAAGAAGAAAAAAAAACCTGTTGATATTTTTCCATCTGCTTTGTCAGGGCTGTCTGTCCCAGTGACAATTTATAAAACTGTGAAAATAAAAAACCATCTAATTGTCCAGAAATAAGGAGTTAAAAAGCAGATTATTAAAAATATTTAATCACCTATTTTTGACCATCAGGTACCTTCTGATTTCTGTAATTGTTTCAAATGTATAAATGTGTAGGAAAAGTCTGGAAGGTGACACATTGCCTTATCAACAGGGGTTATGTGGGCTATATGATTATAGAATATTTTCATTTTTTCTTTTGATTTATCTTTAGTTTCCAGAATGTCTACAATAAATGAACATTTTTCTTTGATAATGAGAAGAATGCTAGTTAGAAGATGTTGAGAAAATATTTTTAAAAAAGAATCTTCTCATACCTATTTGGTAAAGTCAATAACTGCTCCCTACATTGTGTTCGGTACATTTTGATTTTAGTTTCTTTAACATTGGCAAGGTTTATTGACTGGGAAGCCAGTTCTGCGACAACTAGGCCAGGTGACGAGGCCTGGTGCATTTTTATGAGCGAGAAAGTTGGCACAGAAGAAAGCTTTGAGCTGTAGCGATGGCAAGCACCAAGAGGTTAAAAGATTGCCATATATGTTTATGGTCACAAAATCCTAGTAGAGTGCTTGCGAAGGATCAGGCACTGTTCTAAGTGCTTGACAAATATTAACCCACACAAGCTTCATAAAAGCCCTGTGAGAGGAATATTATTATTACACTCAGTTTAAAGATGAGGACACGAAAGCACAGAGAGCTTAGGCAACCCGCCCAAGTCACACAGCTTGTGGTTGAGCCAGGATGTGAGATGGGGCGGATTGGTTCTGGAGTCCAGAGGCTGGCTTGCCTCTCTGCAGGCCTGTGCTTAGGTTTCCAAAGGCTGCGAGTGTTTGTGGATCAGCCACAGCAAACGATTGATAGCAACTTCAGGGCAGACTCATCAGCCACGGGCTGCGTGATGGGAAGCAGGGGCCAAACTCAGCCGGATGTGTGTGAAGTGACGCAATCCCTGTCCTGGCTGAGGCTGCCACAGGCTGATGCAACCCAGGGACGGAAGGAAAGCATCTGATCTTGCTCTTGGCAGGGCACACAGAATCGGTCACAGGTGACACCACATCTGAAATACAGATCTGGTGACCCGAGCATTTCATGCTTGCATTCTGTCTGGCGAGCACGCCCGTGTTTCAGTAGGGAAGTGTCTGGAGTCCAGTTTTCCCCCATTTCTATGCTGGCTGATGCAGATGAGCACAGCCACTGTTGTTCACACGTCTCACTATGGATTCAGGAACTTTATGCTCTCCCGGAAACACACCGGCCCCTTTTTCCATTCATCGCCTGTGGGGTCCTGCCACGAAGCGTGCATCTCCTCTTCCGTACTTACAAAACGCCACGCTAATGTTAAAATCCTTCTTCGGCTTCCCACTGTGCTAAGGAAAAATGTCTAAATCTCTGAGGAGGTCTAACAGGACAGGGCTGATCGACTGCCAACCTTGTCCCCATTTCTCAAGAGCATCTTCCTTGTCCTTTGCCCTGGGCTATGGATCACATATGCCCTCCTCCTGCCAGTGCCTTTATTCACCCAGTGCTACTTAGCTCTTAGATCCCACCTAAACCTAAAAGATCTCTTCCGCAGTGCTGTGGTCTGAATGCACTCCTCAAAATTCACATGTTGAAATTTAACCCCCAAAATGATAGTATTAGGAGGTGGGGCCTTAGGAGGTGATGAGGGCATGAGGGCTGAATGGGGACACGAAAGAGGTTGAAGGGAACTCCTAGGCCCCTTTTTGCCTTTCCTTCCACCAGGTGAGGTTATAGCCAGAGGGCCCTCACCAGACACTGAATGCCAGCGCCTTGATCTTGGACTTCCCAGCCACCAGATCTGTAAGAAATAAATGTCTATTGTTTATCAATTACTCAGTCTCGGGTCTTTTGTTACAGCAGCACAGATAGACTGAGACACTCAGCCTTTCCTGACTGCCCCAGCCTCTCCGCCCTCCAGAACACTCCTGGCAGCTGAAATGTGTTAACTGCGGGATTCATTGCATATGCAATTTCCCTGTTTAATATCTGCAACCAACTCCCCCTTCCCCCCCACCTGCCAGATCACAAGCTCCACGACAGCACAGTGACTGTGCCTATTATACCACTGACACCTATAACCCCAGAGCCTGGCTCCTACAAGGTGTTCAATACATATTGTTCAATGAATGAGTGTTAATAAATGTTTGCAGTTGCCTGACATAAGTAAGTCCTTCGGTAGCTTTAACAGGCTGTGTGTAGCAAATGCCAAGAAGTGGGAATGCAGATTTTCTTAAATCATCTAAAGGGTAATTCAATATTTAATATTTAATCACTGATGTCTGACATCCAGACTGCTTTTGGCAATGAGAAATGTTCAAATGGACACAAGAGTAGAGAGAAGAGTACAATGAACCCCTGCGTATCAATTTGGGGCCCATCTTCTCACCTTTGTATGCATCCTACAAATACCCCCAGCATAGCCACCACTATTACTGATTATTAAAATTACTTTAATACCATTTACACACCTGAAAATTCTTTAATGTCATCAAATATCCAGTCACTGTTTTTTTGTTTTGTTTTGTTTTCGTTTTTGTTTTTTTTTGAGGCAGAGTCTTACTCTGTTGCCCCAGCTAGAGTGCCGTGGCATCAGCCTGGCTCACAGCAACCTCAAACTCCTGGGCTCAAGTGATCCTCCTGCCTCAGTCTCCCGAGTAGCTGGGACTACAAGCATGTGCCACTATGCCCGGCTAATTTTTTCTATGTATTTGTGGTTGGCCAATTAATTTCTTTCTATTTATAGTAGAGCTGAGTCTCGCTCTTGCTCAGGCTGGTTTGGAACTCCTGACCTTGAGCAATCCTCCTGCCTCGGCCTCCCAGAGTGCTAGAATTACAGGCATGAGCCACCGCACCCAGCCCAGTCACTGTTTAAATTGCCCAAATTATCTGATAAATATCTTCCCCCCCACACACTTATTTTCTTCAAGTCAGGATCAAACCAACATACACCCATTGCATTGGGCTGATAAATCTGTTAAGTATCTTTTAACATATGACAGCTCCCCCTTCCTCTTTTTTTTTCTTAATCTTGCCATTTGTTTATTAAATATGCTAGGTCATCTGTCCGGTAGTGTTTCCCCCATATTTTATTTTAGAGATCGCCTCGCTGTAAGCTGGTAGAAAACAGAGAGGCTTGTCAGGATTCTAGTTTGATTTGGAGGCAAGAACATTTTGCAGGAGGTGAAGATGCTTCATCTCCTACCAAGTCAGGTGTTCTCAATGTGGCCCCGCATTGAGATCAGACCAGATCTGCCTCAAAATTCACCTCAATGGAGTGTTTTTAGGGTGATTTGCAAAGTTAAGTCAAAAAGGCAAATTTCTGAATCTCTAATCTAAATCTTCTGTGTCACCCAGAGGAGCTGATCCTAAACTAGTAGGTGATGGGGGCAGGGGGAAGGAAGAAGGAAGAGTCGCTTGTCTCCATTTCACTGAAGATGAAGTCCCCTAAACAGCTAGATCCATTAATTCCTTAGGGGTTACAAGATAGGGATATTAAAGTTATATGATTCCTTTTGTATTTATTATTAGTGGAAACTATTCTATAAAGAACTGTCCCTCAACTACTATTTATTGACCTTGAAATTCAGTCTGTACACAAAAGGCAGGATAAATCCTTGGTTCTCTCCTGTCACCAGTTTTCAAAATAATTATTATCAGGCTGGTCTTTGCTTCTAGTTCTTTCCAGTGGAGAGAGTAAGGAGATATATATATATTTTTTTAAAGGGAAAATAATCATGAACTTATACTGATATTTCCAATTCAAATTCAGGACCACTAGGCTTTGAATTCTTGTATTTTATATTTATGTGTTTCTTCCCCCCCCCCATTGCTGTGGTAGTAAGTAACTTGAGGTCATTCTCTGTGGGGTTATGCCGACAACTTGATATGTGATTAAATTTGGATTGTTGCATTTCGTTTCCATTTTTATTTCATTGTGTTTTATGGCTATGTAAAACATTTATGTGGCTCCAAAGTCAAAATGGCCCCTAGCCATAATCCTTCCACCAGCTGGTGCCTGGCACGTCAAAGACATTCACAAATATTTGTTGACTTTTTAAGACTTTTGTATATGTCCTATTCTAATTCATCCTCTGGAGGGTGGTTTCCAGGAGAAAACCAAAGGCTTGTTATGGACCAGATCTGCCTTAAAGTTCAGCTTGATTGAGTATTTTTAGGGTGATTTACAAAGTTAAGGTCAAAAGGCAAATTTCAGGATCTCTAATCTAAATCCTCCACTTCACCCAGAGGACCTGATCTTAAATTAGCAAGTGTTGGGAGGTGAAGGAATAAGGAAGAGCCCCTTGTCTCCAAGTTCACCCAAGATGAAGGGACCTTCCTTTCTTAAGACTTTCTCCTCCTCAGTCCCTGCCTTTTGCAATTCCCTCTCCATCTCTTTGGCCTCCTCTCCTAATATAAGTGTCCTTTGTGAATATGTCAGCACATATAGCATTACTATAGCCCATAATTAATGACTATTAACTATAACCATAACCTGTCACCACCTGACACAGCATCGTGAAGTGTCCCTCACCGTCAAGGTTGCTTCCAACTCTGCTTTCACATTTCTGACAAAAAAAGAATACAAAGAAGCTATCCTAGTCATTAAAAAATAGATCACCTTGTTTCTCCACTACAAGGTTACTCTTCTAAACTTTGTAATGAATAAGTAATTATTCAGATGATAATTCGAGATTATGCAACTGTCCTGGTTTCTCATCATACTTTTACTCCACTAATTTTAGCCTCTATGGATGATAATTCTTGCCCACAGTTACTATGTTCTTTGCCAAATGGCAATTTTCTTTTTCTATTTTCATCATTCCTTCTCTATTAATTAATTAGAATTCTACTGTAAGGAAAAGTTGCTCCTTCTACCCCATTTATGCATTCAATTATGTATGTAAGTCTATAAGGATTCATGGCCACTTATTTTATGGTATGGGTTATAATCCATCACCATCGTTATTTATTTCATCATTCAAATAATAGAGGATTGGAGTAGTGAGAGAGAAGAGATAAAGAGAATTCTAAAGGATATAGGAATAGCAGATTGAAGAAGCAGCCACTGTACTTTGGGCTGAGACAGATCGCCCAAGGAACAGCCCCCAGGGTTGAGAGACCAACTCACCTCTAACCTGCTGTTGTCTCCAACTACAAGTTCCCCCCAAAGGAAGCAAAAGCCAACAAGAACTCAAAGAACCAATAAGCCCTAAGACTGAATTCTTGTTCCCATATGATCGGTTCTCTGTTCAGCAGCTGGAAGGATCTCAAATGTTAAATGGAAATGAAATCATGTCACTTCCCTGTTCCCATCCCTCCAATGACTTCTCACCCCACTCACATCAAAATACAATTTCTTACCAAAATATAAAAAAATAATAAAGAATCCTACCAGGTCCCTACCTGTTCTGGGCTCTCTTTTCAAATTCATTTCCCACCACTTTCTGCCTCTCTTATAGCATTAGAGTCACATGTTCTTCTTGCTATTTCTCTAATATACAGGTTTATTTCCACCTCAGGGCACCTGTATTTGTTGGTCTCTCTATTTGCAAAACTCTCCTCTGGATCTTTGCAAAGTTTGCTCCCTGATTACATTCAGGTCTCTGCTCCCTGGTCACCTCCTCACAGGAAACTTTCTGACCTTCCTCCTCTTATTCCCTTCCCTGTTTAATCTTTCTTCATACCACTTATCATTTGTATTATATGCTCATATAATATATATTTATGTGCACTTGTTAATGCCCTCTCCCCCTATTAGACCATACTTTCTGTGAAAGTATGTTCCTTGACATAATCAGTGCTGAACAAATAGGTGTTGAATGAATGAATAAATGACTTTATATTCATATGACCTACAAAAGCTCCTTGGCATACACAAGCAGTGTCACCCCTATGCAGATGACACCCAAATTCCTACTTTTCACATATATTCCAGACTTATAACTCCAACTTCCTGGGGGACATCTTCAAATAGCTGTGCCACCACCACCACCAGGTCAACATGTCGCAAAGCATCCAGACCCTCATGACCTGGACTACCTCTCATGATGTGGACATCTGGTCTCTAACCCTTTCCATTACTCTTTTCTTTACCTTCCACATAAAAGCAGCAGCAGTAGCTGCTGAAATCATACTGTGCAATGGGTCTCACTTCTGTCCCTTCCTCTCGCAGTCCTTTAAGATACATTCTTCTCACTGCAACCTGGTCACGGAGGTGGAAGGACTCCACAAGGTTTTTCAGTCCAGGCGCCTGCCCAGTACCCAGATCCTTTCTCTAGCTATTCTGACAGCTGCTCATGCTTGGAACTTCTGCTTTGAATACTTTTGGTGACACTGACAGAGAATTCTCATTGGATAATTCTCATTGTTAGAAAATTCATTGTTATGCTGAACTGAAATGATTTTGTACACACACACACACACACACACACACACACAAAATAGCTATTCCTCCTGGAACATGACAGGACTGAAAATGTGTGAAGAAATAGCAAATCCTCCATGAATTTACTGTTCATCCAATTTTCTGGTCTCCCTCCTGGAGAATTATACTTCACTATGTTGAACTCAGACACGATTGGGTAACTAGCTCTGGTCTATGGAAATACAGAGGAAGTGGCATGTGTCACTTGTGGGCAGAAACTTTGAGAGCCAGTTTATTTATTTATTTATTGATTGATTGATTGAGACAGAGTCTCTCTCTGTTGCTGGGGCTAGAGTGCCATGGCATAAGCCTAGCTCACAGCAACCTCAAACTCCTGGGCTCTCGCAATCCTCCTGCCTCAGCCTCCCTAGTAGCTGGGACTACAGGCATGCACCACCATGCCCAGCTAATTTTTTCTATATATATTAGTTGGCCAATTAATTTCTTTCTATTTTTAGTAGGGGGGGTCTCACTCTTGCTCAGGCTGGTCTCGAACTCCTGACCTTGAGCCATCCTCCCGCCTTGGCCTCCCAGAGTGCTAGGATTACAGGCACGAACCACGAGTGCCATTTTAAATGACCTCTTTTCCCTTCATGAGACAAGCCAGGTTCCAGATAGAGGCTGCTGCTTCAGTCGGGGTTCCAGAGTGAAGATGACATGGAACAGGTCCAGACATTTAGTTAGGGAGCTGATTTGTGGATCTTTGCTCAAGTAGAGCAGCATTTTACAACTGTTAACGTGAATTTTAAAGACGAGTTAGGGGCAGAACCATTTATAGAAACCAGATGTTCTGTCTTTTGGCAAAGTTGCAGCGCCGGCAAACTAGGAGCACGGGAGGATGGGCCTGCACCACTTCCTGGAGAGTTTGCCGGGCAGAATCTACCAAGAGGACCCCTTTCCCGCGGCGCCCTGGAGGCGGGGCCGCCCTTTCTCACGCAGGCGCCCGCGGGTCCCCGCCTCCTCACCCGCCCGCCGCGTGGCAAGGGAGCGACCCCCGCAGCCCCGCCCTCTCTGGCGCCCATGCCCAATGGGCAGCCGCAGACCTTCCGGGGGGCGGGACGTTCCCTGGGAGCCGTTCTAGTTGGCCCGGCACAGCGCGTGTCGCTATTACGACTCGGTCACGTCGCGCTGCGACTGAGGCGGGGCGTCTGCTCCGGGCACTTGAAGGAGACTTGGGGACTCCCGGGCGCGCGGTGCCTTTTGGGCTGTTGGGAGTCGCTGCTGCTGCCATTGCCTGCGCTCCATGAGGAGGATGCTCGCCGCCGTCTCCCGCGTGTTGTCTGGCGCTGCCCAGAAGCCGGTGAGGCAGCCCGGGGTGTGGCGCGAGCAGGGCTGAGGCGGGGCTGGAGGCGGCTGGAGGGGGAACCGGGACTTGGGGCGCCGCCTGTGGCCTAGCGCGGGGTGAAGGGCGCGAGGGGAGCCGAGGGCCTTTGTTTTGTCTCCACGCGGTGCATTGTTCCCGGCTCCGGGGAAGCGGCCTCCCGGCTCGCCGAAGCCGACTAGGGAGGAGGGGCAGCCCTCTGAGGTCCGCGTGGACACCGTCCCCCTCCGCCAGCTCAGCGCCAGACAAGTAGGGGTGCTTAAGAAGTGCCGGTTGGTTTACAGGACATGGAAAGGGGAACTGGGCTCCTTCGAGGCTCCGATTGACCCTACTCGTTTTAGATCTTCCTAATTAATTTCTCTTGCCCAAGAGAGCTTGTACGCGGTAATAAAAAGCCTGGAATCCGGGAGACAGAGTGACTCGGTACATACACCACCCTCGCTATTTACTAGCTCTGTGACCTTGGGCAAGTTTTTTTTAACATCCTTAAAGCCAGTTTCCTTATCTCTAGAATGGGGATAAGAGTACCTACTTCGTGTGGTTATCGTGAGGATTCCACGAATGAATAGTGCCTGGCACATAGTAGGTGCCGTATGTGTTGAGTGTTTACTGAGTGTCCAGTTTGGTACACATTTTTGTGCTCGGCTCTAAAGAGGGTTCACACAGGGTCACGCTCCTCAAAAATGAACTTCCTCCCCTCCCTCAACACCTGAGCTTTTCTTGGCAGTCAATTCAAGAGCAGTCGAGCAGAACCCAGAAGAAACTGCCTACCCCCTTACACACATACTCTTAGGGTAAAAGTAGCTGAAGAAAACAGCAGTGATGCTTGAGAGAGGGTAGGGGTTAGAGATTAGCACCTGTTTAGACATACCCAACACCTGAGCTTCCAGCGCTTTGACCTCTAGGCACAGTCAGTGTTACTTGGTGTAACTGCAGCCAAGCTTTGACTTGTAATTCTGGCTTTAGTAATTCCCCCAGGACTGAATGCAACTCTGCTTAGCATGGGCAGAGATTGTCAAAAGATAGGAAGCGTCCCCCTCTAGGAATCCCACTGACTAAAATAATGACAAAACACAATTTGATTAATCAGATATTAGCATTTAAGTTGTAACTGGACTTACCTGAGAGAGAAGCACATTTTACGTTACGTTATTTCTGCATGTATGTGTGGTATATCCAACATTTATTGAGCTCTTAATATGTTTCAAGTACTAGGCTAAGCATTTCACATGCTTTGTCTCATATAATCCCCACAACATCAGTTTTTAGTTGTACATAAGTAATCGAAACTTTATTTTCTGTCCTGAGTTGCTTGGAGAAGTTAGCTGAAGGTTGATTTTGCGTATAGCTTTGAGATTGGACAAAGAATAGAAGTGAAAACAAATAGCAGCTTTGTTATTGAAGCTTTGCACTTCATCACTGGAAATTAAAAATACTTCTTTCTATACTACTACTAAAATCAAACTTAGCTAGTTTGAAAAAGTTCAGTTGGGCTATGAAACTAATGTTAAATATCATACCTCTCTGCCAGAGTTTTTGCTTTAAGAGATGTCATCCCCTTTGGGGCTGACTGTTGGTAGAGGGCTGTACCAGAATTTAAGGGCTCAGAAACATCCTTAAATCCTTATTGTTAGACACTTAATGTAGATTTATTATGTCTTTTGAAAGTCAGATTTATCATTTCCTATGTTAATTTGTAGGGTTCTTTTCCCCCACCTTACAGTAGGAAGAAAATTGAGTTCCAGAGATACAGTCATTTTAGAAAGTGCCCAGATATCTTCCCATCTGTTGGTGTAAACTCTTCAGATAAGTAGGAGTTTTCTGTGTGACTCTACTTGTGAGTTAATTAGGATCCTTTCCTGAAGCTTCTAATAGAACTAAAACTTTCACCTTTATCTTTTTAAACCATGGAGTAATAAAGTTTAAGATGTCAACTCTTTTGTATATTTTGTAATTCTTCATACTTATGGATGTCTTTTTGCTTAAATGTAAATAACACAAAATATATCAAAGTTTATTTTTTATATTATACATGTAAAAATATATTTTTTTTTTTTTTTTTTTTTTTTTGAGACAGAGTCTCACTTTGTTGCCCAGGCTAGAGTGAGTGCCGTGGCATCAGCCTAGCTCGCAGCAACCTCAAACTCCTGGGCTCAAGCAATCCTTCTGCCTCAGCCTCCCAGGTAGCTGGGACTACAGGCATGCGCCACCATGCCCGGCTAATTTTTTCTATATGTTTTAGTTGGCCAATTAATTTCTTTCTATTTATAGTAGAGACGGGGTCTCGCTCTTGCTCAGGCTGGTTTTGAACTCCTGACCTTGAGCAATCCGCCCGCCTCGGCCTCCCAAGAGCTAGGATTACAGGCGTGAGCCACAGCGCCCGGCCAAAAATATATTTTTGTGTCATAACATGTAACCAAAATGTTTGTGCCCCCATAATATCCTGAAAAATAAATAAAATTTAAATAAATAAATAAATAAGTGAAAAGATATTTTTGCATATAAGCCTTTCTTTTTTTCAAGTTTTTTTTTTAGAGGGTCTCACTCTTGCTCAGGCTGGTCTCGAACTCCTGAGCTCAGAGTGATCCTCCTGCCTCGGCCTCCCAGAGTGCTAGGATTACAGGTGCGAGCCAGCATGCCTGGCTGCATATAAGCCTTTCAAAAAAAAAAAAATCCTGATAGTAAATTATAAGCAGCTTGCCCAGATTCGGCACTTGTACAACTAGAGTCACACCATCGTGAGTTATACTCTACAGACGGAGGGAAAAAGGTTAGGCAGTTGGTCTGATGGCTGTGACACTTCTACCTGAAGTTAATCCCTGCAGCTTACCTCACAGGTCTCTGCCTCTGTGTTTTTTCTTTTCATTTTTTCTTCTCTTATTTTTTCCTCCCCCTCTTAAAACCAGGGGTGTACAAAGATTTATATCAGGCTTAACGATTGCCATTGTCTCAAAGAGTGTTTGGTGTGAAACTTTGAAATAAATTACAAGATCATGATTTCATTTTTGAATGAGGTTATAGTTTTTGGAATTCTTATATTACACAGAAGACTGAATTGCATTGAAAAAATTTATTCTTTGTCTTATTGTTTATATTTCTGTTGTGACTCCTTTTGTGAGATCTTTACTACCAGTATTCTTTTGGCTTTATAAGTAGTAGGTAAGATTTTTAATTTACCATGGTAGAATCTGGAATTTTTGAAACATTTTTCCTCTTTTACATGACTAGTTCCTATGTATTTAGGAACTTAAAATTTTTATTTTTCAAAATCTGATACAGACTTTTAGCTTTAACTTAACTTTGTTCCTTTTAACTCGTTACATCAGTGGTTCTTATTTTTGAGATTCATAGTGAAACAAGGGAGAAGTATCCAGGTAACTTTTTTTTATTTTTTGAGAAATAGTCTCACTCTGTTGCCTGGCCTAGAGTGCTGTGGTGTCAGCTGAGCTCACAGCAACCTCAAACTCCTGGGCTCAAGTGATCCTCCTGTCTCAGCTTCCTGAGTAGCTGGGACTACAGGCATGCGCCACCGTGCCCAGCTAATTTTTTATTTTTTTATTTTTATTTTTATTTCTTTTGAGACAGAGTCTCACTGTTGCCAGGGCTAGAGTGCCGTGGTGTCAGCCTAGCTCACAGCAACCTCAAACTCCTGGGCTTAAGCGATCCTCCTGCCTCAGCATCCCAAGTAGCTGAGACTACAGGTCTGTGCCACCATGCCTGGCTAATTTTTTCTATGTATTTTTAGTTTTCCAGCTAATTTCTTTCTGTTTTTAGTAGAGACGGGGTCTTGCTCTTGCTCAGGCTGGTTTCGAACTCCTGACCTTGAGCGATCCACCTGCCTCGGCCTCCCAGAGTGCTAGGATTACAAGTGTGAGCCACTGCGCCCGGCCCCAGCTCATTTTTTATATATGTATATTTTTTAGTTGTCCAGCTAATTTCTTTCTATTTTTTTTAGTAGAGATGGGTCTCGCTCTTGCTCAGGCTGGTCTAGAACTCCTGAGCTCAAACGATCCTTGGCCTCCCAGAGTGCTAGGATTACAGGTAGTGAGTCACCACACCCAGCCCCCAGGTAGCTTTCTGAAAGTCATAATCTTAGTCTTTACCTTCCTTCTCTTTATTATAAAGCACTATCATTCTTCATTGTGTTGACTTTAGGACAGAGAAACAATGTACCTTTTCTCTATTATTGTTGCCTGGCTGGTTTGGTCTCTATTTTTACTTTCCCAAAACTGCAATTTCTATAGTTGTATTTGGAAATTTATTTTGCAATACAGAAACTATTTCTGGTCCCACAAAATATTTTGTTGACTGCCAAAAATAACACATCTGTTTCATGATTACCAAATACAACCTTTTGTTTGCTACCTCACCCCTCTCAGCTTCTTCCCAAATTCCTAAATTTTCTTCACTTTTCTGAGATATTACTTGTGGATTCTCTCTGCCGCTAACTGAAACATTAATTTTTTTGTAGTTAAAATTTTTTCCTCCAGCAGTGTCATTGTCTCTGTTGGCTTTATCAGTTAATGGTATATTCATGGGTGAAGAGATAAGTAATTAGCTTTCTGCCTATTGGCTTGTACACTTGGCAGGTCAGTCTTAACTCTTTCCATCAAGATCAATTCCAGCGCTAGAAGTTGGATTGTAAAGTCATAACACTGTATGAACACATCAAATGTGTTTTGTTTTTTTTAATGGGATCTGATGAATATGTTTCAAATCTCCAGAAGAAGAAATCACATTGAGTTTACATGTCAGTGTGTGAAAATGTGGCAGAAAGTGGTTAAAATATTAATTGGTTAAATTTTGGGGTCTAACCTGAGCCTTAGCAATCACATAGAATACTTGTGCTGTGAGCAGGTATGTTCAATTGTAAGAGTGGAAAGGGAAGCAAGTCCATTGTTTTGTTTTTAAGTCAGAGAGTGTTCAATATCTTTCCTTTAGTCTTGTATGTCTCACTATTATATTTATCTCATACTTAGAGTAGTTTAAAATATTTTTTCTTACTGATCCATTTCATAGAAAAGTGAAATTTGCCTGGAGTAGGGATTAAATCATAGTTTTATTTGAAGTATAATTTTGAAAGCGAATCTTTGGCTTGCTCAAAATAAATGGTATCTGGTTTTGACTAAGAATAGCATAAATAGACAAAGCTCATAGATTATCTAGTGTCTTTAGCCATTAATTTCATTCTCATTGTAATTTCTTTGAAAACAAAATGACTAAGTGGATGGATTTGGTTTTTGCCTGCTTTCTCTTTATGCTTGTTTGTCTTCAGATGGAGGTGTGACCGTGTTTCGTTGGCCATAGCCTGGATTCATTTTGGAAGACAAGATAACCAGCTTAGTGAACAGAATGGAAGAGAAGCCCATGAATATGTTGGGGCTTACTAAAGTTCCATAACTGCATCCTGATCACTGATTAATAATAATAATGACTTTGCAAAATGACAATAAAAAAGTTCTGATTTATTTCTATATATTTGTCTTTTAAGGCAAGCAGAGTGCTGGTGGCATCCCGTAATTTTGCAAATGATGCTACATTTGAAATTAAGGTAAGAAGTAGTTTAGTTCATAATTTTTCACAGGTATACTCTGATATACAGTTATACCTTTAGAATAGAACATTTTAATATTCATCTTCCTTTTGTTCATTTTCTTCCAAATGTTCCAGGAACAAAGATTCAGAGAAATTTAGCAAAAATTAGAATTTATTATTCTTAGCACCTTGTTGGTGTTTTGTCGGGGGAGGAGGGTAAGCTAAAAAAATAAAAACAAAAACTTATGCCAAATCTTAGAATGTGATTCAGTGAAACATTTGAATAAGAGGAATCTTAGCTGTTTCTTTGAATGTTCATTTTTCAACCTATAACTCCGTTGACTTCTAGGGGGTTTTAGTGAAAATCATCTTAGAAAGATTTCCTTTCCCCCAAACCCCATCCCATTGTACAGTGAGGTTTATAGATTTAAGGAATCAGAAGCAATAGGAAGCATTTCTGATGTGCTCCTTTGCTGTTTTTTGAGTTCAGTATTATTTGCAATGGAATTAGAGTGAGTCAGCAGTGTTTGCAGTGTAGTAAATCAAGGATGACTGCCTTATTCCATTTCAGAAATGTGACCTTCACCGGCTGGAAGAGGGTCCTCCTGTCACGACAGTGCTCACCAGAGAGGATGGGCTCAAATACTACAGGATGATGCAGACTGTGCGCCGAATGGAGTTAAAGGCAGATCAGCTGTATAAACAGAAAATTATTCGTGGTTTCTGTCACTTGTGTGATGGTCAGGTGAGTGGTAGGTTTGTAATAAAACTGAGTTATTAATATTTAGATATTTAAGTATGGCTTGTATTTATTAGTTTTTATCCTGCCTTATGTGTCAGAAGGATTTTGAATGGTATTTTGAATTAAAAAATTAGAATGCCAAAACCTGCTATGAAGCTTAGGCTAAAGGATTCATTCACACATAACATTGCCAATTTCCTGTACCTGTTCTTAGAATTTTACTATTTTAAAACTTTCTGGCATCATGATCACCTATACTGTATACAATTTTGGGGGAAAGGATTATTTTGTTTGTTTTTTGTTTTGTGGGTTTAGGTCAAGGCTTACAGAGTCAAATGCATACAGGGGCCAGGCAGGCAGAATAAATGGGTGAAGAAGGCCAGGTGTACAAACATAGAGAATGGTGACAGGGAGGGACTAGTGGTGAGCTGGGGTGGCCATGCCTCACCCAGAGGGGATGCCATGACTTGGTTCCAGCCAGTTGGGCTAATGTGGGGCTAATGCTTCCTATTGTTTATTTCTCCAAAAGACAGAAGTCTCAATTTTCATGTGACATTCCCCCAATTGTTTTCATGTTGACAATGATTCAGGATTCAGGATTTTTTGTTTGTTTAATCACCACAGAGGCTAAAGAAATAGCACAACCGTGGGTTGCCAGTTCATGGCTTCTGGCTTGGGGCTTATCTTCCCCTCTGTTTTTTGATGGAAAATAGCCACTTTTCTCTGGTTATTGATGATGAGTTCTACTAGCTCAAATGTTTCATAGCAGTCTAGGAAACCTTTTTATCCAGAAACACGTATCATATTGCTTCACGGTTTCTTCTACCGCAGGAAGCTTGCTGTGTGGGCCTGGAGGCCGGCATAAATCCCACAGACCATCTCATCACTGCCTACCGGGCTCACGGCTTTACCTTCACTCGGGGCCTTTCTGTCAGAGAAATTCTTGCAGAGCTTACAGGTTTGTTATTGATTTGCAGGAAGGGGGCATGGGTGAATTACGTTTTTAAATATCTCCTGTTAAGAAGCTGACCATTATGCATTAATATTTTTCAAAGTTTTAAGTTTTTTTTTTAAAGCCCTTTCTCATTTGGTGCTCTGGTACTTCTGTTGTGCTTTTGAGTAAACTGACCCATTTGTGAAGTCATCTGGCCCCTTGGGTAAAAGTTTAAAAAAGGTTAGTGCTTTAAAATTAGAATAGGGTTTGTTATCACTCTAGTATGCCAACAGAAATCTAGCAGACGTAGAAAGTAAGGTTGAAGCACTCCATGGTATACAATGTAAATTCTGGGAATCTTCTTAATATTTCCCTTTTCTTTTTCCCCCTTGATTTTTGAACTACAGTTATCCCTCATTATACTCGGGATTGGTTCTGGGACCCATGTATGCCAAAATCTGTGCATGCTCAAGTCTCACAGTTGGCCTTGCAGAGTCTGTGTATGTGAAAACTCAGCCCTCTGTATATGTGGGTTTTGTATTCAAGAACACTATTTTCAGTTTGTGTTTGGTTGAAAAAAATCTGAATATAAGTGGACCTACTCAGTTCAAACCTGTGGTGTTCAAGGGTCAGTTATATTTAGTGTACAAGTTGGAAGATATTTGTACCTGTCAAAAAAGTCCAGGGTACCATTTGGACTTTTGCTAACATCTGAATGCAACTGATTAGAGAGTTAGAAAGGTTAAGGACATAAAAGGACAGGGAGACAAGAAGGAACATACATTTGCATAGAGGGTCAGATGCTTAAATGATTGAATTGGGCTCTGAGTTCTAATGGTTGAGCCTTGGAGTAAATACTCCAAGGTATGGTTTGGTTTGCTTTGTAAATTTGGTTTTTGATGCTTATGTGTTCTGCCATTTCTAGGACGAAAAGGAGGTTGTGCTAAAGGGAAAGGAGGATCGATGCATATGTATGCCAAGAACTTCTACGGGGGCAATGGCATCGTGGGAGCCCAGGTAGTAAGCTTAAATTTGGCCCTGACCTGTGTTTTCAAAAACTTTCACATCCCAAGAGAACTTCTGAAGTATTTCAGTATAGTCATATGCTGGATAGTGACTTTTGAGCCAATGGTAAAATGCATACGTACGTGATGGTCCCATGAGATTATAGTGGAGCTGAAAAATTCCTGTTGCCTAGTGATGTTGTTGAAGTGCAACATTACCTTTTCTATGTTTAGGTACACAAATATTTCTTAATCACGTTACGGTTGCCTCCAGTATTCAGTAGAGGAACATGCTGTACAGGTTTATAGCCGAGGAGCAACACGTCATACCACATAGCCTAGGCATGTAGTGGGCCGTACCATCTAATTTTGTGCAAGTACACTCTGTGATGTTCACACAGGACGAAATTTGCCTAATAATGCATTCCTGAGAATGTATCCCTGTTGTGAAGTGACACATGACCGCACTTCCGGGGCTTGATTTACTTTTAAAGACCTATTGCTTCATGCCCCCTACCATTTGGGCAATTAGTAAGTAGAATTGGATGGTGATTTTAAATTTTTCATTTTAGCTGTTTGCTATGTCTTATAAGCAAGAGCCTCTAGCAGTAGCCCTGTATCTTCACCATTTTATTTATATTTCAGTACATTAATTGCTTCATCACATCAACTTTGCTCTAACTCTCCCTGCTCATAGGCAATGCTGACACGGGTACCCAACTAGAAGAGACGGGTGATCAGGATCTCAGGGTCCTAGTAATAATCCAAAGCTGATTTCTATTATTATGGAGTCTTCTTGTTCTCATCAATTAGTGAATGATGAAGAATTAACCACATAAAATTATATCTAGACTTTTTTCCTTTCTAATATATTAAAATTCTGTTAGGTGTTTTATAAAAATCTAGGTTTCATTTTTTTGACTCTTTAGTATTTAGTTGGTTGAATCTTTGAATGTTATTGCTTACTGGTTGAAATACAATATAGTATTTATGTTACTTTACTGGTTTGTTGAAAAAATTGAGGGTGGGATAAGCAGAGATGGGGCTGGGGTAGGGAGAATTTGTAGTAACAGCGTAATTTCTGTCCCATATTCTAGCCAGGAGTTAATTTAGAGCATTAGTATCTCCCCTCATGGATTTCTGTGGTTTCTTTCTTGGTCATCCTTAATGTTAGGTGCCCCTGGGAGCTGGTATTGCCTTGGCCTGTAAGTATAATGGAAAAGATGAGGTCTGTCTGACTTTATATGGCGATGGCGCTGCTAATCAGGTAAGTGTGTCTCTCTTAACTTTCCAATGATAAGTACGGTTTTCTTCCCAAAGTATTTTTAAAGTAGTAGCATATTGGTTATTAGTTGGAATAGCAACTTACCTAGCAAGCTAAAATTTGGCTTTATGGCCAGTGTAGAGATTCTCTCTCAAAATTATGTTTCACAAGAGCCTTATAGGGCACCTTCTTGTGAGGGAGCTCACCTTGGCTTCACAACAGTGCTTCACAAATGCCCCCTTGTGGTAAGGGACATCCTCCTCCCCACTCGCCCTCCCCCTCCCCCTCCCCCATTTCAAACCAGTACTATAATTTACAGACTCTCTCTCTGGGATGCCAGCCAGGGCAACGTGATAGCGTCTGAATCCTGACGCAGTTTCTGTGCTTCTCCAGTCACGGTTCAAATAATCCTCTGTCTGTGGCCAACACTCTGTGAGGCCCTGTTCTAGAAGCTGATTCTCAGATGCTGGTTCACTCTGGCTATCCAGTGGGCTTGATAGATTTATAATAAAGCATAAAAGTAGGTAGCCACACATTTTTACATGTTGCTCTTTTTCCCAGTGTATTCTCTACTACTCGAGTGGCCCCACAGAAGAGTGAGTGGTGGTATTTGGTTTGTCCCTTCCCTTAGTTGCCAGAGTTAGTGATGCCTGCTGCTTCTCCCCACCACCCTCACCACACACACTCCTTTCCTTCACCACCGAAAGCTGGGTTTTAGAAGATGAGGCTTTCATCCTTCCCAGCAGCTGTTACAGATAATGAAGTCTAGAGAAATAAGCAAAATGAAACCACTTGAACTTTTTGTAAATACTTCCAGGGTCAGATATTCGAAGCTTACAACATGGCAGCTTTGTGGAAATTGCCCTGTATTTTCATCTGTGAGAATAACCGCTATGGAATGGGAACGTCAGTTGAGAGAGCAGCAGCCAGCACTGACTACTACAAGAGAGGCGATTTCATTCCTGGGCTGAGGGTAAGGACGCCTGTGGTAGAACCAGGGCCATCCATATTCTCAGCTAGGTGCCTTTGTGCATATCCTTGACATCTTAAGAAAAATTGGAGAGTTTCATTTTTTTGTGCATGAACAGGTCATATAAAATGGTCTTGGACAGTTTGATTTATACTCTTCGCCTTCGTTTATTTATAGGTAGATGGAATGGATATCCTGTGTGTCCGAGAGGCAACAAGGTTTGCAGCTGCCTATTGTAGATCCGGGAAGGTAAGACTAAAGGTTTTCTTTTAGGCCTCGGGTCTAAAAATTTCTGATGACATTTATCCCACCAAAGTTAAAAGAATGCTTCCCGCATGCCCATTATAGCTGTTGAGGAATAGCTGCTGATTGAGGTGTATACCATAGAAGCAGAGTCCAGTCCAGGGAATGGGGTTCTTTTATGAATATTCTGGTCTTGATAGCTCACCTGGAAAACACTCCACATTTCCCCAAAAGGATTTGGGGAAAATCTTTTTTCCTAGTGCTTCCTTAGCGTTCTGCTTCTATCTTCAGCATGACAATCTACTTTGCCTTGTAGGATGGTTAATTATGTGCCATCTCCTCCCCACCCCCATTAACCGTAAGCCCCTTGAGTGAACAGATTGGGGATCCCCACGATGCCCAGCATGGAGCTTTGCTTATATAGTGGGTATTCGATATAGGTTTGTTTATACAAATTAAATAGTATGGTTCAAGTGTGTAACCTTAGTCTTGCTGTTTCAGTCCTAAGAATCTTTACCTTTCGCTGTATAGCAGTGAGGGAGAGGGGAACAGTGAGATTGGCCTAAAAAGAGGCTTAAGTTCCTTGAGTGCTAGCATAGATTTAGGTGTTCTCCCTAAGTCAGTGTCCCGCAGCCCAGAAAGCACGAGGTTTGCCTTTCAGTGCCATATTGCGTGTGTAGTAATGCACATCAGATGTCGCCAGCAGTGATGGAAATATCAGAAAGGGAGGAGGGAGGGAAGTATAGTGACATTTAACAAGAGCCAGCATGAAGAAACCAGAGCAGGACTAAAATGACAGGTTGGTTTCAGTGGGCTGAGCCATTCTATGTCAGGACTCCATGGCCGAGGCAGCCAGGCCATGGGTAGAAACACAGTGGTATATAGAATGTGTTGACTTCTCCAGCAAGCCTGATCTTGGATTTAGGAGAGGGTCTGGAAACCCCCTGCTTACCACCAGCACAACCCACTTTGTTTCCAAATGGGGGCTGGTTGACATGACATAGTGACAGCTAATGAGGGATTGACCTGTTAGGCAATGCACTAAATACTTCTTAAATATTAATCATCACAATTCTGAGCCAGGTATTAATGTTTTGCCCATTTTGGAGACAAGGAAACTGAGCCACAGAGTAGTTACAGGTACATAGCTACTGTATCTAGAGCCATTTTAACTACTGTACCAAACTACCCAGGGATCCTTGATTCATCCCCTCCCCTCAGTGTTCAGGGCCATCTTCCAGAAGTAGGCTAGGGTAGCATGAGCAAGCCACTTGGTGATGTATAGCCAGGCTGGCCAGACTCCCAGCAGAGCCTCGGGGTTTAGGTATCAGATGTCACTGGTGCCTGCTAACTGTTACACACTAGTAAGATCTGGTGAAGCAGGGTTGATTGCCAGCCCTAGGAAACACCATGTGAAGTGGGCATGAGGTAGAAATCTACCTAGCCACTGTGAGCGGGCTCTATAGACATGCTTGATGCCTTTTTGATGTAAAACACACTGTTGGCAGACTGCTTTATTAAGTTCCTATTAAAAATGAGAAGGATGAAACATGTAATAAATAGAAATGAGAATAGATAAGAATACATTGGATTCTGTGAAAGAAGTCTGCCTTTGAGGCCATGGATTGTTGACATGCTGTTCCCATCATCTTGTCTAACCACCTATGGGTTCTGTTTTAGGGGCCCATCCTGATGGAGCTACAGACTTACCGTTACCATGGACACAGCATGAGTGATCCTGGAGTCAGGTACGGTCATGGGGCATCTGAGTGTGGTTTCCAGAGTGGGTAGGCCACTTGCATGAAAAAGCAACCCATTTCAGCATTTGCTTTTGAAGCCAGATACCAGTTCGCTTTGTTGGCATCAAGTAGTTGAGTCTTAGTCTGAAAACAATGCCTCCTAATAATATAGAAAGCATTCTGAAAATCCCTACAGTGTGTAAAGTATGTGTTAGCATGAGCAGTAATTTTTAAAAGAGCATTATATAACTTAGTTGCAGAAGGAAATTAAACAGGTCTGATGGTAGAGGAGTATCTTTGGGTGGCATTTAGCTTTTGTGGGCATTACCCCAAATTCACACATGGTGTATTCCACCTGAATAGGATCTCTGATCTGGAGAGAGGCTAACTGGGTATTCAATAAGTCAAAAAAGCTAGGAAGGTATGAGTTTTACTTTTTCACTTAGCTCTGGCATGTAATTCTACAATCCTAGGTATGACACAAATGAAAAGTTTCAGTGATCTATTATGTTCTTCCCCATAGTTACCGTACACGAGAAGAAATTCAGGAAGTAAGAAGTAAGAGTGACCCTATTATGCTTCTCAAGGATAGAATGGTGAACAACAATCTTGCCAGTGTTGAAGAATTAAAGGTATAGTCACTCTTGGTGGTTTTGAAGGTTGGTTCTCCTTTCTGGGCAAATTTTTCCCCCTATACAAAGTGACGTACTGGGGCATAATTAATTCTGAAATCTCACAGGGCTATTCCTTTAGGTTCCTCTACTCAAGACTGCAGTATTACTCTTTATTAAGATTTTAGTGGAGCAGTGAGCTACCTGAATAAAGAGGAAAGATTAGTGACAGTGGCAGAACCTTTGAGCCCCCTAATAGCACAGTTCTTTTTCTTAACCACTTCGGTACCGCGCTCACCGGCTGCAAAACCTTGCCCACAGCTGGCACTCATAGTCTGCACAATAGTTTGTGCTGTGCATTGACAACAAATCCGTTTTGCTCTTGTGTGATGAGGAAAGCTTTAAAGCACTGAAAGCTTGTTTTACTTTATAGGCGGCTTTACTTGTAATGTAAATCAGAACAGGTAACATATACATATATGTTTTTATTTTGATAACATAATGAAGTTGTGAACATTTAAAAATAAATGAAAAATTAGAAAAGTCATATCACGGCTGTCGGCTAAAGTTGACGTGTGTGTTCGTCTGTGGCTATCGACTATACCGAAGTGGTTAAATATGCTCTGGATTTTTAAGAAATCCAAAAATATCTTGTATAGATAATTTTATCATTTAAAAAATACATTCCAAATTACCAACTACTGCTACTTCAAGAGTCACAGTTAATAGTAGCAACAGGTCCCTAGTTGGTACCTAAGCTGGTGTATTGATTTAAAACTCTCTTGCACTGTAATCTGATTTTTAGGAAATTGACGTAGAAGTGAGGAAAGAAATTGAGGATGCCGCCCAGTTTGCCACGGCTGATCCTGAGCCGCCTTTGGAGGAACTCGGTTACCACATCTACAGCAGCGACCCACCTTTTGAAGTCCGTGGTGCCAATCAGTGGATCAAGTTTAAGTCAGTCAGTTAAGGGGAGACCACAGACAATGGGTGGTTGTACCTTCAGTGGGCTGTTAGCTGCTTTCAGGAACTGTGTGTTCCCAACTTGGTTAAGGAGGAAGAAAACCCAGAAAGTGTTAAGACTAAACAATACATAGGTTGAATTAAAGAGATAGTAATTGCATGCGGTTTGTATATTGTTGCATTAAAAGATGTTATCGAGTGCTTCAGTATTTAGTGTGAATATTATTATAAAGATTATTCTCAATTTATATAGGTTCAAAGTAGAACTATTCGATTTACTTTGTATGGTTTCAACAAAATAGGAAAAACAATTCCTGTATGTCTGTTCCCAACCCTGTCACCTGTTGGGGAGGAGATCATTTCCCAGAGGCATACTTGGTGTTAACAGCTCACATGACATAGTGTAATCGCGCTGACCTCCATTTCTCCATACTAAGACAATATTTATTACAACCAGACGGGTGGGAGGACAATTGCATTTTTAAATAAAACTTTGCTTCATAATCATTTCAAAGACCAAATAACTTAGTTTTATCCATGTATACATTCAAAATAAATATGAAGCTATTTTCTTAATAGTTACATTCATATCAAACATTAAATACAAGGCACATATGTATCAATTTTCTTTCTCAGATTTAAGCACTATTTATGCATAATCTAAAAATGTGATTCCCAGTGTCTTATTTTTAAACACCCATTGTTTCACCTTTCTAGCAAGTGCTATCTAGGCTGTACTGATTTTTCTTTGTTGAAGTAAATTAAAATTTATTTCTAAAAATGTCCTAATACTGTGGGATGTCAAAACTAAGGCTAACTGTTCTCACAATACATATAATTCTATGTTTATAAATAACATGTTTTAAAAACCCATTTCAGAAAGGACAGTCTTTCTTTAAAACTTTACCAATCTCTTGAATTGTTAATTGAACAATGGTATTTTTTTGTGTGTAAACATAACAGAATGTGTGTACATTAACAGAAGCTTTAATGTAGCATATTTGCTTACTCTGTCACCTGGCTTAGCTGATTGTCATTAAATCTAATCTTTGGTTGCTGAAGACTCCTGAGCCCTTCTTCTGTACTGGGAGACTGCATTCCAGAGCTTACAGAGGAGACCACCACTATGAAACAAACAAAAGAGTTGTCTTTAGAGTCAGAAGAAAACTTCAAACACACACCACAAAATACTTCTTTAGGAGTCCTTATATCAAAAGTTATATGTAATTCCGGATTTATTTAGATTTGCTATCTAGTCTTTAAAATGCAGTACCTTGCTTAATGAAGATAAAAATGTTCTCTTTAGGTATGGAGGTGACAGCAGTTGTAGGACATGGCCTTAGAGATACATACTTGGGGAGGGCTATTTCAAATGACACAGGACTGAGAATGCAGGTTGCAGTTTAAAGGAAGGGGTGGGGTCTAGCCTATTGGCACTTCCAAATGTGCCTCATGCCACTCCCAGCTAGGCATGGACAGCAGATTGGGGCCATCGTTTCCCTGTCGCCTTTCTGGCCTTCAATTTCTGCCACACCTCAGCTTTTTCCCCAACTTGAACCTGGCAGAACTCCAGAGTTTAGAGGGACGTCCAGCCCTTTGTTTCCTATTACTTTAAAGCATATTTCACACATAAAAAGTAATGTTCTATTATATGAACTGTTTTGAGGAACTTACCGTAGTCTAAGGTATCTTAGATCTTCCTTAGTGATATCATTAAGAATATCAGAAAGCGTATAACCCTCTTCAATGATCTAAAACAAAGATCAAATGCATAAGAGCTAAGCAGCTTTTTAACAATAGCATAGGAATCGGTTTTTTTGGTTGTAAATTTACCTTTTCAATTGTATTTGCATCTGCTCCTTGCAGCTGTAGCCAGTCTGTAAGCTCTTTATCTGTTCTCTGCCCATGGTGGGGTGCTGGGTTCTCTGTAATATCTGTAATGATGAGGAATTTGTTGTATATTAATGTCTCACCAATAAAACTCTTCAAAAGTAATAAGTTGGATTAACAAACTATTCCAGAATATAAATGATATGAAAAGGAGGCAAATTAAACCTGTGTCACTCAGCTGCTCTAATACGTATTATACAATTCCTAATTCTTAGATTCACTTTCCAGAGAGAATTCTTACCTATGATTCCTTTAGTTAGTTTGGGATTTGACATGTTATCTGTCACTTTAAATACTTATTCCCCCATCTTTAAAATGCTTTTTATTAGGAATCATATCCCTAACTGTACTGGAAATCATGAGGAAATAGGTTTTAGTGTTGACATTTTACATCAGAGCTTATCCACTCCATATTCCAAGAGGTAGCTCTGCAGCTCTTTTCTGAGTAACACCAAATGACCAAGTCAGGTTTGCTAAGGTAGAATTTATGCAGTAAACACTCATGGTAAACAGTAAACACAGTAAGGTAGAATTTATGCAGTTTGGTATATATTTATATACCAAACACTTTTTTGGTATATAATGTGCTATGAAGTTTGACAGACACAGTCATATAACCACCACTACAATCAAGATACAGAATTGCCATGACTCCCAAAACCCCTCATGTGTCCTTTGTAATCAATCCCCTGCCCTCCCTATTCTGATTTGGTTATGTCCCTATAGCTTTGCCTTTTCTGGGGTACTATATAAATGGCATCATGGTATGTAGCCTTTGAACCTAGCTTTTTCACTTAGCATACCACATTTGCAATTCATCCATCTTGTTGAGTATATCAGTAATTTTTATTATTTAGTATTCCAGAATCTACTGGAGTCCTGGTTTAATAGAAGATAACCTCAACTCTTTCTTCAAAAGCTGACTAGAATGTTAGCCATATTTTAAACAGTCTCATACACAAACACACTTCAGTCAGAGAAAGTGGAAAATGACTCACCATTAGATTTATATTGTAACTGAAGGTGATGTAATTCTTGAGTTTTCTGTTCTAGAGTTTGCCGTAGAAGATTCTGGTACTCTTTTTCTTTTTGAACTAGGTGTTCCAAAAGTCTGATTACAAAACAAAAAACAAAATAAGCCATCTTCTGGAGAGAACTCAACACCATTCAATTTAATGCAAACATCTATTGCACATTAAGAGATTAAAAAAAGAGGAAAAATAGCACAAGCAGCAAATGTGTTGTTTCTTCAGAGTTCTGTGAATCAGGTTTCAGCCTGTATAGGAGGACGTTCCTTGTATTTTCCTCCCCTTGACAACAAAAACCAATGCTTGGGTATATTTGGACTGAATGTGTCCTCCCAAAATTTGTAAGTTGAAATCTTCACACCCAAAGTGATGGTATTAGGAGGGTGGGGCCTTTGGGAGATCAGACAAGATGAACACCCTAACAAAGACCTCAGAGACTCCCTCATCCCTTCCACCATGTGAGCACACCAAGAAGATGGCCGTGCTGGTGCCTTGATCTTGGACTTCCCAGTCTCTAGAACTGTGAGAAATAAGTTTCTGTTGTTTATAAAAGCCACTCAGTCTATGGTATTTTGTTACGGGAGCCTGAACAGACTAAGACAGTTTTCTCTCAAAATGTATCATGAGCCAATAGATAACTTGACGTTGATCAGTAGAACTCAGCCAGAGGATGATCTGATTATTTAAACTTGTCTCCCTACATTCAGGAAACTACAATGGTTAGGCTCCTTCCTCCTCAACCGAAGGGACAGCAACCCCTGCTTCTGATGTAACAGCTGGGCGCAGAGGCCGGATAGTGGGAAACACTGCTCTGTAGGTTGGGAGGAATGATACCGCTAACATTCACCGAGCACTTCCTACACAGAATCCAGGACTGTGCTAAACACTTTTTATGGATTAAGTCCTTCAACACTTACAGTACTTTTGGGAAATAAGCACCCTTTTTTAAAACCCCAGTTTGGGAGCTAACAGAGCCACAGAATAGTCAAGTAATTTCCCCAGAGTCACACAGGCTGGGACCTTCTGGTGACACCCAATCTTTCTCATGGTCTCTCTGGGACAAGAAAGACAGCTTGGCACAGCTGAGCCTCAAATTTCTGAGTCCCTACATGCCAGCTAAGGGGTGGCACGCCTGGGGGAGGGGGGGAGGGGGGAGGGCTGGCAGACCAGAGCCATGTCTAGGTCTAGCTTGCTTTGTTTGCTTATACCTAGCACCTGGGATTCATTTGTTTCTTACTGCGTGCTCCTTTCATTCATTTACGTGATCTGTGCTGGTGAACCTGGGGATACAGGAACTAAGCTTTATTTAAATTACTGAAGTTGCCCTGAGGATTCGCTGCAACAGTGAACAGATGAGACTATAGGTACTCCTGGGTCATCTGGTGGCAAACAGGGTGGGGAGAGACAAACACTTCTGCCCCAATGGGACAGCAAGTAAGAAATCCTTTCCCACCCTACCCCTGCCTGCCTTCATCGTCTCTCTCAAGAAGTTCTCCTTTTATGCTAATGGAGGGGACAATTCTAGCTTGTGCCTCTGCCCTTCCAGTGGAAGGGGCTCATAGGGCTGACATTCACTGGGACAGTCACATCATTCTTTGCAATAGCTTCGATCCTCTGTCAGCTCTGCCCAGCTGCCACACAGCCAAGGCCTCTCGCAGCACAAGGCTGGGCAGCCTGTGCAGGAGCTCACATGAGCACCACTAGCATTAACTTGCTGGCTGCTGTTTAACCAAGTCCTTGTTCCACTCAGACTGGAAAATAACAGAATGACCTTTGAACCCACATATACCATTTTATGAATTTGGTGCTTATAAATCTTGAGTGAAAAATTTTAAAGAAATGCTAAGCATTACTACCAACTCTCATATCTATCATATTTGTAAAACTTTCAAAATCTGGCCACCACTACCATTTAACTAAAACTCCAGGCCTTTAAAAAAAAAAAGAAATGATTAGATGATTAGATCCACCTAAGATTGAACTTGAGAGGTCCCTGGGAGTGTATATAACTTATCATCCAAAATATGCACCTGGCACCTTATCTCCTCCTATTAAACAGTGATCAGCATTGCCAGTGATCATATGGTAGGCAACAAAGTGACATCTGGAACAAGCACCAACTAGTTTGCCATAGCTTTGGATTACATTTTAACCACTTCGGTACCGCACTCACCCGCCGTGAAACCTTGCCCACAGCCGGCACTCAGTCCGCACGATAGTTTGTGCTGTGCATTGACGACGAATCCATTTTGCTCTTGTGTGATAAGGAAAGCTTGAAAACACTGAAAGCTTGTTTTACTTTACAGGCAGCTTTACTTGTAATGTAAATCAGAGTAGGTAACATATACATATATGTTTTCATTACGTGATTTTTAAATGTTCACAATTTTATTTTGATAAATAAAAAATTAGAGAAATCATATCACGGCTGTCAGCTAAAGTCGCTGTGCGCGTTCATCTGTGGCTATCGACCATAGTCGACGCTGGTACCAAAGTGGTTAAAAAGCCCAATGATAATGTGATTCTCCAGAAAAAATGGAAATCGTTTTATTCATTTAACAAATATTTACTGAGCACCTACTATGTGCCAGGAAGTAAACAAAATAGAGCAGTGTGCTTGGGGGACACGGTGGTGCCAGGGTCTCCTGGTTGGGAAGGCTGTCCACTAAAGTCGGCCTGGGCAGCAAGACAGACCACAAGGAAAACATGACGAGGGGGCGAACTTCCTCAGGGTTTGTGTTATGGGATACATATCCACCGACAAAGTGTTAACCAACCCGGAAACTCTGCTACTTCTGCAGGGGCGGGTCACCAGTGTCCACTGCTGCACCTGTGGGACCCAACATCATGCCAGGGACCCTGTCTTGGTGAAGAGACAGAGAAAGAAGGCAGAGATGCTGCTGCTGCTGCCTTTAGTATGGATAATTTCTGTGTGGCCCGGGGCAAGGCACTATACCTCTCTGATTCCTACTATTAAAGGAAGGCATTTCTCTAGTCCCTCAGCTGGAGCTGAGAATACGCCCTTGCCCAGTTCAGATGCTTTTTTCTGAGACCTGGGTGAGGCACACAACAACCAAACCAATTGTCTTGTTGGTTCAAGTCATTGTCCCACCCCTATTCCAGGTGGAGGGCCCGGAAGGTCCTCACCTGTTGGTCTCCTGTCTGAGCTGGCCCAGCTGGAGATTCAGGTGCTGCTGGTGGCGCTGGTGGGGCAGAGGCTCCTGGACCACCGCCAAACCAAGCCCGCTCTCTCCGTAGGCGACGTGTGCTTCACCATGGGGCAGGCCTGCAGGGGGATAGTCCCCTTCCACCTCAGCTGGGTCCTTCTCTACCACCTCGGTCTCAGAGGCAGGCTCAAAGTGGGCTTGGAGCTCTGTGAAATCACGGAAGAAATGACAGTTTGCAAGACGGCAACTCAACAAGGTGGCGTCTTGGCATAGCTGACGCCTGGTGCCAGCAAACGAGGCTGTTCGGAGGCCGGCCTGGCCAACACGCCGCTCCGTCCAGGGACTGCTGACTTCGCAACAGGAGGGGAAGCTATTTCTTTGCATTCTCTGCAGTGTAAATATCGTCACTCCAGTTTACGGATGAAGAAACTGAGGCTTAAAGATGGTAACACCTTTCGTACTGCATAGAAATCTCTAAGACAAACGCCAGGAACTGCATGTTTTTGGGCAAACTGCATGTTATTTAAATCATCATAACTATAGGTCATAATGCACATTAGGTGTTGTTACAAAAACAATTAAACAATTAAACAACTAATTAAACAATTAACATTCCTAGTACTTTTTTAAACATATGGTACTGTGTAAAACATTTTCCTCTATGAAGAGGGACCAAACAAAATTTATACAAGTATCTAGATTCGCTTCTTTTTCCATGGGCGGCACAAAGTCTGTAGGCTCTCGTAGGAAATTTTTTCTTTCTACTCGCTGGAATACACATAGGTTCATGCTGCTTCATATCACCTGATAACCTTTTGGGTGGATCTTTACAAGGTGCTCTCCTTACACCCCCAGGGGAAGGGCTGGACAGATTTGAGAAAACTTGTGAGCGGTCCTTAACAGATGGTGCACGAAACACGAGAAAACTCATGAGCTGTCCGAAAGGTGTTAAGTTAGCCAGGGACAGCTTTAAAAAGGTACAACTAGGCTTCCAACCAGGCCTACACCCTTTTATAGCAGAAGGCGGCTGCTGGGAGCTGACAGTAATTCAGCAAAGGGGTTTCCCAGGCCTCTCCCAGCTCGCCTGGGCCAGGCACTTTCGGGAGAGCAGGCAGGAGCCAGCCAGCAAGGGGCCAAAGGAAGTGGGGAAGTGCCGATGGCAGCAGATTGGTTTCAAAGCCTCCCTTCACAGGGAAAGTCACCACAGAAAGAGAACCAATGTTGGTATTAAGCTGCTCTAACATTTCAAAAAGAGTCTACAAGAGCCAAAGATTTCCATAGCTACTACACGGCGATTCCAAGAGAGGAGACCGAGCCATTACATTTTCAACTATGAGCGTGCACACTGAAGAGCATGCCAGAGGACCGGAGGTCCTTGCCCTTGGGCTCAACGCTCCCTTTTTAGGTCATGAGTTTAGCCTATATTCAGTATCCTTCATTATGCTGAGGGAGCACATTAATATGACACCATGAGGTGTTCTTAGAATCACAGGATCTTAACCCTGGAAGGAGTCTATGACAGCACCCACTTAATTGCGAGGAAGTACACAGCCAACATGGAAAAGAGAAAGCAATGATTGTTGAATGCAGAGGGTATTTCTCGTCGTTTCCACAGCACGAAGCTGACCTTGACTGCAAAGAGGCCACCTACCTGGGATGAGAATGGTGACCGCAGCCTGCACTGCTCGGCGGATGATGTTGTCCATCGCAAACATCCAGTGGGGCCTAATTAAGTGGTTCCTCAAAATTTTATTTACCTAAAAAAAAAAAAAATCACAGTAATCCATATTTCCAGTCCATTGCACTTTCAAGAAATACTAATTTTTACTATTCTAATTTGCTTCTACTCTACCTGAGATAAAGTATTAACCCATGCCGCCCTGGGGTTCCTGCCTGACATAAAACTGAGTCTGCTTCTAAGCTGACTTAAGTCATGCTGGGATCTAGGAGGTGGGTACAGTGATCAGATCACCTCACTGGCCTCTTTGTTGCTTACTCCACAAGCATGTATTGAGCGCCTACGAAATGACAAGCTGGCTCTGCACAGGAGGCTTGGGACACAAAGATGTACCAGATGTGGTCTCAGGCCTGGAGGAACTCACATCTGTTTGGGGAGACACAGGCTTAAGCTCCCACCTGCTCTGATGACAGATGCTACATGTTCCCAAATCCTGGACTCATACTCATTATGGCCAAATGCAATCAGCCTGGTCACCCGGATGACGTTTCCCGTACCTACATACTCAGTGTCTAGAAGGAGCTGCCCAAACTCAGGACTCAGGTATGAACAGGTGAGAAGATATGAGGGCTATAGGAGAAGGTGGTAAATGAATTCCAGGATCTGGCATGTTCTCTATGGCCAGATGGAACACTTACAGCATCCTGAAATCCAAACAGTACCAGGTGAATCTGACTGATAGACGAGCTATCAAAGTCCAGGTCCACCTTGAGCTTTGATATTGTGGACGCCATCGCCCTGTGCTCTGGGGAGCGGATGAAGTCCCTCAGGATCCCAATTACTTGCTTGATGTGGCCAACTGAGAGGCGCAACTCTTCTGAACTCTGAGGAGACACACACACACCATTTTCATTGAGTCAGAGGGAGGGAGGGATAGAAAACTCAAAACATATCATGGGAAACTAGATTTTCCATTAGCTGTGAAATTATAGAATCCCCAGATAAGAAGAGGTCTCTATAATTTCCTCGATCTCTTTCTTGTCAGGGTCTTCTGGCCCATTCTTCCCGGTGGGCACCCACCCTCACAGCCAAGACCCCTGTGAATGGTCCCACCTTTGTTTAACCTCTCATAAGGGTCCCAATCAACGAGCCTTGTCAGAAGGTAGAGTTCAGGGCGGGACATCAGCCTCCTCCCAGAAGGACCTTTCCCACCCGGAATAAGGAAAGGGACCACTGTGCCAGTGCCGTGTCCTTGTTAAAACTCAAGTGTTTTCACGCATAGCCATTCTCCCCAAACTGGCTATTCTCCCAGCCTCTGAGGGCAGCTCTAGCATGTCCTACAGCTGGGTGTTCATTCCGGGACTCAAAACCCGGCTGATAGAAAGGCCCGAAGCCCTTCGGGCTCTCTGCTGCCATCTGGGCAGTTTTCCACCAGGGGGCAGCACTGCCCCACGAATGCTTGGAAGTACCTCAGTGGCTGCAAATTTCCTGTTTTAGGGGATCGGTTTTCTTTTTCTTTGTATTTTCTTTTGTTTTGTTGGGGAAAGGGAGGACGTTGGGAAATGCTTTGGGTGATCACTGTAACTATGCAAATATTCCAGGGTAGCAGGAACCGAGGTCCCTTTCGGACCTGTTTGGGAACCTGGACCTGGCAGAAGGGGCGGGACCAGCGGGCGCCCCCCCCCCCCATACCTGGGCCACGCACTCCTGCAGGTTGGAAGCCACCTGGTTCTGTTCCTCCCAAAGGATCTTGTACAGGATGGCACGGCGCTCGCTGTCCTTACGCAGCAGGAAGAGTCCCGGGTCCCTGTCCTCGGGGGATGAGCCCGCATTCCGGTCTTCTGAAACCAAGCTCTCATCGGGAACACTGGGGACAAACACATGTGACAATCCCCATACATCCAGGAGCACTGTCTCCGGGAAGCATACCACGTTAGGACGCCATGGGGGAGGGACTAAGAGGTGACTATAGCGTTGCAGTGCCCGCTCTCAGGAAGATGAGACTGACCGAGGAAGGAGAGAACTGCGGTGTTCTGTCCAACTCCCATGGCACCTGAGTCTGAGTCCGGAGGGGGAAGAGCTAGGATAGCGAGGGGTGGGGACAAGGCCTCCAGGAGGGTGGTGGGGAGAAATTACGGGGGAAGAGGGGAACAGGCAGGGGAGGGTGAGGGAAGAGGAGAGGAGGGAAAGTCAGTCGGGAGGGGGAAGAGAGAAAGAGGGAAGAAGGGAGATGGGGGAGGGGTGAGGCCAAGGAGAGGACGGGAAGGGACAGCTGGGAAGCATAGTGACCTCCTTGCTTGGATAGGACCCTGCAGAAAGGAAGCAAAGGCCCTTGGCGACCATCCGGTTTTGACCTGGGGTATTCTGCCGCTGAGCAGCGCCCGCATGGTCAGGGCCCACCGCAGAGGGATGGGGATCTGGCATACCTGAGAAGGCGGCTGAGCTGGTGCTTGGGCACCCGGGCCTTCTCAAAGAACGCGTCGGACTGGGCGTCTGAGTCTGGGGAGATGGAGCCAAGCTCGCTGCTGCTGCTGCCTGCAGGCTCCCCCAACGCATGCAGGGCCAGGATGGTGCCCCGGGCACCCTCTGTTGGGACAACAGGGAGGAGAGGCTCAGAGAGGGCAGGGTGGGGGCTGAGCCTCTGGCAGCGCCTCAGGCCCAGGTGACCCCCCCCAGGGGCTCAGTAAGCCCGTGCTGCTCTAACGAGGTGGTGCCAGCAGTCACCCAGATCCTGGGGGAACGCAGGTCTGGGATGGCACCCGGACTGCATTTCTACTCAGAGGCAGGGAGCAGGGATCACGCTCTGTAGAACAAGTTGCTGAGCCGCCCTGTCGTGGCTCCCAACCCCAATCCATACCAGGAAAAGGAGGACAAGCGGCTTCCTTTTCAAAGGCCACTCTTATGTCATTGCCCAGAAGGTGTCCCTGGGCTTTGGTGGCCTGCAGGACAGCCACCACAGGCTAATCTTCCTGACTCACACTTTAAGCAAGGTCAGGGTCAGCACAGGATGACAGGCCAGGCCCCCAAAATGAAGCCCCAAGCTCTGAATGTGGGAAGACACAAAATCCAGCCAGGGCACCTCTTACTTCTCCACTCTTCCTAACACCAAAGGAAAGACTATAACAAGAGCAGGGGTGTCACTGTCACCTGTAAGGCTCCCTGTGCTTCTGGCAGCAAATTGAGGGACATTTATTGGTTAGGTTTATGACTATCTCCAAACCTACTGGGCAATCCCTGCCATTCTTCACAAAAACAGGCCCCTCAGCCTGTCACTATGGACAGCAACAGAGGAGCTGGGGGCCCAGGCATTTAGCTGGCTAGGGTGTCACCCCAGCTGTCCAGGTAGGCCTCACCTGAGGGCCTGAAGGCAATTCGGTTCTTCTTGCCCTTGTTCACCTGTCTTAAGAAGCCCTCTCTGAGTAGCTTGGTGGCGGTGACACGTTTGTGGGGGTCAGGCTCAAAACAGGATAAAATGAAGGTTCTGGCTTCAGCTGAAAGGGCTTCCGGAATCTCAGGGTGGACCTTAAACATCCCCACCTGCATGCAAGGGAGAGGTAATGATGTGTCAGTGAGGCCTCAGGTGAACTCAGGCATCCGTGTCTTCAATACTAAGCTCCTACACAGCTGCTGTCCCCTGAGGGGCTGGAGAAGGAGCATGACAGCCTCAAAGACTCACACCTCTGTCCACACCCCTTTGCAATGTTCTGTTCTTGCTCCTGCCATCCACAGGTGGAATCTATTTCCCCACCCCTGGAAGCTTGCCTGGCCTCTTCTGATTGCTTTGACCCTGAGCTTGTGGCAGAAGTGGTATTGTGACAGTTCCAGAGCTGAGGCCTTGCAGTTCCTGCTCTAGTCCTCCTGGAGCCCTGAGACTACAATGCAGGGAGGAAGCCCAAGAAGAATAACCATGTGGAGAGAACACCCCAGCCATCCCAGCTGTCACCCAGCCACTTGGGAGAGGCCCTCTCTGACCATCCTGCTCCAGCCAAGCCAACACTTGGCTGCGACCACATGAGTGAGCCCAGGCAAGACCAGCAGAAGAGCCAAGAGTCAACCCACAGAATTGTGACAAATAAAAAGCCATTGCTTTTTTAAGTCTCCAAAGTTTTGGGGTGGTTTGCTACACGGCAGGAGATAACTGAGACAGGACTTGGGCCACAGCCTGGGACAGGACATCCTCTGAGACATTCAAAGGCATCTGTTATCTTGTTCCCTGATACACAGAGTTCCCAAGAGACGCCCCTCACTCCGCTCAGTCTCTGTATGTCCACAGCCCAGATTCCCAAACTCTATCTCTAAACCATGAGCAGATGAAACCTTGGGGCCACTAAGTCACAGATAATAATTAACCATCTATAGCAAAGCCATGGCCCATCCCCATAGGGTACAGCTGGTGGGGTGGGAGTGGTACCCTTTCCTGTTAGGGCTTCTGCTAGAAATTCTGCTTCAACTCCCACTTCTGGCCAGCTAATCACTGTCCTGCTAAAGGTTCTCTGTCCCTGTGACCCACAAAGGAGCAAGAGCTGGTTCTAAGCCATCACATCTCACCATGATATAGCAATGCTTCCACGATACATCTTGCATAACTCCCTCCTGCATTATTGTTCCTACTGGGGGTGGCTCTCTAGTCTACTTAGGAGTTGTCATCTTAAGGTTCATGGTCTTCCCCATGTCTTTCCCAAGCCCGCCCAACAATCCAGGGGTGGCAGCCATTCTGTTCTCCAGATGCGTGCCCACTCCCAGCTCCTCAGCATTCCTGGGGGCTGCCTTGGCCTCCCTCGCCCGCTGAGCGAGATCTGGGGGCTGCCGAGAGCAGACTGCAGGGCCTCCCGATGTCACATCCCCAAGGCCCGTGACCAGGCGGACATGTGCCATCTCCACCACATTGCTCCTCATGGACAGGATGGACATCTCAAGAGCTGTAGATTTGGAGAACTCGAAATGCTAGACCTGATCTGAAATGCAGTGTGCATTACAGGTGACACCTGTCGCCTGAGCAGTCGGGAGACAAGTTGGCAGTCCCGCGAGCAGTGGGGTACAGAGGCAACAATGCAGGATGAGAACTGAAAAGGAAAGGGGTAGAGCTGCTCCTCTGGCTCTCAGAGAAAAGAGAGATGTGGGCAGCTGACACCTGCCAGGACATCCCCTTTAAAGGTGCTTGGCTGTTATCCAAAAGCTCCCTGCATTGGCCTCCTAGGGCTGCCATAACAGAGTGCCACAAACTGGGTGGCTTAAACAACAGATATTTCTTGTCGCACAGTTCCAGAGGCTGGAAATCTAAGATCGAGGTGTTGGCAGGGCCAGGCTCCCTCTGAAGCCTGCAGAGACTCCTCCCTTGCCTCTTCTAGCTCCTGGTGGCCTGCAGGCTGTCTCTGGCACTCCGTGGCTGGTAGCTGCATCTCCCCCCTCCTCTGCCTTCCCATGGCAGTGCCCTGCGTATCTTCACATGGTCCTCTGTGCATGTCTGTCTCTGTGTCCAAATCTCCCCATTTTATAAGACCACCGGCCATACTGGATTAGGGCCCCATTTTAACTTGAGTATCTCTGTAAAGACCTTATTTCCACATAAGGTCACATTCTGAGGTACTGAGGGTTAGGACTTCCATATGTCATTTTGGGTGACACAATCAAACCCATAACAGTCCCCTTGGGGGAGTAACAGTTCCCTTTGTTTTAGATAATGCCCAGAAGTTTCTGAAAATTTTTCTGGAGGATTCTAGGATCCCAGAAATAAATAACACAGGGGACATTATTTAGTAAAAACTTTCTCCTTTACAATACAAACTGACTTCACATACCATCTAAAAAAAGTCAATATGTTTTCAAATACTTTGCTCAGCTAATTAGCTAACCAAAAGCAGGAGGAAGGAAGAGGATGGCGGGGGGGGGGGGGTCACCCACGCCTGTGGATGAATTGAGAAAGTCACAGAACTTTAGCCGGGTTTCCTGAGTTTTACCGGAAGTCTGCAGCAGATCAGACAGCAGCCAGCCATGGCTCAGGTGGGCCCTGTGTGCTTCTCAGCACCAGCTGCTATTTACTCCAAGGCCTGTGATGGAAGCCACTGGTAAGATCTTCAATGGCCCCAACTGGGTCAATTTGTGCATAGTCAAAGTGCTGAGGAAGGTTACTGCTGTCTTCCAGCCCTGGCATTCAGGGTCCTGTTGGGATTACAGGTATCAGAAGACTCTTGTCAACTTGAGGTCTTGGCCTTGGAGCTAAGCAGCCGATATGAGGGTGAGAAGCTCTTAGAACCTTCTGCAGAGGCCTGGCCAGGCTGAGGAGGGTAGCCAAGGCACCCACAGCACAGAGCACTCGGCCCACGGAACGTGCTGCGCTCCCCTCAGTGGCAGACACCTTCGCTCACGCCTCTCAATTCTTTCTGCCTGAGAGGTGGAGCTGGAGGGCTTGGCAAAGACACAGGCCACAAGGCTACGAAGCTGCCACGTTTGGCAGAGAAGCTGGGAGTAGGTCTCTGGAATCACATTCTGTCAGTTACATCGACGCACTGTGGCCCCATCACTCATACACAATGGCCATTGGCTGTCTGTGACTCCTCTCTCTCAGGGCAAAGAAAAATTTTCCCCAGAAGGTCAGTGCTGGTAACAGACTCTTGGGGACAGAGCCCCTTATATGTTTCTAAGTATGCACAGAGCCAGAAGCTGTAAACCTGACCTTGGCACACAGGGCTGCCCTGGCATCAGTTTCCTGTGGGGTCACAAGCAAACATGTCCCTTTCCAAGGTGTCCACTGCCCACCAGTAGAAGCCCTACTCATATTGGTCAATCTATACTGGGTTGGCCTTGGCACCTGGCCTGCCCAGCCTGTTAGCTGTGGGAGGTTGTTAGAATGATAAAGCACACAGTACCTGATACCCAAAGTCCCACCTCTCCAAAATTCAGGCAGAAACCTGTCCTCCAAAGACACATCCCCATGGCTTTTGAGCCTTACCCAGTGTAAGGGCGAATACAAAGGAAAAATAAGAGGCTGGATTCTCCCTGTTGAAAATAAGAGAAGAGGAACCCACCCTTTTATTAGAGCATTTAATTTAGAGAACTGATAACTGTAAGTTCTCTGTCTCTAAGATGTATGTAAATCTTTTTAACAGCTAAATAAGCCTCTTGCTAGAAATGTCTCTCATGAAGACCTTAGAAATGTAATCATCGAAGAAGATAGAGCCTCCATCTCCCGGTTTCCATGGGAGGGTAGCTTTCGTAGCTTCCAAACTTCACTGGGCCTCACTCCAAAATTACCTCCTGCCTTAAGGATATGAAAAGTTTGTTTTTTCCTATGGATAAAGCAAATAGCTAATGCAAATAGTCACCTCAATTACTAGGTAACTTAAGGTGAGCTATGTGTGACAAATAGTGCTGTCAATTCCTCTCACTTGAGGACTAGTTACTGCTTCCCTGGAGAACATGGATGTAATGGATTACATCTGCTTGGCTATGTGACTGGGTGCCATTTCTGTCTTTATCATCTTAGCAGATTGCCTGTGACACACCTCACCTTTTGGTTCAATGCTTATTCAATAATAAAACTCTTCCTTCTCTCCTACCTTTGTGGAGAGGTTTTCTGGGTTGAGAAGAGATTTTTAAAAAAATGATATTTCCCTCAACACCAGCAACCTAAATCACCCAACATGTCTTACTTTGAACATTGCTGCCTGCGGCTCGCCGAGTTCGTGGAACGGAGGCCTGCTGGTGGCCATCTCGATGATGGTGCAGCCCAGGGACCAGATATCAGCTGGGGCACCATACCCACGAGGTCCTTGATCGATAATTTCAGGGGCCATGTACTGCAGAGTACCTATTTGGAAAGCAAACAAAGATTATGGGCACCATATTGCTTAAAAACTAAGTGGCCTGTAATCCCAGCTACTCAGGAGGCTGAGGGGAAAGGATTGTTTGAGCCTAGGAGTTCAAGGCCAGCTCAGGCAACACAGCGAGACCCCCATCTCAAAGCAAAGCAAAACAAAACTAAATGGCGTGTGAACTGAACTGCCTCTTTAGTGACAGATGGATCCTTGTCCCATGCATAAATAATACAGTTGCATCTTTCTTTAAGCAGAGACATGCAACATGCCTTCCTTTAATACTAGTCACATCAAGAGGATTGCTTAGCCTCCCAAAGGACAAATGGGCCCAATTCCGTAAGCACATACCAATGCCTGCCAAACACAGGGAAACCAGAATGAGAAAAACAGAGCCTGATCTTGGAGCTACCCAGTAGAGAAACCAGACAGGAAGGTGGTGGCGGTAGTGATGGTAAAACATGGTAAGTGCTATGACAAAGGTATACGCAGAAGGCTACAAGAACATTGAAAAGGTGCTTGATTCTGTCTGGTTCAAGTCAGGGAAATCTATAGCTGCATCCACTTTGATCTCCAAGGAGCAAATGCCAGGATAAGATTAGACATACAAGACATTTATTGGGGTTAGGGTCTCTGAAGGACAAAGGGGTCAGGAGCAAGACGGGCCGGGAGAGGCGTTAGACTGAGATGCGGGTGTAATGCCTGGGAAATGAGGGGGAAGAAAGAATTGGGTCGGAAGAGTCTTAGATGGTAGAGCAGCTCTAGCCAGGCCACTGGGGAGTCCGTGGCCAAAAGCTACCCACTGGAAGAGTCCCACATGGGTTCTAGTACCCCTGCTAGGCTCAGGGATTGGCAGGGAGCACCCTGGGTAAAGCCATTTAAAGGGGTGGCAACTGGGGCTGTCAGCGAAGCAGGATCCTGCTGCAAAGGTTCCAGCTGTGGACAAAGGGATGGGAGGACCCAGGCAAGGGAAAGAGCTTGGGCAAAGGCTCGTACGTGTGGAGTAGAGGGTGAGTCCAGGAACAGCAATCCTAGACACAGGGCAAGGTGTGGGAAGAACTAAGGAGGCAGTGGCAAGGGCGCAACCCAAATGGCAAGCCGTGTGTTCCCATGGCCTGCCTTTGGACATTCTCCTGGGGGTCATGAGCCACTAGAGGCTGCCACCACGAAGGTAGTGACTAGCCACAGCAGCAGGGAAGCCAATCGGGGCTCTGGAGTAAAATCTTTGGTTTTTCTTGAAACTCAGCCTGAGGAAACGGGACATTTGGGAGTGACAGCAGGTGCTGTGGGCTGGCAAAGAGGTTTTGAAGATGACAGCAAACCCAGAGATGACCTTGGCCATGCATGAATACAGCACTGATGCCCAGGGAAATGAAAGGGCCTGTCTCAAGATCACACAACCAGAGCAGGTTTCCTGAGTTTTAACCAATAAAAACAAAGGGTACATTGGCTAAAAATAAAGTTTGGAGAAGCTATACCCCTACACCTTCCTCTGGAAGATCCAATGTCTTATTAGCATTTTTCCTTCCTATCAGCATTTTAAAGACTCTAGGACAGCTGTGACCAATAGAATGTTTAGCAATAATGGCAATGTTCTAGTCTGTGAGGTCCAATATGGTAGCCACTGGCCACATATCACAGTTGGGCCTGGGAGACTAAAGAAATGAATTTTAAATTATTTTAATTTTTAATTTAATTCCAACTGACTTAAAGTTAAATACAAATATAAATCAGGTTGTATCAGTGAGCACAAATGGTGGCTTTGGTCTCTGGTGGGGAAGTGTTCAGTGGGTTGTTGAGCTGGGCAAGATGGAGGCTCGTCACACTTAAGGTGCTATTAGGAAATACAGGAGCCCCAGGAAGGGAACTTCCAGTGACACAATGTCCTCCACAGGCTCTTGCCACTGTGAACAGAGAGAAAGGTCTTGGCAGGGAATGTGCCTTCTAACGAATCCATAATTCATTAATTAAGGAAAGATTTGAGCCTATGCTGTTTATTAAGATATCATCATCTCAGCTCTGCTCTGTGATGCTGAGACTGGGACTCTGCAAACCACGTTTCTGCTTTGCCTGCAGTTCCCTGGCAGGTCTTGCAACCAGGCAGTGCTAGAGAGAGATCCCAGGACAGAGGAGGGAGAGGGGCTCGATCCTCCATGCGTGCCCACTGTTCCTATGCGTGAGCTTCACTTTGGACACTAAAGTTGACTCCAATCTCCAGCTTGTCACTTCATACTCCCTGAACCAGCTTCATCTTGCTCTGCAGAGGTACTTGCTCTAGCCCAGTGACATGCCCTCCTCAAAGTTTTAATCCTGTCCTCCCATTTGTCCCCCAAACCCTAGGGGAGGAGGCTGCTTCCTGATACCCCAGGGCTGCCTTTCTGCCTTTTCAGTACCCAGTAAACAGTTCTTTCCATTAAATTCTATGAAAATAACTGGAGTGATTTCTGTTTTCCTGCCTGAACCCTGACTAATACAATCACTAAATTTAATTCTTAAAAGAGCAAGAGAATACATTTACACAGTAGTAGAAAATAGTACTAAACCAAACAGCCATGGCTAATTGACCCTGGTCAAATAACTGTCCACCTTTGTACAATTGTTTTGTAATTGGAGCCTATTTATTTAGTTGGCTTCATGCTAAATTTGGAGATGTTCTTTATATAGAGCTATAGTGAACACTACTCTTTTTATTAGGTTATGAAGTATGAAATGTCCGATTTCCTTAAGTACCAAGTTTGACAATTGACACCTCTGACATTTCCTTTTGACATTTGTTTTATTTTTATTGTGAAGGTAGTTCCTCATTCTTTCAAATGCATGGTTTGGCTTGTGATTATCTTTCAAAGGTTTTTATTAAGAGTAATTTTTGTGAAACCATGGATAAGTCTCAAATTTGTGTTATTTTTGCATATGAGTTCCATCATGGAACCAACACAGTGCAGACAGCTCAAAATATCAACGAAATGTTTGGGCAGGATGTGGCTAATGAACTTACAGTACACGGCGATGGTTTGAGAAGTTCTGTTCTGGTGATTTTAATCTTGAAAATGAGCCACATGGGCGACCTGAGACCAAGGTGGATAATGATGAGCTGAAAGATGTAGTGGAAGTGAATCCATCTCAACCTATGCATGAATTAGCAACAAGGTTTAACGTTATCATTACAACCATATTGGACCATTTGAAACAAATTGGCAAGGTAAAGAAGCTGGATAGATGGGTACTACATGAATTAAACGAGTGTCAGAAGAGAAATCATCTGGAAGCTTGCCTTTCTTTGCTGTCATGACATAAAGGCGAACCATTTCTACACTGTCTTGTTACGTGTGATAAAAAATGGATTCTTTTTAATAATTTCAAGCATTTGGCACAATGGTTGGATAAAGATGAAATACCAAAACACAGTCCAAAACTGAATATTCATCAAAAAAAAGCTAATGGTGTATGTTTGGTGGTCCAGCACTGGTATTATCCACTACAGCTTCATGAAACCTGGTCAATCGATTACAGCAGATGTCTACTGCAACCAATGAGATGAAATGATGAGGATGCTTGTAATTACGCCACCAAGAGTGGTCAACAAAGACAGGCCAATCCTCTTGCCAGACAACGCAAGACCACATGTCACACAAACAATGCTGCTCAAATTACAGAGGCTGGACTTGGAAACTCTGTCATCCACTGTATTCGCCAGACCTTGTACCAACTGACTACCACTTCTTCCAGGCTTTGGACCACTTCTTACAAGGAAAAATATTCAGTTCTCAACAAGGTGTGGAAAATGCCTTTCACGATTTCATCGCCACTCACTCTCCAGGCTCCTTCGCTGCTGGCATAAACAAGCTACTGTTAAGATGGCAACACTGTGTCGATAGTTTAGGTGCATTCTTTGATTAATTGTACTACTTCTTGTTTGAGATATAATAAACTATACTTTTGATTTGAAATTGGACATTTCATATTTAATGACCTAATAAAAGCAAGGACTTAGCAACATCCATATTAGTTATTTATTGCTGTGTAATAAATGATCCCCTAAATCTAAAAGCTTAAAACACCAAATAGTTATGACCTCACACAGTTTCTAAGGGTCAGAATCCAGGAGCAGCTAGCTGGGCAGATCTGGTTCAGGGTCTCCCATGAAGTTGCAGTCAAGATGTCAGCAGGGGCTACAGGCATCTGAAGGCTAGACTGGGGCTGGAGGATCGGTCTCCTAGCTTAATAACTCAGGCTGGGGTTAGAAAGAGGCTTCAGTTTCTCACCATGTGGGGTCCTCCATAGGGTGGCTCAAGACATAGCTTCCCCCAGAGAGAGGTTTAGAGAAGCTAAAGGATTTGCTTAAGTTAGAACCCAGGTCTTTCATCTCCAAGCACAGAATGACACACCGTGACATTGCTGATCTATGTACTAAATCAGTAAGAACTGCTGAAGAAAAAGCTGCCTGAATAAGAGCAGCTGATGCAAGGATCTCGAAGCCATATTATAGCTTCTTTCCATACAACTGAAAGGTGTAGAGCAATGATGGAAAACTGGGCATTCCATTTTATTTACTCCTGTATTCACAGCAACCATCTCCTCACAGGAAATAGCCAACAGAGAGATGGACAAACACAACTGTTTCAGATATTCAAGGCAACATCCTCAGGCAGTTACCTATGTTGGGGTTGTTTGTCAGCTATACCAAAGGCCAGATTCTTCTGAGAAAACCAAGTGGCATTGGAATAGTGCAGAAATGCTGGAAAATTGGCTTGCCTTATATATGGCTCCCTTAGGAACTTCGTATTCCTCCCTGAACTACATTTCCTCCAAGGTATGCCCTACCACACTGGCCACTGGATTGCCATCCAACCATGGCTCCTAGGCACCTATACCACTGCAGTGGTGCAGCATTCAGAACAGAGTGACCAGGGGACCCACAGGGACAGACCCAGCCCCCTGGGGCTTAAAATCCATGGGGCATCTTGGAAATTGTCCAAGCAGGATTCTCAGATCACCAGTAAATAAAACACATGGCACAGGGCAATGCTTTCTCACTGAGGCCCAGGGGCTTCCCATCCAGATCAAGGTGTTCAAAGAGTTGAGGGTGTAGAGAATTGGAGGCAGCATACTGCACTGGGCTGTCTACTCTCTTTCAAGTTAGAGCAGTTGAGGCAGGACTGTCCCCAGAAGGGTGTGGGCCCATGGTGACTAAAATAACTCAATGTCAACTCGGTATCACTGCATTTAAAAGGAGGCCACATGTGCTAGCATCTTCCACAGGCTCTATTGTTAGAGCCCACATTTCAAAATATTAATGAAGTACAGAAAATATAAGTAAGGCCCTGGGGGCTACACTACTTGCCCCATCCATGGAAGGGGCTTTGTGGGAGGGGTACTGCTTCCTTCTAACCCAAAGCCTTTGAAGGGGTCTTCATTGGGCTGGCTCAGAGCACCATATATGTGTTTGTGTCCTCTGTAGATAAGTTCCATGGAGGACTGGAGCCCAAGGGAACAAAAGCAGCTTATAGCAGCAGACAGGGGACCATAAGGTCTGAGGATACTACTGTATCCTCTCAATAGTGGGTTGAAGATACATGAACCCCAAACACCGGATGTGGGACTTGGTGTAGAGATAATTGGTTTAGGGTCTTTTTAAAAAGAACCTACTCAAAGGAAATCTTCCAGGGCCTGAATCCTTCAGTGGGAAGAGATGGAGGGGTGGACAGAATGTGAGGGGTAAATGACCACAGGGGGGAGAGGGTGCCGTCAGCCAAAGGACAGGCCCCTGTCCATGTCATGGGAATTATATTTGAGGGCAGCACAGAAAATTAACAGCAAACATCAGCCAGGCCCAGGGCACACAAAGCCAGCTTTCAACAGTGCTAGTCAAGTGACAACTTTCCACGTCCCTGTCCATTCCTTCTGCAGCTGGTGAGGAGGGAGAAAAAGCTGACACCTGGATCCTGACCACAGGTTGCTGCCTGCAGGGGGAGGGGAGGGGAGTCCAGCCTTTGAATGAGGACCAGAGCATTGGTAAGTATATTAGCCTGAACCCTTTCAATTACTGAATTCAGACTGCATTTCTCCTGAAACTGCCACTATGACCTTCTCTTAGCTATCTGAGGATGGCTGGAAAAGTCACAGGAAAGGACTCCTGACCTGGTAGGGTGGAAAGAAGCCACAGGAGAGAAAAGCCCCATGGCTTTCATGATTATAATCTTTGGGCCCAACAGGTTTAACAAGTCAGTTATGTATGTAAACTCAAGTCTCTCAAAGGCGCCTTCCAACTCTGATAAACTGTGACTTCTAAGTGCAAGTTAGTATTTATTTTATTTATTTAATTAACAAATACTTCAATTGTACTTGCTATGTGCCAGGTACTGGTCAAAGCACTTCATCAATATTAACTCATTTTATCCTCACAAAACCCCCTTGAGGTGGGTACTAGGAACATTTCCATTTTACTTACAAAGAAACTGGGGCACCTAGAGGTTAAGTAACATGCCCAAGGTCACACAGCTAAGTGAGTGGCTGATCCAGGATTTGAACCATGGACGTTTACAGCCACAGACCAGAACAGAGCTCCTGTCTTCTTTTCCTGGGTATCTACCCAAGAGGGACAAAAACATACATTCATACCAAGGCTCATGGGGGAATGTTCCCAGTAGTGTTATTCATGATAGACAAAAAGGAGAAACAACCCAAATGACCATTAACTGGTAAATGGATAAACAAAATGTGGCCTTATCCATGTGAAGGAATACTATTCAGCCATAAGAGGGATGAAACACCCACGCATGCTATAGCATGGATGAGCCTCGAAAACATTACACAAAGTGAAAGCTGCTAGATGAAAAACCCACATACTGTATTCGTTCCAAGTGTACAAATATCCAGAATGGGCAAAGTGACACAAGCAGAAAGTAGATCAGTGGTGGGCTGGGTGGAGACTGGGGACTGAGTGCAAAGGGGCCCAGGGATCTTCTCAGGATGATGGACATGTTCAAACACTGGACTGTGGCAATGGCTGCACAACTCAGCAAATTTACCAAAAATCATTGAATTGTGCACTTCAAATGGATGCTTTTATGATATGTAAGTTATACTTCAGTGAAGCTGTTGAAAAAACAACAATAACAACCCTTCCTCCTGCTCTAGCCAGTTTCTGCCTATGGAAAAAACCCTTCAGAGGAACACAGGAGGGAAGGGCTCCAGGCCGAGAAGTTGCCTGAAACCTCTGCCTCTCCCAGCAGGCTCGGCCACCGCCGGAGCGTCGTGGGGAAAAGCCCCACCACGTCCACCCGGCCCAGAACTCTGCGCCGACCAGCTGAGATTTCTTTACAGAACTACTCTGTTTTGCAAAGAGTAATTACATGCAGGGGAATTTCCTCACCAAAATGAGACCCCCTTTTTATTATCCCCCAAACACCCCTGCATTATTTTGCAATGCAAAATTCATGCCTCAAGCCAATTACTTGGGAAATATGATATGCAATAATGAATTATACATGTGTTTTCTTTGTGACTTTTTTTCTCCTCAGGGATGCTAATTATGAGATAAATTGTTAGGGGGTTTATGTCTTGAAATAACTCCCTGTCATATCAGAGCCCTTCTTACTATGTATTTCCAAGCTAATTGGTGGCTTCCAAAGAGGAGGATCTAAGTAATTTTCAATTAGGGTAGTAAAATGCTAAAAGAAAATAAAGTGCCAGTCATACATGCATATTCATATATACATACTGATATATGGATATGGATATTTATACCAGAAACAATGAATGAAAACTCAACACACTCTTTCTTTGGGAGATTCTGATGGAGTCCCTGGTGTAATATTTCCCCATTTTGAGACACATGTACCTCCCCTTGCATTACACGTGAGAAGTCATTTTTGATGCATTAAAATTCCCTTTAGATGAGGAATGTGTCTCCACTGTGGGCGTCCAGTGGCCAATACACAAGAACTCTCTTGTTGATGAAAAGTCTTTCAAAGCTGAGACATTATTCACCAAAAGTAAGGCCCAAGAGCTGTCCACTCTACAGCTTTGGTGACTGCAGGGACAGAGAACAGTCATCTGTCTTTTATAGCTTATTTCAGAGCTCTAACATTAGAAGAGCTATTTCATAATTCTATCAAGCAAGACCTTCGTGATCTTTCTGCTACTCCGTGGGGGACCATAAACTTTACATATTCAAAATCAGTACTTCTTTCCCAGGATCAAAGTGCTTGCTACAGTTGTTTTTAAGCAGGAATTTAAAAAAGCCACAGGTAGCTTTTGAGCATCATTCTACTTATTAGTCTTGTGAATATAAAGCTAGCTGGTAATTTTATACCACTCTTGGAATCCAGTCCCTCCCAGCACTTAAATGATTCAATCACTGACAAAAGGAAAAGAAAATCTAATTTCTCAAAATCACTTTGAATACCATATTTCCCTGGAACAATTGGCCTCCTTCGGAAACATATCAAAACACAAAGTACTAAGGTAACTGGCTTAACAGGCTATGAAACAGGCTTATGAAAGACCAATAAAATGTCTTAATAAGTTGTCTGAGGAATACTGTTATTCAGAATTACCCACAATTTTGAATAATGTGCTATTAAGTTTAAAGAGATGCTGCCATTTTGCCTATTAGTTAAGAAACCCTCAGAAAACCTCAGCAGAGCACTACACCTACCCAACTTTTGAAAGTCAAAGAAGAATAAGGCAATATTTTTGCCATAAGTAGCTAGCTATATGCATCACTGTGACAAAGTTAAAACAATTAGAAGTTGGGGACAATGCCCTGTCAAGTGTCAATTTCCCACTCTGCTCTGAGAAGCTGCTAAGTAACTCTTGAACGACCACAGCCGGTGAGAAAGCACCAGTCCAGGATGGCCACCTCATGCCGAGCTCCGGACTGCTTACCTGCAAAAGTCTCTGTGCACGGATTCACTCCCGCAAGACGTTTAGAGGTTCCAAAATCCGAGATTTTCACCACTCCGCTGTAGGTGTTCACCAGCACATTATCACCCTTTAGAAAAATAACAACATCAAGTAAAGACAACTTTAAACAAACTAATGTGAAACAGATTTGGACTTTGAGAAACTGTCACAAGTCTCTAGGAAGACTAGACTTTGCCCTTTGGGGACTGCCATGCTAAATCATATCCCTCTGTGAGCCAGTCACTCAGCAGACACTACCAACAACTCTCATGACCTGATATGAGCAAAATGAAACCTTGTCAGCTTAGAATAGCAAGTACCTTTATGTCTCTGTGCACTATCTGGTTTTCGTGGAGATACTTAAGGCCTTCCAGGATCTGTTTGGTGTAAAACTTGATCGTGGGCTCCTTCATTGGCCCCCATTTGGATCGCAAAAGGGCAGAAAGGCTTCCTGGACACAGACACAGCAAACAACTCATCAGGATGAAAAACAACCATAAGAGTTCAGGGAAATAACATCAATCGCACTGTATCTCAGCTTAATGAAACATGTTTCCTTCTCTATGGCCACAGCTAGAGAACAGACTGGAAGCACGTTAGCCTGACTGGAGGTGGAGGGTGAACAGAAACCCCTGTGGTCCCTGAAATCCAGTGGGGTCAACTTTGGATTTAGCTCTGTTCAGCTGCACAAAGTCAGAAGGACAGTAAAACAACACTTTCTAAAGTTGGGAGGCGTGACTCAATGTTGGAGATAATTCAGGTCCCACAATACTTGTTTTGCTGCACAAGTGTCTCAGCCATTCTCCTTGGGTCAAAGCCACATTTTATACCTTGCCCTGTAATCAGATGTGGACAGGTCCAGAGTCAGAGCCCCTTTAGCAGGGAATAGGACTAGAGGCGGTTGGGCCTGCCTGTCCTCAATGTGAGAAGGCCCAATACCAGGTCCCAGGGGCAGGACCCTCTTGATTAACAACCCCTTCCCCAATTACGCTATTAAACATTTGACATTTGGGCTAAAAGAAAACCTCTGCTCGGGATGCTCTGACCATGCATCTCAGGGGTCATCTTGCGAGCTGCAGGCGGTCTGCCTGCTGGCAAGAACAGGCATCAGTTGGTTACAGCTTCCCACTTACACAGAGCTATGGGACCTGGCTATACCTCAGTTTCCCCATCTGTAAAAGGGCATAAACACATGCCCTATCTCTAATTCTGTTGTTACCCTTAAACTGAGTATCAACTAATGTGAACAGCAACAGATATTTTCTGCTAGATTATAAGCAACTAGAGGGAAGAAGAAATAGCACTTTATACTCAACGTAACCCTCAAAATCTATCCCACTTCCTGGCTCTTTATATATGTAGACTCTTAGTATAATGGTAGGCTCTAATAACTGTCAATCAAATGAATGAATGAATGTAGATTTCCTTTTTTTCCAAGACCCAAGACAACATGCTGAATACAGACTTCTAAGTGAAGTTTTTATATTTGTATTCAAATAATATTTATTAAAAAATTGTATTAATTTTATTATTTTAATGAGCCCTTACTGAGCTCTTCCTCTCTGCCAGGCACTGTTCTAAGAGCTGCACATGTATTATCTCATTTAATCCACCCAGCAACCCACTGAGATAGTTTTATTATTCTAATGATCATTACTCCAAATATTAATTATTGTCCCAATTTTAAAATTCAGTTAGTCAACCAGAAAACTGAGGGTATGGAGAAAGAAATAAAATAATCTGCCCAAGGTCTCACAGCTTGTAGATGGAGGGACTGATTCAAACTAGATGGTGTGCTTCCAGGTCCAAGGAACTCGTCTCCTGCACTCTGTGGCCTGCATTTGGGGATTTTGTGGATAGAACACTGGTGTTTGATTTTGTTACCAGTATGTTATTTTGAAATGTCACTTTTAAAATCTAGGTCCCCTCTTCCCCACACCATCTTTAAGCTCCTAGACTGTGAAGGTCTCAAGGCCTGAGAATGCTCCTCTGTGTCTCCAATGCCCAGCCCAATGGCTGGCACTCAGTAGTCAATGAATATTTGTTGGTTGAATAAACTGAACAAACCAACCAGAAAGAGATTTATAGGACATTTGGAAAGTTTCTGAGAAACAAATGTTTTCCAACACCTAAAGGTCTTTGATTTTTGGGGGTTTTTTTGTTTGTTTTTGTTTTTTGAGACAGAGTCTCACTCTGTTGCCCATGTTAGAGTGTAATGGCATCGACCTAACTCACAGCAACCTCAAACTCCTGTGCTCAAGTGATCCTTCTGCCTCAGCCTACCAAGTAGCTGGGACTATGGGTGTGCGCCACCATGCCCAGCTAATTTTTTATATATATATTTTTAGTGGACCAGCTAATTTCTTTCTATTTTTAGTAGAGACGGGGTCTCGCTCTTGCTCAGGCTGGTCTCAAACTCCTGAGCTCAAACGATCCTCCCACTTTGGCCTCCCAGAGTGCTAGAATTACAGGCGTGAGCCACCACACCTGTCCTGGTCTTTGTTTTTTTAGAGAAAGGATCTTGCTATGTCATCTAGGCTGGAGTGCAGTGACTATTCACAGGTGCCTCAAACTCCTGGGCTCATGTAATCCTTGTGCCTCAGCCTCCCAAGTAGCTGGGACTATAGGTGCCCTACAGGCCCAGCTTAGAGGTCTGTTGTTTTTTAAATGTCAGGAAAACTAATGATGCCCATGTTATATTTCCATTAGTGATTTTCAGAATGTGATATCAGAAGGCAGCAACTACTCACCTCCAGGCACTTGCTCCATAAATATCTTAATGTAGCCGTTCTCTGAAACTGATCCCAGGTACTGAACGATATTGCGGTGCTTGAGGTACTTGTGCAGGGCTATCTCTTCATGCAGAGGCTGAGAGTACCTATTGGGAAAAACAAAGCCACCATCACCTGCCAAATCCAAGGGGCTCTAGACCTGCATTATGCCTCACCAGTACCTGCCCCCCTGTTGGCCATACCTTCTTTCTAGAAACTTTCTCTCCCTTGGCTTCCATGAGACTATTCAACTTCCTATCTGTTAAACAGTGGATGATACACCAGCCATGCAGGGACGCTGGGGGCCAAAGCATGTCAATTTTTTTCAGGCGCCCAGTGGAGTGGCTGGTGTGTGGTAAGTACTCAATTAATGACTGTTATGGTCATTACTGTTAGGGTCTGAACCCACCAACCATTCTTTACCTCTCTCAATAGCCCTTCTTCTACTTCCCATGAAGAGTAGTGTTCTGGAAGGTTCTGTTCTCAGCTTCCCTCTAGTCTTATTCTACAGACTCACCCCAGACCACAACAGCAGCCACCTCATGGGCCACCCAGCCCCAGCCTCTGACCTTTTTAGTTCACTCCCCACCGCTGGCCACTATATTACTTCTTAAAACACACATCACCACATCACTTCCCCACATAAAGACCATACTCTTTGGCGTGGCATACGAGGACCTTCAATTGGGTCAGACTATGCCTTTTTTAAATTTTTGCCTCATTTCAAAAGCCCTCTACTACCCCTCATCCTATGTTCATGTCATATCAGACAATCTGTTGTTCTCTGAATATACTTTGTATTTTAACAGCTCTGATCTTCAGCATAGGCCTCCTTTCCCACTAAAAACACTCCTACTTGTCCCTCAAAGGCCAGCTCAAAGATGATCTATTTTCTCAAGCTTGCCACAAATCACCCAGGAAAAGTAATTCATTCCTCTTCTGTGTTCTAAAACTACTCTGTGTACGCCACTATTATGGCACTTGTCACGTTGACTCACAGGCAACATATCTGCATTCCCACCAAACGGGTAGCACCCTGTGAGAAGGCCAGTATCCTAGTCACTTTTCAGTCCCCAGTGTCAGACCAGAATCTGGCATGGAGAAGGTACCCAGTCATCGTAAATTTAGGGAGTTGGACAAAATAGTCTCTAAAAGTCCCTTCTAGCTTTAAAATCCTAGGAACTGCTACTGGCAATGAAAAGCTGGAACAGGTAGTGCTACCAACTGAAGGCAGTAGTACACATCAGCAACTACCCCAAATATATATATAACTGCAATACCTTATCTGTCATGAAAATAATACACAGGACACTGGACAGGGGACACAGGAGACCCGGATCCTTGTTTTGTTTCTACACGTCCTTGGGGAAGTCATTTAACCTTCCTCAGCGTTGGTTTTCTTATTGTTAAGTGAAGAAATTGAACTAGTTCATCTTAGGCCCTACCTTGTAATTCATACAACATGTTATCCCACTGAAAACTCAACAAATGAATGAATGAATGAATGAAGGGCCTTACAGCTGGTGGAAACCATTTATAAACCATCCCTAATAAATTAGTGATCACCCAGATAGGGAGATGTTTGCCCATATCCGCCATACCCAGCCCTGAAAGCCATACCACAGCTGTGGTCTGACATGCCTGTGGCCTACAGCACGATTATTTCCTATGCTGTGGCCATTACTGTGTATGTAGCTTCTCTATAGAAATGCTTGGTAGTCAATACTGCAATGCTCTTGTTCAGAATTCAGGTGAGATATAAATTCAAAAAGTGAACATTTTATAAAACTAAAAAATGTTGAAGAAATAAATTAGCAGTACTGATGGCAGAAAAACAGCTCAAAAGCTTTGGGTGAAGTTGAAGAGCAGAGTGTAAAAAATGAGTCTATATTGCAAAAACATGATTTTCTTACTGCATTTATTTATTTATTTATTTATTTATTTTGAGACAAAAAGCTCTGTCACCCAGGCTGGAGTATAGTGGCATGACCATAGCTCACTGTGGCCTTGAACTCCTGGGCTCAAGCAATCATCCTGCCTCAGCCTTCTGAGTAGCTAGGACTATAGGTGTGTGCTACCATACCCAGCTAATTTTTCTTATTTTTTATAGAGACAGGGTCTCACTGTGTTGCCCAGGCGCTTCCAAACTCCTAGGCTCAAGTGACCCTCCTTCCTAGGACTCCCACAGTGCTGAGATTACAAGCATAAGCCACCATGCCTGGCCTCACATTTAATTTTCTGTGATAATACATCCAAACAAATCATAGCCATATTTAATTGCTACAGTATGAACTTATTTTAATTTTCTTTTTAATTGTTTTTTTTTTTTGTAGAGACAGAGTCTCGCTCTGTTGCTCAGGCTAGTCTTGAACTCCTGGCCTCAAGCGATTCTCCTGTCTGAGCCTCCCAAAGTGCTGGGATTATAGGTGTGAGCCACCATCACCTGGACTGCAAGTGTGAATTTATAAGAACACAGTTACATATTTGAATATTTGGAGACAACTATGTAGAAATGTAAAACTTGAGATTTAGTTGATAGGTAGAAATACAACTACAGTTTTCTTTTAAAATATGACCCTCTGTAATCTACAAGCCTTTAAGTGCAGTTGTTCCATTTTCTGAATCTATTTATACACAGAGAACAAAAGTAGATCACCCTTACTACAGGAGAATTACAAGTTTTGTGATAAGTTTCATCCTTAAATTCTCCTCCACGCTATCGCCGGTGGGCAAGGGATCTGGGATGTGGAGATGGCAACTGAAGAATGTGGAAGGCCCACCCAGACCTACCTGCTATCTCTCTCCGGGATTTCTTTGATGGCTATTCGTACTTGGTTGCTCAGATCTCGGCCGGCATACACGATCCCATATGTACCTCTCCCCAAGACTACTCTGTCACCATTTACATCATGGTCATACTCGTACTAAAGAAGGAAAAACCACAGGACAAAAACAACAGCAACAAAAAACACAACCTGTAGTGGAGAAGCCCTCTGAAAGATGTCTAGCAATCTTTTAAAAAATTATAAATAACATTATTGGAGTGCCAGGCAAATCACAGTTCTTAGGTTACATACTTTTCATTAAATAACGCCTTTAAAGGGGTAGAATTCTCAGTTCTTCATATATTCATAGCATGACTTTATGAAATAGAATCCAAAAAAATAAAAAATATGGCTCACATGTATCTTAACTTGCTCACCTTTTGGAATTTTTCTCCCCATTTTAATGCTGCAATTTAAAACTGCTTCTAAGCATGCTAAATAATCCAAATAGGTGTCTTCCTGCATGATCCCTTATCAACTTGTCAGGAAACAAGTCTCTTTCACAATAGCCCAGAAAAGAAGTGAAGGTCAATAAAATTGAAATGGTCTTAACACAAAGTATGCTGGGTTCCCCCCTCTTTCAATCATATAGATCTAACAAGTAAACACACACTGCAAAAAATCTGATTTATAATTTGCATTGCTATTTTCTTCCCCCAATCTTATATCATCAAAAGCTGCTGCACACAGGAGCATTCAAGTTGATGCTTCTCCGTGATTGAAACAAATGTGATGCATGCTGAGCAACACGTATTTCAAGCTGAGAAGTAGCAATGGATTATTTCTGTTGTTTTCCATACTCTGCTGTACTTACAGAAGTGTAGCTTATACACAGAACAGCATGTGTGTGCCTGCATGTGTGTCCCTTTGCATCTAGTTCTAGGGATGCTCATGACAGTTAAGACTACTAAAGGGTTGCCATCCTGTCTGATTTAACTAGAAATTAGCCTGCTTCATAAGACTTTTAACTCACACCTTCCTCTGTCCCCCCACACCTGTTCCCCTCAAAGTGCATTGCTCAGTTCATTTCTACAATAAACTTTGATCCTAAGCTAAGAATTCTAGTATGTAACTCAAGAATTAGAATGAATCTATTTAATTTTTTTTTTTTTTTGAGACAGGGTCTCATTCTGTCAACCAGGCTAGAGTGCACTGGCATGATCATAGCTCACAGCACCCTCAAACTCCTGGGCTCAAGTGATCCTCCTGCCTCAGCCTCTCAAAGTGCTGGGATTACAGGTGTGAGCCACTGTGCCTGGCCTCTTTGATATTTTCTAAAAGAAACTGCAAGGAATTCCTTTCAGTCTAATTTGAATATATAGTAAAATCTCATTAAATTGTAAAGACTGGGAGAACCTGAATTGGTGGCAAATCTGAATAATTGTGTGAGATTTAAACATATATACAATGGTGTATAACCATGGAATATAACTGCACTGTCCAAACGAGATTATGATAATCTTACTTTTTAAAAAATGATTTTGAAGTTCTTATATTTAGTACACTATATGCACATAGATATAACTAAAGTTGTTTTAGGCATAAATGAAAAACTCTTGCTTCTGGTTGGCCAACTATTTCTCTTGCAGGCTCATAAACATTACTAATTAGCTTAGAAAAAACATTTTCATAGGTTGTGCATAAAAGGCAATTTTTGTCTAGTCCATGGCCAAATTTTTCTTAAACATTCTGACTGAAAGCATCCTAAAGTAATGAGATTTTTCTACAGAGATATATTAAACCTAACCTCTGATAGCCATGAATAGCAATGGCTGGCTGGGTCATGACAATTTCTAAATGTACTCAATAAGGATTTTTACACAAAAAAGGGGACATTTTCTTTCAGCATCAAAGACATAATAACTTTTCCATGTTCTATACCTTCTGTGACTCACCTCTAAGGTGTCTCCATCAGTCTCTCCCTCCAGCTCCACTGCACTGCCCATGGAGTTGGTTATCATCTCTTTGACCAAAGAGCAAAACCTAGAACAGCAAACGTCACAAAGATGCTATCAATTAGGATCATTCTTGTGCCTTACCTTTAACTTAGCCTTATTACATTAAACTATGCTTAACTGCAAACTGAACTTTTACAACTCATTGAATGATCAATCCTTGATTTGACATGGTACTTGGGTGGTTATCTAATCTAATGCAAATACTCACATGATACTTGAAACCCCTTCTATATAATATCTCCACCAACTGGGTGATCAACTGATGCTTGAGCGCCTCTAGCAACAAAGAATACATTACCTCCCAAAGACAGCTCATTCTTCCGGAGAGCCTAATGAGAAATGTTTCCCTTTTACTGAACCAAAGACTTCTTTTATGTGGGTTCTATCCACAGGTTGCTTAGAATTAACCCCTCTTCTACATAACAGCCCATTAGAAATGAACATAATTTTATTATGTCCCTTTAAGTCTTTCCTTTTTGTTCCCTCACTATTTCCCACTCTACTAACAGGTAATTCTTTCAATGTGTCCCTTTATTACTCTTCAAGTCTAGCCCTGAGACCAATGTTCCAGGGGAGATCTAACTGATGCTAAGGATGGGGGGACCATCATCTCTCAAATTGTAGACAGTCTAGTTCTTTTTTTTTTTTTTTTTTTTTTTTGAGATAGAGTCTCACTTTGTTGCCCAGGCTAGAGTGAATGCCGTGGCGTCAACCTAGCTCACAGCAACCTCAAACTCCTGGGCTCAAGCAATCCTGCTGCCTCAGCCTCCCCAGTACCTGGGACTACAGGCATGCACCACCATGCCCGGCTAATTTTTTCTATATATATTAGTTGGCCAATTAATTTCTTTCTATTTATAGTAGAGATGGGGTCTCGCTCTTGATCAGGCTGGTTTTGAACTCCTGACCTCAAGCAATCCGCCTGCCTCAGCCTCCCAGAGTGCTAGGATTACAGGCATGAGCCACGGCGCCCGGCCCGGCAGTCTAGTTCTTAGTGAGACAGATGTAAGGTGTCATATTAAGTGGAGGGCAGAGGAAGAAATGCATAAGGTGGCCACATAATTTGGTTGAGACAGATTAAGCATTACAACTATTACCCATAAATCTTTCTCACAAATGCTGCTGGGCCACATTGGCCACTCCCAGACTTGTGTAGTTATTTGCAAACAAGTGACCTCGACTCATTAGAAAATTTTTATTCAGAATTCTCTCTTAAGATGTCAAGAAGGAATATTGTACACTTCAGGATACTTTCCACAAAACATTAAAATGCTCTTTTCTCTAACCCACCATTCCACCTTTTCTTCTTCTAATCTTTGAAAGCTGAGAAACCCTATAGACAGGCTTTTTAGGAGGCACATGGTATGCATTCACCAGAACTAACATTTAAAAGATGGTATCAACTGTTGTTAAGAATATGGGACAACTGGAACTCTCATACATTGCTAGTGGGAGTGTAAATTGACATGGCCACTTTGGAAAACTACTGGCATTATCAATCAAAGCTGAAAGTACCCTATAACCCACTAATCCATTCCTAGGTAGGTATATAACTCAACAGAAATCAGTGTATATGTTCACTGAAAGACATGTATACAAATGTTCACAGCAGTTTTATTCATTAATAGCCCCAAACTGGAAACAATCCAAATGTTCATCAACAGGAGATCACATAAATTGCTGTATAGTCATACAATAGAACACTACACAGAAATAAAAAGGATGAACTGATACACGCACTATAGCTGAATCTCACAGATATTACTTTAAGGGGAAGAAGTAAGAAACAAAAGAGTGCAAACTAAATAATCCTATTTGTAGGTAAAGAACAGGTAAAATTAACCATTGGTGATAAAAAAAAATCAAAATAGTTATTATTTGAAGGAGTTTAATGACTGGAAAGGGGCACAAAACATTTTCTGGGGTGCTGAGCTGGCGGGGCAGGTGCAAGGATACAGATATATGTAAACGTTTATCAAGCTGTATACTTAAGTGCCAGGCGTGGTGGCTCATCCCTGTAATCCCAGCACTTTGGGAGGCTGAGTTGGGAGGATCACTTGAGGCCAGGAGTTCAAGACCAGCTTGGGCAATATAGCGAGATCCTGTCTCTACAAAAAATAAGGCACTAAGTAGTGAATGAGGATCAGAAAGGTAAACTGATAGTAAAAAATATTCTGCCTAATATCTGGCAGTATTTTTCTTACTATAAATTGAAGGTTGTGACCCAAGGGTTTTTAGTCTAATTTTTAAATATGTTGTGATTATGATGTCTGAGATACACTGAATTAAAATCTCCTCAAATTACATGATATGCATACTCAAGCTAGGAATAAAGGGAACTTCCTCAACTTGACAAAGGCTATCTATGAAAAACCTGCTGCTAGTATCATACTTAATAATGAAAGACTGGCTGTCTTCCCCTTAAGATCAGGAACAAGACAAAGATATCCACTCTCACCAGTCCTATTTCACATTGTATTGGAGATTCTAGATAGGACAATTAGGCAAGGACAAGAAATAAAGGCATCTAAGTTGGAAAGGAAAAATTCAAACTATATCTGCAGATGACATAATCTTGTACAAGAAAACTCTAAGGAATTCAATAAAAACTATTGCAACTAATAAATGTGCAGCAAGTTTGCAAATTACAAAATATAAAAGTGTATGCTTAGATGAAAATAAAGTGTATGTTTAGACATTTTGGATTGCAGTGAACAATCCAAAAATTAAAAAATTTCATTTACAATATCAAAAGAATACTTATATAGATATTTAACAAAAGAAGTATAAGACTTGTACACTGAAATCACAAAACATTATTGAAAGAAATGAAAGAAAATCTAAGTAAATATTAAATAGAAAGGCATCCTGTGTTCATGGATTGGAAGATAATATGGTTAACATGACAGCACTCCCCTAATTGATCTAGATAGCTTGTCAAAATCTAGCTGTTTTTTTTGCAGAAATTGACAAGCTGATCGTAAAAGTCACATGGAAATGCAAGCATTCACAATAACCAAAACGATCTTGAAAAACAAGAACAAAGTTGGGGCGCTCACATTTCCTAATTTTGCAACTTACTACAAAGCTACAGTAATCAAGAAAGTCTGGTACCTGAGTAAGAATAGACACATAGAACAATGGAATAGAATTGAGAGTCCAGAAATAGACTCTTATATTTATGGTGAACTAAAAGAGTACTAAGACCATTCAATGGGGACACGATAGTCTTTTCCATAAATGGTGCTGGGACAATCATCTATCTACATGCATAAGACATGAAGTTAGACTCCGTACCTCACACCATTTACAAATATGAATTCAAAATGGATCAGAGACCTAAATATAAGAGCTAATACTATAAAACTCTTAGCAGAAAACTTAAAAACCATAGAACACCTTGGTTAGGCAAAGCTTTCTTAGCTATGAACCAAAAGCACAAATGGACAATAGATAAAAGAAAAAATAGATAAATGGAACTTCATCAAAATTAAAAACTTTTGTATTGCAAGTGATACCATCAACAGAGTGAAAAGACAACCCACAGAATGGGACAAAGTATTTGCAAATCACATCTGATAAGGGACTTGTACAGAGAATGTATATAGAACTCTTAAAACTCAATAATAAATAGAAAAATAACCCAATTAAAAATGGGCTAAGTTTGTAAAAGCAATACATGTAACCAAAATATTTGTACCCCTGTAATATTCTGAAATTTAAAAAGAGAAAATTCAAAAATTTAAAAAATTTTAAGAAATGGGCAAAGTTTGGAGAAACCTGGCAAACACCACTTTCACCAGGTAATTCAAGTCAACATCACCAGTAATGACATAAAGATACTGTATGTCCCCTGATAAGAGGCCCTGAGAAGGACACAACCTCAGTACTGAGGTGTTCCTACCCAAAATACATAAGACTAGTGTAATCATGAGGAAATAGTAAATAAACCCAAACTGAAGGACTACACAAAATAAACTGCCTATATTCTCTGAAAGTATTACATAAACAAAGACAAAGACTGATGATGGTGAACTCCTTACAGACATGACGACTCAATGCAACACGTGATCCTGGACTGGATTGTGGACCAGAGGAAAAAATCTTTTGTTTTGCTAGAAAGGACATTAGTGGGACATTAGGTGAAATTTGGGTAAGGTATCTAGATTATAGCACCATATCAATCTTAATTTCCTCATTAGATAACTGTACTGTAATTATATAAGTGAATGTCCTTTTTTTTAGGTAATACACTCAAGTATTTAGAAGTAGTGGAGCATTACATCTACAACTTACTGTTAAACACTTCAGAAAAAACTATTGCATATAGAGAGAATGTAAAACAAATGTGATAAAAGGTTAACACTGAGAATTCTGTGTAAAACATAGATGGAAATTGTTTGTTCTGGTTTTTGAAACTTTCCTATAGCTCTGAATATTTTCCAAAATGAAATGTTTAATTTTTTTAATTGGGCAAAGAATTTAAATAGACATTCCTGTAAAAAAGATATATAAATGGACAATAAGCACATGAAAAGATGCTCAGTATCATTACTCACCAGGGAAATGGAATCAAAACCATGAGATTCTACTTCATATCCACCAGGATTGCAATAATCAAAGGACAGATAATACTAAGTGTTGGCAAGGACATGGAGAAATTGGAACCTTCATACCTGGCTAATGGGAATGTAAAATGAGAAAACAGTCTAACGGTTCCTCAAAAGGTTAAACAGAGTTACCATCAGACCCAGCAATTTGACTCCAAGAGAAATGAAAGCATATGTCCTCACAAAGACTTGCATGCAAATTTTCATAGAAGCAAAATTCATAATAGCCAAAAAGTAGAAACAACCCAAATGCCTATCAACTGATGAACAGATAGGATGTTGCATACCCATACAACAAAATACCATTCAGCCACAGAAAGAAATGAAGTACTAATACATGCTACACATGCATAATATTATGCCAAGTGGAAGGAGCCAGTCATAGAAGACCACATATTGTATGATTTCACTTATATAAAATGTCCAGAATTGGCAAATCCATAGAGATAGAAAATAGATTAGTGGTCACCTAGGGCTGGGAGTCAAGGGTGGTGAGGTTGAGGGTAAATGGGGAGTGACTACTAATGGATACTGGGTTTCTTTTGGGGGTGATGAAAATATTCTAAAGTCAGATTGTGGTAATGGTTGCAAAACTATGACCATACTAAAAACACTGAGTTATATACTTTAAATGGTCACATTGCATGGTATGTGAATTATATCTCAAAAAAGGCTGTAAGAATAATTTTATATAAGTTAAAATTTCAAGAAAGACAGAATAGCAAGTAAATATATTTTACAACAAAGGCCCCTTAAAAATGATTCACCATAATTAGACTGCAAATACCTGAGACAGCTGTAACTCACCTACTACACTGGTCTTCAGTGGAAAAATAGATTTGAAAGTCATCAGAATTATCATGGACATAAAGAAAACAACATCGTTCATCAAACTTGGATAGGCTGTAAAATTTCAAAACAAAAGAATGCTTATACATAAGTTATGGTACCAATTTTAAGTTTTTGAGAAACTCTAGTAATGTATTTTCTTCTTTTTTACAAATTTCTGAAAGATTCATTAATGTTTCAACAATAATCTCCAAATTTGCCTTTTCTTTCTTTTTTTTCTTGTAGTTAATCACTTTTATTAAGCGATGGTCCCAAAACCAGAACTCCATTATAACATAGACTATAGTACATATATACATGAACAGCATGTAAAATCTTTTTTTCCCCAGCATATTGTGGGAGTATAAATGTTAAGGTTACATATATTGCCCTTACCCCCCCTTCCCCCTCGAGTCAGAGCTTTAAGCATGTCTATCCCCCAGTTGGTGTGCATCGCATTCATCATGTATGTATATACCCATCCCCTCCCCACCACCTGCCCGACACCCAATAAATGTTATTCCTATATGTCCACTTAGGTGTTGATCAGTTAATACCAATTTGCTGGTGAGTACATGTGGTGCTTATTTTTCCATTCTTGGGATATTTCACTTAATAGAATGGGTTCCAGCTCTATCTAGGAAAATACAAGAGGTGCTATACCACTGTTGTTTCTTATAGCTGAATAGTACATCATGACATCCAGTTATAAGACTGACCAAAATATCAACTAAAGAGGTCCTTCTATGTGCCTTTTATTTCTTTATGAAATTAAATACCAGGGACATTTATCTTGTTTGAGTTTGTACTTGTCAACTGACTTTAATATGTATCAAAAACTTAATATAATTCAGTGCTAAGCCAAGCATAGGGGCAACAGAAAAGGGAATAAAATATGGTCTCTGCCTTCAAGAAGTTTATAATCTTATGAGAAAGGCAAAGTATTTGTAAAATAATCCATTATGGTATCAAAGGAATTTCTAGACTTAGAAAATATCAGGACACAGTATTTGTGGCCACACAAGGGAAATAGAAATAAACATGATACCATAGATCAAGACAGGCTTTGAATGGTATCTGCTCCATCTCTATCCAATGTCTGCACCTGACTCTATAGGTCCCCCAACAAGCAACATTCAGCTTGTCTGAACATAGCCAGTGGCAGAAAATCATCACACTCTAACTTCTCATAGATTTCACTGTTAGAAAGTTCTTCACCCACAGTGGGCCAAAGCCTCTGCTATGTGATGTCCCTCATTCTGCCAGGAGGCACCATGGAGAATAAGGCTAGATTCTCTTCTACAATTAGACTTTCAAACAATTGAAGCCACTTTACCTTGTCCCTTCTAAGTCATCTCTTCCTGAGATCCAAACCTTCTTAAATCATTCTTCATATTATACATTACATGACAAATACTGAGTTGAGACACCAATAGTGTAGGGGGGATCCAAAAAAAAAATGAAACTAGGTTATACGTGAGCAAGTTTTGAAAACCAATCCGTAGAGGAACTACGACAGTTAGTTGGATGGCCTTGGGAATGTTCAAAGTATAATGTTCATGTCACATCAGTCCTGAGGTCTGACTCACCCCAGGCCCTTTGCAAATGTCCATTGATGGTTGAAATGGCAGCTAGAGGTGTCTCTACAGGGAGGTTCAAATGGAAGGTTCTTGACTACATGTTCTCATATAACTTAGTTACTAATACATTTTTGAGAAAATTCAGCACTTTCGAATTACTTGGTATTTTCTGGGCAGTATTATCCAAATGCACTACTTAAATTACTTCCTTTCCTATAAAATGATATAAACAGTATTCTAATTTAAACACTGATGTGTCCAGGACAGGATCATACTGTGTCTGGAGGTAACTTGGGGATTCGTTCAGTGGCTGAGGCAGTCTCAGAATGAGAGAGAGGTGAGTTCTAGTCCAAGCCCTTTATATGATAAAAACAGAGAAGCAACAGACCTAGAGAGGCTGACTGACTTTCCCCATGTCACACAGCAAAGAGAGATCAGAATTCACATCTACTTCAGAGCCGCTGTCACCCTGGAGCATGCTAGTGGGGTGGTGAGTGCAGCTGAGGTGTAGCAGCCCTACTAGGGGAAGGCCACACAGCTCAGGCCCAAGTGGCCACCACTCCTGATTCAAAAAACAAGCTCCACACCTCTCCACAGAATAGACCACCTCACACCCTCTCTAAAGCACCCCTTGGCTTATTGCTCTGCCCAAGAGACACTAACCCAATTGTCATTACCAAATGTACTCCTGGCTTCAACCTTTTGAGGTCATTGAGCACTTGAACATCTTTGACTCAAAGAAGATACATTTTTTCTTTCTACAGATATAATTTTAAAGTTTGACACGAGTTTCATCCGCTGGATATGAGAAAAGCTACCCTGTGATAACAATCTAAGATGCTCTTACTAGCAGCCCATTAGGAACTAGCTGGGCAGGGCAACAAAACAGAAAATAGTCCATTTTGGATTCTGTTAAAAATAAGAATCTCACGTATTATGAATAAGTGGCAACATTACAGTGCATAAAACATCATCATCATTTGTATTAAAACAATAACAACCTAAGGTATGAAACTATTAGAATTCTAGAGGAAAATGTTGGAAACACTCTCCTAGACATCGGCCTAGGTAAAGAGTTTATGAAGAAGTCCCCAAAGGCAATCACAGCAGCAACAAAAATAAATAAACGGGACATGATCAAACTAAAAAGCTTCTACACAGCCAAAGAAACAGTCATGAAAATAAACAGACAGCCTACAGAATGGGAGAAAATTTTTGCATCCTACCCATCTGATAAGGGGCTGATAACTAGAATATACTTAGAACTCATGAAAATCAGCAAGAAAAAATCAAATAACCCTATTAAAAAGTGGGCAAAGGACTTGAACAGAAACTTTTCTAAAGAAGACAGAAGAATGGCCAACAAACATGAAAAAATGCTCAACATCTCTAATCATCAGGGAAATGCAAGTCAAAACCACAATGAGATATCACTTAACTCCAGTGAGAATGGCCTTTATCTAAAAGTCTCCAAATAACAAATGCTGGCGTGGATGCGGAGAGAGAGGAACACTCCTACACTGCTGGTGGGACTGCAAACTAGTTCAACCTCTGTGGAAAGCAATATGGAGATACCTTAAAGTGATATAAGCGGATCTACCATTTGATCCAGCAATACCATTACTGGGCATCTACCCAAAAGATCCAATGACACTCTACAAAAAAAGACACCTGCACTCGAATGTTTATAGTAGCACAATTCATAATTGCAAGGCTGTGGAAACAGCCCAAGTGCCCATCAATCCAAGAATGGATTAATAAAATGTGGTATATGTATACCATGGGGTACTATTCAGCTCTAAGAAACAATGGTGATATAGCACATCTTATATTTTCCTGGTTAGAGCTGGAACCCATACTACTAAGTGAAGTTTCCCAAGAATGGAAAAACAAGCCCCACATATACTCACCAGCAAACTGGTATTAACTGAGCAGCACCTAAGTGGACACATAGGTACTACAGTAATAGGGTATTGGGCATGTGGGAGGGGGGAGGGGGGCCGGTATATACATACATAATGAGTGAGATGTGCACCATCTGGGGGATGGTCATGCTGGAAACTCAGACTTGTGGGGGGAGGGGGGAAAGGGCATTTATTGAAACCTTAAAAACTGTACCCCCATAATATGCCGAAATAAAACAAACAAACAAACAAAAAACAACATTTTCTCCTACATTCTTACCTTATTCCTTTTATGGAAGAGGCTGTAAAATTCCATTCGTGGATTTGTTTCTGCAAGTATCAAAGACAGAAATCAATAGCTTGATTTTTTTCTAAGCAAAGGATCATTTTTGGTTTCATTCTATGGTCACTCATTTCTGCCATTTTACTTTAGTTGTGGTTTAAGGGTTAGAGCAATGTACCTTGCATAACTTGGAACATTAGAAACATTTTCTAATGTATTATAAAAATCCATTTGTGTCTCTATTCCACTTTTGAGCAAACAATATAAATTTGAAATAATCTAAATTTGAGATACAAATAATAGGCACACAATAAGTACACAGTGAATGGCTTTTCAAATCTTCTGTCACCATAGTGGGAAAACTCTAAAATGAGCAAGAAACAGCCCACCTGAGTGGAGCAACTTGCAAAAATGTTGGAGAAGCAAGACTGGCAGACACCTTTCAGCATTCATCATTTTTTCCCTCTCACGGGACACATAGCTAAACTCTATTTCCCAGCCTCCCTTGCAGCTATAGGGCCACGTGATGGAATTCTAATCAATGGGATATGAGCAGGAGTGATACAACATAACCTGCAGGCCAAGCAACCCTCTACTTTCTCTTTCCCCATCCACTGCAAGATGGAACGAAGAAAGAAAGTAGAGAAAGTACTGTGTACTTACTGTGTGCTTCTTATTTCTATCTCAAATTTAGACTTAAAATTTATATTGTCTGATCTAAACTAGATTAGAGATACAAATGATTTTTTACAATATATTAGAAAATGTTTCTGGTGTTCCTGGATTTGACATGAGACATAGATAAACTTTTATCATGTTAAGATGCTGAATTTGGGCTGCTGTTTGTTTTAGCAGCTAGCCTACCGTGATTAACAGAAAAACTAACTGGGATTTCAATCAGTACCAAGGTGCACTTTTCTTTTTTAAACCAGCTCTGTCCCCTCTACCACCATTCCCTGCCCCTAAACTTTGCACAAAGCTAAGCCTCCAAAGGAATGTCTGAAATCCTAGTTTCAGAAAACCCACAGGCTACAACACCAAACCCAAAGGCCCAACTGTAGAGAATAATTTCAAGTAAGAAAATCCATTTGGTTGGACTGAGGAATGTGATAAATGACCAACTCAGCCACCCAGGGAACAGAAGCATGAGAATCAAGGAACTGAGCATACTGCTCAGAAGAACTGCCATGAGCAGTTGGGGGACTAGTTTCCTGCCATCCTGGAGAGACGACAACAGGAACAGACTGGGAAGACGGTTCCCAGTGGGAGAAGATCCACCCACACATGTTGATTAAGCACCTACAATGTGCTAGGCAAGACACCAACACTGAAGACACTGTAGAGAACCACAATCCTTGCCCTCCATGGGCTTACATTCCAGTGAGGGGAGATAGACAAGAAATTAAATAGCAAAACAACAGCATGGTGGAGGGTGAAAAGTGCTATGAAGATAAATAAAACAGGGAAGGGCACTGAGGTGGGACAGGAGGTCATGTTGTTAAATTGGATGCTTGGGGAAGGCCTCCCTGATGACTTTTGAACAGAAAGCTAAAGGCGGTAAAGGAGTGAGCCACACAGATATCTGGAGAAGAGTCCCTGGTAGAGGGAAGAACAGCAAGTACAAATGTCCTGAGGGAGGAGTGTGCTTGACATGGTTGGGGGCCAAAAAGGAGGTGAGTTGCTGGAGTCAAGTGAGGGGAGAGGAGGCTGGAGAGCTGATCATACAGGGCCCCGTGGGCTGCCATCAACTCTGCATGAGATGGGAAGCCATCACAGGCTATGAAAGATAAAGAGATATGAAAATATGAAAGTCATCAAACCAGACCCAACTGTATAGAAAGGCTGGGTGTATTTCAGAGGAAAAGCATGTCCTACTTAGGATAGTGGTGAACAGAAATCTGCTTTTGGATTCAGGTGCAGAAATGTGAACCAGGGCAGATTCAAGAGAACCTTGTCTGGCCTATACCTACCTTTAAGAAGCTAAACATATACAGAAAGCTCAGCCACATGAGTTTTCAAAGTATTACCAAATGGTAGGTTTATTCCAGGGTAGCTCTAGGGAACTTTCTGATTTAGGAGAAAAATTTACTAGTTAAGAAGTAAACAACAGGGACATCCACTCTCTCTTTATGTCACAATCAACAGGCATTTGGTGTGTGGGGGGATTGCTGTAGAGCTCCTACAGACATAAACATACACAAGTCATGTATGGCCTTCTATACTGGGAGAGACATCTCAAACACTGATAAATAAACAAGCACGGGACATACTTTTATACATGATACAGGCAATCAAGTTGCCTACAAACATTATGTGGAAGGAATGAAAGGATGGTTAAAGATGCCTTTGCAAAAGCTAAGACTTGGATAATTGGAAGAAGGAATTGTAGGGAGGAAGGAGGATAGGAGCAAAAGTGCAGACAGGGGTCCCTGCGGCTGGTTAGAGGACAGTCCACCTGGCACTGAGAGTTGGGGACAAAGGAAAAAGGAGGGGGCAAGACTGTACAGAGAAGGGTGTGAACACTTGGTAAAGAATCTGAGTTTTATCTGGACAGCCACAGGATCCAGTAATGGTTAGGGCCTATCAAGAGGGCCAGAATAACTGCTTTTTAAAAGCATTACTGAACTTTTATATTAGAATACAACATTCATTCAGAAAAAGGCACAGATAAGCAGTGATCAGCTCAAAATTTCACACAATCAACACCTAACCCCTGTAAGGAGCATCCAAATCAAGAGACAGAACATTAGCAGCAACCCAGCAGCCTGCTGCTCTGTGCAGCCTCTTTGCATTGGTGTGCTAGATGCAGCTTGCATAGGCTTGGGAACCCAATTTTGCTCATTTCTTCCTAATCCCACGTTCAGTGAACTGATATAGGTTGCTTGAAACTGGCCATGTGGGAATATTTACATCAGGGAAATCAGCACACACTACAAGGTAGCCTGCAACCCCAGAAATCTGGGTGCTCAACATTTACCAGCATGCCACTGCCTCCTTACTTCCAATAAGTTTGGAATCCTTGGCTAATAAACCAGGAACTTAATTGCATTTTGCAGTGATACACACATAAGTGTATATATGCATGTATGTGTTCTCTTCCCACCATCCATAGCCCACCAGGAAAAAATGCAATACTGTGTAGGAAAATGTCATCTCTCTTTAAGCAAATCTGCTTGCTTTCAAAATTTGCAGAATTTCAAACTTGTAAATGAAGGCAAAAGCAAAGGGTCCCTCTCAAAGAAAAAGGCAATTTATATTTCTTTCAGATGTTTCTTCTGACAACTACAAGCACTTGTGCAAAACATTTCATCAATCAAGGAAAACTAGAATTTGCTGCTAACATAGTTCTTTTCCATGCCTGATTACATACTATATACAAAGTAAAACATTTGCAACTAGTGAGATAGTATAAGTACCAATGGACATTTCTATTAAGGGCCAGCAACCATCATAAGATTCAAATGAGGTGGGCAAAGTTTGTAGGATTTCATGAGATCAAAACCACTTTGCTTTCAAAGTACAAAGAGTCACTTTAATAACAGTTTTTTTCTGCAATCGCTTGTCAAAAATATGAGGTATTTTGTACCTACAGCAATAAAATAGTGAGATTACAGATCATAATTTTGAAAATTTGCTTATATTACAGAGGTGTCAATGATGCAGAGAAAATAAACCAGGCTGATCTCTGGGTACAAGAATTTCAGTCCTGAGAGTTGGGTGCTTCATGGAGGGAGGCACAAAGTGAACATGAGCAAGGCTGGCGGGTGGGGGCAAGGAGGGGATGGGCAGATTTCTGATGTCCTGTTTTTTGACATGCATGGGCTACTTTGTAAAAATTCATCAAAGTGTACCTTTATGTTTTATACACTTTTCAGTGTGTGCATAATGCTTCAATAACAGGTTCAAAACAAAGAGGCAAATTAAATAGAAGATGAGTGCATTCTTCAAATGAGCTATATCTGTATGAATACCACATATGTTGGAAGATTTCTCTTTTGCACTCAAATATTTGATGTACATAGTCCAGGAAAAAACACAAGCACATCACATCAGCCTGTGCTTTTCAATGATAAGAAGATTGCTCTAACGTTAAATATCGGACAAGGTTACTGGCCTACACTTGAGATATCGTGACTATTTTTGATGAGGTATTTCTAATACAAATTTGAGCCTCTGCTTATTCTACAATGTTACATTTTATTTTTTAATATATTGCTTATTTTTACCTGACTAAAACATAATCGTTCACATTCTTGTTTCCAGGAAGAAAAAGACTTCCTTGCCAAGTTAATGGCAGAAGTCTCCCCACACTGCATGAAAACACACAGAAAGCAAATAGACCTATCTAATGCACTTGTCAAAGGGTCTGTGTTTCTTCATTACTGCAAAACATATCAACGAAAAAAGCTGATGAAGTACTTTTTTGATAGAGATGAAAATGTCGCTATTGACACAAAACATCAGGCCCAGCCAGCATTTCTCTCATCTCTTTACTAGGCAATTAAAATCGCTCCTCCCCTGGATTATTGGTGTAAGCACAAATTGGAATGGGGCAGATTTGACGGTAACTATTGAGTTTTAAACGCATGTACCCTAGAGTCCAGAAGGTCCATTTCTGAGAATTTCTGTTTGCCACCAGGATGTGCACTGGTATATAAAATAGGGGACCTCAATGTACATCTGTAGGAAAGTAGTGCAATAAAAAAAGTAGGGTTCACCCATGTCAGGAAATACACCATATGATATGGGAACATAGGGAATGTGAAACGTAAAAAGATCAGAAGAAAAAGTGTCTGCTATGTGAAAAACCGTCCACGATGTATGAATGAGTTAAACAAAAATTGCAAAATAATACATATAAGTACGGTCACACTTTAATGTCAAATGCCTCTCTCTGTACAATACATGTAATATATTATATATATATGTGTGTGTTCGTGTGTATATGAATGAATTTAGAAAAAGGATAAATGGATATCTACCAAATCACTGGGGATGATGATGGGAACAGGGACCAGGTTTGGGGACTATGGAGGGACTTTCCCTGTATATCCCCTATGTACTTCCTTGTGGTTTAACTTCTTAAGAGACAAACCTGTATTTGTTCTGTGTTTATATGCGCACACACACACGTCCCCCCCCCGCCCCATGCACACACACGTACACACACATGAAATGGAAAGACCTACTTCCTTTCTGTGATTATACTCTTTCATATGGTCTCATAATTCAGAAGGCTGGGTACCTGTTCTTTCAAATACTATAGTATAAGCTCTTCTATTTGAAAACTGAATCTTTGATTAAATAACACAAAAGAAAGAGAGCTGTGATTTTTTTTCCTTACCATTTCCGTGGGTGACACATGCCATAAAGAAACCATTCTCTCCTCAGCTTCGTTGTTTATAGAAACATAAGAAGGCTGGTAGACTTTGGTTGGCTCTATCACCAGAACCTAAAATAAGAACAGATTTCTGTAACACAAAGGAGGATAAAACACAGTGGCCCCTGCCCAGTGAGGAAGTGAGAAGATCTGTACTCAAAAAATACTCATTGTGGACCAGCTACGTGCCAAGCACCATTCTAAGAGTGGGAGGTACAGCAGTGCACAGAAGGCCTTGCCCATGGGAGGGCTATGGACGGAATGAGAGACAGGGATATGCCATCTAATGTCATATAATAGGCAGAACAGAGGCGAGAGTGATGGAGGTGGGAAGCGCTTCTTTACACAAATGGTCAAGAAAGGCTTTGCCTGAGGTGACAGAAGAGAGAGGTGACAGTTTCTGAGAGAAATGGGGACATAGGCTGGATGGTCCACTGGTGCCAAGCCTGTAAACACACAAGAGGATGTAAAGGGAGGTGACGGTCCATCAGTAAGGTGTCATTTTGTTAGGAGAAAGGAGGGGAAGGGAGAGAAAAAGGAAAGAGGGAGAGAGAGGAGGGAGGGGAGAAAGAAGAGAGAGAGGGAATAAATCTCCAAAGCAAATAAAACAACATGTGTAAGATTGCTAAACCTGTGTAGGGATTACACGAGTGTCTGTTCCATTATCTTTTTGTACCGTTTAGTAGGTTCGAAATATTTCATAATTAAAAGAAGATTTTAATACACACTACCTAGCAACAAAATGATTAACATAATCATTTCAAGTAACTCAATCTTTTATCCGACATTTAATGAAATTCTTGAAAACGGTGGCATGTTCACAAAATCTCAAGCTATAAATATGGAACACAATTATCTGAAGTTCAATTTCCAAGACACTTACATATCTTACTTATGACTCCTTCTAAGATAGTCATATAATTGAAACAAAAACTCAATGAAAAGCTAAAAAGCAATTTTGCTTTTTCAATAAGATTTTAAATATTAATTAGTGGGACTGGAGGCAAACCAAAGCTTAACAGAAAACTACTTTGAATTCTACATTTTTTGCTCTTAGTATACATTGTCGTGGAGGAAGGTTTCTCTGCCTTGGCACTACTGACATTTTGAGCTGGATGATTACTGTAGCGGCCTGTCCTGTGCATTGTGGGATGTTCAGCAGTGTCTTTGGTTTCTACCTACTAGCTGCCAGTACCACCTTCTTCCCCAGTTGTGACAACCAAAAATATCTCCAGACACTGCCAAATGTCCCTTGGGGGACAAGATCACTCCCAATCGAGAACCAGTATTTTAGAGGATATGGCCAACTTTTTCCAGTGATCTGATCTATTGCTTGCTATTTTGCATAAGATTGATGGTTACCCTAACATTTTAAATTATAGTTTTCTTCCTTTCAGAGTATTCAATAATTAGCTAGCACCAATCACTAGTTTCTTTTTTTTTAATCTTAAAGAAATGGATTTAGCATATCTTACTGGAAATCTGAGTCCACTAGTAACTTCATTTGTTGCCTCAAATATTATATCTAACCAGAAGTTAAGCAGTTCTTGTCTGGGTGAATGTTCAATAATGGATTTCTTGAAGCGCTGAATTAATAACAAGTTCTGAACTAATGATCGCAGGTACCTGGAAAAATCACAAACACCAATAAATTAGATTCCTAAAGAAACTGAATTCAATTCCACTCTCTTTAAAAGAAGCTTCCCAAGACTATTTTCAGGGATCATTTCTATAGTTCATTACTGGAGAAATTTCTCTGAACCAGAAAACACCAGGAGGAGGTACAGCATTTTCCAGAGCATGAAGCCAGCACTTGGTGTTGCTTCACTGCAATCGCCATTTGCCATTGACGATGGTGAGTGGTTCCTGTTTAAAAAAAAAAAAAAAGCTTCCCAAAAGCTTTATTTACTTAAATTCATATTATGTCATGAGTGCTTCATAAACAATCACTTAGCAGCCACATAACTCATTAAAAGAAACCCAAACAGTAAGCAAAAAAAATGATACAACATGGCTTTTTAATCAACATTGGGCTAAACCTCAATTTTGGTACGTAGTACCCAAAATGCAGAGACTGCAAAGCATATGATAACTGTTTTAAAATAACAAGAGCAAATATAGTTGACCCTTGAACAACACAAATTTGAACTGTGTGGGTCCATCTATACATGGACTTTTTTCAATAAAGGTATTGGGAAATTTTCCAGAGATTTTTTGATAATTTGAATAAACTCACAGATGAACCATGTGGCCTAGAAATATGGAAAAAATTAAGAAAAAATTAGGTATGTCATGAATACATAAAATATATGTAGATACTAGTCTATTTTTATCATTTACTACCATAAAATGTACACAAATTTATCATAAAAAGTTAAAATTTATCAAAACTTATGCACACGCAGACTGTATGTGGCACCATTCGCAGTAGAGGGATTATAAACATAAAGATACAGTATTAACTCATGACTGCATTTTTATTGATAATTTCATAGCCACGTCTTGGTGCTATTGTAGTCACCTCAAATGTTGTATCTGCTTAATGCCATTGCCATGTGAGGCTGATCGTCTCTACATGAACAGCTTGTCCCTCCAGTTAATTGCACATCTCAGTAAAAAGTGATCTCTTGCAGTTCTCGCATGTTTTTCATCACATTCAGTGCTATATTGTAAATCTTGAACAACACCACGGGACCCATACGAAGTGCCACTAGTGATGTTGGAAATGCTCCCAACAAACAGAGAAAAGTCATGATATTATAAGAAAAAGTTGACTTGCTTAATGTATACTGTAGATTGAGGTCCACAGTTGTGGTTGCCTACCATTTCAAGATAGATGAATCTAGCATAAGGACCACTGTAAAAAAGAAAAGGAAATTCATGAAGTCATCACTGCAGCTACACCAGCAGGTGAGAAAACCTTGCACTTTTTGCAAAATACAAAATACACGTTAATCAACTATTTATGTTATCTGTAAGGTCAACGGTAGGCTATTAGTAACGTTTTTAGTGAATTTGACTGCTTGAGGGGTCAGTACCCCAACCCTTGCATTGTTCAAGGGTCAACTATAGTTCAAAATTCAAAGCAATTATAAAATTTCAAACTTATTATCTTTTTAATTAAATGATTTTCATGAAATTTTAGATTTACATGAAATTATAAGAAAGAATACAGCCAGGCACAGTGGCTTGCACCTGCAATGCTAACACTTTGGTAGGCCAAGGTGGGAGAATCGCTTGAGGCCAGGAGTTCAAGACCAGCCTGGGCAACATAGTGAGACCCCCTCTCTACAAAAAAAAGAAAAATTAGCCAGGCGTGGTGGCGCATGCCAGCCATGTAGTCCAGCTACTTAGTAGGCTGAAGCAGGAGGATCACTTGAGCCTAAGAGTTTGAAGTTGCAGTGAGCTGTGATGACGCCACTGTACTCTAGCACAGAGAGAGAGAGACTATCTAAAAAAAAAAAAATAGAGAGAACCCATATATCCTTGACCCAGTTTCCCCCAATAGCAATATCTTGTAAAACCACAGTACAATATCACAACCAGGTATATATATTAGAATCTGACCAGGTAGATTTTGATGTTATGAAGTCTTGCCTCTGACCACACCTTTGCTGTCTTCAGGTAAACTGAACTTCTTGAAACATAGTTGCCAGGCAGTGGTCATCACATCCTCTCTGGTATTAAACAGGATGGTTCAGCTGAAAGCATCATAGTATTATTTTGCTCTTTGAGGATAAAGTCTGGGGCTATCCTGGGAAAGTAGACCAGCTAGACTCCAACTGACTTGAGTGGTACTCAGCAGGCCTGGGCTGTCCAAACTCTCCACACACCAAAGAAAGTTCTGGCTCTTAAGTGGTTACTGGGGGATCACCTCTATGCCGTTGGGATACCCTGACTGCTAAGAGTGTCTGTTTACCTGGGGCATGGGCCATGCCAGATAGCTCATGCTAACAATATGATTCATGGTGGGGGCTCTGGGTCACACTGTATCAGTTTGACCTCTGGAGAGGCTGGAGACTGAGGTACTAAGCTCAGAGACATGAACACTCCATGCCCATGTGACCTACCCCCAATGAAAATCCTAGACATCCAGGCACAGTGAGCTTCCCTGGTTGGTAATATTTCATGAATGTTGTCACATCTTGATGCTGGGAGAATTAAGCGCTGTCTATATGACTCCTCTGAGAGAGGACAACTGGAAGTCTATACCTGGTCTCACCTGGATGCTGCCCTTATGTGCCTTTTTGCCTTTGCTGATTTTAATCTGTATCCTTTCATTGTAATAAGCCATAACCATGAGTATGCCAGCTTTCCTGAGTTCTGTGAGTCCTTCTAGCAAATCATGAACCTGAGGGTGGTCTTGGAGACTCCTGACAGCAGGTAACAACTCTAAGTCAGCCCAGGTGCTGGTGTAACGGGAACATAACCAACCCTGGGGGCTCCTCCCCTTAGAGTCAACTCCATCTGGGCCAGATGCAGCAATGCACCTTAACATTAGAATTTTTCAAACAGCAGCCACTCTAGGAGGGCTGGAGGCCCAGCACGTGGCTTTGTGTTCTCCCAGCCTCAGAGAATTTCCAAGAGCTTAATACTGTTTGGGGGCCAAATTTAAGGTCCTTTTTTATGATCTGGAAGAAATGGGGTCAAACCAGATATGACTGAAGAGATTCCTAGCCCTCGGAGTCTAGACTGGCTCACTGAACTGGGAAATAAGAGGTGGCAGATGAACACAAATCATTAAAAGTAAATTTTTAAAAATTATGCAAGTAATCCATATGCCTTTTAGAAAAATCAGAAAATAGAGGCAAGGAAAAAAAATAGATTAAAAACTTCTTATAAGTCTATCTTCCTGAGATAACCACTGTCAATATTTTGGAGAAAATTCCTCATTTATTATTTATTCATTATATAAATACCTATTGAACATCTATTATGAGTCTATGGCAATCAGTAAGATGACCACAATTCTAATGGAGCTTCATGTCTATGGGGAAGTCAGATATTGCCCACCCCTCTCAGACCTTTCCCTATGACTAATATACCCAAGACTTATTTTTAATTAAAATGAGATCATATAGAACAGTGTGGTTCTCAAAGTGTGGTCCCCAAAGCAGCAGCAGCTTATAATTTGTAAATGCAAATTTTCAGGCTCCACCCCAACCTACCGAACCAGAAATCCTGAGGGTGGGCCCAGCAATCTGTTTTAACCAACATAGGAAATTCTGATGCATGATAAAGTCTAAGAATCACTGATATAGAAAAATATCTCCTATGACTGGCTTTTCTTATTCTATAATAAACTGTGAACACATTTCCATGTCTCTAAGTATTCTCTCCTGCACTGTTAAATGGCGGTATAACAGGCTCACCTCAGGCTATTGCTATGCCACCATTTTATTTACCATACTCCATTATTGGCCTTAGTTCCAGTTTTCACTTGTGACAATCAATTTCTTGGTGTTTTTTTTTTAGCTCTATTATAGGCTTTCTCACAAATGCATAATACATACTAGTACCAAATAGTGTTTTGCTCTTGAGGACAATATTAGCCAGATAGTCTAATCTCAGGGATAGAGGACATAGGTATATATTCTGCACGAGTGTACATGTAGCTTTCCCTCCCTTCACAGAAAAGCAAGACCTCAGAGTTGCTAGGTCTGTCCCAACCTTGCTTTAATGAAGAGGTCAGAAGGAGAAACACAGCAATTGTTATTTTTTGCATTGCCATCTTTTCTCCTTGGGGAAGACATTTCAGAATAAGGTCAGAGAGTGACATAGGTGATGACAATGCATGAACACAACTCACCATACTGGAGGTTTCAGTTTGAACAACCTCTCTGCTGCCTGGACGGCCTTCCCGACATCGCTGGCCAACATGCTGACGCTGAAGAACTGACCCACGTCCCAGTAATTGCTCATTTTCTCCAAGCTCCCCTTTCTTCCCAACAGACTGTTCAGCCGGACACCTTAAAGAAGTTGAATTTTAGATGGAGTCATGAAAAATCTCTCTAGCTTCTGTCATATTTATTATACAAGCCTTTAGATAGAGGACAAGCATTTTATTTTGGCTGTGATCTAGGATATGCTAACAGAAACTGTTCCTTCTGAGATATAATGCCAGTTATTTAGAACATAATTTTCATGCTAAACTTGTATAATCAAAGCATCGACGTCTGCAGTAATAAATAGCTTTACCTATTTTCCTTAGTTCCATGGAAGTTTCAAATTGCTGTCCAGCAACTATCAGCAAAACTGCAAGGTTAATTCCCGAATAAAGAGATGACTGCAGTTCAAACCCTTTGCGATACCTATAATTACCAATCAACCAAATTATTAGAAAAATGTGTAAATAATGATACAAACCAACCTCAAGAAAATTATTATTACTCTAATGTATTATTTTTCCAGCTCCCACCCCTACCCCACCACCTTTACAAACAGCTACATGCAGCTTTCAAATAACTATTTTAAAATGTCATAATAGCAACACAGTAATTTACACTAAGGAGGGGAGTTCAAAATTTTTTCTTCAAAAGGTTTATATTTTTATTATAAAAGCCATAATGATCTTATAAATTAGGGAAATCATATTAAAATATATGAAAGAAACTTTAAATTTATTCTAATCCTATCCCCAAAAGATGACCACGGTCTGACGTCCAAATCTCATTTTTAAAGTTTGACTCCACTTATTCACCGAGTATTTTTTATTACACAGAAATGACATCAATCCTAGCCTCTTTCTCTGCAAGCCATTTCTTTGTTTGCTTATATCACAACATGGAATTATTTTTCATGCATGAAGCAGTATTGCCAGAATTCTGCATCCCAATTAGCTACAAGAGCAGTGGCATCAAGACAGCAGCAGGGATCTACAACATTGGGATAAGGAACAAGACACAAAACTGGGAATATCGTCTTTATACCAAAAGGTTAACAGCGCCATTTTAACTCTCTTCTTTGTTCTTTTCTATACAGGAAAAGTTTCTTTCTCTTCCATGAACAAGTATGAATATTATGAGCAGGAAAAAAGAATTGAATCAAATGAAGTCACTACTACACAAAAATGTCTTCAAGTGGCACAGCTCATATCAAGGACTTGCCAAATAGGAGTAATTTTATCACTCATGTGACAAGAGAATTCAACATCAACAAATTATTAATTCTGGAAGGGAGAAGTTATCATTTAAGGCAGCTAAAGTACAGCTTTATGAACTTTGGGGCATGATACAAATACCCTCAAATGGATCAGGGGACACCAAGAAAGTCCTTCTTATCCCTGACAATAAAATTCAACCTTTTTTTTTCCTATATGTTTTGGGAATTTTAAATTCCATATTCTACTGGATTTGACTTTTTCATTTTCTTTTACTATGAGACGTTATACTGAGGAGAGGACAGAGAGGGTTACTACTCTATAAATGAAACAGGCCCACCTTGGGGGCAGAGAAGATTTGAATTCCAGTCAGGACTGCAATTCCAGATTTGCCACTAACCATCCTTGTGACCTTGGACCACCCCCATGACCTTGGGCCAGCCACCCACCTCCCTGACCCATATGCCCCACATGTGCACTTGAGGATCTGGGTTAGATGATCTTCAGCCAGCATGCTCTGACCAGAAGACTAAGCTTCATTTGCTCCTGTACCTACTCCCACTACCTTCTGAAGTGGGCAGAGAAAAACGATGACTTTCGTGAAGGAGCCAAAGGCAGTAATTTCCTCACCTGGGGGTTGAACTCTTGGCCACAATAGTGGAAACACGGTTTTCTGTTTGGGCTTTACCAAACATTAATTCCCTTCAAATTGTCTGAGTGAGTCCTCTCTACCGTACAGTGCTTTAGGTACTACTGGGGATTAAATACATATGAAATAAGGTCATTACTTTCCAAGAACCTACATTAGGTAGAGGGGATAAGATCCATACACAACCAGTGAAAATACAAGCAAGAGTTTGATAAGGATCCTAAAACCACCTAAATCCAAGTCCAGAGGAACTCACAGAAGACACATAGAGCCACCTCCCCTAGAGACTTGAGATATTGCCATAAAGATGAATGGAAATGTAAAAGCAATTATTTGTAAAGGGAACGCCTAGCACAGAAAACAGTAGGAGCAAAGATGGGAGTTTGGGGAACTCCTAAGGAACTTCAGTTTGTTGGACGTAAACTGGTAGTGGGAAACAAGGATAGAGATGGATGGGAGAAAGTATTCAGAACACCTACAATGGCCATCTAAGAGTCTGAATTTTTATATGATAGTGAATGAGGAGCCATGGTGGGTTTTTGAGCTTTAGGAGGAATAAGATGTAAATCTACAAAGGATGATGTGAAGAGACACCAAGCAGGGAGCTTACTTGATACACTGTTAGTACATCCCTGGCAAGAAAGTAAAAAAGAAAAAAATGGCAGTGACTGGGGGATGGTGATGGGAAAGGATTGGCAAGGAGGTAAGATTCACAGAAGGGCTGGAAATGGGAACTGACTGTATGGGGAGATAAATGAGCAAAAGGGATCAAACATTAACCAAAAGTTAAGGCTAGGAGGTAAAGAATGGTAGTAAGAAAGCAAGACATTGGAAGCCATACCTGTGGAGAGAAGGAAACGACTTCAGCATTCAATATGTTGAGTCTTAAATACTAGCACCAGCTTGAGCAAAGAGGGGGTGATGTGGGGCCACAGTCGAGGACAGAGGCTGGGTTGAAGGTCTCCAGTTAAGAGTACCAAGGTGTGGGAGTGGCTAGGGTCTCCAGAGAAGTGTGTGTGGATGGAGAGATGGTGGAGAGGACAGAGCCTCCCACATATACAAAAGGGGGAGGAAGGGAAGAGTTAGAATTAAATGAGAGCAAAACAGCAATACGAAAAGATTTTATGATGAATATGGATGATGTGGGCTGTTGGCTCCACCTTCAAAATATATCCAGAATCCAACTTCTCAACATTTTTATCACTACCACCCTGCTTCAAGCCACCATCAGCTCTCCCCTGAATTACTGCAATGTTCTCCTAACTATCCCTGCTGCTCTGCCGTCGCCCTGTGATTAACTGCTTAATGGCTACAAATTACTCCCATCCCAATATGCATGCACCTTTGCAATGCAACTTTGCAATTCCTCCCATGCAGAGGTGGAGTGTCTTTGTCCACCCCTTTGAATCTGGGCAGGCCATGTGATTTGCTTTGACCAATAGCATGTGGCAGAAGTAGTCTTATGTGTTCCTGAGCCTAAGCCTCAAGAGGCTTTGCAGCTTCCACCTTTACTCTCTTAGAATGCTGCCTACCAGGTAAGAAAGCTTGTCTACAAGGATTAGAACCACATGGTAGCAACCTGAGGCATACCACCAAAAGTCAACACCAGCTGCCAAACATGTGTGGGGCCATCTTGACTCCTCCAGCCCTGCTTGACCCTACAGCTGACTGTAAGTTTAGGAGTGAGCCCAGGTGAAGCCAGCAGAGGAACTGCCTAGAAAACCCACAGAATCATGAGAAATAATAAGTCACTGTTGTTTCAAGCCTCTAAATTTTGGGGTTATTTGTTATGTGGCAAGTGATAGCTGATACAACCCCTAAAATACATTCTTGGCACAACAGTAAGAGGACTCCTGTTAAAATACATGCCAGATCTTGTCACTCCTCTGCTCAGAATACTCCAGTGATATCCCTTTCTATTCAGAGTAAAAGGGTCTTTTCCCCCTCCTGGTTTGTGCTGCTCTCCCCCTCACTTACTCCTCACCATCCTTTAGGATACCTGGCACGCTCCCTCCTCCTCCTCGAAATGTTCTCCCTAGTTAACTGTGACACTCACTCCCTTATCACACTTTCAAATCTTTATTCACCTTCACTGACCACCCTATTTAAAATTGCAGACCGCCACTCCCAGCCCTGCTTTTTTCCTCCTCCCTGCTTAACTTTTCCCCATAGCCCTCACCATCAGCTAACATCCTACACATATCACTTTATTTGACTTCTGTCACAGCAACACAAGGTCCCTGAGGGCAGGATTCATGTCTCTTTTGCCTGTATCCCCACCATCTAGAAAAGTTTCTGGCACACAGTAGGCTGTCAATAAACATTTGTTAAATAAACAAATGAACCGACCACTGGGAAGATTATGCCCTGATGGTAGGGAACAAGGTTCTAGAAGCAATAGCTGGGAAGGAGCATGCGGAGCCCTCTTCTTCCCCATAGATGACTGAACTTGTGGGAAGAGTGTGCCCAGTAGAAAACCCTGTTTCTCATGGTTTTCGCTCAGAAACAGGAATCTGGAAATTTCCAGATCACATTTACTGCAAATTTTTTTCACTGCCAGCAGACAGGCACACACATACACATAGGGAAAAGACCTACGACTTTAGCCTTTGCAATTCTGTTCTTTGCAGAGTTGTGTGTGCTACTGACTAGGGTTGAGGGCTTACCACTCAATGGCGCTATCTCGGCTGGTGTCATCTTTGCAGTCTGAATCCAAAAAGATATCCTTGTAGATCCTCCCACACAGGCAGAACATGTCGGGGGCTGGGTGATCACAGCTCTGCAGAACCTGGAGCATGACCTGAAGGGCCTTCTCACGGTCACCTGTGCTGTTTCTCCTGAGGATACATGTTATAAGATCACAAACATCTGAATCAAGACAATGGGGTGGGTATATATGCACTCATTCTGCTGAAAGACTACATGTAAGGATGCTATGCTTTAGTAGGGAAAAAATTCTAAATAATAGTTTTCATTTTCAAATTTAGTAAGTGCTTAAGATCCATACCAATAAATCTCATACAATTAAACTCAGTCCCTACTTGATTCTACCTTCAACAAATAAGCCATAAGAAAAGATAATAGAGAAACTTATATAATAAAAAAGACTTAAGAGTCATATCGACAAAATGCAATGTATACCCTTTTCTGGATCATGATTCAAACAAGCCCACTGTACAAAATATGAGACAATTGGGAAATTTTGAACACTGACATTGGTAAATTACTGTAAATTTTTAGGTATAACATAATCATGATTATGTTTTATAAAAGCATGCTTAACTTTTAGAGACACATACTGAAATATCTGTGGATAAAATGGTATGTCCTTTGCTTCATAATAAATCCAGTGTTGGAGTATGAAAGAGTGGGTGGCGGTGAAGGGGAAACAAAACTGGTCCTGCAATGATAATTATTAAAGTGGATAAGGGGTACATGCGGGTTTGTTATTGTGATGGCTAATTTATGTGTCAACTTGACTGGGCTAAGGGATGCCCAGACATCTGGTAAACATTATTTCTTGGGGTGTCAGTGAGAGTGTTTCCAAGTGAGATTAGCATTTGAATCAATAGACTGAATAAAGAGGACCCACCCTTACCAATGTTGGTGGGCATCATGCAATCTGTTGAGGGCTAGAATAGAACAAAAGGCCAAGGAAGGGTAAATTTTCTTTTCTATTCTTGAGCTGGGACATTCATCATCTCCTGCACTTGGACATCAGAGCTCCTGGTTCTCAGGCATTCAGACTTCAGAACTTGTATCAGCGGTATCCCCAGTTCCCAGGCCTTTGGACTCAGATTGACTTACACCACTGGCTTTCCTGGTTCTCTGATATGCAGATAACATATCAAAGGACTTCGCAGCCTTCACAATCACATACACCAATTCTTATAATAAAGCTCTTCTTATGTATCTATGTATATCCTATTGGTCTTCTTCTTTGGAGAACCCTGCCTAATTATATTATGCCCTACTTTTAAATATATTTGAAATTTTACATAATTACAAAAAATGTAAAAGGTACCCATTCTGACTCACCAATTCCACCTCTAGAATCTATAATGTATACATTTTTTCAAGAATTTTTTAAACCAAGATGTTTGTTATCGCACTGCTTGTAATACTAAAGACCTGGAGATGACTCTGATGTTTATGAAGAATGGCAAAATATATTCTGTAACAACCAAACTATGGAATAACAGGCGGCCAATATAAAGGATAAGCTCCATACGTAATTATGTACAAGAACATCCATAACATTTCACAGAAGAAAACTGAACTATTAATAAATGAAAAGGATGATCCTATTCTTTGAAATAAACATTTGCATATATGCTTATGTACATAGACAAAAGTCTGTAAGTCTTGACATGTTCAGAAGATTATCATGGGATTTATAGAAGGTGGTCTTGTGTACATTAATAACTATTCTAATAAGTGAATAAAGAGATTATGCTTTTTAATTTCTTGGTAATTTTACAATAGGCTCTTTTATGCTTTCTTTCCTGAGGACACAGACCTCAAAAAAGGTATGTGTAGCATCATCCAAGATAACACATTAGTACCTAAAACAGCCTTTCTCAGCTGGGGTTCCATGATAGAATTAAGCCCTAGAGAAAATTATTTGATTATTTGGGTGCCTATTTTTTCAATTCTCCCATGGATGGTACATGGCTAGCCCCATTCTAAATGCATGAGAAAAATTTACCCATTTCATGCAATGGATGCCAGAGGGCATTAGGGCTTAATTCTCCTGTGGAACCCAAGCTGGGTCAAAAGTAGTTAATCTAGACACTTGGAGTCCTTCTGGAAGCCTGCGATAATTAAGCCTGTATTTCAACTCTGACTTTTTCCACCTTCTACCTTGGTCCTGTTCTAATGTATTTGATCATTCCTCTCTTTGTCCTATAGAATTCAATTTAACCAGCCTGCAAATCAGATCTTTTATTACACACCTCGTCCCTGATATTCTTTAATTTTTAAGAGCCAGAAGATACCAACCCAACTCAAATTTACTAAAGCACTGAAATAATTTGTAATGTCTGTGGCAAGAATATGAAAGAGATTAAAAGTTTAACGAGGTACAAAATTTCTACATTTGTAATTAGCCAAAGTTTGAGGTATGAAATATTCAGGATTCTGAAAAGAATGTACTTAACTCACTTAGATGCTTATTATTAAAGTGAGTTAAGATTTGTTTTGTTTGTTTTTTTTTTGTTTTGGACTAGTTACATCAAGATTTCCCTCAAATTTTTTCATTAACTTCTAACTTACCCTTGTTACTCAAAACAAAAGGTCTTTTGAGTGTAAATGAAATAAAAATCAAACATTTGGAAAAAACAAAAAGCAAAGAGATTTTCAGCTTAAAAGCCACTTTAAGACAGGTGCTAAAGAGCTAATCCCTTTAGTGGTTAATAATCAGCTTTCAGATCTGCTTATCATTTTCAGATCCCAAGGTATCCAAGAACAAACTACAGATAAAAAAAAAAACAACAAAAAAACCCTCCTGTGTTTAATCAGTCAGCAACATCTGTTTCTGGCAGTAAGGCCATTTCACAATTAAGAGAAGGAAACTTTGATAGTGGGTCTGAACCTTGACTGAATATTAGAATCACCTGGGGATCTTTAAAAACCCTAGGGTCCAGGCTGCACCCCAGACCAATTAATCCTGAATCTCCAGAGATGACACCCGGGCTCCAGTGTTTCTTATCCAGGACATTCTGAGTCAGTAGGTCTGCATCACTGCTAAATCCATTGATCAATTCTCAGTCTGTGTCCTACATGTACAGCTGACAACTGTGCATTCTTTCCTCCTTGGATCACCTTCTTCATGTGATTTGCAGGACATCATGCTTGCCTGAGTTTCCCCCCCTTTAGTCCAATTTTCTGGTTCCTATTCATCTCTCTGATCTCTTAACACTGGAGTGTCCCTTGGCACAACCCTTGGACCTTTCCTCTTTTTCAGTAACTACACTAGATCCTTCGATGATACCATCCATTGCCATGATTTTTCAAACCATCTGTATTCTGATGACTCCCAAATTTCTTTCTCCAGCCCAGGCCTCTCCCCTCTCCCTACTGCCTTCTCAGAACCTCCTTTGTGTGTCTAATACCTCAAACTTGACATGCCCCAAATCAAACTCTTGATCATACCATCAAACCTATTCTTTACACAGTCTTACCCTTCTTGTTTAATGGTCAGTCCATTCTTCCTCTTATTTGGGCCAAAAACCAAGCATGGAGTCATGCTTGATTCCTCTAACATCTTTTATTTAATCAGTAGATTCCCTTGACTTTCATTTCAAACTCTATCTGAAATAGGCCCAATCCTCATGACTCCCACACTAAAACCACCCTTGGTCCAAGCCACCGTCCTTTCTTGCTTCTATCTTTATCTATTCTCAACACAAGTCAGAGTGATCCTGTATGCTATAAGGCAGGTCACTCCTCTGCTCAAAACTCTCCCTCAGTGGCCCCCATCTTAGAGCAAATGCCGATTTTCTTTCAGTGGCCTACAAGGCTCCATGAGATCTACTCCCAGTCATTTCTCCAATATCATTTCTTACCATCCATCCTCCTCCCACCCCCATCAGCTACTCTGCTCTGGCTGCACAAGCCTCCTTGCTGTTCCATGTGTTGATCCCCTCTACCTGGAATAACCTTCCTCCATATATTAATATTTACATGGTTCATCCCATTGCCTCTTTCTGATCTTTTCTGCATGTCACTTTCTAGTAAGTGAAGTCTTCTCTGAGCACCCAACTTAAAATTACAGTCTTACCATCTCACTGGCTCTCCGTATCAACCTAACATGTTTTACTAATTTTTCTTATTTTTATTATCTCTCTTCATTTTAGAATGTAAGCTCCAAAACGGTGGGATTTTTCTTTTTTTGGGGGGGGGGGTTCTGGTCTGTTTACTGCTGTGCTTAGAACTGGATCTGGCACATGGTAGGTGCTCAACAAATGTCTATTAAATGAGTGACAAACTGAGCAGGGCTATATGTACAGACATGGAAAGATCTCCAAGCGTTGATTGCTAAATGAAAAAAGAAAATAACAGAATACCTCCTGTATGGTCCTGTATTTTAAAAACCCTGCATTATGACATATTTTAACAGTATATAAGCAGATAGAAAATTGTCTGAAAGGATATACACCAAACTGACCAGAGAGGTTACTCCTAGATTATCAGTGGGATCAGAGATTAGAGTTAAGAATAACTGCTTTAAATGTATTCAGTTTTTCACAAGACTATATGAACATATTCATCTATTACTTATGAAATAAAATGTACAGAATAAAACCAGAACACTGGACTGACAATCAAATAGAGCTAGACTCAGGGTATTTTCACACCATTTCCTAACCGTTTGAACTTTGAGCAAGGCATTTACCCCTTCCATGCCTCACTTCTTCATCTGAAAAGTATGTTGGACTTTGCTCACCTCCCAGTGTTACTGTGAGCAACAGGTCCGCCAGAGAATCGACTTGCCACCAACCATCCTGTCTGCCTGGCCCTCTTTTCTATAGTGTGTGTCTATAAGGGGAAGTTCATAGGATGGGAAACAGAATTCCAATAAATCTTTCTTCTAAACCAGTCCTGAGCATTAACAAACAAAAGGTCTCATTAGACCAGTATCCTTTCTACAACAGATTTTGTGTTGGTTCACCTGTGAAAAACCTTATCGGAGACTTGTGTTTCCAATCAGGAGGTAGAAGAATGTGAAAGGCCTTCACTCCTGTTTTAACAATAAAACCCTAGACAATATAAAAATCATACCAAATAGATGGAAGCCTTGATTAACTAAATTCCAAAGAAATTCCAAGAAAAACACACCTTTAGTAAATAAGCAGAGGGCCACAACAGCTTCCATGCTTGGGTGTCTGGGCTAGGAACTAATGAACATAGGAGACAGACTTCTTTTTTTTTTTTCAACTCTTTTTCTTTTTTTCAGCATATGATGGGGGTACAAATGTTAAGGTTACATATGGACAAAGAGAAATCAGGCAATCTTTACACAATAGCATGGGCTGACAGGGCAGAATGCAATCTGGAAGCACCCCCGGGCAAAAACGAATCACTTGGCCCAACAATTCTCTTGCTCCACACCTGCTCCCTGAATTTTACCAAGAAAACTACATGCAGTAAAGGAGAGGCTCAAAAGCAGAAAGCTATCCCAGCATTTGGATTCTGAGGCCCTGCAAGAACTGAAGCCAAAGACATCAGGAGCAGCAGTCCTAAACCCTCCCTGCTCAAATACTGACAAGTCCGAAAAGGCAGAGAGACATGAGGTTGTGAGTTGGGCTAAACCAAATCTAATTAAAAGTGGAGTCCATTCCTAATCCAGCTATTCTAGGAAAAATATGAAAAAAAAATCAGTCATAAATCATCAGGCCTAGGAAAAGGCTCAGGTAGTTAGGATCATAAACAGAAGTATATTTCACTCTCTACTGTTCTCTTATATAAAATGTCCAGAATACCATAAAATTATGAGATCTGCATAGAAGCAGGAAAATGTGACCCCAAACAAAGATAAAATACAATGAATAGAAACAGACTGAGATGACTGCTATTGAAATTAACAGACAAGAGCCTTGAAACAACTATTATAAATATATTGTTTCTATAAGTATAGCATGTGAGAGATTGTGTGTATGTGTGTGAGAGAGAGGGAGAAAGAGCATGCACGTGCAGGTATTTCTTGAGAAATGGAAACTCTAGAATACAAATACATGGAAGACCTATAACTGAAAAAATTTTAAAAAATCATTAAATGCACGTAACATCAGAATTGGCACTACAAAAGAAGGGGTGAGTGAACTAGAACATGGTCAACCAAAGATATCTAAGCTGGGACTGGATGGTGGGGAGCGGTGAGCACATAGGCGCAAAAGGGAACTTTTGGAGATATGATATTCTATATCATGACCGTGGTAGTAGTTACATGGATACATTCATTTGGCCAAACTCAAATTGTGCACTTAAACTTTTACGGTTTATTTTGGGTAAACTATACCTTAATAAAGTTGACTTAAAAAATACTAGAAAGTGAGCAGTGTTTCTGAAAGCCAGAGTCCTGCTGAACCAGTCATTGATCTGTTTGCCCTCAGAGATGTTCTTGGCCCTTCTGCTGCTCTGCTTTGTGCTGCAGGGGTCTGACCCCTCCAGGCTGTGGCTTATCAGCTCACAGCACGCTGGGGAGGCAGCGGTGGGCAAGTAACTGGAGGACTTTCTCCCTCTTTTTGTGGTTTGCAGGACACTGCCAGCAATAGCTACATCCCTTCAGTAGGCTTAGCTCCCACTAGGCTAGCTCATGATAGCTCTAGGTGATCCTGGCACCTGGGCTCTGGTAAAATCACCTCTTTTCTGGATCCCCCAGCCAAGGGATGGTAGCAGCTTCCTGATTTCTGGGCTGCCTCACAGTTTCCTGTTTGGCATCTCAGCTCTTCCATCATCTGTGTAACCAATTTCCTGTATTAAGTTTCCTCTATTTTAAATATTTAGAGTGCTTTCTGTTTCCCGACTGGACCCTGACACATATACACCTGCCACAGGAAAGCAGGTGCCCTACTTTGGCCAGATGCTTTGTATTTACATACAGGGAAGGGAACGATTAGAAGTGACCTGTGTTATAGTGAGAACAATGTCCAGAGCCAAAGAAACACAGAAACTGGAATGGTTGTTTTTCTACTCTACAAATAGGACCTAGTTACTTATCAGGGCAGAGCCACTATTTAATCATCTGCCTTAGCTCCTATCATCCCAACTTTTCCCAGTCTCCTGGGGTCATGAAGCTCTGTCTCTGAAGGCTGGGCTCTACAGTGGGCTGGAAGGCCCTGAGATGGACCTGGGAATTTCTCAGCCTGGCTTTCCCACTCACACAAAGGCAGCAGGAGCTGAAGAGTGTCCCTGCCTGACCTCTTGGTCCTGCTCTGTGACATTGCCGGGGATCTCCACACTGGCGGATCTGATTAAACTCTACCTCTTATTTGTGAGTTGCAGCAGGCTCATCAAACCCCACACTTCTTTTTTTTCCTGGGCACTCAGCCAGACTATATTTCCCAACTTCCTTTGCAGTGAGATTAGGCCATGAGACTGACTTTTGGCGGATGAAATGTATGAAGAAGTAATGAACATCACTTCCTGAAAAGGCACATACAAACCTCCTTGGTATAGTCAAAAAGTGGACACAACCCAAATGTCCATCAACTGATGGATTAATAATAAAATGTGGTCTATCCACAGAATGAAATGTTTTACAGCAATAAAAAGGAATGAAGTACTGATACATGCTACAACATAAATGAGCACTGAAAACGTACCGAGTGAAACAAGCCAGGCACAAAAGGCCACATACTGTATGATTCCATTTATATGAGATGTCCAGAATAGGCAAAGCCATAGAGATAGAGAAGAATCTAGTGGTTTCCTAGAGCTAGAGAATGAGATAGGTAAATAGGGAGTAACTACTAACGGGTTGCCAAGATGGATCAGTGGTTGCTTAGGGATGGGGAAGAGGGTTGAGGGAAACCAGGAAGGGGGGTGACTGGTAATGGGCATGGGTTTATTTTGGCAAGGGATGATGAAAACACTCTAAAATTGATCATAGTGATGGTTGTACAACTCTGTGAATATGCTAAAAACTGCTGACTTGTGTATTTTAAATAAATGAATTGTATGGTATATGAATTATATCTGAATAAAACCATTACAAAACATACACAAAATCTCCCATGCAATTCACCATGCTCTCTCTTTTCCTATCATCTGGCTGAAAAGAAATCTGAGGTTTCCAAGAGAAGGCAGAGCCTCAAGATGGAAGGAGACTGAGTCATCAAGAAGTCACCTGAAGAAGAGATTGCCCAGCCAGGGTACATCCACATTGTAATGCTGCATGAATGAAAATAAACCTTCATCATGTTAAGTCACTGAAACTGTGGGGCTATTTGTTACAGCAGTTACCCTAGCCTGATTAATACACAAGTCAACAACACTAAAAAGGCATGGGTTCCCTGGTAAGGAAGATCCATTCCCCTCTGAGTCCATATCAAAATCCCCCTTTTAGCAGAAACCTGGGATCCCATACTAGGAAGACTATCATCACCACTGACCCCCACTTGGCCCATGTAGACCTCCACTTTTCTGAATTCTTTGCTTTGGACCATGCCCTACTTCAATGCTTATCTTTGGATGGCAGTATTATTAGCAATTATGTTTTTATATTTTTCTTCATACACTGAATACACACACACATACACACACAAATAACCTGGATATTTGTTTTTTAAGTATTGCCTCACATATAAAGAAAACACAATAGGTTTGCCTAACTACCAAACCCTTAAATTAACTCTAGCACCCAGACATTCATTATATGGATCTCTTCCAACTCTATACCATACTTGATCATTTAGTAATTCATTCGCCCATTCAACAAATCTTTAGTGAGCACCCACTATGTGAGTGGCACAATGGTACTAGGCACTAGGTATATAATGGCCTAATATATGCCATGGCCTCTGCCCCCCTCAGGCTTACAGTCTAGCAGGGAAGATAGGTATTAAACAAGTAAACACAGAAATGTGAATGCTATGAAGGAAAATGTTATGAGAATGACTAACATCCTTTCAGATTGGGTATTCTTTGCAATATCAACCTTTCTCACACAGGGACATTTAAACTAGACTCTAAAGGATCATCAGATTCAGTCAGGTAAGCAATGAGGTAATGCACATTCCAGGCAGAGGGGATAGCATATGCAAACATCCACAGGAAAGAACAGCCTGATGCTCCAAAGACTGAAGGCAGGTGAGGGTAGCTAGAGAACAAGGAACCAGCAGGAACAGAGCAAAAGGAGAGGAGAGGCCAGGCCAGGCCACACAGAGTTCATTTTTATTCCTTTTATGTTAAATTTCTGAAAGGCTCTGCCTAATCATTGGACTCCTCCCCAGAAAGACACAGATCTTAATCTCTAAGTTTCATATTGTACTCCAAACAGCTTTCCAGATTCTAGCTGCTCCCAAGAAGTCTTCCCTCAAATACCCAAGGAGCAGCTAGTTCAGCCACTGGGCCCTCCTCACACCCCAAATGCACAGGAAAGCGAGCACATGGATAGTTATTCCCTCCATGTTTCTCGAATCCTTTTCTGTGTACTCCTGCCAGCCATTAATAATGCCCCAAAGTCTGGCTGCTGGTCAGAACTTCCTTTCATCTGACCTGCTGGGCAATTATTCTTAAAACTACAGAAAAGTGGCATGGTTGTTAAGATAACATCTAGTATATGTTATCTAAGATCATCATGAGAACTACTCTAATGCATTGCTGAAAGAGCGGGTAATTTTTAATAGGAGCTATCTGATTTCATACAAGTCCTCTGATGGTTAGCATTGATGTTTCCTATGGATCAATGGCAGAGCCAAGATTTGCCATCTGTTCTTAAAGGCAGGGATCATGACAGAGTTTTCTCTATAGTGATTCTCCCAAGCTGCTGTGACAGGCCAAATCTATATGTGCATGATCCAGAGATCTGCCACTAAAGCTTTTCTGCCCACTCAGAACTGTATTCAGTGGCCACTCAATCATGCATTTAAGGAAATAGACTCATTTTTGAATAGAGGAATATCTCAAAAATCTTCAATAGCCAGGCAACCATGGCATCAATACCTCTTGTACCAGATCTCACGCAAGTATAAATTTCAGATTGTTTCCAGTGTGTTCTACAGAACAGAACAAATCACTACAAGAAACCAAAATTAAATTCTCCCTGTGATTTTGTACAAAATAGAAAGTAGAAAGACTCAGAAATTTATCGGAAATTAATATTTCAAGAAAAACAATTGATCAGAAAAAGAAGGCATTAAATGTTTAAAACATCACCTCCCATAAAGACACTAAATACTGCAGCCACTCCATGGCCCACCCACATCCCACTGGCATCACCTGTGCATAAAGACTTGTTGGGTCCCATTGTTCCTGCCACCTTCCACCCCAAGCATGCTCCTCCTCTAGAGCAGCCCTCAACCAGTGATGGATGGCAGTTTAGTGGATAAGTCCCCAGCTTCCCTGTCCCTTTGGTGAGACAACTCTGAGGCATGTTCTACATAGTCTCCCCAAGTTCCCCAATAGTATAGAGCCTCAGTTTCCCACAATGGTAATCTGCTCATTATCATACCCTCTGTTGCCTTTCTTCCTTTCCTGTCTTACTTCCGTGGTTCCCCTTCTGAAACTTCCTAGGATCACCTACCAAATACACTATTCGCCCCCAATTTTTAATAATTTTTTATTAGTTTTGTCTTTAATATTTAGTATTACTATTTAATACCAGAGTTCATACAATGCAATAGAAAAATAAAAAATAAGTATGAAGGTTAGAAAAGAACTTGATAGAAGTACTTATGTAAAATATTCATAAGACTCAGTAGGAAATTATTAGAACTAGTAAAAATTTAACAAGATGGCTGGATAAAAATCAGCAAAAATGGATTTCACATTAGAAAATCAATGTTATCCACTATGTTAACAGAATAAAGGAACACAATTATTTGGTCATCTTGACTAATGTAGAAAAAGTATCTAATAAATTTAATACCCAATAACAGAAATGTTTATAATAAAACCCCACAAAAATAATTTGACATAGTGACATGTTATACCCTAAAAAATAGCATTTCTTATTACCAGTTATTATTAAACAGAAAATATACTACCATATATAATTATTTGCCCGCAAATTCTTATCTCAGGGTCTGCTTCTGTGGGAAGCCTAGATTATGATTCTAGTAGCATATAAATGATCTCATTAAGAAAAAATCAGTGATAAAAATATCAACCTGAAATTGCTTCCAAAATTAATTAACTAGCAGCAGCAGCAACAACAAAACTAGACATAGACTAGCTGAGGTAGCAAATAATTTGAGGAAAATTTGGCCTTTGGCAGTGAAATAAATCATAAGCATGGCTTTTAGTTAACTGGTGTTCTGAAAAAAATCTTTATTGTTTAAGCAAAACATTCTTTAATACAGTGTGTTAGTAGAAAGCAAAGTGAGAAGCACACAGAGTAGGTTTTACTGTCCCTAGAACAGTGATATAATTAATTTCCATCCAGGAATAGGACTGAGATTGCTGATAAGATAAAGGATCCGTTATAAAGGCAAGATCTCAAGATATCTGTCTAGAAGCATTCAACTAATAAAATGTTTCAAGTTACAGAGTCACAGAACTTTTGAAAGGAAAGCAATATTCAAGATCATTCTCTCTCTCTCTCTCTCTCCCTCTCTCTCTCTCTCTCTCTCTCTCTCTCTCTCCCTCTCCCTCTCCCTCTCCCTCTCCCTCTCTCTAAGGACTATTAGGGTCCAGAAAAGTTTGGTGACCTTCATGCAGGTAGTGGTAGAGTTGGGACATGGTTCATGTTTAGTCTCCTGCTTATAAAACCTTCAGTAACTCCCTAGGACCTACAGAACAAAATCCGAATGCATTAGCTTATCAGTCAAGGTCCTCAACTATTGGAGCCAACCTCCCTCCTCAGCCATCTATTTCTCTCTAGCCTCCTAAATGAACCCCTCACTCAGGCTAAACTGGCCTGTTTTCTGCAGTCAGAGACTTCCTCACCCTCCAGGTTCATCAAAAGTCAACCACTGGAATACCTGGGGTGGTGCTGGGTGAACATGCAACCTGGCACCTTGAGTACAACCTAAAAGTAGTAGAAATGCTATTTTTTAGGGTTGTACTCAAGACATAGCGTGAACTGGTACCCAACCTATGGCCCTCTGCCCCCCTTTTATTTCTTACCTTTGATGAGTGAACTTCTAATTCCCAGCAAGGGACTTGACAACAGATACCCAGCTAGTTACCAGCAGTTCTGCGGTAGAATACAAGCTACCTTACTCCCAAAGCAACAATTTCCCCACCACACAACATCCTTTCTTTACAAGCACTTCTACATAGGAATAAATATATCCTCCCTGCCTTGCTTATATAAGAGCTGTGATGTGCCACAAAGTATTTACACACACTAAAACACAACTATTCTGAATCTTAAATATTATTCAAAACTAAATTACTAATATTTCATCTAAAATAAAATGTAAATTGTCATAATGAATTTATGAAAGGGTTACATAGGGCTGATTTGGTGGCTCTCATGTCTCTTCAGAATCTTGTCCAGGGAAATTGGAAAGGCTGTCTCCCTGTTTCTTCTGATCAATGTCCCCAATTCAAGGGAAGCAGTGATAGGGTTGAACTCATGTGCAGTTTCTCAATATAACTCTAAAGCATAGGAGATGGGATCTACAGGAAACTCTCAATAGGTATTTCCTAAATGAAAGTGTGGCTTTTTTCACTTGTTTGAAGTCCTCAGGCAGAGGGTGAGAAGGCAGCTTTTCCAGGTTTGTCTCCTGGACTTCCAGATTCAACATGGCAACCAGGACTTCAGAATGCAGGTAACAGGGAATATCCACCTGCTATTTATTCTGAGTGCCAATGGAGGCCTTGGTAGCAACTTACACTGGTCAGGATTTTCCTCAGAAATGGTTAATAATTAATGGTTTACTCTACGTGTCAAAATGTATTACAGAGAAATTCCCAGTCCTTACATCCTCAAGCCGATACCTGAGGCTGGTAACCACAATATGTGCTACCATGAGCCTCAAAACATTAATCAAGTGAGCAACTGGTAAGGCTGTTATCACTGGAATTTTCTGGAGGCCTAGTCACAAAGGCAAAAGATATGTTAAAACAAAGTCTCCTGTATCTGATCTTAATGTAATGGGGAAAAATACCTTAAACCACTGGAGGAAGTATTTTTCCCCAAAAAAATATGCATGAGAAAAACATATAAACATAAGAAACTGTGTTCTTAAGTCCCACTGATGGAAAATTTGATGTTAGGTAGGGAAAACAAAACTTCAAAAATTCTTTACTAATTGTATTCAAGTATTATTAGTCTTAATTCTTTCAGCGTTGCATTTTCTTAGGTCAACAAAAAAGTTGGCCATAACAACCATAATGTTGTTTTAGGTTCAGACCATTGTTGAAGCTGGCCTAACGCTGGTGGTTGGGATTCTCTGTTAGGAAATAGAAGGGCAATTAGCATTCATCCAGCATCATCTATGTACCAGGTACTATGCTAAATATTTTACTTATGACATTATTTAATTCTTAGAATCCCTCATTAATTCCCATTATCCAAATTTTTTTCATAGCACTCCAGCCCATGGTTTGTAGGAGTCAACAGCAGAGTGATTTTGAAATATTTCTCAAACAATCCCCAAGTGAAATGCTCTCTGGACAACCAACAGTCAGTTAAGAGCTATGGGCAAAGTTTTGGCTAAATTACAAGTAGTTTTTCTTGCCTACTTTGAACAATCATAATTCCTACAGGCTAAGCCACTACAGTCAGTTGGCACTTGCCATGTTGAATCTGTAATCTTTTTGTTATCTCCCAATTTGAATTAAGAAGTAAAAATGGGGGATAAATGGAGAAGGGACTGAATTTTTACAAACTGCCTTCTATCTGCCTCGGGCTGTGCAGGCCACTTGCATATGGCACATCTTATTTAATTCTCATTACAGGCATCACCAGCCGGGTTTACAGATGAGCAAACTCAGGCTTAAGGAGTTTAATTACCTTGGCAACATCATATTGCTGGTAAGTGATTCAAATGTCAAAGTGTGTGCTCTTTCCATATCCCACAAGGCTTCCTATTTGTCAATGTCTGGAGACATTTGGGTTGCTACCTTTGGGGGAGTGCTATTGTCATCTAGTGGGTAGGGACCAGGGATGTTGCTAAACATAGGACAGCCCCCACCACAGAGAATTATCCAGTTCCAAATGTCAACAGTGCCAAGGTTGAGAAATCTGTTGTAAAGTAATAAACTTTGAATTTGCCAAACATACTATTCCTTTTTCACAAATTTCTACATTCAAATAAACCCTGTCTCATTTAAAATAGTCATTTCAGAAGGCCATATACTTATTCCAACAACATTCTTGTGCTAACACCACCTCTATAAACTTCTCTTTATGAATTTCCTTTGGAGCCAGAGGTATGTTATTTTAAATCTTCTGTGGTGGCAATTTCTGTATTTTGTTAATAGTTAATAGATATTTGGAAATGGTTAAGCATTATCCCCCAAACCTGGTGAAAATATGGGCGATCAAGCTACACAATAATAGTAATAGCCACAGCCAAGCACCTGTTTCATGCCAGTAGTGCTCTAAGTAACACTTACTATATGATAGATGTTAGTATCCCATTTTACAGATGAGGAGGCTAATATTTCAGGAAGTTAAGTGGCCAAGACCACAGCTGTAACACTTAAGTATAGAAGCTGGAATCCAAACCCAGGTTGGTCTTTAAAACCCACTGGAATGATTTCCTATGTGCCTTGTAAGCTGGCTCTTAAGGCAATTCCAAAGAAAAAAAATCCCCTCTCTCCACTGACATCACACTATTTTGAACAACAGGAGCACTGTCAAAATGAATGCAGAGCACTGCAGTGCAATTAGTTCGAAGAGAACAAGTCTGCTTACCTGTATAAATTCAAATATGTGTGTGTAATATGTATGCAAGTGTGAATTTTTTTGATCACCTGTTAACTTCAGTCACTTCTCATGAACTCTCTCCTTACTTAGAACAGCCCTTCCGCTGACACATAAATAAGTCAGGAAATAGAAGAGGAAGGACAAAAAGGAGCAAATTAAACAAGGAAGTAGACAGAAAAGGAAGATATTGTAGGCTCAAGGAGGGCCCATGTATTATTGGCAAGGTCACTGCTCAGAAGATAAGGGGATGGTTCATTTCTCAGAAAACAAATGCAACTGGCTTCTTGCTATATATATATTATGGCAATGATTTCATAGATATGACACTGAAAGCACAAGCAACCAAAAATAGACAAAATTTGACTACATCAAATTTAAAACTTACGTACACCAAAGGACACAATCAACAGAGTGAAAAGGCAATCTATGGAATGGGAGAAAATATTTGCTAATCATATAGCTGATCAGGAGTTAATATCCAGATCACATTAAGAACATCTACAACTCAACAACAACAAAAATCAAATAACCTGATTTTAAAAATGGGCAAACGACTTGAATAGACATTTCTCCAAAGATGGTATACAAATCTCCAATAAGCAGATGAAAAGATGCTCAATGTCACTAATCAGAGAATTGAAAGCTGAAACTACAATAAGATACTATTTCATACCCATTATGATGGGTAATATTCAAAAATCCTAGAAAATAAGTGTTGGCAAGGATTAGAGAAATTGTGCTCTGTTGGTAACAATGTAAAATGGAGCAGCAGCTATGGAAAACAATATGGAAGTTCCTCAGAAACTTAAAACTACCATATGATCTAGCAATTCCACTTCTGGGCATACATCCAAAAGAATTGAAAGCAACATCTCAAAGAGATATTTGCACACCCATGTTCATAGCAGCACTACTCACAGTATCCAAGAGGTAGAAGCAACCTAAATGTCCACTGACAGATGAATGGATAAAGAAAATATACATGCCGGGCGTGGTGGCTCACACCTGTAATCCTAGCACTCTGGGAGGCCAAGGCGGGCGGACTGCTCAAGGTCAGGAGTTCCAAACCAGCCTGAGCAAGAGCGAGACCCCATCTCTACTAAAAACAGAAATAAATTAATTGATCATCTAAAAATATATATACAAAAAGTTGGCCAGGCATGGTGGCACATGCTTATAGTCCAGGCTGCTCAGGAGGCTGAGGCAGTAGGATCCCTTGAGCCCAGGAGATTGAGGTTGCTGTGAGCTAGGCTGATGCCATGGCACTCACTCTAGCCTGAGCAACAAAGTGAGACTCTGTATCAAAAAAAAAATAAAATAAAAGAGAAAAAACATACATAGAATGGAATATTACTCAGCCTTAAAAAAGAAGAAATTCAGACACATGCTACATGAACAAATCTTGAGGACATTGCACTAAGTGAAGTAAGGCAGTCACAAAAAGACAAATATTTCACTTATATGAGGTACCTGGAGCGGTCAAATTCATAGAGACAGAAAGTAGAATGGTGGTCGCCAGGGGCTCAGTGGGGGAGGGGGAATGGAGAGTTGTTGTTTAATAGGTACAGAGTTTCAGATTTACAAGATGAAAAGGTTCTAGAGCTGTTTCCTCATAAGGTGAACATATTTAACAGTCCTGAACTGCATGCTTAAAAATGGTTAAGATGGTAAATTTTATATCAAGTGGTTTTTATGTCAATAAAAACCAAAAGTTTATATTATAAAAGCAGCTTCAATACTCAGCTACCATCTAAAACTCTTGTCACATATGATAAACCAGGACACACAAAGGGACAGTCCAACAATTTCAAGCAGAGGACCATGGCTTATTTGGGTTGCCCTTCAGACAAATACAATATAAGCTAAAGCCTGCTGAAAAGATTATAACTGATTATGCCATGATATAATTAACGTTAGCATTAAAAACTAGTGTGTGCAATGCTGTGTGCTAAAATCAGGGATTTCTAGTCCCACATCTCATACTGACCAGCTGTTATATTTTGGGCCCTTCCCTTTCTTTCTTTCTTCCTCCTCTCTAAAATAAAGGGTTTGGACTAGATGATTCCTCCTAAGTTGGCATACTGTGTGGTTCTCTTCATTATTGGGAAAGCAACAACAAATATGTAACCTTCTTTTGCAACATGCTTTTAGGTATCTGGAGACAATGCATCATAAAAGTGAGAAGATGACATCATTTTTCTACTTTTGACAAACATGTAATAAAAAACATATAAATCAAGATGGTGAGATCAAAGAGTGAACATAACCAGAAGAGACAAAAGGAGACTAATGGCTACTGCAGAGATGATGAGCCTGCACTGCCCTCCTAGGGATGCGTGTCTCTCAACCCAAGCAATGACCTGGCTGGGGAGCCCAGAGGCTAAAACAAGCTTGCAGCCCCTCTGATGTGGGCTGGATTCAGTGGCCTTCATCCAATATCCCCCTTACATTTCTAGGGTCCACATAGCATCTTCTATCACTCCCTTATTTATAGAATGACACATGAAAACATTTCAATAAATGTGTCATGCATCCGATTGCCCCTCCACTTGCTGAGGGGCATTGAGGCAAATTTTGCCAGTGTTGATGATCTTGACCCAAGGACACTGGAGGTAGAATATGAGCAATGTTTATATACTGTTCTGCAACATGCAAGTTTTGTTTTATTTTTAACCTAGGACTTTGATTCTGACTTTCTTCTTCCCTCTTCATCCTTCAGCCTTCTGGCTGGATCCCCGGTCAGGATATTAGTGTATCTAATAAAGTCCTATCTATAAAAGCAATAGCAAATAAAAATCACTCATAAAGGATCCCATGCCACTGAGAGGCAGTTTAACTGCTCAGTGGAAACTTGAAGTAGCTTTAAATGGGCTTCTGAATGCAGTGAAGTGGAAGCTATCAAGCCAGCTTTCCCACTAACAGGCAGCCCTTGCTATCTGAGGGTCAAACGCCATCCATTACTGCCAACCTTTAGTAACTAATTTACGGCCACGATTTGCTCCACTTCCGAAGAGTTAAAAGTCAGCTGTAACGCAGGAAAATTCATTTTTTGTCCATCACTATTTTCCCCTTTACAGATACAAGGTAATGCCATAAAATTCCTCAAAACTGTGAATAGTGGTTGAGTATCACTTATCTGAAACATTTGAGATCAGAAATGTTTTGGATTCTTTTTTTTTTCAGATTTTAAACATTTGCATTATATTTACCAGTTGAGCATCCCTCATCTGAAATCTGAAATGCTCCAATGAGCATTTCCTTTGAGGATCATGCCAGTGCTCAAAAGGTTTCAGATTTTGGAACACCTAGAATTTTTGATTTTTGGATTAGGGAAACTCAGCCTGTAATGCAAAATCCAACCATGACTGTGCTGATGTCTGGCCTAGTTAAACCTAAAGCAAAAATGTGAAATTCAGGATCAGACTGTATGTATATGCAGCAAATACAGCAATTCTATTGAAAATCTTTAGTTTGTTGGGGAAAAAAATGAGCTTCTCAGCATTGAGGACCCTGCCTGTCCTTCAAAATAGAGCCTCTAATAGGAGATAATGAAATGGGAAAAAAACATCAAAGAGAAAGGTGGCTCTCTGGTATACAACCCCAGCCATTCTGCTTCCAAATTAGAAAAATATTTGCCTCAGGATCACCTCATCCTGCAAAGTCCATTTCTCTTAGATACCAATTTTCCATTTCAAACCTTTATTACTTTGAGAAAACAGTAATCGATTGTTTTACTCTCTGTTTGACAACAATTACCTCTACTTTGGGAAAAAGAAATAGTGATGAGTGACTTAAATGGCCCTTAGTTTTTATTTAACAAACTAATTTTTTAATAGCCCTTACAGTGCACTAGGCATTCTCCCAAGAATCTTACAAGTGATAACTCATTTAATCCTTACAAATCAAGGATCAATCAAGTATAGGTAAGCATAAATAAAAGCAGAGCCTATTATGCTAGGGGAACGAAGTTACAAGACTGTTTTTTCATGAAGATGCTCCCCACCCTGGGATGCTGGGTTTAAAGGTCACTGGGGAGAGAGTAGGCATATTTTCATAGAGACCAGGAAGCTTCCTTCCAAAAAGGAATCAGAATCCTATCACTGTCTACCAGTGACTACTATATGCATGTGTTATATACCCAACAGAAACCATATGTGTACAAAAACCATGTACAAGAATATTCATAGCAGCACCAAACTGAAAACAACCTAAAGGTTCATCAGCAGTAAAATGGATAAATATTATAAATTGTGGCCTATCCATACAATGGAATACTCTACAGCAATGAGAATGAACTACTAACATACACAACAGTGTAATGACACTCATGAACATGACACTGAGTGAAAGAAGCCAGACATAAAAGAGTACATACTATGTGATTCCATTTACGTGAAGTTTAAGGGCAAGCAAAACTGATCTATGGAGACAGAGGTTGCGATAGTGGCTGCCCATGGAGAGGTGAGGATTGTCTGCAAAGGAGCACAAGGAAACTTCTGGAGTGATAGAGATGTTTTCTGTTTTGATAGGGGTGTTGTTTGCATGAGTATATTTATCAAAATTAAATTATATACTTAAGATCTATGCATTTCACTGACTATAAAATTTTACCTTAATTTAAAAGAGAGAGATGTGACCTCATACATGTTATGAAACTCTCAAAGCCATGGGTGACCATTTTGCTGCTAGTGGGAGATCAACAATCTGTAGCCTAATCCAGTTGATGAAGCAAATCACAGCCTCTCAAAGTGGGAAATCAGACACAAGAGTGCTCTAACTCAGCTCACCTCCAACCCTTGCCTTAATTCATTCCTTAGGGAGAAGATTGACGAGGAAGTGCCAGAACTCACTGGCTCTCAAGTCGAGTTTGAACACCTTCCCAGAGTGCTCTGCTGTATGATTCCGTATGACTAATTCTGGCTCAAGCAGAGGACAGGCCCAGTGGGGAGTGTATCTGAGCATGATTCTCGTGATATTCACCTAATGCTGCTCCTCTTCCTATATATTATCAATGGAGGAAGGGAGACTGTAGATATAAGACATTTAGGCACCTGGGATTTTGTGAGGTTGAATGTGGCAAACTCCTAGTTATCCTCCAAATTCATAATAGCCAAATTTGGATGGGTGCATTGCCAATGAGCTAGAGACTACATTTCCCAGCTTCCCTTGCAGCTAATTGGAGTCATATGACTGAGTTCTCACATGTTGAATGTAAGTAGAAGTGGCATGTGTAAATTCTACTTCCTTTGAAGTAAATTACTTGCCCTGGGCCTCTTCTCTTTCACCCATTCCATGGACTGGAACCCAGAGTGGCAGTGATTTAGCTTCAACTATGCAGATAAAGACAACACTCCAGGGGATGAAAGAGCTACTTAACAGTTAGATGCCAAGTCCCTGAACTGCTCCTGGGGCAGTGCTATGCCACTAGTCTACTCACTTCTAGAGCCTATGTGAAAGAGAAAGTTCAATCTTATTTAAATCGTTGCACTTGGGGTCTCTTTGTTACAGCATCTTTGCTGATCCCCTAGCACTTAAGCTCCTGAGGCTTGTGGTCTCCAGGCAGGAATTTCCAAGATTCATATATTCTATTTAGCCCAGCAATTTGAATTCTCAAGTTCAGATTATACTAGTACATAAAGAAAGCACCCTTTTTTCCTACCATACAACATTCACCCCATTGCTTAAACTAGTCCCCCGCAGTCTACAAGATACTATCACTTATCCAAGGTCCTTTTAAGACATGGTCTTCCATCCGCCACATTTAGTTTCATTGTCTACAGCTGCTTCACCTGCATTTTTTGTTCTAGTTGCACTGGATTTTCCCTGAATGTATCCTGCACAGAAAAAACCCTATGCTCACACTTCTGGTCTGGCCAAATGGAATGGTCTTTTTCACCATCCTCCTGTCTCCCACTCTCCCTTGTCCATGAGGTAATTTTTACTAATTCTTCAAAATCCAGCCCAAAGAGCCTAGAGAAGCTTCTCTAAAATCCCCAAGCAGAACGACTCCCTCCCTCTGCTACACTTCATAATGCTTTGGACAAATCTTCATTAAACTATTTATCACCATGAGCTATTAGCATTTATTTACATGTCTGATATCACAGCTAGAATATATGTTCCACAAAGTCCCTAAGGACAAAGACCATGCTTTTCCCATCTTCATAACCTTGACATATAGCATGTGACCTGGCTCATACTTGGTGACTGTTGAATGAAGAAGGAATCACAATTCAATGGGTGGCATGTTTCAAAACCCTACATGTACGTCATCATTCTTACCTATTCAGTGCAAACGCGTAGTGAAATTTAATGTTATGCTGATCGGCCAAATCACATGTAGGCAGCGTCTCCAGTGTTTCTACCAGTTTCACCATTGCATCATAGTCCTGTCGGGAAGAGGTCCCAAGGTGAGAAAGAGAGGAAACACAGCTCTCCACAGATTTTTCTGAATAGTTATAAGACAACTCCAGCACATAACGGCAGGCCTTTCCTTATAGAGGGCAGTTAGTGAAGTTACTTGGAGCCTTTAATAGAACAGGAAAAAAATTAGAAAACAAGATAGATAAGAGAAAGAGGGACATAGAAGGAAGCTCTGCTATCAAAGGGCACAAAGTGACCAAGGGAAAGGGGTTAAATCCAAAGTCAACAAAAGAAAGTAAATGAGCCCAGCAGCTAGGAAAAACTACCATGTTTTGAGCGTAGGAGAGTTAACACCATCAGCAGAGACACATGTTAAAATGAGCTGGACACAAACATGTAAGAAAACTCACAGTCAATTTCCCAAGTAAAGGAAGAAAACATCCCAGTTCTTCTTATTTTGCCAGAATCAATCAAATTAATATAAACCAGGATTTCTCAACTTTGGCACTATTAACATTTTTGGGCTAGACAATTCTCAGTTGTGGGGGCCATTCTGGGTGCTGCAGGATGCTGGCCTCAACCCACCAGATGCCAGCAGCACCTCCCCACACATACATACACTTAGTTTTGACAACCAAAAATATCTCTAGACACTGCCAAATGTCCCTGAGTTGAGAACCACTGTTCTAAACGCTGCATAATTACCCAGGGAAAAATTGCTACCATGTTTATCTCAGCTGGGTCCCCGCTTAGCAGTGCCACCTGTTATCCTTGTAGCCAGACGCAGAATCATTGGTACTGGCCAACTCACTGACAGCCAGCCATAGTCAGTGGATGAGGGCTTCCCACTGAAAGCCCATGCCTGTCCCGTGGCTTTGCACCTTGCTGCTGCCACCACAGGAAAGAGAAGGCAGTATATTCCAGGAACCTCCTGGCTCACTTTCAACCCTAAGAGCCTCATAAATGGAAGGTTAAAAAATGAAGGGATGCATGAAGGAAAGGACAGAAGGAAGCCAGCAGCTCAGGGGAAGAAAGACTTCAAGAAAGGTCATTCCCATTCTCTTGTCCTGTGGGGTACGATTTAATCGTTATCACAATCCCTAATAACATCTGCTAGTAAAATCAGTTAAATGCATTTGTTTATCATGAAGAGTATGAGTTCCCTAGTCGCTGACTGTGCTCTTGGTTCAGGTCATTTATGGATGGCTCCATTGTTTGGATGTAAAGACCTGTGGCCAATAACCTCCAGCACAGCTTTGTAAAATTTTACAGGAAGGTATATTATCGTGTGTTCCTCCAAAGGGAAGGGAGGCAAGATACTCTTAGAAATTGCTCAATGGCATTAGACTTGGAGAGGGAAAACATTCAATTTCCTTCATGGTACCATATTCCAAAAGCCCTGTCTCAAGAACTCTCCAGTAGCTTCTGAGGCTTTTCTTGAAATAAACAACTGCATCCTCTGGGCCCTGAATGTGCCTCTGCTACTCCTCCCTGTCACTGATGAGTGGTGGTAAACAAAGAAGGAAGTGACAAAGGCCTAAAGGAAATAGCACAGCCATAGCCTCAATTTTTTTTTCATTCATTTTTTTGTTTTTATAATATCTCCCTAGTAATCCTTCACGTAGCCTTAGTTTGAATCCTGAGCTCACCAACTACTCTGTGACCTTGGGCAGGTTATTTAACTTCTCTGTGCCTCTGTTTCTTCATTCATAAAATGAGGATAATAAGGGTATACATACACCTTTCATAAGGTTAAGAGAATTAAATGAATTCAGATTTGCAAAGGTCTTGGAACCATTCCTAGCATAAAGTGCATATAAACTGTTAAATTCTTACTGCATTTCTTATATTAAGCAGTCCTGTATATGAGATCTCTTGCTGGAGTGGTCACACCAGCCATGACAAGACAAAACCTTCTCCAAAATTTTCACAGCAGATATAAGTTGGATGACCTGTGATCTAGCCACATAACTATTTGTCTATGAAACAGCTAGTTTGACCTAGCCACATACCTATTTGTCTATAAAACAGCTAGTTCACCACACACCTGGTATAAGGGGACTTCATATGAGGAGTCTGTCATGCCAAGGAAGAACCTGGCATATGTTATAGCCCCAGCTAAGCACATTTCATACCTGGATATCACGGTAGGACAGGAGTAAGTTAATGATGATGTCTGAGGTCAGAACCTCAGTATTATCTATGCGCAGTTTGATCCGAGCCAGCTCCTTTGCCAGTTCCTCACCCTGGTATTTCTCTCTGGCTTTCCGGATGTCATTTAACAAGGTTTCTTTGTAATAAGTGCTGGAGAGAGAAACACCAAAACTTCCAGTCACATCTACATGCATCCAGGACTCTCTTCTTTAGTGCTCACACATGGTTCTCATTGACATGACTTAGGCTAACACATGGGGACCCAGACCTGAGCCTCCCTGCACCAGCCAACAGGAGCCATTTTCTACTTGTTATTCATATTTTGCAGAAACTAACCAGTAAATGATGAATAAAAATCAGTTCATTACAACTTGAAAATATTTTCAAAGTTGACCCCATCTGTATTTGGATGATATGTAGGCCTTGCTACTCAACCCAACACACTTCCTCTGGCATTTTAAAGCATATAGAGGACAAGAAGGTACCTTACTTGAGTATTTGTTTTATCCACTAAGAACAGATTATCACAAAGCCAAATAGAACTCCAAAAGCCATGAAACACAGATGAGAACTTCTTTAAAGTAAACCTGTTAAGAAGTTGAAATGATCTAACTATAAAGAGTAAAATTGAACTGTTCATTAAAAAGAGAGTAAGCTAAATTAGGGTCTCCAGAGAAAGAAAAACAACATGAGGTAGAATAAGAACAAATGATACTTACCTTCAATAATTATAAAGTTATGGCCAGTTAGTGTGCATACAGGACATAGTCTGGTCCAATGCTCATAATAAGACCTCAGTTAACAAATAAAGAATAATATGATGCCCCACAGAAGTGGTTCTGATATTAAAATTTCAGCATATTGATTTAATTTTTTATTTCCTTATTTGTCAATTTCTATTACCCCAATGATGAACAAATTAACGGATTCTGCCAGTGTTTAAAATTTTGTCATTAATTGAATGAATTGTTAAGTTGGGTGACAGCCAATGCCCATTTGGTGGACTATGGAAACAGCCCAAGTGCCCATCAATCCAAGAATGGATTAATAAAATGTGGTATATGTATACCATGGAGTACTATTCAGCTCTAAGAAACAATGGCAATATAGCACATCTTATATTTTCCTGGTTAGAGCTGGAACCCATACTACTAAGTGAAGTATCCCAAGAATGGAAAAACAAGCACCAGATATATTCTCCAGCAAACTGGTATTAACTGAGTAGCACCTAAGTGGACACATAGGTACTACAGTAATAGGGTATTGGGCAGGTGGGAGGGGGAAGGGGGGTGGGTATATACATACATAATGAGTGAGATGTGCATCATCTGGGGGATGGTCATGATGGAGACTCAGACTTTTGGGGGGAGGGGGGAAAATGGGCATTTATTGAAACCTTAAAATCTGTACCCCCATAATATGCCAAAATAAAAAAAAATAAATAAAGGCATCAAAGCTATTATAGTGTTATTAGTTTAGCGTGATGAATAAAATGTTATAGTTTAGTCTTGTTTTTCAAGGGTAATTCTGAAAAATAGTCTTAATAAACTGAGAAGCCTAATAAGAACAGTAACTTAAGTAAATAAAATACTGACTTGAATATGGCTTGGAGACATCAGATATGTAATAAACATGCAGCCATTTCTGCCTCTGGGAACCAGGGAACATGTTGCTAATCAATGTGAACTTGGAAATGGCTTCAAAGTCCTTTTCAGCACAGGACTCAAGGTAAACTTTATAAATCTATCAGAGTTGGCACTTGAGCTAAAAACTTACCTGTCATCTGTTACAGATGTTTTACCATAAGCACCATTTCCCCTCTCACTAACTACTGCTAGACACCTGCTAGTTCATGGGATGAAATCCACCACCAGGCATTTCAAGCCTTTTGAAATTAAACCAAATCAAAAGGTTTTGAGTTGTTTTCCTACTGATACATACATACATACACTGAATGAGAAACAAACTTGAGTTCATTTCTCACAAAGACCTGAATCATCTGGCAGATCTAAGCTAGCCTACACCTCCTTGTCAGACCTGAAAATATGGTATTGGCAGAGTTTTCTCCATTAACTTCACTAAAGTATTTGTTTTGCAATAAGACAATAGTGAACAGGGTGTGACTGAATGAAGTTTTCCAGGAATGTGCCACAAAATGTCCCCCATTTGCTTTCTATGTTGGCATGTGGTCACGTGTCTAGGTTTTTAGTCTTCTTTTCCCATTAAAGTCTGTAGAAGAAAAGTCTGCAGCCAAAGGAGAAGTGATGGGATAGAAAAGGAAAAGAGACTATTAACAAGTGTGTTAACACCTCACACAAGACAATAGTAACACTCTACAGTTCAAGGGGCCACAATTTGAGCCAAAGCACAACTTGAGTGAGGTCCTTTATGTTTCTTTACAAGTCAGTCCTGCCAGCACTCTAAATTCTCATTTGTTTTGGAAGAACAAATCCTTCTGTGACAGAACTTACAGGAATAAATCATTTAAATTGGCTGTAAGCAAAATAACTGGATCCTTTGGTGAAGAAGAAGGTGTTCTACCTTTAACTTTTAGAATAAGAACATTTGAAGATACAGTTTCTTGAGCACTGATACTCAAATTGGTGAGCTGACTTTTTCAAGGCTACATAGCTAGGGATCACCTAAGTCAGAATTCAAATCCAAACCTGTCCATCCCTGAGTGCTCCATGCCACCTCTGATGTAAACCTAAAGGGAACGTGTCACAGTACGTCCAGAGGTCAGGATGGCTGCAGCTGGACTCAAGGCACACAGACCTTTACAGCACAAGGATGTAAGGTCAAAATGACTTGCTGAGGCATTTTAAGAACCTCAACCTCAACCACTAAGAGAGTGTAAAGTCACGTTCAGAAATGATCTTAAAACACAGAATCTCGGAGATCAAAGAGATCATTTAAAAAAAAATCACTGACTTAACTTCCTTATTTCTAAAAGAGAAAACAGTCACAGAGAAGTTATGTGTCAAGGTCTCACAGGGAGTCATGGCCAGACACAGGCCCAATCCTGACCTCCTAGCTCTAGTTCTATTCTCTTTTGACTTCACCTCACCGGCCCAGCTTAGTGAGGTAACAAGGTGCAATAATGGATTCCAGGAAGATTTTGAAATAATTTGCCAGAGTTCCCCATTCTCTGGGCACTCTGGTTACTTGAAGCTGTACTGCCTCTCTGAAAGTGAAGGGAAACCTTGGCAAGGCTCCTGGGGTTATTGGTGGCTGATGGGAATTACCATGAAGTCACGTGGATGTCCTTGAGGAGGCTAATGAACCTGTCCACGAGGGGCACACACAGTGGGCCCAGGATGCTGTCCCAGTTGGGCTGCATGTATTCGGAGGCTCGCCTCTGGGCATCACTCTCGCAGCAAAAATAATCAGCGCATGGTGTCACGATGTAGGGGATGAAATAATAATTTCCGCTGGACGCCTGGATTAAAGAAACAAAGATGTTCCAGAAAGTAAGTCATGTGCAAACATAGCTGTAGCTTTGGGCGGGTGGGACCTGGTGGGACAGGGGAGAAGAAAATGTCTAAGCTTGAACAACAATTTGTGCAATACAACTACAAATCTATTAGGCATAAAAAAGGAAACCACCCAATTTCAAAAGCTCTACCACACAGATATGACAAAAATTTAATTTTGAATGCTGAAGTGATATATATGTCTCTGAACTTCACTGGCAGAAACTTTAGGGTTTTAAATCTTAATGCACTGTTTTATTACCTGCTCCCCAAACTGGAAAGAACCTGAATCCATTGAAAAGCAAGGACTGTCTACAGCCATAGCAGCCTGAATGTACCCGATCTTGTCTGATCTTAGAAGCTAACCAGGGGCAGGCCTGGTTAGTACTTGGAAGAGAGAAACAAGGACTGCTCTCCATACCAGAGGGAGTTTGAATCCACTGATAACCAAAGATTGCAGTGTAGCATATTGTTTTCCTTTCTTTCATCAAAGATGAAAAAGCCATATTATTTGATAATTTAACTACAGGTGAACTATCATAAACTTAATAAAAATTGTTTTGTAGGAAGCATATATTAATAAATATGATTATTCTGAGAGATCTTTTGGAAAAAGAATCGGTTAAAAATTTTTTGTATTATCAAATAATAGCCCAGGTAAAATATTATCTTTTTTCTATGGAATGATTACAGTTGGACTATGAATCATGATCTTTGTAAAGCATAAATATTACCTTTAAAGGGCATGACATCAAGGCTCAGTGTTTAGCACATTTAGAGAATTAAAATACATTCTTATGTGACATTCTGATATCACAGTCAATATTTTGCCTATACTGTCATAAAAAGCAACTAACTTAAAATTTCAATTTTTTAATTCCTGTATCTCCACTAAGTTGTAAAGAACTCACATGATGCCATAAATAATTCACCTGGCTTCTGTTTGTTTTTTTAAACTGAACTAGTGGAGTTAATTTGACATAATGGAGATAGAACCTTGGAAAGTACACTTTCTCCACGAATGGGAAATCAAATAAGGGACAATGTTTCTTCTAAATTAAAAAGAAATTCATTAATCATTACAAAAACTGTCAGAATGTCATGATCTCAGATCAAACAAAACGTTTAGGAAAACTTATGACACTGGGGGACTAGTTTTAAATACGTATATACAACACAGATAAGTTTTCCTTTTGAATAAGATTTGTTTATACAAAAACAGGTGGCATTCTTATTTCCATCTAAATTAAAATATAAATAATTGTCTCTCTCTTCTAGCTTGTTGGCATCTACAGCACTGTTAGCACACATTTTGGACCTTAAAATATTTTGTTACAAAAATTACCAGTGCTGCTTCACTAAAACGTATTTTAGACTGGCTCAGCAAATTTCTTCCGTAAAGGGCCAGGTAGTCAATATTTTTGGCTTTGCAGATCACACAGTCTCTTTTAAAACTACTCCACTCTGCTGTCATAACATGAAAGCAGACACAGATGACACATGAACACATGAGTGTGTTTGTGTGTCAATAAAACTCTACAGACACGAATTTGAATTTCATATTTTTATGTGCCCTGAAATCATCTTCTTTTGATATTTTCCAACTATTCAGAAATGTAAAAATCATTCTTAGCTCCCAGGCCATACAAAAACAGGTCGCGAGTCAACCCTTGTCATAGAGTAAGATTTCTGGTATTCTATTATCCCTGGAAGTAGGGTTTTCAGAGAATACCTACCCTGCTGCAAAACAGCAGCTAGAGACCATCCTTGTGGGCACCAGCTATTGGCATTAAACTCATTAGAACATAAATGCCAGTGCTATAAGTGGAAGGGGCAAAAATTCAGGTGTATAGGTGATAACTGGGGAGTGAAGGGGGCTCATATCTACTTCTTCACAATCACTCAAAACTGCCTACATCACAGGAACAAAGGCCCTTCCTTCCCTGTAACACTTTCATATCCACAAAGAGACCCAAATTGCCCAGCAAACTAAGGTATTGGTGGGTTAGAGACAAATTTCTCCTTCATCCATGTCAAGAAAGCCATGTTGCTAAAATAAATTCAATGCTATTTATACATTCAGAAGCTAAACTGCTTTTTCTTCCACTTGAAATTGGTTGAGTTTATGATAAAAGCCTTCCTATTTCAGACTGAGAGGGAGAAAAGGGCTGTGTGGAACAGTGAGGTCTAGAAGATAAAAAATCTTTGAAGAAATATAGTTTGTTATTTTCAAAAAGTTAGAGCTAGACTAGAGGTGTGACAAGCTCCTCAGATCCTGTCCCCAGAAAAATAGCCATAATTGGTGAAAATTTTGTTTTAAAAACCATGGTGATATAGCACCTCTTGTATTATCCTAGATAGAGCTGGAACCCATTCTACCAAGTGAAGTATCCCAAGAATGGAAAAACAAGTACCACATGTACTCACCATCAGATTGGTTTCACTGATCAACACCTAAGTGCACAGACAGGAATAACATTCATCGGGTTTCGGGCAGATGGGAGGGGGGAGGAGGGGATGGGCATATGCATACATAATAAGTGCGACGCACAACATCTGGGGGATGGACACATGTGAAGCTCTGACTGGGGAGGAGCAAGGGCAATATACGTAACCTAAACATTTGTACCCCCATAATATGCTGAAATTAAAAAAAAAAAACCATACATTTAAAGTCTCTATTAGTTGTCCTAGGGGCATACAGCAAGTGGAAAAACATTTCATTCAAGAAAATCTATTAAATCTTGATAAGAATAGAGAGATTCTGTAGGAGCCATAACCTATTCATCCCCCAACCCAACCCCAGAGTGACAGAAGTTCTACTCTAGTAGGTATGGCCAAGACAACAGAGTTTCTTCTCACTTCCAGTGCAATGTGACAGTTTTTCCTGGGAAGACCAGGCCACCAGCATTCTCATCCACCACAGCCTGGTGTTGCAGAAGCTCTATTCCAGGAAAATGCAGTCAAGAGGACCAGGGCTCCTTTTCTCCACCCAGCCCATATTTGCAGGGCAGAAGCTCCATCATAGGTGAAACAGGCCAAGAATATTGGGCCCTGATTGTCCTAGCCCTAAGCTCACTCATAGAGTAAAGGTTCCATGCCAAGAGATGCAAGCTGAGAAGACCACAGGCTGCCACCCCTGCCCAGTGCACCACTCATAGAGCAGGGCATCATCCCAAGAGAAGCAGGCTGTTGTCTCTACCACTAGCTCCAAAACAGTTGTTCAGAGCTCCCAGGGCAGAGGCAGGCAGTAAGAACAAAGCATTCTGCAGCTCTTCATAAGAGGATTAACTTTATGTGGAACACAACATAGAGAAGTTCAAGATCATGGGCATTATTAAAAAAAGAGAGATTTTGGTGGCAGGCAATTAAGAGAGGGCTGGTAGCTCCATCATAGGAATCAGTAAAGGGTATGCCAACTAGCAGTTTAACAGAGAAAACCAGGCAAAGAGATAGCTAAGAGGAGCCTTCCTGGGGTCCGTGCAAGCCTCAGGGAGTGCGCTTGTAGGCCCAACTTTAATTATATCAGACTGTGGAACAATTCATGCCTCAGAGCATCATCAAAAACAATAGAGCAATTAGCTAAGAAAGGATACTAACAACTGGGTGTAATACCAATACAGAAAATGGGTCAGAAACTTAACAGGAAGATCAGAGAAAGAGAGTCAAAGAGAGCCCAGCTACTCCTGGATGGGGATAGAGGGATCAGAGTAACTGTGCACATGCCCAAGACTGTACCCTGTAAGAGTGACATCAGAGGCTGCATGCCGCAGAAAAACAGACTTCACTCAACCAGTCTAGCCAAGTCATGAAAGAAACAACAAAAACAACATGCACCAGAGGCAGGAGGGAAAGAGATCAGTATCCAGAGCTGCTACATTTTCTAAAATGTCCAATTTACAACAAAAAAATACAAAACTTGCAAAAAACCAGGAGAGTGTGATCCATAAATGGGGAAAATAGCAGGCAATGGTAACTGCCTTTGAAAGGACCCAGATATTGAACTTAGCAAAGACTTGAAAGCAGCTATTATAAATATGTTCAAAGAACTAAGGAAAACCATGCTTAAAGAATTAAAGGAAGGTATGATGACAATATCTCAGAATATCAATAAAGAGAAATTATTTTTTAAAAAAATGGGAATTCTGGAGTTGAAAAGCATAATAGCCAAAATGAAAAATTCACTGAAGGGGCTCAACAGGTGATTTGAGTGGCAGAAGAAAGAATCAGCAAACTTGAAGATAGATTGATAGAGATTATGCAACCTGAAGAACAGAGAGAAGAACAAAGCCTTAAAGAAACATGAGACACCATTAAGCAAACCAACATACATGACACATGATAGGAGTCCCAGAAGAGGAAGAGAGAAAGAAGCAGAAAAATACTCAAAGAAATTGCTGAAAACTTCCAAAATTTGATGAAATCAAATATTTAGGAAGCTAAAGGAACTCCAAGTAGGATAAAGGCAAAGAGGTCCATACCTAGACATCATAGTCAAAATTTTGAAAGAAAATTTTGAAAGCAGCAAGAGAAAAATGTCTTGTCATGTACAAGGAAACTCCAATGAGTTAACATCTGACTTTTCATCAGAAACAATGAAGGCCACGGGAAGACATAACCAAAGTGTTAAAAGAAAATAAAAGTTAACCAAGAATCTTGTATCCACCAAAACAACCCTTTAAAAATGAAGGTAAAATAAAGACATTTTCAGATAAACAAAAACTGAGATAATTTGGTGCTAGCAGGCTCATCTTACAAAAATACCAAAGAAAGTTCTTCCGTTTGAAAGCAAGTGACACCAGACAGTAACTTTAATCCACATGATAAAAAACAAAGAATGCCAGTAAAGGACATTATGTACACAATTATAAGAGACAATATAATTGCAAATTTCTTCTCCTATCTTAACTGATTTAAAAAGCTGTTTCAGAAAATGATGTACATAATCACATGTTGGGACTTATAACATATAGAAATATATTTGACAATAGCAGCAAAAAGGACACAAGTAGTTGTATTGAAATAAGGAAATGACACCAAATGGCAACTTGAATCCAACAGGAACAAATGAAAAGAACCAGGCCGGGCGCGGTGGCTCATGCCTGTAATCCTAGCTCTTGGGAGGCCGAGGCGGGCAGATTGCTCAAGGTCAGGAGTTCAAAACCAGCCTGAGCAAGAGTGAGACCCCGTCTCTACTATAAATAGAAAGAAATTAATTGGCCAACTAATATATATATACAAAAAATTAGCCGGGCATGGTGGCGAATGCCTGTAGTCCCAGCTACTTGGGAGGCTGAGGCAGGAGGATTGCTTGAGCCAGGAGTTTGAGGTTGCTGTGAGCTAGACTGACGCCATGGCACTCACTTTAGCCTGGGCAATAAAGTGAGACTCTGTCTCAAAAAAAAAAAAAAAAGAAAAGAAAAGAACCAGAAATGGTAAATCAAAAGGTTACTATATCAATCTCTCTCTATATGTATATATACATACTTGTTTTCTTCTGTTTCTTTAAAAGACATAATTATAACAAAAATACTGATACCATCATTATTACAATTAAATAACCCTGAGCCTCTATAATAGGTAAATTGAAGATGCAAGAATCTAACCTATCTGTACAGAATTATGTCTTAAAATTGTTTCCAAGACAAACATTTCTGCTGAAATCTCATTTACATTATTCCTTTAGCAAACCTACTCTCCCCAAATAGCCCAAGAGTAAACTTTGCCCCAGTTCTTCTCAAATCCTAAATAATGAAGTGTGAAAATTGGATTTTGACAAACATATGCTATGTGCTGTCACAAGTTCTTGCTTAAGAAGGCAGAGCGGTAGCAGCAGAGACTGATGAAGTCTTCCCTGCAGTTAGGAGAGGGTTTATCCTTGAGCAAACGTTTAGTTACAGTTAAAGAAAAATAAGGAGAAAGAGCGGAAATGCATGAACTCCGAAACCAGCTGAGAGTTTAACGAACAGGACTGAGGAGACAGCAGGAATCTGGAGACTTGGGAAGGTAAAAATACTTCCTTTAAAGAAAGTCTTTCAGAAAGTGTATAAAAGTTTAAGAAATTTGACAGAAAGAAACTGGGACTAATGACTACATTTTTAAAAGCAATTCATAAACTTCCAAATGAAAGCACAGGCTTTTGAGCATAGTACTTTTGTTCTTAAGAAGAGGAGGAATAAGACCAAACTTCCTCAAATGATGGAACACATTCAGACTTTTGTTGGTGGAGAAACCAGAAATTAAATATAAAAACAATGATTAGCATAACACATGGTCAGTGGGGAGCTAGGATCCGCTATTTCTAATCGTTACATTTATAAATGGAAACATCTCAAGAATCCAGTTCATTAAAACAAATTTAACAAAGGCAGCTTAGTTTCCTACATAAAGAGCCATTCGAACCAGTATGCTAGCCACATTAATATGTAAACTCTTATTCTAAACACTCTCCAAATATTTCCCAAAAGGGTGATTCTGATATAGTAAGTGAGGTCAGAGGGCAGAGTAAACCACTGGTTTCTGACAGTGTGCAGGTAGTAAGTAGAGGAATCTGTCCTCTAAAGTTTTTAGTTCCTAACCTAGCAATTGGAAATCCCAGAGCTACTACCATCTACAAATATCACCACCATGAACAAACAGACTGCCCTATACCATCAATAAATAGGTGATTTTATAAACACTTGTTATAAAACTATATTTATATAGTCTTAAATGCCATAATTTTTAATGCCTGACTAATAAACCATCTGGTAAATATATATAGTCTACTTAACCACTCTCCTATTGCTTAACTTTCAGTTTGTTTTGAAATTTTCCTCACTAAAAGTATCACTGAGATGAACATCTTTGCATATGGCAGTTTTGTGCTGTGGTCTTTTCCCAAGGATATCTTCCCAGGAGTGAAATTACTAGAGGAAGTTTAAGGTTCGTGATATATGTTGGCCAAGTTGCTGTCAGAAAGGCTGGAACAATTTACACTCCCACCAGCAGCATGTGAGGGTGTGCCAATTTCATCATCCTCTCAGCAGAAATGGGTAGTGTTTTGTTTTTCCCATTTGCGAAGTCAGGTGAACAAGAAATACTGTATCAGTGTTGAAATAGGAAGTCAATATCCCAATTCAAGCATAGCAACATGGTGAAGAATTCAGAGAGCCAAGGAATGAATTCCAGCTCCAACCCATCATAGATGGATGACTCTGTAAAATGTACTCATATAGCTAAACCTCAGATTTTTCATCTTTAAAATGGGGACAAATAATAGTGTCAACCTTATTAGACAATAGAGGCTTAAATATGACCCTTTTTGTGAAGTGCTTCATACATAGTGGGCATCCAATAAATACTTGTTATGTGCCATAGTTCTACACCAGACTAGGAGTTCTGAACTTGGAGTCCATTAATTCTTAGGAGTCTGTGAACTTGAATGAGAAAAAAATTATATCTTTGTCACCATTTGAAATGTAACATTACCTTCAATTAGAAATGTAGGTAACATACCCTAGTAATATTAACAAGACCTGAGAGAGAGACTTTTTCACGAATAGAAGTTGTAGAGTTTTTCATATCACATTACAGCTCCTACAGAGATCTCAAAATAACTTCTATACCCATCACTACTCCAAAATTATGACAGTTTTTTAAACCTGCTGCTTGATCTTATTATTTAAGACATTCGTAAAGCAGCACAGAGATTATAACTTTTAAAAATATTTTGATAACTATATTGTGATATTATAATGAGTCTCCTTTGTAATCTTCTGTATTTAAGCATTTTAGAACATTTTGAGAAGGGGTCCATAGGCTCCTCCAGACTGACAAAGGGGTCCCATGGCCCTCATAAAGCTAAGAACCCCCATTTGCAAACTCATAGATGCTTCACATAGAACATCCTTAACTACAAACCTAAAGTGTTCATTCCTTTAGTGGGCTTCCAACAGTAAGCTCTTCATGAACGACAGTGCAATTCCCATCTGTAAACAGCTGCCTGGATTCTTTAGGATGGCCGAAGAAAACAGCATGTCAGGACCTCGACTTAATTGTCATTAGGTTCGATCATGGCCACTAACCAAGGACACTGAGGTTTCGCTTCTCACCTGACTTCTCTGAAGGTTGCCCATGCAAGGTGGCCAAAGGTCCAAGAAGGCCAGGATGGACAAACAAGCCAAGGACCTCATTACACCAGCACTTATTTTTATTTATGGCTAGCAGCAGGTGGCAAAGTTGGTCAACAGTAGCACAGGGTTCACAAATTAATTCTTTGGAGCAAACACGGTATGTACAAGTTTATCCCAGCCAACTTCATAATGAGACTTTTGGCTTGACCTTCCAGAAAACATTTTTTATAATGATACAAACATTTAATCAGTCAACGAATGGCCTAGTCAAAAGAGAGGGAAAAAGCATCTAAGGCAGATGGAAGGTGGTTTAATACTACTCAAGATAAACTGATTTCTGAGCACTTTCAGAAGAATACATATCTTGATTGCTGGCAGAATGTGGTACTTTGGAGCTTGTATCTTGTAATGCAAGTGGGTCACAAATGCTTACCAAAAACTGAAATTGAAAAAGCACTGAAGATTGTTCCCAAGAAAATTTAGGAAGCAAATGAACAAACGTGGGGCAATACTTTTTTTAAAGTTATTTACTATGACCATGTATGACAAAGTCAATTTGTAAATATTAAGGGAGAAATTACAAGTTGACTTTACCCCCTAAAAAATGATTATAAGGTTTAAGCTTAACAGATAAGATGCTTTGTCTTAGCCATTAGGGGAGAATTTTAAAAATGAGCACACATGCATTGTCTAGGAAAATGCAAGGTTTTTTTCTTGAGATCAATGCAAATAGCATTCTACAATGCTACTTTTCTATAATTATCTGGTCATCAGAGAAACAAATATACAGAAGCTGTATAACAATTTCAACAGGACAATCAGGCTATTGTGCCAGTTAAAGGTAAATGAAGATATCCTTGCTGGAAACATGCCATATAGTGCTGAGTTACTGTGATAGTTGATCAACTTTGTTTAAACAACTGCACAGCCATCATAAAGTCACAGAATTGCTACAGAGCTGGCACAAATCTCAGAAGTCACCTTTCTTTATAGAAGAAACCAAGACTCAGCGTAGTTAACCAACTGGCCTTACAGATGACCACAAAGCCAGACAAATCTCAGGTCTCCTCCTCTCTTCCCAAAATTCTTGTCACTGTCACTTCAGCCTAATTCTGAAATATTCTTAAATAAAGCTGTATAAAATTCCCAACACAGATGGGTGAATAGTGAATTTTATGGTATGTGAATTATGTCTCAATTTAACGAAAATAGATGGGTGTCGTGTATATCAAAGACTTATTTAGTTGATAGGCAGAACTAAATATTATTTGGCTCCAACATTAGCCCTGTGAAATTTGACATTACCCTTGTGATATTCAAGAGGTACAGAGAAAAGTTTCACATACTCCAGGGTACTGCAACTGAAAAGAACAAACAGGAGCAAGACCAAAGGCATGAGTGGATTAATAAAATGTGGTATATGTATACCATGGAGTATTACTCAGCAATAAAAAATGACTATCACCTCTTATATTATCTTGGATGGAGCTGAAGCCCATTCTACTAAGTGAAGTATCACAAGAATGGAAAAATAAGCACCAATGTATTCGCCATTAAATTGGTACTAACTGATCAACACTTATGTGCACATACCGAAGTAACATTTACTGGGTGTGAATGAGGAGGAGGGGACGGGTAAATTCACACCTAAATAGGTACAGTGTGCACTGTCTGAGGGATGGGCATGCTTGTAGCTCTGACTTGGGCGGTACAAAGGCAATTTATGTAACCAAAGTGTTTGTACCCCTGTAATATTCTGAAAAAGAAAAGACCAAAGGCATGTAGAAAAAAAGGACAAAAAGACTAACAGATAATTTTAAATGAAGTAAAAATAACAGAACATAGATACACAAATCAAATGAATAAGTAAAGGGCAGAGGTTTCTACATAGTTCATGTTCTTTATGTAAAATAAAATTCTCCCTCTACTATGGGATTTATAATCTTCTTGTTTGAAATTGAGTCTTTGCTAATAAAAGTGGTGGAAGTCTTGATTTGAACTGAGAAAACCCGAAGAATATGGAAAGCAAAAAGAAATTTAATTGTCCTTCTGTCAAAGTTTTCCTAAGCAATCTATATCATCTTTGATAATTTTGAATCCCAAGCTACAGCAAAGTAAAGAATTGAGGAAGGCAAGAGAAAAAGAGCAGGAGAAATTCTGTTACCTTGAACTCAAGGCCTAAACATCTTCACGAGCCAGAGGGAAGGCTTCCAACATTGAAGGCAATGCTCCCAATATTGCCAATGTCTGTTTCTCAAAGAATTTCCAATTTATTGGGATTATAAAGATAACCATTTTAATAGGAACAATGAGTTTCTTTTAAATCTCATTGAGTTTCCAGAAAAAAAATAATCACCTAGTCCAGTGGTCAAGAACCAGATTAGTTTTTAATAACATGTTTTTTAATAAGGTTTTTAAAAAATAATGTGATCCTAGCTTGGAGATTTACCTCTGTTTTTTTAAAAAAACAACTGAACCCTGGCTTTAGGACATGACAAATGAAAATAAGGTCCAGTGTATTTTTAACAATCCCTTCACCAAATATTGGGTGAACCATCTCATTTTCTCCCAGTAATTCTTCTGGGGAACAGGGAAGGTGTATGTCTCCATGTTTCCTTTCTAACAAGGTTGTGAATAGCTTTCAGGTAACCACCCACTAAGCCAATGGAAACCATTATTTCTGTGTTTTTCTACCTTTGAGATATATTTCTTAGTCTTGGAGTATATATGACATATATTTCTCAAATGTAATTATAATGCAGTGGACACTTGGATATGCTGCCTAGAGCCCCATTCAAGAAATGATGTGTTGCCCCAGCTGCTGGGAGCCCTTAAGCTATCAGCCCTTGCTGTCAGTTCTGGAACTTCCTCAGTTGTAGAGAGCATCTCACCCAATGTAACACTCTTTCCAATGATGGATGGATGCAGGAATATAAAAGCTTGACTATCTCATTCTAATTCAGGACAACTCAGAAAGGCTATTCTAGCTCCAGACCTCCTCACTGGGTCAGCGAAAGCTGACACTGAGCCTCCATCCCAGCTCCATTTCTCCCTCTTCCCAGTCCTGCTTTATTTACTCCCCTTCCCTAGCATCAGTCCCAAGGGCACACCTTAATAAACCTCCTGTACCCTAAACTCAAGCCTCAGAGTTTGATTCCAGGGTAAATCAACCTCTAAAGTCAGCCATGAGTTTGATGGTATGGCCATTCTTGTTAAGGAAAATTAAAGCAAATGAAGTTACAGAATACCTATGGACTATGTACACTAGTGACAAACTACTATGAAGTTCCAAGGTTTAATAATAGATAGATTCGGGATTGGCTTTATTTTCACTCTTTTGCTTTCATAAAGGTTTGTTCAACCTTGACCTGTCATCATGTAAACATATTTTTCAAAGTGATAAAATGTTGAAAGTAGCTATTTTTGTCATTTCTAAAGCAGCAGAAAAACAGCATAAGAATTAAAATGGATGAAAGTAATATAGAAAAAGTTGTCATTTTTATGGAACTCTGACCAAAAACTGAATTACATTTTTAACTCAAATAGTGAATCATGAAGATACAGTAAGTGTTAAAAAGATTTTTGTGAAAGTTATATTCTTCAAAAGTCAACCCTGAAAAGGAAATTAAGTAAACAATTCCATTTACAAAAGTATCCAAAAGAATAAAATACCCAGGAATAAGTTTAACCTTCATCTTTACCAAGGAGATGAAAGACTTTTACAATGAAAACTACAAAACACTGCTGAAAGAAATTAAAGACCTAAATAAATACAAAGACACCCCAGGTTCATAGATTGGAAAACTTAATATTGTTACGATGTCAATACCACTCAAAAAAATCTACAAATACAATGCAATCCCTTATCAACATTTAATGGCTTTTTTTTTTTTTCCAGAAATGGAAAATCTGATCCTCAAATTTATGTGGAACTACAAGGGGCCCAAAATGCTAAAACGATGTTGAAAAAGAAGAACAGAATGGGAGGACTAAACTTCCCAATTTCAAACATTACTACAAAGCTATAATGATCAAAACAACATGTTATTGGCATAAGGGTAGACATATAGACATAAAGAGTAGATCAATGAATAGACATGAGAGCCCAGAAATAAATCCTTATATATATGGTCAGTTGATTGTGAAAAAGGTGCCAACGGGGACAAGATAGTCCTTTCAAGAAATAGTACTGGCTGGGTGCGGTGGCTCACACTTGTAATCCTAGCACTCTGGGAGGCTGAGGCAGGCGGATTGCTCGAGGTCAGGAGTTCGAAACCAGCCTGAGCAAGAGCAAGACCCCGTCTCTACTATAAATAGAAAGAAATTAATTGGCCAACTAATATATATAGAAAAAATTGGCTGGGCATGGTGGCGCATGCCTGTAGTCCCAGCTACTTGGGAGGCTGAGGCAGGAGGATTGCTTGAGCCCAGAAGTTTGAGGTTGCTGTGAGCCAGGCTGACACCACGGCACTCACTCTAGCCTGGGCAACAAAGTGAGACTCTGTCTTAAAAAAAAAAAAAAAAAAAAAAAGAAATAGTAGTAGGACAACTGAATATCCTCATGCAGAAGAATGAAGTTGGACATCTACCTCACACCAAACACAAAAATCACTCTAAATGGATCAGAGACTTAAATGTAAGAACAAACTCTAAGAAACTTTTAAAAGAAAACATAAGAGTAATACTTTGTGACCTTGATTTAAGCTAAGAGTCCATAAATATAACACCAAAAGTATGATCTATAAAAGAAATAATTGATAAAGCCTCTGAAAAGGCCCTTCCTTCCAGAATATATAAAGAACTCTTATAACTCCATAATAAAACAACCCAATTTAAAGTGGGCAAAAGATTTGAGAAGAGATTTCACCAAAGAAGATTACAAATGACTAATAAGAACATAAAAAGATGCTCAACATCATTAGTCACTAGGGAAATACAAATTAAAACCACACTGAGATATCACTTCATACTCACTAGAGTAGGTATAATAAAAAGACAGACAATACCAAGTATTAGTGAGGATGGGAAGAAACTGGGCCTCTCACTGCTGGTAGAAATATAAAATGGTACAGCCACTTTATAATCATTATCTTAAGAAGTTAAAGGTATATTTACCCTATGTTTCAACAATTCTATTCCTACATTTTATTTTTATTTTTTATTTAGGCTAGAATAGTAATTTTGGTTTCATAGCAATCATTTAAAACTGTTTGTTTTCCTACAGAGAATACTGTTATATAAGAAGCTAAGCTATTTTAAGTAGGAGTGGATGTGACTACTAATTGACAACTATCATAGATTCAGCATCAGAAAACATCAGTTATCTATTCTATTTTCACAATTTAGGGATTTGAGACTAGTTGTCTAAAACATCTTCTTATCTGGATGTGCTCTAGACTTAACAAAGGTACCCAAATTATCATTTAGACAAGAGGAGGAGAAGAAATGCCTATAAATACTACCATCTTCTTTTCTCTAACATAAATGTGCAAGACAAATCCAAGTTCCTGAATTTTCCATGTGGGTATATTATTTCAAATGCATGGAATCACTAAATAAACAGAAAAGGAAACATTGCCAGGCCTGTAAATCCAGCAATGCTTTTGCTTATTTCATGGTACGAATAGTTTTGATGGAATTCTTCTAACATGAGACTGGCAGATGTGATACACAAATTTAACATGACAATGTAATCATAGGCTACATGAAAAATAATGTTTAAATAATAAAATCATGCCTCACTCCAAAAAAAAAAAAATCTGTTCCTAGATATATACCCAAGAGTAATGTGAAAACATATGTCCAAAGACTTGTACTCAAATGTTGACAGTGGCATTATTCATAATAGCCAATAAGGCCGGGCGCGGTGGCTCACGCCTGTAAACCTAGCACTCAGGGAGGCCAAGGCGGGCGGATTGCTCAAGGTCAGGAGTTCATAATAGCCAACAAGTGGACATAATCGAAATGTCCATCAACTGGGAGATGGATGAAATGTGGGCTACCCATATAGAATACCATTCAGCAATAAAAAGGAAAGAACTACTGATCCATGCTACATCATAAATGAACTTCAAAACATCATGCTAAGTGAAAGAAAGCAGATGCTTATGACTACATTTAGTATCTTTCCACTCATATGAAAAAAGTTCTGAAAAGGCAACTCTAAAAGACACAAAGCAGATTAGCAGGGGTACTGTGGGAGGGAACTGGGATTATCTTCAAATAAACATTTTTGGAGTGATGGAAATGCTCTAAAACCAGATTGTGGTACACAACCTACAATTGGCTGCACAACTCTATAAATTATTAAGTCATTGGGCCAGGCATAGTGGCTCATGTCTGTAATCCCAGCACTTTGGGAAGCCAAGGCAGGAGGTTTGCTTTAGCCTACGAATTTGAGACCAGCTTGGGCAACGTAGTGAGATCCATTTCTATAAAAAATAGAAAAATTATCCAGTCATGGTGGTGCATGCCTGTAGTCCTAGCTACTTAGGAGGCTGAGGCAGGAAGATTGCTAGAGCCCAGGAGTTCGAGTCTTCAGTGAGCTATTATGGTACCACTGTACTCCAGCCTGGGTGTCAGAGTGAGATCTTGTCTTAAAAAAAAAAAAAAAAAAGAAAGAAAGAAAAGAAAGAAAGAAAAAGCAATTGAATTGTGTGTGCTTAAAATAGGTGAATTTTATGGTATGTAAGTTATATCTAAATAAGGTACTTAAAAAAAAAGCCAGAACACAAGAATATGAGAATCATCTGTAAAAGAGGTGAGCATAAAAGGTGATACCACATTTCTAGAAAGCAAAGGAGCCCAGAACGGCTGTGAGTGTTCTAGTCTGAAACCCAGAGACCAGTTCCCATCCTTTACATCCTTGCAAAGCAATGGACCTCCAGAAATGGAAACAAGTGTGCCCACACCTCTGACAAGTGAAGCCGAATTCAATATGTCATCAGGCATAACTCTAGAAACATCAAATGACTCCCTGAAGACAGATCTCAGAGCATCTTAGCTTTCACATATTCATAAATCACTTTGGACATTGAGGTATATGATCAGGGTGTGGCATTTCATCTGTACCCCTCTCACAAGATTTTATAGTTCACTAACTATGACTACATTGTGTATGCGTGTATGTTTAAATCTTTATAAAATGATCTCGAACCCACAATTATATCAGATTCTCTCTCCAAATCTCTGAGGTCCTATGATCCAGGCCTCTGATTCCAGTGTTACCCAATCCACATGTAGGGGACAAGTGAGCAATTTCTCCTTAGAGTCACCCAATTTACTTTGACATTCTATTTTAATGTTTAATCACCATTAGTTGCAAGATGTCCATTCTGCTGACCCAATCATTTTTCTGTTTGCCCTACTTCCAAGCCCATCTGGAGTGGAAAAAGTAACTGTCTCCTTACTTTCAGAAAGAAGATAACATTTGAAGATAACCACTAATGGTACCTCTCAAGGTTTATTTCCCTTCAGCTTTTCCACTTAGGTGCTATTTTCTACTCTTTAAGTCACTTGGGATCCTTTCTGTTATTCTTCTTAATGCTATAAATTTTCACATCTTGCCAAGAATGACAACCAATACTGAGCACTGAATTCTACCATAATGCCAAATATAGCAGAGAGATTAGTTGCCGAATCCTTTAAAATAAGATTATTCCTAAAAACAAACAAACAAACCTACACAACCTAGGAAGAATGGTGTCAAGGTGTGCTCAGAATTACTAAGAATTTTAAGGAATTCCTGGGTGTTTAGGAGAAGGGAGAATGTGCAAGAAGGGAGGGTATGTAGTGGAATTGCAACAGAATAATATTAAGTCTCCTTCAGGACAGAATATTTCTAAGTGCTGACACTCCCAACACCTAGGAGTAGAAAAAGAACACAAGTCGTCTCCCTTGCCTTAATGTAACTTGTTTTAAGGCATACGTGTTTCATAGACATTCTTGCATTAAATCCAAGTTGCATCTTTTTACTTGTGCAACAAATATGGAACCACAGATGTTGAATGCTGGAAGGTATTTATGAGCAAAACAACTGAGTTCAACATTTTTCATTTTACTGCTGAGGATACCGAGGCCTGGGCAAGGGTGGAGCAACTGCTCAGGGTTCTTAGAGGAGGGCTGCAGCTACAATGGCACCTCAGGCAGGCACAATCTCCTTTGATTGCTCCGTTTCTCCACAAAAGAGGTCATTAAAAAACAAAACAAAACAACAACAAAAAAACCCAAGATCTAGAAAGAACAGGAAAGACTCCTATAAGTGGACAACAACAGTATGTAAATGGGGCAAAATGAAGTCACATATTGTCCCATCTCTTTTCCAAGAGGAACTTGAAACCACCTTGATGCCTTCTTTTATAGGCCTGCTTGTTAAATTCATGTTCCAAGAGTAATCACATAAACTATACCACTTACTTTGTTTCTAGAATGTCCACCTCAGGTGAGGAGTTCTGTCAGGGTCCTGGGGAAACTTGGGTCCCCAAAGTTGCAGGTTAGGGCTTTCTTGCCAAGGGCTAAAGTCACACAAAGCTCCTGCTCCCCTACGGAGGGCTTCGCCTCCTGGGTTCTTTTCTCTTTCTCCCTCTAGGAACTCTAGTTGGAATAGGAAGAGTCAGTAGGCCCTTCCCTTCTAGAAGGGCCAATGGGCAAGGAGGCTGAGGCCCAAAAGAGAGGAAGCAAGGACCTGTCCTGAGTCTACATCATGGTTTCTCAAACCACAATGCCATAGGTTTGCAGGGGGGTGTGGGGTGTGGTAGGCAGCTTGAGGTGCAAAGGTACAGGATAACCTTGGAACCATTTCCAAGGACATGATCTTATTTAAATGGTTTTAGGGTGGTGGTTTCATTGTACTATTCAAACTAACATGGCAAGAAAACTAAGTAACTGCAGAAACTTTTAAGCCAAATCAGGAGACTTCAGTATATCAACAAGACAGAAGGAAGTAGAATTCTATCCCACTTCTTTTCAGCTTGTGGCAGGGAACCTTCAGGCCAGCCCCCACATTAACTGAAGTGCAAGTTCATGTTCCTCTATCGTTAGGGAAACTGGTGGGGAAGTATGGGAGATGCTGGCTCCAACAAAAAAGGACTCTTGGTGGTCCATAGGAACACTGACCCAGCTCAGAAGGAGATAGGCAGGTGGTTCCAGTGCAAAGTCCTAGTTAGTAACGAAGAACATACACTGTCTTGCCTGACTTTGCCTTCTGCCCTACACCCTCAATGGCTGAGTGGGGCCTGGGATAGCTGGCAGGTTGAGGGACAGGGAGTTTCTAGCTGCCCTCCTTAAAAACACAACCAACAGGCATGATTAGAAGTCATTTTGCTACCTGTGTGATTTTCAGGCAAGCATTTTATGAATTTATTTACAAGGCTAACAATCTGAAAATGTAATACTTACTGTGTTTTTCTGGGTTACCATATCCTGAAAAACAAAGAAAAGATGAATATAGATTTTTTTCAAAACAGTGAATTACCATAAGCATTGGCCAGCAACCCCCATCATCTAGCACCTACCTTAGAACAAGAATTAATCACTTGAAGCCTCCCTCTAAAAAAGCTTCAAATAGAATGAGCCTCTGAGAAGTGTTAAATTTATATTCCAAGGAAAATTGATCATAACTGGTTAGCTTTGGAACTATTAGGGGGCACTTATGCTTATAAGGATTTTCCTAGGGCAGTGCCAATGCATTTGCCCAAAAGATTTTCAGAGTTAAGTTTGGGGCAATGAGTGCCCTGCTTCTCACCTTCCCAGAGAAGCACCTGGAAAGTGTTGTGCTATCCTCAGGTCTGGAACCATTTCTTGAAAAGATCAGTGCGAAGGCTATTATACCACAGTTAGCCTTCCTATAGAAGGGGTGGTATTGGTAGGATTCCTGACATCCCACTCAAACTGTCTAGGAATTGTCAAATTCAGTGATAACAATTTTAGTTAACTTAGCATGATAGTTATGCAGCCCTTAACTATATCATTTATGCACTGAAAACCAACATTTCTGGGGAAAAATCCCATAATTAAACAGATGCCCCGTAAAACATGTTTTATACACTCTGAGATTTCTATTTTCTGATAACAAGTATAGGCTGCTTCTTCTAATGTTAGATATAACTGACTACCCATTTCCATTTTAGGGAATATTTTTCCATATCATCAAAAATTAAAACTTATGTAGGTCATAGGACTTTCCAGAAGACTTTGCTAAGGCACAGTTGAAAGAAAAATTGTATTGAATTAGAAAAAAAATACATTCTAATTTCCTGTTTCTCATTACAATATAGGTTAGTAATCTATACTTTCATACTTTTTAAATTCTAAATATTTATAAGAATAACTACCTTAGTGAAAATATCTAAAGTAATTTAGATTGGTGTATAGTCTTTGGCAAACTATTTTACAATGTAAACTACACTAATAAAACCGTTTCTTCTTCCACTGTCATATGAATGACTTCTTAAAATACAGTATTGTAAGGCCGGGCGCGGTGGCTCACGCCTGTAATCCTAGCTCTCTGGGAGGCTGAGGCGGGCGGATTGCTCAAGGTCAGGAGTTCGAAACCAGCCTGAGCAAGAGTGAGACCCCGTCTCTACTATAAATAGAAAGAAATTAATTGGCCAACTAATATATATACAAAAAATTAGCCGGGCATGGTGGCGAATGCCTGTAGTCCCAGCTACTTGGGAGGCTGAGGCAGCAGGATTGCTTGAGCCAGGAGTTTGAGGTTGCTGTGAGCTAGGCTGACGCCATGGCACTCACTCTAGCCTGGGCAACAAAGCGAGACTCTGTCTCAAAAAAAAAAAAAAAAATACAGTATTGTGCTGTCATTACAGAGTACACATCTGTGTAAAGTATACGTGATGTTTAACACATACAGGTTACACATCTGAAGCAGGTAGTATTTCTACCAGGAAATAATCTCAAATTATTACAGAACCCAGAAAACCTGGTTAATATTAAACCTCAAGAAACACAAACATGTCCAACTTTGGTATATGACTATACTACTATATATATTAGTGATTCTTAATACTGAGGGAGTTGGACATTTAGCAATAATGTCTAAAGACTGACTCTCTAAACCATTGGTTCTCAGCCCTGGCTGCACATTTGGGAGGTTGAAAAAAAAAATCCCCATGCCTGGGACCCGCCCCCCAGAGATTGTGATGTAACAGGTCTGGGTATGGCCTGGGTATGGGATATTTACAAGTTCTCCAGGTGATTCTGAAGTGCAGTCAAGGTTCAGAAGCACTGTTGTAAACAAAACCAATCCGTTATTCCTAAAATGATTTAACACAGACCAGGAATTTCTATGATAGTCAACAGTATTGATATCGGCTGAATTTTGGAATAACTCACAATAGACATTTATATTTTACAAATGTAAGCATTTTTAAAAGTTATCCAAAAAAGCTTACATCAAACTTACAAACTCATTTTAGAAATTCTCAATAATTACTGAGTTGTGCAGGAACACACAAGTTTTCAGTTTTGCTTTGTTTTCAGACTGGGAGAAAATAAATTAAATACTAATTGTGTCTATGCTAAAATTTTCTGCCCATTTTGGTCACTGTTAAATATCTTCATGTTATTATCTGAGTTGAGAACTGCTTTTATAATATGTAGGCTTGGATCAAATTGCCCATGAAAGGATTCAGAGTGATATGGTTGCTTCAATAGTAACTAACAGGAGTTTTTGCCTCTGCTTCCCTAACGAGCCTGAAAATGCTCAAGTTGCCTACAAATGCATGACTGGGCTGTAGCATAGATGCTCATACAGTGGCCAGGCAGTCATCTGTGTGAACTAGAACCTATGGTGGGAAGGAAGGAATCATACAAGCAAGTCTTTATTGTTTTTCTCCAACCGCATGTGCTACAGCAACATTTCAGCTGGACGTATAATTCTGCTTTCCCAAAATGAAGTATTCGGGAGAAGGTAAACAATACCCTTTACCTTCAGTGAGAGAGCAGTGTCAGCATCGGTGTCGTGATACAGGATCACATTATTGGCCATGTCAAAGCTTTCGCGGACTCCAAGGTGGTAGAAGAGGGAAGGCTGTCTGGAGACATCACTCATGTCCACCACGGCAACATCTGCGATGAACAAGGGCAAGACAGAGTGGGAGGAAATGGTCTGTTCTACTTAACCTACTTGCAGATGATCACCAATGGGGAGCTATGGCAATTGGTATTTCTGCCATCAGCCTTTTAGGTAAAGTAGAAGTGAGGAATGATTTGATTAAAATTACCCCATGAACTGTAGAAGAAAAACAGTAAGAATTAAAAAATCCATAAACCTCTTCCTTCTTCAAAGTGCCGGGAATATAGCCTCACTTAGAACTTGCTGATGGGCTTATTTTTAACGTTACCTTTGTTATAAGATATATCTCATATCTAAAAAATATACTTAGCCTATATATGGAGTATAAAGTATAACGAAAAACGATGCACCCACCATGCAGCCCAAGTCACAGAGTGTTACCTGCACTGTCAGAGCCCCATGTACCCCTCCCTGATCATATCTCCTCCCAGCCCAGAAAAAACCTCTATCTTGATCTCTGTATTTATCATTCCCATGCACACATTTGTGTGTGTGCATGTGCTATAGATTGAATGTTTGTGTCTCCTCAAAATTTGTGTGTTGAAACCGAATCCCCAATGTAATGGTAGTGGGAGGTGGGTCTTTTTGGAGGTGATTAGGTCTTGAGGGTGGAGCCCTTATGAATGTGATTAGTGCCCTTATAAAAGAAACCACAGAGAGCTGCTTTGTCCCTTCCACCACACGAGCACACAGCAAGATGGCCTCGTCCATGAACTAGGAAGCAGGCACTCACCAGACACCAAATCTGCTGGCACCCTGATCTTGGACTTCCTGACCTCTAGAACTGTAATAAATTTCTGTTGTTTATAAGCCACATCCAGGCTATGGTATTCTATTACAGCAGTCTAAACAGACTAACACAATACATATAGGCATATTACATATATGTATGAATTCCTAAACAGTATAATTTTTGGATGTATAGTTTTGGATGTCTTTGAATTTCATATCCATAGTATCATACTGTATATATTCTTTGACTTGCTATTTTTTGGTATGATTCAACCAATTTGTATGTCTACCTCCAGTTCACACATTTTACTTCTGTATAGTATTCTGTTATATGACTACTAAACCACAATTTCTTTATCTGTTTTATCCATGCAGATTTTATTCAATATTTTCTTTTTCCTATTTGAAACTGCTATAATAAACACTCCTGTCATAGCTCCTGGTTCACATGTCCATCAACTTGACAATATAAAATGGAGTTGCACCCTGTAGTAGAGACCTATTCAAAACAGAGGAGCACCGGGTGCTGTGGGGCTCACACCTGTTATCCTAGTACTTTGGGAGGCTGAGGCAGGAAGATCATTTGAGGCCAGGAGTTTGACACCAGCCTGGGGAACAAGTGAGACCCCATCTCTACAAAAAAATAAACTAACTGGGTGTGGTGGTGCATGCCTATAGTCCCAGCTACGCAGGAGGCTGAGGTGGAAGGATCACTTGAGCCCAGGAGTTAGAGGTTATAGTGAACTACCATCATGCCACTGCACTATAGCCTAGGTGACAGAAAAAGACTGTCTGTAAAAAAACAAACAAAAACCAGAGAAGCAACTTATTGAACCTACAATGAGCATGTTTAACTGTGCCTAGTAGTACTGGATACCATTTCAGATGAGACTGGGCACATTCAGGGTGGTATAGCCAGAGACTGGACACCATTTCAAAACTTGTAAGAGTTTCTTCATCACGTGCGGTAGAGATATAGGAATGTGGTGTCCAAACTTATGCTAGCACTGCTGGGACCTCATAGGAAGTCACTGAAAATCCTGATGAAACAGAACAGAGGCAAGTCAAACAGGGGCATGAAGAAACAAGGCAGCAGGCAGAAGCCACATCAACACGAGGCACCGCTGGCTCTGCACAGGGGTACTGGGAGACCTGAGGCCAAGTATCCCCAAGCCCTGGGGTGGGCCTTTTATTTTCTTATTTATTGATTGCCTACTAATCCCTTTTCTCAAAAGAAGCGTACAATACCACGCAGGTAACCAGAAGGAAGTGGATGGCTGGGATCACTGTGAAGAGGGCTGAAGTGAGGGAGACACAGCGATGGAGGCACCCCCAGGAAGTCACCTAACTCGCACTTGGGTGGAGGGCAATCAGGGAAGGCCTGGAGGAAGTGATGATGTCTGTGACCTGAGGAGCTGTAAGAGTTAGGCAGGCAAATCAGGGTGAGGACGAGGGGACGAGAGGAAAGAGTGATATAGAGAAGACAGCAAAGTACAAAGGGCCAGAGGAGAGACAGGGTGCTTTAGGCCACTGCAAATCATTTCCTGGGGCCAGAACACCCTAGGAGATGAACCTGCAAGGGTTAGTAGGTACCAGGTAGTAAAAGAGTCTCAAAGCCACGTTAAGACGGCTGGACTCTACCTTGGGGCAATGGGAAACCCATGGTAGGTTTTGTTTTTTTTTTAACATTTTATTATGGAGAACTACAAATATATACACAAAGTAGACAGAACAGTACAACGAAACACACACACACTTCAACAATTATCAACTCACAGCCAGACTTGTTTCATCTCTGCTGTCATCCACACCATCCCCCTTCCATGTTATTTTGAAGTAAGTCCTACCAGACACCATATCATATCATCCTCAAATATTTCAGGATATGTCACTAAAAGATGAGAACCAAAAGAATAAAAATAACCATAGTATCAATGTCTCATCTAAAAATATCTTTAAATAATCATGAGGGTTTTGAACAGGAGACTATCATATTCAAATTCACCCTTTAGAGGTTATTGCTAACGAAAAGACAAACATATATGCTGAGGAAACATTTTACAACTCAGCCTGATCAATTTTATCTCAAATGGATAAATTCTGCTCCCCACAGACATTTGCTTGGAGTCAAAACAACACTGCAGCTGAGTAAATTAGACGTTCTGCCTATATGACTGTTTCGTGGACTCTGTCACCTACCCAAAATACAAATTATATGTTTCATAGTAATGCTATTAAAAAATCACAACAGAGATGCTAATTCCAAGGCCACAGTGACTACTATAATTAGTTAATAAAGGAAAGGAGGCTACTGGAAGATGACAGAGGAGAGTAGTGGAAATGGGTAGAGGGCAGGAGTGAAGGACCACAGCTCGTGTTCATAGCCAACCTGAAGCTTGGCAGAGGAGCTTGTTGCCAAGATTAAGTTTTAATCTGGTGACATAAATTCCTCCCTTCCTTTGCCTTCTCAGCATTCTGTGCTGGAATGCACTAGCATCTCCACCTTTACAAAGAGGCCCCTCTGTGGCTCCACCAAGGCTTGGGAGATAGACTATTTAGTGCCAATTAAAACAGGACAGATTAATACTGCTACCAAAAAAAAAAAATTCTGAGCAATTCACGTTCAACAGGAAAACTGCCTCAAATCTAAAGTTGAAATTTTTGCCTGACATTTGTCACTCAGGCCAGTAGACTGAGTTCACTTCGAGAATGTAAAACAATATTCAACCGGCTTATTTTCAGAGCTTCTAAGATACTGATTTAGCATTCAATTTATAAATGCTGATTGTGATAAAACACTGAGCCAGAATTTTTATTATATACAAAGAATCAAGTGGTTCTTTTCTTCCTCAAAGAGCACACCAATTACCCAAAAGCACTCATCATCACCATGGTCATGTGCTTTGTCATTTATAAAACACTTCCACAGACATCTCAGCTGAATTTCAGAGCAACCCCTGGAGACAGGCAGGGCAAGTACTGGCTTCACCTCGCAGGTGGGGAAATGAAGCACAAAGAGGTTAATAGACTAGCCCAGTATCACTCGTTTAAGGCATGACAGAGCTGGGGCTTGAACTCAGTTTTGCTGACCCCAATCACCCATGAGGCTCGGTGCGTTCCTGACTCATTTTCTAAAATTGAACCACCTGGGGGCAAAACAATTTGTATAACAGGCTAAATCTTGGGCAAACAGATCACAGATAAAAAGGAAGAGATAAAATTCAGATTTTCATTCCCAAATGCACCCTGTGTTCCTAGCAACCATTACCTTCCAGTTCCAACTGACAGGCCAGCCTCAGGGAAAAAGCCTATATCGTATAAACCATCTGTCTTGATCCTGCGGTAGGCACACACGCCCGCCCTAGCTATCTTGATTTAACAAACTTTAAGAAGTGATACTGGGTGTGGTGGCATGAGCCTATAGTCCCAGCTACTCAGGAGACTGAGGTGGAAGGATTGCTTGAGCCTAGGAGTTTGAGTCCAGCCTGGGCAACAGAAGGAGACCCCATCTCTTAAAAAAAAAAAAAGAAAAAGAGGGCTCCAGTTAAAATCTACACTTAGCAGGAAAATGAACTTAAAATCAAAGTACCCTCAAGCTATTTAACAATCAATTACATTGATCTCAAAATGTGCTAGTATGAAATGAGAGAGATGAATGATATATAGGATTTTAGTTCATTAAAAACTTTTGAACATTATTTTTGTTAAATATTTTATAGGTAATAAATAAAACTAATTTTCTAGTGTGGTTTAAAAGTATCTGATTTCTGAAGCAAAGCATTAGTCAACAAAATGATATGATAGCGAATGATTTACCATATACTAATTCTGTGATCGTACTGGCTCGTGCCAGTCTTTAAATATAGTCCAGGTTATCTTATCCTACTCCCAGCAGCAAAAAAGAAATTGTGTACATAAATAAGACTGGTTTTGTCTAAATGAAAAGAGGTAGATTTTAGACTAAGTTTCCTGCCAAACACTTTTGTGGAAAAAAAAAAACAGCCTGGATTTACTGGACAGAAAGTACCTCTCTTAACTCCTACCATAATTTAGATCTTATTTTCATCTACTGCCACTCATTTCCAACATACTTCAGGTCAGGTCAATGGAAAGAATGTATTGAGGTGTCATTTAAATCTTATTTTCCAATATCATAAGAAGGAGCCAACCTGCCAATTCAGTGTTGAGAGGTCAGCAAGTCCTTACCAAGTGCCACGTTGGGTGGGTACTAGTTGCTTGGGGCATCAAGTTTTAACTAAGGAGGAAGAAGGGGAAGAGTGGGGACGTTGGGAAACCATCTGGTCTCCTATCTTTTGCTTTCCAGTATCTAATCTTTTGTAAGAGTGACCAAAAATAAATCCTTTTTATAGCTATATAACTAATCGAGATGTGTCCACCACCAGTTTTTGCAAATAAAACATGTCATCTATAAGCCAACTACATTTACTCACTGAGGTGAACGGACTCATTGGGCTCAATTTTGGACCACTCGCAGTGAAATATTTGCAATACACAGTATAGCATAATTTCAACCACTTTATCTTTTGCACATATACATTGTTCTTCCAGCTAACAATGCAAAAAAAGTGTGCAGCACTACCCTGCAGGCTAGATTGCATTCGTCATTTTACATGGTATTAATATCAGCATCATCCACACTGTTACACTTCATGGGTCCAACTCTGGGTTCCCTGCCAGTATGTGAGCACACCACCTCAATATTTGCATCTTTATCACCTGAAGATTCCTCTTCAGCTTCCTGCAACCCTTGTGCAAAGGGGTTGCTTTCATATGACTCTCTTTGGCAAACGTCTGTTGACATATTCTTAGAACCTTTTTTTTTTAAGGCTGGTCAAGTGAAGCAGCGGGAACAGAGTAGAAACTAGCAGATAACAATCTCTTCTTTCAAAAGGTCTATGTCACACGCCACCATCAAGACGTGTCCAATTTTATAGTTTGGGCAGAGATTGATGAGCTGCTGCCACACACTGCAAACGCTGAGAAAGGTACTGCTGAGCTTTTCTGTGATGGTGGCAAAATTGTAGGAAATAGCCTCTGCATTTCTTAAGTTGTTCTCTAACTGTCTCACTAAAATGAAGGAGAGTCAACATAAGAGTACCATGGCTTTTACATATACTTCACCAATAATAATACCTTCTTAACAAAATCAACTGCTCCTTAAAGGTCATCACTAAGCATCAGGACTTTTGCACGACTGCTGATTTTACCCATTCTGTGCCCTGTTTCCTCAGTGGTGTCTATCCCCACAGTCTATGGAGGGAACCAAATTCATTTGGTCATGGTAGTGTTGGTGACTCATTGTGGATACAGAGCCATCTTTCTTTGTCCTTACTCCTTCTCAGTCCCTTTTCTTTCTTTCTTTCTTTTTTTTTTTCATGTATCAATTTCCTTTTTCTTAGGTGGTCCTTTGAGAATGAATGTGCAGAGTTCACGATTTGCATCAAGCATGCCTCAATATCCATAGGCTTTACAAAAACTATCTATTTGCTTCTTAGGAATGAATGACAAGCACTTTGGATGTAGGATTTTCATCCTCAGAATAGAGAATACATTTTTTACCAAACCCATCCAATAAGTCTTGAAACTTTAGCCTTGTGAGATCCAATGGCAATCTAACAGTCACTCTAATATCAAAATGATCTTTGCTCCCAGCTCAACCAAAATATGTGGTGGGCTCCATTGGAGGCCAGTTAAGCACACCTTTATAATATCGACAATTTCTATTTCCTTTTGTTCCACTTATTCTTCTTATTTTGCTGTCAACCTTAATGTTCATACAAGGAATCTTGTATGAATAGAACTGGTCTGATGCAATGCAGCTGGCATTGAGGACATTTTAGTGCAGGTGTCCTCAAACTACGGCCTGCGGGCCACATGCAGGCGTTTTTGCCCGTTTGTTTTTTTACTTCGAAATAAGATATGTGCAGTGTGCATAGGAATTTGTTCAGTTTTTTTAAAACTATAGTCCGGCCCTCCAACGGTCTGAGGGACAGTGAACTAGCCCCCTGTTTTAAAAGTTTGAGGACCCCTGTTTTAGTGTATAAGTAGGCTTTATCAATAAGACGCAGAGATATTTTATAATATTCTGGTTACTTCTGTTGCACGACAAAACACCTCAAAATTTAATGGTACAAATTTGAGTTCTGGTTCCAAATAAGACGGAATAAATGCATCCTGCCCTGTCTCTTCCTCAATGCAGCTATAAAATCTAGACAGAATGGATGGAATAGCTATTTCAGGAATGCATAAAGTAGATGGTAGCAAGCAGACTGGGAAAGACGACCAGATTTCAAAGTACTATCAAACCAATGGCAAGTTTCCCATTTTCCCCCAGTTTTCTCAGCCTGGACTAAAGGCAGCCTAAAACCCAGAGTGGGTGCTGAGTATGAACAGAGAGCACCAGGACGCACCCTTGAATGCTGGCCCAAGAAGCAGAAAAGGGACCTTCTATTGCTCAGAGGAGTGAGGGAAATTCTTAACCTTTTCTTTTTCCTAGGCTCCCTTGTAGCCCAGGACCCCTGTAATCCCACAGCGATGACAGCAGATACAGTCAGTAGCAGCAGGGGCCCAGGAACTCAGAGAGGGGAACCTTTTTCTCTAATTGGAGAAGCTGTAGTCCCAAGAGGGTGGAGTGACCCTCTATTGCTTTTTACTTGTCTCTCAACACCTGGCCTCAGACATGGGCACAGTTATGGGCAGCGTGAGGCAGAGTGGGACAACTAAAGCCCCAGATTTCTGGCCATAGAACTGACAAGGGAAGCCCCAATAAACCAGAAAGTACAATGGCGATTATAGAAATGGAGGAACTTTGGAAAACAGCCCCCCTAGTTGTTTATGAATTCCTGGCCTCCATCACCCCAAGCTATGAAAGCATGAATCTGACCCAAAATAGAAGACCAAAGACTTTGAGAGCAGATAGACTATCATCCAGGGCCCAGGCTGGCTACTGGGTGTTGCACACATGGGTGAGGTCCGAAGAGCACTGAAAGGTTTTGAAATCAGAACTGATGGTACTCTGAGGGATGGTCATGCTGGAAACTCAGACTTATGGAGGGAGGGGGGGAAAGGGCATTTATTGAAACCTTAAAATCTCTACCCCTATAATATGCCGGAAAAAAAAAAAAAAAGAATTGATGGTACGACTGAAAGAGAACTTGGCAATAGCAAAACAAACAAACAAACAAAAAGAAAAGAAAAACAAAATAGACACCCAGTGTCCCTCAAAAAGGGATTGGTAAAATAAATGATTATACATCCACCCAATAAAGTACTAACCAGATATGAAGAAGAATAGAGAATATTCCCATATATTGATTAGGAAATACATCCAGGGAAAACTTAAACCGAGAAAAGCAAGGTGCAGAACAGTATTTGGCAGATATTTTTTGAATAAAGGAGAATAAGAATGTATATTTATATGTGCTCTCATTTACATAAAGCGGGAGTAGGCAAGCTTTCTCCATAAAGGGCCAGAGAAATATTTTCAGCTTTTCAGGCCAAACAATCCCTGCCATTGTAGCCTGAAAGTGGCCATAGATGAATGGGTATAGATGTGTTTCAATAAAACTTTCTTTATAAAATAAAGGCAAATAACTAAAATAAAGGACAAATAAACTAAGAAAACTCTAGCGGGAATGGCATAGATGGGATGAAAGAAAAACAGATAAATTGGACTTTATCAAAATTAAACACTCTTGTGCTTTGAAGGACAGCATCAAAAAAGTTAAAAATATAACCCATAGAATGGGAAGAACATTTGCAAATCACATATCTGACAAGGGACTTCTGTCTAGAATATATAAAGAATTCTTATGACTCAGTAATAAGACAACTCAACCTAAGAAATGGGCAAAGAATTTGAATAGACATTTCTCCAAAGACAATATACAAATGGCCAATAATCACATGAAAAAAATACTCAATATCCTCAGTCATCAGGAAAAAACACTTAAAAATCACTAAGATGGCTATAATCCATACAGATAGACAATAACAAGTGTCAGCAATGATATGGAGAAACTGGAACCCTTATTGCTGGTGGTAATGTAAAATGGTATAGCTGCTTTGAAAACAATTTGACAGCTCCTCAAATGGTTAACATAAAGTGGAAATAACTCAAATGTCCATACATGGATGAATGTGTAGACAAAATGTGATATATACATACAATGGGATATTATTCAGCCTTACAGATGAAATTTTGACACATGCTACAACATGCATGAACCTTGAAGACATCATGCTAAGTGAAAGAAACCAAACACAAAAAGACAAATACAGGCAGTCCCCAGGTTACAGATGACCCAATTACAGCATTCCATACTTGCCAACAGGCTCCCAAGGCTCCCCATAAAGATAATTCATAATTAAATAATTCAGGAAGTAGTTTCTTTCATGTATGTAAACAAACCCGCAGGAATAAGCAGTGCTCTGGCATAGCATCTTTGAGCTAGCAGCTGGTCTCATGGATAGAAAAGCAGCTGATAGAACACGAAGAATCAGAAGATCCAGAGCCAAGAAAGTTTAGGAAAAAAGTATTAGCTGAAGCCTTTCGTCTCCCTGAAGCAGGATCTGCTAAGCTTGAGGAGCCAGATCCTGACAATGCGCGGTTTACAAAGGTTTACTGTGCGGTTAATGAGAACATCAGATGCTATGAGGCCATTCACAATGAAAAAAAGAAAAAGGCTGTGCAGACAACCCTACATACCTTTTTCAAGAAACCGACTTCTGTGGTGAGCTCCCTCCTCCAGCAACAGAATCAAACCCTGATCCTCCAGCCCCTGCTCCACCCTCTCCAGAACCATCTCCGTCATCACCTTCCGATTCACGTCAGCTGCCTTCCTGCCTCAAAAACAACCCTTCCAGTAAGCAAGACATCGATGCAACATTAGGTGAGTGTTAACCTTTAATATTATTTTTGAAATTCCTCCTAAACTTTTTGTATGTGTTTGTCTTTATGTTCTATTTGCTTGAATTAAAAGAATGAGCACAATAGATTCTGCAATTTACTATTATAGTACAGGGGTATATTATTACATAATTACACTGTATTATTACCACATGAGCCATTATAATATTATTATTACCGTATATGTGTTGTTCATCAGGGATCCGAGTTACATACAAATCCCATCTAAAGACATTCTCAGAAACGTTATCTTGTCTGTAACCCGGGGACTGCCTGTACTATATGATTCCACTTACGAAGTATCTAGAATAGCTAAATTCATAGACAAAGAGAGTAGAATGGTGGTTGCCAGGGGCTGGAAGGAGAGAGAAATAGGGAGGAGTTCTTTAATGGGTACAAAGTTTTAATTTTTCAAGATAAGAGTTCTGGAGATTGGTTGCACGCCAATGTGAATGTACTTAATGCTACTGAACTGTATACTCAGAAATGGTGAAAATGGTAAATTTTCTGTCATGCATTTTTTGCCACAATGAATTTTTTTAAGGATTAAGTATAGTTATGATGTGATCCAGAAATCCCACTCCTAGGTATATACCCAAGAAATATGCAAACATATGTCCACATAAAAGCTTGAGGCATTATTCACAATAGCCAAAAAGTGGAAATAGCTGAAATGCCCATTAAGTGATAAATGGATAAATGTGGTATATCCTCATAATGTAATATTATTCAGCAATAAAAAAGGAATGATGTACTGACCCACGTTACAACATGGGTTAACCTTGACAACATGCTAATTGAAAGAAGCCAGACATGAAAGGCTACCTATTACTTCATTTATATAAATAAATAAATCTATAGAGAAAAAGTAGAATAATGGTTGCCTGGGCCACGGGGTAGGTAGCTGGAATGAGGAATGGCTGCCAGTAGGTACAGAGTTCTTTTGGGAAGTAATAAAAATAGCCTGAAATTAGATAGTGGTGATGGTTGTACAACTCTAAATATACTAAAAACCACTGAACTGACATTTTAAGAGGGTGAATTATATCTCAATAAAGCTATTAAAAAAGAAAAAAACCCAAATATTGGAATATTCATAACAGCACCACTGTTCATAATAGTCTCAAACTGGAAACTACGCAAATGTTCATTAACAGTAGAAAACATAAATTGTGCTATATTCTTACAATGAAATACTATATAGACATGAGAAGGAATGATCGCCATATTAACGACATAGAGGAATGCCACAAACATAAAATGGTGAATGAAAGGAGCAAGACACTAAAAGGTACAAACTCTATTATCCTATTTTTAGAAAGTATAGAAATAGGCAAAATTAACCCATGCTGATGAGAAATCAGGATAGTTGTTACTCTTGGCCAGGAGTGGGGCTAGAAAATGGAAGTAGACACACTCTAGGGTGCTGTCAGCTTCCGTTTTCTTGGTCTGGGTACTGGGTACATAGTGTGTACAGTCTGTGAAAACTCAGCGGTACACTCAAGAGTGTGCCCATTTCTATACATATACATATAAATATATGTATGTATGTGTGTGTGTATGTGTGCATGTTAGACCTCGATAAAAAGACAGAATAAAGGGCATAAAGCAGGGTTTGTACCTTTTCCTCACCATGGGAAAAGGAATGGAATTAGGATGGAATCTCCAACGTCAAAACTTTGGAAACTTTCCTTACACACTGCAGGAGTATGATGCACCCCCCACTACGGGATGATTGTCCACGGGTTTTGAGCCCTGAGTCTTTGTGTAAAAAAATAATTTTTACTATGTAATTTTGCTCCTTTTAAATAATGCATACAAATAACATATACACTAATGAATGAAATATGATAAACAGAAACATAGGTATTAAAAGATTGGATATCATTTAATTTAATCACAGACACATGCTTTAACATGTATTGGATACCTCATAATGTAGTTATAACTTATTCTAATAAACTAGGGTGTAATTATGGAGGCATTAACTTAACACTTTGTGAAAAAGATAAGTTCACACGCTGGTTTTGGCAATTTATTCTTTCACAAAGCACATTTCATTCTATACTGAGGTTCCGGTATGCTTTCTGGTGGGGGCAGAGGGGAGTGACACAGGGGAGCAGACATTTATTGAGCACTAAGTTGAAGGCACTGAGCTTGAATCTCTACATAGACATCTTTTTAAAGAGGCCTCAGAGATATGAAGTAATTTATCTGGGGTCACATAGCCAATAAACAATAGGGTAGAAATTCAAACTCTGGCCCACAAAGCCAATGTCCTTTCTCTTTCACCACTTCTATTACCAGAGGCAGTGGGAAACAATGATAGAAGACAAGTTGGTAAAGTTTTATTATGGGTCTATTTTGGAAGTTTTTGCTCAGAATAGCAGAAAGGTCACTCTCCTGAAAGAGAACCTGTGCTTCCTGTACTTTCTTGGATAACGAGATGAAAAGGTGGCAATTGTGGTCCTGCTGTCCAGACTCAAAGCACCTGGAGCGCTCAGCCCAGGCAAGACCGGCCTTCCAGATGTTTGAGGCCACGTGTCAGGCTCGGTTTATCAAATGGCACCTGTGTCAAAGTTCATTTGAGAGGAATTACAGATCTAAATGTAAAAGCTAAAACTATAAAGCTTTTAGAAGAACACATAAGAAAGAGTATCTGCACAACTGCAACCTGGAAGATTTCTTAGGGAAGATACAGCAAGCAACCATAAAAGAGTAATGTTCTAAATTAGACTTCATCAAAATGAAAGGCTTATGCTCATCAAAAGCCACCATTAAGTAGAGGAAGAAGCAAGCCAGTGTCTGGGAGCAAATGTTCATAAAACATATTTCTGACAAAGCACTTAAATCCAGAATATATAAAGAACTCTTATAATTCAGTCATAAGATGACAGACAACCCAAGTAGATAGGTAAATGACTTGAACAGATACCTCACAAAGGAAGATACCTGCATGTCCAAAAAGCACATGGAGAGGTACTCAATATCTTTAATCATCACGGAAAGGTAAATTAAAACCATAATGAGAAACCACTACACCCCCATGAGAAAGGCCAAAATTGAAAGACTGATAACACAAAGTGTTGGTGAGGATGTGAAGCCACCAGAACTGTCATGCATTGATTGGTAGTGGGAATATAAAATGGTTTAACCACTTCAGAAAAAGGGTTGGAAGTTTCTTATATATTCTAACATACATCTAACCTTTCACCCAGCCATTTCACTCCTAGGTATTTACCCAAGAGGCGTAAAAACATTGGTCCACAGAAAGACTTGTATACAAATGTTCATAGCAGCTTTATTTGTTAACAGCCCCAAACTGGAAGCAACCCAAATGTTCCTCCATAGGAGAATGGCTGCACTAACTGTGATATATTCTTATAGTGGAATCATACTTAGCATTAAAAAGGAACAAACTACTGATATATACAATATGGATGAATCTCAAAAACGTTTTTCATGCTGGACAAATGAAGACAGACACGAAAGAGTACACTATACCAGTCCATTTATATGAAACTCCAGAAAAGGCAGATCTAATCTGTAGCAGATGACAATAGGTGAGTCATTGCCTGGTATCAAGAATAGGGGTGAAGGGAGGATTGAATGAAGGGGGATGTGAGGGAACTTTCTGGGAGGACAGAAATGTTCTATATTGTGATAGAGGTTTGGGTTAAACAGGCTTAATCATTTTTTAAAGCGGTACAGCTGAGATTTGTGTGTCAATGTATATATGTTTTACACTTAAAATGTTTAAAAGTAAGTATGAAGTATGGGGTGGGGAATGAGTAAAGAAGAAATGAGAATGGCAGAATGTTAATAATTGTCAGAGCTGGGTAACATACATGCTTGAAATTTTCCATGGTAAAAAAAAAATTTTTAGGAAAAAAAGTCATCCACATCAAATTCTTCTGCCTCTCTCGACCTTCTCTTTCCCCTTTCCCTTCTATGTCCACTCTTCCTTGCCCCTGGGCCAGCCTCCTGCAGCCCCCAATTCCTGAATGAGCTCTACTTCCTGCCAAGGCCCACCACCCAACATCATTCTTCTCTGCAGCCCCCACCTCTACCCCTACAGCCAAGCCCCAATATCCACCAGGCATTTCTGCCAAGTCATGTCACACCCAATAGCTCAAAACCTGTGCGAGGTATTGGAAAGCAAGAATTTTTCCAGCCTACTTAGTAAAAGTTCAGTCCTATTCCAGCTACATTATTTGACCCAGGATTTAAACAGCACCTATCTCAAAGCCAGATATATAGAACTTCGGAAAAAGTTGATGGCTTATATTCCAAAACTATCTTCAGAAGTTGACTGCTGGGAACTGAGAATACATTTCACCCTATAACAAATACCACATAGCCGATAAGGCAGAAGACCAGCCCACAAATATCCATCTACCCTAAAATGCACTCAAGGCTCAAACAGCAACATCTCAATTAAATTCTGCAGGTGCAATGCTGCTTTCAAAGTCAGCCAACATGACTAAAAATTGAGGAAAGTTCCAGAATCAATGCTGAGTCAGTAGCGCTATCAGCAGCATAGAAAGGAAGGAGACTCGGGCAGGGGCCCCCATAGGCAAGCCAGCAGTCAGGTCCAGCAGAAGACAGCTGAGGTTGGGCCACACAGGGGTAGAGAATCTGTGGCTTTGGGGCCACATGTGGCCTTCTGGATCCTTGAGTGTGGCCATTTGACTGGAATTTGTTCTGTGAAGTTTGGATTCGGTTGAAGGGCTGCACTCAGGGATCTGGAGGGACACATGTGGCCTTGAGGCTGCAGATTCCCCACACCTGGTGCGGCCTCGTCCCTAGGAGTGAAGTCATTTCTGCCTGGCCTGAGCACACCAGGCCGCTCACTCCAGCAGGGAGGGAGATGGGGAGAAGGCTTCCGAGTTACAGCCCCATTTTTAATCTCCTACTGTGCTTGTTTAAAGCAAAATCATCCTTATATTCTAGAACATACAGTACAGAAAATGTGGACAAGCCAAAAGAAAAAGAACCAGTATTCCCAGCACACAATTAAAACCACTGTTTCCAGTCCAGCATGTCCAGTGTGAGTTCTTCTAGTTTCTTCTATTGGATATGCACTGCTGAGGAGAAAGGTTCAGACCCAGAAATTTATTACTAGAATGTATCTTATTTCTTAATAAAATTATAAGTGCACTATCTCTATGGCTTGCACACCATTTTCAACATGGTTGCCACAGGAAACTACATTCTGAATTTCTGTTGAGGGCACCCAACAAGTTTTGCTTCATCTCAACAAGAAAAGCAAAGTGTTATCTGTGCCCACTGATAGTTATTCTTAAAAAGAGCTTGGGTGGATATTCCTAGGAATCACTCAAACAGCAGAAAAGAAAACTGCATCTGGCTCTCTGCCACTGAAGAGTTTGCTGTCTGGCAGAAGAGCATTACATCAATAATTATTTAATCACAATTGTGTTGCCTTCTAGGAAAGCAAATCTCAGCATGCAAAAGCCAACAGGGAGAAGGAGAGGAGTCCTCCAAGGTTTCCTTGAGGAATTCAGATGTGAAAGCAGAACAGGTATTGATTGGCCAGAGAAGACTGCAGGTGGAGGAGGGGACAGAAGCCAGGCTACAGTGGCTTCTAGGCAGACAACATGGATTGGAACACACCAAGATTGGCCCAGTTTTGAGAGGCCAGTTACAAAGCTGTTGGCAGTAACTCAGAGGAGAGAAGATGCAGTCTGGATGAAGATGGTAGCAGGGCACATAGAAGCAGGCAGATTTAAGAACCATTCTGAAAGTAATTAACTGGACTTGGCAATGAGGGAGATGATGGAGTCAAGGCTAACTCCTAGGTTTCTGACATGAACTGCTAGGTGGATGATTTTACTCATCCATGTTAATTAGATAAGGCAATGTCTAAATTAACTATTGTCCCTATACTCTGCTAGAAATAGATTTGGCCAATCACCTGACCATGTGTGGATGCCACACAAAACATTGGCGCTGAATCAGAGGGCTGCCTGTCTCATCATTCCACAACCATCAAACCCACGTGTCCCATAGGACCATATTTGAACTTTATGCATTTTCCAGAATGATGAAGAGAGGGTACCCAGCAAATTATAAGAAGTCTTAAGGCATCTTTCTGAGGAGTAAATACACGTGTGGATCGAGCCTGCTAAAGCGAGCTGAGCCAAGAGATACATTTAGGCATTTCTAGCAGAATGCATGGCAAGCTGTATGCATCAGGATAAGCTAGGCCATGCTGCTAACACAGACAAAGCCCCAAAATTTCAGTGCCTTAACTACCAGCTTAAACATGTGATCTTCAAAGTTTGTCACAACAGAGGCAAAGAGAGAGAGAGGAGGTGCACCATCTAACTTCCTCAGCCCAAAGTGACGCCTGTTGCTGCTACTCGCATGGCATTGACCAGCATAGTCACGAGGGCCCAAGGGATGTTAGAAAACGTGGAAGAATATATAGATGTTTGGTGAGCACTGTCTGCCACATGATGCAGCAAGCTAATAAAGAGTCCAGGAATATCACTGCAGAGGGAGAAGTGACATAACCCATAGAAAAGGCAGCAAAGAAAACTAGAGCTAACCTTATTTTAAACCATTACATATCTTATTTTTGCAGAAAGCCCAATATCACTGTTGCATCCAAACTAACAAAATCACAACAGTGTCATTTAATAGAAAAGGAAAAAGTTACCTCGCCTCTCAAACTGGTAAAACCATGAAAGAAGATAAAATATCTCCTCCCACCCCAGTCCCCATCACTGGTGTTAACCTGACGGTCCAAGCACCTTAGCCCATACCAACATAGTGTGGGCTCCCACAATTGGCATATATTATAAACAGTGATGACCTATGACATGAGATGATCCATGGCATGGACTTTCTGGATAAAGCATGTCCTAGGAGACAATCTTCTAGCAGTTGGGCTTGATTTTCATAACCTAAATTGTACTCTCTTATCACTATAACAAACAACCCCTAAATCACAGTAACCTGACCAAATAGAAGCTTTTCTCTTGTTTACCAAAAATCCAAAGTGGATGTTCCAACAGCAATCCTGCAAGGAGTAACTCAGGGATTCACACACCTCCCATCTTGTGCCTCCACCATCTTCTACATGGAATCTCCAAGGTTCCCATGGAGACAATAGAAAGGGAGGAGAGAATATGAGAAGGCCTATTAGATACACCAACACCTTGGCCCAGAAGTGACAGACATCACTTCTACTTACATTCTATTGGCCAGAAGTAGTTGTACATCTAAACTCAAAGGATGTTGGAAAATGTAGTCCTCAGTTCTCAGCAAGAACTAGGAGCATAAATCTTTCGTGGTCACCCAGCTATTTCCACCACAATTTGTACCCCTGACTGACTCTTACACAAGCCAGCCAGAAAAAGGGATCATCAGAACACAGCAAACCCAAAGGACTAATCTGGAGACTGAAGCCCTAGTCTTGGTCTTTTTATCAATGTTCAGGAAATACAAGTATCCCCTGTTAAAGGGGGCAACACGTCACAACTTTCAAAATCACTGTGAACTTAACTGAGGAAAAAGAATCAGAAGTAGGGCCCTGGATCAGGAAAGTAACATTTGAGTGAAGTTCAGAGAGGGAGATAAATATATTCTACCAGTCCAGATCTCATGTTGAGATTTGCCACTACATTAAGTGTATCATAGCATCCTGGGAGAGTAGAGTTTCCATGGTCAAAATGTTTGGGAAAGCACAAGATGAGGTCACACAGGTTTCCTTCCTGCAGGATGTCTCAGTCTTAAAGTGCTCACAAGCACTGAGAACCTCCAGGAGGCAGACACAGCCTGCAGCTGAAAAAAGTAGAGAAGGCTGCCCAGGTAAATCCAGTCCAAACACACAGTATGGCAGCTTAAGTCATGACTAGGAATTCAGTGAAAGCAGACAGATGGACAATTAAACAAAAGGAGTAAAGACAGATCCAGAAGAAAGGGTTTCTTCTGAGCAGGGGGCGGGGGAAAGACATATTTTGTTCTCCAAATATTGGAAGTATTAATAACTGGGCAATTGACCCTCAGTTGCTAAATTGATAGTTCTGCTCAATTCAAGATTCCAGTCTTTGGAGATGAATGATAGATGCAAAAAAAAAAAATCAATACATATATATATACACACACACACACACACACACATTCTAGTCTTCCTAGGGGCTAAGGGCATACAGAGATGACCACCATCTCTGCAAAAAGCAAATGGGATGTTCCTCAACATCTGTACACAATGTTCATAGCAGCATGCTTCACAATAGCCAAACGTGGAAGAAGCCAAATGCTCATCAGTGGATGAATGGATACACATAACGTGGCATATCCAAACACCGGAATATTAGCCTTAAAAAGGAATTAACTTCTGACACATGCTACGACACAGATGAACACTGAAGACATTATGCTAAGTGAAATAAACCAGTCACAAAGGGACACATACTGTATGACTCCACTTATATGAAATATCTGGAACAGGCAAATTAATAGAGACAAAGTAGAATGGTAGGTACCAGAAGCTGGGGGGAGTGAAAAATGAGGCATTATTGTTTAATGGGTACAGTGCTTCAGTCTGGGATGATAAAACCCAAATGATTGAATGGCCAGAGCAAAGAGGCATTTTAGGGCAGTGAAAACACTCTGGATGATAACATAATGGTGGATACATGTCATTACACCTTCATCCAAACACACAATGTGCAACACCAAGGGTGAACCCTAATGTAAATGAAGGACTTTCGGTGATTATGATATGTCAACATATGCGTAGGTTCTATCAGTTGTAGCAAGTGCACCACTCTGGTGGGGGATATTGATGGTGGGAGAGGTTGTGTTGGGGGAGGGATAGGGGGTCTATAGGAACTCTCAATTTTGCTGTTAAAACCATTATTAAAAACGTCTTTTTTTTTTAAGACAGAGTCTTACTCTGTTGCCCGGGCCAGAGTGCCATGGCATCAGCCTAGCTCACAGCAACCTCAAACTCCTGGGCTCAAGCAATCCTTCTGCCTCAGCCTCCCAAGAAGCTGGGACTACAGGCATGCATCACCATGCCCGGCTAATTTTTTCTATATATTTTAGTTGGCCAATTAATTTTCTTTCTAATTTTAATAGAGACGGGGGTCTCACTCTTGGTCAGGCTGGTTTCGAACTCTTGACCTTGAGCAATCTGCCCACCTCGGCCTCCCAGAGTGCTAGGATTACAGGCATGAGCCACCGCCTGGCCTACAAAAAGTCTTTTTAAAAAAGTTCTGGAGATGGATACTGGTGATGGTTGCCTAACAGTGTGAATCTATTTAATACCACTGAAATTAACACTTTAAAATGGTTAAATGGCGAATTTTGTTATTTATATTTTGCCACAATTGAAACAAATGGGCTGTGGCCCTGGCCCTCACGGCCCATGATAGTTTTCCTTCACAGCAGCATCCGCTTGTCCTTGCTTAGGTCGAAGGCCTGCCTGTGGCTTTCCTGCAGCTCACTGAATCACCCAGGCACTGGTGACATACAGCCTCAAGATTTAGACCCATAAAACAGTGTACAAGGAGATGGAAAACCACAATCAAACCCTGCTTTGACTTTCGAGAAGCTCCTATGAGAACAGGAGATAGCAAGCACTTAAATTTCACATCTATGATCGGCCTTAAAACACACTTGGGTCGGTTGAGCAGTTATTTTCCCTCACAAGCCTTTTTCTAGATCAGCACTATTGGGACCTCGTGCGATGAGGAGATGCTCTATAGAGTTGCTGTCCCACATAGGAGCCACCTGCGGCCTACTGCGTACTTTAAATGTGGCTAGCGCAACTAAGGAACTATTTTGATTGTATTTTAACTAATTTACCTTTAAATACCCACACGTGGTTAGTGGCTACCAAATTGGACGGCGTAGTTTTAGAACTGTTACGAAGAAGTGACAGATGTATATATTTTTGGTGGTGATGCCAAAAACCTGTGAGTCATAGAGATGAGGAAGAGGGCTGTTTTCCTTACCGCTCCTTTGATAACAAGCCTTTGGCACTTGGGTGACATTCATAAACGTTATATGTGCGACAGTAATGTGTTTAATCCATAAATCCACTCAGGTAGGAGGATAGCGTTGTGCCTAATGGCAAAAAGGACATTTAAGCACTCAGAGAAGAGTCTGTTCAAGCTCCAATTTTGGAACAGAATGAATAGAAATGGAGAAAACTAAGTGGCTGTAGGTGAAGTGGGCTGCTGAACAACGTTTCTAAAAAAGATGTTGCGTTGAAGGGGATACTCAGTGTGGTCAGAAGTGTCAGGAGAGTGTTTTCAACAGGTCCAGCTGCCACTTGTTTAAACAAGCCTGACACCTACCCCCCACCCCTCTAGCTGGGGAGGATTTGCTCTGGAAAAAAAAAAAAAAGTGTGCACGCACACAAAACACACAAAAATACCCGCACCCAGATATGTGCTGCCTGCTGCAAAGAATGAATGGTAATAAACCCAGCTTCCTATTTCAGCAAAGCAAGTCCGCCTAGTTACCGTCTCATATGCTTTTAGGTTTAGGGTAGGCACTGTTACTCCCTTTGGTCAACGGAGAAACTGAGGCATACGTACTGCCAAGTAATTACTGTCTCACAAAGGCACGGTAAGGAAAACAGCCAAGCAACTATTCACTCCTCACCTAGAGAAACTCTTGCCAACCCAAATTACCGTATCGAAGGCTGGATTCTTACGGCACACCTATTCCAGTGAGCGTGGAGATCTAGTGGCCCACTCCAGCAATACAGTTGCCCTGAACCGGTGAATGCTGTGCCTTATGGGATAAAAATACCTGCCACAGGGTGGCAGATCGATCACACCCCACTGTCGGTGTGTGTTGAGGGCAGGAATTAAAATGTGCGAAAGAACCCTGGGGTATTTCTAAGAGGCAAAACACAGACACACTCTTACGACACTGATTCCCACTCTTGGCTGCAGAATGGAGTCACCTGGGAAGCATTAAACACCCTTGAGGCCTCAGATGCTGATGTTGGTGGCTTGGGGTCCAGTCAGGGTATTTGGAGTTTGAAAAGCTCCCCAGGTGATTCTAACAAGTGGCCCGCCGTTGGGACCCGTGGCCGTGAGAGACACGCCAGGGGTGAGAAAGGAAAAGTTGGATAACCGGAGAGGAGGGCCGTTCTGTCGCCTGCGTTATACTAGAGGCTGTTTCTTGGCTTATTTGATATTTAAAAATACCGAAGAATAACCGAGTCTAAATGCCAGTGGCCCCTGTTTTCTTACCCGTAAAAGGGTACAACTACAACATCACCTACTCTACCCTCCCCCAAAGGGAGGGCAGTCTTGCGGTAAGAGCCAGGGGGTGAGAGAGGATGGGAAGCGGGGGTTGGGCGGGTGCCATGGCTTGTGTGAGGGTAAGGAAAGGACTGAGGTGGGGACGAAGGGGACAACCGCCCTCACCTGCGTCGTAGAAGGCGTCGAGCACGGCCGTCTCCCCGAAGTCAAGCTCCCCGAAGGGCACTGAGGTGAGGTGAGCGCCCTCAGCTTCGCAGGCCCTCAGCAGGCACTGTCGCGCCCCCGCTTCTGGGCCGCTGGCCGTGCCGCCCTGGGAGCTGTCGCTGCGCACGTATACTGCCCGCAGAGCCCGCCGTGGCCCGCCCTCGCCGCCACAGCCGCCGCCGCTGCCGCTCGCAGCGCCCTCAGCCGCCGCGTCGGCCTCCGCCGGCCCGGCAGTGCCCTCACTCCCCGGCGGCAGCGGGCACTGAGGGGACTCTCCTGCCGCCCCGAGGGCCCCGGCCGCGGGAGTCCCGCCGCCGCTCTCCATCAGACCGCCCGGCGTTCGCTTCTCGGTCCCACGAGTGGCTGACGGCTGCGGTCAAGCAGGAGCCACAAGTTGCAGCGGCGGCGCAGCCCGAGCACCTGCTCCTGGGACGCGGGACGCGACGGGAGCGGGCGACCCAGCGTGCACCAGTGGCCCCACGGCGCGCAGGTCACGACAGCGCCCCTCAGCTGCGGAGTGAAGCTCACGTCCCGCTGCCCCCAGCGCCCTTTGAAGGCCTGAGAGAAAGAGGCGGGGGCTGGGACGTCAGGGCGAGCGGAGGGGTGGGGGGACGCGGGCCTGAAAAGGGCGGCAGGGCAGGAGCGCGGAGGGCGCCCCCTGCCGCCGCCTCCGCGCCGCGCCCAGAGCCCGGAGACCGGCCCGAGCGCGAACTTCAGGACTTTTTTTTTTTTTTCCCTGCCATCCCTCTAAACCTGGCCACCATTAGGAGCCCCAGGGGCTTTTTTCTCAAAACAATTTGAAGCTTTCAAGTGTGGTAAAAACTCTTTCAAAGCATTGACTGGGGCTGGGCGCGGTGGCTCGCGCCTGTAATCCTAGCACTCAGAGGCTGAGGCGGGCGAATCGCTCAAGGTCAGGAGTTCGAAACCAGCCTGAGCACTCTACTAAAAAGAAAGAAACAAATTAATTGGCCAACTAAAAAAATATATAGAGGCCGGGCGCGGTGGCTCACGCCTGTAATCCTAGCACTCTGGGAGGCCGAGGCGGGTGGATTGCTCGAGGTCAAGGAGTTCAAAACCAGCCTGAGCAAGAGTGAGACCCTGTCTCTACTATAAATAGAAAAGAAATTAATTGACCAACTAATATATACAGAAAAAAAAATTAGCCGGGCATGGTGGCACATGCCTGTAGTCCCAGCTACTCGGGAGGCTGAGGCAGCAGGATTGAGCCCAGGAGTTTGAGGTTGCTGTGAGCTAGGCTGATGCCATGGCACTCACTCTAGCCTGGGCAACAAAGCGAGACTCTGTCTCAAAAAAAAAATATATATATATATATATATATATATATATTAGCTGGGCATGGTGGCTCATGCCTGTAGTCCCAGCTACTCGGGAGGCTGAGGTAGAAGGATCACTTGAGCCCAGGAATTTGAGGTTGCTGTGAGCTAGGTTGATGCCATGGCACTCACTCTAGCCTAGGCAACAGAGTGAGACTCTGTCTCAAAAAAAAAAAAAAAGCATTGACTGGATGTAAATATTTATTCAATTTCAAACTAAATACAGATGTAGATTTAACCCAGCGTTGGGATGAGCAGTTGCTTCATTTTGCACTCTTCGTTCCCGGTTGCCAAGCACTGACCCTCCTGAGCCCTGTCCTACAGGCCGGCTTGTCTTGTCTTTCACTGTGACAAGGCACCGGGAGACACCAGCGGCAAACCTCATTTTCCTGGAAAATAAACTCCAAGTACGCCACCTGCCAGACCTGTGAGATGCCGTGAACCCAAAGAGGGTCTTCACTATGGATCCCACCCACCTCAAGATTTTAGAGCCAAAATGGCAAAAATGTTACCACTGCAGGTCATACCATTGTATTTAAAAGGTGGACATTGTCACAAAATGTTGGGATTTGTTTTCTTCTTTTTTAATAACTGAGATATAATTCACATATAATTCACCCATTTAGAGTATATGATTCAATAGTTTTCGGTACATTCACGGAGTTGTGTGGCCGACACCACAATCAATTTTAGAACATTTTCATAATTTATCCCCCCCCAAACTCAGTACCCATTAGAAATCACTCTCCAGCCTCCCCCTCCCAATATCCCCAGCCCTAGGCAACCACCGATCTACTGTCTCAATGTCCATTCTGGACATTTCACGGAAATGGAATCATACAACATGTAGACATAGGTTTTCATTCGTCTTGGCTATATGCCTAGAAGCGGGATTTCTGGGTCACATGGTAACTCTATGTTTGACCTTTAGAGAAACTGCCACTGTTTTCCAAAGCAGCTACACCATTTTATATTCCCACCCGCAGTATATGAGGGTTCCAATTTCTCTGGAAAATAGACTCCCAGTACTTGTTATTGTCATTTTTATTATAGCCATCCTAGTGGGTGTGAAGTGGTACCTCATTATGGTTTTGATTTGCATTTCCGTGATGGCTTAGTAATGTTGAACATCTTGTCATGTGCTTATTTGCCATTTGTATAACAACTTTGGAGTAATGTCTATTCAGATCCTTTGCCCACTTTTTAAATGGGTATTTGGCTTTTTATTACCGAGTTGTAAGAGTTCTCTATATATTGTGGATACAAGTTCATTATTGAATATGCAATTTGCAAATATTTTCTCCCATCCTGTGGGTTTTCTTTTCACTTTCTTGATGGTGCCCTTTGCAGCACATCACAAGCCATTTTGACACAGGCCAGATAGGATTTGTCTTATAAAACAGCACTTCATCCTCTCTTTGCATGTCAGTAATAATGCAGGCCACCCCCCGCCCTCCAGAGCAAGCAGAACCTGCCTGCTTAAATCCTTGAAGAAACCCTGCCCTAATTTCAGCCCTGGTAGAATCAAGAACTTCACAAACGGCATCAATGTGCATCCTATTTTGTGGTCAAGAATGGAAAAATGGGCTCTGTGGAAATCTCTGAGAACACACAGACCAGGTTGGGGATGAGGAAAGCTTGGGAAAATGCTCAGCGCCTCTGTTCTGAGACTTTTTTCATATGATGTTATAAAAGGACACGTGTTCTTTGTAACCTTGTAATGCATAATAATAGTAATTTTCCTAATGTGCCCATTCATCTGAAATTATTCCAGTGACTGGCACAGCCTTTGGAAGGGCAAAGATGCCATTTGAGAATCACTTGCCAGCATTTTGCTGTTGTGCCCACTGCAATCTTCCTGAATTCTCGTAGCTCTCTCTGGAACCCTGCAGATTAAGTGAGACACACAGCAGTTATGAATTCTGGCTTGAATAATATCTTCCTCTAAATACAAACCCTGCTGAGTAAAGAACCCAGCGTTTACCCAGCTACTGAGTGCCTTCCCTGAAGTTAGCACACACAGCCCACCTTGTCATTGTCTCCAGCATGCCCCAGCACCCCTCAATGTCCTTCCTGCCTCTCCCTAGCCCCACTGAGAAGAAAATTGCAAAATGCTGAATTACTCTTTTCCATTCAATTGAATAATTGTCCCATTCTTACCTTGGCCTTGCCCCTTACTAAGTACATACATGTCGTGCAAAACACTTTGCCCTAATGCAGAGGTGTCATAGAAAGTTCTTCCATATATTTAAATGAAATCTTATCTTTGTAACTTCTCCTTATTGATTCTAATATAATGCCTGTTTCATGTGACAGCTTTCCAAGAAGTGCCCTTAAGTCTTCTCTTTTGCAGGTGATGTCCCTTCTCCCAGACCCTTCCATCATTTCTCCATGGCTACTATTCACCCTGATGATTCTCTTCTAGAAGATTCTCTATTGATCTCTATTGCTGTTTTGTGTCTGTAAAAGACTTTTTAAAATTAAAATGTTTTGAGGTAATTGTAAATTCATATACAGTTGTAAGAAGTCACACAGACAAATCTAGTGTACCTTTGACCCAGATTGCCCCAATAGTAACATCTTTTTTTTTTTTTTTTTTTTTGCAGCCCGCTGTTTCTGAATCAATAGTAACATCTTGCTAAACTATAGTACACTATCACAAAACAGCTCTATCACCACAAAGATTACTCCTGTTGCCCTTTGATAGATACACTCATCACCCTTCCTCACCCTTATCCCTAACTGCTGGCAATCACTAATCTGTTCTCCATTTCTATAATTTGCTCATTTCAAGAATGTTATTGATATATAAATAGAATCACACAGTATGTAACCTCTTGGGATTCTTTTTTAATTCAGCATAATTCCCTCAGGATTCATCCAATTGTTGCACATATCATCAGTGCATTCCATTTATTGCTGAGTACTATTCTATGGTATGGATATATCATGGTTTCTGTAACTACTCACCATTTGAAAAATATCTGCATTATTTCCAGTTTTATGCTATTATGAATAAAGCCACTATGAAATTTTCATGTACAAGTTTTTGTGTGAACATGAGGTTTCCTTTCTCTGGGATAAATGTCTAGGAGTGCAAATTCTGGGCCATATGGTAGTTGCCTGTGTAATTTTTTGAGAAACTGCCATGTTGTTTTCCAGAGTGGCTATATTATTTTACATTCACAGCAGCAATATAAGTGTGATCTAGGTTTTCCACATCCTCACCAGCATTTTGTGTTGTCACTTTTTTTTTTTTAGTCATTCTGATAGGTGTGTAGTAACATAGCATTGTGGTTTTGATTTGCATTTTCCTGATGGCTAATGATGTTGAACATCTTCTTATGTGCTTATTTGCCATCTGTATATCTTTTTTTGGTAAAATGTTCATATCTTGTGTCTATTTTCTATTGGATCTTTTTCTTACTGTTTGGTTTGGGGTATTCTTTATATGTTCTAGATACTAGTCTTTCAGTGGATATATGGTTTGCAAATATTGTCTCTCAGTCTGCAGCTTTTCTTTTCATCCTCTTAACAGGGTCTTTCACAGACAGAGCAAAAGTTTTTAATCTCTAGGAGGCCCAGTTTATCAAATTTTCCATCTATGGATGGTGCTTTTGGTTCCAAATGAAAGAACTCTTTGCCTAGCCTCAGGGCCTGAAGATTTTCTATTTTTTTTTTCTAAAACATTTTATAGTTTCACAGTTTACATTTAAGTCCATGATCCATTTAATTTTTGTATAAGGTCTAAGGTTTAGGTTGAGGTTCACTTTTTTTTGCCTGTGGATATTCAATTGCTCCAGCACCATTTGATGAAAAGACTATCCTTCCTTCATTGAATTGCTTTTGCTCTGTCATCAAAAATCAGTTGTGTATATGTGTGTGAGTCTATTCCTGGGTTCTCTATTCCATTCCATTGACCTATGTGCCTATCCCTCCACCATTACCAAATTGTCCTCAGTATTGAAGCTATGTAGCAACCCTTAACCACTTTGGTACAAGTGTCGACTATAGTCAATAGCCACAAATGAACGCACACAGCTTAGCGTCGACTTCAGCTAACAGCCATGATATGATGGCCCACAGCCAAGTGTCGACTTTATCGTTAATAACAAAACTTCTACCACAATACTCTGAATCGAGGCAATGCAACTCTTGTACTGCATCAGAAAATCTCCTGCGTTTTAGAGAAAGACATTTTCCAGCACCTTACAATAGTGATACAACAAAAAGGAAAAATCCTTTAAGAAGATGTATTGTATGCTCAAAAAATAATAAAAGGCATAGTACTAGCTACTATTGTAAACAATGTAATGTTGGCCTATGTGTAGCCCCATGCTTCGAAATTTATCATACCAAAGAATAAAATTTATTGTAATATTCAAAACTTGCCTTATTTATGATATGAATGAAATAAAACTATAATTTTGAATTGACTTTTCTAATTTTTCATTCATCAAAATAAAATTGTGAACATTTAAAAATAACGTACAAACATATATGTATATGTTACCTATTTTGATTTACATTACAAGTAAAGCTACCTGTAACGTAAAACAAGCTTTCGGTGCTTTCGAGCTTTCCTCATCACACAAGAGCAAAACGGATTCATCGTCAATGCACAGCACAAACTATTGTGCGGACTATGAGTGCCAGCTGTGGGCAAGGTTTCGCGCCCGGTGAGCGCCATTCCAAAGTCGTTAATAGTGGGTAGAGTGATGCCTCTTTTTCCTTTTTCAAGATTATTTTAGCTATATTAGGGCCTATGTTTTTCCATATAAATTTCACAATAGGTTTGTCTATGTCTACAAAAAACCTTGCTAGGATTTTGATAGAAATTATAGTAAACCTATAGATCAATTTGGAGAGAATTAACATTGTTATTACATTGAATCTTCCAAACTATGAACACAGTATGCCTATTTATTTAGATCTTATTTGATTTTTCATTAGAATTTTCTAATTTTCAGCATATAGATCTTGTACATGTTTTGTTATTTTATTTCAGCATATTATGGGGGTACATATGTTAAGGTTACGTGCCCATGCCCCCCCTCCCACCCACCCCATACCCGATAAATGTTATTTCTATATGTTCACTTAAGTGTTGATCCGTTAATACCAATTTGCTGGTGAGTACATGTGGTGCTTGTTTTTCCATTCTTGAGATACTTCACTTAGTAGAGTGGGTTCCAGCTCTATCCAGGAAAATACAAGAGGTGCTATATTCACCATTGTTTCTTAGAGCTGAGTAGTACTCCATGGTATACATATACCACATTTTATTAATCCACTCATGTTTTGTTAAATTTATATCCAAGAATTTCATTTTCTTTCAGTGATTGTAAATGGCATGGTGTTTAATTTCAGGCTCACATGTTCATTGTTAGTATGTAGAAATACAACTTTTGTATGTTGAACTTGTATTACACAACCTTGTTGAGCTCATTTATTAGTTCAGGAGATTTTTGTTTTGTTTTCTTGGAATTTTCTATGTAAACAATCATGTAATCTCCAAATAGGGACAGTCTTATTTCTTTTTCTTGCCGTATTACTGTAGCTAGAACTTGCAGTATTATGTTGAAAAAGAGTTGTGAGAGTGGACATCCTTGCCTTGTTCCCAATCTTAGAAGGAAAACATTCACGTCTTTCACCCTTAGTATGATGTTAGTACTAAGTTTTTGTACATCCTATTTATCAAGAAAAGTTTCCCTCTAAGTTTGCTATGAGTTTTTATTGTGCATAGATATTAGGTTTTTTTCAAATGCTTTTTGGGTATCAATAAATATAATATTTCTTCCTCTTTAGCCTATTGATATGGTAGATTGCACTGATTGATTTTCAAATGCTGAACCAGCCTTGCATACTTGGAATAAATCCCACTTGATTGTGGTATATAATTCTTTTATACATTGCTGAATTTGATTTCCTAATATTTTATTGAGGATTTTTGCATCTAGGTTCATGAGAAATATCAATTTGTAGTTTTGTTTTTTATATTTTGCATTGTCTTTTCTGTGTTTAGGTATCAGGGTAATACTAGCCTCATAAAATGGCTTGGAAGTTATTCTGTTCTCTTCTATTTTCTGGAAGAGATTGTGTAAAATTTGGTATTGCTTCTTCAAATGTTTGATAGAATTCTCCAGCGAGACCATTTGGACCTGGAGAGTTTTTTCCAGGGCATTTTAATTACAAGTTCAATTTTTTTAATGGTTATAAGACTATTCAGATTGTCTATTTTATCTTGGTTGAGTTTTGGTAGTTTGTAATTTTCAAGGAATTGGTCCATTTCTTCCAAGATGTTAAATTTATGATCATAAAGTTATTCATATTTATTATTCTCTTAGTGGCTACAGGATCTGTAGTGATACCCATTTCATTCTTGATTTAGTGATTTGTGCCTTCTCTCTTTTTATCCTTTTCAGTTTTGCTATTCAAGTAAATGTAAATATTCAAGTCTACTGATGAACCCACCAAAGGTATTCTTCATTTGGTTAGAGCTTTTTTTACTTCTAGATACTTGATTCTTATAATTTCCATCTCTGCTGAAATTACCTATCTGATCTTGCATGATATCTACTTTACCCACGAGAACCTTTAACATACTAATCATAATTAAATTCCCTCTCTGATACTACCAATAGCTGTGCCATATCTCAGTCTGAATCAGATCATTGCTTTGTCTCTTCGGACTGCTTTCTCTTGCCTTTTGCCATGCCTTTAATTTTTTGTTGAAAGCTGGACATTGTATAGAGGGCAGAAAATACTGAAATAGATAAGCCTTTAGTGTGAGACTTTGTTAATTTAGCCAGGTGTGTTGGGCTGTGTCGAGGTTCGTTTTGTTAGAAATATTAGAAACTTCGAATTCAAAATCTTTTTTTGCTCCCCCTCTTGGCTTTGGGGCTTCCCTTTGTGCTGCTCCCTAGACAAAGTCTTGTCTCTTGCAGTTCTGCTGTGGTTATTGTTGGAGGCTTGTTAGCATGCTGGGGAGTGGGACATGGGTGGCAGCAGGAGAGGGGGATTCTCTAACATTGTAAGCTTCACTCTTTGGATTGAATCTTTGGATTGTAGTCAGGATGTAGCCTTCACAAATGTTTCTGTTTCTCCTTCAGGGATAGAGCTTCTCCCACCCCACCCGGATCACCTCCCAGCTGCCATGGGTATCCACCAGTGTTTTCAGTCTACAGACGTGAAGTTCTTCTCTCTGAAGATTAAATCTTTTTTTTTCCCCTTAGGGGAGATGGGGGTGAAGTTGTGTGGGGTTCCCTTCCCTCGTTGCAGTGGTATTTCACCAGCGCCTTCAGACCATGTCCTTCCTCATGTCCTTATTCTGATAAGCCTTTTGTTCCTTAAGGGAGACGGATCTGGGTAGATTTCTCCATGTTTCCTGTGCCAGCACCTTAAGTTTTCTCTGAACTTCCCCTGATCTTCCCTGTGAAAGCCAGGTGGGGTTCCTGGAAGAAAAGCCTGCAGAAGCATGGGAACCCCTCCCCCCCAGGCTTTCACACTCTCAAGCTAGCCCATACTTGGCCATTTGTTCAATTTTCTAGCTTGATCTTCCTACCTATTTCTGTGGCACCTGGTGGTTTCTGCCCTTGGTAAGCAAATGCTCAGATCCTGTGTCTCACAAGAAGTGCCTCTCCCCAGATTTTGAAATGGCCATGTGCTCTTTGAACTCAGTTTTGTTATTATAATTTCCTGTCTGTCCAGGTCTTTTCTTATAAACATGGGAAGGAATTTCTTGCAGCTCTCCACATCTCTGAGCAGAAACCGGAAGCCCTATTCAACCGTATTTTACCTATAAAAATGTCAATTTTATATGTTTCAACCTAACAAACTATGACATAGTTTCCAGATAGTACACCTTGTTTTGCTTCAGCCAACTCCACCTGGAGATTTCTGGAAAAGATTGCTGCAGGTTACTCTACACAACCCACTGGGAGTGAATCTCCCCATGACAGCGGTCCTCAAACTTGAACGTGCATCAGAATTGCTGGGAGGACTTGCTAGAACACAGATTGCTGGGACTCTCTTTAGTAGTTTTTGATTGAGTAGGTCTGGGGCAGGGCCCAAGAATTTTCATTTCTACCAAGTTCCTCAGTGGTGATACTAAGGCTGCTCTTCTGGGACTCACACTGGAAGGACCACGGCCCTATGGTGCTTCTTGGAGGCCCAAGGTTTATCTGCATGTCCCACTTATTCATGACTTTGAGGGCAGATGGTCAGCCCTGAGAGGCAGCAATTAGGTTCTCAGCTGACCTCAGAGAAGTGCCGAGTGTCAAGTGTCAACAAAGAATTCCTTTCTCCAGAATAAGGCCAGCACAGTGGCTCACACCTGTAATCCTAGCACTCTGGAGAGGCTGAGGCAGGCAGATCGCTCAAGGTCAGGAGTTGGAAACCAGCCTGAGCAAGAGCAAGACCCCATGTCTCTACTAAAAATAGAAATTAATTGGCCAACTAAAAATGCATAGAAAAAATTAGCCAGGCTTGGTGGCACATGCCTGTAGTCCCAGCTACTCAGGAGCTGAGGCAGGAGGATTGCTTGAGCCCAGGAGTTTGAGGTTGCTGTGAACTAGGCTGATGCCATGACACGCTAGCCCTGCCAACAGAGTGAGACTCTGTCAAAAACATACAAACAAACAAAAAAAAGAATTCCTTTCTCCAGAATGAATATTTAAAATGTAACGGTTTATGTTTTAAAATAGAGGTAGTCACAGCTTTCCAAATAGTGGATGGCAGCCTTAGAGATGATGGTGCACAGACTACGAGAACTTGGTTTTGAGGACCAGAAGCAGCACTGTCTTAGGGTCCAGGTATTGGCTGAGATTCACTTATGAGTCAAGTGCCTCTGAAGGCTTTCTTCATAAGTTTCTTTTGTCATGAATCTTCCCTAATGCTCTGGTTTTGTGTTGGAGTTTTAGTAAAGGTGAGAAATCAGACTGTTGAAATTTATAAATTCTATTTGGCATTAGTCACAATTACCAATTCATCTATTCAGTCAAATATGTACCACGTGATTACTACATATCTTTCAATGTTTTAGGTGCTGGGAATGTAGCAGTGAAGAAAAGAGTCATCATCCTCATAGCGGTTTCATTCTATGGAAGGGTGACTGAGAAAGCGGGTATGAAAGAAAATACACGAAACAGGGTATCAGGAGGAGAGTCGGGGGTGGATTGAGGCTAAAGTTGCTCTTCATTTAGGGGGCTAGGGAGGGCCTCTCCCATGGGGTGACATTTGAGCAGTGACCAGCCAGGAAAAAAGAGATCCATACTTGATGCCCAAGAAGTGTGCGTGAATATTTTAAGGAGAGATGGGTGGTTAGTCATTTTTATATGTGAATGTTAATTCAACCATGTTCATAATTGGGCAAAGATTATTTTTTGCTAAAAATCTCAGGTAACTTATAATCATGTTCTACTTCTAGGAATTACCTTAAGGACAATTCAGAAATAGGGACATAGAGGTATGCCTAAAGATATTCATGGAAGCTTTATTTAGAAAGGGAAAAAAAAATGGAAATTAATGGACAATGTCCTTCCTTCCCTGACCTTTCCACCATTAAGCATCAAGGCTGCATTGGGCATCTCTCCTTTGGAATTCTAAAATCCCTTGGACTTCCCCCCACTTAACTCTGAGCTCCCTGAGGGCAGGGACTATGTCGCATTCAGCACCTATCGTGGCATCCGGCAGATCATCATACACATTCTATACCTGTTCCTTGAAAGATTGGTTAAATGCTTTCTGGCATATCTATAGATAGAATATTATGCAGCCATCACAAATCATGTTTTTGAAAAAATTAATGACAAAGAAATATTAAGTAAAAAAGGCAAACTATAAAACTATACACACAAAAGGACCCCCATTATGAGACCCCAAAATAATTTTTAAAGGCTGTTTCCAAATGGGATTAGGATAATTTTTGCCTTCTTATATTTTGTTTTCTACTTTTGGCATAGGATATTAGCTTCATATTCCATAAAGTTATTTTAAAATTCTCAAGGTGAGTGTGTTCTACATTTGAGCCTACAGTCATCACTCTGGTCCTCTAGACATTTTTAAAAGATGGAAGATTCATTGGTAGGACTCTTGTCAAGAGGTGCTCTATTACTATGAGAGTTGTCACCCTCAGCTCTATCCTGTTTTGCCTTCCTTGTCACCTCCTCCCAGATTCTCAGCACTAGATGTGTCCCTTTAAAAACAGGTCAATTCTACCTCCAAGCCTGAAGCTCCTTCTCACTCTCTCAATCCATGTCCTTTTCCTCATTCCAGATTCACTTTCTCCAAGGAGACTGCCCTGATTCAGGACAGACAAGAACATTTTCTTAGTGCCACCTGGGGCCACAGCAGGGGGTAGGCAGGCATTTCATACAAGCGTCTACTCCCTGTTCACCCATCTCCCTTCAGTGCTCAAGGGCAGAGCTGTAGCCCCAGCCAAACTGTTGGTTTTCTCAGATTGAGTTTAAGAAATAATCATGAAGCTTGAAAAGAATCCACTCTATGTCTCCTACGACATCTCTGTTTTTCTTTTGGGGAATAACATTGGAAATGTTGATTTCATCATTTTTCTATTTGGTTTCAGGATGGCTTTATCAGCTTGGTTAGCTTAAAAATTGGTCTGCAAACCCCTTAAAACTTTTTTTAATTAGTAGAAACTATAATGAAATGTTGCATTTCCAAGGCACCTTCCCATCAAAGAGCTCAAAGCTTGCCAACGAATCTTAGTTTTCTGGAGAACTAGTAACATTCTATGGGGGGGGGGGAGCATTCAAGACTTAAATGACATTTTTATGTCTGAATAATTTAATGAAAATTGTTGTTTAAAGAGAATGTCTCCATGAAGCCGGTTCACCAGGAATTCTTTTATTAAGTTTCTTTCTCTTTCTCCTCAGAAAATTCTAGCTACAACCTACTAGATCACTTTGGTCCACTGTTTGATTGAAAGAAGTTATCACCTATTGCACCAATAAGAAAAAATAGCTTTATTATTATTATTTGAATTGACAGGGTATTGCTCTGTTGTCTAGGCTGGAGTGCAGTGGCGTCATCATAACTCATTACACCCTCCAACTCCTGGGCTTGAGTGATCTTCCTGCCTCAGTCTCCCCAGTAGCTGGGATTATGGGCGTACATCACCATACTGGCTAATTTTAATTTTTTTTTGTAGAGACAGGGTCTCACTATGTTGCCCAGACTGGTCTCAAACTCCTGGCCTCCAGCAATTCTCCCACCTCATCCTCCCAAAGTGCTGGGATTACAGGCATGAGCCACCACACTCAGCTGGAATAGCTTATTTTACTGCAAATTCCAAATCCACAAACATGATGTGCGAGCACTATTCTTTGCAGGAAGGGGCTGCCCTCACAGCCACTTCAATCTGGGATCAGTTCAAAAGGCATGAAATAAAACCTCTTTGGGGACCTGCACCTACCTCGTGAATTCTCCATGGCCGCAGGGGCCACCTCCGTTCCACGTGTCGGGAACTAAGCCTCATTGACCCTAGGGACAGAAGTAGAACTGAGAGGAAAGGTTCTTCCTCTTAAGAGATCTGACCCTTCCCTGTTGTTACACCACTGACATTTATTTCTGGCTTGGCCATGGTGCTCCTTCATTAGAGCTAATTTTGGGAACAGCATCTTCTTCCCCAGGCTTAGGTCCTAAGCACCAAAAGCTTCCCTCCGTCTGATGCTACGATCACCCACAGTGAACGCCCATCACCCACGCGTGGGTTGCTTTGTTACAGTTCTCCTTTGTACAAAACCAAAGAAAAAAGCTTTCAGCAAGCCCTCTTGGTGCCAAAACATCTTGACATTAATTTGTGCTAAAATAACTAGAGGACCAAAACCTAATCTAATACCAAAAAGGGGGACCATGATGACCTCAGTTTATAATATAAAGGTCTTTGTGGGACCTGGGGATTATTTTTATACAGAATGTGGTAACTATGAGCAATAAATTATATATCCTGCAGTTTTCCCATCAAGGAGCAGGTTCTGAAAGGAAATAAAACCCTGCCATTAATAACCAAAGACACACGTGAAGATAGATACAGGATGTCCTTCTGGAAGAAAACTAATCACGTACTTGAGTGCGATGCCCAGAGGGCTGTGGGTGAATAAAAGTGGCTTTACACCATTATTGGAATAACAATTTTTACACTAAAAATGAATTTATACTTAACTAGCATTTTCAGCTTAGATACATATGTGAAATTGAACATTTTAAAAATAGAATTCACAGGCACATATTTTAATAGATTATTCCTGTTCCCTTGGGAAAGATCAATGGGGGACTATATTTCATGTCTTCTAAAGACATTTCTATAAAAATAATCAAATTGTGTAAAATGGAGTAAAATGGTTTATATTCCAAGAACTCATTCCTCTTGGACCACGACAACTTTGAACAGAAATATTTTCGCAAAATTTCATTTTAATCATCTTCTTTACAAAGCACAATACTTAAGACTTTTCTAAATACAACTTTAGAAAATGAAGCCAAAAAATAATCTCCATAGATGCCTGGTCGAGTCCATGCTGAATGCAAAAGAATGTTTTCAAAAGTGATACTTCCAAGCTTTTCAATATTCTTGATGGGTCCATTTTGTAAGGAGTAAAGATGGTGGCTGTTTGGGTAGTGGCTCGTCCAGTTCCATGATGCAGAATCCTCTTGCTGGTTAGCCCAAGGGGCAGTAATGAAGCTGGACATGCCAACTTCTTCTAGAAACGCTTCTCCCTCTCCTTATACAAAGGAAGCCAATGGCCTCTGAGGGGAAGGCATCAGCCCTCTACATTCCATGTCGCCAGTGCCCCATGAGGGCTCCAACCTCTCAATTTAATTATTAACAATCCTACTCTGTATACACATTATATAAAACTATATCATTAGGGATTTTCATGATGAGGAAATGAGAAATTTGAACATCGAAGCATTCAATCCTCATCCTTATTATTAGGTGGGAAATCTCTGAAATCTTCAAGTGTAATAAAGCAGAAATGCTTAGAACAGTCAAGGGTACAGGAATGTTTTATGCTGCCCTTGGAAACTTGATGCTCCTGGCCCCAAGCACACTGAAAAGGCAATATATCCAGACATGGGAATGAAGGGTGTGAGGTTTCTTTCTTTACACACTCTCTTTCCTTAACTGTACCCCCACCCAGGAAGACCAGGGTGCCAGGGCTCTGCAAATACCCAGAGGGAAGTACTGGCCTCAAGCAGCAAGGATGAGCACATAGGCAAGAGGAAGGCAGGGGAAGGGAGAGAGAAAGAGAAAGGAAGACACATTTATTTGTAATACTATCAATGATCAATAACACGTGATTTTTTTTTTTTGCATCGTTCCTTCAATGTTATCAATTCTCATTTTTTTTGTGGTTGTGCAAGTCTATTAATGTTCAGTAGTTTCACTATAAAACTGAGGAAACAGACAAAGCAGCTTTTGAGAAACACATCAAACATCTTCAGGGGCCATTAAGGGACCACCCCCTCCAGCCCTACCCCCTGAACAATCTTGCAATACAGTATGCCCCTTATTTTCAGCTAAGGATGAGAAAACAGTTACATAGTCTAAGGCTGAACTGTTCAAGTGCTACAAAGATAAAGCAGACAAGCAAACATCAGTTTCCTCGGGAAAGAAAAAGCAATTCCATAAATGCAAGAAAGATCCAATGGCTACACTTCAACAAGACCCTCCCCCCATTCTCTTGGACCCGAGGAAAGGGTTACAAGTGAGCAAGGCAAATGACATCATGTGAATACAGTTTAAACAATAACACACACGGATAACCCAGTGCAGGAAATAATACAACTTCCCCCCCTTGTTTTCATTTGCATTTTATTTTTATTTATTTTTGCTTTAATAATGCATATTCTGTTCACGCAAAAGGTGCAAAGGACAGGAAGCAGGAGTTTAACTTTGCTTATGAAAAATCAAGCAGGGATGACATTTCTAGTTTCATGGAACCTAAAAACTAGGAGAAACTTAAAAGTCACAGCTAGTACCACAGAGCACTCCCAACTTCACAGCTGTCTCCTCTTAGGACCTTTGGCTAGGGTGAGAGAAGCTTTGAAGACAGTGGCCTCTAGTGGACTTGGATAAGTGGCAGGGTTTGTTTTTTTTTATTATTTTTAAAATTTTTTTTGAATCATGGTAGCTGCATCACAAAAGCTCCAATCAAGAGGGTGGTAAAAAGAAGGCACAGATCATTGCAAATACCAGATTTTCTCTTTCTCTTTTTGTAAATATACCATCATATATAAGCTAAAATTTCTCTTAGGGTGGTGGGGTTTGCTGGCAGGGGAAGGGACAGTTGGATCTAAAATTGCATATGTGATAAAATCCTAAAGGGGGACACAAAGCGAGGCAGCTCTCAGCCTGAAGCAAAAGAACGGGACACTCGCTCCTGACTACGTGTAGTACAAACACTAGGAGAACCTGTGACAAAACACGATTAAAAAAATCATAAAATTATAAAGCTTGTAAACGAATAATCTGAAATTACATTTTATTAATGGAAAATATCATCAAAATAGTACCACTATGGACTAAACTGCCTGAGTTTTCGTTTCGCATGAGATCTCAAAGTAGAAAAGCCTGTAGCACAATTTGCTCTGTGTAAGTCACAACCACTGCCAGCCCCAGGACTACACCATGGGGAAGATTCTCCTCTTGGATGGAATTTGTGTTGTGCTATCAAGACTTCTGTGCTAATCTTTTCAAACAGGGACATGTTGAGGCAAACCTTTAATCTTTTGGCACAAGATTATTTTGGCTGGGGCAGAAAATTTGAGTCTCAGACTCAGGATGAATAATGTGACATTTCATTTATCAAATATTCATTTTGATTGAAGAGCTTTCTTTATGTCATTCACTTCCATCTATAAAGGAAAAAAGAACCGAACAAAGTCATCATGAATTGGCTGGTTTTATAGAAGCTGAAAGATAATCAACCTGGTGGATTGAAAGAAAATAATCAACCTGACAATTTTAAAGGTGAAATGGGTAAAATGATATCTGAATGACCAATCAATAGCAATGCCAGGAATGACATAAACCCAAAGAACAGACACACAAACACGATGCACTAGGAAATGGTGGATGTTTGGATTCCCAGGCGCCCAGGATGCAAAGTTGTCAAAAGCAGCAATAATTCCAGTTTCCCAGCCAGAGAGGGTAGAGCAGGCAGTTCAGACATACTGGATCATCTGGCAGTGTCGGAAGGCAGCTGTGGTTGGCCCAAAGGGATATCTGCCAGCACCCCCAAGTGACAGTGAGCAGCTACCTAGCTCTTCTTTAAGCAGCAAGGGTCCCAACCGCTACCAAGGGTGCCAACTGGATGAAAGCTGAAAGTCTACCTTTGGTCATTTAGAAATCCCATATGTCCCCTGCCATTTGGTAATAGCAGCATTGGATCAGAGACTAGAGGGGACAGAGCTCTGATGCCCTGGCAGGACTGACCCAGCCATCAGGAAGAAAAAAGCTAAAGAAAGAACAAGTGCCGAGTGTGGACATCTATGGTCCTTGGAATCCCAATGATCACATGACAGAAGCCAGCTGGCAGCACGGCCACCCCAGTGCCATGCCCTCTGGCTGCTACTATAACGTGGCCTCCTGAAAATGGGGGTGGGGTGGGGGGACTTTTTGAAGAGGAGATGTTTATGACAAATTCCAAATGAGAAAGCCAATGTGGGGCACATTTACTAACATTTCCCTTCCCAAAGACTTCCTGGAGCCCAGGAAAGGATGGGTAGCAAGTCTATACAATTCCAAGAAAATTGCGTGAAGAAGTGTATGTCAATCTGCAAAGGAGTAACAATCATTTCTTTTTAAAATAAAGCCCTGACTCTGTCCCTGTCCTCACTGAGCCCAGGCCTCACAGGCAGCAGGACGCTGAGGGACCTACCTGCAACCGAAGCCGGATTTTCTTCTCTTCATCCAACTCTGACAGTAACTGCTTAATCTCTCGTCTGAAAAGCAAATGGTAATGAAATTAAACAAAAGCCCAGACTTCCCCAGTAAGAGATAAGGAACCTCTTAGTATTGCTACAGAATCCATCTGGCCCTTTTACTAAGAAAATGTGGACAAAATATTGTATTTTCCTTGCATTGTTATTGTTTGAAATGGCAAGCCTTTATTTGTATGTCCCTCAAATATGTAGCCATCAAAATGGTACATCTGGAAATGACCTTTGAGATCCCTTCATCCCAACTTCTCCCCAAAGGAGAAAGAAGAGGAAGAAAGTGAGGCCCAGTGTGGTGGCCTGACCTGCCCAGTGACTAGACTCCAGGTACCTGGTTCATCTGTTGTCTTCCCTTTGATTACTCTTTCCTTACAAAATCACTGATCTTTAAACATATTTACATCCTCATTTTCATTGCAGACATTTTTACGACTCCCCATATTATTTCCTTTATTTCCAACAGGATTTTAAATTAATAAAAGGTTACTGGTATGTTTTCACCAATTCTCACAAAATCCTACAAATAGTTAAGACTTGAAAACTTGGGGGTAAAATAACTGAACCAACGATACGGCGATCATGTCTTAGAGAGGCAGGCATGACTTAGGGTCCACAGCCTAATGCCCTTTCCAACATTAAATAATGAAGTGGAACAAAACTAATCATCTTGCAAAGTCAGGGCTTTATACTTAGGACACAGCAACCAAGCAAGCATCCAAAATCTGCTCAGAGAGCTGTCCTCCACATTAAGGTATCACACGCTCTGTTTTACATGTACCTTTTTATAAACTGGGTTGGAAAATGAAAAATACAAAGATGGTGCAAAGATGGTACCTTACACAGTGGGTAAGGTAGAAGTTATATTGCATGTGTTCACTTCAGATGAGCGCCTTGATGGTTCCTAGACTTGGGACAGTGTCCTGGCCCTGCTATCAACATGTTGGGTTATTTGACATGAGCCAGTTGTGATTCATCACCATATTTATGCAAGCACACAGTATGCACCCACATCCCAGTGGGCACTGGCACTACTCAGAGCTTAGGGAAGAAACAGAAGGTGAGATCCTAAGCAAATGGCACAACCCAAGAAGACTGGGAGGCAAAGCCTCAAGTGGTCCAGGTGGGGGCAGTTAATTGGGGAAGGTGATCCAAAGAAAGTCACTAAGTCTTAAACTACTAAAAATGAGTATAAGTCTATGAGGAGGAAGAAAGATGGGGGAATAGGTGGAGAAAAGCCAGGGCAGAAGCAGGGAGATGAGAACTAGCATGTTTGGGAATGAAGAGAGTTGGTACAGATTTGAGTTGAAGGCTAAAAGGAAAGTGACACCAAGAGCTAAAGTAGGAGACTGGTGGGGACCCACGGACCCCAGGCATGAGGCCAGGCTGAGGTAGGCTAGAAAGGAAGGCCCTGGAAGAAGTGTTCATTCCAGACATGTTGGCTGGAGGAGTAAAATTCCAGCCAACTCTTTGTAGGCTTCACAGCGGGAAAAGAAACACAGGGTGTGGCATCCCCAAAACATACATAGCTCTGCACTAAGAGGCAGGTTCAGGCCATTTTAGATGTGTAAGCAGATTCCAAGCACCTCTCAGAGGGTCCAAAGGGTCAGAGCCCTGGACCCAAGCCACTCCGACTCAAGGATGGTCCTGCTCAGAAGGCTGAGAACCAATGCTCTGGGATGTCCTGGGGCCAGGAGGTCACTGTTTAGTCAAGGGACACATGTCACATGTACATAGATAGGGCCTTTGGGGACCTAACCCTGTAACTTCCAGAGCTAGATAGGAGCTGGGGACTTTAAGGAGTTGCAGGCAGCCAGGCTGGCCCCAGGAGACCCTCTCAAGTACCATCCTGCCAGTTCTGTGTATTTATTTGATGAGTCTCTTTCAGGCAGAGGGAATGTCCAAGGGGACACAATTTCATATGACATCTCCCAGCCTGGGTGGAATAGAACCTGCTTAGAGCCACATTGCTCAAAGTAAGTTCCCTGGAACCCTCATCCTAGGATGCTCTAGAAATAGGGGTTCTGTGATGAAATAGGTTTGGGAAACACTGCATATGCTATGCTCTCCATCATCCCAATGTACAGTGATGGCTCCGAAAAGTCCTTCAGAGACAAAATTAACTCTGCTTAACCCCACTATCCCCCAAAGTGACCAGGGCCCTCTAGCCCTGTAGCAGGAGGCAGGTGATGAGGCTTCTGCCAGCCCCAGACTCCCTCCCGAGGGCAGGTCTCCAGTAGCATCTCCTGCCACTGCCCTGGGCACCTCCTGATCCCAGGAGGCCAGCTGCCTGGAGATGAGTTGACTCTTCAGGTACCTGGGAAACTGCATGCTTTTCCCTCTGCTGGAGTGGGCAATTCTAGATCATCTTTCAAAATCCTACTCGGGAAATACTTGAGATGTCTCCCCTGAACCCCTCAAGAAAGAGCTAACTGACCTCTAAGCTCTCTGAGCCTCAGTTTACTCAGATAAGCACCTCCGTACTTATAATCCGCCTACCAGCTTTGTCACTGCAAACAGCACCCGGGTGATATGTATGTATGACATTTATTTTCGTGTACAAGCCACTCTCCCCACCTGAGTGCTCCCTGAGGATGAGAGTGCAGTTCCGCATGGAGAAAGGCCCCCAAGTCTCACGGGGGGAGCATCTTGCTGAGTGGGAAGTCTCGAGATTCAAGATTCCCCACACCTTCTTCACACGTGACGGCCCCCTCAGTGCTGGCCAACGACTTCACCTGGCAACTAAGTGAAGATGTTGCGACTTTTTTGTTGCTAGAGGAAAAGCTGGCTGGCGGGCTTATTTAAGAAGTGATACATGTACATACTATATTTTATGGGGGATTTAAAGGATTTTCATTTTAGCAGCCTGCTGAGAGAGTGTCAGTCCTTGTCGTTGACTCATCCCCGTGTGTCCCATGGCCAGCGTGTGCCCTTCCTATGCATACATAATAGGCCCAGCATAAACGCGCGGCATGATTTAAGTACAAATTTTCAGCCTCTCGCCTCCATACCCACTCCCGCCATTGCTGCCACCATCTCGAGGGAGGCCCGGTCCACCCTCTGGGGCAGGCTGGGACTCAGGTTTCCAGAACTAGGCCCTGGCCGGGTAGAGAGCAACCTGGGTGGCAGCTGCAAAGGGTCCCCGGATACTCACTTCTGCTGGTCCTTCATGGTCTCGATGATGCTCCTCAGCTCACGGACCTGTGTCCTCAGCTCTTCCACGGCTGCCTGGCTGCTGGCCGCAGGCTCCATCTTTGGTTTTCCTTCCGTGCCAAACAGAGACGGGGAGTTGGCTCTGTGTCCAGCTGTTCCCAAAGAGGACGACAGCGGGGAAGGTGCCGCCGAGGACAGAGGGGCTGGCCCACCACTGCCTGCTGCCATGGTCCCCGGCTTGGGTGGCAGGGATGCTTTGTTGTCAGACACCTGTGACGAGAGACGGTGGGGAGGATTCAGGGCCAGGGATTTGTGTGCTGTGCCTCCTGTCCTAGGTGGTCAACTCTTCCCTCAACATCACTGTCCCCACCTCTCTCTGCACAGCCTACTCACGTATTCCTTCATGCACGAGCCACCAAGGGCCTACGTGGTGCAGGCATTCCCCCCACTCCTGACTACCACCAAGTGCTGCCTTCTGCGTATTTTAAATTTGACCTTCTTTCTGGGCAGATAGTTCCTAACTGGTTTAATGTACATGTAGAGATGCCCAACTGCTTGCCAAGTACCACAAACTCTGAAGTGAGCAAGACATTAAGGCATTCTCCTGGCCCTAAGGGAGCTCAGAACCCAGTGGGGTGCAGACAGACAGACCAACAGACTACAGATGACAGGAAAGACTGCACAGAGGGAGGTGAGCACAGAGAGCCCCAGTAAGCCCAGGAGGGAAGGCACTGGGGAGGAGGTGCTGACAGCCCCGTCTTGGAGAAGGACAAGGAAATGGCCAGAAGAAAGGAGGGGTGGTTAGAGAAAGAAGTTGTAGGAGGATGGAACGCACCAGCCAAAGGCCTAGAGACCAGGGAGCAAAACACGCTGGTGGGAGGCACAGCTAGAACGTGAGACGGGCAGGAGAGAGCTGCGGAGGGAGAGCTAGGCTGGGAGGTGGAAGGGGTTGGGTGAAGGGTGAGGAAGGCTGCCAAGGATCACTCTGGCTGCAGAAAGGCCTAAGCGTTGGCAGTTCTGGAGTAGAGAAAACTGCTGGGAAATTCTTACACGATGAAAGCTTAAAGTGGTTGGAGTTTGACCTTGGCAGTGGCCAAGGAGACACAGAGAGAGACAAGACAACTTTGAGAGATGCGGCAAAGGCAGGTGTGGCCAACAAAGAACGCCAGGTATCGTTCCTGATGCTGGGGTGGGGTGCGGGCGAGGCCGACGTATTCCCTGTCCTCATGGAGCAGACGCCCTGTGACCGGGGGGTGTGGTGCTGGACAGGCTGTAGAGGGTGGAGGAGGAAGGACGGACCAAGGGTGGTGGACAGGGAGGGAGGAACCAGGTACAGAGGTTGTACCTTTCATGGAGGAAGAGCAGGTTGAAGGCCCAGGTGATGATTTCAGTTTTGGACACATTGAATTTTAGGAGCCCAAGGGACAGCCAAGGGGACCCATCTAGTGGGCAGAGCCAGAGACTAAAAGAGCGAGCCGGCCCAGAGGAAGAGGAAGGCACAGTGGCGGAAAGCAGCAGCCTGGTGGTTCCCGCTGGGAGAGGTGGGGAGAGAAGGTAGAGCGCACCCTTGGCGACTGGGAAAGAGGGTGACAGGGGGATGAAGCAAGACTAGAAAGGTGGCCTGGGTTACAAAAGTCCCCTGGAAGAGTTTCTAGAAGGGAAAACGTGGTTGAATAAGCGGGTGAAGGGTGCTGAGAGGAAAACTGGGGGGGGGGGGGCTCATTTGGTGAAACAAGGGACACAGAAACCTGATGGCAGCAGATCGGTGCCTGGATAGGACACGAGGGGTGTGGCCGGCAAGTGTAGGACTCTTTTTAGAAATTTGGTGGAGGCAGGAAGATGGCGGAGAGAGAGAGCTCATGCAGAAGCCTCAGGAGGAGACAGGATCAAGGAAGGATTTATCCGCTTTCCAAGATGGGCGAGCCCCTGAGCTGCACAACACGCTGAGAGAAGGGGGCGGGGGCAGGGTGAAGACGGAAGAGACAGGCGGTGGGGGTGGGGAGGCCTGATGGAGAAGTGTCCTGAGAAGGCCAGGAGGGTCCAGGGAGCAGACACCAGCAAGGGAGCTGGCAGTCAGGTGTGGAGGACTGGGGGGTGAGCGGCAGGGCGGAAGCTGAGGCTGGTGGTGGAGCTGGCAGGACGGCCACGGGACTCCCTCCAGCAGCAGGCGCCTCGCCGGCCACCCCAGGGCAGGAGCCAAGAAGGGGCTTGGCTGGCACGGCGAGGAGGAGGTAGAGTCTGGATTCAGGCTGTGCTAGAGGGAGAGAATGGGCAGAGAGAGCCAAAAGCAGATGGGCCATCATTCCCAGTCTCTCTGCTCTCCTTTTCTCTGCCAAATTGCCATTGAGGAAAAGCGCTCTCTGCTGCCAGGGATAGCAATCCGCCAGCCCGAGCTTTATTGTTCGTAGGAGTTATAGTAAGAGGGAAGAGGAGCCGACACGTATGGAGCACTGATCACATGCTGGATGTCGCTAGCCAATTCAAACGAGGATCAGCTGGCACAAGCATTTTACCAAGCAGGGAACTGAGGCTTGGCAACATAGTTGAGTCATTCCCCAAGTCTCACAGCTAACGACAGGCAGGACTGGGAGTCCGTCCCCTCACCATCAGCCAGATCCCTTGAGCCTGGTGTGGCTGCCTGAGTCTGAAGAGCCACACCCTCCTGTCCTTCTTGTCTCTGTCTACCCCCTAGTCCTGGGCTCATACCTTTCCCCACTCCCGTCCTATATTCTTATGTACCTCTCATGGCCCACTAATGTCCTTACACTGATTGACTTCCAGATACTTCTTGAATCAATGCTTTGCTTGGCATTTCCTATCCGACTTGCTCTCCCTACCCATTTCCACTAATAAGTACTTTTTAAGTCCTCACAGAGTATAGGCCACCACACTTCCTGATCAAATCAGTTCAAGTGGAATTTCTAGAAGCAATGAAGAACACGACATGACAACTCCGGAAAAGTGAAATAGGCTAACGGGATAGAACTGTGCACATCAGAAACATGAAAAGCCACTGTCTACCGGTAGATGTCACTGTAGAGACACCCCAGGAATGTCCGAGAGAATGAAACGATAGGTAAACTTATGGGCAACAGAAAAAAAAAAAGTCTAAATCCAATTTCTGCAAATGGAATCCTTTCATAAAGGAGGAATGTTTTGGTTTTGTGGACAATTAGAATTGATATGTTTTATAGGATCATGTTTTGCTTACTGTATCAGATTTTTAAGAAGATCTATACATGTAAATTCTTAAATCTATGAGAAGGAAAACCCTATGTAACCTTTGATTTTTTTGCATTAATTCCTGCTTCAGATGACTATAATTTTCTGCTTTAGACAGAAAGAAGTTGCTAATGTTCATAGAAAATAATTCCAATGGACTGGGTTTGCTTAGTACAAGAAAATGGAATTTTTAAAGCTTGGTTTGTATTCATAGGAAGAATAGAACTTCTACAGGGCACTCTTTGAAAGTTACATGCAGTAACTAGATAATGTCTTCTTTGTTTCTCACAAACCAATAACTTAAAATAGCTATACCATTCCCTAAGCAGGCAATGAAATTAAAATGTTTTTAGACTAAAAATTTATCCTAGAATATGAATCCAGATCAGTTTTTAAGAGACCACATTAGTTATATTTATGGTCTTCCAACTATAACTTGTGCCCAGCTTTGAACATAAAAAGCAAGATCTATGGGAACAGAGCCCAGCATTTAATATATTTAATGTATTCTCTCTAGACACTTTAAGGCTTTTTAAGTGTTTTGGTTGTAGTGGGAGTGGTGGCACGCAAGGGCATTTGTGTGCACGGATCGTGATGGTATGAAAAAGAGATCAAGTTACAGGAGAAAAAGTGGGAAATAAACAATTGAACTTGCATCTCAGGGATTCTGCCCAGTTTTGGAGACTTTGCAACATGCCTCAGGGATTTTGATGACTAATCACTGTTACTGAAGAATGACAAACACCTGCACAGTCTGTTTATCCTCATTTGGTTTATAACCATTCATTAGTGCATGCACAAAACAGCAAGGACAACCTCACCATGGCTGGTCACTCACTTGGGATATGGTAACAGTCTTTGACGTTTTCTTTGACGCATCCAATCCTCTGTGCGCAAGTGAAATGTGTTCCTCCTTATCTTCTTCAGGACTTGGGGAGTCGAAGATATCAGGGCTTGAAAGGGAGGACTGCATAAAGCCGGAAGAAAATGATTTTGTCAGAATTATGCCTTAGCTGACATAGCTTTCATTAATATAATGCTGTGTGCTTTCCAAAGCATTTGCTGCTTCTATTTTGTATCCTTATTATAACCCTGTGAAGCAGAAAGTGTGCTATTATCTGTGCACTGGAGACAGTCACACAGCTGGTTAGTGGCAGAACTGTGACTAAGAAGCCAGGTTTCCTAAACTAGGGATCTTTCCATGGACACCCATCCATCACTTCATCCTTGCAAGCATCCCTTGTCCATCCGTTCCTGCTCCCTCCCCTCCTTTCTCTAAACATTTGCTACCATGTGCCAAGCACTGAGTTTGGTACTGCAGACTTAGAGGTGACATGCCATACATAGTCCCTGCCCTCCGAGGGCTGACAGTCTGTTGGGCAAGAACACATAGGTCAACAGGAAGCTGCCTCTAATCTGCCTCTCCTCCATTCCCTCCTCTTCCTTTCCTTGACCCTTTTTCAAGATCACGAAGTCTGCTGCATACTGAGTGCTCTAAAGGACCTGTCTGAGAGGAAACCATTTCCAGGGGCAAGGAACCACCAGGCCTGTGATCCAGTGACCAGCGTTTCCACAGCCTGAGAGTATAACCCTTCCCGCTAGCACAATAAGCTCATATCTCCTTTGGTACCTGCTGCTAAATCTCTGCCATCATTACCGTTGACAGTCAACATATTCATTTTGGAGTCTGTATTTGCTAAAGTATATTTACAGAATGGCAGCATCTTTTGGTAAAATATGTGGATAAGACCCTATTCTTTCTGCCTCACTGTGAAGATCACTGTGAAGATCAAAAAGCTGGATGAATGGGGCTGGCACGGTGGCTCACGCCTATAATCCTGGCACTCTGGGAGGCCATGGTGGGAGGATCGCTTGAGCTCAGGAGTTCGAGACCAGCCTGATCAAGAGCGAGACTTCATCTCTACCAAAAATAGAAATATTAGGTGGGCATCGTGGCACCTGTAGTCCTAGCTACTTGGGAGGCTGAGGTGCGAGGATCACTTGAGCCCAGGAGTTGGAGGTTGCACAGTGAGCTCTGATGACACTACGGCACTCTAGCCAGGGCAAGAGAGCAAGACTCTGTCTCCAACAAAAGGCTGATGAATGGGGATCAATTCATTGAAATTCACTTGGTCATAAATGATTTCCTAGAATTTCCCTGTTTTAGAACAAAGCAAATGAAAATAAGAATTCCCATTGCAAAGAATTCTTTTTAATGAAGAATCTTCTACAGGTATCTTTGGGTGAGCCCATATTCAGCCTCATCTCTATGCCTTCTGCCCCAATGGTAGAAAAACGGTCCTATTTAGAATCACCACTTGGTTCCATTATAGAAAAATTACACCCACAAATAGTTCGTTTTCTTCTGTTTATGTACTAAGGTAGAAACCTAATATATTTGGGGGAATTTTTAAGCAAAGTTTTCAATTTAAGAGGTCTTATTTGTTAATCTTCACTTAATCTGCAAATCCAATTACCTAGTATTAACATCCCCCCACCGCCATGCTTTCTTATTAATCTAGGCTTAACTGCTTAACCACCATGCAATGCCTGGATCCTTTCATTTTGAGATTTTATTCAAAAAGCCAGTTTCCTCCTATATAACCTATGGTTCATGAGCTGCCAGTCAAAGCTTGCTCTTTGAATCCTATAAAAATAAGTAGCTTCAACTAGGGTGAGAGGGCCCAATCTGGGAATCGTGACTAGTACATTTCCGCCATCATTGACTCTAGTAGCCTTTGAGGAATATGCCCATATCCACTAACTCCATTTTACTATGGAAACTCACAGGTGCTAACTGGAAGAAAAGTAAATAGCAATTCAATGTACACATCCAAATGGGGACGGATGGGAATGAAGGGAAGAGAGTATAGTAATTATACATTTTTAAAGCACAAATGTATCCTGTTGTTTAAAGTCTGCAAATAAAATCCCTGCATATAAAATGCCAAGCTTTGAGTCACTGTGCCATAAGCTTCCTGCAGGCAGTGACCATATACTTCTTGATCCCAGTTGTATCTTTGGTATGAGGCACAGTGCAGAGCCCATAGGGGATCTATGTCTATAAATATTGGTTGAATGAACAACTGTGCAGTCTAAAGGCAGAGTGAAATGAGGTGTTCTTACCTGGTCCCCCAAATAAATACAAATTCCCAGACATGGGATGTATGGACCACGTGTGGGGTGGGAGATGGTAATTTGAACCTTTGTGTATTTAATTCTGGAAGTCATGAGGCTCTCTAGACCTTGAAAAGTTGGGAAGAATTTGGAAGGAAAACAAACATGATGAAGGATTTATAAAGATTTTTAAAGTCTTTCTTCCTATAAGGTATCAATACAAAGTTAGGTTTGTTTCATACAAGGAGGAAACACAGGATGACTCAAACCAAACTTCTAGATTTGGTAGATATGAGAAAAGAGGTTCAAAGGAAGTGGCATTCTTTTTCTTCTAATGACAAAACCTTAGGTGGGATCAGTGATGACATAAAAATAGAAACTGTCCTGGGAAACCTGTGAAAGGTTAATTCCTTCATGTATCTGGGTGGAAGTTATAAGGACTTAGACCTTATAAGGACAAGGCCATGTGCTATATAGAGATAGATCAATCACTAGATCGATCAATATATAGATCTCTCTCTCACACACACTACTGTGGAAGGTAAACTTAACATTTGTGGAAGAGATGTTTGCAATCCATGGCAAAAGCAAAGCATGAGTTTCCCTTTGATCCACTTTTAGAAAATTTTTACCCAAGTGAATAATTTTGGAGCAGCATCGAGCTTTTTCTACGGTGACATTCACTTGAGTGTTGTTTAGAATGAAGAACTAGAAACAACATAAATGTGCAATAACAGTACACTGGCTAGACAAATCTCATATCATGGGTTAGAACAGCAGGCAGCCATAAGACTATGTAATGATTGAGGAGAAAGGTGTACAACCTAAGGGGAAAAGTCAGTTCCACAGAAATAAGTACTATGTAATCTCATTTGTGAAGAAATAATTCTGTATATACAAATAGATTATTTTTATAAGCTAAGGATGTATAGCAAGAAGTTAACAGTTCTTTGCCCTGGAGAGCAGGATTACAGGTAACTTACTTTTTTCTTTATGTATTACGCTGTTCAAATTTAGTACAAACATGTAATAGGTTTGCAGTTATTTAAAATGACCCAAACAAAAAACTTCTATGGGTTATTCTGAGTGTTCTGATCAGTTTTTCCTACATGACTGGGTGCCTCATATGTTTAAAAACAATCTCCTACAAGTCTGCATGGTGTTCCGTGGAGGGGTGCAGACCACAGGGCTTTGAGGAATAAAGGTTCAGCCACTGTCTAGGCAGTAGAGAAGCAGATATTTACTTAGTAAAGTTTTGTTTTGTTTCTAGACCAAACCTCACTCTCTTTTCCCCACCATAAAATGTAATATATATATGTAGATAGATAGATTGATTGATTGATTTTTTTTTTTTTTACCAATTTCATTTTAGGTTCAAATAAGAATCAGTCTGGAAAGAGAGAAAAGGCAGGTAGGACTAGGAAGTGCCCACCTCACTGGCAGAAACACAACGAACAAATAGAAATACTGCTGAATTCAAAAAGACTCTGAAATCCCTTTTGCTTGGCAGCGCATCTCACGGCCTGGCCTGCCTCTCCCAGGGTGTCCTCCAAGTGTCCACTTGCAGAAGAGTCCTTCGTTACAGTCTCTAATCTGTCCTGCTTTTCAGCTGTAGACAAGTGAGGGGACACTTACAGATGTGAGAGACTGGGACGGAGGCCGCCTCCCGGTAGCTTTTGGTCTGCTTGTTGTTGGGTGACTGAGTTTCTCAGTAGATGATACCACGGAGTCAAAACCTTCTAGGTCTAAAACAAGAGTAAAACGGTTTTTAGAGCAAAAATAGGAGAAAAGGTTCTTAGGATGTGTTACAAGCACTTCTTGTCCTTCGTAATTATCCTTTCTGTCTGGATTACACTGCAGCGTTGACAAAGGCTGTTTACATCTTTGGTCGTTTCAACAAATGTGATTCAAACTGAATGAAATAATCGTTTCCTCTTCAGTTTAAAAAGCTAGCATGGAAGAGACAGAAACATGATTTTTCTTTCTCCCTTCTACAGCTATATCCATAAATCTTTAAGAAGCTACAGAGAGGATTAAAGGAAGAATCCTCTTTCTTCCACAAATCCAAGTCCACTTTAGCAGACAGCACATTCTTGCAGTCTGGACACAAAAGGCAGTTAACACAAGGTACAAGAAGCTATGGGCAAGTGATGCTGGCCATTGATTCCGAAAGACAAGAAGAGAGGGCAGGCTCCTTCTCTGATTGTGCCTCACTAGTCTGGCCATCAGTTGTCACCCTAACATTAGACTGAAAACTCCTTAGAGAAGAAGATCAAGCTTCTACTTCTCTAGACAACTCGCAGAGCCCGGCCCCATTTGGTGTCACTCAATGGAGACATTATCTTCTTAGGTCACCAGTATGTCCATTCATTCACGCCACTGTTATTGAGCAACTACTCAGGGCTAGATACTGAGACTATACCAGCAAACACGGCGGAAACAAGTCCTGACCTCAGAGAGCTTACCCCAGTGACGACACTCAGCCAGTGTAGACTCCTTCGGCCATATTGTCACTGTACCTGACATGGGTCCAGAGGAAAGCAACTGTCTTTACTTTGCCACCCTCTTCAACAAATAATCAAGTGGTTACCCAGTTCTATAGAGTTCTGGGGATTTACAAACCAAGTGTGCATGTGTGTGACGCTCAAAGGAGTGGCTGGCAGAAAGGGGACAACCCAGAGTGCCACTATTGTTTGTGACTGGGGGAACACCATTTCTCCCTGACAAATAGGCTGTGTTTCAAATGCCACGGCAGGTACTGCCTTCCCAAACCATTCCTTGCTCTCCCTTCTAACAGAGCCTCAGTTTTGTTTCAGGACAATGTGCCCAGTCCCTGAGCTAAACCATGTTTGGTCTAAGCCAGTGGTGGTGATCTTGCTGCTCTTTGCCTGTGCCTGGTCTAGAGGCAGCTGTGTAGCCCAATTTGAGTTACTGGGAAATAAAGGGAAATCAACTGAGAGCCCATGGGAAAGAGATTTCCCCTCTGGCTAGAGAGAGGCAAGTGAGGAGAAGGCTTTTTGTGATGCTATCCCTCTTCCTTCCTGCTTGGGATGCTATTGTGTAAGGATAGGATATCTGGAGCTGTGGCAGCCATCTAAAGAACATTAGGGGAGGCATGGACAATGCTCTTAGAGATCTTGAGGATGACAGAGCAGAAAAAATGGAAACAACTTGGGTGACTGACAACCCCGATGAGCCGCCCACTAACCCTGGAATGATCTGGCGCCCAGGTGTCTTACCATGTGAAATTAACAAAGCCCTGTTTTCTCAGCCAGTTTAAATCAGATATTCTTTATGTGCAGCTGAAAGCATCCTAACTGCCATAACTGCAAATATGCTGGCCTAGGACAGAGAAGCTAAAAATAAAATTATGTGTGTTTTCTTTCTTTATTTTGGGGCAAACTCTTTTGCTCATGCTTGTAAGTGGTCTGGCTATGTGGCAGCTTCATTCTGTTAATGAATGGGCAGGTGTTACCTGCAAACTATTTCCTTTAGTGGAATATGCAAAACCAACCACAAGTCACGAGAAGCCACTAAATTACACCTGGGATTATATTAAGTGACATTATCCTAGTACCTGGTGAATGGATAATTACTCAGGGTAAGGCAAGGGTAACCAAAGGTTAATCATCTGCAGAGATTTCACAAAGAAAAAACATCAGTGGTGCTCTGAGGCCAAGGGGTCGTTCATCAGCATCTAGCACCTGAGTGCAGCTCACAAAGGGTCCCACCTGTCCAGCTAGCTCAGCAGGGTGCCAGAAGGAACCCAAGCCAGGGGAGGACAAAGATCCCCACTGCTGGGATATACCTCTCCAGTACTGGCTCACTGGGCTGACCCCTCCCATGGGCCTTTTAATAGAACTTTATTTTCCTAAAAGTTTCCCCTCTAGACTCTACCCCCGGACTTGCCTTCACCAACTCTAGGTTGTCGGAAATGGAAATCCCCCAGTACAGACTTGGATTGATGCAAAAAGCCAATATCTGACATTAACATCCTCCCAGTTAACCTTTTAAATCACTTTTACTCCAATTACAAAGTTAATATATGATCGGTGTCTAATTTTTTTTAAAAAAAACATGAAATTGTAACAATAAAAGAAAGTCAACCACAATCTTACAGCACCAAGATAACCACTGTTAGTATTTTGGTATACATTCCTCCGGGCTTTTCTCTATAAATAGATAAGATAGCTTATACCATATGTAATATTGCATTCTGCTTATTTCACTTCCCCTTATATGCCATGTCTTTAAGAGTTCTTTATAAATATTTTAATTGTTGTATAATTTATTGCACTGCAAATCATGATTTATTTAACCAATCCCCTATTTGTTGGATAGTTTCCAAATCATTCCTCCCTCCTATTTTTGCTATTACAGAAAAGTGCCACACAAATATACTTGCACGCACTCTACATACAATGAGTTTAGCAGGTTATCCATGGAGATCCCCAACTACTCTGGAAGGAATGGCTAAGGCCTGGGACAGGGAGGTTTGCTGGGCTGGCGGGGGTGGGGAGGGGTGGGGGGGGCATGATGAGGCACAGAAGCTGAGCAGGCAGCCAGGCAAGAAGGTGGGAAGGAGGGGCCACTAAAGATTCCAACAAACAGGCCACTGCCAAGGGCCTTGGCTGGGAGCTACAGGGGCAGAGCTGGACAGCCTATATCACTGCTCTGGCAAGGAAATTAAAACAAGTTTTGGAGGCAAAACCTGAGCAGGGTGAAGTGACTGAAGAGCAATTAAAGGGTAACTGACGCTGGTTCTCCACCTTGGCTGCACAGCAGAATCACCTGGATGACAACAACAAAAACCACCTCATCCCTGCATCCCACCCTAGGGAGTGGCTCCAGGGGTCTGGATGCAGCTGGCCATTGAGGAGGTGTCAGTCTCCCGAGGTGATGTTAACACAGCGATGTGTGAGAAGTCCTGCTCTAGCAGAGGCTGGGGGCCGAGGGGAGGGAGGGATGACTGAGGATTTGAGCAAGCAGAGGCGTGGAGAAGCCACCGGGGAAGGACAGGGTGTCCCAGGGCCCATCAAGTGGACAGCCTGCCTGGGTGAGCTGAGGGGGGTCAAGCGTGCCAGCACGGAGGGTCCTCCCACGCGGGGCTGAGGAGTGCTGGCCCAATTTGGAAGGCAACAGGAATGTTGGAGCACTTGATGAAAGTGATGGCCAAAGTTTTGGCGGATTGGTGACAGGTCAGACACACTATAGCTGGAGCGAGAGGGAGGACCTACAGGTGACTCAGCATGCAGAATGGGATGGGAGAGGACTGCAGGGAGAAAGGAGAGGGGACTGGACGGCCTCAGACCCCCCTTAGGATGGACTTGACAAGTCCCCTTGTGCACAGTGGAGGACAAGTTCATACTAGGAAACTTCTCCCGGGATACCAGGGAATACTCCGTCCTCACCCCCTCCACCCTCCTCAGCCCACTGAATTCATTAAGTCCACCTGGGAGTGTAGGGTTTGATGTGTAAGGTGGCCATTTGTAATGAATTACACTTTCAAAATGATTCAGGGGTGTGGTGTCTTGTCTCCTGCACTTAGGCTGTGGGCCCTGGAAGGGTTCAAACTCATCTTTGCATTCTCAAAGTCTAGTATATTCCTGAGGAAAACATGCTTGTTATTCTTTCAATGAAGGAGCAAGCAAATGAATGAGCAAACTATCTCAAGAAAAAAACTCTTATTCCGGGAGTGTAGCTTGTAGAGGTGGCTCCTAGCAGGATGTGAGCTGGCAGCTTCAGGGTTGAAGGCAGTGTCCTGTGCCATGGCCGAAGAGAAAGCTGACTGGCCCACTTCACTTTACTGGCTGAAGTTTGCCCAAAAAAGATGTTGAAGCCTGGCCATGCTTAGCAAATGTCTCCAGGACAGATGGCAGAGAAGACTGCCTTGTTTCTGTCACTCAAGAGTAAGAGGACAGCCTGAGTGAGAGTGAGACCCCATCTCTCTCTATATATATATAAAAAAAGAAAAAAGTAGCCGGGCATAGTGGCGCATGCCTATAGTCCCAGCTACTTGGGAGGCTGAGGCAGGAGGATCCCTTGAGCCCTGGAGTTTGAGGTTGCAGTGAGCTATGATCATGCCACTGCACTCCAGTCTGGGTGACAGAGTGAGACCCTGTCTCAAAAAAAAAAAAAAAAAAAAAAAAAGAGGAGGGTCAGAGTCTCCCAGGGAGAGCTACTCTTAACCTGTGCACAGTTCTGTTGAGTTTAACTTTCTATAGTTTTAGTTTGTAAAGAGCACTTTTGGGAAACAGTAACCAAACCAAAATGCCATAAGGAAAAAGATTCACCAAGTATGAGGTCACTCGCTGAAAAGGGAACCTCAGGTTACCCTGGCATGTTTCCACACACTGTGAACTGCAACAGACTTCTCCTTTTTGACAGTGAAGGGGAGAAAATCTTCAGTACTGTCACATAACTTTTCAGTGGCACAGACCATACTCCTCATGACTGTGGCCGTGGTAGCTGTGATTAAGGCAGAATTTCCATGACTAACCCGCTGTGGTGCAAAGAAAATGTCCCAATTTTCATGGTGGTTTTGAAATGAATCAAGCTGAAACTTGATATGAGCTTTCTCAGCCTGGCTGGGAATTTTTCCTCTTAATTGAAAAAGGTTTTAATGCCCATCAGCCAGTCCAAAACTAATGAACTGGAAAATGCTAGGGCATTTTTAAAAAGTTAGTTTCACAAGGCTGAGAAACTCTTGGCTTTTGTGATACTTGGATGACAAACCCTCTACAGACATACGAGGATAATTCACGTTGGACACAACAGAGTTGGCTTGGAAGGGCCTTTGACTCTTCATAGCACATGGAGTTGCCCATTTTCCATGAATTTCAGTCATGCCCTACTTAGTTCAATTAGAAAATGTAGCCTCATTTTCCATGGATGGGAGGAATGGTACCAGTGACCACAGGTGACCTAAAGAACAACCATTGAAAACACAGAGGAGAAATAGTCAAAAGTCTGAGACAGGCCAGATGTCACCAACAGAACTGTTTGGGAGAGCCTAAATAGCTCTGTTTATGCATTATAGCTTGTTTGGACTCAAAGAAGAGCCCTAAGATGGAAGTTTGCTACAGTTGAAGCCTCGCAATGTCACTACTTCCTGATATCTCTGGAAGCCTTCCCTTCCCCTCCATGCCCCAGTCTCAGATCATTAAGGCTGCTGGAATTTTTTGTCTGGAACCACTGCAACAGATTTCTCACTTAATGCCCTTTATCACTCCACATGCAGCCACCAGACAGGGGTGTCAAGTGCCGATCTGAATATGTCCCTTCATATTCATGTCCTTCCCCCTCCTCACTAACTCCTTCGGTGCCACTGAGGCTTGGCTCCACAACTGGAGCCTCTTCCAAGAAGCCAAGTTGCACCCTAAGGCCTGGGTTGGGTACTCCCCTACTCACCCATCACTCCAATCTCAGCATTTAGCACCCTGTACTGACATTCCAGTACAGGCTGTTGACTTATCTGTCTCCCCTACCAGGCAGGGAAGAAGCTGTGACTTTTCTTTGTTTTCCCAGGCCTAACATTATCCCTGGCTTGCAGTGAGTGTTCAATAAATTATCATTGAATAAATTAACAAACGACCTTTCGGGGCTTCGGTTTTTCCACCAGAAAGAATGAGAGGATTATCTGAGCCATGAGCTTCACAAGATTTTTTATAAATGACAGTATGTTAAAACCCTTTCAAATAATGCAAGTAGAATTTTGTTTTCCTGTACTATTAATGGAGTTGTGGGATGTGGGAACAGGGATCCAAGAGCAAGGCTAGGAATCCTCCCCACTTCCTTTTTTTTTTAAAAGATTTAAGATGAGAAAATCCTATAGCGGTGGGGAACCTGTAGCCTTAAGGCCACATGCGGCTTTCTAGGTCCTTAAGTGCAGCCTTTTGACTGAATCCAAATTTTGCAGAACAAATCCTCTTATTAAAAGGGGTGCAGCAGAGAAAGATGAAGCTTTTCTTGCCTCCTTTGCTGCTTAAAAAAGAACAATCTTGAAATCAGATGGCCGCAGACTCCCCACCCCTGCAGAGGCCACAGGTATCTCCTCTGCAATGAAGAAGTATCACAAGGCTGTCTGGACAGAAGGAGGAGATCTCATTCCACACACCAGTCATTTGACTCGTGTGGAAAATCTGTACAAAGATGGGCCCATTGTCAGGGCTCAAGTTAGCTGAGTTACCAGCTGAAAAGTTAGTGATGATTCAATTCTACAGGAAAATAAGGCTTCCAAAGTGTGTAAGGACGTAGCAGGTTAGCTCTTGTGTTTTCATTTATAATCCAGGTGTGAAGTTTGCAAGACACAAGCTGCCGAGAGTAAACAAGTTTTGAGCTACTGTTTTGAACCCCATGCACGGCCACTCGACTACTACACACGTCACACGCACACTCACTCATTGCATCGGCAAAAAACTCCATGCTGCATGGGCACTACCCTATTCCACAAAGACAGAGGTGGAGGGTCAGAGGTTAGACAACTTGCTCAAGGTCACTACCAAGAAGTGACAGGGCCCATGCAGATTCACATCCATGCGATTCTTTCTGCTCCGAAAGGCTAGACAGATAGCAGAAATACTTGACCACACTTCTCATTCAACTGATTAAGAATTCTGAGAATTGTTCTCCAATAAAAACAAGAAAAGATACTAGCAAACGTAATTTTCTTTTGTGAAGAAATCACTCTGTACTCTGATAACAAACTGCTTTTTTTCTATTTTGTTCAAATAGGCAGAAAAAGAGGCTGGCTTTTTAAAAAGAAATCTCCAGCAAGAAATGTAAGGTATTAGGCAATTTAAGAGAGAATGTTTGGCTAGTTGGTACAAAGTAACTTTTACATCAAAACGTGTAGCTCAAGGATAAGAGAGGGAGAGATAGTTTGTTTGCTCATTCATTCAATCAAACATTATCTACTGCATGCCAGGCACAGCAATAGTTTTGAAAATGAAAGTACAATCACTCTATATCAGCACTGTCCAATATAATTGGCTGTGATGATGGAGTCTTCTATATCGGTACTACCCAATATGGTAGCCATTAGCCCCACATGGCTATAGAGTGCATGGAATATGGGTAAGTGCATCTATTTAAATTAAATTTCAATAGTCACATGTGGCTAGTGGCAGCAAAGACTGTATATCATGACCCTGCATCTTGGTATTTCTTCTCATTTATGCTTAGTCCATTCATCCAGTGACTATTTACCGAGCATGCACTACGTACGAGCCAGGCGCTGGGCTAAGCAAAGGGGGATTCAGAGGTGGAAAAATAGTCACATTCCTTGGCCATGTGGAGCTTAAAACCCACTGAGACAGACTTTTATACGCATAATTACAATTTCTGCTAGTTACTATGAAAGAAAGGGAAAAGATAAAATTAGCAATGACAGCATGGGGACCTAATCTGGATGAGGGTAAGTGGTCAGGAAGGAAGGGTCACATCTTACTGAACTCCAGCATAAAGGCGAGGTCATGATTCACTTGGATTGATGACAAGCAATGTTAAATGGGGGAGGGGGGTGGCTTTACACATTTATATTCTTTTAAAAATTGCTCACTACAGGCCCAAATTTGCTATTCAAAATGATTTAACAAATAAATAATATATTTCTCTATTGGAAACAGTAGTTATGCTATTATCCATAGGAATATAATTTGGCACAACCTTTCTGTAATGCTATTTGGCAATACCTATTACAAAATGTAAATGTGTACCCCTTCAGATGATGGCTACTACTTCTAGAAATTCATCTATAGAAATGTTTGTATAAGTATAAAATCATATGAGGCCAGTGGTTTTTAGACTGTTTTGTACTTTAAATGATTTTTGAAACCCATGTATATCTCTTCACACATCTTAAGTTGAAATCTAAAATTTTACATAAAATTTTAGTCACAAAGGATATAATTTTTGCTATATTCAAAATATTGATATTTTAAAATATAACTTACATAGCTTTCTTAAACATATTCGGTATATATTTGAATACTACAGCAATTTTAACAAGAACCATTATTCATTTCAAAATATCCTAAGATTTTAATAATTGGAAATTTTATATCCTTTTCCTCCTTGAATTCATATTTTCATCATCTATTAAATCTTATTCTAATGTAATGTGCTTTTAAGTCTTTTGTAATTACTTTATCATCTTTTTCCATTATAAAAACCATGTATAAAAATTGAAATTTAAGATTTTTCTTTCCTGAAATCATAAGGCTCTAAGTGTAAAAATTATTTCTTCTGAGTTATCATTACAATTATTAGTACACAAATGACCAAAACATATGTATACACACATGCCACACATTTTGATAAATATTTTTAAAGCATGAAAATATAGAATTTTAATGGGCTTTCCTCCTAAACACTTTGTGTGTGTGGATTATTACTTAATACCAGAAACAGTATCAACTCTATTCCTCTGTTTCATTTAAGAGATGTAAGTGCCAAGAAACTTTGTTTGCTTAAATTAGAAGTAATAATAGATGGGAATGGAAAGAGTGATCAATGTCACTCAATTCTTAGAACTCCCTGCAAATTATATACCAAAAATGAGACAGTGATCTAGCATCATCAAGAATTTTTTTAAAATAATCTGTCAACAAACAACCCAGTGGGTACTCCTTCAATTTAATTGGAAGCAAAGAATTAGAAACCAAATGATTTGAAAATGGAACTTGCAACCTAAAACTTGCAGAGTGAGGATTCAAATCCAAATGCACGTGTCTGAGAACCCATGGTTTATCTGACATACTATATACCTTCCTTAGACTCTGTGGAACTACCTTGCCTCTATGTCAGGGTTTGCTCTAGGAACTCAAACTTATTTAGGATGGCAAACACCCTATCCTTTTACATTTCTCTGTAAGAATTTGGGTTTAAAAAAATAAAAGGGAATGCATAATTTTAAAACCTTTATTGAAAGTTATGCTCATAACCCCTTAACAATTACTTAAACTTGCATACGGCCAGAAAATCATTTATAAGAAAAATCATTAACCAAAGAAAACCTTAGATTAGACCTTAGAAAGGGCCAAATGATCAATTAGATTAAAGGAACTAACAGAACTAAAGAAACTAAAAAGACAAATGAAAGAATAATCTGCTTAATTTTAAAGAGGATTCAGAGGCTACCAAGAGAGCAGTTTTCTCAGTGTCCAGAAAACTCAGCTAAAAGAAATGGATAGAGTCAAAGAAACATAGACTGCGAGGCTAGGCTAGGTTCTTTATGGTCATTTCATCCAAGTCCCTGGTTTAATGAAGAAAACCCAAAATCCAAAAAGGTACAGTGATATGTCCGATGTCCTGCTTCAGCAAGATGGGCAGCCACAAAGAGGAAATGTTCCCTTTTGGAGAGCAAGATCTATGGGTCATTTCATCTTATCAAATTGCACTTTACTTAGATATGCTCGTCTGCCACTCAGAATACAAAATTTTAATGCACATGTGAAACAATAATATTCTAATGTCCAGAATTACACGGAAGCCAAAATTATACTGACTACAAAACTGGAAGAGAAAAGACCTCCTGCCCTGAAGCTCAGCATACTTTTTACCATACTGGGAGGGACAGGAGCCTCCTGAGCTTCTAGAAGGAGCTGGTAGGCTCCTTTCACCAGCCTTAGTAACTAGATGAACTAGTTCTCATTTGTCAAATTCAGGGGAAGGAAGAGGACTGAGGTCATAAGGATTTAACGTGCCCTTAAAAATCTGACATTCCGTGATGATTTTTTTTTTAATTATAAGCTATTTTATCTGTATCAAAAAAGAAAAAGTCAATCTGCCAATTGTACATCTCTGGACAGTGAGTTTTCATCTGAGCTCCTGCTTCAATACCTGGCTCTCTCTGGGGCCTTTTGCTTGCACCCAATGTTTCTCCTCTCCCTCTTCCTTCCATCTCTGCAGATGCAAGGTGGACCTGTGGTTTTCAAAAGCTGCCCCAAGAACTGGCATGCATCCAATGCCAGTTATTGCCAATCCATAGGCACTGAGAAAAAGGTCAACACTGTGAGTTTCCCATTAAGCTAAATTTGTTATTATACCCTTTCTAATAGGAGAAGGCATTTGTTTTTAAAAATGTGCTTAATTAGTAACATACAAAATCAACAATCCCCCAAATGAAAAGCCTTTAAATTTTTTTTTGTTTTTGATAAATGAGTCTGTGAAATTCCAGAGTATGAACCTCAGGGAGAGCTGACTCGGCCTGGGGAGGTGAAGAGGGTGTCACCGTAGGTTACTGCAAAGGAAAGAGGCTTCTTTGGCTGTAAATCAGGGCACCCTGTCAACCTCCACTGCATCCTTACCCTGCCCCCACCAGATCCAAGGACCCTTTAATGGGACCCACCAACCTCACTCCCCAACTGCTAATCACGTTTCTCATTTAATGTATCAAAGTTAGCAGGCCACTAACCTTGACCAAGGTATCCAGACCATGACTTTAGTCCATGGCTAAAGAAGAATTTTGACGATTTACTTAATAAAGTGATAAATAAATAACATACTTAATAAAGTATAGCTTGTCCATAATGCTTTTAGTATGAGGGGTGCCTGAGCACGATTTTCTGGCAAGGCTGCATATCCCTGTGGATATTTGCGAGTAAAACGGAAGCCATAACGGGCTCTGCCAATCCATGAGCCCACAGCCAGGGGGTGGAGGGAGGGGGCATCCCAAGCCAAATTAGTACCACATGTAATCTGAGAGCTGAACGTCACCTGTTCCCTTCTTGCTCCACATTCATTTGCAGCTCAGAGATTTCTGTTGAGTACACTGTGGGTGTAGCAAAGGTTACTACGTACCTCTCTTTGCTGTGTGCAGACTACTTTGGATACAATGGGTGTACCTCCAGATTTGTATTCTCAAGGCTAAAACTGGTCTGTCTCAGAAAGGAGCTCGAGTACTCAAGCCATTGGGCTGGATGAAGAATGGGAGGGCCTTGTCCACAGACAGGTGACCAAAATACTAGGGAAGGACACACTATTTCTGCACACAGGTGAGCTTCTGGGATTGGCTGCAAGTCCACACAGCTACCAGGTACTGTGACCCTCTTCAAGCCAAGAGCCATCTGAACTGATTAATGTACCCTACACCCCTAAATGTCCCTCTGCCCCCTCAGTTATTCTCATTGCAGGCTGACGGGTTAGGACACTTGGGCAGGATGGAACTGTTCATGCCAAACACTATCTGCATGATATTTGTGTTTTGGAATAATTCACACCACCAAATGCAGCACTCCAATGAGGTTATGCAACATTTGTCATCATCTCCCCACTACGATTGTGCTTCTACAGTAATCACAAGGCTTTTCCTACTGACACTTTCAATGTTTATTGCGTTAACATTCATCGGAAGTGGTGGGGTAAAAGATGTCCATGCAACTCCTCAAAACTAAGCACAAACCCAGCCACTGTGATGGACTGCCCTGTGAGCCCCTCAGTTCCGGTGAAGACCAACACCCCTAACTGTGAAGATCTGTAAGTGGAGACACTCAGTTGACATCCAGGATCAGGACCTTCAAGGGGACAAGAAGGATGAGGTCTCAACATGGGCCCATCTCCTGCAAGACTGGAAGATGACTTTCAAAACGAGCTCTGGTTGCCAGGTTGGCCCTGTGTATTCAGCAGCACGCCTATGCCGTGAGCCCAGAGGGAACCAGGGCAGGGCTCAAGGGTGATGCAGGGAGAGGGCCAGCCACAGAAGCTGTTCTGAATTAACTGAGCCTCTGTAAGTACACGGAGGGAACCAAACACTCTCACAGGACTGCCTGGGTTAATGACCAATCAATCAGAAGTGCAACCCGGTTCCCTTCCTTCATGTAAAGCATTTGACTCTCAGCACAATCTCTTTTGCTTTTTATTGTCACACTTGAGAAATGCATAGTGCATCTCAGCTACTCCTGATATAAATTTAAGTTTGATCATGACTTGTGTCCCTGAATAGGAGCCAGAGCTGTATACATCCACACACGCGTGCCTCACCTATCACATGCAAACTTGACTGAGGAACAATAGTAACTGCATCTTCTGTTCCTTGGCATGGTAACATCAACCATGTCCCTGAACCCAAAGGCCATGTCTAAAGGTTGCTGGTACGGAGACAATTTCTGTAGGAGCCGGCCATGGCTCTTGAATGAAAGTTCTCATGACTGAGGAACTAACCCTGAGAGAGCTGGGAGGTACGTTGTTCACACACATGCTCGGCCAGTAGTCTATCTGGAACATTCCAAATGTCACTCATGGTTTTTTTTTTTTTTTTTTTTTTACAACAGGCAGGACACAGTATATCTTGTCCTGTTGAACCTGAGAAATTGCTCAACAACCTGACATGCTGCAAGGACCAATAACTGGCTCTCTAGTTCCAAAAGGGGAAGTTTAAAATACCTATTTAAAAAAGAGGACAGAAAAACCAACAGCCTAAAGCCAGGGCATCTGAGTCTTTCCTTAAAATCTGTCCAAGAACTCCCTAGAAATGATTTCGGATAGTAAAGAGTAGAAATTGCAAAATAGGGTAACAAAAATTTTGTGTTAATGGTCATTAAATTGCTTTAAATATATACATATACCCTGTATAGCCTTACTATCCAGAGTTCAGATTAAGAATTTAGTATTGATCACATTTCATGTTTGTTATCCTTTTATTTAATACACATTTAAACATTGGGTTTTAGATCTTTGGTGAATATCTAATCCCAAATACAACACTCCTTCTATGTGAAATCAGACTGGAATGGTATCATTTGACTTGTTAAGCCTGAGGAAGATCTCTCTCTTAAAGGTCATGGCTATGTCCTTGGTTGATGTTTAAATTGATTACTTCAGATAGATTTTCTTTTTTGCATATGAAGTCTGGTTTCCAGAAGCTCTGAAATTATTTTCAAACTGGGTTTTATAGAGATTCTCAGGAAATGAGACAGGCTACTCCAGGGAGCACAAGGCTGCACTTGAGGAAGACGCCTGTCCTCCGCTCAGCTGCTCCCAACTTACCATTGCATTCTTGACACAGATTGGGCTCTCTTGACCTCGGTGCTATTGCCATCTGGGGCTGGGTCATTCTTTGTTGTTTGTGGGGGCTTCTTGTGCAGTGTAGGATGTTTAGCAGCATCCCTGGCCTCTACACACTAGATACCAGTAGCATCCCTACCGCCACACCCATGGTGTGACAACCAAAAATGTCTCCAAGCATCCAAATGTCCCCCGGAGCGAGCAGTTGAGAACCACTGATATCAACCCACCGCATGTATTCAAAGTTCAGGCTTATGAGTCAGGGAGACCTGGGTTCAAGTCCTACCCTGCTTCTTATGCCAATAACCTTGCCCAAGTTACCTGGCTTGCTTTATTCCCTGTTCCTTCTCTGTAAAAACATGAGTCATCATACCTCCCTCACAAGGCTGTTGATGATGAGAAAAAAATAGACAAAACATCTAGTAGGTAGCTAGTGAATATCAGTTCCTTCTTCCCTTCCCCCACTGCTATCATGTCAACCCTAGAAACTCGGGACCACAGGAGAGGAGAGATGAAGGGGATTATCTGTCCTCCATTGTATTGGAGGAATGATTCTAACACTAGGATACATACACGTAGCTACAGCCCTCAGAAGCAGCTATCTGCACATCTTACCTCACAGAGGAATCAAAGATTATAAAGCCATGTTCTACCCCCAAATATGCTTAGAAGATACTCCTAAGCCTTTCAAACACTTTGGGATTATTCTATCACCCAGCAGCTGTAATCAGGTAATCAGCTAAAATCAATGTCTAGGTGGGTCTCAATTTAAGAAAACTATGTAAAACGATACACATATTTAACACCCTAAGGGGATTTATTTACATTACCAAATGATTCCTCTGCAAGCCTTTAGAGAGCTTTCTTAACACACCTAAAACATAATTCCTATTTATGAGTTGGTTTACAGCCAACTCATAAATACCAACACAGTGGTTATTATTCTAAATAATCATAACTATTTTATAAAATGTAGATTAGTGATATGCATATCTTGTAGATTAGTGATATACATATCTTTTTTACCACTGGGACCTCAATGTGAGTGTTTAGAAAATTTCAATTAGCTCCTTTTTTCTTTTTAACAGCTTGACTGAGGCATAATTTATAGACCATAAAATTCACCCATTTTACTGTACAACGTAATAATTTTTAGGAAATTTATAGGGTTGTGCAACCATCACCATGATCCAGTTTGAGAACCTTTTCAGCACCCCAAATCAATTGCCTCTTAATAGCATTCCTAGGGTACAGGGAAGTACTTTTACATTTCCTGGTCCAACTGAACTAGGCTCCCTATAGGCATCTATGAGAGATCTGAGGACCAGCTGAAGTTAGCCTGCATATCTGCTAAATCCATTCTACCTTCCAAGTCTGTTGACTTTAAAATGAGCAACACTTGACCCCCAAATTGACTACAGTATGAGGTGTGCTTTGTGGGTCAAGCTGAAAATACAGAGGAGAAATCTTCACCTTCCTTAAGTAAAGAGGGAAGAGGTAGTGTCCATACAAAGAGATGGAAGTGGGAAAAGTTTGAGATTTGGATAGAATGGAAAAAAAAAATAGTTCAAACAAAGATGCTAAGCAACAGAAGAGGAACAAGAAAGCCTTTCTCGAAGTCAATTAGTTGAAACCAGGCTGTTTAGTTCACAGGCTGCTTCTCCTCTGGAGGCCTGTTGCTATGCTTTAGTAGGAAAGGAACTGAAAATCTCAGTGGTATTGAAGCTTAACAATAAATCCTGCCATACAGTGGGAAGTCCAATATATGGCATGATCAAAGTAAATGTTATGGCACTTGACTTCACCACCAATAATCTCCCATTCAGTCAGAACAGAGATCCTTCCATCAGCAAGAGAAAACTGGACAATTTAATTTTCATTTCTATTCATGCATAAGTCTTGTGTTGGAGTTCATTCATGTTTTCTATTATGTTACTTGAAATATGGCTGCATAGTTTGATACAAACAATATCTCAAACTGACATCAACAACTTAGTTTTGGACCAATTGATTTCATTCTAAATTATCGTTGGCTGACAGATGCTGGTAGCTGCCCACACGAGATCTGAAAAAGCCATGTTCTCTAATTTAATATTATAATAATTTTAAATTATAGCTTTATTAAGAGAAAACACAGATTTATTTATAGCTAACACTGATGGTTTCTAATGGCTTTCAGGGTTGTATTATGCTATTCACTGCAGCCCACATTTGGACAGCTTCAATTATCTGAATCACTATGAAAACATTCTGGTACAAAGAATTTCCTCATTTGATTCAAAGCAATGAACAAACGCTACAAAAGCAGCCCCTGAGGAAAGCCACCTCCATACCCCCATGATGTCCTTTTCTCCTTGACCAACATACCTACAAAGAACATTTCTGCCTAAAGACATTGTGCTTAAAATCCTCTCCTACCTTGGCCTCTGTGATGTTGCAAATCCTGCTTTTCTCTTAAATGTGGGCTTTGTGGGGGGTTTGGTCTTAGCTCTAGGTTCTTCTTTGCTTTTTCTTGTGGTAAGAACTTTATCTTCCTGACCCAACTATCATTTCTAAGCAAACAGCAACACTGACATTGAATAATAAGCACTTCTATATTTTTACAGCCCACCGAGCGATTTAATATGATTCTGGAAGACAAGGTGAAGAAGTTGATAGAAATCTTAGTATTCTTTATAGATAAGGAAAGCTGAAGTTCAGAGAGTCTCTTTAAGCTATAGAGGGCCACCCAGCCAGCAAGCAGCAGATTCAGCACTCAAACCCAGGTGTGCGGAGGCCGATCCTGCCTTCTCCTCTCCCACCTCCAGGAGGCCCCTAACCCCTATCATCCTCCACCCCTGCCAGTCTCTCGAAGCTCGGCCCTCCACCTCCCACCTCCATCCAACACCTACACGGCACATCCGGTCAAATCTCAAAGCCAACATGCTTAACTAAATTCACAATGTTTCCCCTCAAACCAGCTCCTCCTCCCGACATGCTCATTTCCACCCATGTCATTTGTTCCCCAGTAACCTGACCCTAAAATCTCATGACTAACAAATCATTCTCTCCTCCTCACTCCCAAATCCAACCTGTTACCAAGGCCTGGCAGTAATTCTCCCATGTTGCTGCTTCCGCCATCCATCCCTTCTTACCCAGTCCTTTTGTGAGCAGCTTAATTCTGGCTCTCTCTACCTCTCACCCTGACTATCAAATAACCTGACTCCTTGACACTCATCTTTCCTTTATCTGATTGGTTTCACAAAGCTCTGTCAGTTATTATCTGAATTTTTAGACCTGATCATGCCACTTTGCTGTCAATCATCAACAGTTCCCACTGCTTACAGAATAAATTATAAATCCATCCCCCTCAAACTCAATCCGGTCCCTACTATATTTCCAGGGTAACCCCCTTCCTATGCAGCACAAACCCTCCACTGGAGCCAGGCTGGTCGCCACTCCCCATGTGATTTCCCTGCTCACCTCCAGCCTGCAAAGCAAATCCAACTTTAAGGTATAGATAAATCCATCCCCCTTCATGGAACCTGTCCCAATACCCTGGGCCTGAGGGAACACCCTCTCCTCTGATCAGCATTACTTCCCACCACTCAGTTGTCATGTATACAGACCTTCAGTGTCATCTCACTTTTCATTTGCCTTCTTAGAAGCCCACGCAGATCCAAAGCCCCTGGAAGGCAGGGCCTGTGTGGGGGGCCTTGGTGTCTATGCAGCCTTACCTTTGAGTAGTACGGTACTCACGTATTTATTGGTTGATTACATGGCTGCCAATCGTCATTTCTTACAATGCAAATAATGCACACTTGAGAAGTTACAGTCTTCTGGGATTAATGTCTTCATGGCAAAGTGAGAGAGAACCAAACCTCAGCATCATCTTTCTGGGCTCCCAAAATACATAGAACTAGTGCTTAGTTTCCACAGTATGAAAAGCTTCTGTAAACTAACCTGTCCCCATCAACACCCTCAACATTTCCAAACTAGCTTGTTGGGCTGAAAAACAAGTGATTCATATTTTGGCAATAGCCACCTGGGACATCTCCAGACCCAAAGAAAGCAAGGGCCAAAGGTCAATGCTCTTAACAAGCAAGACAGATGGCCCTATGTATTCTGGAGGAGGGAGAACACCTCCTTTCCTGTGTGAGGCCTGCATGACCTTCACCAACACCTCGCCAACCAGTCACCCTGGCTCAAAATAGGGCCCAGGTATCAAACCGCAGTGGCAGAACCAGAACTCAATCAGGCTCATTCTGATGATGACTTTTCATTCACAGCTGATCAACGCTTTGCCCCTCCCTGCCCTTCACGCAGATCGAAAGCTACAGCAGGCCGAGGCTTCTGCTATTACTGCACCAGCTCAAGCTGTCAGGTTATACTTCCTGACTGGGCTTCTCAAAGGCTGACTGAGGATGGAAACCAGCTTCTGGAAACAGGGCAAATGCTTTTGATATTTACAATCACAATCGCACATCCCACCCTCAGCCTTCGGAAGACCAGACCAGAGCCTGCAGGTTTGCAGTTGCAAAGACACAACTTTATTAGCAGGTTCAGAAGGAAACAGCACCCGAACCGAGGAGTATGCTCATGTTGGGAGCCTGAGGGTTCCCATAAAGCCTGCCAACTGTCGCACATGTGTTTCTAAAGTTGAGTGGCCAATGTAGATGCCACTGGAAATCTATCTTGCATGTCAAACTGATCCCTGACAGTGGTTGCCAGAGGTTAGGAAAGAGGGTGGGCAGGAGGGAGGTGGGTGTGGTTACAAAACAGCAACACGAGGGATCCCAGTGGTGATGGAAATGTTCTGTATCTTGACCTTAGTGGTGGACACACAAACCTACACGTGTGATAAAACTGCATAGAACACACACACACACACACACACAAGTACAAGTAAAACTGGGGAAACCTGAATAAGACTGGGGGATTGTCTCAATGTTAATATTCTGGTGGTGATATTATACCAGAGTTCTGTAAGACATTGCCACTGGGGGAAAACTGGGTAAAGGGTACATGGATCTCTCCATATTATTTCTTACAACTGCATGTGAATCTACAATGATCTCAAAATAAAAAGTTTCACTAAAACAAGGTAAATTCCAAAACAGGCCTCTACATGATGTAGAATATGATAGAGAATGCTAACTTAGGACTTCCATAGGTATAGATAAAAGATGTAAAGCTAAAAAAAAAAATATTAGTCCCTGAGTCTGGACTTCCTAAAGGGCTGTCACCCAGGTCAGACCACCAGTGGCCTCAATCAGCACACACATGGCCTCACAGTCACCAACGCGCACCTCCAAAAAGACCTCGGACTTTGCTTTCCCCAGAGACATTTTAGCCTCTTCCGGTTTATCACATGCTGGTATCCTGGCCTTGGGAAAACTCACTCTCATTCTAAACTAAGTGGCAATTAGCACATCAAACCTCATTTTAAACTCAAAGTCCAAACACTTAGTGCTGCATCTACAATGAACCCTTGCCAGTCTTCATTTGCACCTGTTCACCTTTTTATACCAAATACACAAATCACTGAAAAATATGAACATAAAGACTAATACCTACTTTTATTAAAAAAAAGGCTTGCTCAGCTTTTCCTTAGACCTTGCAAAGAATTTCCCCTAAGGCCAGGGAGGGTATAGATTTCTGGCGTTCTGATTTAACATGAAAGCGGCATCGCTTCCCTTCTTTACAAAACTTCCACACCTGAAAGCCAAGCCAGGGCTGTCAGCCTTGCATTGCAATGGTTACTTCTCATCACACTGCCTGAAGGGGCAAGCCGGGCTCTGCAGTTCTTTTCTAACTCTGCAAAGAGAAGCGAGAACGCTGTCTTTACTCACCGATGTCATTGCTGCGGTCCGAGAGATCCTTGTCCAGGATGCTGGATAGCGAACTGCCCGCCAAGTCAATCTTTGGACCGTCACCCCTATATTAAAAACACAAGTCCAGACATTTAACAATTGGTGCTTGTCCTTGTCATTCTGTCACCTTTCTTGCTGCACACACATTAAGGATTATGCTGCGTGTGGGGTGGGTGGCACTGTCGCCTGTGAGGGAGCCAGAGAGCCAACAAGCCGTCCAGCCACATGGGCCGGAGTGTAAACCAGCTGACAGACTGGATGTGCCCCTCTCCAGCACACATTGTCAAAGATGGCTATTTTAATAATAACCACTCGCCAATGCACCTCCAGCCACGAAGCCTCCTGCTGGGTACACAGGGTGCGACGTGGGGCCTGCCCCTGTCCTATGGCCAAATAAGCACCGGCAAACGATAACTGGGAGCTTTCCTTTTAAGGAACGAGGAATGTAGCCAATGCTGCTTGTCAAAGGTCAGCTACTTTTAACCTTGAGAAGAGAGTTTGCTGGCCTGGGCTGAGGCATCAGGCAGGCTGTTGACAGGCACAAGGTGTCGAGTTGAGATCTGGCAGCCTGAAAGCTGGCGCCGGGGCATAGGCTTGTAAAATTAGATGGCTCCTGGGTGGGTGCCCCATGCCCATCAGGACATGAGTGACTTCCCTCTGTATCTGGGCTACAATCACCTCTTTGGGACAAGAACAGGCCTTCAAGACAAGAGAAACACAGACTCCTTGTGCATGAGCAGAAGGTTCCTCCAACTTCCCCCAAAAGGCAGTCCTTTGGGCCCCTTTTTGGGGGTGAGCTGTAAACAAGATTATCCAAGTGCTTGCCCATAAAATGAGAGGATGAAGCTGCTCCCAGCAGTTGCTCCCAGCAAAGCAACAGAAATAGTCCATCTCAACGCTCCTGAAGGTCACCAATGGCTGGAAGTTGAAGTATACAGGCAGCAGTAACAAACACTTGTCTATACCTATTGCACTGAGGGGGATTAAGAGGCATTACCTGCTCTGGAAGGGCTCATGGTCTAAATGGGAGAGACAGACAGACAGACAACCGCAGGTCTGCATGGCACAGACTATAGTATGGAAGATGCAAGTGTTCCAGAGTCCCATGGGAAGAAAAGGACAGGCTTAGGCAGGGGATCTGCATGACGGAGGGTGAGGGACATGCAGAGGAGGTGGCGTTACAGTTGGGCCTTGGAGGAAAAGGGAGAGAGGACCAGTCCGTAAGAGGCGTGCTTGAGCAGAGAACCAAGTGTGGGTTAGAGCGCCAGTGGGCCAGGTTCCCAGGGCCAAAGCCTGAAGTCCCCAGAGAGAAGCAAGGTGAGAAAGGCTGGAAGGTTGACCAAGGCCAGACTGCTAGGCTGGGTGCTGCAGGGTTCGGTTTGTCTTGGAGGTAACGGGGATAGAGGGACAATTGCAGCAGGAGACCTATAAACGGGGAGGTGAGGGAGGGTGGTGTGGGTGAACTCCAAACGAGGCAGCTGACAGGGTGGACTCCTGGGTTTCTCACTCAAGAAGGGGTAGTGGTGGGGGTATCCTTGTCACGGTGGAGAAGGATCAATGGAAAGAGGTGAGTCCCTCCCCCTGCCCCGCCCAGTTCCCAAGCAGACAACACTGCCTCTTAACCACAAGCACCCTCAACCAGAGCCTAAACAGAAGTGAGAATCCCAGGAACGAGGCCAGGTCCAACAGCTTGGCCTCCACTACAAGAAAATACAGCTCCCAGCCTGGCCTGTGAGTATGCATTATGAGACTTGCTGGGCCTTTGAGAGCCGGGTTGAAACAGAAGCTCAGGTAGAGTATGAATTCCTGTATTTGGAAACGGAAAGCAGCCTGCACTTCAAAGAAGAGCCTTTATTTCCAGCCTCACCCCAACTTCCTAAGGCTGTGGGATCCCCCAGGCCAGGTTTCCATAGCAGACTCTCTCCCTACCACCCACAGGGCCATTGCCTTAGACATAGCCCAAGCCAACAGGAATGGCAGGATACAAGACATTTATCTCAAAAACATTTTATTGTCGGGAGCCCCAGCATCCACTCATTTGAAGGTAATCTTCTGAATAAAATGTTTTCAGAAATGCAGAGGCCGGGCCCCATGGCTCACGCCTGTAATCCTAGCACTCTGGGAGGCTGAGGCGGGAGGATTGCTCAAGGTCAGGAGTTCGAAACCAGCCTGAGCAAGAGCCAGACCCCATCTCCACTAAAAATAGAAACAAGTTAATTGGCCAACTAAAAATATATAGAGAAAAAATTAGCCGGGCATGGTGGCGCATGCCTGTAGTCCCAGCTACTCGGAAGCTGAGACAGGAGGATCGCTTGAGCCCAGGAGTTTGAGGCTGCTGTGAGCTAGGCTGACACCACGGCACTCTAGCGTGGGCAAGAGAGTGAGACTCTCTCTTTCTCTCTCTCTCAAAAAAAATGCAGAATTATTAGTAGAAAAGCAATTTCATTTTTAAAAGTCTTCCTTTCCCCAGATACAAAGAAGTAGTTCTTGAGGGCCCTTAAATATCATTATTTGGTATCCAGGGAGCCTGAAACATCTGGCACTGTCATCCTACAAACTAACAGCTGAACTCAAGTTATACTCACAGCCAGACAGTCCTGTCCTTTTTGGAATACACCAAAGACTAAAACTTATAAGAACATGTGTCCTGCCTAGGACAGAGGCCACCCAGGCAGGCAGTGAATCTGGTGAAGTGCGCTAGACTTTTTTTTTTTTTTTCTGGTCAAGGGTGGAAGATGGCTTGAGACAACACCCTGGTGGGCAGCCAGGGAGAAAGTCGGAGGCACTGTGGGTGGGGGGGAGGAGTTTTGCTCATGAGTTAATCACGTGCATCTCAGAACAACTCAGCTGCTTCTGAACATGTGGCTTATTTATATATTTTGGTAACTGTCAATCTTGGAGCTGCTATTTCCCTCTGTGATGTGACAGCTGGAAGCTTCCAAGTCAAATGTGAGCCCACCTTGAGGGACCACAGAGGACTCTATTGTGCATTACTGTGCTCATTTCATCTGGGGCTTTATTAGTTTTCTACCCTTACTTTCCTTTTATTGTCACTCTCAACTATTCTTTCATTGTATTTTTGTTTGTTTTTCTTTGGGGTATAAATTATTGTTTTTAATTGACAAATAATTACATATATTCATAAGACACAATGTAATGTTTTGATAGATGTATACATGGTGGAATGATCAAATCAGGCTAATTAGCATATCCATTGGCTCAAACATTTATTTCTTTGTAATAGAAAATCCGCTCTTTTAGCTGGTTTGAAATACACATTATTAATTATAGTCACCATGCTGTGCAATAGACTGGGAACTTACTCCCTTTGTCTAGCTGAAACTTTGTACTCTTTGACCAATATCTCCCCTTGCCATCCACCCAGCCCCTTGTAACCGCCATTTTACTCTCCACTCCTATGAGTTCAACTATTTTAGATTCCACATATGAGATCATATGGTATTTGTCTCTCTGTGCCTGGCTTATCTCACTTAAAATAATGTATATTTTTTAAAGTTATCTCAAATCCTTTGTGGAATGGTTGGTGCAGGGTAAAAGTAAGTAATTCTTAAGAATAGAATATATATCAATAGCATTTAAAATGCTCCTATGCTTTGAATTAGTTCTGTTAGTCTATGTTAAAGAAATAGTCTGAAATACCCAAACGGGTTTTGTGCATCAATGTGTTTATTATCAGTGTTATTTGTAATGAAGAAAAACTGAAAAGAACTGGAATCTTTCATAAATAGGAGAACAGTTGAATAAACTATGATATTTGATGGACTTTTACATAGCTATTAAAACGATCAAATGACACTCTACAAAGAAGACACCTGCACTGGAATGTTTATAGCAGCACAATTCACAATTGCAAAGCTGTGGAAACAACCCAAGTGCCCATCAATTCACGAGTGGATTAATAAAATGTGGTATATGTATACCATGGAGTACTATTCAGCTTTAAGAAACAATGGTGATCTAGCACCTCTTGTATTTTCCTGGATAGAGCTGGAACACATTCTACTAAGTGAAGTATCCCAAGAATGGAAAAACAAGCACCACATGTACTCACCAGCAAGTTGGTATTAACTGATCAACACCTAAGTGGACATATAGGAATAACATTTATCAGGTGTCGGACAGGTGGGAGGGGGGAGGAGGGGATGGGTATATACAACCACAATGAGTAAGATGTGCAACGTCTAGGGGATGGTCACGCTTGAAGCTCTGACTCAAGGGGGCAGGGGGGCATGGGCAATATATGTAACCCTAACATTTGTAACCCCAGAATATGCTGAAATAAAAAAAATAAAATAAAAAAACCTGATCTTTATAAATGGCTTATACTAACAAGAATGAATGCCTATGTTACAATGGTAAGGGACAAACTCAGGTTAAAAATGACACACACAGCAATGCACATACACCCATGTGCCCTCCTGACATATTAGGAAGGGGAATTTTTTTTTGTTAAGACTAGAAGAATATTTACAGTGGTTATTCCTGGGTAGTCTGATAGGTGATTTCTACCACCCAACTCAGCGCCTGGTACATGGAAAGGGCTCAAAAAACATCTGTAGAATTCGTGAACATTTGCCAAATTTTCTGAAATGGGAATGCATTAGGTATTTGTACAATAAATACGGTTTTACCCCCCAAGACAAAGTTGTATGATGTTCAGAGCAATCACACCTATGTAAAATTGGTGGAAAACAAACCAAATCATACACAGGAAAAAGATGAGCAAGAAATAGTCTCAAAATGTTAACAGTAGTTGTCTCTAGGATAAGACTACAGGTGAATTTTCCCTTCCTTTTAAAGGTTATTTTTATAGTGACTGGAGGCTCATACAATTCAGGCAGCTCATGTTCTCCCTCCGGTCTCTTTAACAATATCATCAAAGTAAAAGGTGAGACTGCCTGGTCCCTGCCCTACAAACTCTCCTTTAAGAATCACACCATCATTCATTCATTCACTCATTCATTCATTTATTCATAAATAAATAAATAAAAGAATCACACCGACCATAGGTGCCCCATGAGGTCATCTTACCTGGGAACCACTCAGGGTGTGTGTGGAGTTACTGAATTGTAGATTTAGAAGTCTAGGCCAGGTGTGCTATACCTAACCCTGCTGTTCACCACCTGTGTGACCTCAGCCAGGCTGCTTAACCTCTCTGGAAGTTGGGTGCTTGAACAGGGTCACCTCTAAGGGGCCTTCCAGAGCTCTCATTCTATGCTTTCAACATTAGAGAAATGTTGCACCCTGAGGTGGGGTTGGGGGATAGGGGTGGTCCTGTGAGTTGTGGGCAAATTCTGGGATATTTCATCATCTCCTTTGCCTCTAAATCTTCGTGTCTCTGTTAGTGTTTGGAATGCCCTCCCTTCCCATTCTACTTGAGCAAATGTAACTCACCCTTTAGTGCTCAGAGATCCACCTCTCTTCCTCTCATGTCATGCAACACACCTTTCTACCCCAACCATTATCCAAGCATGTCATATTTATATATGTATCTAGTGACCTTCTCCACTTATTCTTCAGAATAGGATTTTGTCGTTTCTTTCCTCCTAATACAAGGTTTTATACATGTAGGTATGTCAAAAAAATTTTTGTTTAACTCAATGAATAAGCAAACATCGTGATTTGTCTGGGTCTCATACACCTTAGGAAATAACCTGTGGATAAGTTATATTCTTGATTCCATTTCTAACCTCCTGCCTTAGTCCATTCTGGCTGCTATAACAAAATCCCATAGACTGGGTGGCTTATAAATAACAGACTTTTTTCCTCACAGTTCTGGAGGTTGGGAAGTCCAAGGTCAAAGTGCCAGCAGATTCTGTGTCTGGTGAGTACCTGCTTCCTGGTTCACAGATGGTGCCTTCTCACTGTGTCCTCACATGGTGGAAGGGTGTGGGGTCTCTTTTATAAGGACACTAATCCCATTTGTGAGGGGTTTGCCCCCATGACCTAATCACCTTTCACAGGGTTTATCTTCTAGTCTATCACCTTGGTGGTAATTTGGGCGGGGGTGAGGGGGGACATAAACGTTCAGACCATAGTACCTCCATCTTCAAGGCATTTCTCACACTTGAGTAATATGTCAACACTTTTTAAACAAAAAATAATTTCTTGCAGATCCCCAAGTATATATCTGTTATTGGCTGAATTGTGTCCCCCCCAAATTCATATGTAGAAGCCCTAACCCCTAGTACCTCAAAATGTAACTGTATTTGAAGAGGCCTTTTAGAGGTGATTAAGTTAAAATGAGGCCATTAGGGTGGGCCTTAATCCAATCTGGTGTTCTCAGAAGAAATCTGGACAGAGACACCAGGAGTTTGCATGCACAGAGGAAGGACCACATGAAGACACAGTGAGAACGTGGCATCTGCACACAAAGGAGAGAGACCCCAAAAGAAACCAACTTGCTGATACTTGATCTTGGACTTTTAGCCTCCATAACTGTGGGGAAATAAATTTCTGTTGTTTAAGCCACCTGGTCTGTGGTGTTTTGTTATGGTAGCCCGAGAAGACTAATATTAACACAACATCCCTGTTTAAAAAATCCCAAGAAACTAAAAACATTCCATGACCATGGCTAACAATGGAAAACTATTGCTACAAGGGCATTTTTGTCTTTACAACTGTCAACATTATAAAGAATATCATACAAATGAAAACCAAAGGTGCAAATTGCTTGTAGCTACTAGAGGCTCTAGCCCCAATGTTGGAAGCACTGTTCTAATGGCACTGGATAAAAGGAAAAAACTATTATGCTCCAAGTTGGCCAAGATGGCCCCCCCTCAAGTGGCATTTAGTGTGACCTGGGGTGAACTCTCACCAGGGAGCAGTTCTGACTCAGGGGAGTGTTTCACATCTCTGGGATTTGCCTGCAGGTGCTGTACAGATGGTCTGATGCTCTGAACCATGAGGGACCACCCTGGAGAAATAGGAACTAGTCATCCCCGAGTGACTTCTCCCCAGACTCTGAAGCACCAGCCACATTCTGACAGGAAGGAGATTGGGATCCCTCCCATCTCTCTGACTGAGCCCTCATCCCTCACGCCAAGAGCCAGACACGGGCTTAAGTTGGAATGATCTTTTACACGGGGCCAGAACTGAGCCTATTTTGAAAACACAGTAGGTGTAGTTTAAAAAAGGTTTTGATCCTTCCAAGTAGGGAAGCTGCAGCTGGTGTTTTGACAGTGTTCAGACTGTGGGTGTGTAAGCATTTTATAATGTCTATTTGTAAATGCCTTTCACTGTATTTATAGACTCTTACAACAATTCTAATGAATATCGGTTCTGAAAAATACCAGAGTTTCTGCAATTCTGTGAAGCACATGTCTGGAGCAGCTGACGCCCAATGAGGATGCAGCTCCCAGTGGTCCCCGTTCTCCTCGGTCTGCCCAACACGTGGGTACCATTTTGGCAAAAAGGATGTCATTGAACTCGAAGAAAAAGCAAAAAGCCCATCCTTTTGTAACTTATAATCTACTGCAAGTGTTTTTGTCTGGTGAGTTTCTATGCCCACCGCTGTTAACTACAAGGAGAACATACTGGAAGGCAGGCAGGATCACCATATAGCCAAAGACATCAGAACAAGGTTTCCCTTATTTCTGATTTTTAAATCAAAATAATGCTATTTTCCTATATTTTCCTTAGCAGTTTTCATTATGGGCGCTTAAAACACTTGGCTTGCATAGGCAACCAGCAGCTAAGAGTCGCCTCGCTTTACTGGACCAGGAACCTAAATCACAGAGAAGGGACTGACAAGCCCAAGGATCCCAGCAGGTCTAAGTAGAACCTAAGATCTCATAGAAATAACAGCAGCAGCTACTGTTTACAGAATGCTTACCACATGCCAGGCACTAGAAAAAGCGCCCTTCGTGCATTAAGTAGTCAATCCTCACAACTACCTATCCAGGTATCTACTGTGTCCCATTGCCCCTCAGTGAAGGGCTTGTCTCTGCTGCTGGGAACGCCATCAACAAGAAGCCTCCAGCTGCAGGCTCCTTCAGGGACATTCTCAGCTGCAGAGAGGCTCCTCAGCCTAGGCACTCCCTTTTCCAGGGTGGCCCACACCCCACATTATAAAAGTCTTGGCCATTTCTGCCCAACATGGGAAGACTCAGGCCATTTTAGCTCCAAAGCTCCCAGTGGATTTTGCTGAGGCTTTTTGAGCCAGTATCACAACTTCTCCCTCTGCCCATACCTGCTTCCCTCCCCCCTCCACGGGTATCTAACGCTAAAACATATCTTCATACTAAATGCTGGCTCAGAATCTGATTCCTGGAGATCCCCGCCTGGGACAACTTTATTTTCATTATATAAATAAGGAAACTGAGACTTAATGAGATTAAGTCACTTGCAGAGAAAAGGTCAGAAAAGTAGTAAAGTAGCTGGGTCTAGATTTGAGCCTATTAAGTCCAACTCAGAGCCCAAGTTCTTGGCCCCTTCTCAAATCTGCTTTCCTCAGCTTCCTGGTCTTCCAGCTTGGAAGTCATCGAGGATGCCAGGAAGCCCGTGTCACCCCGGCTCACTGTCAGCTCAGTAAATTGCCTTTGCTCCTTGAGTTTAAAAGTACTAGTAACAAACAAAAGTCATGCACTTGTGCCATCCAGAGGGACCTGCTCTTCCCATTTAGACCCAGGACAGAAGGTGAGGCTTGTGCACAGACGGAACTGCTGAAGAGGCACCGTGTGCATCCCTTGAGAACATGAACTCAGCCAGTGGCATGGCCCAATTTAGCCCGAGCTGGGACAGTTAAGCCAAGGCATGTGGCATGGACGAGGTGATGAAGTGCTCAGGAAGCCAATGCAAGCAAATAAATAAATAAATTAGCAGTGGCACTAACAGCAGCAATAAAAAGCCACCCCAAAGAGCCCACCAACCTCCTGCAGGTAAGTAGGGATGGAGGGAGAAAGAACAAATCCACCAATTCCTACTGAACAAAAGATTCCAAGTATATAGGGTGACTCTTTTTTGGCACTTTTCCCCCAAAAGGATATACTATCATAATGCACATGTTTGGGTTTAATTGCCTAAAATTTTTTATTGGGGGGGGGATGGGAATAAAAGGAAAGGGAAAAGAAAAGAAATAGAAAAGCCCCATTGCCCACGCTCTGAAAACCACCAAGGCACACACTGTGCATCCTCTATTTTCCACCACTTTTTTCGTCCTACCCGGGAGTTGTCAACTCATGATGACAGACATCAAATGCATAGATCCTGGAGAAACCCCTTGAATTACCCTGTATTCTTTTTTTCTCCAATCTGCAACCTTATCACCCCTTTCTAACATAAAACTGCTATGTCTCATTGCTCACTTCTGTAACTCCCACCCAGTCATGCACCTGCAGATGTGAGGCTGAGGCCGAGGCCAAGGCCAAGGCCAGAGAGCGCGCCCTCCCTGCTCTCCTGCCTGCCCACGTGTAACAACGCAGCCTTCAGCTCTGACTGCTAAAGCTGGGTAGAGATTACCCAGCTCAAGCCCCCATTTTATTACAGACAAGGGTCCTGTGCTCTGAGGGCGGGAGTGATATACTCAAGGCCACACAGCTGATTGGTGGCAGAGCTGGAACCAGATGGAAGGTTCCTGATGCCAAGCCAGTCCAATCTTTTCCCACCACATTTGGGATGGTGATAATAAAAATGAGCATCCATATGCACATATTTTATGCGCCAAGAGATTTTCTCTCAAATCAACAACTACAAGAGGGCTCCGCCCGCCTGTGAAGATCAGGGATGTGAACGCGAAGCTAGTTCTTCTGAAGCGTTCTGCCCCGGGTGGATGCTCCTGCCCACGGGGGCTGCATCCTTCCATCAGGAAAGGACAAAACTGGATCACCAGCAACTCAAGTTTCACTCACTATGAGATGGAGGGCAAGAGGAACCTCCTTCCCCTTTCCTAGAATACAGATCCAAAGGCCCTGCCGATACCTGTGGAGTCCTTCCATACCCACCTGGTGGCCAACAATGTCCTAGGAACCATAGGCACTTTCGGACTGTGAAAGTCGTCCCATGTAAATGTGGGACCACCTGAGTGGGACCAGGGGTGCGAGCAGCAGGAACCAGAGTGGTTTGCCTGGCAGCTCTCCCCTTGCGTCTCGTGTCCTTGTCCGGATGAGCACAAACAAGCTTGGCTATTTATAGACGGTGAAGACAACATTGGAAGGTGACGGGACATTGCTCACTCAATTCCCCTCCAAATTTCTGTCCTTCGTGCAGACTCTGCAAGTTTATCTGGAAACAGGCCTCCCTCCAGAGCCCATCCAGGGTACGACAAGCCCTGTGACCTTGTAAGGCAAAGGATGATGATATTGTAGACCTCATCTGCAAACCTACAGTTTGGCATCTCCAAGAGGTGCAAGGGGGTTTCCAAGATGCTGAGGCCAACTCTTCGGCAGTGCCTGGAGGAGGGAGAACTCATCATCGTGCAATTGTGAGAAAAGTTTGTGGGGCGCCACGTGGAGGAAGAGTACTCGAACCAATAGCACATGGAGAAAGCATTATAGAAACCCACGAGGAGGATGCGTGTGTGAGGTGTTGAAACGTCCTAGTGTTTCACTGCCTGGTTCCTGCCATCAGCGGCAGGAAAATCAATGTGGCTCAGTCTGGGCCGAGGCTAAATCCCATCACTATGATTGGTTCTTGCTGCAGCAAATAAAATTCATCCTACGTGTGGGTGGAAAGAGAGGAGATTATATATACAAATGAAATGAGGTCAGCAAATAATGCAGACGTCCCTAAAATATGACACGGTGCTGTCCCCTGTGCCTTATGGGATTCCTACGCTCCATGAGTCAACTGCCCTCCCTCAGTTCTCAGCCTTCCCTGAGTCCTGACTCTGGTGCTGCATTTGGGGGGCTGTTCATGCTCCTACCTCCTACCCAGTGGCCTCCCCACGTGCTGTCTGAGGATGTCCACATTTCCACTCTAGTGGGGCTCCAGAGTATGACCTGCTTGCCACTATGTGAGAACCCCTCTCCCAGCGAGGTCACAGATGCAGTGAGTGCCTCTCAAGCTGCCAGGCAATGAGCTAGGTGCAGAGTGGCTTGTTTCAATACACCATACCTAAGCCGGGTGGGCCTCACTGTGTGCCATTTCGCAGAGGAGGAAGCAGACTTAGGGAGCTGAGCACCTTGCCCAAGGTCACAGGGCATTTAAGAAGAGAGGTCGGCCGCGGTGGCTCATGCCTGTAATCCTAGCACTCTGGGAGGCCGAGGTGGGAGGATTGCTTGAGCTCAGGAGTTTGAGACCAGATTGAGCAAGAGCAAGACCTCGTGTCTACTATAAATAGAAAGAAATTAGCCAAACAACTAAAAATAGAAAAAATTAGCTGGGCATGGTGGCACATGCCTATAGTCCCAGCTACCTGGGAGGCTGAGGCAGGAGGATCCCTTGAACCCAGGAGTTTGAGGTTGCTGTGAGCCAGGCTGATGCCATGGCACTCTAGCCCAGGCAACAGAGTGAGACTCTGTCTCAAAAAAAAAAAAAAAAAAAAAAAAAAAAGGAAGAGAGAAAAGGTCTCGATCCTGGTACACCTGGTCCCAAAGCCCAAATAAGCAGCAATAAGGCAGGCACCATGTCTGGTCTGGTTACCATAGTTAACTACTACCTAGGTGAGGGCCCTGGCCGAATGTAGATGCTTGATAAATATCTGAAATGAATCTCTCTTCTTCTCTCTCACAGATCTCTTCTCATCACTGAATCCATATGTAGCACCCAATTTCCATCTTCTCTCCATAGCCAATTTTTCCCAAGACAAATCCACCCTTGCTTGGCCACTTGCCCATTCTGTCTTCACCTCACCCCAGATCTGTCTTCCTGCCCCAAATTATTTCATAGAAATTGCTTGACTCGGATTATCAAGGGCCAACTAATGACCAGAGCCAGTGTGTCCCTGGCTCTCCTTATGGCAGCAGTTGTCCCAGTGTGGTCCCCCGATTGCCAGCAGCTGCATCACTGGGAGCTCAGGAGAAATGCAAATTCTTGCGCCTTAACCCAGACCAACAGAATCAAAAACTTGGAGCAGCATAAATCTGTGTTTTGACAAGCCTTCCTCCACCCCTAAGAGGGGTCCCAACATACTATCTGAGGATGTCCACATTTCCACTAGCCCAGATGCAGTGACAGAGTCAGGACTCAGGGAGGGCCAGGGTGATTCTGACGCACACCCAAGCGTGAGAACCACTGATCAGTAGTTGCTCCACGCTGCCTTCTTCCAGCTTCCTTAACATCACGTTCCTCCTACTCTCTGATGACTCCCAATCCTTCTTCGATGCTGTAAATAGCAATTTTTCCTGCACTTGCCTCTCTTTCTCTCCTCCTCCTCTTCTCCCTAATCTCCCAGAGTGATTAAATCCACTCCATGTTTGTAACCAACCATGTATGAGCCAATGACACCCACCTCTGTAATTCCTAGCCAAGACCTCTCTCCTGAATTCTCCAAGGACATGCCTTTCTCCTGACTTGCAGAAAAGAAGGGAAACATTCAAAAATCACACAAGGTATCACTAGGACTCTTTGAAAAGAAAATTAGAACACCCGAGTAATCCAAACTCAAAATGACGGTCTAAGCATCCAAGGACACAGTTTACCTGCTGATTTAGGGAACACTTGCATGTACTCACTAGCTAGCTTTCTCTTCTTCTTTTTTGATTAATTGATTGACTGGTTTACGCCTAATAAGAGCAAAGAGGTATTTTACAATGCTTTCTTTTGGTAGGCATGGAGGCTGTACACCTCACTGAGTAATCAGTACCTGGAAGCTTATTTCCTGTTAAATTGCAACCCCGGGGTCTTAAGCCAGGATGCCTCAGTAAATCTAAAGGAAAAATTAACTTCCACGCCAGTAAGTTGGTCTCAAGAGAGACATCTGCCCTTCCCTAAGCACTTACTTGATGTCTGGCATATAAATGTTTACTTAATCTTTGCCTCAAGCTAAAATGCCTCAGAGCTCATCAGTCACTTATCTCCCAGCATTGCTCTGAAATCCAGGGCTCCAGCAATTACAAGTGGAAAAAAAAGCAATTCCACTGCACCTCCCATCCTAGGCGCCAGTCCTCTCAGCACAGCCTCCAGCTCTCCATAGGAAAGGTGCATGGTGTGTTTAATATTTAAAGCAATAGTTCGTCTCCAAGTGGCACAGGTCTGGGAAGACACTGGGCATCCCGCCCACCACCCAAATGCCCATCTTCTAAGGCTACTCTCCTGACACATGCTTCCACGTGTGCAGGCGACAGACAGGGATATCTGAGCCACAGTAATCAAGTCCCCCGTGTCTGAAACCTCCTTGCTGAATGGCTGGCTTCCACCCTGATAATCTCACAGCCACCAGCCAAAGCGAAGGGTGTTTGCTCTGCTTGACACAGTCCTGCCTTTGCAACATCAAGGTCACGTCTCCCACCTGCCTTCAAAAGGCCCCTACTTGTTGGAGGCTCCTACCGCCTACTGCAAACACTGTCGAAAACTTCTTATCACTATCATTAACCCCCAAGACACAATGACACCCATCTGGGAGGACACTGGCTCTTAGCATATTAGCCTCCCCAATTCCAGCCCTTGCTGTCTTCCTGAGCCTATGATGGCCATGTGGGTCCTCCCTCCCCAATACCTTCGGCCTTGAGACCTTCATTCATTCATCTTCATTCGCCCACAATCACAGCCCCACCTGCTGCCCATATATTCATCTTCCGAATAACCTCGCCCCCAAGGTTGCAAGCACTGGCATTTTAGCTTGAGGCAACCATCATCTCTTGTGTTTCCTTCTGGCCACTGACTTTGCCCACTCCCTCCTGCCCTGCCTCGCCTCCTTCCCTTTCATCCCAGACCCCCAACTCTCACTCAAGGTCCCCAACACCAGCCCCTTGATCCCCTGCCCCTCCACTGGCAGAGCATGCGCTGCAGCAAACGCACAACGCTCCAACTTGGAGCAAAGGCTAGCAATCCTTTTCTGGTCCAGCCAGCCTGCTTCCACTGCTCACATTTATTTTCTTTTGAGGGCACACACTTGCTCTGCCCCTCAGTGGCTGGCCTGCTGCCTCCTGTTGCAAGCAATCACTACAGCTGAGGGAAGCCTGCTTCTCCCCAGCATTTCCTTGGATTTTTCTTTTCCATCTTTTATACTCATCTCCCAAATCTCAGGGCCTCTTCTCACGGAGGCCTCTGAACCCATTCTTATCAAATCAATAATACACATTATTAAACATATAACATCACATTCATGTGAAGGTGTCTATGCACACCTAGAACAAAAAGATTGAGGTACCGGCAATTGTTTGAAATATGTTTACATTCGAATATCAGAACAAATGAGGAGGCTATACTTTTGAGCCTCCATTTTCTCAAGTGTAAAAGGAGGAGTAGACAGAATGTTCTTTGCACCAAAACCACATTAGTTACGTGGTAGCTAGACAAGGTGAGCAGCCCTGTCTTTGCACACTGTGAAACGATAACTGGGGCATCCCTAGGCATAGACTTGAAGACAAAGGAGGCACTTATGGCCTAGGGGAATCTCCTATCACCACTGAATTTTTAAATCAACCCTGGTATTAAATTTTTAAGTCTTTTTTGCCTGTTAAGATTCCATATTAATTCACCTGCACGCGAATGTTTATAGCAGCATAATTCACAATTGGAAAGCTGTGGAAACAACCCAAGTGCCCATCAATTCATGAGTGGATTAATAAAATGTGGTATACGTATACCATGGAGTTCTATTCAGCTTTAAGAAACAATGGTGATATAGCACCTCTTGTATTTTCATACATAGAGCTGGAACCCATTCTACTAAGTGAAGTATTTCAAGAATGGAAAAACAAGCACCACATGTACTCACCAGCAAATTGGTATTAACGGATCAACACCTAAGTGGACATATAGGAGTAACATTTATCAGGTGTCGGGCAGGTGGGAGGGGGGAGGAGTGGATGGGTATATACAAACACAAGTAAGATGTGCAACGTTTAGGGGATGGACACGCTTGAAGCTCTGACTCGAGGGGGGAGGGAGGGCACGGACAATATACGTAACCTTAACACTTGTACCTCCATAATACGCTAAAATAATAATAATAATAAAAAGATTCCATGTTAACTTACTTTCTAGAAGCTGGAAGAACATTCTTACCAATGGTCAAGTATTTAACAGCTGAGGAAGAGAACAATCACCGTAAGATCCCTAATGTGTGCTCAGGCTGGACACAAGCTGCTTACAGGTGTCATTCTGGTTGTCCTAGATATAGTTCCTGAACACTGATCTGGACACCTGAGTCCCGGCATTACTAAGTTCCAGAGCAGTGGCTGGCATGCAGTAGCCCCTCAAAATGCTTTTAAGTGAACATACCTAAAAGAAACTATGCTTATGCACTGTATTCCTTTTTCATAAAAGATGCGAGTTCCTGTTTAAAGAGAAAGAAATTATTCTCTTCTGAGAGCCACAGTTGGCAGCGAGCTTTCTGGCTGGTGAGACGGAGCTCGAGCCCAGACGCTGCAGCTGGAGCGACAATGCCCAGCTCCCAATGAGAGCTGCCAACAACGACTGTGTGTCCATTTGCTCAATCGTCTGTCTGTCCATCCATCTACCGGGTCAGGTAAATCCTGGCAAAGATTTGGGTGCAGATAGCATGCAATACCCTTTTCTCTAAAGGATCACTGACACAAACCTATTTAAGTTAACATTCCTACCTCTAATTTGGCAGAATAAAACAAGTTCATAAACCAATATATGGGTTAAGTTGTCTAATATAACTGCCTAGCCAAAAAAAAAAAAAAAAAAAAAAAAAAATGAAGTGCATTGAGTACTAGGGAACAGTAAGCCTTCCTTCAATTTTTTTTTTTTTTTTTTTTTTTTGAGACAGAGTCTCGCTTTGTTGCCCAGGCTAGAGTGAGTGCCGTGGCGTCAGCCTAGCTCACAGCAACCTCAAACTCCTGGGCTCGAGCGATCCTTCTGCCTCAGCCTCCCTGGTAGCTGGGACTACAGGCATGTGCCACCATGCCCGGCTAATTTTTTATATATGTATCAGTTGGCCAATTGATTTCTTTCTATTTATAGTAGAGACGGGGTCTCGCTCTTGCTCAGGCTGGTTTTGAACTCCTGACCTCGAGCAATCCGCCCGCCTCGGCCTCCCAAGAGCTAGGATTACAGGCGTGAGCCACAGCGCCCGGCCTCTTCCTTCAATTTTTTAAAAATTTTTTTATGTTGCCATCCATAGCACACTAGGTAAATTAGAATGTAAGACACATGCTAAAGAGCTTGTACAGAGGCTGGGAAGGATGGAGGGAGAGGCAAAATTGAACGAAATATAAGCACTGGCACCTCCCCCCCTTTTAAGGAACCATGGCATTCAACAAGTGTTTGTTAAATGAGCCACTACCATATGCTCGACACCGTAAGGCATGTGGAGATGACAAAACACACTCTTGATCTGCTTTAAATCTGGTAAAGGAGTCCGGGGGTGTGTGCATCCCAAGTGGCATAGCATGAGGCCCAGCACTAGGCTAAACACGGGGTGTCAGGCGTTCGGAGGAGAGAGCAATCGTAAGAGCTAAGGGGAGGCTTCCAGAGGGCGGCGTTCACAGGCCCATGAGAGGCGGCCAGGGGCGGGCACTGTCAACAACTTGGGGGAATCTAGAATAGTGTTTCTCACCGTGTGGACCCCACCAGCCACATCAGCATCACTCAGGAGCTTGTTAGAAGTGTAAATTCCCAGGCCCACCTGAGACCTACGGAGTTGGAAACTGCAGGGGTAGGGCCCAGCGATCTGTTGGAAACCAGCGCTCCGGGTGATTCTGAGGCATGCTCAAGTTTGAGAACCACTGAGTTAGAGTAGGCACTGCCCTCCCTTGAATGGGCTGAGCAGGAATCCCCACTCCACCCCTATTTCCCCTACGCCCCACCCCTGCTTTTGCAGAACTTGGGGGCTGGGCAGCCATGGGGAGAGTGCTGGGCGGGGGGTGGCCGCCCTCTCCTCGTCTGCTCAGATGGCACCCACAACATTAAGACCAGTTACATTTCCCACTGGCTTCTGTACAAACCCCTCTCACGCATCTTCCTTGGTGGTCCGTACTTCTAACCGACAACTCGATGCTGGGAGAACTGGAGGCAGAGAAGAGCTACATAGAGGCAGGAGGCAAATGGGACATCTATGAGCCCAGAGGTTCAGCACTGATGACATGCTTCCCTCAGGCTTGCAAGGCCTGCACCTAGCCCGTAACCAGAGGGTTGACAGCGACTCTAGAAGGCTAGGAAGCAGTCAGAATTCTACTTCTCCTCTGATCCGCTTTTTTTTTTTTATAGGAATATTTCAAAAATGGTTTTTGAGCTAACTGCAATGTTTATAGCCCCTGGAAGACTAACAGATTTTGGCAGAGCGTGGTTTTAGCTCTGCTTTCACCAACAATAAAATGATGGGCAGCCTTTGCTGCTCTGCACCTTCTCCCTGCTAGTGTAGCTCATATTCTTTTCAGAAGCACTTAGGTTTACATAACCTTTTTCTTCTGATGTATTAGCTTCTGGGCCAGCCATGCCATTGAGGTGGCCCTTGCTAAGGTCATCAGGACTGTCAAACGGCCATTATGTGCATGTGCAAAGAGCCTTCTACTATCGGTCCATAGAAGATGGTATGACACAGAGGGGCCAGCCCAACTCAACAGGGGGCAGTTGTTAGACTAGACCTTGGTAGAAGCCTGTAGTATGACAGACGTAAGCCAGTTGCTACTCAAATGGGCTCATATGCAGCTGAGATGACCACAGCTCTGTGCTCAGCAGGGCAACCGGCATCCCCCACACAGGCACGTGTGTGTCTGCCACTGCAGGTGACATTCTGATATCTCTCAATCACCCACTTGGCGACCTGCCTCTACATTTGGGTGGAGAGGGTGTTTTTGTTGTCATTGTTACTAAAAGCAAATGAGCCATGCTACGAGATGAATGAATGTTGGGGACATCATGCCAAATGAAATAAGCCAATCATAAAAGGTTGAATACAATATGATTCCACTTATATGAGGTACCTAGAGTAGTCAAATTTATAGAGATAGAAAGTAGAATAGTGGCTGCCCAGGGTTGTGGGGAGAGGAAATGGGGAGTTGTTTAAAGGGTACACAGTTGCAGTTTTACAAGATGAAGAGTTCTGGAGATGGCTGTACAATAATGTGAATATATTTAATGCCAATGGACAGTGCACCTAAATGGTTAATATGGTAATTTTTATGTTATGTGTATTTCACCGCAAATTAATTTTTTTTAAAAAAAGTAAAAGAACTCATCTTACTGCAGTATTCCTACTTCAATAGGCAATACTAAAAATGACAATGAAAATAACATTGATTTATAGGCATGGAGATATATACTTGGAAATGATTTAGGGGCATTCCATTATCAATTATCACTCTCAATTTATAGACAGAGAAAGTGAGGTGAGAAGGACAGTGACTCACCGAGGCTCACATCCTCTTAGGAGGTAGGCTAAGATTCAAGGAGGCCTAACTTCAACTTGAGAGCTCTGAAGCCCCATGCAACTCTCACCATGCAACTCAGCTTATAAAAACAAAGTTAGTCCAGGCATGGTGGCTTCACGCCTGTAATCGCAGTACTTTGGGAGGCAGAGGCAGGAGGATCACTTGAGCCCAGAAGTTAGAGATCAGCCCGGGCAATATAGCAAGTCCCTATCTTTATAAAAAATAAAAAAAATTGGCTAAGCATGGTGGCATGTGCTTGTAGTCTCAGCTACTTGGGAGGCTGAGGCAGGATTGCTTGAGCCCAGGAGTTCTGTGATCATGCCACTGCACTCCAGCTGGGTGACAGAGCAAGACTCTGTTTCTTAAAAAAAAAAAAAATTCAGTGAGTGACTCTGTGTTTAGGTATGCCTAAAGCCCTCCAGGGGTCACTGATTTGCTCTGGAGTGTTACGCCAACACATAACATATATATATAATGGTAGAAAGTTCTGGCAATGAACTTGTGGCGTGAATCCAACAGTTCCTTGCTCTGTGGTAGGCATCTTAGGTCTGGAATACAAACTATCCAACTCTGATTTCACATTACTAACACATGTCCAGCCGGCTAGTGAACAAATTTTAGTTTTGCCAAGCGCATCGCAGAACGCGTGCCTGAATAAAGCATGTCCCCAGCCTTTGAGGGCCTTACAGCTCAGAGAGGAGCTATCTGCCAGGCCCAGTCCCAGGTGACACAGCAGGCTGTACAGTGAAGAGCAGAGGGAGCTTGGGGTGTGGTAAGAAGCCCCACAGAACAGCGAGAGGGTCAGGGGACACTGCCGCATGTGAGACGTGCATACCCAAGGCCAGCATGACATCCAGAGGGACAAAAAAGGACGTTCCACCCACATTTCCAGGCTGAAGGGCAGCTGGCCTTGCTCTCATGAAGCCCAATAATAATCACTATGCTTGAGCAGGGAGATGCTGGGTAGCCAATCCTCACCTGGTAATGCTGAAACCCGCAAGGCGTCCCCCAACCTCACACCTGCTTCTGCCTGCGCGCAGGAGCAAGGACAGAGGGACTGGCATCTTCAGACAACTTTGCGAGAAGAGGTAAGAGGGCAGCTTGATCGCCCTTTTCCTGCCCTCTTCCTTCCTCCCAAGGTCTGCGGCTCTGGTCCCCTCCCGTGTCCTATGGCCATCCCACCTGCCCCGGCAGCGATCGTGGAGCAGTACCTGGTGTGTGTCAGCGGCCCCACTGGTCGCTCCGGTCTTCTCGGGGGCAGCGCGCCAGGTCTGTTGAGAGAGTTGGTCTTAGGTGGCCGAGGCTTTTTTGGTGGTATGGCAGGAACGGAGGGCTTCTGTAAATCCAGTTTTGGCTCTCTCTCTGGTCTTTCTTTAAGTCATTGTTGAAAACAGCATCAAGAAAACAGATAGATCTAATGTAAATGACAGTACTTAGATATAGATTACTCACTTCCTGTCTTAAGAAACATCACTGATGCCATTTCCAAAGGCGAAGCTGGGAGGCAAAGAGCACTAGGTATTCTGTCAAGAATAAACACCCTGGAGCTGGTTGTTCCTTCCCCTCCACACCTCTGCTCACACCCATCCCTCGGCCTGGAGGGTCTCTCTGGCCACTGTCTACTCTCAGCGAGCTCCAGCTCATCCTTTGAAGCCTGGCTGAGATGTGACGCTGTCATGTTCCCTTTTCAACAGATGGACCTGCCCTCTAAGGGAGACTTCCTTCCTTCCCCACCTGAGCATGACAGGGCAGCCCGTCATAAACAAGCCCCACTTGGACACTCTCTGGGCATCTGCACGTGTAGCATGGCCCTGAGAGCAAGGCCCACGTCTGGTCATCTCCCTAGAGCCCTGTGCAGTGCTGCTACATAGCCAGCGCTCAGTACATGACCAATGGGTTTCGTCAATGGCCCCATAGGACCTGCTGGGTATGGGAAGAAAAGAGGCCCAGCACCTCTCACGCTAGCCTCTGCAAAGGGCCTGAAAAGGGCCTCTGAAATGGGGGAGTGTTTCAGGGAACAATGGGTTCCGGATTCTTCTTGTGCACAGTTTCAACTTGGAAGGTAAACTGGAACTTCACAGGTATTTGATTTCCAAGGCTTTCTGGAGTCAGAACTATTAGAATAAAGTTGAAGCCAGATTTGGTGGCCAATGACAGTATCATGTTTTCTGTTCCTAACTAGCCTTGCCCTGTGCATGGTGTAAAAAGCACTTATCCACGTTCTTTCTGCTAAAGATGGAACTTCAGAGAGTTGCCCACTGGAGTAGAGGCAGGTCCCCTGTGTTTACTTGCAAGATGGTGCTCAGAACACCTTTTACTTGCAAACAAAGATTCATGATGTTTGGGCGCCCAGGGTAATTAACAAAAAGCTTTTTTAAAAAAACCCATCAGCTGTTATACAGGTATTATTGTGCTCATTCCCACGGTGTTCTCTGTGGGGAAATACGCTCCAATCGGGAATGCTGGGAACTCATCTTCTGGCCCATGGGGGCCAGAGGAGGAAGGGCTCAGCCGAAATGCCAAGCAGGGGCAATTTCTCCTGCTGGGCAGCAACAGAACAGGGACAGGAACTGCAGCAGCCTGCAGAAGAAATGGGAAAGGGGGTTCGTGCTGATAAAACAGGGAGGTCAAGTCTCAGGGCAGGGCTGGTTCCCTGGCTTCCTGACTAGGGTTTTTGCCTCCCTTACTTACTGTGGCATAGAGCAAGGAATCATGGGAGGGGAATAACCAGGAGTGTGGGGCCACTTGGCCAGCCAACTAGGGTGGTGTTCACATATAAGTTCTTATGTTAGTTAGCATGGGCCAGCACAGGAAGTGTCCTCATCACAGAGCCTATTACCTGCAAATTAGCCATGTGTCCTCCATGAGGACACAGGACAGCGTTTGATTATTTCACAATACACTTATCTATTAAAGAGCTGTTCGCAGGGTATATACTCAATGGCTATTGTTTTCACTGATATGTGACACAGACCTGGCCTTTACAATGAAGTTCCATGACCCAAGTTCTAACTGTTCACCATGAAAGAAAGAGGTATAGCTTCTTAAGAGCTTGCAATGTTGGGAAAACTTTTGGCAGGCTGATATGAAATATTAAACTTCACAATAAAATTTCATGAGGCCACCATGGAGTAGCTCCAAATAATTACATTCATTAATTCAGCATTTCTCTTGTGACTTAAAAAGAACTGCTTTTTAAAATGGAATTTGCTCAGCCTCCTGTTCATAATAATAACATAGCACTTTTCCCCTAAAAATATGTGATCAATCAAATTTTAGGCACCTAATAAAATGAGTCCTTCCACAGCATGCAGATTTCTTTGGGAGAAATACTCAAAATCGTAGGAGTCAAACGTGTTCGTAAACGTGACTGTGTGAGATGTGTTAAGCTATGTCTCTGCCAATGACACTTTTAACCACCTTCAGGAGACTCCGGGCACCGAGCCACTTGTCCCGGTATTGCCATGCTGTCTTTCCTGGTCCCCAGCATTCTTGACCAAGGACATTCAAGACATTCATTGTCTGTAACAACGTTAGCCAGAGTTAAGGGCCCATCAGTGACTAAGGAAGAGAGCTTTCATTCGTCTGGATGGGAATTTCAACTAAGCCAAGTTCACCCTTTAACAGTGAATGAACCCTGGGGCACCAGGCATGGGGGAGGGGCTGGGTGGAAACTGTCAGATACATTTCAGGCCCTCAAGGAACTTAAACTGACTTCAGGGGACTTCAGGGTGCGGAGAGGGTGGCCATGGCAGACATGTCACAAAATGCCTCCAATGTGTTAAGTGACTGGTCTGGTTGTTTTTCATTTGATGAGAAATTCTGGCCCTACCACGTAACCCTCTCCTATTTCTGTAGAAATGGGATGTTTAAAAGCAATCAAACCAAGACCATAATCACCACATTCGAAAGAAAAAGCAAATTCTGTGGGCATTCTGGACTAGCCCTATGACAGACAGCTTCTGCTCTTGCTGTTCTAGAAGTGCCAATGAAGAATTGATTTCATACCTTTTTCTTCTGTTCTATTTGGAAGTGTTTCTGGTCTTTCAGGAGGTATCTTTTTAATTTCATGTTTTCTCTCAGTGGTACCTAGGAGGGAAAGGACAACACTAATCAGAAAATGTTTTCTCTATTCATTTATTAGACACAATAGCATTTAAATATTTATCAGGTAGAGCAAAGTCAATATTTTTTTCCCTGAGCTGGGTGCTGTTATTACCTAGCAAACATGAGCTGCTTAGAAACAGAGCAGAAGTCATTTCTAGCCTATGTCGCTATGTTTGCCTGCCTATACATCCTTAAGTTTTAAGAACACCACTAATGTTTTCTAATATTGAAACCTGATTTCCTTAGGCATCAACAGAGTCAAAGGAAATTACTGGGCAGGGATGGTAAATGTATATAAATAAACAGGTCAGCCATCAAAATATACAAATACAGGGCCACTGGGTATTGTTCTCTACAAGTATAATAAAAAGGAGTTTCATAGGAATCTGGATTCCATTTTGTAGCAGTTATAAAATCTAGACTGGAATTATTTGATAGCCCCTCCCATTAAGAGGTGAGGGCTCCTTGCCTGGCATGTGGGTGGCTTATGACTGTTTCTATCAGTAGCCAGAGTGATACCATGTATTAATAATTTCCAAAGCTGGCTCATAAAAGGCCATGCGGTTTATGCTTCATTTGCTAGAACTTACATGTGAGAAGTCAGCTATCCTGGAGAAGGCCCCAGCCCCAGCTGAGCCCAGCCTTCCAGCCACCCTTGCCAAGCAGAGCTAGACATGTGAGTGAAGCAGCCATCTTCGAAGTGGATCCTCCAGCCTCAGCTGGCCTCGCATTCCCAGCCCAGGTCCTAGCCAGGATGGAGCAGAGACAAGCCATCCCAGCCATGTGCTGTTCACATTCTTGACCCACAGAATCCACTAGCATAAGAAGATTATTATTTTCTGCCACTAAATTTGGGGTGGGTTGTTATGTAGCAATAGGAACCAGAACATAGTTTTAAGTTGAAGGAGGTGCAGAGAAGTTATGGTGGTTCTTTCTCTTTGCATCCAAATCCCTCAAGAATTACATTTTTGCAAAGGTACCATTTAGCATTTAATCTTTACCCACATAGACTGCTGCTGCTCCCTCACCTGGGGTCCTCCTCAGTGCCAGTGGCCTCAGCATATAAGAGCACTTGGAAAACAGCTGAAGCACAAACCAATCAAACGTATTCCTCTTCCTTATAGACTGGTTAAGTGCTTGACAAACCCTTGACATGACCAGCCCCAAAGATGGGTGTTTGGTACTAAAATCTCAATTACACAGCCTCAGAGGTCAAAAGAAGTTGAAAAATATCCACCAAAATACACACTTTACTCAAATCCCCTTAATGACTCATGACAAATTAAACACTGCGTCTAATTTCTATCAATTCTATATCTGATTTTCTTTTTATTAAGTAATCCAACACGAGGAAAGTTAATGGTGGGGAAAATATAGATACCTACCTCCCCCACCACAAAGCAGTTTCCAAGATTATTCAGCAGGATAAATGAGTAGCAGCAGTAATCTACAAAGATTAAATGTCATCTTGCTTTGCCCCATACACACCCATCATAAACTTTTGTAAAATTGTTGTAAAAGGATAAGAATTTGCCTACCATGCTACAATCTAGTCTCCTAACAATAATAAAGATGTTCAGTACCATTTCTAGAGACACAGAAAGAAGTGACAATACTACTATATTAAAGAATCCAATCCTAGTTACATTCTAGGCCAATCCTAGCTACATTCTAGGCTGCCTAAACCTTGGACCACTCAACTCTGTGGTCTCTAATCAGTTACCAAGTTTCCCTCTAGGGAAAAGGGCCTTTAGAGAAAAGCAAATAAATAGCCTGCTTTCATTTCAGCACAATAAAATATTTATATGGCCAGAACCACTAGGTGGCAAAATGAAACTGCTCAATGCAAACAAGGATGGAGGTGGAGGAGGAGATGTAATTAACATCCCATTTCAGGGCTTAATCTCTGTAATTTTCAACTATGCCCAGGGGAATGGAAAAGGAATTTGGGGTCAAGTTGATTTTTTCCCCAACTTGCTGGGCCAAAACAACTTAAAAAAAATCACTTCTTAATAAATCTATAAGCAAACCAATCTGAAAATGTATCCATAGGTTAAATGCCATAGAAATACCGTAATTGTGAATGTATAGAACTAAAAATTCCCCTTTTTCTTCTGTTTTAGTTGTTATTTTTTTTTCAATGTCACTTAACTAGCTATTCATGGAAGAGTTTCTCCCCGCAGTTAATTTTGACAATTACAAAGAGGAGTTCTATTGGGAAATATGAATTATCATCTTTGTAAGTGAGAATACAGTATGCAATGAGTTATAAAATGTTCACCAATGTCAATTCTTCCTACATTATTCAGGCTTTATATCCAAACTACACAGAAAAAGTGAATTGGACTCTTAAAAATTGAAAAATAATCATAAGGAGAAATATTTATTGCTAGAAAAACTTCTTTTAGTTGGGGGGATGTAAGTGAAATAAGTACAAATTTTGGTTAACCACACGGACACACATGGAAGATTCAGCAACACTGTACAAGTACAAGGCTGCTATGACCCATGGGAAACAATACTGCCCAAGCTGACCCTCAACTGGGCTCAGGCAAAGTGGGACAATTAGGTTCTCTACCCAAAAGCTGTTTATTAAAAAAAAAAAAATCACCAACAACAAAACTAATTTATTATAAATCCTTTCTGATCATTCTCTTTGGGAGCCCACATTTTTATACTGTATCAGAGACACATTTTAATGGTATGTCTAGGCTGGGCGTGGTGGCTCACCTGTAATCCTAGCACTCTGGGAGGCTGAGGCGGGCGGATTGCTCAAGGTTAGGAGTTCGAAACCAGCCTGAGCAAGAGCGAGACCCTGTCTCTACTATAGAAAGAAATTAATTGGCCAACTAAAAATAGATATAGGAAAAATTAGCCTGGCATGGTGGTGCATGCCTGTAGTCCCAGCTACTCGGGAGGCTGAGGCAGCAGGATTGCTTGAGCCCAGGAGTTTGAGGTTGCTGTGAGCTAGGCTAACGCCATGGCACTCACTCTAGCCTGGGCAACAAAGTGAGACTCTGTCTCAAAAAAAAAAAATGGTATGTCTATTTTTTTTTTTTTTTAGGAAAAACAGCAGTATATTTAAAACCTGCTTGCTGGGACCAAACTGTAACTTCTTAATTTGGCGATCTATGGCATTTGAACCAGGAATCTTGAGCTCTACCAAGGAGCCATGATTTGAATAGATGCAAAAAGAAAAGATGCACATTTTATTTGATGGAACTAAAAGGTACGTTACCTGCCCCTTGTTTGATGACAGGAGCGGATGGAGGCGGTGGCTTCTTGGGTCTCTGAAAAAATAATCAAAATTATACCACATGAGATTGTTGGCAATCCTGTCCTCTCACAAAAGGACCACAGACATTGTTTTCTATGTGCCGTTTGGACAATTTAGAGAACCTCTCCAAAAATTGAGCAATTCTCTCTCCAGGGACGTCAGTTTTTGGCACCTCTAAACAAACACTAAAATAAATTCAGTCGGCAAAACAAAACTCCAATCGACAAATGAAACGCCATTTCCCTCTTTCTAAATTTGTAACAGCTTTCTGGAAAAGCACGGCTCAGCAAAAATGGCCTGAAACCAGCAAGCACAATGGTACTCCTACGCTGAAGCTGCATTTGCAATTAAGATTTAATCTGCTGAATAACCATGCAATTCGAAAAGAGTCACTGTGAAGGCTCAAAATCAAATCTGCTCTGGACGTGGGACCTTCAGCAAAATGCAGCCTGAAGACCCACTGAGGCCAGGTTGGGTTCCAAGCCATCTGCTCCTTTCTGCGCTGAGGCTGGCAGGCCATTTGTGAGCCCCGCGATGAACTAGCTATACCCAGTCACACGTGAAAAGCTGGAATGGAGGGTTTTTTTGAGTATCAGCCGCAATTTGTTTTTCTCAAACATTGTCACTCTGTAGGTGACGGAGGCAGCAATGCAATTAATGGCATTCATCCCTGAACCAGTTGCAGGGTAGCCAGGCATTTCCTTGTCACCCAGGATTGACTGTAGGAGGGAGATGCTCCAGGTGGACTTGGCGAATGATTCAATGGCCAGAGAATCCAGCCAGGGCAGCATTCTTGGGCGGCTGTGTTAAGAGGAAAGGAGGCCCCAGGGAAAATGGAGAACCTCCTCAACATCGAAATTATCAAGGAAAGATGGAAGATGGGGAGGGTTTGAGCATAAGATCCATGTCACTGCCGATACTTCTCACCCTCTCTGGGCATCATATACTTGTGCTCTTAAAAAACTCCATGGAGTCTCCTTGGCTTTCTGAAAATGTACTACTGTGACATTACCATTACCGCAGGGACCAGTAAAAGCACCTGCCCATCACCAGCCCTGACCCACCAAGTGCCTGGTGCAGCACTGGGGCATGGGAAGAAATGGTTTTAAATAAGCCCAGAGAATATTAGATCTACATGGAACTTCTTCAGGGAGCATTATAGAATGGAGGTCCTGGATTCAGTAGCATTTCAGCTCTGCTCTTACCAGCCGGGTCATTCAGCCAAGTTACTCTAAGCAGGCAGTATAGCATCGTGGCAAGAGGTGGGGTTCGAGAATCTGTCATTATAAACGTAGCTCTTTCTTCCATCATTAGCTGTGGACACTGGGCAAGTGATCTCACCTAGGTGAACCTTCTCATCTGTGAATATTGATACTACTACTCCCCCTCTTAGGAGGAGGTGGTTTTACAAGTAGGAGGAGTCAGTAAGCACTGACTTGTTTAATCCATGTGACAACCCTATAAGGGAGTGATATTATTATGCCCATTTTACAGGCGTAATAACTGAGGCTTTGAGAGATGAAGCTATTTCCCAAGGTCACCAGGCTATTAAATGGTGGTAGGAGGGAGGTGGCTGGGAGTCAAGCCCAGGGCTGTCTGACCCACAGGCACGCTCTTAACCACCCTGAAGTGTCCATCCTGCCAGAGACTATCCACAAGACAAACCATCACATGGCCATGAAACCACACAAGGAGTTTATAAAAGCGCAGGGAACTGTATTATGTTAAAGTTGGGGGCAAAAACGGGTATCAAATTGCTGCTACAGTATGAGCTCAACTATGCTACAACATAGAGAGAAAGAGAAAGAGATTGGGGGAAAAAGGCATTTAAAGCGGTGATCTCCGATTATGGGTGCATATACGCGTGTATGTTTGTGTTTCCTTCTTAATGTTTTTCCGTATCCTCTGAGTCCATACAAATATACTCTTTTATAAACAAGAAAGCAAGCTGCTTTGAGGGCCACCTACCCTATATACAGGTGTGCCACAGATAGACCTGTTTCTGGCTCATGGTTTCAGACTATTCTTTCTTCTTTTGTCAGCCCCTTCTAGCTTCTCCACTGAAACCTTTTTCTTCCTTCCTTCTGTTTTTGTGTAAATTAGACTGAAGACAGATGTGTGTTTACCTAACAAAGTTATTGAAACTCTGCCAATTAACCTTCCTTTACCTCGGAATCAAAGAACAGGCATCCCTCCCAGATATGGTGGTTCTGGACCACTGCAATAAAGCGAACATTGCAATAAAGCAAGTGACAGGCTTTTGTTGTTGTTGTTGTTTCCCAGTGCCCATAAATGTTTATACCATACTGTTATCTCTTCAGTGTGCAATAGTAGCATTTTGTCTAAAAAAGAGCACATAGTTGAAAAATACTTTATTGCTAGAAAATGCAAAAGATCATCTGAGTGTTCAGCAAGTTGTGATCTTTTTGCTGGTGGAGGGTCTTGTCTCAATGTGGATGGCTGCTGACCGGTCAGGGTAGTGGCCGCTGAAGGTTGGGGTGGCTGTGGCCATTTCTTAAAATGAGGCAACAATGAAATTTGCCGCATCGATTGACTTCCTTTCACAAAAGATTTCTCTGTGGCACACGATTCTGTTTGACAGCATTTTACCCACAGCAGAACTTTTTTCTTTCAAAATTGGAGTCAAGCCTCTCAAACCCTGACACTGCTTTATCAACTTTTTCCCTTGAGCACTTAGAAGCCAGTGCAGGGTTCTTAATTGGCCTAATTTCAATATTGTTGTGTCTCAGGGAGTAGGGAGGCCTGAGGAGAGGGAGAGAGACGGGGAATGGCCGGGCAGTGAAGCAGTCAGAATACACACAATGCTATTCAATTAAGTTCGTCTTATATGGGTGCCATTCATGGCACCCCCAAAGCGACTGCCACAGGAACAAAGATCACTGATCACAGATCCCCATAACAGATATAATAATAAAGTCTGAAATATGGTGAAAGTTACACAGGGACACAAAGTGAGCACATACCGCTGGAAAAAATGGCACCAATAGATTTGTTCCACGCAGGGTTGCCACAAACCCTCAATTTGTCAAAAACACAGGATCTATGAAGCACAATAAAGCAGAGTGCAGCAAAATGAAGTATGCTTGTAATTTCTTATTCACGAAACCGCCAACACCCTGTGGCCTTATTCTCGCCAGCCAAGTCCCAACAACGCCTACCCCTGGGTGTCTTCCTCGCTCCCTGCTGGTTTGAAAATTTCTATAACCAATTGCACGTGAGCTCCCTCTCACCGAGGCCGATACCCCAGCAGCCTTGCCTCAAAACCACAGGGCCCCAAATTTTAAAAAGACAATTCCAAGTCATCATATTTTCCAAGATTACTGAGCAAAGAAAAAAAAAATATCCCTGTTGTGTCAGATTCAGCATGTAGCAGACACATGAAATGTGACAGAGCAGAGGGGCACTGGGGGAGGAAAAGGGGATGAGCGATGTCGCACTAACAGACAGTGTATGAAAAGTGTGGTCACAACAAGTGTGTGTGTGTGAACATGGCAAAGGGCGGAGACAGAAGTGTGAATTTTTGCTGGGAACCCTGGCAGTTGCGAAGGCAGTTGGGGCAGTTTGGGGAGGAAGGGACAGTTTGGGAGCTGTCTGTCTTGCATCTACCATGCTTGAGCAATGCTGGCCAGGTGCCTGCCTGCTTCGCTTATCAGCTGAGCGGGTGGGTCACAGGTTTGCCTCTCATTTTTTTGTTTTTGTTTTTCCTTTACTGACTTCACTTTCTCTGGTTCCATCAAACTTAACCAGCCTTCTCATGCCTCTTCCAATGAGAAAAGATGCTGCATTTTCAAATAAGAGGTCTTTTTTAGATTCTAAACAAAACTCAGGGCTAGGACTCCATGTAGCTCTGAACTGCCCCCACCCCCACCCCAGTGATTCATAAAGTATTGCACATGGGCCTACAGGTTTTTTTTTTTGTTTTTTTTTTTTAATGCAACAGGAAGACAGGGAAGTGAGAACTGAGAAGGCGGAGTAGCAAAATGTGACAATAAAAGATTCATCACAAGAGGTCACGATTCTCAACTAAAAAGACATGAGCAGATCATTCAGTTGATTTCCCTCCACATGCCCAGTTGTGACTGGATAAAGGAAATGGGGCTGGGGGGTCTTCCAGGTTAAACGTTAGGTCAAGGTTTCCTCTGCAAAATTTAACAGCAATAAAGTATTAACTAGCCCCCGAAGGTGCACAGCCAGAAACATCCTTTCAACTCAGGCAAGCATTTTATATTAAGTGCTGATTTTTTTAGAGGCACTTGTTTTATTTATTCCTTCGTCCTTCCCTCCATGGTGAAAGTAAAATCTCTAGCTCCAAACTCAGGTGGCTTTAGCATGCTCAATTCACAGGTAAGTGCTTAGCAAACCAGTGGATGTCGGAGCTACAAGCGATCATAAAAGTCCCCTTTACAGATGAGAAAACTGAGGCCCAGAGGGGCTGTGTCACCAGCTAGTTTGTAGCCAGAGTGGGGGCCAAAACTCACGTTTCTCAACATCCAGACTGTGGGAATTCATTTAAAAAGAGTCAACATAAAAATGTTGATAGCACGAGGTAACATCTGATTTCTGAGAGTCCAATGCCTTCCATGGTGTTCATGTATGCAGGACACACAGGCGTTAGCGCGTGCGTGTCCATGTCCGACTGTGTGTGGAGTTGTTGGTTTCAATGGATATATTAGCTAGATTTGATTTTTCCCTTCACACTACCAGGAAGGAAATAGATGTGAATGTTTCGAAATGAGGATGGCAGGAAGACAAGTTTTCCGGATTTCAGAAATGACTCTGCCCTTTGTTTGGCAAGACTGGCCAGTCCCAAGCAAAAGAAGTCATCAGGGGGCTCAGCTGTTCTCCGGGCAGGAATTCAGATTTGCCCCTTTGCCTCTTGAGCCAGTTGCCTTCAGAGCTCTGGCCCCAGAGATGTGATTTGTTGAAAAATAACCGAGGAGTGTACCCAGTGATGGCTGGGCACCCCAGGGGGCTTTGTCAGAGGAATACGGTAAAGTTCTGGAAGGCAATCTCAGCTTGATTTTGAGCAACTCTGGACCTTAGGAAGCTCTCCTCCATGCATTCAGCTAAGTTCTCTGTAAGGCTGGAGAGGGGACACAAATGGATAGTTCCTGACTAAGGCACAGCTCTGGAAACACATGGGGATCTCCACTCTGCCCTTTTGTCTCCTGTCCCAGGAGACCAGCCACGCCTTTGAAATGCGCAGCTGAAGCTATGCTCTGGGTCATAACAGTGTCTGCCCCTCTGTACCCTGCAGAGTCCCCAGCAACTGCCTGCCCTGTCACCTGCATAGGAAATCCCTGGGAATTGCTGTGTAACCTGCTCTTGGAAGTGTCTTTCTCTAGTTTCCTCCCTCAGCCTCTGGCTTGGTGGCCTACATCCATGGTCTCCCTCCTGGCTGGGCCCATGCAGACTGATGGATGGCCTATTTGGGTGGTCAGCCAGGCCGTGGCATCCGGTATCTCCCTAACATGCCCTCTCAGATCACCCCTTGGATCACCCCTTCGCTCCATCCACCCCACCACCCTGGAAATGATGCCTCGATTCCATATCCAGACCCCATGACAGATGGAAGGACCTGGGACCCCTTTTCCCTGGGCAGTAGAATCCGACAGGAGCCCACTTACCCCTGCCCCTCCCTCCACCCTTCCTCTTCTTTTGTACAAGAGAGAGCAGCAAGCAGGAGAGGAGGGACAGAAGGAAGGGAAGGTGCACCCTGGCACCAAACACCCAAAGGATTTCTGACTGCCAACCATGTACCTTGCACGCTGTTAGCTTCTATGAATGAGACACTTGGGGCATGGGTTCTGCCTTCAAAGAGTACTGGCCATACTTACTGCTGGAGAAGGGAGAGGAAATGCCACCTAGGTGGCCTCGAGGAAGCCTGTTGGGGCTACATCAATAGGCTGCACTTGGGTGACATAAATGCCTTAACAAGCCCTATTCCTTTGCATGTGAAACCGTCCAGGAAACTAAACATACCAAGACGGATAATGTTGTAGGTGAATTGTTTTCCATAAGGCTGCTTATTAAAAGCACACATTTATTTCTTCTAGAAGACTAAAAAAAAACACAAAACCAGGGAAATAATTTACTGGAGATTTTTATAAACTATAGTAGTTCTCAAAAGGCTAAAGGACATGACGAGGAACAAAGAAAATTTTGGCTAAGAACAGATTTTATGAACTCAGTTGTCAGAAGATAGGGGTTCAGGTAAGGGGCCTCCTAAGAACTTGGTAAAGAGGAAGCAGTTAAACTAGTTAAACCAGCAAAATTCACCTACGGTGGATTAGCTATTGTGGGCATCGAGCAAGCAATTTCGTTTTCTGTAAATTTTGGAACTTGTAAAACTTCTGCTGAGTTATCTAGAACAATCTTAAGAGGCTAGGCTGGCAGGATGATAACTGAAAAAAAAAATGGGAAATCTAATTGATTGTATCACAATGTATCTGGAGACTGATGTGAATAGGAAGAGTCTGGAATAGGCCAGTCATGGAAACACAGAAAAATGGACAGTTGCTGAAGCCAGTGGTGCCATGTTCCTACAGGCATTATCTGGGCTTAGCTGAGTTCAACGCATGGCTCCCTTGGCAAACCAAACCCTTTGGGGCATGAGGAGGCCTCAAGAGATACCTGCAAGACCCTTTGTAAGGACAAGAAACTCCTCTTGTTTTGATTACTTGCTCTCCCAGCAAGCACCGGGTAGGGCTGGTTTCTGATGAAACCTGGCTTCTAAGGAATCAGGCCCCCGGGGGCAAATGCTTGAGGCAGGCAGGCCCATGCATTCCGGACTGGTTGGCATCTGAGTCTTGTTGCAATTTAGTAAGCCGGCGGCCTGCTACCTGGGTAAGTCTCTGTGTGTTGACAAAGGTGAGCCTGCATCACAGTCACGGGGACATTTTCAAGGGCAGGTTTCTGAGTCCCTAAGGCTGAGAGGCAGACCCTCTACCGTGGAACATTCACTAGGGAAACGCTTATGGGAATCTTAGCAATGTCCTCATTCTTGACATGGCATAAACTCTGAAGAGCCCTCTCAATCAAAGCATGGTAAATCAGTAACACCTTCTTCTGACGATTTGAATGGCTTCTCTTAAAAGAACCAGAGCCTGAGACTTTCTTAAAACACCGTCTTTCAGAAACACTATTTTTCAGAATCCCTATTCTAATTTTTTTCTTTCTTTTAATGATAGCTGTTTCTGCTGCTCTTGAGAGTCCAAGTTCCCCATTATCCTTCAGTAACAATGACAGAGCACATGCACTACTTCATTAGAGCTCTCAGAATATTTAATCTTTCCATGCAGGTATTCAATTTTACTGTCAAGCCTCAAAATAAATAGACAGCCATTGAATCTTGGTTCTCTTATAAATAGCTTACATAATTGCTCTAAAATATGCACCAAGAGATCAACAGATGCTCTCCTGGAATATCTTGAGGAAAAGCCCCGAAGCGTTTGTCACCCTGGTGAGAGAGAATCCACTAAGCACTCACAGAAAAGAAAGATGGCCTGGAATTCCAAAAGGCCTTGTGGTCACCACTTGAATTCACACCCCAGCAAAAAAAAATACACCAGCCCCATCAGAATGGTCTGGCGATGCCTTCTGAGTCAAGAGGCCTGCTGTTCAATAAATGCCGTTTGCTTCTGTCTACCCTAATCATCACAGATCATCCTCTTTTCTGGGTGAATGACTGCAACCCCAGTCACTGGCAAGACAAGATGACATCTGCTGAAACCGGTGGCAGAATGTTTCAGACTCTGTCATTCACACGGTGCCTTCATGTTAATGATTCTAATCATCTTTATACTGTCAACTCAGCAAATAACAGCCCCATCTCTTGTCACATTGCCACCAATTCACCAATACTCTGGGTGGAGTAATAAAGGCCGGCAACCAATGCAAAGCTGGTTGGCTGGTTTTCTAGGCCAGAGGGGATAAAAAAGGATTTTAGACTTTGAATTTCTGAAAGCTAAGTGCTGCATTATACAATCACTTTTCAGCTGTAGGTATTACTTTGTCTGACAGGTATGACTATTGCTTCCCTAAAATTGAGTTTTTTGCTTCATAGGGACAACGTTAAAAGACTTATCAAAGAGATGGTGGCTGTTTGTCTGGGGTTTGAGAGACGTCCCTGGGGGCCCCAAAGAGCATTCATGCCCCAACGAGCAAGCCAAGCTGAGTCCACTCATCACTGACAACTTCACTCTCCCAATGGAAGCGCTTCCTTTAATAGCTTATGTAACACAGAGCTTCTAGAAAAGTACACTATAGAGAATCTCTTACCTGAGTGAATTTATTGCCCTACAAAAATAAGACCAGGAACTAGAAGGCAGGGTGCCACAGTGGAGACAACTGCAGGCTTTGCCCATTTGTTAAAAGAATGATCCAGATTTTCCCCTAGCCTTCAAAGCCCTACTGCCTATCACCACAAAAATGAAAACTATGTGAGGCAATGCATACATTAGTTAGCTAGATTTAGTCAATCCATAATGCATATACACTTCAAAGTATCATACTGTACTCAGTAAATACATACAATTTTTTTTTTTTAAAATACTGCCTCAATTAGAACCAATAAGGTGGCAAATGTCTAAGATGTCTAAGAGGATGGCTGTTTTCTAAGATTCCCTGGCTAGAGACAGAGAAGTCACCATGAATATCTTGGTGTCCAAATACTTTAGGACATGACCAGCTTTTTTTTTTTTAGACAGAGTCTCACTCTGTTGCCCGGGCTAGAGCTAGAGCACCGTGGCATCAGCCTCGCTCACAGCAACCTCAAACTCCTGGGCTCAAGCAATCCTCCTGCCTCAGCCTTCCGAGTAGCTGGAACTACAGGCATGTGCCACCATGCCTGGCTAACTTTTTTTATGTATATATTTTTAGTTGTCCAGCTAATTTCTTTCTAATTTTTTTTTTTAGTAGAGACGGGGTCTCGCTCTTGCTCAGGGTGGTCTCGAACTCCTGAGCTCGAACAATCCACCCGCCTCAGCCTCCCAGAGTATTAGGATTACAGGCATGAGCCACTGCACCTGGCCAATGACCAGCTTTTACCAGCTTCCCAGAGATAGGTAAGAAGGGTGAAGAGGCAGTCGGGATGGCTCCCTTGCCTCCTCTCACTCAGAGAGGCCTGTACCACGTGTCCTTTCAGAAAGGTCTGGCAGGTCCCTATGGCCCTAAACACCAGACCTGCTGCCGAACTCTAAGCCCACAAGGGCAGCAACTATGTGTGTACTTCACTTCCAATCAACCAGCACAGTGGCCAGCCCAGAAAAGGGACTCAATGAATACCGAGTGAATGAATGAATGAAAATACAACACCACTGTCAGGCAGCAGATCCAGAAAAAAATATGAGAAATAACATGAAGATTATGCCAGTCTCTGCCGGCATGTCTCCACAAGCGTATTTTATAAATCCCTAGATTTTTTTTTAATGGCTACTCAAAGTTTTTAGATGCATTTGGATTCCCAAGGAAGTTCACTAGGACATCAAGATGACTGTGTTGATTTATTCAGCTGAAGCAAAAAGAACCAGAGTCAACCTTCTATCATCACTTCAGAGTTTCAGCTGGAGCCTTCCCCTGCTGTGGTGATATGGTAGTAATTATAAAGACTGGGAGAGTTACCCTGTATGGGTCATTTACCAACACCAGGAATTGTGCTTAAGAATTTACGTGCATCATCATAGTAAATATTCTCAACAGTTCAACAATGTAGGTACAATTATTCACAATTTATGGATGAAAATATTGAGGCTTAGAGACATTCAGTGACTTGGCCTTGGCTCCAGAACAAGTGACAGAGTCAGGATTCGAACCCAGGTCTATCTGATGCTACAGCCCAGAGTCATGACCACTATACTCTATGTTTGCCAAACCTCATTCCTGTGTCCTATTATTTCAAAATATTTCCAGTCATTACTAAGTGTTTGGTGTCTGTTTTTCTAAGTGACTAATTTTGTCAAATTAGTCCACCATTGCTATAGTCATCACTGAAAACATTTCAAGTGGTTTTGCTTGGTGGAAAATTTCCTTATTGAATGATGAGCTCCTCTCTGTGATGTGAATTTATTTTCCTCCTAAAATCTGGAGGGGGGCCTGGCAGGTGGGGCTGTCATCATGTAGATACCTGCTTCTTGCTCCTATACCAGCACTTCTCAAACTGTAACACGCAAACAGATCACCTGAGAATCTTGTTAAAGTTCAGATTCCAATGCACCAGGTCTGGGGTCTGGGCCTTTCTAACAAGATCTCAGGTGATGCTAATGTGGCTGGTCCATGGATCACACTTTGAGTATCAAGGCTCTAGAAAATATTAGGAAGCAGAATCCAGATTCTCCAGAGCCCAAACTCAGACACCAAGAGAGAATAACAGGTGTAGAACAGAACATCCTTCACCTAAACAATACAAGAAGGAAATCAAAAAGCCTAAACAAAGTGTGCCCTTAGCCTTCAAATCAACCTAACAGTCTATGGGGCTTAATCTTGGCAGGTGCCAACACCATCTAGCTTCTTAAACAACTAACATCTGTTCATCTAAGTAGCACACACATCATTAAATGCTAGCCTAGTATCCTTGGTAACCAATCCACCAGCACTGTAGCTATCCTTTCTGCACCTCGGCCCTACCTGAATGGTGATGTGTCAAGGTCAGGTTCAGCATCATCTAGTAACAGAGCCTCCGGGCATGAAGAGGGCCCAGACTGGGAAAGGTGGGCAGAAGTCATGCAAAAGCCTGAGCAAAGAGCCCTTAGGTGCAGAACAGGATGGATAAGACTAAATTGCCGCCCCCTTATGCTATAAAGTGCTGCTAACTTTTCAACATTTCTTACTACATCAGTAGCAGGAAAAGAATATACCTGGAGTGAAGCAAGCGAGGGTGGACTGGCTCATTTCAACAGCATCATCAAATGGGTTCCCACACAGAGAGAACCCAGATGAGAGGTGAGTATATAGAGATATATGGATGCAAATATAGTGTAGAAAGACTAGCAGGCCTCACTCTGCATCTGCAGCCTTACAATGTGCTTTCCAGCCACTTCTACAACATTGGCTATTTTAGCACCCCAAGAACCATGCTATGTGGGATGCAGGCAGTCCACCTACCGAACAGAGCACCCAAGGGGCTCACGGTTTATTTGAGTGACCAAATATGCCAGGCACCGCACCAAGTGCGTTACACACATTACATTGCTTATATATGTGACAACTCTAGTATAGGTATCACATTCACTAGCTGACAGATGAGTCCCATGCTGAACTTGTTATAAGGTTAGGGCAGCCAAGGACTCAGAACCCCAGTCCATCGAACATGCAAATGCCAGTGCTCTTCAAATTATACCAAACTTCCCCTATCCCCCATGCCCCATCCCAAATCCCATCATGGAAGCCACAATTCTGACAGCGTGTGGGGCACAGAGATCAAAGCCAGGGAGACTTACATTCCCCTCCTTTTCAAAGTCTGGTGGAAGTAACTTCACGAAGTTATCGGGGAACACTCCTCGTCTGCCGTTGAGCTCTCCTTCCCACCAGCCTACATCGATGCAGTCCTAGGAAACAGGAAAACAGAGGGTGAGAGATGGGGGCAACCACCCTCCAGAGAGGTCTTGCATCCCTTTTGAGAGAATGGAGGGCCTTTCCTTGAGGCTGGTATCAATGAGACAATGGTTACTAAGTCAGCACAAACCCCGAAGTCAGAGGGGAGAACAAAAGCTTAAGCTGGCTAGGGCTGCAGGCTGGGACTCAACACCCAGTGCTGCCTTTAGATGCCCTGGATCAATAAGGTCTTTTTTTCCCCTCTTCAAAGATGGGAGAGTATGTATTTTCTTCATTTTAATTTTACTGAAATAAAAGTATTTAACTGCAAACAGGGCTTAGAAAATATCACATGCACAAATGTCCTCTGTGATTAGCCTGTCACAAAGCCTGTCAAAATTAAAAACGGCTTTGCAGCATTCAGCCAAGCATAAGAAAAAATCACACCTTATGCAAGCTCATTAATGTGCTGCTCTCCTTCACCTTCGCCTTTCGATGTTGACGGGGCACAGTTGTCATCATGAAAAGCCCTTCCTCCACCTTACAGCACTCGATGTTTGCTTACCAAATGAATGAATAAATCTATTTGTTCTTCCAGATCAAACATGCTTCTCTTTGAACAATCTCTATTTTTCCCATGCATTAAATGTTTATTGAGTACCTACTCTGTGCAGTGCATTGAGCCAGGGGCTAGGGAGAGGGCAGCAGGCAACACCAGCAAGACACTGCTGGCCTTTGCCATGAGCCCAGTGGCTTCGTGGTGTTCCTGGGCACTCAACCTCATGCCACAGAACCACTTCCAATGTTTCCCATTTTCGATCAGTTGGAAGTCCAATTGGCTGTGGTTTTATAATCCATCTCACCTGGGTCCTCTGGGTCCAAATCCACTTCTACCACCTGATCCACCAGGACTTGCCTGGCTTATTGTAAACTTCCTCACTTGGGTATCCCTTCCTGCCCAGTGTCCATACAACATACACATTGCTGTCAAATATGGCATCCTTAAGTAAAAACCTGATCCTCAGACTTGTGATCAATAACTTCTAGTTGAAGCCCAAAATGAGCAAAGGCTTCCCCCCCAAAAAATTGGTAACCCAGAAGACTTTTTTTTTTTTTTTTTTTTTTGAGACAGAGTCTCACTTTGTTGCCCGGGCTAGAGTGAGTGCCGTGGCGTCAGCCTAGCTCACAGCAACCTCAAACTCCTGGGCTCGAGTGATCCTTCTGCCTCAGCCTCCCGGGTAGCTGGGACTACAGGCATGTGCCACCATGCCCGGCTAATTTTTTATATATATATCAGTTGGCCAATTAATTTCTTTCTATTTATAGTAGAGACGGGGTCTCGCTCAGGCTGGTTTTGAACTCCTGACCTTGAGCAATCCGCCCGCCTCGGCCTCCCAAGAGCTAGGATTACAGGCGTGAGCCACAGCGCCCGGCCACCCAGAAGACTTTTAAAGTTACATCTGAAGCAAGAAGATGAAGAAGAAAGAGAAGAGATCATGCTCAGGGCCCATGGAGAAACCACATGGTCTTCTACACACCAGTAGGATTAGGGAAGAGACCAGGAGGACTCGAGCATGAGACGTGCAGCTGGCCCAAGGCCTTGCTGCAGGCCCCTGCAGAGCCATGGCTTACCTGGCTCACTTGTGCCTTGCTAGATCATGCATTCTAGCAAGGTGAGGGTCACATCTGACTTTTTCACCATTATACCCCCGGCCCTGTGCACAATGCCCCATATAATAAATATTTGTGGAATTAATGAAGACATTTTCTAACCCTGATGCTGTGATCTCCTGCAGTCCAAAACTTGAATTACTACAGGATAAGACAGCCTCTATCTACCTGAACTCCTGGGGATTTTACATAAGTTGGCATAAGGCCTACCTCAGGTGAGAAGTAAATGATCACCTCCTTTCCCTCCCTCAGTGGCATCTGTTACAAGGATAAACTGACCCCTTAGAAAAGAATGGAGATTTTGGAAATCAGTTCTGAGTCACTGACTATAAATTCTAATCCCAACCAACACCAAAAAACAAAAACACTTGAAGCAACAAGTTCAGATTTTTACCCAGAACAAAACAAGGGTTCAAAAGGCTTTCAACATGAAAGAATGTTTATCTTTCTGGAAAAATGATAATGAGAAGGCCAGGTAAATAGTCTGGTCCTACCCATGTTACATTACCCCCTGAACAATCTAGCATCAGTCCCCGAAGAGAGATTTACAAAACTAGGGGTAGTGGTGGCAGGATTTGGTGGCTTCTAAGGTTCTTCTGACTCTGAGATGTTATGAATGTCATCTATGATACCAAAAAAACTTATAAAGGAGGCAGGGGTGGAATTTCTTTATCCCTAATCCTTGGAAATTCAGTCTCTCAATCCAAAAGGCTCTGCTTCCTAGGAAATTCCTGGAACATTTTTTTTTTTCCTTTCTCTTATTTTTCTGGATGTGTCCTCTCATCTTCAAAATCCAACTTGAAACTTGCCTTTAGGAAAGTGCTATGATGAATGCTTTACCATTTAGCTAACGCTCAGGACTACATTAATTTGTACTTCATTATATTCCACTCAACAAACATTTTATTAAATGCAAAATATATTTAAGTTCTGTAGGCATCGAACATTAAACATGCAAAGAACATGGTCTGTAACCCTAGGGAGCTTAGAAATGTACATGGAAAACAGACACACAATATTACACAAGGTCCTTTTGGGTAACAGGTATTGAATAAGTGCTCTAGTACCAAAAACAGAGAGAACCATTAACAGCTTTTCAAATAATCTTAAATCTTTTCAAAGATGAAAGGTTTACTTATGTGAGGACTGGACTTCCCTCCACATTCATTCCAGATCATCTGATACAGAACTGTCCACAAAAGGCACTCAAATATTATTTAGTGCTATTTTTCTTTCAAACTTCTTAAAATGGTGCAAATTCCTGCTTCACCTTAGCCTTATGCAAACAATAACCCAAGAACCTTTTTGATTCATGTGGGAGAAAAACAATGAAGGAAATTTTAATAAGCAAAAGCCTGTCCAGAATAACTTTAGAACTCATGCAAGCCTGCCTCCAGGGGAATTCAGTGCATAATGACATATTTATCATATCTCTCAGTGCTGATGACTGGCTTGGAGGGCTCATCTATACTCGGCTCCTTAAGGAAAACACTAACAGTGCTAATCATCACGTAATTCGAAGCAAGAGAGGCAGAGCACGATGGGAGAACACAATATATCTAATTGTTCTCATTGGGGTAAGAATAAACACAAGGCCCATGGATGAGATAAGCACAGTCAAAAAAGAAATCCACGGGTGTGATTTAGAATACTAGCAGAAGCAAAAAAGGGAGCTTGCTGCAGGACAGAAAGCAAGCTTGGGGTCAGGATGCCTGGAGCAGGATGGAGACTTACAGAGAATTGAGGTTATTATTTTTTTTTCTAGCAATAGAAGCTAACGTAAGGGAAACAGGAATAATTTTGACAGTGAAACGAGAAGTGAAAATAAGTCCTCTTCAACAAACCAGACGAAAGAACTAGTCTTCTGAAGACAGAGACGAAGTGAGAATTATTCGTATGAGGGCTGTACTTGCAGAAGTGTAAAACAGCAGCAAATTCAATTTATTTATTGAGAACCTAAAATGTGTAAGATGGGAGAGGAATCCAGAGGAAAAAAGAAAATCATGTCCCCATGGGGCTCCCAAGGCCAGAGCCTAGTGGGGGAGGTGGACGCAGTGAATCAAAGTGGCACAGAAACACTGGTAGGGATGCTAGGCTGGATTTAAAAACTGGTGGGACCAAGAGAAGCCAGGCAGTCTGGAAGGAGAGAGCAAAGGCAAGGACTGAGGATTTGAGAAAGGTCAAGGGCAGGATCACTGAGCGTGAAGAAAGGGAAGAGGGGGAATGGGACACTGTGCTAATGAAGAGAACATTCAAGAACCAACCAACATCTACTGAACAGTGATGTGAGGTGTGAGGCAACACAGCACCCATGAGTGACAGGGGCAGAATGGAGGTGCAGGCGGTCAATGACTTGTGAGGCCAGCATGCCATCAAGGTGGGAACAGATGTCCCCAAGGAAGATGGCAGGAGTTGAGTGAAGGCAGGACTACAAGGCAGTAGCTGACCACTGGAGAGAGGTGGGGTGGCTAAAGTCCTGCAATTTCTTTCTAAACCTGGGGTGCTATGAATACTTACACCGTAAGTAACCCAAGACAATGGTCACCCTAGTGGATTTTCAGATTCTAATTAGGATGAGAAAGGATATCGTAGGCCAGTGAGGAGATGAACTCTGAATGAGGTGGGAGGTGGAAGTAAATAAAAGAGCAGCACATAGATGAAAACTTCCAGAACAAACGATATTTGGAAATAAGCTCTATTGGCAAGAAAGCAGAGCAAAGTAGACCTGTACCCTTATCACCAGTATGGAAAGAAATCACATTTCTGACATATAATGTTTACTCTTCCATAATCAAGTCCTTAAAATGGCCAAAATGGCTTCTCTATGCCTCATCATCAGGCAGATATTAGAATGAAACATGATATTTTCCCCTACAAAATGCAAAGGAGGTTTTTCCTTTTAAGGAATGAATTTACAGAGCCTTAGGCACACTGTAGTCCAACTTCTATGTTCTGCACTATCTGGGCTTATTTGTTCTCTACTAGCATACCGCTAATAATGGTGAGCTTAGTATGTCACAAGGTAGTCATTGCTTATATGTTGCCTGACACATTCAAGTGGAACGCAGAGAGCGGGTGGAAAAGAGCAAGCGTGGGCCATGGAACACTCACGCCATTCACTAGTCATGAAAGTTCTCTGGATCTCAGTCTCTTGACACACCTGAAAATCTTTGCAAGGTGCAAAGAGTGACACAACTGCTGGCTATTGTTACCGTCATTATTGTGTTATACGGACAGATCCGAGTCTCTGGGAGATAATGTGATTGGGAAAGCTTCTTAATTAAGCACACATGCATTTGTCATGTGACCCAGCACCATTCTCAGGAGCAGAGGAGCCACTCCTAGTCCCTGCTCCCTTGGGTGAAACCCCCTGGCAGTGGCTCACATACTCGGAGAGGGGAGGGGGCAGCAGAGGGGTGCCACAGCCCCAGGGTGTGTCTGAGGAAGGAGGCTTTGCCCAGACTTTAACATTGTCCGTTCCATCCTGCCAGCATGGCCCCGGATAACCTGGCTGAAGCACTCTAGCACTCTATACAACTATCATGCCAGGCACCAGCTGAGAACAGTCATCCCTGACATATGGCCAGTTGGCACAGAGAGGGCCACATGCACTGGGTGTCACCACTGAGACCTGGTGTGCCTACCTCTAGTTTAGGCATGTCAAATCTTTACAAAAGACAAGCTTGCCACTTGGCTTGTAAACTAGTTAAAAGAATGAGCCACAACCTCATCTTGGGCTGTTTTGTCAAGAGTGCAAAGCAACATATTAGACGAGTGGCCCTCAAATCTGGCTACACATTTAGAAACACCTAGGAATTTAAAAAAATCCCCATGCCTGGGCTAGGTCACACACCCATGAGATCACAATTTCAGGGGGTGGGGAAGTGCAGGAAATCAGGGCTTTTAAAAAGTCCCTAGGTAGGCCAGGCATGGTGGCTCACACCTGTAATTCTAACAATCTAGGGGGGCCAAGACAGGCGGATTGCTCAAGGTCAGGAGTTCGAAACCAGCCTGAGCAAGAGCAAGACCCCGTGTCTCTACTAAAAATAGAAAGAAATTAATTGGCCAACTAAAAATATAGAGAGAAAAAATTAACTGGGCATGGTGGTGCATGCCTGTAGTCCCAGCTACTCGGGAGGCTGAGGCAGGAGGATCGCTTGAGCCCAGGAGTTTGAGGTTGCTGTGAGCTAGGCTGACACCACAGTGCTCTAGCCCGGGCAACAGAGTGAGACTCTGTCTCAAAAAAAAAAAAAAAAAAAAAAAAAAAGTCCCTAGGTCATTCCAATGTGCAGGTTAAGAATCAGTGATTTAGACCAGTGCTTCTCAAACTTTAATGTGCATACTTCTCACTTAGGGATCTTGTAAAAATGCCAATTTGGATTCAATAGGTCTGGGGCAGGTCTGAGAATGAGTATTTCTAAGAAGTTCCCAGTGATGTCAGTGCTGCTGCTCCTTGGACCACACTTTGAGTAGTAAGGTTCTTAAAAATGGTAAGCTCCTTGAAAATGAGGATCTTATCTCACACCTCTGTACCCATCTAATACCTACTGAGGTGCCTGGCACATAGCAATTGTGAATAAATCTCGGCCGAAAGGATGAATAGATGGATGGACCAATCTTCCCCCAGACTGTGATAGCACTTCTTTCAATTTTCAGATGTCAGAAGTAAGGTCAAATTGAGCATGGAGAAGGCAGGTACAGATTGGCTACACAAAGTGACCTTCATCCACAAGATCATGCGTACCTGCTGATCTGCACTAAATTTGTTAGTTGTTTATAATTGTAGTAAAAACTTAAAAAGTACCCCCCAAGGTAGGCCACATTTTCTCAGGCATTATAATTGTCTTCTTTGAATTCAAACAGGAATGTGCAGCTTAGAAATGGACATTTCAAACCAAAACATGAAAAGATAAAAATGGGTTCACCACCTGGTCCAAATGAAAGAGAAACTCTCTCTGCACAGTCTCTCCTTCTGGTGGTTGGCTGTTTTCATGCTCCCTAGTACCAACTTCCCAGAAGTTATCCAGCATGGCTGTTTTCATGGCCTTCCCTGATGACCAAGATATCATTTGAGGAGAAAGTGTTGTAGAATTTCAGTGAGGCTGATAAGTAAGCCTCAGAGTGCCCCCAGGGACACTGAGGCCTCTAGCCCTCCGTACCCAGCAGCACCATGGAAAGCACTGCTTAGTATCTACTAATGAATGCCTTCTACATGGAGCTTGGGGGCAGGTGCTATTGAACCGAAGTTCCACGGAAGCCAGAGCCCAGGAGCACTCAGCTCTGCCTCTGCTTGTTAACACCTCCCCAAGAGATGCAATTATTCTGCATGGCTTGGATTTCTGCTCAGAATTTCCAACATACCATAAGTCAGTTACTAAAGCAGGCTCATCCACATATCATGGGTTTATGAGGTAACAGGAAGAAAAAAAAAAAGAACTGTGGTCTCAGGGTCAGAAGAAAGGCCCTGACAGACCACAGTTAAAGAGGGGAGCCCAAGGAGACAGTCCTAAGGACAAGCTCACTCAAGAAAATGTCACATTCCAAATGCCAACCTCTCAGGATCATCAAGGCTTAGGGAATCATTCGCTCTTTTGTGATACTAGGAAGTCGTAACCCAGAGTTCAATTGCTTGTTAAAAAATTCTGGCTTCTTACTGGGCAACAACTTATAGGCTTTGCTATTTTAACTTCTGCTTTTTTCATTTTACATATTCTATAACTGGTAACAAAAAATTGGATGGACAACACACAAAAAGCAGCGAATACTTCCTTTTGGTCATGCCAATATTAGCTGAAGCACATATTGATGCCTGAAAACCGGACTATGAAATTCTCCCATGTCTTTTACAAGCTACCCATACTATAACTCACATTTTCCTGCTTCTTCATAGAGCTAGTCCTTTGTGATTATATCATCTCAACAACTGTGCATGCTACACTGTTGAGAGCCTAAATTATGTCGTCTTCCTTGCAAGAGTGTTGACGTTTGGTATGGTGGGCAAGCTACTTGCATTTCAGCTTGACCTGTCAAGGTCAAGCTGGTTTATAGGCTTTGCTATGGTCAGTCTAGGATAGCACTACTCCTGTGGTTGGTTTTTCTGGGTTCTCAACTGGATTCCGGGGGGTGTTAAGCGCCCCTAGTTTTTCTGCTCTGCCTGGCCAGAACTCCAACATCTCTCATCACTGGTGATCTCTGGGATATCCACTCGGCTCACAGCCTCCCAAGTTCTTATTTTCTGCCAGGTCTAGTAGACTCTTGCCCTGTTAATGCCCAGCTTAGTATTTGGCCAAAGACTCCAGATTTACAGATTTCTGGAACTCTTTCTTTGTGCAGCTCATTCCTCTGCAGTTCCCTATCCTGAAAATTCCAGCCACCTCAGCAGCCCTAAATTACAATCTCTATCTCCTCTATCCAATGAGTCTGCTGCTCTTTGTTTGGGTTCCACTGCCCTGTGCTGCAATTTAGAAGTGTCTGCAGGCAAAACGCCAGAGTTGATGTCAAACTCACTTTTATGCTTCCCTTCTCTCCAGGATCACATCCCTGTGCTACGTACTTATCCAATGCCTAAAAACAGCTGCTTGGTATATTTTGTGCAACGTTAGAGTCGTCCGTGGCAGGAGGGTAAGCCTCATACCCTTTTTACTCCATCATAGCTGCAACCCAGAGTTGTATACTCCCTTAAAAAGATTGTTTCTTTAATTAGAGTGAATTTATTTCATTCTAGATATAATAGGACTTTAAGCTCTATCTTTAAAAGTCTGAGCTATTTCTATTTCGAGGTCTAATTCCCAAAAGAAGTCCTAGAGAAAGAATGTGTGAAATGAAGATACATACGAGGGTTTTTAATTATCCTGGAGTTTCCTTTGCCAGTCATATGTTCGTTTCTCTAACGAGGAAGGTGAAATATTCCCCAAGGTAAAGGAGAGCCATTGTTCAACATCTTTATCCAGAAAGACAAATATGCGCAGTGAGTTAGTGGCACCCAACCTTTTTCAGATAATGGCACATGGGTAAAATGATAGCATTTTCATGATGTACTGCTAGAGGCCAAAGGTTGTTGAAGGCTGTCAGCCCAGAAGGGGGTTCCAACCACCTGAGGCCCTTCCTAGTGACCCTGGAGAGCTGAGGGGACCATTCTCCTACACTCATAGCACCTAGGTTAGGAAGCGCCACAGAAGTAACCTTTGAGTCCTTGATGTCACTAAGAAATAAGAAAAACTGAAACCAACTCTCAGGCCCCTGAAAGAGAACAGAGCTTCCACAGGCCTTAAGAGAGTCACTCAGGCAGGAATCAGGAAAGCCCGAGGGGATTTTAGTAGAAGACAACCAAAGGCAGAAGCCCCAAAGGCCTCTGTGAGCACAGCCTGTTTTCCTTTTAGAAAAAGATATTTCTCTCTGAAGACTCTTCAGAGAATAGCATCCAACAGATACTGCCATGTTGGTCCAACTCCAGGGTCACTGTTCATATACAACACCTCCTAGAGTTGTGGGACATAGCTATCTTGTTTATACACAACAAATGTACCAGAATTACTTAGTGATTTCATTATTTCCTTTTGCATATTATTTCCATTGCATATGCAATGTTAAGCCTTCTCCGAAAATGTTTACTCTTTAGCCTCTTTTCCTATTGCAGAATGAAAGACTTCCTATCCTCATAAATCCACTTCAAAGATCAATAATCATGTGAGAAGGAGATCCTTACATAGAGAGAGCCTTTCCCATGTCCTTGTAATCTGACTTCAAGCATGCCAAGAGAGATTAATTGTATATGAGGGTGTAAGAACAAGTCAAACACAAAAATACAAACCACCAAGGTAGCACTTTTACATTTTTTCTGCCCACTTAAAAATAATCAAGTATACAAACTTATGCAACAACGTTTTCACGGAAATTTCCCATTTTCTACTTGCTAGGTCATTTACATTGAGATGACCACTTAACATTAAATCTTTAAGGTTGTTTCTAATGGCACCTTCAGCTCCTCCATAGCACATGGCTAAAGGTACATTTTACTTCTCCAGGACGTGCATCCTATAGCTGAGTTTTCATTTAAGCTTAGAGAACTGTATTGACTCTGCATCCAAATACATGCTTTTCTTCCATTAAAAGGATGGTAGATGTGACAGGAAATGATTTTGTTTCATTGATAAAGAGAGTGGCATTCATAAAGCATCTTTTATTACATCTTAAGAGATTTTCTTAGCTCCTGGACCCTCTCTAAGAGATACAAAGAAAGCTGCAAAGGGAGAGAAGGTGGTAATCTTCATTTCCCAGATAAGGGCTAGGAAGGAATAAGAGATAAAAGGGTATATCCATGATCATTTTGAAGGTCAAGAACATCCAAGGCAGCTGCAGCAGCTATTAGCAAATTCTTAAATTCCTTTCTTCTACCTCCATCCTTCATTCACCAAATCTATATTTCTTTTAAGAAGTTTTTCCATTAGGAAAACATTTCTTGGCCTAAAAATTTGTTTGGTGCCTTTTTATCTATACTTAGCCAATTTAGCTTCTAGGCCTGTGCAGTGAGTGAAAAATACAATTCCCAAGTCAAATCCAGGCCCTCAGGCTGCTCAGCTGAGTCTAGGCCAGACCAATGGAGTATGGCTACATCTGTTCGCCTCTTTGGAGGAGGGGAAGGGACACAGGCAGGGAAAAGCTCCCATGTGAAAAATCCATGGCCTTGTATTACAAAAGATTTTCCCAGGAAGACAGAACAAAATCAAGGTCCTTGGAATTCATGCGATTACATATCAGACAATTATTTACAGAACACTGGGGCTTCAGATGGCCTTGTAGGAAAAACAGACCAGCCAACAACATTCTCTTAACAATGTCTTTGCAGAACAAAAATTTTTAATTTTGCTGAAGTCCAATTTAGCAGTTTTCTCTTTTATGGCTTGTGCTTTTGGTATCATGTCTAACAACTCTTCTCCTATGCTTTCATAAACGGTGTTTTATGCTTTACATGTAGATGTATGGTCCATTTTGAATTAATTTTTGCATAATGTGTTAGGTTTAGGCTGGGGTTCATTTTTGTTTGTTTGCCTATGGATGTCCAATTGTGTGAACAGCATTTCTTGAAAAGATTATCCTTTCTCCCTCATCTTTGCACCTTTGTTAAAAATTAATTGGCTGGATTTTTATAGGTCTATTTCCAGATATTCTATTTCAGGGGCCAACAAACAGGGCCCATAGACCAAGTCTGGTCTGCCACCTATTTCTCTATGGCCCACAAGCTAAGAATAGTTTTTTTATATTTTTATTTAATTTTTTATTTCAGAGTATTATGGGGGTACAAATGACTTGGTTACATAAATTGCCTTTGCACACTCACCTGGAGATGTGCCCATCCCCCAGATGGTACACATTGCATCCCTTAGGTGTGGATTTACCCATCCCCTCCTCACCCCTCCCACCTGCCTGACACCCTAATGAATGTTACTTCCCATATATGCACATTAGTGTTGATCAGTTAGTACCAATTTAACGGTGAGTACATGTGGCATTTATTTTTCCTTTCTTGTGATACTTCACTTGGAAGAATGAAATGGTTAAAAAGAAATCAAAAGAACAACAACATTTCAAGGAATGTGAAAATTACATGAAAATTCAAATTTAAGTGTCCATAAATAGAGTTTTATTGGAACTCAGCCATGCCCATTCATTTACCTCTATGGCTGCTTTCACTCTGCAATGGCAGAGTTAAGTAGTTGCAACAGAGACTGCATGGCCCACTAAGGCTAAGATGTTTATTTACCATCTGGCCCTTTATAGAAGTTTGCCAAGCCCTGGTCTAGGATGTGAGGATCCTTATTTGCCGTAGCCCCCAACCCCCGGGGCTGCAGACCAGTCGGTGGCCTGTTAGGAACTGGGCAGCACAGCAGCAGGTGGGGGGGCAAAGCTTCATCTGTATTTACAGCCACTCCCCATGGCTCACATCACTACATAACCTCCGCCTCTTGTCAGATCAGTGACCCCCTCAGAGGCTCACAGGAGCTTGAACCCTACTGTAAACTGCGCATGCGAAGGATCTAGGTTGTGCGCTCCTTATGAGAATCTAATGCCTGATGATCTGAGGTGGAGCTGAGGCGGTGATGCTAGCGCTGGGGAGCAGCTGCAAATATGGATCATCATTAGCAGAGAGGTTGGAATGCACAGAGATCATAATAAATCAATTGCTTGCAGACTCCTATCAAAACCCTATCAGTAAGTGGCAAGTGACAAGGTAATAATAATAGAAATGAAGTACACAATAAGTGTAATGCGATTGAATCATCCTGAAACCATCCCTCTGCCCCCTGTCTGTGGAAAAATTGTCTTGCATGAAACCCGTCCCTGGTGCCAAAAAGGTTGGGGACCGCTGTTTATATGCAGAACCTCAGGGGCTCTTTGAATATTACTATAAAAAACATACCGTAAGGAGAGAAGCTTTAAATAGAAATGCTGGAAGCCCTGAGGAAGGCAGAAAAAAATGCATTTAATAGCTGGCTACCCTTTCCAACTAGGACTAAAATATAAAAGCCTTAAGTAAAACTATTCTTAAGAGAATGAATTTTAGTGCACTAGACAGTCAACTGTAAAATGAGGCGATTTTAAGTCTACAAGGCATTTATTTTAATGCCTCTTCTTAAATATCTGAGTCAGAAACTAAGAAAAAATATTTATAATATGAAAGATGACAGATTAAATGGCATGAATATAAGGTCTTTTTATAAAAATCAATTGGAAATGATGCTTAAAATTTTCAAGTTTAGTAATCATACTTTAAAATTCAGAATTAGCAGAGATTAAATCATATTAGCAGAGATAAAAAAGAATAATATTCAAAGATGACAAAGATAGGGAAACATTCTCATACATTCCTGCAAGGAAACAAAATTGGCACAATCTTTCAGAACGTGTCCTCAAAATGCACTGATGCAGCATTCATTACATTTAGCAATTTATCATCAGGAAATAATAACTGGTAACATTTATATAGCACCTATTATGAGCCAGGCTAAGTGCTTTATCTTCTTTAACTCATTTAATCTTCTTAACACCAGGAGGCAGGGTACTATTATCATCCCATTTCACAGACGTGAAAACTGAGGCACCGAGAGACGAGCAACCAGCCCAAGGTTACACAGCAAGTAGAAAGTAGCAGAAATAATTATGTGCACAATGACCTATGAACAAGGTGATGACTATGTGCAACATGGTCTAAAGTAGAGAAAAACTGGAAACAAGCTAAATATAAAAGAGGACTGTGTTACTCTCGCCATACAATAGGAGGATAAGGAATTAACCATGTTGCCAAAGATAATCATTTTTGACAAAGAGGATTATTACAAAATAAGTGTATATGATAGTGTACATGATATCATTACAAGGAGGGTTATTACAAAATAGTGTGTATGATATGATCCCATTTTTATTATAAACTATAATTATGTACATGTATGGAAAAAGTCTGGAAGAATAATTGCTCAAATATTAAGAAAGGTGAGGTCACCAGTAATTTTGACTTTTCTTTGTATTTCTCTGTTTTGTTTTTGTCTTTTTCTCTAAGAGTGGTACTTATAAGATTTTAAAGTATTACTTAAAAGTGTATCCAATGTCACTTTCCATCTCAGAAACCATACATTTTAAAATAATGCAAACATGAATGTAAACAGCTTTGAAATACGTAATAAGACAGGAGCTACACAACTGTAATAAATTACATTTATCCTAAGAAAAGTTAAAATAAATAATTTAAAGGAATTTCAGGAAAAGTACTGACCTTAATTTCAGGACAGTTCAATATACCAAGAAAGAACATTCAGTTACCAGGCATTTATCTTTTCATCTTCCTAGAATAACTTATCATAGTAATAACTATAATTTAACTTTTATGTTTCTAAAGTACTTTCAGCCACAACATCTCATTTAATCCTCACAACACCCTTCTTGCAGTAATCCGAATAGAAATGTTGGAAATAGAAAACAGAAAAAAAGCATATTTTCTCTAATTCTTTTAGATACCTGTGGATTTTTCTCTATGTTGCAGGAAAAAAAAGTGTCCCAAGATTGTGTTGCAAGGATTACTGATGTCCTGCCAACTTAAGCGTAGCATTCTGGAGAGATATGACAATTAGGCTGAACAAACACAGGGTCTCTTTAGACAGTTTTTTTATAAATTTGTGGAGGCACAGGAACCTGGGAATTTGCATCAGCTGCAAACTCATCTATCTGTGATGGAAAGGAACAAAATCGGAAGTAATGACCATCAAAATTTGGGGGTGGCATTGTTATGACTGTCTACTGGTAAACTAAAGAGATTTTCTCCCACCCGAAGCTCTACATTTACCATCCTCATCTAATTTAAAACTGTGTGTGTGATGGTAAACAAGCTCAGTGAAGAAGAGCTTTTGATCAAATGTACTTAGGATATCATGATTCTTCTCACTCGTCCCAGTGTCTTGGCTACTTTTAAGAGGAAGATAAAACAGCAGGAAACTGTATTCCTTTGAGTTTAGAGTGCTCTGAGAAGGAGATATGCTGTGACTTCTATCTTGAATAGGACATATGCAATCTAACAACGCAGGCCACTCTGCAAGAAATACATTCTATGGCACAGATGACTCATTTGCTGAAGCCTGACATTTTTCAAATATGTAGAAACCCAGATGATCCCAGACCTGTGCTTAATGTCTTCATTCACTCATAAAAAAAAACAAAAAAAAAAACATGTCCTTCTAATGGGTCTGTTAGCATGGCATCATCTTCAGAGTGATGCCTGCTAATTTACACCTCACCCTTGGAAGCACGTTTAAACCTAGCATTTGAGCTTTGCTAAAAGCTTCGGCAGTTCAGAGAAAGGGTCAAGTCCAGCAATCGATTTAGCTGATTGGCTTTCTTATACCGAGCTATGGATCTTTCTTGAGATTCCTAAAGCTATTTCTCTTTGTGGAGGCAACCTTATTTCCTGTGGGGTAGGAAGCAAGGAAGTCTGAAAACATTTTTCTCATGAATAAATGTTTCCCTTAATTAATGAATTAATGGGAGAAAGGCAAAAAAGGGAAATAAACATTTAGACCAAACAAAAGAACATGCAATCATCAAATGACTTAGGAAGGAGCTCAGAACTGCTTTTCTTTTCTTTCTTTTTTTTTTTCATAGTAACAGTGAACAGAAGGCTAGATGGTACCCAGGCCTGGAAGAAAAGAGGAAGGCAAAAAAAAAATACACTGAGCATGGGAAGAAGGTGGAAGAAAGCAGTGGAGGAGGTGAGATTCTGCCCCAAAAGAACCCACATTAGCCTTGGACCAAGATCATCATTCCCTTTGAACTATCACTTCATTTCTTTAGAGGTGACAGTGGAATCAAAGTCTTGGATGATCCAGAAACAAAGGCAGTGACATCCTGTCCCTAACAGATCAGAAACATGGATTCCAAAATGCAAGTGTCAGAAACAAGTGGATGGGGTAATAGCATGGTAATATTGTTTTTCTGATAAGTAATAGTGACAATATCATTAATTTATAAAGGAAGCTCCACAGGCACTTGCCCTAGATAGCTAGCAACAATGGATGACTCTCAATGAGTAGACAAGCTTCAACTCTGGGAGTGACTCAGCCCCACAGGAAACGTGGACTCACCCGCAGTTACCACCCTGCCCAGCCCCCCCAGTTCCAAGAGCACTCAACAGAGAGTCAGCAGCTGCCTTTGCCCTGGCTCAGCCACTGATTTGCTGGAAGTCCCTTGGGAAAGCTGCTCTGGGGCTCTGGGCCTCTGTCCCTCTGTTACCTGGAGAGAATATGCATGGCCCCACTTAACTCCCAGGGCTGATGTGAGGAAGAAGTGAGGTGCTGAGCTCCAGAGACACTTTTTTTTTTTTTTAAGACAGAGTCTCACTCTGTTGCCCGGGCTAGAGTGCCATGGCATCAGCCTAGCTCACAACAACCTCAAACTCTTAGGCTCAAGCGATCCTCCTGCCTCAGCCTCCTGAGTAGCTGGGACTACAGGCATGCGCCACCATGCCCGGCTGATTTTTTCTCTATATATTTTTAGTTGGCCAATTAATTTCTTTCTATTTATAGTAGAGACAGGGTCTTGCTCTTGCTCAGGCTGGTTTCGAACTCCTGACCTTGAGCAATCCGCCTGTCTTGGCCCCCCAGATTGTTAGAATTACAGGTGTGAGCCACCATGCCCGGCCTAGAGAGAGAGAGACTTCTGAGGAAAAAGGAATGGCAATGAGTATCCTGAGCTCTTGCTGCCAATGGCCCAGAAGCCTGCGCTGGGGAGCTGCGGTCCTGCGGGGAGACCCAGCTCAACCACTGTCTGGGACAGGAGAGAGGAAAACACATTGAGGTAGAGATGAATGGAGCTGGTTCTAAATGGGCCCTTACAGCATGTTCGGCTCCAAAGGAAGGAGCAAAACTCTTGGTTTGAATGTTTTGGCTCACCCCTGTATCCTCAGCATCTAGACAGTGCCTGGCACACCACACATATTCCCGAATGAATGAACGTCGTCAGGGGAAGAGGACAGGGTGCAAATTAAAATTGCTGCCAATAATCTTTGGTGGATAATCTTCACGGTCCACAGAAAGATGACTACACTACTGGCATTAGGGGTGCCACTAACTGCCTTTAGCTTTGGGTCCCCTCTTTCCTTAGGGAACATCTACCAGTTTCCTTCCATGCACATCAATGCTAGCTTCTATCATCTCCGTCCCCTTCCCTCCACCTCCACCACTCCATGATTTTAGCCAATAATATTATCTTCCTAGGTGTTTGTTTTAATGTCATCAGATAGGCTTAAAACAATGAAGAAATGGGAGCTGTGTATGCTTTAAGGGTCAAAGACTCCACTACCCAGTGAAGCCTTTTTTTTTTTTTTTTAAATAAGAAATACCTAAAGGTCCTCATTTACAAAGGGGTCACACAGGAAGTCCTTTCTCCTAGGTCAGAGGTGGCTGTGAGGGAAGGGCTGTTGCTCTGAGGCCAGGAGGCTGTCAGCCAAGAGTGGGAACACGGGCCGTCTCCACAGCATGGCACACCCTCCAATGGCAGCCACCTCACAGCTGAGCCCTGGTGTGGCTCCTGCCAAGCCACCCTAAGCCCTGCCCCAGGGAACTTCTCCAGTTGGAAAGCAGACCCAGGGGCTTCAAGAAAACCTTTTCAAACACGCTCTGAGCACAAATCGGGAAGGCAGGGATGGGGGCGGCAGGAACACAGACGCGGGAGCTATTTCTGAGTGACTGGAAATAAAAGCTAAACACAGGTGTGTTCTGCACGAGTGGAAATGGTCCCAAATCCGCAAGAATTCTTTATAAATAAACTAAAAAACAAACCATTCCGTTGCCATATTTCCTCCTAGTTTCCAGGGACGCACAGAAATAGTTCGGGTCTTTGCACATTATTTCAGGAACCGCAGAGGGCTTACAGACACCCACTAAAGGTGTCTGACTCATTTTCTAGAAAGCCACACGAACTGACAATCTAGGGCTAAAAATGAGGGCGACGCCTGCTCTGTGACTCCCGCCACGGCACAGAAAAGCAGGGCAAAGGGAAACCACCTTCACCGATACAAAAGGAAACATGGGTGGAATCCAGGGTCAATGAAGAACCTCTCCTCAGCAAACACGATTCAGATCTTTCACCTCAACTCATACACGTGATAAAGCTGCACATCAAAATGCATGCTGAACAAATCCTGGTGAAGCTATTCATTTTTATAACAGCGATAGTACACAGTCATCCCAATGAACTTCTCGGTGATTCCTAACATAGAGGAAGAGCTAAGAATTTTCTATAATGTCAGCAGGGTTTTACAGGCTCAGGCTCCATTTTTCCCCCTTTCAGCAGGCAAAATATTTATGGCATGTTTTCTTTCCAAATTCTTGCTAAATCTCCCCCAGTGTGAATTCTTAACTATTGTATTTTCAGTGGCTTTTTCACCATTTTAACCTACTTAACGTCACAGTGTTCTAGCCCTAGCAGCAAACTGGGCACAGACCACAAGAGCCCTTCCATTCCCCATTTCCAACGTCCGAGGAAGAACAGCCAGAATTGAGGTGACAATTCCTAGGATTATGAGTGTCACAGGCAGACCCCTCCCTGAGACAGGTGCTTTATATACCACATCTTAGTAAATCTTCATAGTGGCCCTGTGAGGTCAGCTTTGGTGGCCCTTGCTTTTATGGCTGAGGAAACAGGCTCAGAGGGGTTAAGTAACATGCCCCAGAAGACACAGCCAGCAACAGTGGCTCTGAGATTCAAACCTGGTTCTCTGAGTGGCCTTTGTCATCTGAACACACTGCTTCCGGCAAAATGGAATGCTGGCAGGTATTTTATGGAAAAAAAGTTAAAATCTGCACAAGTACAAGAAAGCAAGAGACCTTTCCCTGCAGATCATATAAAATAATTTTAAGAAATGATAGAGCACAGGGACTTTCCTTAAGCAACAAACTCAAAATGGGCCCAAGCAGTATGAGTTAAGACTGACTGGCTGTCTTAACTGTCAAAAAAAAAAAAAAAAAAAAAATCCCAGACATCAGGAATATGGTCTGGGTCAAGTCAGTGGGGAAACATGAGCAGGATGGGGACATACTGGAGGGACCTGTAGAGTAGCCACATGGACCAAGGCTAGAAAGCCAGACAGGCCAGGCCACCTGGGTAAAGGAGTGCCAGGATCATCTATCTGGATTTTGCAATAAAGGAAAGGAATGTTACTAAAGACTTTGGTGCAGAGGGGTTGTGTGAGCACAGCATTGTTATGGAATGACAGAAAGAAGGAGCTAGGGTGCTAGGGATGGAGCAGGTAGGGGGCACTGGAGCTGGGGAAAGTGTCCCTCCATCCTTTGCCATCCTGGCTCTCCTCTAGACCAGGTGCCATGCTGGGTGCTGGAGAGAGGGGGATGGGCTGGGCAGGTGCAGAAGGATTCAAGCCAGGGCTCAGCTCAGCATGGGCAGGAAGTGACAGGGGACAGGGACGAAGGAAGGCAGAATCCTCAGTTTCTGGTGCTGCTGGGCTTGTGCGTAGGGGCAGGGCAGGACCAGGGGGACCAAGTGTCAAAATGATATGAGAACTCCAGGCCCGAGGAGCAGGATAGGTGTGCAAGCTGGGTCAAGGGACCAAGTGTAGAGGGGAGATGACAACTGCACATTTTGCAAATATAATATTAATAGCAGGACGCTGCTTTAAAGTTTCCAAACTGCTTCTAAATACATAATCCATGAAACCAGAGAAATGGGATGCAACCCTCGGGACACTCTTGAAAGCAGCCTGCCACCTCTGCCTGTTCATTTCCCTGTACTGTGTGGATGGGACCAATAGATATTCCTTTTCTGACTAAGGTCTTTAGAAAAATCAGATTCTTTTTATCAGACTGGATCTCAGGCTGGGAGGTTAGGGACAAAATCATCACGATGAATATGTTCTCATCACAACATGTATTCAACAGAAGAACTGGAGTATAATGTGTTTAGATAGATATGTTCAGGTAAGAGATCATCTGCGGTGGTTTTTCTCCTTTTCTCAAACCTTTTTAAATATTATTGCTCCATTGGGTTTTCAATTAAAAAGAGGCGATCCCCTCTTTCAAAAACAAAACAAAATAAAAACAGGACAGTGAATCTCTCCACTGCAAAGCATGGCAGTTATATAATTCTCTGGTCACTTTATCAATACAGGGGGAAAAAAGCACGCTACCCCTTTCCCCTGTCTTACTAAAGCCAAACATCTGTGCTAATTATTAAAGTACATGTATTATGCTTCATATCCATTTAACAACTTCCTTATTCCATTTGTTTGGCCACAGGTCTGATTAAAAAGAGGAAATGCACAGTATATAAGAAAGCAGTCAAAGGAGGCATGGTGAGAAGAGGTAAAAAAGGGAAGAACAGCTTCTGCCTCGTTTGCACAAAGGAACAACAGGGAAGCATTCTTCCCTTCCTCTCATTTCCTCCTGCCACATTCAACACCTACACATACTGAAATAACTTAAGGGGAGAATATTTTACAGGTAAAAAGATGGACGAATTCATGGATGATTTGCAAAACAGGGAACCATTTGCTCTTCCAGAAAGGTGACTTTAGAGCTCTAGCATGGTTTAGCACACCACTTTTACATGGAGTCTGTGAGATGACCAGCTCTCTCCCTAAAACTCCTGACCTTTGGCAAGTTTCTTAACCTCTGGGGTCATTAGTTCCTTGGCGTCTTTGGATTAGGCTCTTAAATCACGCAATTTATAAAGCCATTTCTTAGAAGTAACCCCTTGATGATAATGGTAAATCCTACCCATCACTTTATGGACTAACCTAGGGGTGGAGGGAGACCAGGCAACACCAGGGTCCCCCACTCTCAGCAATGATCAGTGGGAGAGGGCCCCCACGCCTGCCCCTCCCACCCCACCTCCTAGAGCTCTCTCTCCATCCCCTGCGTCCCCCTCCCTGCCAATGCTTCCCAGCCCTGCAAGAGCTCACAGGTGGCCGTGACAATCTCCTGAGTCACCTTCGTGCTAAGGGAATTGTGCTAAGTTCCCTACCACTCCCTGGATACAAGAATAAAATCACCTTACACATCTTAAAGACTGTTCAGCTTCTCACCATATTTGACTATCATACAAACCCTGTACTTCAGAGAAAAGGCCACATCTTCCAGGAATCACTTAAATAATATGTCTTTCAACTACCTACTTGGTGAGTACCATTGCGTGAAAGCATAAACAGTACATGGCCAAGGCCCTGTTAAACCGCGTCACTTCACACGGGTTTTATAGCTCTCCCGTGTGTTTACAGGGCTCTGGCTGTAATGATAATAAAATCACTCAACCTTCTTAGCCCAAACAAGACAGGCAAAATTCTCTCAGGCACTCCACCTGTCTTTGATCTGAACAGCAAACATTCTTCAAGCGTTTTTCTGCCTGTGAGGCATGACCAGCCTTTTTAAAGCCCATCCTTGGATACCCATGACGCAGAGCTTTGCAGCCCAGCCAAGCAAGCTGCCTTCTGTGTTATTCCTTCTGGGACAGATTTCTCTGCAGGACCATGCAAATCTGTAAGCTGGCCCCACGACAAACAGCAATCTATTAAATTCTCAAGTTCATTCATTCACTTGGCTACACTGGGTACACTGGTATACTGGGAACGCTGGCCTGATCAAAAGGAAAGAAGTTCAGGACCATGAAAACCAAGTGTTTCAAGGGATAAAGCAAAAGCCTGTATTATCCATTCAAGAAACCAAAGCAGTTTATAGCTTAGAAGGCAGGAGAGAACCTTTGTTTACCTTATTGATAAGAGTGACTATATCTCCTTCTTTGATTGTCAATTCATCGTCATTCTGTGCCTCATATGGAAATATTACTTTGCAGTAATCCTTGGCTGTAAAAAGAAAAGAAAACACAACCTTTAAAATGCTTTGTCTAAAAAAAAATGCTTTATCTAATAAGCTGGTCCAGGAGAAAATGTTCTCTATCAAATTAATTTCAAGGAAAGGCACACGTAACAGGTGGGACATTACTACTGCATAAAGAGAGGGTCACCCACAGAAAATTACCTATGATTGCCCATTTTTGACTCATGTATATTTATTCTCTTCATTTTTGTCCCCTCACAAATCATGTGACATCATGAAACACTACTGACTGCTTTGCTTTTCTCAGGCAGAAAAGTAAAAAGGTTCCTTGGTCTCAGGAAAACAGACAAGTACCATTTTATATAGTCTTCAGGTATACGCATAAACACACATAACCTACAGAGGGCAAAAAGCTTAAATCTTGCCTCAGTGCCTTCTACACATTATTAAATCAGAAACAGGGCATTTGTATGTGTTACAAAGCCAAGATGGTATGTAAAATAATGAAAAATTACCCCATTATGGTACATCTTAAGAAACAAATGTCAATGTATTTATATGTGAACACATACCAATCACATATAGCCAACAAATATATTGACCTAACATTCTTTATACACATTTGGAGGGGGTGAACATGTTCAAATATGTTCCATAGCCCCATGGCCTTTCTGGGCAACCTGCATTTCATAGATGGGGCTGTTTCCCAGCAAACAGATGCATTATCCCTCATCAAAGAGAGAAAAATACTAAGGCCACTCAAAATCAATTCAAGTATGTCCTGAATTAGATGCTCTTGAAACTCTATCTGATGTTAAATCATCTCTATTCATCCAAAAGCACCGATTTTGAAGACAATGAAAACATTTGTAAGGTATTTGGAAAATTGAGACTTGAAAAACCAGGCTTTGATGACTCAGGATAGAAAGTAGAAAGAAAAATTCAAGACAATTAGTATCTATTGGGACAGGCATTTATTATTCTGCATCAAAGTTAACAAACCTAATGGCTTTGAATGGCTTTAGATATCTCCCAAAGATAAGGCCAGTTCCAGCAGACAGATCATAAACTAGAGCTATATACTTAAGTATCAATTATATTATCCCTAGTACAATTTATATCATCAAAATGTATTTCTTTATTTTGGTTAACATCTCAACAATCAAAGAAAATGATATGTAAAATAAAGGCTATTAAAAATCCATAATACAGATATACTGTGGTCTAGGACTGAGATGGGGGGGGGAGGGGAAGAAATGAAGAAGGGGAGGGGGACTCACTTTGCTGCTGTGCAGATATTTTCGTTTTCTGTACAATGGCTTGAAGATATAAGTTACATCCCTATCCTAGTGCTGGAGACCTTCCATCTTATTAATAAGTACTCTGGGTCTTTGAAGGCTTTTTTTTGCTCATTAACCTATGCAGAGGGGCACTAGTTCTAAATCCCATCAACATCATCATCCTAAAACCCACATAGTTACCAATATTCTGTCTCCTTTTAATTAGTAATAGCAAACCTCCCCAAATCTGAATTGGTCAAATGTTCTAAAGGAAGGGAAAAAGTTAAACATCTTTAAATTGGATAATGACAGCTCCCTACCAATTTTCCTATTGACTGTGCTAGTGAAATATGACTACCCAACCTCAAAACTTACAACACAAACACACACTGTATTATTGAAGAACTGCCCTGTAGAGTCTCGGCTTTAAGAATAACTTTGGATGAAAATCATGGAGACACTTTACAAAGGATACCCATGGCCAACAAAGAAATAAGGAACCAGTCATGTTTCTGTTTCTTTCAGTCAAAAAAAGTTAATTAAGTGTGGTAGAGGCCGTTGGTTAACTTCTCAGCAGCCATTCCCCGCCTCCTTCCTAGTGTACAGAATCCTAATTTGCTCAGGCATTATATTCAGCAATAGGGAACTCTCCCACAGCCCTGGAGATGAGTAAAATATGTCCAGGCAAATAATGTTAATCTCACTCCCCTTTGTTGGTGATTGGTTTAGGGGTAGGCATGTGATCTATTTCCAGCCAATGAGATGTGAGAGGAAATCTCCTGGGGGGGGTGTTAGATTTTGTGTGTGTGTATGAGAGAGAGAGAAAAGAGAGAGGAGAGAAGAGAGAGAGGAGAGACAGAGGGAGGGAATGAATGAATGAATGAATGAATGAATGAATGAATGAGAATGAGAGAGAGAGATTGAGATTGGTTTAAGGAAAATAGTTGCCCCAGCCTTTCTGCTTTTAACATTGTTTCATCTTTGTTAGAAGACAGTATACTGTTCGGTGCTCTTGCAATTGTATTTCCACTGTGAGAGGAAAGCCAAGAAAAAATCACTGAGAATTTGATGAATTTTAATAAGGTTTTACAGTTGTGTGACCATCACCATAATCCAGTTTTAGAACACTTCTACCATGCAGCTATGCGGTTTTATGTGTGAGGCATTAAACACAGAATTATATAGAAAGCACTACCCTGAGATAAAAGGCAGAGATACTGGTGGCAGTGGCTGTTGCCAACTCCCACTCTCCACAAAACAGGTTGCTGCAGCATGTGTCCCCCCTTTCTGTGTCCCTAGGACCCACAGAGAGCTCCCATTCAACATTTCTTGATGATGCCTGAGTAAGACCTATAAAGTAGAGGAACATTCGAGGGGCAGCAAGCAGGAGGAGAGGACTGTTGGCCAGAACTGGGTTCAGTCCCAGGTAGGCTTTCCCAAGCACGTGGCCTGAGGCAGCCACACTGTATCTCTGGATGACCTCAGTGTCCCTAGGTGTAAGATCAGGAGCCAGGTAAGGAGGGGCAAGAGGAGAGTTGGGTTCAGCAGAATACTTTTAGCAAATTTAAACTTAATGCAGAACTTAAACATAACATAACTAAAAAACAGAGCTGGTCTGGTCAGAGAGTAGGGCTGTCCCATCTTCTACCCAGGTCCCCAAAAACATGTCACCAAAGCTCTGGGAGCTCCAAGGAACACACTGGGCTAGGACTAAGTTCCTGCCAGTTCTGACTTTTCACGACTCTAGTTGCAGACGCTATCACCTAGAACTCCTGATCAAACATGGTAACCAGTGGCCTCACACACTTTTATGGATTATGATATATTTTAAAATAGTTTATTTTTTATTTGTGAGGTATCTGAGCCTTAATTGAGCAGTATTAGAAAATTAAAACATTATGTTGGGTTGGATATATCCATGGTTTTAAGACACTCAAAAAATAAATGTAGATACAAAAAAAAATTATTCACTCTGAGACTATAATTTTAATTTTATAGTATATGGAACAAAAATGGTCCTGACTTCAATTCAAATATTTATTGAAATACCACCAAGAAAAAGATATTGCCAGTTCTTAGGCCTGTGATATATAAGTAAGTTCAACTACCCCCTCCCATCCTTGCATGGAAGTGACAATCTAATGCCTAGAGAGGGGCAAAGGGAGAGGAATGACAAGATGGGAAGACAAACAAACATATGCTCACTACGATGGAGTATTGCTGTGGTGTTGCAGAGAAAGGCAAGATTACATTCAGGAGAGAGATCACAAAAATAGGAGGCATTTGATAAGTCTTAAGAGTATAATTCCAAATCCTTTTCGGACATGGGAAGATTATAAATTTTAAATGAGTAGCAGACAGAGATGGAGAGGAAGGGAGCAAAATTAATTTTTGGAGGCAGGCATTTTCTATCCCATCATCAATTAGATGAATTTAATTAGTCAGAGATCAAATAGGAATGAATATACACACACACACACACACACACAAAGAAATATAGGCACAATTTATCCAGTGACTGAGATGATTTTGTCTCTATTTTTTCTTTAGAAAGATTAAAAAATACTAATGAATTAGCATAAGAACTGAAATCCTAAATTGGTTCTTAAACTTTTTTTGTCTTAGAGTCCTTTAAGAATCTGATAAAAAGCAATAACACTATTTCCAGGAAAACAAAACATACACACACATTCAAATGTAGAGAAAATGTGTACAATATCAGAAGGCTCAAGGACCTTGAAGCTGCTATCTAGTTCCCAGATTAAGAGCCCCTGTACTAATTACTGGCCTTCAGATTTTAAGAAACTTGCCCTATTAAAATCATCAAGAAGTCCAATCATGAATCATACCCTCCCCAAAACATTTCACTCTCCAAACTTTTAGAAATTTACATAATATTAAAAACAGACTGTTAAAGGAATTGAACTCACATGCCCATATCACATGACTCCCTTCAGCTTATTTTATAATCTATTCGATAAAAAACAAACCAACTTAAGACAAACAAGCAAAAACCCCTCGGCTTAAAAAATAAAATAAAAGCAGAAGAAACAGAATAAACACATCAGCAAGCTGAACACACACACACACACACACACAAGAGAATAATATTCAATCCAGGACAACTCTCTGGGCTCAATTTTAGGATAAGAAGATCAAAATCCCATGTGTCCCAGTCAGAGTCTAGTAGGAAACCTTCCAGAGCTTTTAGCAGCAGTGGAAAGTACTAGGTCATGCCTAGAACTGGAGTTTTCTTTTCCTTGGGGGTACTACAACAAAAGTATCAAGCTCAGTGATGTCTACTTTCGCTAACATCATAATCAGAAATTCTTTCATTCAACTGACAAATATTTTCTAAGATGCTACTGGTTTATAATCCCTTATTCAGAACCCCTGGAGACAGAATTTTTAAGATTTTTGAAAGGAAATATGCTGCACATCCTATATAATATGCAACATCCCCAGCTGGGGTCTGGGGCTACATCTAACCATTAAAATTCTGCAGCAAAAAGATGACTGGTCACCCCAAGTGGGACAGATAGAGACTATGAACAGACACATGTCAATGTGGAACAAGTTTTATCACCCAATAATGAGTAATAAAACATTTCAGTTTTCAGAGTTTTTTTGTACTTTGGAATTACATATAAGGGTGTGGACTTCTATCATGTTCTGGGAAAGAGAGATTAAGGTAAATGAGATTAGTTATCTGGTTCTCAAGGAGCTTATAATAATCAAGCCGAGGAAATAAGGCGTGCATACACATAATTCTCGTCAAGGCAACACGAAGAGAGGATGAGATGAGAGCGATGCATTTGACTTAAAGCATCAGAGTATCAGAAATGGGGAAATAACTTTCTAAATAAGAGACTTAGGATCCTATCGTAGAGGAGTAAAATGGCAGTGGGCTTTGTAGAGTGTTCTGGGACAATGAGCAGAGGAGGAGGAGGATTGGGGCATGTTTTCCAATCATCCCTGCTGCTAAGAATTGTGAGGGGCACCTGTTCATTCTCTAGCTTCCCAGACCCCTTTCCTGGGGATCTGATTCTTCAGGTTCAAGGTGGGAGGAGGAATTCATCTACTAAACAAGCACCCTGGAGACTCTCATTATCAAGCTTAAAAACCCTTAGTCTCGGGCAGTGGTTCTCAGGCTTGAGTGGGCATGAGCCTCAGGTACAGAGATTGTAAAGCCAGATCACCGGGCCTTGCCCCCAGAGCTTCAGGTTCTTTAGGGCTGGGGCAGGACCTGGGGGTTTGCATTTCTAACAAGTTCCCAGTGATGCTGCTGCTGCTGCTAGTTCTGGAACCATACCATGAACCACAGATCTAGCAATGGGCATTAGCGAAGGTTCAATGCTAGGAAGGAGCAAAACAAGTGTGGGGACCCAGAGGGTGGATCAGTGTGGCGATGGCAGCGCTGGGGGTGAGTGTGTTGTGTACTAGATTTAGACGAGAACTCCAGTTCTGGGTCAGATTCTGAGGATCCGGGCCTAGTAAAGAGCAGTGAAATACATGTGTAATCAATAAATAATAACTGAGCACCCACTGTACTCCAGGCAGCAGTGGGGCTAGCAGTTCGAAACTAGGGCTACCCAGAAGACATTGGCAATACCTGGAGACAATTTGCTTGTCATAACTAGGGGTCAGGGGAGCGTTGAGTGCTACTGGCATCTAGCGGGTAGAGGCCAGGGATGCTGCTGAACATCCTCCGATGCACAGGACAGTCCCCACAACAGCGAATGCCCAATTGTCAATACCGCCGAGGCAAAGCAGCCCTGGTCTATATTTAAATCCAGACAGGGAAATGAAACACAATGTGTCTGTCACTGTGTCTGTCAATGCCAACCCAATGCCTTCCTTTATTAAGAAGCTGACTGTCACCCCAAAGCACTCCAAATAACTACCTTTGGTCTTGGACGCTGCTGGGAATTTGACTTCATATTATTTCACAAGTATTCATGATGACACCTTTTACTCTCTCACTTTAAAAGAGATAAGTATTTTTTTTAAAAAAAAAGAAAAAAATGAAACTCTGATAAGCAAAGCCCTTCTGTTCTCTCTGCTGTGGAGCAAAGGAGCAAAGGCCGGATCTCTGCTCCCCTGGAGCATGTTTGGGAGAAAGGAAACCCACCAGGCAAGCACAGAGGGAGTTAACCTTTTTCTCCATGAGGACTGTATCTAAAATGCAGATCTTAAGCCACATGGGTAGGTCACCCTCCTGGGAAGCCCCCCCACTCTGAATCCAGACAGCTAGGTCTGTGTTGGAGGTACTTGGTGAAAGGTGCCTCCCAGGAAGAGGGGCACCCTTGGGACATCAAACCTGAGGGCTTTAGTATATGTCAGGTGTGGGAGACGCTAAAGGGGTAGATAGGAAATACGCTTCAAATTAGATGTGCCCAAACCCCCAGGCGCAAGAATGAGTGAGCTCCGGGGAGGAAGCATGAGCAACACGGCCAGCCTGCAAAAATAGGAACAAAGGTGGATATTAGGAGGCTGAGGAAAACCCAACACAAGGGAATGGACCCTGTTTAAACTTGTGGTGAAAAAAGCCAAAATAAGTCAGACTGAGAAAGTGACACTCTGCCCAGCCATTAGTCGGGCTGGGGTGACAGACATAGATAAGGCCAGCTAGCTGCAAAGTGATCAGGAAAGAGTTCCTCTCAAGCACATACTGCAGCTGTAAAGCGTCCTTAACAACCCCCTTCTCTGAGTGCTACTAATTTCTTACTCCCTGAGAAAGTCTGTGGTTTTAGAGGACAAATGATCAGAAACTCTGTTTTTTAAAAAATTATCTCAATAAGAATGAAATGTTCTTCTTTTGCCTGAAGGTACTAAGTCACTGTGCCTTAGAGAAGCAGCCTGGATTCCCAGCACGAGTGCAGTGCCTCACATAAGGGGTTTGTGGACACAGCATTGCACATGTATCTTACTCCATAAATACCAAAGAAGTAGGACCCAGGTCTACACAGTCTGGACCTGAGGTAGACTCCTTGCCACAGCCCTGCTTTGCTTTAAGCCTACCAAAACATTGCTTCATTTAAATTTCATTAAATTCCACCCCTCCTCAAGATCTGCAACTACCTTCTCTTTTGTTTGGTGTGACATCCACAGGTCCCCCAGTATGTAGTCTCCCTGGTCACAATGCACCAATAAACCTGACTTTGTCAGAGGTCTTAAGCTGGTTGGGCTAGAGCAGTAGCTAGTAAGAAAAAAAAGGCTCTGGTGAGGCCAACACTGGCAACCATTGCCAACCCTCAGACCCCAGAACAAGCCCAGGGGTCTTACATGAGCAAATGTGTCCTTTTCTTTTCTTTTTTTTTTTTTTATTTTTGAGACAGAGTCTCGCTTTGTTGCCCAGGCTAGAGTGAATGTCGTGGTGTCAGCCTAGCTAACAGCAACCTCAAACTCCTGGGCTCAAGCAATCCTCCTGCCCCAGCCTCCCGAGTAGCTGGGACTACAGGCAGGCACCACCATGCCCGGCTAATTTTTTCTATATATATTAGTTGGCCAATTAATTTCTTTCTATTTTTTATATAGTAGAGACGGGGGTCTCGCTCTTGCTCAGGCTGGTATTGAACTCCTGACCTCGAGCAATCCGCCCACCTCGGCCTCCCAGAGTGCTAGGATTACAGGTGTGAGCCACCGCGTCCGTCCTACTTTTCTTATAGTGTATGAAGCTGTTTCCCTAGCAGGGAACTCTGGAAGCAAGTGTTTAGAACATGCTTTCGAAGAACGTTCTCACCATTGTGTTTAAAGTTTCATTATATGTGGTTTCCATATGCACATTTAAAAGCTAAATCTAAGCAGGTTTCCGTAGAGATGCATTTTGTGCTGTTTTTATACAGTAAATGGAACTGTTTTCCAAGCAGACAACTTTGTAAGCAAGTATTTAGAACATGCTTTTAAGGAATGTTTCTACCATTGTGTTGAAGGTCTCACTGTGAGGGGTTTACACATACACGTTTTAAAGCCAAATCTAAGTATGCTTTTTAGAGATGCATTATGTGCTGTTTTCTTACAGTGAATGGAACTGTTTTCTGTACAGAGACCTCTAACTCTGTATTTGGAGCATACTTTTAAAAGATTTCTTCCCTTTGTGTTTAAGGTCTTATTGTGAAGGGTTTACATATACACAATATGTACACTTGGCAAAAGGGACCCATGGCTAATAGCTTTTAAAAGACTGTCTAATCTAGAGCTCAATAAATCATCCATCATTTCTAATTCTCCATTTCCTCAACCACCACATCATATCATGTGCCCACTGATTCCATGGCACTTTTCTAGGCTACATGGTGGTGATACTAAATAGAAGATAGAGCCTCAAGCTAAGAGGGACCAATGGTCTAATGATAGCATGTCACCATGTGTCACTGTCATAGAGGACAACTCCTAAGAAGCAAGGCAATGAACAGAGTGATGATTGACTGGTACGAGTGTCCAGTTATGGAGTGAGGTAAAAGAAAACTTAGCCTTTGCCCTATAGTTATAATTTATTCAGAAGCTTGATCAGCCCTTGTACAAATTCGGCCAAGGATTTTTTTTCCTAAGCCACCTGTTTAACTGGTCTTCTGAATCTGTAAGATTAAACTGTTTGTTCAGAAAGATGTTAAACAGCCCTTTCTTTGGACTATTTTTCTATTCCACAGAGGCCACGAATCTGTATCGATTGTAATGAGAAAGAGGGAAACTCCAGATGTGGTGTGCTGGAGAAACCTCAGGGCACTTCATTATGAATATTTAGATAGTTTTCTTCTTGTTATGAAAAGTATGCCAATCTGTTCCCTTGCAAGAGTTTCCAATGAATTTCAATATCATAAAAGCTTTTTGGGGGGTGGGGAGTGCTAGTTGTTTAAATAAATCCTGATCAGCTGAGTTTCACTTTCATTCAGAAAATACCAACTTACATGAATTTTTTTTTTTTTTTTTTTGAGACAGAGTCTCACTCTGTTGCCCAGGCTACAGTGCCCTGGCGTCACCCTAGCTCATAGCAACCTCAAACTCCTGGGCTCAAGTGATCCTCCTGCCTCAGCCTCCACAGTATCTGGGACTACAGGCATGAGCCACCATGCCCGGCTAATTTTTATATATATATTTTTAGTTGGCCAATTAATTTCTTTCTATTTTTTTAGTAGAGATGGGGTCTCGCTCTTGCTCATGCTGGTTTCGAACTCTTGACCTTGAGTGATCCTCCCACTTCGGCCTCACTGAGTGCTAGGATTACAGGCGTGAGCCACCACACCCAGCCCATGAATATTTTTTGAATCATCACAACTCTTAATTCTGATGTGAGCTTGTATTTTAGCAGGCTAAAGAGACAGGTATGCAGGAAGCAGCTGCCCTCTTCTGCACTCCTGGGCAATTTTTGTTATAGGCTTGTCTTCCAACCAGAAGGAAGAAGGAAGCTGCTCGAATCCCAAGCTCAGTGTCATTCCTAATATGTAATTAGTCAGCACTCTGTGGTTTGTCCCCTAAACATAGGTGTCACATCAAAATCCAGAAGAAGGGAAATGGACCAAATGGAGGGGGCTTTTTAGAGGACTGGGGTGTCACCAAATGGAAGTCATGGGAGAACAATTACCCCAGAATTTGCCCTTGACAATGAAAGCAAGAGAGAATGGGTGGGGCGAGATTAACTTCACAAATTCTTGCTCTGGGGTCCATGAAAAATGTCTGTCAATAAACATCCCTCAGGTCTTCCCTGACAGTGGTAATTCTCCTTCCTGACCCGCTACCCATTTGCGGGCATACTGACATCTATATCCAATGGCATTTTCTCATATTCCCACCAAATTGTTCACATCTTCCTTTTGCCTCTCCCATCCATCTGCTTAATCCTCCGAATGCAGAAACCTTCCACTCTGAGTTGTAAAGCTTTTAGAATTGAATCAGAGGATGTAGATGCTGGGAGAAACCTCAAGGGGTTTTCTCTAGTGCAGCCCTCTGAGTTCACAGACAATGCAGACAATGAGGAGGAAAGGCAGAGAAATAAAATTATTTGCCCAAGGTCACATGGCTAGCTAATAACCGAGCTAGTGCTAGAATACGTGCCTTCTGACTCTTGGCCAAAACACACCACTGGCCTCTGTAAAACCACTCTTTATTAGTAACCCATCCCTCATGCTGATGCTTCTAGAGTGCCAGGTGCATGGATGTAGTTAATAGATACTTGTAGGACTGAACAAAGCTTGGGCTGGAGCCAGATACTCCTACACGCTCCAGGGATCTGAGCATTTGGAACTGTGTTCATTTCTAGGCCCAGGAAGCCCAAGAGACCCCAGAATTACTCTGAAATGACACTATCCGATATGGTTGCCACTAAGCACACGTGGCTATTGAGCACTCGAAACGTGGCTACTCCAAATTGAGATATGCTCTACCTGTAAAATACACTTGGGATTGTGAAGACTTCCCATGAAGAAAAGAATGAAAGTATTTCATTTAATAATGATATACAGATTACATGTTGAAATGATATATATTGAGTTAAGTTAAACATTTTAAAACTGAGTCCAACTGTTTTCTTTTCTTTTAAATGCAGCTACTAGAAAATTTTACATTACGTATGTGGCTCACATGATATTTCTACTGGCTAGAACTGTTCTAAAACACAGCTAACCCTTTCTGTCCACCCACCTAATCCTTCCAAAAAGACTTGAGTCTCCTGCCCACAGACATCCAGAGGTATCTGGAGGTATTCAAGCAGAGACATGCTGAGGGTGCCCTTGGGTCATCAAGGGTCAGTAGAGCTAGTTGAGTGGCTAGGCCTCTCTGACCTGAAGGCTCATGAATCCCTAAGGTGCTTAAGTTGCCATTCTCTAGAATCTTTTTGCCACTTAAACTACTCAAAGAGCCCCGGTTACATACGGATAAACCCTAGCTCTGTACATGGGCAAGATACATATGACAGAAAAGAACCATGTTCTGCAAAGGGGAGAAAAACCTGAGAGTTTTGAATCTAACTTGTGCCCACCTTAATGATGGGGATTTAATGAAACACATTCATGTGCATTTTTCTTGGTGTGTCTGAAAAAGTTAGCAAGATTACATAAGGATTTTTTTAAAAGCATTTCGATTATTATAAAATCCTTATCTGCTTTCCAACGTCAAATGCATAACTAAGGAAACTCACTCTTTGTCCTGCTGTCCATTTCTGTTTTCGACGAGTCTGGAGCTGCTGTAGCTGGAGGTAACTTCTTTCCAATAGTCTGAGGAGGGGGAAAACAGAAGATTTTTTACTTATCAAGATGATCGTTTCTATTAAGCAAAGGAATAATACCAAGATCATAATGACAAAATGCTCAACACTGGTTCTAAAAACCACACCCTTAAGTTCACGCACTGCTCTGTGTATTGGCTGCTGCTCTTCCATAAGGCCTTACCCTCAGTGACAAACAAGGGGGAAAACTAGGTCAAAAGGGCTTTGTCCTTGTAGGCACTCAGTGCCTTTTATTCTCTTTCTTCCTTACTAATACTCTTATTAAAAGGCTGACTATTTTTAGCAGAGAAAACAGATACAGTTCTTCTCGTTTTATGAGAAGCTGACTCAGTCTACGGAGGCGCAATACCTGGCCCAACAGAAGTGCTCAAAAGTAACTACAAAGCAGAAGAACAGAAGGAGGAGGGAAGAAATCAAAGGAAAGGTAAAGGAATGGTGGACCAGGAGGACAGAATGGCTGGGCAGGCAGAAGCCAGGGTGGTCAAGGCAGCTGTACCTTATTGCACTTCTGTCTAGCCATTTAAAATTCCATCTGCAGGCCGGGTGAGGTGGCTCACGCCTGTAATCCTAGCACTCTGGGAGGCCGAGGCGGGCGGACTGCTCAAGGTCAGGAGTTCGAAACCAGCCTGAGCAAGAGCGAGACCCCCGTCTCTACTATACATAGAAAGAAATTAATTGGCCAACTAATATATATAGAAAAAATTAGCCGGGCATGGTGGCACATGCCTGTAGTCCCAGCTACTGGAGAGGCTGAGGCAGGAGGATCGCTTGAGCCCAGGAGTTTGAGGTTGCTGTGAGCTAGGCTGATGTCATGGCACTCACTCTAACCTGTGCAACAAAGCGAGACCTTGTCTCAAAAAATAAAAAAATAAAAATAAAATTCCATCTGCTTCAGAAGGAATAAGGGGACACACTCATGTCCTCTAGGACAGATCCACCTACCCCAAAGGCAAAAACAAGTCAGCCAACAGCTCCCTTCCCTCCAGTCTTTTAACCTTCCAGGGCTTTGAAAAAGTCCAACGCCTTAGATTCTACATATTTATTGACTAGTTTAAAAAAGAAAAAGATGATGAGTTTGTTTGGAGTTCATTTCCTTTCTTTCATTTGAAGCTAATTCTACTATTATTCATTATTTCTGAACCATTCATAGAGAAGACTGGATATTGTCTCTGCCCAAAGATGTTCCTGAAAACACAGGCAACTTAGCAGGTCAAAAATAGAAACCAATAAACAGACTCAGTGGTTCCAAAGGTGAGGTCTATTCCCCACTCTTCTCCTTTGCCACCACACTTGCGTGATCATGACTAATGCCCAAGGAAAACGTCTACTGATACCAAGGAGATGGGTCAATCAACGTCCCCAGCAATGAAGGGTTTCACCAGTGAGAATTCCAGCCCCCGTGAAAACCAAACATCTCTGCCCCTTGAACACATAAAGAGGAATGAATTGCATAACTCAAAAACTGGCAAGGTGGAATTTTTCTTCAGATAAAACTGATTCACCACAGTTTTTAATTTGAAAAAGTTCTTCATGCTTCACACGTTGAACCTAACATTAAATATGAATAAATCACAGAAAGAGGATAAGATAAATCAAATCCTCAGCTCTTCATGAATTTTTAAAAACATTTGCGACAGAAAGCCTTTACATTTTACACGGTGACATTTTTATTTAGTGCTGCAGGGCTTTTTATATTGGATAAAAAATGAAACCCAAAATAATATGTCACCCCTCAACTGCTGCTAAGTACTCAAACTAATAACATTTTATGATTCCAAGGGATCAGCGGGGAAGAAAAAAGCTTGATATGATTCTGGCATAAGGTCAAATTTGATGAAAAACTGTTCTTAGAATTATCTTGCAAAATCAGGTATTGACAATAAAAATAGAAGCTCTCAAAGCGTCATTTCATTCGCATTCCTGTTCACACTTTCAGCAGCATCCTTGCCAATCTCTTTGTTTTTCCATTTCGGGGACTGGATAAAGTATCACTATTGTTAGCACATCAGGAAGAAGAAAACAAAAGCAACCAGTACTTCAATTATTACTGACAGTGGAACGAGGAAATCAGGAAATACAATAGTAAACGTTATTCCCACTCCTGACTTTGTTTTAAAAAAAAAAAAAAATTGAGACAGGCAATGGTTTGGACTTTAAACTAGATGCTTTCGTTTGGAGAAAGTTTTGCAGGTTGTACATTCTTACAACTTCCCCTTCTTTTGTAGCAAAAGAAAGTACTGCACATCATCTCTGCTGTCCTGGTTTATCAGAATGTCCAAACTAACAGACATCAGGAAAGGCCACCAATTAAATACAGTTACTTTGGTATAGAAAGACAGAAAAAAGGCAAAGCTTACTCTGTTTTTTTTTTTTTTTCCCCCTTACTGTTTCAGAAGATCCAGACTGGCCTCTGCGTGGATCCAAGCAACAGGGGTGACAGCAAAGCTGATATTATACTCATCTTCTGGCGTGCTAGACCTTAAATCCTGCCTTGTCCTTCATGGACCATGATTAAAAGTCTAGATAGAATACAGCAGGTTCCACCCCTCTCAGCCCCGGTTCTGCAGGTATTCCAGAGATGAGGATTATTCCAGGGTTTCTCACTTCTGAAGGATATACACCTAGAGAAGTGTGGTCTCCACACCAGCAGCACCTGAGAACTTGTTAGTAAAGCAAATTCCCAGGCCCCGCCCCAGACTTTCTCAATCAGAAACTCCAGGGATGGGGCCCAGCAGTCTGACAGAACACACCCTTCCTGGGACTCCGATGCACGCTCAAGGTTGAGAACCACTGACCTAGGTGTAGGAGGGATTCCATTAGTATTAATTAAATACCTTTTCTTCGATTAAAAATCACATGCCTATTCTCATACACAGATAAATTATAAATCCTCTTTTTTACTCTTCTTCCTCTTTTCTCTTTCATCTTTTCCACCAAGTGCTTTCTATCTACCTTCTCTAGTCTCACTGGCATAAGAACTTGTCATCGCTACTAAATGAGTCAGTTTAGAGAGGAACTTGAGTTTAGCAGAGCAGACAGTGTGACACCATCACTGAGGAAAGAATGGGGAGTCACAGTTGGTCGTGAGGCCCTTCACCAAAGGCAAACTGAATGGAAGGGAGGAAAAGTGGTTCTGAACCCAGACTGGAAGGCTATATGTGGTCTCTCTGGGCTCAGATTTCCTGGAAGGCCAAGCAGGCAGTTCTCCATGGCTGCACTAACCTTCAGAGAGAGCCAAACCCTACTGCTCCTTTGTAGTGTTTCCCTTTTCTGGCATTTTAGGTGGGGCATTTCTTCATTGCAGAAGACTGTCTCACATGCCAAAGGACAGTTAGCAACCCTTGGTCCTGCCCACTGAAAGTCTTAGTGCCCCTTATTCATTGCATCTACCCCAGACACCCCACACCTTTCCAAATACCCCCAGTTGGGGCCCTCCAGTCCCTGCCCTTCCACTATATACAAGACAACGACAAAGGGCAGTGTGTTTATTGCTTTCCCATCAGCCTTCCAGCTCCCCCTACCTCTGAAAACATCTTTGGTCCACTGGGCATAAAATGAACAGAATCCCCAATTTCAAAGGGTATGCTTCATGAAAGCAATGTCTAGCTCCAGTACACAGATAGGTCATGTGTAACTGAAGGTCAGCCATGATGCAAGGCTAAGTAGACAGAAAAATCAGGGAATCCCATCCATACATCTCTCCCCCACTTAGCAGGCAGCGAAAAAGGATAGGCTTCTATCCTTCTTGGTTAGGCTTATAGTGACTGACTGTGGAAGAGAAGATAGGCTTCCTCCACAGAGTACTGGGTTCTTGCCTTCTTGGGTACCATAAAGAAGATGGCTTATCCAGGACAAGCACAAGCCATGCACTTAGGTGCTGTGTTGACATGCTCAGGCCATAGCTCATTCACCTTCTAAGAGATCTGCAAATAGGCCCATTTTACCATATGCCTTTGGATGGAACAGACTCCCAGGTCCCACTCCATTGCCTGGCCCATCATTTCTTCTTCCCTTCTGTGTGGTGGCTTAAAACTTAAAACTTCCCAGTATACACATCCACGTTAGTCTGCTCTGCTTGTCCTCCAACTCAGAAGCCACTGCTTGGTCTAGGAATCAATATACATATGGATGGATGTGCAGAGCTGGACATTTATAGATTATTGCTAAGGATCTATTTCAACACACAGTAATCACCGGGCTGGTGTCAACTTTTATCTCTTACCACAACCCAATCTTCATTTAAAACCTAATTTTTAAGAATAAATAATTCAGAAACTTCATTATTTTGAACATTTAATAACATAAGTCCCTCTTCCCTTTAGCCTTCTTGCCAAAAACATTTAATCGACTTTTTGGAATTTTTGTGTACAATGGGAGTATCACATATACTCCTAGCTCTACAAGATCTAGTAATACAGCATCATGATAGATAACCACCATATGATTTCAATTAGTAGAACAAGTCATTTTTTTTTCCCTTTTCTATGCCAAAATGCAGAAACTAATGCTTACAAGAAAATCACTGGATTGCAGTCCAAGGGAATCCAGTTCCCAAATGACTAACGTATCCATTTTCTCTACGCCTACAAAACGTGAGACCAAGATCCTACTCAAGAGTATAAGATCATTCCTCTTATTTTGTTCAAATTCAGATATGAACTCCTTTGAGTATAAAAAAGTTTCTAATTATAGGACAATGCTAAGGAGAAGAAAGTCTCCTCTCTAAGAATATCACACACAACTCTTATATCACAAAGGCAGCCAGGTTCAATGGGTAGGGGTAGGAAGGAGAGAGTTCCCTGCATTCCAGCAGCTGGCAAAGGCCCCCTGTCCAGAGACCAGGCTTTCTGGCAGCTATCCTAGAAGAGGATGATGGTCTGAGAAGCAGTCCATAGGTAGACAGTACTCAAGTGCTCACACAAAGCCAAACACAGAGACAACTTTTCAAACAGCTGGTAAAACACAAGATAGAGGATGGCTCTTTGATGGCATTCCTTTTACAACACTAGTATGTGACAATATTCCTTCCCTTTCTGCTCAGCAGAGATTTATTAAGTGCCCGTTCAACACAAGGCAGGAAAGTAGCCAAAAAGGCAGAAGGATGCTGAACATCACAGCAAATGCTGAAATAGCAATTTGTGGGTTCTCCAGCGGGGTGTGTTGGGGGTGCCCAACGATTCAGCACAGTTATCTCAAATCCTGCTCATATAGAGGATATGGAGAGATACAAGATACAGGACACAGTGACAGAAGGAAGGACAAAACAGTACCTATATTTGACCACATCCACAGCTTTTCAGTTTTCGTTTACAACCATAACTCAGAAAGATCCCCAAACTGCTATTAAAACTCACTGTAGACTATTCATATATTTATTTTTACATGCTGCTTTCACGAACACCTATGAGTGATGGTATTATGAAAAGTTTTCTTGGCTTCAGTAGGGAGCCATAGGAGCAGAGCAGAAGCCCCGTGAGCCAGCTTGTGTCAGAGCCAAAAAAGAATGAGCACAAAGCAGTGTCTTTACAATGGAGTGCCTTGTGCGCTTCCCCTACAAGGCTTTTCTGCTCGCTGGGAAATTTACATCAGCAACTGTCAACTCGCCTGCATTTGGTGGGCCCAGCTAAAACTATTTGATATCAACTGAAGATATGCCAGAGTCAAACACAACTCCAAATTCTAAAAAGAAAACACGCAGTCCAGTAAAGGGAAAAACTACTTGGTAGTTCCATTTCAGGGACAGGGTTTACCTTTGAAACACCTCCTACTCCCTTCTACCAATTCTGACTCTTCCAAAGGGGCAAGCTTCACAGTCTATTTTTAAATCGGGTTAGGAGGAAAACATAAAATTTAAAAAGAAATTTTCTGATTATGAAATTGGGCTTAAGACTTGGAGTCATTCCTATGAAGTTTATTTCCCTCGTCTTGAAAAGTTAGAGAGAACTCAAATTATACTAAACATCTTAGCCCAATGGCAGTTAAAGGCCTTGTCAGAGTCACAGCTGCTTTAGAAGCGGCTGCCAAGTATATCACACTGATGTACTACCCTCTACTACCTTTCTTACCCTTCCTCTTCAGAAATAGTGCCCTCCTCGAGAACAGGGCCTAGGTGTTGTTATCCTCTTCTCATCACAAACTCAGAGGTCAGTTAAGTGTTGGTTGAGTAGGGCAGGGAGCATTCACCCTTTGCCCTAACATTAGCACCCCAGCACGACAGGCACAAAGACAGGAGATGTCCTTCTTGACGAACCAGAGGGCTTCCAGGCCTTTTAGAGTCCCACTGCTTCAATCACTGTCATGCATCCGCTGCTTCCAGCCTAGTTACTGGTGACAGCCCATTGTCCAGTATCTTCCCAGGCCTCTATTGCCTTTGCCTAACTTCTTCTTGTTTCACCCACACACACACTTTCTGCCTTCCTATGGCAATTCTTGGTTGCCATAAAGAAGAATCCAATCTCAGCCATGTTTCTAGTGGACATCTCTCTGCCTATGACTTCTAAATACTCACACTAGCCTGTTCTCTCACATTCTGTCTAGTTTCACATCTATTCTGATCAGAAGACCCTCACTCAGAGAGGTCATTATCACCCAAGTATGTGTACACACGCATACACATGCACACACCACTCTCTCAGCCTGAAATCATTTTCCAAAGTGTGCTCCCCCACCCCGACCCACAATGTTCCACCTACCAACCAATCTCCAAAACACCTAAATCCATATAATCTGGTAAATCTGGGAAGCACTGAATACTCAGCCTAAACAATGCATTATAGCATATTAAAGACTCTGAGAAGTCCTGTAGTTACTGTGTAACTTTATCCTTAACTTTATCTTAGTGTATTCCGAACTTATTTGACCACAGAATTTCTACTTCTTATGGCATCCATCAACACATCACAAGAATGAGTAGCCTATGAAATAGCTGAGTGAAAAGCATCATCTCGCCTTTCTAAATTCTCTTGCCCATCCTGTCTCCTAAGCTCACAACTTGAAACTCACCCCGGATTGCCTGCTGATTATACCTTCTCATCCAATCCATCACCAAGGCCCTGCTTCCAGATTCATCCTCTTCCTGTCTGATCCCAGCCTAGAGCCTTGTTACTATCATAAAGACTATTCCAATAGTTTTCTAGATAAAGATTCTGGCCCCAGATTCAACATGCATCATTTGATCTCCCATAAGACCCAACTTTTAGTTATCTTTCCCTATCACCGCTCATTGTATCTACACCAAAGCACTCAGGATATACTGCTTCTGAATGGCTGTTCATGTAAATTCCCAAAGTCCAGAAGAAATTTGAAGGTTTACTCCTAATTTCTGCTACTTGCCATGTTTCCTAATAGCCCTTATCTTTCTCCTGAGCTCTGAAGACTAATAGGAAACTTCCTCTGAATACAAAATACCTGGTCCCATCTTAGATTCTTCCATCAGGTCTTCTAGGATTTACTCTTTCAATATGTCCAATAAAAACTTTAGTATCAATCATTCTACTGAACAAATACACATGAAGTCTGTTTTCTATTTGTGTAGTACACAGAGACATGTGTTCATCTGTGTGTATCAGCAGAATTTGAGCCAAATTCTATCATTTATTTATGTAGTTTAACTTCTGCCAGGACCTGATCATTTGGTTTATTCGTTTGCTTTCTGAACACCTCTAGAGACCACATCCTAAAAAACTGCAAAGAACTATAGAACACAGTCAAGAAGGAGTAGGACTGTCTCTTTGTCAAAGCAAAATAACTTTCTGAAGGTTTGGTAGGAGCTTCTACTCATGCTAGGGAAATGCAGTGTTGAAAACGGAATCAAAACCTACTTAAGTGCTCAATGAGGTGGAGAATGCACAGTCAGACAATATTAAAATCATAGAAGGCAGCTCTCTAAACATGTGACAGTATAGAAAAATACTGTTTATGTTTTACCCCCACTGTTCCCAAGAGAGGAGCCTGCATGCTATTTTGTTGTAGGATCATCTTATTCACAGAGGATGAACAAGCCAAAGTAAATTTCCATTTCATATATCACTTTGGCAAAACACAATTCGCCATTATAATTTAAGAGATTATTTGCCATTGTTATGATAGATAAAGGGAAATCATAAAGGATTAGTTTTTTTATCTTTTGATTAACAATGCCTTCCTTTTAAATGTATTTTGAAAGTTTAAGAGGGTGGGTAAGGGAAAGAGAGAGAAAAAGATTATATGGCAAGAAGGAAGATCATGGGGTTCGTTGGGGTTTGTTCATCCAGTGCTCTAACATGAAACATGCTAAACACATGTGTACCAAGCCCTAATTGTCCTACAAAGTAGCTGTATTAATTCAATTAACATACAAAGATCCTTTCCAGGTCCAACATATTTTTATTTATTCAATCATGACATACTGCTGGCTGCTCCCCTTAGCTGGGGATGGCACTTCCTTCCCAAATATATTTAAATGCCACTTCACCTTTAAGATTTCGCTAAGGTACAGTCAGCTAAAAGTAACAGCTTTCAGTAATGTTTTCTACTGACGTGTAGCATTTTTACGTGTAAGAGAGATTTGAGGGCAAAGCTACATTTTCTTCAGTTTTCTCTTTATATCTCTAAAACGAAGGTTTGTTTCAGCCACTCATTCATTCATTGATTGAGCATTCTTTTCTGGAACTACCATAAACCTCAATCTGTGTTGAATGCTGCATCTACAAAGATGAGACGGGCAGAGTCCTGGATCTTTAATGAGTTCAAAATTGAGCAGCAGGGACAGACTCATTAACAGAGCCTCCCAGTGCAAAGGGATAAACACTACCATAAAGATGTGTATAGAAAAGGAAAAAAAAAAAAAGAAGCCATTAACAAACCTACACGGGGAAATAAGCCTCACGGTAATGAGGCAGTTTGCGTTAAATTCTGAAGGATGAGTAAGAATTTGCCAAGTAGAGAACGGTGGAAAGGCATTTTAGCTGGAGAAAAGCAGGAAGTAAGGCAGCAATGTGTTCAGGGAATGGGGGCTTCCCAGCATAGGATGGGGGTGGGGTTTCACAGTATAGGGGGTGAAGGGAGAGTTACTTGGGCCCTGGAGGCCAGCAAAATAAGGTACGGCCAATACAACTGTTTGTGCTTTATCATGAAGACAACCAGTAGTCATGAAAAGTAAGCAGAAGTGGAGTGCAATCAAATTTACAACTTTAAGACTGATCTGGTGGTATTGGAGGAACGAAGAAGAAAGGAAAGGACATGCGAAAGCCAAGGAGACATTTGAGGGATTGACACAATAATCCAACGAAGGCAGTGAAATTAAAGATGTAGAAAAAAGGTGTGAAACACATTTAGATGCCTATTTATAGTTTATAGCCACCACAGGGCTAAATCAGTGATTGTGAATTGGTTTGCATATGATGGAAAAATTCCCAATTCTGTTATGCTTTTGAGTCTACATATATGCATGCTACATAGTTACTGAGTGCCAATTATGTGCAAAAAACATTAAGTTCAGACTCTGATTAGGGAATCAAAGAGAGAGATATGGTGGCTCAGAGAAGTGTCGTGGCGAATCCACCCTAACGGAAAGCATCACAGTGAATGTGTCTCTCAGTGCTCCTGATGCTAGTGTAGAAACATTTAGTGGAAAAATAATAGGCCTGTGATAGTTTTGAATAGTTAGCTTCCTGTTAAAACACCAATCTACCATTTGAAAACTGAAATATTTTTTAAAAACAGACACACGAGAAGCTCTTGACATGTGAAAAGGCATTTTTCTAATCTGACAAATTTCAAGTAAATAGTCAAATGTGTCTCCAAAAATGTCATGAGCTAAAGACAAAAATGAGACATTTCTTTCCCCACAGAAGAAATTTCCAGAGAAGCTTTTCTTTCCTTCCAAGTAGGGGAGGGAAATGAAATAGTTTTGATCAGAAAAGAGGTAAATACTTGGAACAATGTTTTGTTGTTTTGTTTTCAAGTAAAACTGCTACTTAAAAGGCTTAGGGTACACAATGGAATATTATTCAGCCTTAAAAAGGAAAGAAATTCTGACACATGCTACAACATGGTTGAACCTAAAGATCATTATGCTAAGTGAAATAAGCCAGTCACAAAAAGACAAATAGTGTATGATTTCACTTATACTAGGTACCTAGAATAGTCCAATTTACAGAGAGAGAAAGTAGAAAGGTAATTGCCAGGGGCTGCAGGGTAGGGAGGTATGGGGGAAATTGGGGTTTAATAGATATAAAGTTTTCATTTTTCAAGATAAAAAGAGTTCTGAAGATGGATGGTGGTGATGGTTGCACATCATTGTGAATGTACTTAATGCCACAGACTTGTACACTTAAAAAATAGTCAACATGGTAGATTCTATATTGTGTATATTTTACCACAATTTTTTTAAAAGGCTTAGGGCAGGGTCCTCAAACTTTTTAAAAAGGAGGCCAGTTCACTGTCCCTCAGACCGTTGGAGAGTGCGGCGCACATTCCACACATGCGCACTGTGGGCCCAGGACAGGCAGCGGCAGCAAAAATACCAGGCGGGCCGGATAAATGTCCTAGGCAGGCGGCACGTGGCCCTCGGGCCGTAGTTTGAGGTCGCCTGGCTTAGGGCGTATTTCTCTTTCCCTGTAAGCCTCTCTCTGGCTAGGAATGTTAACTAGAATGGTAAAAAAAAAAAAAAAAAATTGTTCATGAGGCTCTGCTATCCTGATACTTAATATTCAACCACAAAATAATCAGGAGTATAGTCAGCATTTAATGAGGTGACTTAGAAAACAAACCCATCTTCTTCCACAAGCTTTCCATCTCAGGGATGCCTGCTGTGCTCACTCACCTCAGTCTTATCCGAAACGCTCCTTCTACTGCTACGAAAGATAACCTACTGCTTCCATAAAGACAATCTCTAAATCTGGCTAACGCTAAACAGCTCCAGCTTTAATACTGTACGACTCATTCTTTACCGAGAATCTGCTCCCTGGATTCCTAAACAATAACACTTAGTTGTTTTTTCAATCATCTGGGCCCCCCCTATTTTACAGATGAAGGGCAGAGAAAATTACATCAATAGTTACTTAAAAAGGCTCAATGATATTATTTTTATATTTTGTTTTTCTTACAATCAGTTCTAATCACATATTTATTTAAAACAGAAACTTCCTAAATATGGCAGGTACACATTTGATAGCATCTTCTAGATGCACAGCAGGATGTCTAGAAAAGATGACCCCAAGGTGCTTGGAAAATGGCAATTCCCAAAGAGAGATCAAATTAGCTCAGGGCACTCCAGTTACTATTTAGTAAAACATATTCAACAATGAGGGGGGAACCCATATCGTACCTTCCATGAAAATCTCCTAGATGCCAACTGCTGAAATTCTCTCTCACCTTTCCCATGTTCCTACTGAACTTGCTTTGAATCTCTAGAACTGCCTTATATTTATGGGTACTTCTGTCTGTTGAATCAGCTGGATCGTAAGTGCTGGAGGGCAGGGCCCGGATCCTGGTAATCTTTTTATTTTTTTTGAGACAGAGTCTCGCTTTGTTGCCCAGACTAGAGTGAGTGCCATGGCGTCAGCCTAGCTCACAGCAACCTCAAACTCCTGGACTCAAGCAATCCTCCTGCCACAGCCTCCCGAGTAGCTAGGACTACAGGCATGTACTACCATACCTGGCTAATTTTTTCTATATATATTTTTTAGTTGGTCAATTAATTTCTTTCTATTTTTAGTAGAGACGGGGTCTCACTCAGGCTGGTTTCGAACTCCTGACCTTGAGCAATCCGCCCGCCTCGGCCTCCCAGAGTGCTAGGATTACAGGTGTGAGCCACCATGCCCGGCCGATCCTGGTAATCTTTTTATCTTTTCATATGTCTAGCACATTGGAGGTGCTAAATGTTCCTAACTTACTCCAGTCAACAAGAAACTCATCACAAAATTATTTAGATTTAGGGAGAAAGGACTGTGTACAGCGCATTTTTGGGGTGTTAGGGATATAAACAATGGAGCAGATAAACCCGTCCCCCTGTTAGCATCTAGTGGGAAGACTGAATTAGTATTAAGTAGGAATCATCTCTAGCTGGGATTGCAGACTTCCCAGCTACGTGATCTTTGGCAAGCTACTTAACCTCTCTCTACCTCGTTTTTCTCTTCTGAAATGGACATCATAATACATATCTCATAGATTTTCTAGGAGGATTAAATGAAAAAAGGTATGTATGTAAAGTGCTTAGCTATTATTACTATTATTGAATTTTACTAAATAAAAAGGAAAATCGATCATCCTAGTGCCTCTTTACGACTGTTTCGATTACACAGCTTTTTAAAACAGTAGGTTTAACTGCCCCGTTCCTTAGCTTGAGGACTGCAGAGCAGGAAGCAACTTTTACAAGACAGTCACATAGCAGAGACGTGCTTTGGAGGAAAATGATAACGCTGAAAAAATGAGAAAGGAAGAAAAGCAACAGCTGTCAGCGTATAGTCATCGCCTCGGAGGAAAAAGCAGACAGAACAATGAGCTTTTAGGTCAAGAAAGCTTTGGCTAAGGTGGTACCCACAGTGAGTGGCTGAAAGACCATCCCAGGAGCCCCTCAAGCGCCGGCCCATGCCAACTGCTTCTGGCTGCATCCAAACTGTTATCTACTGTTAACGATGGATGGAAAAACAACAAGGCGTGTGTCTGGGAAAAGCGGCCTGTTGTCAGAGAACAGAAAGCTTTTATTGAGACTTTTGATACTCAGGAGCAAACACACCACCATAGAAAATTACCCCAAGCCATCTTTTACAAAGCTTGGCATCCATTCAGTAATGGATGAAGAAATCCTAAATTGCTAGGCCAAACAGATACACCTCCTAGGGCAGTTAAGAAACAGGCCAAATGAAACCATAAATGCCAGTGGTAAAGATCTCCAAAGCCACTAGTGGAAATTACTGACAGATACTTAGACGTGAAAAGATGAATTCATAGTCCTCTACCTGGGCTCCAGGCCTCCCGCCAAAGGCTTCTCTTAAAGGCTTCTTTCAAGGTTAGTGAGGAGGGGAGAAGGGAATCCTGTTCAGATCCTACACGGCCTATATGGAGTACATTAAATTCAACAAGCCTTTGTTAGATGCCTACTACTATGCAGGCCACAAACCACAATTGCTTTCCTACGTTATTTTTATTTTTATGTTGTAAAGAAAGTGTTGTGTTCTTAGCTATGATATGGGAGATTTAAATGTAATGTTGATGAGAATCAATGCAACCACCAAATTCCAGTTCTCCCAGATTCTCTATGTATCTAGAGCCTTAAGACTGAGCATTACACACAGCCTCTTAAAGAGATGTTTACAAAAAGTTTGTAATGACATGGGAAATTTTATATAATGCTAAGTGAAAAAGATACAAAATCATGTGTGGAAAAAAATTATGTGTGTGGTATGATCTCAACCAGTTAAAAATGTATGGCAAAAGGACTGAAAGTGAATATTTTTAAAATGTTAACAGTGGTTGCCCTGGGGTGATTAAAGTATCAGTGCTTTTTGGTTTTGTTTTGTTTTTTTTTAACTTTCCAGTTTTTCTACAAACCAGTTACTTTTATAATCAGAAAAAATAAAGTTTTAAGAAAATAACGTACACTAACTTAGCTACCCCTTCACATTATTGATGCCTTTCCATAAGATTTAATTTGATCTGTAACACCTCCTAACTAGAAATCACATGCAGCTTTCATTTGTGTGTCATTATATTTCCTTTTCCAAGTCATTAGTAAGGATGTTAAGAACATCAGATATAAAATGAGTCATGGCAGTAATTCATAAGACGCCACCCATATAGAATATTCCCTGCCTTTTATCATCACCCTTTATGTATAGGTTTCCACGGTTTGTATCTTCAGTGACTAAGTAGATGATGTAAAGTCATTTCCAATTAATGCTGTTCCAAATAATGTATTGAGCTATTTTATCAAATGTTTTCAAAACCAAAAATGTATTTCCTACTCTTCTAATTAAACCCATAAACTCCTTATTCATACATCTGAAAAGGACTGAAAAAAAAAGAGTTAACTTCACTTTGTAACTGTTTTTCATGTATGATCAAAGACAGGGCTTATAGATTCCTCATTTCCCAGTATTTGAAGATACAGATTTAAGAGGTGTGATCTATGTGCATAGGGTCTGTAGCTTAATTGCTTTATTTTCTAGCAGTTCTCTAGTTCTGCACAAGTGAAAACTCCTTTTAAACACAAATTGAGGTAATTCTTGCAGTTTCTCAAATGGGAGAAGAAACAAGCATGATGAAAGCCAGACCACACCAAATTTTGAGGTTCTATTTTTTCCCTGCTACTCTTAGAACTATTTACTTAAGTATATAATTTTTAAATTATACAAATTTCAAATATTTTCATTTCTCAGTTACTTGACAAGCATTTCCACTTAACATGACCTTACTTTGATTTTGCTGACTTTTAAAGAATTAAGACTGACTTTTTTGAATTTTTTTTTTTATTTAAGAATATTATCGGGGGTACAAACACTTTGGTCACATAAATTGCCTTTGCACTGCCTGAGTCAAGATTGACTTTTTAAAATGGGATTCAAGTTTGAGGTGGGGACAGATTAAATAAATGCACTTTTTAGAGGAACCTTTTGATAGAGTAATTTCTGGTTTGGTGGAAGAAAAGTTCAACATAGTCTATACTTGGCTGTCATTCATTCTTTCATTCATTTTAACTTCAGTTTAATAGCAAGTCTTGGAAGAAAGAAAAGAATCGTCCTAAGGCTGTAAATTCTTTTTAGGATGCCTGACTTTTAGGCAAATTAGATTCTTACCATTTGAACAAATAATAAGTTGCTATTTATTTTGCATGCTCTCATTTTCCTGTACTGAAATATTTCCCCCTTCTCTTCTCCTTTCTTTGTAACAAACACAAAGGCACTAAACCACATAAAACAGAGGGGAAGAAAACCCTAATTTAAAAGACAAAACATGAAATCACCTATTTTAATTACGTGCTTTCTTAAATGGTACTTTTTGTTGTTATCTGTTATTTTCCAAAAGATATATTTTGATTTTTAGGGGAAATAAGGAAGACAATATGCACAATAAAATATCCTAATTGGTGTATTTTCTTGTCTTGAGAAATTCCTTGTCGTTTTCTATTACAATGGAGAATGTTCATTTCAATGTTCTCCACTTGTAAGTTCCCAGGGGCAGCAATTCTTCTTTCTGCCTTCTACAAAGATTTGCTATAGACTCCACACAGGGAAAACACAACACAGATTCACAGGAGACGGTGACAAAGGAGGACAAAGACCAGAAATGGCACTTCTGGAGTTAATAAGCCATTTCCTACTCCTGAGATATTACATTTAATCTATTTCAGGGAGATGGGTATCTACCCAAATTTACAGGGACTTTCAGTAAAAGATTTCCACATCCTCACTTCCATAGGACAATGAAGAGTTTAGCAATCCTCAGTAGTGGCTACTTCTCCCTTATTCCCAACCTGATCACCATGCTTCAAGTTAAATGGGGCCCCCTTTTTTCAGCCACCAGTGGGACCAGAGAACAGACAACCATTGAACCCTACATAATTCTGCATTTCTTCATGGACTCTACTTAGTCGTCTCTCTTTGCTGCAACAATGACTAAGGTTTCTCAACAACTTTTGATTTCTAGTTTCTTGATCAGCTTTACTGCCTTGTGTCATCACCTCTTAGGATACTCCTATCTCCTTCTAGCCCATCTAATTTCATGACAAAATGATCAACCCACATTAGATGCTTCATTTGATATAGAGTTGAGCTTGTTGAAAGTCAGGGTTGGGCTACACAACAAACATACTGCTCAATGGCCCCACAGAAACATTTTTATTACTTGGAAACTTAGTGATCCCTCCCCAACACAGCTGTATCTCTTTTGGCCTCTCATTAATTTTCTCAAGACCCCTTTTTCATCTCTTATCTAGACTGCTTTTCTCCTTTCCTGCCTAATGACTGATGACTGAAGGCCAGAAAAGCCTGGATTTGTTTGAACTCTTGAGCACTGAATATAAAAATTGTACCAAAATGTTAGAGAACCCATAACCCTTCACTGGAAAGCACAGTAAGGTTGCCCATTAATTATGTTCCATTCACTTCTATATTGCAGATCAATAATGTGACATGTATTGCTTAGGCAGATTATTTTCATGTGTGGGCATAGAGTTACCAGCTTCATAATGTTTCAGCTTCTTCTGAATTGAAAAACACCAGTACTGTAAGTCTATGTATTTTCTCTGCTTCTAACAATGTCTGAATGTAGAGGGGGTATTGGGGCTTAAAGAAAAAGAAATTAAATATACAATTAGACATGTACGATATGCAAGACATCTAGCTCTCCCAACACAGTAACTAGACAGTGCTCAGCACTACACCAGAAGTATAAGTTCGGACTACTCTAGGATATAAAATCTTGATGTTTATTATATCATCACTTCACTTATTATCAACTTTATCAATAATCTAGAAAAGGCACCCAAGAAGTTTCAGAAAAGCTGCTTCTAGTGGAAAGAGAAAATGAGAACCCCAACTAAGAAGTCAAAATAAAAAGAACAGACTGAGCAGATGCTACCAAAACAAATGGAGCAAAACATATTAAAATCACTGGTGGGTGAAAATGCTTAGCAAGTGAAAGAAAAAGAAAATGAGGCAGTAAATCCATTTTTACCACTTCTAACTTCCTCATCTTAAATGAGCAAACCAGAAACACAATTTCTACGTGATACAGACCTCAACTTTGTACCTTCATTTTTCCAAACCCTGTCTATGTGATTCCTAAAAGTTCAAGGATAAGTTTAATTGAGGTGATACTTGTGAATCACAGGCCATTTGTGAAATGGTTTAAGGATGGCCTTTTGATGAAAAAGTACCTTTTAAAGGCAATTGTAGCATACTTTTCATTTGTGAATTGTTTATTTTATAGCCCAGGTTTAGAGAGTGAGAAATATCTGTTAGAGGTATAAGCAGACCTTATATTATACTTAGGCTTCCATTTGTTTCTAGAGTGCTTATGAGTATACACTTATTTGGGATCTGGCCTCCAATATTAAAAGCCTGAGTTGGGAATGAGACAGTCATCCTGTAGCTTTTAAATGGCCTCCAATGCCACAGAAAAGTACAAAACAAGTCACTGACTCACTGATCTGTGATCTAAATTTTTTAAATGTAAGAAAAGACACACAACCACACAGTCAAATCAGCTAGACAGCCTGTTTCAAAGTTGTCAGTTTTCACACAGCATTAAATTCATTTCATCCTACCAAAACTCAGTTGCCTAGGCTATCATTTTATAACTAGTGAGACTATCAAAGAGGAAAAGAACAAGCTAAGTACAAATGCATGATAATTTTAATGGCCATTCAGAAATATTTAAAACCTTGAATTTCAGGAAGCAAAAGTACCTGCAAACTTCAAGATATAAATATTATGAAATAATTATTACTATAAGTAAAGAACAAAAGAGGGCCACAATTATTTATAGAGACTTCAGTCCATACTACTAAAGAATATCAATTGAATCAAATAAATGATTTAGCAAATAATTTGTAAGGAAGGACTTTCATTTCCTACCCCTAAGGAACTCCAGAGTAGAAGGTGAGGAGAGAAAAATCAATCATAAAACTGGCTTTCCCCATTATGTAAGATGAATAAAGTACCATCACTTAGAATTAATAAGAGCACAAAGGAAAAAGTCACCTTTTTTCATAGAATCTAGTCTCCATAAATCTTTGATTATACATTCAAGTAACTAGGTGGGGCTAGGTGAAAAACAACAGTCCTGGTCACCATTAAACCTCTAAAACTAAGCAACTACCTAGGCATTCCACTCATTTTTTTCTTCAGTGGTAGTGGGAACAGGAGGACCTAATTCTTCCTTTAAGCAATTTGCAATCTCTTGGAATTATGTGACTGGTTATCTAGTTAATGGCAATTCTCAGATAGAAGACCTTTTCCCCAACTCAACATTCCAAGATGAAAACAATAACATCCTTCCCCCCTTAGTGACAGGAAATGTAAACACACATGAAACACCAACTCTAACCACAATAAAATGCCACTTCATACCCATTAAGATTGCTACTATTAAAAAAAAAGAAAATAGTAAGTGTTGGCAGGATGTGGAGAAATTGGAACCCTTGTGCATTGCTGGTAGGAACATAAAGTGATACAGTCAATGTGGAAAACAGTATGGTAGCTCCTCAAAAAATTAAAACTAGAATATATGATCTAGCAATTCCACTTCTGGAGCTATACCCAACAGAACTGAAAGCAAGGACTCAAACAGGTATTGGTACACCAATGTTCACTGTAGATTTATTAACAATAGTCAAAAGGTAGAAGCAACTCAAATGTCCATCAAGAAATGAATGAATGAACAAAATGTATTAAATCTATACAGTGAAATATTACTCAGCCTTAAAAAGGAAGGAAATTCTGACACATGCTATGACATGGAAGAACCCTGAAGACATTATGTTAAGTGAAATAAACTGGTCATGAAATGACAAATATTATACCATTCCATTTATATGAAGAACCTCGCCAAATTCATAGAGACAAAAAGTAGATTGATGGTTGCCAGGGGCTAGTGGGAGAGGAGTATGAGAAGTTATTGTTTAATGGGTATGGAGTTTCATTTTTGCAAGATGAAAAAGTTTTGGAAATGGATAGTGATGAAGTTCACACAACTATGTGAATGTAGTTAATGCCACTGAACTGTATACCTAAAAATGGTAAATGTTATATATGTTTTACCACAATTTAAAAAAAGCGAATTCTACATTTCTACAAGAATACATAGATAGCTTTTATGAGGATTTCCACCAGGAAGTAAAGCTGAGTGTGTAGGCTTGAGAAAGTCTTACTTTTTTTGTGCTGGAATTTTTTTTACCATATACTTGGGTTATTTTCATTAAAAACAAAATCAACCAGAATCAAGTCAGCCTTTGTCCTGGAAGTTCCTCTTTTTCAAAAATTAGCCCAAGGAAATAATCAGGGAAGGAACAATGATGCATGTATACAAGAATGTTTTTAATATTAAAAATGTGGATGTAACTTAAATAGTTATCAAATAGGGATTAGTTCAATAAATGGTGCTGTATCTCTACAACGGATGGAGATCTTACAGATATCATGAGGCTGACAGAAAAAGGGGTTTCATAATGTGTTAAGTTTTTAAAAACAGGCAACATTTGATATGACATCATTATTGCATGAAGAATAGTATGTGTGTACTACATGCACATCCAGGCTCAGAAAAAAAGTCTGAAAGGATACATATGAAATGTGTATGGCTGTTTCTGGATAATAGGATTGAGAATAATTTCTATTTATTTCTTCACATTCTTCAACTTTGAGTTTTTACTATAATAATAATTATTACAAAGAGCTCTTGTAATGAGAGAAGTAACAGAGCTATTTCCATTTTGAGAAGCAAACAAGCAAAGGGTTCTGGGAACGCTCACCAGTACAACAAATAGCTTATAGGTCACAAAACCAAGGCAGCAGCTATTAGGGTCAGAAGGGGACTACTTTTCCCTTCCCATCTCTAGGTCCCAAGGGGGCCAGAGAAGCTTTGAGAGAGCTGATGCTGAGACTTTTCCATATTTCACTCCTTACAACCAATCACACTTTCCCTCATTTCTCCAATGAAGAGTTGTCATCTTAGTTTTGCATATAAATACCTAATTCTGATTTCTACTTATCAGAACTCAGAACGATGACACCCAGCAACAAGATCAGCAAACGTAAGATATCTTTTCCTAGGAAAATCCTTCCAAGCCATTGCAGATGAATGTATTTTTATTCTAACCAACCCCTACCTGCACTCCCCTCAAATTATCTGCCTCTGTTTTCCTTCTAGGCAAGCAACAGACACCATTAAAAAAACCTTTCAAGAAGTTCTCCTACTCTTAAAATAAAATAATGTGTTAAAACAATGTGTTTCCTTTACACCATGCTATTTTCCTTTTTATTTTTTCGTAATTTTGAAAGTAGTGTAAGTTAAAGCTGACAGAAAAAGACATAAAGGGAAATATTTTATAGACCTCATCAAATTCCTCCTTAAAATTGTTTTTCAATGAGAGATAGGGATATGGAAGACATATGACGCATCGTAAGCCTTACTTATCCTGTGGTTTATTTAGGAAACTCTGTGTTTGGAAAATGACAGACTTCTGCTTTTAGGCAGACAAATATGAACAACTCCCCGGGAAAAACAAGACCACCTATTACTAGCAAACCTCTAGTAAGTCACATAATTTAGTGTCTTTATTTTACTCTACACATGAGTACATATATATAAAATGCTCAGCACTACAAAGTTAGCCAAATATCTTTAACTCCATAAAAAAACAGTTCAACAGCACCCAGAAGTAAGTACTCACAGCTTCTCCATTCACAAGGAAAATTCCAAATGTCCACGTCCCCCAAGAGTGAAATGCCCCACAGCTGGCTTTCTCTTCGTGGACATATCCTTTTCTCCTAAGCTAACCTGAAAAGCAAGCTGGATGTGTTTACTACACAAACATCTGTAATTGCTAAAGATCTCTGTGACATGGTGTAACAGTTACTGCTTGTGCAAACTGCCCATCTAAATTTCTTTCTGCAGTTATGAGCACATGAAAACCCAAGACACAGAGAAATTGGAAACATCTGTAAAAATTAATGGCTGAATTAACCAGAGGAGGAAGGGATTAAAACAGCTAAATAGCTCCAGTGTAACATTTGACTTTAGAAAATAATCCTTACACTCGATAGGTTCCTCCTTCGCACATCCACGGCTCCCCTCTATGAGATCCTGGCTGGCACACACATCATTTTAATCCACCGATGCAAACCCATTACAAGTCCTGCTACAAAATGGTATGGATAAGACACAAGTTAAGGGGATTTATTACATCTCTAAAAGCAAAAAAAAAAAAAAAAAAAATACCTCTTCTCCCATCATGCAGTCAGCCTCCTCTCTTCAGTTTGAAAAGGTCCCAGAACTACCCTGGAATCCTCCCACTTCCTTCCAACAGCCAAAGGCACGGAGCCTGAGGACCCAGCCTAACCCTGAGTCATACTTGGGACCAAATGAGGAATGGGGAGAACAAAGCTCACATTTGTTTATGGTTCAGGAAGCCAGGGCCGATTCATGGCTTGGGTGGCTTCGAGAGAAGTCCTCCTCCCTCGCCTACGTTGCTGCCGGAATCTAGGCCGCCTCCCGGGGCCCACAGGTGTGACCACTTGGACAAGGAACACACTGAGGGTGTGTTTATTTGGCAGGACCCAGTGGCCACTTCTGTTTAAAAAACGCCAGAGAGAAAATAAAAATCCTATTATCTTTCAACAGATCATATAGCGAAGGAGTGAGGGCTCTCTAGCATATGGACTGTACATGACATATCAATCGTGAAAACTCCTGTAGTTTAAAGAAACAAAATGTGTTGTACTACACAAAAATTACTCATTAAAAAACCCACACAAACTGAAAAAGGAAAAACAGCCGTGGCTTTATGGAAACACTTCTCCAAGGAAAAATACAGCAAGATTGCTGCCCTGTCATCACAAGTATTCCTATAGGTTGGAATGAAGTATTTAAATAGCAGTTTTGTCTTTTCCCCAAATGAGATATCATTTTAATCACCACTTCAATGAATTTAGAGCCCAGTGGTTGGTTAAGAGTTCAAAACTCTAGAGCCAGAATGTTTGAGATCAAAATCCCCACTGGGTCACTTTCTAGCTATGTGATTTTATATATATATATATATAGTGTGTGTGTGTTAAAAGTTTATTTTATCTTCTTAGAAGGACAGAGAGAATGTGAGAGAGGGAGGAAGGAGAGGGATATTAACCCTTGTTCATCTCAATTTCCTTCTCTCTAAAATGAGGATAATGGGACCACCCTATAAGGTTGCCTAGACTATTAAATGATACATACAAAGTGCTTACAAAAGTAGCTGGCACACAGTAAGCACCATATTAATTACACTTCCAAGTTCAGGACAACATCACAAATCAAGATGCCAAGTCAACAGTATTCTCTTCTTAGCATACTTCTCATAGACTTTGATGACCTGGTTTGGTTCATTACGGTTAATATTTAAATTTTTAAATTAAACTACTTTAAAAACCTTTTATTTAATATGTATTAAGTGCCTGCACTGTGTCCAACTCTGTAAGGAGCTTTACATAAGATGCTGTCCCACTCCTCAAGAAATTTACATTCTGGTTGGGTAAATAAGACATAGATCTGTTTATGTATCACACACACAGAAAAACAAATGTGGGAGATGTCACTAGGTGGTAAATGATAAATGTGATGCAAGTGCTACAAAATTAGCATTTATAATTCAGAGGACAGATATCACCTTATAAAAACCCAATTAGGATGGGGGAGAATAAACAAATTTCCTGTGCATAAAATTCTAAATAATTTATTTAGATACTCCTCTGTCAAGGAGGTGGAACATAATTCCCCATCCCTTAAAAGTGGGGTGCACAGACTGACCTCTTTCCAAAGAGTTGAGTATGGAGAGAGAAAAAACAGAACTTTACAGTGGAGAAACCTACTACCACCTCAGCCCAGGTGACCAAGGTTAACATCCCTAGTGACAGGTCACCTGGATAGTATGTACTTGATATGATGTGATGAGAATGGCACTTCACCTCTGTGATCCTCATCCCCAAAACTTCAATCACTTCAGTCTAATCATGAGGAAAACTTCAGACAAATATGTACGTAAGGACATTTTGCAAAACTTAAAATTGCCAAGGTCATCAAAAAACAAGGAAAGTCTGAGAAACTGTTAAGTAACCAAGAAGAGCCTAAGAAGATGGGGTGTCTAAATGTAATGTGGGATCCTGGATGGGATCTTGGAACAGAAAAGAACAGTGGGTAAGAACTAAGGAAATCTGAATAAAGTGTGGACTTTAGTTAATAATGATATACTGATATTGGCTCCTTAATTACTACAAATGTGTCATATCAATGTCAGATGTTACCAAGAGAGGAAACTAGGTGTGGGGTATGTGAGAACTCTATTATCTTTACAACTTTTCTATAAATCTAAAACTATTCTAAAATAAAAAGTTGATTAAAAAAACTAATTAGAAAGATAAGCCTGCTGAATGTATAAGTGTATATGTGTGATTTATAGATATGCATGATTATGTCCATGTGTACATTTAAATGTATTTAACAATGCCCTCCCAACTTAATTTTTAAAAATTATTTCTATATTCTTAGACTATCTATCAACAAAGATAGTAGAATGCTGACTCCTGGCTTTTTCATTCCCAAAATGCACAAAAGAATTTTCTTTGAAAGGAAACTTGGCTCTTCTGTCAGTTTTGCTGCCAACCCAGGCAACGGCAGCCCAGCTTACAGAGTGTGCATGAGGTGGGCCCATCTGCCCCTTTCCAAGAGCTACTAGAAGTTCCTGGTGCCTGGCCAATTAGTCATCAACCATGGAGCCCCAGGGCTGGCACGTCTCCCAGCTACTTCCTCTCCCATCTCCAGTCCACATTCCCGGGCACCTCCCTATTTATCTCTCAAAAAGTACAAATCTGATTATGCTGCTGCCCAACTGAACTCCTTCACCAACTTGCCAGCCCACCCAGAAGAAGGGCAGCTTGGGAGTGGGCTGGTAGAGTCCTGTGGGAAGAGGCACCACCTCACCCCTCCAGCTGCCTGCCCCCTCCACCACACCACCACGGCCCCTGCACTCCAGCCCAACCCACCTCTTCATTCCTTCAACATAACCATGCTCTCTCCTTGGCCACACACACACTGCCAGCACCATGAATTCCCATCATCTTTTAACACCTTGCTCAAATACCACTTTCCTTGAAAGGATCTCCAGAACACCCCACACCTTCCTTTTCAACCTTGACGGAAGCTCCTTCCTCTCCATCCTCATTGATGCTTTGGACATGCCTCTGTTAGTCCCCTGTCCCCTGCATTTTAATGACTTTTATACATACTTCTCTCTGACGTAGGGACAATCGAAAGAATTAAATGAGAGGCTTGTATACGAAAGCTGATCCAAGGTATGACTTGGGGCAGGAGGTGTTAACGTCATTCTGGTTAACTACACCAGACCCACCACACCCCACATAAATAACCTGCCAGGTAAAAAAAAAATCTGGACTTATATATTATGCAAATACAGCATCTAGACATGCCCTTTCCAAATGGATTGCTACTCCTTAGTTCATTTACACAGAAATCCCAGAGCTACCACTACTGATCCATAAAAGGCATTCAATAAACCTTCAGTGAATGAATGAATGAGCCAATTAATTAACAAACAGAAGAATGAATCTGTAGCTAGACCACAAGCAGGCCCCAAACAGAATGAGTCCTCCTTTATAATTTCAACTGGATTAGGACAAAACACCATCTTTATTCATCCAGTCTACAAATATTTACTGAAGGCCAGCTATAGTTTAACTACTATTTTCAAGGAATTGTAAATACAATGGTGACTAACACAGACAAGGTCCCAAATTATGGCACTTGCTTTCTAGCAGCTGACATTTAAGACGTGGTGATGTGAAACAAACAGCTACCACAGAATTCAATTCTACTTCCTGAAGTCTGAAATTTTCCATAATAAAAAATTTTTAAAATAATCCTGGAAATTCCACTGTCATTTATAGGCACTCTTTCTATTCTCATAACAAGAAAGATAACAATAACAAACATTAATCAAGCAATTATTATATGCCAGGTACTTTTCTAACCATTTTACATGATACTTAATCTTCAAAACAACCCTATAGGGCAGACCTATTGGTTATTCTTATTTTACAGATGAGGAATCTAAAACACTGAGTGGTTAAGTAACTTGTCTCAGGAAGAGGCAGAGTTGGAAAAAAAAAATATATATATATATATACACACACACATATATATATCTGTCATTCAGGCTAGAGTACAGTGGCATGATCATGACTCACTGCAGCCTTGAATTCCTGTGCTCAAGGGATCCTCCTGCCTCAGCCTTCCAAGTAGCTGGGACTACAGGCACGCACCACCATGCCTGGATAATTTTTCTTATTTTTTGTAGAGATGGGGTCTTGCTACATTGCCCAGGCTGGTCTCAAACTCCTGGCCTCAACAGAATTGGGATTTGAACCTAGGCTAACTGGCCTCCATGCTTAATAATCACTATGCTCTTAAAAACACAATTTTAAGGACTTCTGGGAATATGATTGTTGGTGACAATCTGGCTGTAGTTAAATATTTCTTAGAAAATATACTAGGCTAAGTGTTTTAGAAATTACCTGTCAAACATACATAAAATAGTAAACAGCACCCAACATATCAAAGAGTACTACCTATAATACTGTTTCTGTTTCCCTTTCCCTATCAACTCCTTTCCCTTCCTTTTTCTAAATAAGGAACTATAATAGAGACACTCTGGGGAGAGAGATACCCAAGTGTGAAAATCCTGAACACTTCATTCAGCCCAGGAAACCAGTAGGTATTATAATACCATCTGCTCATCAAAAACCATGGATTTTCCAACAACTCAAGAGATGTCACATAATCATTTTCCAACCAAAATAAGGGACATCCAACACTGCAGGTCTCAGGTAATCACAACAAGGTTTTGACCCAGTTGTGTTTCATGAGTCAAAGGATTTATCATTAGCTCCTTAGATCTTAGAGCTTATTTCTAGTCTTCAAAGGATTAGGGAGATAGATCTCTCATTTTTAAGGAACTAAGATCATGCATCACTTTAGATGTTTACATGCTTTAAATTTACTTAAGTATAAAGCTTGATGAATTTTTACTAGACTGGATTAAAAAGGCTACCTGAGACATGTATGAAAATATTAAAATTCTCTTACTGCAATTTAACTGATTAAAAATCAATTAGTGACTTATACACGAGTTTAATTGGAATTCTGTCACAAGTAAAAGCTACAATGTTGATATCATAAAGGCATTAATTTGGGCAACTGTGATTCTATAAATGAGATTCAAGATAATGAGAGTTTAAAATGACTGTCACAAACACAGCATCTAGTAGAAAAACAAAATTCTTTCAAGAGAGAGATGTCAGAAGTCACTAATGTAAATCAGCTAAGACAGGAAGACCATGGAAAAGGAAGCTTCTTGTAGGATTTCTTTGTAGGGGAGCCAGTAAACAACCAACCTGGCAAACCATGGAGTTTCAAAATATCTTTTCCAACCAGGCACAAAAGACTGGCTTTTCCCAATAATCAAGAGTGCCAAGACTGGTAGTGCCTAGAGAGCCTGGGCGTGGAATGAGCTGGCACCAAAAAGCCAATATTATTCTCCACAAAACCATGTCAGCTTAGGTCCTGGGACTCATCCAAGTACCTGTAACTTACCAATCCATGAGTGACATCTGACACTCCTTTCCCTAAGTGGTTGGTCAGGACTGATCATCTGCATGACTCATAAAAAGGGAAGGAGTTTAGAAAAAGAGAGTAGGGGCCAGGCTGAGGTCACAGGGAAACTGCCTGATGAGGAAATTCCTGCTCAGGTCCACAGGTAGGACATAGAGGTAGCAGATGCCTTCATGAGAATAAGGTGTTGTCTGGGCTGCTTTCTTGCTCATAACCTTCCAACCCAATCTCTAGGCTGATGACTCTCACACCTGCATCTACTGTTCTCTCCCAATCGTCAGAGGTATTTATCCATCTGCCTGCTGGATGCCTCCCCTTGATACTGTCTCACAAATACCTCAAAATCCAGCTAGTCGAACCCATGACCTTCCTTCTACAATACCTTCTTCCTCCAGAAGAGGGAAGTTTTCTAATCAGGAAATAGTACTACCATCCACCCAGCTGCTTAAGCCAGTTACCCAAGGCATCACCTTCAAGTCTTCCCTCTCTATTATCTCCTACATACTATCAAACTTCTTGATTCTACCTACAAAATATTTCCCTGAACCACCCATTTCTCTTGATGACAATGGTTCAAGTTGTCAGAGAGAACATATCCTATCTTGACGCTTGCTTCTATGTAAAGGGAATGCCAATGGACACACTGTGGACACAACTGGACACTCCTGGCATTCTCTTCTTTATTTACTCTCCCCCAGGAGAGTGGAATTACTCATCTGATAGGTGAATTTAGGAAAAATAAACTGGGCATGCTCAGCTCAGCCCGTCTCTTTCGTCCTCTTGGAAGTTGGCCGTCTCTGCTGTTCCTCAAAGGGCAGGTCCTTCTATCTCATATTGGCCCTAGCTAGTCCCATGTCACTGAGATTGGGTGGGTGAATCTGTCTAATTCTGGAGATCAGCTGGCAGGCCCATTTGTCTCTCACACTAATCTATATCTTCCAACTTTGCCTTCATCAGTAATAACCTTGCCATATATGTACAGAAAGATGCACAAATCATTATGTGTACAGCCTGAGTTTTCACAAAATGAAACAAGATCAACATAAATAGAGGGACATATCATGTTCATGTTCATAGATTGGAAAGGTATCAATTCTCACCAAAAGTATCTATAGATTCAATGCAATCTCAACCAAAATTCCAGGAGGTTTTTTGCTTTCTTTTTTTTTTTTTTCCAAAATGGGAATTGACAAGCTGATTTAAAAATGTAAATGAAAATGCAAGTGGCCAAGAAAAGCCTAGTTGATCTTGAAGAGGAACAAAGATTAAGGCAGTGTAGAATGGACTCAAGGACAAATAGACCAACAGAACAGAGAGTCCAGAAATGGACCCACTTATACACAGCCACTTAAGTTATGACAAACTTGATAGAGCTGTGCAGTGCAGAAAGCATGATCTTTTTGATAAACAGTGCTGGGTCAACTGGATATCCATACTGAAAAAAATTAGCAAAAATATTTTGATTCTCCATTCAGTGACTCATCATACTAATTAGTTGGTTTAGAACCTAGTGTGGGAGTGGCAGGCTATTTTTCAAGGAAGCCAATATAAGTTTCTGTCACCTCTCTTCTGAATTTTAGTCACCCTATCTTCTGTAATTTATTCCTCACACTGCAATTGGCATACTTGCTCTAAACCATCTATCTGATTATGTCATTTTCTTAAAACCCTTTGATAGTTCCCCATTGTTTTCAAGATCAAGTCCAACTCCTTAACAAGTCTCACAAGGCTCTTCATGATCTAGGCCCTGTTCCCCACCCCCCACTGAAGTCTCTACACCAGGCATCCTCAAACTACAGCCCACGGGCCACATGTGGGTGTTTTTGCCCGTTTGTTTTTTTACTTCAAAATAAGGTATGTGCAGTGTGCACAGAAATTTGTTCATAGTTTTTTTTTAAAACTATAGTCTGGCCCTCCAATGGTCTGAGGGATAGTGAACTGGCCTCCTGTTTAAAAAGTTTGAGGACCCCTGCTCTACACACTATCTGTGATATCCCGCTTCAAGGCATTTATGCATGATGCTCTTCCCACCTTAGTAACTATGCTCTTTTGCTTGATAAATGCCTACTGGACCCATGGTTCTCAACCTAAATATCACTTCCTGCAGGAAGTACCCCCCCACACACACACACACACTTTTCAGCCTTCCTAACAACTCACCCCTTCCTTCCACGCCTGTGGGCTACTGCAGCGCAGCACTGTGTTCTCAGTGATGGTGGCATTTCCCACACTCTATTGTTATTGTTTGTTTACTTTTCTGTAGCTCCCTGAGGGCAGTGATCTGGTCTCCCTTAGCACTGCATCCCCAGTGCCCAGCATATAGATAGCGCTCAATAAACACTAGTTCAAATGAGTCACACTTACAATTTACAAAGTATTTTCAACTACATGTCATTTTTTTGAAGTCCTGTGAGGTAGGATAGGTAAAAAGAATATTGCCATTTTACAGATGGCCCAACTGAGGCCAACTTTGTCAAGGTCAATCAGCTAGAACAATGGTACCACTCCCCCTTTTATCATCGGATATTTAACGTGCTTCATCTTTAGCCACAGAGTATTTTCCATTATTTTGATACAGCACATATTTACATCTGAGCTTAAATGGTAAGTTTTGTCTAAGGTTCTTTTTTTTCCTTGAATCTTTTATCAATGAAAATTCCCAACACACACAAAAATAAAGTGTAATGAACCATCATGTATGTACCACCTGGTTTCAACAATTATCAGCTCATGATTAATCCTATCTCCTCTATGCCCCACCTACTCTTTCATCTTCTGGACTACAGGAAGCCAATTCCAGACATTGTATCATCGCATCTGTAAATATTTCAGTTAAATGGTACATTAAATAAATCATCCACAGATATACCCATTTGGTAGTATTCAAAAGATTCATAAATGAGGTCCTTCCTTATAGCTTAATAAGTGAAGCAAGAATACCTACACAAACTATTTATTTATTCACAGTTGGTGGAAGGATGTTATGCAATCTATCTCCTGGTATATAATCTAATTACCTACTCTCAGTAGGGTGATATGGATTAAAACATCGGTAAGATAAGCACAAAATTACCTACTGACTCACAAAAGTGGATCGTAATACTTCACAAATTGAACAAAGTATAATATGATGCTTACAGCTATTAATAATTGTCAGATTATCAGATTCCCTTTTTTCTTCATCCAAGTTATCAAATCAGCCATGTCAAAAGGCCAGCTGTCCCGGCCTAAGCAAGAGACCTGCTTGGGCCTCACCTACCAAATGGTGTCACATGAGATCCAATTTGTGCTTCTGTAAAATCAAAAGAGCAAGCTCAATTCTCAAAGGAAATTTCCTTCCTTAAACATAAATCTTGGACACAAAACCATCTCAAAAGTGATGAGAACCAGGTTGTATGCTAACAAAACAATATCACATTCATCAGCTCTTGTGCCAGGTTATGCAATCACATAATGGATCCATAAATCTATGCAACTATCTACGGCATCAACAACAGGGGAGTGGAGATAATTTCAAATCCTCTTAGATTTTGTAAAAATTGTCTGCAGCCAGTAAAGCCAGCTGGGAAGTTTATGTTTTCCCCAGAGGCTTCATAACGAGAAGTGGGTTAAGGGAGCTTCCAGCACATGGTTTCATTCTGCAAATAAATCACGTACATATCTACAGGTTGAGTATCCCTTATCCGAAATGTTTGGGACCAGAAGTATTTCCAATTTCAGTTTTGGGGGGATTTTAGAGTATCTGCAGAATACATACAGGTTGAGCACTCCTAATCCAAAAATCTGAAATCTAAAACGTTCCAATGATCATTTACTTTGAGCATTGAGTCAGCACTTAAACTGTTTCTATTTTGGAACACTTCGGACTTCAGATTAAGGATGTTCAATGCACACGTGTGTGCGTGCACACACACACATATGTCTGATGAAGTTAACATTTCATGTTACCAATACCAATGCAATAAATCATCTGTTTTACGAAGATGCAGTGAACTATATTTTCAACCATACAACTTTTATATTTTCCCACCCAGTCCCCTCATTCCGCAGATGTCTGTAATCTCTAAAGTGCAACGTTAATATAGCTTTCAATATCAGTCACTCAACAAATATTTATTGAGCACCTACTATGTGCCACACACTTTTCTAAGCAACAAAACAAGTAATGAATGTAATAAAAATAAATACATTAGAAGATGGTACATGCAATGGAAAACAAAATATGCAGTGCCAGGAAGGGGGACGGGGTGGTGTTTGGGCAAAGACTGCAGGGAGCAAAGGGAGGCAGCCACATGGGCAAGTAGAAGCAGAGTGGCCCAGCAGAAACTGCCACGGCGAATGTCCCCCAGTGGGAGTGTGTGGGGTGTGTTTGAGGAAGAGCAAGGAGGCCCGAACGGAGTAAAAGAGAGGTGAGCACAGGCAATAATGAGGGTTAGCGCCAAGTGAGGACTTTCACTTTTGTTCTCAGGGAAGCCTGGGCAGGCAGGGCTGCAAGCAGCCAAGTGTTTTCAAAGGCTCGCCCCTGGCTTTGCTCTTGAGACTAGACTGTAGGAAGCAGAGAGCCCTAATGGGGAGCCGTGGGAGTGATGAGACGTGGGTGAGTGGATGCTGGACACAGTTAGAGGGAAGAGCTGATGGGATTTCCTGAGAGAAAGAAGAGTCAGGGACAACCCCAGGGTTTTTTGTCCTGAGCAATGCAGCGGGGGCTGGAATGGCAGTGCCTTCAGCTGAGATGGGGACAGCTGTGGGTAGAGAAGTTGGAGAGGGATAATGAGTTCAGGTTTGGACAAATGGATATGAATTTAAGATCTCCAAACAGAGATATTAAAGTAGGCAGTTGGACATAACAGCTCTGGGCTTCAGGGAAGAAGTGTGTGTGCTGAGATATAAACTTGAGAGTACTATATTTGACATTGACATTGCTGTTAATAATAACCCAATTTATTAATAGCAGATAAAACTAATAGCAATAATAAAGTCTCACACACACACACACACAATCTCCTCCTACACAGGCAAGAACAAGAATCATAAAACAAATGAAAGGAACAAATTGTTTGCTGACTGAATCGATGGTCATTTTCACTTCGACCATTTGAATAAAATGAAGAAAAACTACATCCATTGTTCTTTCCCAGGATGGGGACTTGCTCTTTTGCAAATATTTACAGGAATCTGAATGTGACCATGTGAAATACAAGTGAGCAAACAAGCTGGGATACTAACTAGATAGTTTTCAGATCTTGAAAAATATCACATATTGATTGCTAAAAGGAACAATGTTGGCTCAGAGAAGCATCAACAAAAAAAAAAAAGAAAGAAAGAAAAGTTTCAATGGAACAGTCCTTAATTTCTAGGTATCTGCCCTTTCTGCTTTACTCATCTTTAAGGGAAGTAAGTGTCGAAAACGTTTCCTTTTTCAGAGTCTGCTTCTAACACATGATGACACTGGGCAAGGTTGCTGGGGGTGGGTAGGTGGGGAGTGGAAGTTCTACAACTGCAGAAGATGATGTACTCTAAAATTTCATCTCCCCCCAAAATGAAAAACACTTAAAAGCCACCGATAAACCTGCATTAGAGATGTTGCCAATACCCCATCCTCCAGGCCTGCTGGCACAAACGTCAAAGCAAAACTTTCGGCACTAAATCGAATTAACAAACATTCCTTAAGCACAGCACGAGTGTAGCCTATTACAATCTGGAAAATTCCACAGTATTTATCAACTCCCAAGCAAGGCCGCGACGCTTAGAAGTACACCACAGTAGACGTCATTAGCAGCCACAAGTGCGAGGGCCCTGGGTGTGTTGCTGTGGCAACCGCGTACTCAGCAGCAACACGCTGCCTGCCTCTCACCGCCGACCCAGAGCCAGAGGCGAGGGAAACAGCCAGCTTCCTGATGGTGACAACCCAGGGAGTCACAGCACAGGCCATCTCCATCATTCACATCCGCGGGAGACTTCCTTTCAGCAAGTCTGAAATTGTCTCCCCCTGACTCTTAGAGAAAAAAAACGCACAATTCATTTTCTCTGTTGCAGAACCACAGTCGACACACCCAATCACAAAGCAGTAGTGATATGTACAAGGAGAGGGGAGAGCTTGGCAGGTGTCTGAAAAGTGTCAGGGCCACGTGTTTAGCTGGGTCCAGGCACGAGGGGTTTTTCCAGGAAGGAGATGAAGACATGCTGGTCTATTTGAAAAGTCACCCTGACAAGCATTCCCTAGAGAGATCAGTAAGACAGCAAGCAGCAACTAGAGCACGAGCCTTTCGAGGGAAGTCATTCCCACACAGAGGCAGAGCTAAAAAAGGAGAGGACAAATAGCTAGTACGTGAGGACGCTGAAACCCCAAAAGAGACATCAGAAGCCTCTGGCTCCAAATGCCACAGTGTATTAATACTTTTGGACATTTTGCTTTACGTTGAAATCAAACAAACTGTTGAACATACCTTTTCCATTGGCAGGAAGTCATTTTCTACTTCAATTGACCTTGGTCTTAGTTTGATTGGCTTGTCTTTGAAAATATCACCAAAGCCCACTCCCTTCACTTTCTTGGGCTGGATTGCTGCAGTTGCCACTGTCCCGTTGGCACCTTCTGACTTGGTGCTGCTCGAGTCACCCCCATCGCTCTCGGAGCCTGTGGTTTCCCTTAAACCTGTCAAGAGGGGGGATGGGGAGAGAAAGAGCTCAGAAATCAGCCAGAGCCCTGAAGAAGAACTTCACAGCCAGCCAGGAACCACCTCTCAAAGTGTCACTGGGTATAGGATAACTTGTACTGGGGCTTTTCGTATTAAGTGTGTTGAGCAGCTTGGCTGGCTCTCAGTTTTGTTTGATCTTCCCACCCCTAGCCTTTAATTTTAAGAAGTGAATCAAAACAAGTTTTCAGAAAATCTAATTCCAAAGCAGATCTCTTTGTACATGTGAAATTTTACCCCTCTTCAGCCAAAGACTGGTTCTGATCCAAATTTATTTGGTTCAATAACAACCCTTTCCACCCACCTCCTTGCATTCCCGCCCAGTCAATACCACATACTGTACCTCCAATCTCTATGACTCATGTCAATTAGCAATTAGCAATGAAAGTAACATTTCCTAAAGGGAAATTGTAAAGCTAAAAGCCATTTAAACAAATTAGCCATTAAAGAAACCACACAAAATTATAACTGCCAAAGAATTAAATCTCTTTGGATGGCTTCACAAGGAATAAATGCATGCAGACAGGTTTCTCTACGAAAGCATTAAACCAAACTTGACATTAAGATGGTTTCACTAGCAAGATGATCCTGTTTGTTAAAGAGGGAAAGGAAGCTGCCCTCCCAGAGGCCAGAATCCTCCAACCCTACTACAGCTCTTCTTCCCTCCTATAACACCAATTGTTTTCTCAAAGCTGAATCCGTTTCCAAAGAAGAACACTGGGAACAGGACACTCTTCTTTCGACCTCTCATGGCAGGGTGTTGGAAGTCATAAAATACTTATCAGCGAGACAACATGGACACTTACCTCCCCAGATTCTTTTTTTCCCCAGGCTCTGCCCACAATCATGCTCCTAAAAGGAAGAGCCTATCTGTGTCTAGTTAATTTCTGGCTATACATTCTTTCTTTCATGGTCAGTACATCAATTATGCCATCGAAGGGCAAGATTCAAAGAATATTTTATGGAATACTAATTTCTGTCATCAAACCTGTCTCTGAAAGCCTCTAGATATATCGGATAGCTCCTGAACGTTTACTACATATTTCCTGATCACAACGTTGCCTTTGGAAGGAAAGCACACCATCCAATTTTGATCTCTATTAGCCAATCGTACATTATCTTCCTACAGGTAAGGCAGCCTCCTAGTCCATAAGAATGATACACCAAATAATTGCTCACATAAAATGTCATAAAATGTTGAAGTCATTCAAATAAGGAAGTCTCAGTGCAGGAAGAAACTGTTAAATGAAAACAGACAAGATATATAGAAAGGTCATTATAAATTGCTAACAAGTTTCAAAATCAAATCCTTAAAACAATGGTTTCATATGTTGTTGCTGCTGTTTTCCATAAAATGGTATTTTTAAGCCAAAAGGGTGGGGGAGGAAGAAGATCCCTGGTGCACATTTTAATTAACTAAAGAGCAGCATTTGTGAGCAAGAACAGAGAACAGAACAATGAGGAGCAGCCCACAACAATGGGGTCGGCTGCAATTCACATGACTGGATTTGAGTGTGCAAACATGAAGAACCCCCCCCCATGAGTTATTCATTCGTGTGTTTATCTGTTCATTGTTTTTGGAAATATCCCTGCTGGAGATATAATTTTGGAGTCTAAATATTGTGTCATTTCCCCTTTAACATGTTCTCATTTTGCTGTATGGATTTTTTTTTCTGTGTGATAAATGGCTTGTATTTTCTTTTCTGGTTTGGAAAGACCCATTTGAAGGTGAAGTAAAGAAATGACTAGTGGAAAGAAATTATCACCACCTCCCTCTCTGCCCTTCCCCCTACCAGAAGGCAGCAGGGCAGATAGATTAGGGCAAGTCTATTTTAGTTCTTCAAAGAGGAATTTGAAGGGTTCTTCCATCATTCCCCATTAGCTAGAACCACAATATTTTCAACCACTGTCATCCTGATTTCACTGAGCTCCTGGATTTAGGGATTTGCTGCCTTCCAGGCTCATCTTAATAACTTTATACTGATCACTGTGAGAAATACTCTACGTTACACAGGGAGAGGCTGCACATTCAACCACACAAGCATGAACCTAGGAAGGAAAGACATAGCAGATTTTTCTTCCGGAAATTCTGGCAACCCGGTTCTATCCCTTTTAAGTAAGTAAATTAAATATGTGAATATCTGTGTTGGGTGAAATAACTCAAAATCTACTTCCTTCTCTTTGAAGGGAAAGAAAGGTGACTTATTCACTTTCATGTCCGTGTGTGGTGCTGCATCTTGTAGGTACTGGTGCCCATCATACACATTATCCCATGAAATGTCCCCATGTCACGCTCAGAATGCCAGGTGACACTCTCAGGCAGTGCGACCCAGAGAGTGGACTGCAGACTGGGGCCAGTTCATGAAGGGCTCATCACGGTTAGGCAGTGGTGAGACAAGCTCAGGAAGTGTGCATGTTTGGCAATGCTTTTCATGTTTTAGCAGTGCACACTGGTGTGATTTCTAGACAAGTGGCTGGTGGGCTCCTCTACGTTAACAGGGCACAAACAATCTAGGTGCTGTCAAACTCCCATGATGAGGGACAGGTGGCACTCTGCGTGTGTACTGAAGTCATGTGCAGTAGGGCCATGCATCTACCCATGGTGGAATAGCAACAAAAATAATCTTCACTCCAGACATGGTTCTGGTGTTCATGTCTAAACCTCTTTCATCACATCTGTGCACTTATATATGTGTGCATATGTGTGTATGCACACTATGGTGATTGTTTTTCCTTCAAGGTGACAAAACGAACAAAGCTTCTTCATGTTGGCTTCTACCAGTCCTGTAACTGTCCATTTTTGTGGAATTTACCCTACTCTTCCAGCACTGATCAGTTGAGATCCATGAGCCATTTTTTAATTTTTAATTCAATACTCACATGTATCGTGCTTACTGTGTGGCAAGAATTGCTCGAAGGGCATCGTGAGATGAATTCCTTCATCTCATTCAGCTCCATCCCCTCAACTTTTTGCAGCCTTATTTCACAACCCAAAGGCTACACACATTGGTCCTGCCAAAAGAAGTCTGCCGTGTGGTGATTGGCTGAATGAACAAAGCAATGCACCTTTTCTGGCATGGACTTCCATGCCGAAGTCTTATTTCTTTGAACCACGCAATGGCAAAATGGTTTATTGGTTTCTGATGACCCAGTTAAAAAAAAAAAAAAGCAGTAATCATGAAAGGTTGACATCTCTGCGGGAAGCCATCTCACACCACCCTAGAAGCCCAGAGATACTGGTACAAATACGTATGCCATGACAAATGCTACTGCTCCCTTCTCGGCACGCATGGTTCATGCACACATGTCACATACACGAAAGAGGCATAAAGCAAACAAGAAAGCGCCAGGGGCTGGTGGTGGAAGTGTTCCTGTAGCACGCGCCAAGGAGATGGCACTTATCTTAGGCAAATAAGTCCATGTCCTTGGATAAGGGTATTCACACAGACACTTGGCATAAGCATGAGCAGCTCAGGAAAGGGCAGCTGCATGAAAAAACACAAGTACCCAGATCTTATCTTTACAATTGCCTCCTGCTGTTAAGGTCACTCACTGTAATAGCGTCTGTGGCCCTCCGTCTTTCCCGGTGCGGCTCGGTACAGAATTGTCCCTTCAAAGGTAGTCTTTCCTGACAGTGAATGAGAGAAGAGAAGGGGAGAGAAAAACAAGAGAAGGGGAAGGGAGAGCAAATGATGGCAAAAGAAGGAAGAGGAAGAGTCTTTAACTGCACTTGCCTTCAATGAATCCACTGCAAGAGCTTCATCCACAAAAATTAAGTAGAGACCATTAGGCAGAATTTAAGAGTGTTACAGAATGAGCCCAAAGTCCCCATGCAACCAGGATGGCAATGAGTACCTGGAATTGGGGCTTGCCTCTGCAAAGGACTGGCATGTAGATTGTGCCCAGTTAAAACCTGGAAGCTACTTCAACATTATAACTAAAGAATTGAGGAAAATCTCAATTAACCAGAGGGAATCCAATCCAATCATATTCCTTAATTAACTCAACTGTTACAGCACAATCTTCTCTTTGGAAAGTCTGATCTAAGCATAATACAGATTTAGGCCCATTATCTTTTATCCTCTACCCCTGGAGCCCTATATGATAAGAACCGATATTCATGTCCCCAATATTCGAAACAAGACATAGAATTCTCTTTAAGAGATTTGTCATCTTCAGTATCTTTAAGCAAGAAAATACATTAATATACTAAAGGGAATGTTTCACCAGTGAGGTTTGAAACCAATAGCAACATAAGGGGTTTTCTGCTTAGTACTGAGGACACCAGAAAACCCTATTTCTTGAAACATCTTAATTGAGGTTTTGCTTTATTAGTCATGAAACTGTACTTAAGCATGAGGACAAAGGACTCATCCAGTGTCAAATGTCAGTTTTTCTTTTTCTTTTTTTGTTACAAGTAAAGGTTATCAACAGCATAAGACTGAACACGTGGGTAAAGCTCAAATATCTCTGAAACCATAAGTAAGTACACAGAATATACACATACTACTGCCCCAGTTTGAGTGTACCTCCACCCACCCTCCCACCCACACACACACACACCCTACAGAGAGTACCATTGGCGGGTAAAATGATTTGCTAAAGGCAAAACTCAAGTAATAAATGCATTACTCTAAATTTTCTAAGAAGTAAGTTCTATTATGGCTGTGAATTAAATACTCAAACAGAAGCGAGTCATACAGCTTCACAGTAAGTCTGAGGGATGGAAAGGTAGGCTACCTTTACAGAGAAGCACAGAGTAGAACTGAGAGGGAGAGAGCAACTTGCCTCAATTCTTAGAAACACTCTATATGAAAATGGGGACCCAACAGGAACCATAGGGTCAACTTCTGGGCCTTGGCACTCCTAATATATGAAAGGAATCATGAATGATCAGACCAACAACTTAAATGGGACCAGGTATTTCTAATTACCATGTCCTATAGGCAAGGTGGTACACCCTTCTTTTGAAATCTGCCCCTTTTTGACAGATTAGCTCCATCCAATCAAAGCAAAAACTTAGGCATTCAAATTGCTAACTATGTACGAATCCAGAGAAACAACAGAGCGTTTCGTGTTCTTGTTAGATCTGAAGTTCTTGAGGACTTTGATGACAAAATCAGAACAAGTAACAGTGGCTCATTTTCATTTGAGCAAATTTTTTATTCTGTTTAACTTGTCATTAAGTTAACATTGCTCCTAAGGAACATGGCTGTTTTTGTGAGCTAGGCCCTATAAAACTGAACAGCACCAGTCTTCTCAGTGTCAGAAGAAAAGTAAGAGTGAGGAAAAAAAATCAGTATTTCGATAACATTCCTTCAAGTAAAACAGAACTTCTCTGTATTCTTCCCCAGGACCAAGTCTGAGAATCACTGAGGTAGACCATGGCCCTGATGTTTCTGAATGGTCAAGCCTTGCTACAAAGTTTCTGTGTCCACTGGAGCAAGGCGATCTGAGAAGCAGCCTGGGCAGAGGCTGAGTGGGGACATAGCCACCCTATCTGAAGAGCAAAAGTGACAGGCAATTGGAAAGGTCATGAATATGAGTGTTATCTTACTGGAGGAAATACTGTACCATCACTATTAAATATTAGTACTTGAGGGCAGAAAACATTATAAAAGGGAAGCATTTTAAAATTTAAACACAAAATCATATGCTTATGCTAGCATCTAACTTTGCCTGAAACTGTTTAGTCAATTTGCTAATTGTTCCTCATTGCTAATAGAACATCATACCCAAAACAAATATCATCTAATATTAAAAAGAAAAAAAAATCTAGTGATGCCACAGAATGGGATCTGTCAGCCTAGCTTTCTTACAGCTCATGAAACACAATATTTCTGTATCATGGGAGTGTTTTGCCATACATTTTAAAAAGCCATCTTCATCTTTGTCTTAGCCTGACCAATCACTAAAGTATTGGAACCCAAACTTATTAAATAAGGAATTAGGAAAATAAAAAATTCCACTGAGGGGGAGAAGTGGGGAAAAAAAAAAGAAATTCCATTCAAATAGAAAACTCGTGGTTATTAAAGGTTATAGAAAAAAAAAACAAACTTTCTCCCTCTGAAGATTATGGAAAATAACTGAAAATGTTTCTGTAGCCGTAGGACTTAAAAAAAAACAGGAATATTTAGTTTTATAACAATCAAATGAAAATAAACAACATAAAAGATGTAAAACACAGAAAAAATATTTATATCTTAAATGTGAGGCAATATTGTATAAAATTGAAATTGGACAACAGTCATATCTGCATTTTTTGTCATTACACATGATTTAGTCAACAGCAGCATATGCAAAATTGTAACTAAAAAGGCAGTTTATTAATCATGATCTGGGACAATAAGAAGAAATAAGCCAAACTGTATGGAGGTTTGAAGTTTGCCAGATGCTCTGTGAAAAGGTGAACTATTCCCACAATGGAGATGGCCTGAATGTAGAAGGCCTGAATGTCATTTTGGTCTCATCACTCAGAAGCCAGAGACTTAATTTCAGTGGACTTCAGTGTTTTTGTCTGACACCAGGCTAAACAATCTCTAAATTCCTTTCCCCTCCTAACATCATAAGATTCTGCCTGCACTATTAGTGTACTCACTTCCATGTTTTGTTTTATAAAAACCTAATTTACTAAACACTTTTTTTGACTATTGATCTGTTGCATGGGAGCCCTTTTTTTCTTTTTTTAATTCCTGGTTGACACCACTTTGCAAAACTTAAGGAGTGACTAGGTTTGGGAGATAATCACCAATGGCTGCTAACATTCAAAAAGAAAGATGGCCAGAGATTATGAGCCTCCAAATGGTCTATCCATCACCACCTAGGAAATGGGTTAGCAAAAAACCTGAATCTAATCAAGTCCCTAGGTCTGATTATCAATTTTTAGGAATATAAATTAAATGATACAGCAGAGATAAAATCAGCAAAAGCTAGATACCGTGAGAAACTAATGGACAAAGGAGTTCAATTTCTTCAGCAGAAAAAAAAACACACACACACAAGAATAAAGGAGATATGAAGGAGAAATCTACAGATTCAAAGAGATTGGAGACATAACAACTAATCACTATGCATGTACCTTATTTGCATCCAGAGTTAAACTAACAAATTGTATCCAAAAAGAAGACTTTAGGGAAAAGTGAACACCAACCATATGTTTAATTATTTTAAGAAATTATCGTAACTTTGTGTGTGTGTGTGTGTGTGTGAGTGTGTGTGTGAGATAATGGTATTTTAAAGACACTCTTTTATTGATACATATTAAATGTTTATGGATGAAATTATGTAATATTTGGGATTTGCTTCAAGATAACATGGGTAAAACGTGTGTGGGCTATAACTTTAACAAATTGGCTATGGGTTGATAATTGCTGAAGCTGGGTGATGGGTACACATGGGTTCATTAGACTATTATTACTTTTATATATGTTATAAATTTTCTATAATAAAAAGTTTATAAAAATCTTTTTGAAAAACTACCTTTAAGGTTTCATAAGTTCTGTTAATGGTAATGATGCTTTCAAATTTAAGTAGGCAACAAAGAGTTTCTGCTACTACATAACTACAAATTTTCTTCTCAGATAAAATGTTGAAACCAAAATATCAACTAATACAATTGCTGTAACTTTTTCCTGGAGAGATCAGATTACCCTGAACAAAGATCTAGGAGGGTTTAGAGATTTTCAAAATCAACCACCATATGTAAAACTACAGCAGAGTGAGAGAAAAGCAAGTTCAAGCAATTTTCACCTGTCATTCAAAGATAAAAATGCCTCCTTAGAGGAAAAAAGGATTCAGCAAGCATTTATTAAACACCTACCACGTGTCAAGCACTCTTGGCACACTTCCTGATAAATATAATGCCAATGTTTCTTCTGTCACATTCATCCATTGGTACACAAAACTCAGTAACTACCTCAAATACTTTCTGGAAGTAGAAATGTGAAGAGTATAAATACCAAATAAACATGTGCACATACAGAGGTGGTGCGTCTGTGTGTATCTGTGTGTGTGTGTAGATTATAAAGAGATGTACAAAGATTCACTGTACACAAGGACACAAGGTTCTCTTCATGTGTACCAAGATACAGATTTTATCTGTCTTTTTAAAAAGCCTTATCCTAATGTCTGGAAACATTTAAATTAAAAGGATTTTTATATGCTGTCACTATGATCCCTAAAAATTACCAATATGGCACAAACATTAGGAACTTACTCCCAAAGCCATATGTAAATTAAGCAATCTCTGTGAAAAACTGTAATTTATGAAGCATACTAATGGGCTGATCTAACAAAGACCTTGATTAAGGACATTTTAGCTCATACTAGAGTAAAAAGCTAGATGTCTTTTGCACATTAATTACATTTTGTCTTTTTCAGTCTTACAACAAAAGTAAATATGCCTTTACTATAATTATACAAGATGTTATCACTGGGGGAAACTGGGTGAAGGATACACAGGCCCTCCCTGTATAGTTTTGTGTTTGTTTTTGCAACTTCCTATGAATCTAATTATTTAAAAAACAAAAGTAAAGCGCATCGAAATTACTAATGCCATTTTCTGGGAGTAGAGAGTAAGCAGATTCATTCTAAAATCAAACCAAATGTTCTACTTAGAGAAATCCTATCAGTAACACAGTTTCTGCATGTGATCTGATCTGATGATATAAATTTTAACATTGTCACATGCTGAAGCAAATTCAGAGTGTAAATGGCTACTGAAGATCCTATCATAACAGTGAGAGATGCTATTTTGATCTTTCAGGGGGTATTTCAATTTAGCAATCTATAGGACATGATTCTCATGGCTGTTCTTCTATGAAGTCCTACAGACCCATGGGACTAGTCTCTCTCCCTTTGTGCCCCTCTCTTTTCCAGATGCCCTCAAGCACAGCACGTGGGGACCTTTCCTGAACTTCTGCTGATTTGTGTGTCCCTTTCTGCAATGTGAGCTTACTGAAGGGACCCTGTCCCTTACAGCAGGAGCCCTGTCTGATCTGTCTCTGTATATCTTCAGTGCCTGGTACAGTGCTTTAGTAACGATAGGAGCTCAATAACTGTACAATGAATGAAGAATAGAAGGGAAAAGAAGGAAGGAGAGAAAGAAGAATGGATGGATATAGACAGACAGATGGAGAGAGGGGCCTGCTTTTCCTTAACTGTACCTACAGGAAGATTACAAAAGCCATGTAACTTTTATCAGAGCATCCATCCTTCTTAGGAGACCATGTCTCTCCAGGAACTTCAAAATCTCAACAATGGACAGACTCCATTGGCAACTAAACATGGCTGCTGAAACCACTTGGGCTGTCCTGGTCCTGACATGGAAGGCTTTTAATTGAATAAGTGTTAAGGAGGGGAAGCCTCTAGAAGAGAAACTGCCCCTTCTGAGCCAGTGAAGTAAGGCCAAATGATTGGAAGACCGTTCCAGCCAGCCTTCTAATCCTCCTACCCCAGGAATCCCAGCAGCAAGTGCTTTGAGCTGAGGAGTCAGGCAGGATCAGCTGTCTGTGTTACTGACTTGGAATGAGAGGAGACAGTTTTTTTCAATAGTTCCAAAAACATAAGAACCTAACCTTCCAGCTCTGGGAGCATAGCTAAGATGGCAGGACACCAAGAGGTCAAGGCTCTCCCCAAAATGGCTTGTGCAGTACCTCTCCAGATCTCCTCTGCATCACTAGAGGAATCCCAAAGTGATGTCCAAATGCAGACTTGATGTTTCAGCAAACGTGGTTATCAAACAGTGTGTAAACAGCCTCCAAGCAGCTGATACTAACTAGTTATGTCTCAAGAGCTATCTTGATTAACAACAACAGCTACTATTTCCTAAAGGTCTTCTATGGGCAAGGTGGCTTTTATACATTATTGCTACTGGAACTTGTAATGCACTTCCTCATGGAAATAATGTTTATAATGACCTGATTCAGTCCCCACTCCAAAAAATCCCATTCAATCCACAATGTCAGTGAGGTATGGTATTGTTATAAGACTTAATTACCAGGTACAATACTATTGCAGTGTACAAAATAAGATACCAGGGCAGCTAGAATTCTAATATCAATTTTGGGAGCAAGAGCAAGTACCACTATCATGGGATCAAACACACCTTCTCCCCTCCTGGCTGTTCTCGTTGGCTGGGCCATGTTAGTAGAGAATCACCCTGCCCCAAGTCAGAGAAGGCATCAGGAGCTTCAAGACATTCCATTTGCTCCAAAATCCCCTCCAGTCCTTCTTACTATAGACTCTCGGATGGAATAGGGTTCAGGGGTAGAAGGGTCCGAGGTGCCGGCAGTGGAGGGAAGGGGTATTGCTGAAGCCACTGAGCTCGCCAGCTGGTACTGCTGTTTCTATGTATGTCAGGCTGGATGGCTGAGAGCTGCTTAGACACTAAATGAAGAAGGTCACCTGAGCACTTCTCGGGAAATGGCTTTACCTCCATATGGGACATTTGTCTAATCATACTACTAGTTAAATAAAAAAGACACAAACTAACATGAGAACCCACCTCAAATCAGATTTTTTCCAAATGCAAATGAAGACATATAAGAATTATTTGGCAGGACCTAAGCTGTCCTCCTCTTGTCAGAAAGGAAAGTCTGCCACCCCGGGCAGTGCCACACCATGATGACACAGCCGAGCCTCCTACAACATTCACGCCTATGACCTTGGCTCAACACGGCACAAGAGATACACAGACGCCCACATTGGAAATTGGGTTAGCGACTGGGAGAACAAAGCTTCTCGGTCCTGACCTTTTGCTCCATGAGCCGGAAAGGGCAGCAGAGAAGCTGGAGGGAGACCTTCAGGCCCTGGAGAAAGAAAGACCTGAAGTTCGTTCTCGCCATCTCAGAAGGACACATGTGCTCACCCACGGTGGGGCCTGGACTCTCCGTTGTCAGACTTTTAAGGGAATTGGCATGCACTCATCTTGTCCACAACACTTCTCACCATCAGTGATTTTTTTTTTCTTGGTCATTTTTCTCCAAGTTCCTTAGAGGATACTGAGAAATACTGACAACCTCATTTGGTTCATTTTAAAAAATAATTACAAACTTTCAGTAAGCAACATTCTAGAAGTATATGGAGGCACAACAACATGCGCCACCCATGAGACAGTATTACCACAGCAGGAAGGCTGGCAGTCACCTATCCAGAGACATAAAGAATGTGTGGCTGCAGGTCACACCTTTATAGTGATAGATTTACTAAACTATAATGGGTTATGGTAACCAAAAAACATTTATGTCACAGCCTTTTGGCGTAGGATATGGAACAGAAGGGAGGCTGAGGCAGAGACCCGATGGCCTGCCCGCCCCTCTCCTGCTCAGTGGGGTAGACTTCCTTACTTGACTTGGACAGCTGCTCATCCTGGGAAATGCCGAGCTCATCTGACTCCCCTGACAGCTCCTTGATGAAGTTGGAAGGAAACATTCCAGTCTTCCCGTTGAGAACACCTTCCCACCATCCTTCTTCTACCTGCAGAGAAGCAAACAGAAGAACAGAGGTGCAGGGGTCAGGCTAGACATGGTGGCTCCCAGTCTCGTCTCCCATCCATATGGTATAGCATAGAGAACACACACACAGAGAGTAGATGGACCCAAAGCTTAAAACATAACAGGGAATGAGAAAACAGGCCATACAGAGTCTGAACATTCAGACTAAGGAAGAGGAGGTTAACCTGGGGTCCATAAATGCAAACAGACAAAAATTAATACTTCATTTTCGTTAGCCTCTAAGTGAAATTTGGCATTTTCTTTAATTATGAACATAGGTAACACAGCAATATTAGAAGGACTTGTGACTAATCACCAAACAAATCATAGATATTTTCACATCATATCATAGATGCAGTAGGTATCTCAAAATATCATCTCATTGCAGCTCTGAAATGGTGATAGTTATTATACCTGCTGAGAGACCTTTGGTATTTAAAGTATTAATAAGGAAACATAGATTGCTATATCAAAATTTGTTTTTGAAAGAGTTTGATAACTAATTCAATAGAAATGATTCCCTTTGCAATCCTATGTGTTTTATTGTATTCATTTAAAACCATTATTTGAAAACTGAGAATCATTTCCCCAGACTACCAACACTAACTTGATAGCTTAACAAAAACAATGAAGAATCCAAAGGAGGATAACTCAATCAAAAGGTAGAGGAGATTCCTGCAGGTTTCTGAAGGGTTCTAGGTTACCCCAGGATGAACTGGAAGCAGGTGGAGGGAGACAGGAAGGGCAGTGAGACTGCAATCATCTGGGTAGCGAGTGAAGGCCAGACTAGGGGAGCAGTGAGAATGGACAAAGCACATTTAAGGCCCTTTGAGGCATGAGCCAGCCTTGAGCCATCAAATATCAGGGACAGATGAGAAACAGTAAAAAAAAAAAAAAAATCATTTCTAGATTTTGTGATGGAGCCATTAGTAGGACAGCTAACCAGCTTCTTGGAGGAAAATAAGGGCATTTTGAGAACAAGCAAGTATTAAGTTACAAGCAGTATGGTATGGTATAATAGAAAGAGACCTAGAACCATTGGATTTTTTTTTTTTTTACCATAGTGCATGTATAGACAGTCCCTAACTTACAATGGGTCGACTTACAATTTTTCAACTTTATGTTGGTGTGAAAGCTATATGCGTTCAGTTGAAACCATGCTTCAAATGTTGGATTCTGATATATTATATGTTATTATGTTATATATTATATATTATATTATATATTATTCTGATAGTATAATAGTCTCTCCCAATGCTGGGTAGTGGCAGCAAGCCACAGCTCCCAGTCAGCCACACAACATGAGAGTAAACAACCATACCCTACAGCATGCTGTGTTGCCAGATGATTTTGCCCAACTATAGGCTAATGGAAGTGTTCTAAGCACGTTTGAGGTAGGCTAGGCTCAGCTGTGATGTTCGGTATGTTAGGTGTATTAAATACATTTCAACCTATGACTGTTTCAATTTACCATAGGTTTGTTGAGATGTAACCTCATTATGAGTTGAAGAGCATCTGTATTCCCAATCCAAATATCAATAAATACAATTTAAAAGCTAATATAATTCAAACAAAAAAAGGAAAATTGAATCAAAAGCCCAGTTCGAATCCTATCCTGAAACTTAGCAGTTATGTTATTGTATTCAAATTTTTTCTACCCAAATGAACACCATGTTCCCCATCTGTATAATGGAGACAATTAACACACTTCACAGTTGTTGTGTTTAGGCAGAACTTCAATCCATATTAGAGAGAGACGCATTATGATTCTACACTAGGGGCTGGGGATACAGAACTACATAGGACATGTTCCTATTTTTCTTCAAGAAGGGGACAATGTGCCAAGGTAGTGTGACTAACAAGTAGCAATGCAAGGCAAACAGATGAAAAAATACCATGACTTAGCACAAATCAAACTTGTTTCACAAAGTCAAGCTCACTGAGATCTGGGATGCTGAAGGAAGGCTTTGAGAAAAAAGAAATCAAAATTAAGGTAGGCCATTAAGAATAGAAAGGCCAGTTATAATTAGGAGAGGGAGTATGTGTAAGATATTCCAGAAAGCGAGGAGCTGGTGGAGCCTGTGGAATGGAAAGAACCAGAATGATACGTTTAGAGTATTCATTAGGGACTCAAGGGATACAGACTTGCCGAGTAGCAATTACATGTGTGTGATCACAAAATCTTTGGAAAAGAATCCAGACAACAGCATCCATGCACAACCAACTGTCCCAAAGACTATTCGACACCAAATCATGGCATTTAACAGCATTTCTCTTGAAATCGTTCCATGTCTCTATGCCAACTCCAGTGATATGTAATATTCTTTCAAGCAGCTTTTTACAGGATTACAATGGTTAGGTAGAGTCACCACAAGCCTGAGTATCAATAGTCACAGGACTTGTAGTGTGGGGTCCTTCATGCCAGTCCTGAATAAGAAACCATAAAATGACCTTCTCCTCGGAATCATACGGCAGGAAGGGAAAAACCAAGGGCACAAAACCACATAGGAGCAGTCCTTAGCACAATCCCTAACAGCACAGGGCAGCTGGGCTAGTTCCATTCTATTCAGGTTAAAAATATCTGAGACATTCCTGTTCCTCATAAAAAGTGGCTCTAGCCTGAGATCCCTGAGGTAAGCACTCCTGATGTGTAGGATCAATGGGCTGTCTGCTGAGAAAACAGGGGTATCTTTACCTCACCACACCCCATGTACCTGTAGCTCTACACAGCACAGTCTGAGAGGAGTGGCCTATGGGAAAATGGCAGAGCTCTATCATTAGCATGCGGTGAGGGGAGGGACAGACAATAAACCCACTGCACATCACTTGGGGGGCATATGTCCCATCATGAGCACCGTGGGTGCCATGCTGGTTTCTCTGTGAGCAGGGGTCTTCATTGGCCCCAGTACTAGTGGGAGCTGTTCAGAGCACTTTCTACAGCCTGCTGCTTTGGTCTCGAGATTGAGGCTGGGGAGATATGAGAAAAATGATACTTACCCTCACACTATACCAACTCCCTGCATAAAAATGTAGACACTGAAGCCCAGAGTGATTCCATTCATTCGTTCATTCATTCTAAGAGTAAAGCACCATGCATCACATGTTGAATGAATGAATGGAAGTCAAGGAAATCATTGGGGGAAATCCTCCATAAGGGCCTACAGAACCCTGATTTCCCTCCCTGCTCCCCACAAAAGGATTTTTCCTTCCTGTGAAGAACAAATGAGACTAAGAGACCCTAACTATATTGGCCACTGTTCTTAACTAGGTACTGCCATACCCAGGTCTGGGTGGCCCTCCCAATTCCACCAATAATTAATGAGCACCTATCTTGCACTGCCCCAGTACCTTGGGACAGATTAGTGAACACAGCAGATAAAGAGCCCATCCTCAAGAAGTTTCTGCAACAAAAAAGAGGAACACACAAAGCTGTACATACCCTGTGTAGAAATCAAGCTTGCTTATGTTTATGTCTCTATGGTTAAGGAGAGAAAGAAATGCATCTCTGGGGCCAGGCATGGTGGCTCACGCCTATAATCCTAGCACTCTGAGAGGCCGAAGAGGATGGATTATTGGAGGTCAGGAGTTTGAGACCAGCCTGAACAAGAGCGAGACCCTGTCTCTAAAAATAGAAAGAAATTAGGTGGATGACTAAAAATATATAGAAAAAAATTAGCCGGGCATGGTGGCACATGCCTGTAGTCCCAGCCACTCGGGAGGCTGGGGCAGAAGGATTGCTTGAGCCCAGGAGTTTGAGGTTGCTGTGAGCTAGGCTGACGCCACTGCACTCTAGCCCAGGCAACAGAGTGAGACTCTGTCTCACAAAAAAAAAAAAAAGAAGAAGAAGAAGAAGAAGAAATGCATCTCTTTGCAATAAAGTAGGGATTTTTCTACTCCAAGGAAAGTACAGTAATAAGGGGGGCAGATGCCTACCTTCTCCCCCTTCCCACTCATAAACAGTCTACTGCAGGGCTTGGCTCTAGACTGAGAACAAACCACACCTGCGTCCCTCTGTGATCAACGCAGACAGCTTTGAAGCCCATGGCTGTGCCCCAAGAACAAACCGTGCCTTTGACCCAGAGCTGGGAGCAGGGCAGCTTACACCTGGTGGTACTTGAGAATAATGAAATAAAATCACTTCACCAGTTTATATCCGAGTGTCCTGCAATTTCCATGTCTTTGCAATCAACAGCATCTAAGGGGGTTCAGGATCCAAGGGTATAGCTTCTAGGTCTTAGCCCTGTGGAAGGTTGGGCAAAAAACTGGGTGAATTTCAATACCCCCATCCCCACCCCGTCTTGCAAACTTTTTATCTGCATTTGTAAGGTGCTAAAGAAGTCTGACTGGAGAGAGGGCGTGGTACCTGTGGGTATCTAGCTATTCAGGACACTCCCTATTTATCATCCATGAAATTTTGCCTGCCAACTGTACTGAGAAGGGGAACAGCAAATTTACCAGGCCCAAAGTCTACCCGAGGGTACAAGTACCAAGAGAGAAAATCCTTTTAAGGACTGCTATAGCTTTTTTCATCCAATGAACACTTTGTTACCCACACCCCAGTCAGAAGGCCTGGGGCGGGAGGGCCACACAGGCGAATGAAGTCAGCTTCATTATTTCAAGAGCTGCTTTCCCCCATTCTTTCCATAAAAGAAAATCACCACATCAAACTCTAAGGAAAGGCCCATACCTTAAAACTGCTAACATTTTCCTCAAAATTTTTTCAGAAATAATTAAATGACAATTTCCATACTGGTCCTTTCTCTTACCTGTGAAAGGTAGAGGAAGGTATTTTGAACATTTTTGAAAGACTAGAAAAATATTAAGATCATTTTTTAAACTTTTTAAATTGAGGTATAATTTACATAAATGCATAGATTTTAACAATAAAGGTTGATCAGTTTTGACAAATGCCTGTTGTAACACACACCTCCACCAATAGAGCATTTCCATCATTCCAGAAAGTTCCCTGGGCCCCTTCCCAGCTAATTCAATTCTAAGCAATCACTAATCCGATTTCTATCACTTTTGATTAATTTTGTCTCTTCTGGAATGTCATATAAATGTGCTAAGACATAATTTAACTTAGCTAAAAATATATAAATTATTTCTGGACAATATCTTTTACTATCAGTGGAATTAGTGAAAAAATATATTTTTAAGGCGGCTACTTCCTGAAGGCATAAACATCTACATTTTAAACAACTATCCTTGCTGATTTTAGGATTAAAAAAAGCTGGTTATGACAAATACAAATGAGTATTATATAGGTCCTGGCTGGGCCAATATTTTCCCCCAACTCCTTTATAGTTCATTGTATGATTATCTCTTTCTGGCTGGGCCAGAACATTCCATACACACAGGGAAGTTGATTTTGGTTCCCTCTCCTCATTCTGAGAACAAGCCTATTCCACATAAGAGGGGGCCCTCAAAAGAGAAATCTATAGAATTGAGAGAGAAATGATTTAAGGAAACACACACGATTTCCATTGAACACTTAGGCAAACTGCCCAACAAGACAGACAAAATTTTCATCAGAGTGGAAAGAGTTTCTGGTAGGGCTTCTGGAGACAGTCTTCAGCAGTGCTTTATAGTCCTGTCCTTCAAAACAGCACATGCTATTCTACAGGTCCCCAAACTCCCAAGTGAGTCTATGCTAAGGCCTTGCTATCATTCCAGTTTGAAAATATGAACAAACAGTAAATCGAGCCAGCAAGGTAACCTTTCTGATGAATCAAGACCCTCAAGTTTTGTTCCTGTCACTATTCCCAGGTGAGAAAATAGTGTATGGGGATATGTTAACCTGGGAAAAGCCCTAGGTCAGGAACCTTTAAACAGGGTGTTCCTTTGAGAGTTCAGCGTGGGCAGCATCATAACTTTGATGTCAAGCCCATTTCATTGCATCCGCCTGCACCTGCTTCACACAGTCCACACCTGTCCCAAACATTCACAGTCACCCTCTACTAACACTCCATCCTCCTTCCTCCAGCCTAACCCAGCGCTTTATACAATACAACCCCAGTTCATTGATGAATTGATCCCAATACTGCTCACCTTTCGTGTATCCAGTTGAAATTTCGCCTATTGCAAGAAACATCTTCTTCACCCTCAATAAGCAGTCCTGTTTGTAAATTCCTCCCTTATTTGTCAACACCATCATTTGCCCTTCTGGTAACATCTTGAGTTATCAGTTATCTGCTTAGCTGTATATCTCTTACCCTCCTTGACTAGACCAAGCATGTTTCAAGATACAGATTCTATTCAATAAATCTCTGAATCTCCATAAACACAGTGTCTCTCAGAGTATAAGCAATGAGATATTTGATAAATCCCATCCATAGCTATGCAAATCTATTATAAATACATTTAAATTTGCAAATATGCTACTTTAATATGATTATGGCCTATTTTGTATGCTGATAATTTAAATCTAACCACTTTCTCTTCTAAAGATGGCTTCCCTCTCCTTAATTAGGAATATTTTACCATCTCCATGCATGAGCAAAACAGAGTTGTTTACCCCTAACTTATTTGGAGAAATAATTGTAGAACAGCTTGAGCTTCTTGGATTATCAAATTCTAACAAACATATTTTTATATTAATGTTATCTTTTTTATGAAAAGGGATACAAACCCTTCTAAAGCAAGGTAGTATCTTAACAGGTAAAGAATTTAAGTATGTTTTGATCTATTAACTAATCACCTTTTAAATGAACTTAACTTCTCATAGGCAAAAATAGAATGAAGATAAACTGCCCATCCATACCCACAAAGGCTGTCTGACTGAGTTAAAAGTTTTGAAGAATTTCAAAGGCCTGTTTAATTCTAGCTGAGTGAACCAAATCTCCTTCTATGGACACAAGAAGGAAGATGCAGACATTTTTTTGAAAGTGCAAGTTATGATCTTTGCAAACCACAAAGCCAGGTTAGGGTTTAAGACAGAGACAGAGACTGATGTCACTGGTCTCCAGCCAGCCTGAGTGGGAACCACTGAGAAATACCTCAAACACTAGCCATAAAGAACACGTAAAAACAAGAATCTTTGAACATCTCTTGTGTCACCACTGAGAGACTGGTTAAGACCAGGCTCATCTAACACAAGAGGAAAAGCAGCTCCTTTCCCAGGCTCTAGATAACATAGACAGAAAAACAAAGTGGCTTCAATGTACTTTAGAAAAAAAAAAAAAAGGCCAAAAAGTCAGTTTCAAAACTCCCGAGGCCTTCAAATGCTATTTCTCCTGGTAACCTTGTCTACTTGCCATCTCCGTTCTTCTTATAATTAGAACTTGGCCCGCATTTATCTATCCTCTCCACTCTGGACAAAAATGACCCAAGTATGGACTCACAATGATTTCTCTAAAATATCAATCCAGGAAATCAGAGCCTTTTATTTTCCTTTCGAATTGGCAGCCCAGTTACTTTAAGTTCCCAATGATGGTTTTTGTTGTTTTTTTTTTCCCCAAAGCAGAACCACCGCTCTCCAGCCAGGAGGCAGAAGCAGGGAAGCTCTTTTTTCAGCAACCTTCATTTGGCCAACTCCATGAGGCCCCGACTTCCCCACGCTCTCCCTTCCTTCCCTAAACCAGGCTGACAGTCATCGGCTCCGTCACATGAGCAAGCTGTTCACCCAACCAAGGGTCAGGGTTGCTTCCGCCCAAACCTGCTTAAGCTTGTTGTTGGTAGCACATGTTTGCTTAAATAGTGCAAAAATATATAGGCATGAAGAGAAGGTTAATGGTGAGAAGGGATAAAGGCATTGATTTGAAGGGGTTTTTTTTTTTAATGCTGCTAAATTAGGTATGGACAAGACAACTAAAAACTATTGGGGGTGAGGAGGCTACAGAACTTCAGAAGGATTATGTACTGCTATTGCCTCACTCATATTGTCACCAATCGACTTTAAAGAAATCAACAGGGATCACAGAGGATATACTACATATGCAGAAAGGATGGAGCTCAAAACCAGCAAACTCATACTTAGGGAAAAGGCCTCCACCCTATAGCATAAGGTTGTATCGATAAATGATGAACACATATACATTTTGACATTTGAAGCTAAAATTTCATATTAAGGTAGATGTACATCAGTTTTTTAGGATTCTCTACTTGATTCAACTATTTCAAAAAACCAGTCCATACGTTCAAAGTCCTAAGAGTTGTCTGTCAGGGCAAAGAAAAAAAAAGTGTGCGCATTTGTGTGCGTACATAGCTTTGCAAACTGTAGAATCAATCTATTAATCAATAAAAATATATTGTGTATGTATATGTATTTTTATAGATTAATAAATTGATTTCTACAGTATTGCAAAACTATTATTGTGTTTTTACCTTAATTTGTCCTTGTGATTTAAAGGTTTTATTTTAGGTTTTTATTTATTGTTTTTAATCTTCAGTCAAATTAGAGAAGAGCTACCATTAGCATTTATACAATGTAAAGAGAAAAGGACAGATTTTATATTATACATTGGCAATGGCCCAATATCTGTAATATTACAAGTAAATTGGAACAGTAGGGAATTTTTGATGATATGCTTTTTAAAATTTGTATTAAAGGTCAGCCTTTACATTGTAGGAAAATATTATAGACTCCATGGTTATTTTTTTTCCCTACTTGAAGCAAGCGCAGAATGAAGCCCAGCATTTAGCTGACAGTGAATGGAAAAGAGGCTGGTATTGCAGGTGGTGAAGGCCTACTGCCATATACATAGCTCTGCAAACACTCCTCTCCCTTAGTAATCTACACTCAGTTTCCCTGCAGCCAACAGGCAGATGAAAGTGGGCAACATTTCTCAAAACTGTATCAACCATTTTCCTTGTCTTGATTTGTATTTCCTCTCAATGCATTATTACAACCTTAAAGGAAAAGTCATCTTCCATAACAAACCATTTTCAATTCTTATTTCCTTTTAATCTTTTATCACATTCATATAGATATATTTTACAGAGTTGTATCCTAGTATATGCAATTTTGTGTTCTGATCTATTCATTTATTTTGCAAAAAGCTGTTTTCATACTTCCATTCATTTATTGAGTTATTCAGGAAGCATTTATTAAAGTGCATATTAGGTTTCAGGCATTATTCCAGGTACCGCAAATATGAAGACAGATAAAAACCAGGTCCCCGCCATTGAAAAGCTCTCAGCTTAGTGGAATATAACAGATAATTACAATGCAAAGTATCATAATAAATACATATTTAAAGGCCTCTCTGTTTACATCTTAATGGCTTCACAATCTTCTAGCTGGATAATACAACTTAATTCCCTTCCTAGATTATTTTTCATTATCACAAACACTACCGTAATTAACATGTTTCACTTTTTTTTTTCTTTTGTTAACCATTTTCTATGGATAAATTCTTAGGAATGAGACCACTGGGTTAGAAAGTGTTATTCGGATTTTTATAGCTCTTGAAATACCTTCTTAAATAGCTTCATGTAAGGATCATACAGATATACAGGTTCAGTTATTCTAAGCTTTCCCAGTCTTACCACTAAATATTTTCTTAGGATTTTTATAAGTAAAAACCCATTATCTTAATTTATATCATATTTCTTTAATTAATAGCAGCATGGAACATTTTGTCTTGGTTAAGATTTTTCCCCCTTGTGTGATTTATGTTTATGGCAAATTTATCTATCATTTATCATTGTCATAGTAGCTTCCTAATATATTTTCATATATTACACATAACTTAGTCATAATTTATTGCATTTTTTTCTATTTGTTTTTCTTTCTTTAGATGGACTCACTGCAAATCATACTCAAATCTTAACTATTTTTTTATTAGTCACATCTGTTTATTTTTTTCATCTGGAATCTCTTCCATGATTACAGTCTTAAGAAATTTGTATTATTGGAATAAAATGTTTTTACTCCACCGTTGATTCATTTTTCACTCACCCAATTTTCAGTAAATATCTCCTATGTGCCCTGATTGACACAAGGGGTAAAAAAAAGATGAATGACATCAATACAAATTATCTCAAACTCAGAAGTAGGCAAAAGAGATTCTAGAACGTCCTCTCAGCCTCACACTGGGAACCCCATTAACTGCTTCTCTGGGGACATGTACCTGTGTTTGGCGTACTATTTACCATTTATGAGGCTAGTTTACAACTCTGTTAGTATGCATGTTAACTAGTAGAAAACTGAGAGCACTACAAATGATTCTTGTCAGGTAGCAATGAAAATAAAATTCTACCTCAGTTTTACTGCCCTATAGGATGCTACGTAGTTTTGTATCTAACTTAGCGATCTTTTTTTTTTTTTGGAGACAGAGTCTCACTTTGTTGCCCAGGCTAGAGTGCTGTGACTTCAGCCTAGCTCACAGCAACCTCAAACTCCTGGGCTCAAGCAATCCTTCTGCCCCAGCCTCCCGAGTAGCTGGGACTACAGGCATGTGCCACCATGCCCAGCTAATTTTTTTCTATATATATTTTTTTAGTTTTCCAGCTAATTTCTTTCTATTTTTAGTAGAGACAGGGTCTTGCTCTTGCTCAGGCTGGTCTCAAACTCCTGGCCTCAAGCGATCCTCCCTCCTCGGCCTCCTAGAGTGCTAGGATTACAGGCGTGAGCCACCACGCCTGGCCCCAACTCAGCAATCTTAATCAAGTATTATTTCTTTCAGTCATTACGAATACTTTGCTCTTTCACAATTCTCTTTGAACCAGCCTTACAATTTTACAGATCCCCTCTTTAATGAGTTCAATAAAATTCTGACACATGCTCACGTTAGATTTGTACAAGAGTCAGGAAATCTGGCTTCTAGCATCAGCCCTGACATTTCCACCTACATGATAGTTCACTTAAAGTCCTCCTCAACTTCTAGCTTCCTTTTCTATAAATTCTGGATTTCTTTAAAGTCAAAGGGTATTCAGGAAATGAAAAACAATTGGAAAACTGTATTTCTATGTACAGAAACAAATGTTGAATCAGAATGAATGATGAGGTTTGAAACCTGAACCCTAGGATCCCCCAGACCTGGGGGAGCAGAGCCTGAGAAGCCCATCCCAATGGCCCAGTACCAGGAACACGGGACTGTGGTGCAGTAGAAAGAGTGAGGGTCTCCACCCAGATAGACCCAGCTTGGCCCTCAGCCCTGCCTCTTCCAGGGTCTCTTGAGCCCAATAAAGTGGTTGGGATGAGTAAACAGGCTAACCTGTAAAGAACCTTGTCACGCCTACCACATACTAGGTCTTCTAATAAATGTCACTTCTTTTTTCTTCCCTCTGAATCCACGCCCCCCCCCCATAATGAATAACAAATCCATACTCTAGAGATGGATCTGGGTCACTTTAGATACCCAGAGTCTATTGTCATTTAAGGTAGAAGAGAAAATTGGTGACAGTGGTTCGGAATGTCAGAGGTACTTAGTATGCTTCCTTAGACGTTAAAAATGGCTTCACATTTGAATCTAAGTGGCTTGGGGGCATTCCTCTGTGAGAACCCGTTTCCTCAGAGAGAGGAGACTCAACTAGATGATTTCTAACGTCAAGGCCAAACAGCCTGTGAGTCTATAGCAAAGGCTCCTCGTGGGTGGGCAAGTGGTGGGTCTGACGGCCCCGCGCGAGGCCACCACGCTGCCCGGTCGGCTTGCTTACCTCTCCTACAACCTCTATGATGTCACCAACTTTCAGCTCAAGCTCATCATCATTCTGGGGCAGGTAGCTGAACGCTACCTGGCATCGGCGTCTCCGTCGCTCACCTGGATGGGAAAAGCAAAACATTTAGATGTAGCTCTTCTCCCAGAGAAATATTTTAAAGAGAGGCTTCCTAGGCATGCAGGCAAATTAAGCTGACTTGTCTCAAATATGCTCTCTGGGACATGGCTAGAGGCACAGCAGCCCTGATCTCTTAGAGAGAGGCAGTAGAAAGCAGAGCAATGCTTCTTGGTCTTTTAAAAGCTGCTGGGTCAGAAAGGCATGGGTATGAGAAAACCGATCCATTGGTGCAGAAGGCAAAAACCCCACCCCTGAAGCACTGGAGCACAGTGTTGCCTTAAACGCTTTTCCATGGATGGGGCTTTGTATTTGCTGCTGTTGGTTTTTAATGGAAGCTGATGTGATGGGATAGAGAAAAAAGAATGGTCTGCTTCTAATGCTAGCAAGGCAGAGGGAATTTTTTTCAAATGTGCAAAGGAAAAGATAAAGTATCCTGGCCTTTTTCTTACTAATCATCACCCTTTCAACATGCTGGAACTCAGGCCTGATAAGCCTGCTCTTGGTACCATTTCAAAAGCCCCACGGGATCTAACAAATCCACTTTTATCTTCTTCTCTATGTCCCAGGGGATCCATTAACAGGATCCCTGGCTGCTTATACAGAAACAACCCAGGCAAATCAAGATAGAAGTCAGGGCCACACTTCACTCGGCCAGAGGACACTCAAGGTCACACTATTTCACTCACCCAGGGTGGCCCATCTGGGAGCCCTTAGCTTAGAGCTGGTTCAAGTACAGATTCAACTGTCCACAGCACATCCACACCACAGAGATGTATGTTTTGGGGAGAAAGAACATGTATATGGGGGGAGGGAGTGAGGAGACGGGAGAGGGAGGGAGGGAGAGGGAGAGGGGGAGAGGGAGAGATCGAGAGATCGAGAGATCGAGAGAGAGAGAGAGAGAGAGAGAGAGAGAGAGAGAGAGAGAGAGAGAGAGAGAACGAACGAACACAGAATAGAGGCCCAAGCCAGGGAGAGGTGGATGAGAGATCAGAAGTGAGACCAACATTGCCTAGAAGTCTATTGCTCATGGCTGAGTGGCTCACACCATTCCTTCATGCCACCACATGGCCTAGAAAACCAAAAGGATCAATGACTTCAAAGAAATACATTTAGAAATGTTTAAATTATTTTTGGATACTGCCTACAGGGATTCTTTTACTTTTCTAATCTTTTCCCCGAAAAAGGAAGTCCATGCAGGGGTGATCACAGGGCACATTAAGGTCCTCACATAGCATGACATCACACACAGGGGAAGGTCTCTGCACTACATCTGATGTGCTCCCTGATCAATATTTTTCAAAAGCCAGTGGCCTAGTTCTCCCTGTTCCATTTTTTTCTGCCTGTACCTCACACTAAGGAAGAACAGAGTTGAACAGAGGGAAAAGGGCAGAAGTTCAGGATCAATATCTTGTCTAATCACATCTTTGGCAACTACACAAATACTCTCCACCCCTTTGTGAAAAACCACAAGCCTCTGGGTCTTAGGAACAAATGCAATGCTCCCATGCCAATTCCCAGGTGCCAATGGCCTGATAGCAGGCTGAGTAGTGCAACCCCAAGGAGGCCCTGGCCCTCTCTGGGACAGAAGGCCTCCTCCAGCTTGCTTCTCCAAGGCAGGAACTTAGGAGGAGTGGTATTCTTAGTGTAAAGACCACCATCACTATTCTATGGCTTCCAACACGACCAATGGCTAATCAAGTATTCTATACCATAAAGGATACAGATTTCTCAATCTAGCAAAGAAAGTCTAGATGACAATGTGATCTTGGCACCCCTCTCCTGGTCCCTATCACTCATCTACCCCCATAGACACCCCTTGAAATGAAGTTCTACTATAAATCTTTAAGAGCTTTTATTTGCTAGGTATTATGGCAAAAGCAAACTCTACAGACACAAATCTGGACATGAAAGTAGTAAAATGACAAATGTCTGAAAAACAACCACAGAAGTCACCAAAGTGACTTAAAAACAACATCTGAAGGCTTAGTGTTAGCTAAAGCCATAAAACTTTCAGTTATATGTAAGTTGATATCTTAAAAAAAAAAAAAAACCCTCTGTAAAAAGTAGCTGGTCACCCAACACTGCACAAATGCCAAAGGAGATAGTGATATATTCTTAGAGAAAAGACTAATCCAAAGGATTCAGGACCTGAAACAGAATAATCAGATTTCTTTAGAACCAAAGCTTTGCATCAGACTTCCATAAAGGCCTGGTATCAGAAGAATGATGTATTCACCACTTTCTCTCTGCCAGGCTAGTCAACATTTCTTAAAGGCCTCTAAGATGGTTACTCATTTGGTAGCATAAAGTCCTATAAAGCACACTGACAACAGACCAAGAAAAGTAAGCCCTATGGAGAGCACAGGAGAGGGACCCAGAGATGGCTGGTTGTAAAGATCACATGGCCTGACCCCAGGACAAACAGTTATCCTCCCACCCCCAGCACATTGGGATAGCTCATGATCACTTCTAAATCAGAATCCAGGGCTCAATGATTTACTCCAGGTCACCAAGCTAGTAAGTGGCAGTATTTCCTTGGCCTGAGTTCAGAGCTCTCTCCGCAGTGCTAGAAGAACCAATTCAATTCACATCCCATGCCAAACTCTCTGCAATCTGTACTTAACTGCTTCCTACAACACTGCTTCGTGTCACTTAGGTCTTCACCATGGCTCACTCAAACAGAGCGCACCCAAACTCTTGGAATGCTACTTTTCTAGGCCTCAACTCTGGCATGTCACTGATTCAAACTTGTCTGCCAGTCCTACCCAACATACAACTCAGTTCAATGGGTATGCTTGAAGTTGGGAGAAATTGCATTTCAGCTGTATCCATTCATCTATAAAGTTAAGTGTAAGGATGTCAATTGCCATTTTTTCCCCTCCTGGCATTTCACTGATGTTTACTGGTGAGTCTTGACCACCTTCAAAGAGGTAGGTAGATAACAATGCCACCTCCTTTCAACAGCTTGTCTAATCAAGAGGGAAAAAAAAGTATGATTTGCTTACACCTGGGGTTTGGAAATCCATTAGTGTGAGCTACCACATTCCTGCTCAGATGAACTGGGCATGGAGTTCCTGACATAAATTCCACTTTTAGCACTTTTTACAGTAGTCCCCACTTATCCACAGTTTTACCTTCTGTGGCTTCAGTTACCCATCGTAAACTAAAGTCCGAAAGTATTAAGTGGAATATTCCAGAAATAAACAACTCATAGGTTTAAATTGTACATTGTTCAGAGTAGTGTGATAAAATCTTGTGCTATCCTGCACTGTCCTCCCAGGATGTGAATCATCCCTTTGTCCAGTGTCTCGATGCTATAGATGTCAACCTGCCTGTTAGTCATTGACATCATCTGCTCCTAACATCCAACCATCGACATCTTCATGGCTTAATGATCCAAGATCACCTGAAGCAGATGGTCCTCCTCCTGACGTATCATCAGGAGGTCAAAAGTAGCCTAATGCTATGTCACAATGTCTACATCATTTGCCTCACTTCATCTTATCACACAGGCATTGTATCCTCTCACATAATCACAAGAAGAGTGATGTACGATAAGATTTTGAGAGGGAAAGAGACCACATTCACATAACTTTTATCACAGTATATTGCTATAACTGTTCTGCTTTTTTTTTTTTTTTTTTTTTTTGAGACAGAGTCTCACTTTGTTGCCCAGGCTAGAGTGAGTGCCGTGGCGTCAGCCTAGCTCACAGCAACCTCAAACTCCTGGGCTCAAGTGATCCTCCTGCCTCAGCCTCCCAAGTAGCTGGGACTACAGGCATGTGCCACCATGCCCAGATAATTTTTTCTATATATTTATTAGTTGGCCAATTAATTTCTATTTATAGTAGAGACGGGGTCTCGCTCTTGCTCAGGCTGGTTTCGAACTCCTGACCTCGAGCAATCCACCTGCCTCGGCCTCCCAGAGTGCTAGGATTACAGGCGTGAGCCACCACGCCCGGCCTGTTCTGCTTTATTATTATTATTGTTAATCTCTTATTATGCCTAACTTAGAAATTAAACTTTATCATAGGTATGCATGCATAGGAAAAGGCATAGAATATATAGGGTTCAACCATATTGTACTATCCATGGTTTCAAGCACCCACTGGGGGTCTTACAATGTATCACCCATGGAACTGATTGCATTAAGTAAAATAAGTGTTACTTGAATACAAGCACTGTGATATTGCAATAGTCAATCTAATAACCTACATGGCACACCCTGAACTCTCTCTCACCAGCCCCCATAGTCACCTTCCATTTGTGACCAACTTTAATATAACAGTAACGTTTACTGAACACTTACTATGTACCACAAACTGCTAAGCACTTTATATGTATTATTCCCATTTAATCCTCACATTGAATCTCTGGGGTAGATTACTGGACCCACCCCCCCTTTTTTTTCAAATAGACATGGAGACTGAGGAGACACAGAGAGATCAAGTATTTTTTACCTGAGGTCTGACAGCCAGTAAATGGGAAGCCTAAGATTTCAAACTAGAGACACTGCCACCCATGTCTAACAGTTCTTAAGAAATCTCAGCTCTGGGTCTTGACACTGCAGAGAGGAGTAACTGGGCTAACATGGTACATGGTTAACAGTTGAAACCAGGAAGGCAAAAGCACAGATAAGAAGCTTTTCCTCATAGCTGCTGGGTACTGGGGCCTGTAGCCTCACTTTTAATAAAATAAACCTTTTAATAAAATAAAATAAATAAAAAAGGTGAAGGCAATGCAGTACCTTCACCTTCTCTGCAAGGGAAATAGCAGAAGTGCACCATGACCCAGTCCCAGACGTGGCACACATGTCTATATTTTAGACCTTCATCCTAGAGTCTGACAGCATGTGAAAACTTTACTAGGCCAATTCATTCAACGTCCACGAAAATATAACAGCACATAGTAGATGAAAAAAGTCTTTGGGTCAACTGAAAATGTCAACACTCACACAAATTTTTTTTTTTTTACATGCCACAACCCTCATGACAGAATAAGAGTAACACTATGAGGGTTTAAATCGTTTGATATTTTCAAGGAATCCATTAACTTAATCAAATGGATCCTTAATTCCACATACCCAGGGAACATGGCTATATCCTGAAGTCATACTGCAAGACAGAAAACATCGATAAAAGTCAAAGAGGAAAATCAGAAGAACTTCCTCATTCCCAATTTCCCGGGTTACTTCTGACATTTTCTCCAGGCATGGCCTGGGGACCACGTGTGCCACAATGTTAAAACGCAGGGCAGACCTACTGAACTCACTCTGCAGTTGGGGTCAGGGGCCTGCATTGAAACATATCTCCTGCACGATAACCCTCATACAAATCTAAAACCTCAACAACAAAGCAGCACCACAAATTACAGGTGATGAAAAAAATGTCTTATGGGAACAGATGGTCTCCTCCTGGAGGACGAATCCAGTGGTTCTCATCCTTAGCTGCACGTTAAAATCACTGCGGGAACTTTTGCAAAACTACTGATGCCTTCCTAAATGGTGGTCCCTGAAGAACTAGGTCTCCATAGAAAAATAGCTTCTTCCAGGGCTGGGGCAAGGAAATATGAGGTGAGACTGAAATTTATCTGTTTGTGCCAAAATTAATGAAGTGCTTAAACACTTGAGGGGGTAATTTCAAAAGGACACAGGAGTCAGCTAGACAGGGCTTCCACTGGCCAAATGTGGGACAATAAAGCACGTACTGAGGGGGTGTATCACAATTTATTCATTTCAGAAAAAATCATGAATCCATACTGATATGTTTCAATAAGTAGCTAGATAGATACATAGATGGATTAGATAGACAGTTACGGGGTGAGAAGTGAAAGCTCATTTTTACAAAAGAATGTCAACTATTACATACAGAAATGATAGGAATAGATAATCATCATTTTATAACCATCATAGTAATAATTGATTCTGGCAAGAATCAATGGTTGCTAAAAACCACTGAGTGAAAGCTTGTTGGGTAGAGACTAGGATATTTACAGAATCCCAAAGTATCTCCCCACAGTTATTAATTACAAAAGGAAAATGGTCCCCTTAGAATGGAGAAAGCTGGCAGACACAATCTCACCCAACTGATCACCAACCATGGGACAAATTGACATCATGGCCACCTGACTGGCCACACTGGGAAGGACTTAACATTACCTACAGAACACTCCTGTCACAAACATTTGCCTAAATCCAATCATGAGGAAATAATCATGCAAATCTAAAATGAGGGACAGTCTATAAAAACTGACCTGATTTTTTTTTCATTTTTTATTGGTACATAATATTTGTATGTTTTTATGCAGTACATATGATATTTTGTTACATGCATGGAATGTATAATGATCAGGTCAGGGCAGTGGTCCCCAACCTTTCTGGCACCAGGGATCATTTTATGGAAGACAATATTTCCATGGATGAGGAGGAGCAGGTTTCAGGATGATTCAAGCTCATTACATTTATTGTGCTGTCAAACTTCTCTGGTTAATGATAATCTGTATTTGCAGCCACTCCCTAGCACTAGCATCACTCCTCAGCTCCACCTTAGATCATCAAACGTTAGAGTCTCATAAGGAGCGCACAACCTAGATCCCTGGCATGCGCAGTTTACAAGTAGGGTTTACGCTCCTATGAGAATCTAATGCTGCCACTGATATGACAGGAGCCGAAGCTTATGCAGTGATACAAGCATGGGGAGCAGCTGCAAACAGAGATAAAGCTTCGCTGGCTGGCCTGCCACTCACCTCCTGCTGTGCGACCCAGTTTCTAGCAGGCCACGGACTGGTACTCTGTGGTTGGGGACCACAGAGTTAGGATATTTAAGATATCCATCACCTCCAGCATTTATCATTTCTATGTTTGGGGATCATTTCAAGTCCTATTTGGAAACATACTTCTAGCTATTTGGAAACATGCAATATATTGCTGTTAACTATAGTCACCGTACTCTGCTATCAAACATTAGATCTTATTCCTTCATGTCCAACTATATGTTTGTACCCATTAACCAACCTCTCTTCATCCCCCCTCCACATACACCCTTTTCCAGCCTCTGATAACTATAATTCTATTCTCTATCTCTACGAGGTCAACTTTTTTTTGGCTCCCTGTGTTCACTGTAGCACCATTCACGACAGCAGAGATATGGACTCAACCATATCTCTGGTCCATCAACAAATGGACCAGAGATCCATCAACAAATAAGTGGATAAAAAATGTGGTACATATACACAATGGAATATTATTCAGCCATAAAAAAATAAAAACCTGTCATTTGCAGCCACATGACTAGAACTGGAGATTATTATTTTAAGTGAAATAAGCCAGGCACAGAAAGATTTCTTTTTAAGTCAATATCACAAGATTTTTAAAAGGTTAAAGAATTATCCTAGATTTAAAAATAGTAAAGAGATATGACAACTAAATATAATGCATGACCCTTAATTGGATTCTAGATTTTTTTAAAAGGCTATCAAGGACATTATTGGGAGAACTGGGGAAATTTGCCTATGAACTAATACTAGATAATAGTATTACATTAATGTTACATTTCCTAAGTGTGTTAATTCTATTGCAGTTACACAGCAGAATGCCCTTGTTTTTAGGAGCCAGATTCTGAAGTAACTAGGAATGAAGTATCCTGATGTTTGTAACTTACTTTCTGTATATTTGAAATTTTTCAGAATAAAAATTTTAGGGATAAAAAGGAAAAAAATACTGATGCCTGGGCCCTACCTCTTCTAATGTCATTGGTCTGGGGTGCAGCCTGTGTATTTGAATTTTAAAAGCTCCCCAGGCTATTCTAAGCTGCAGCCACCATCCAGAGACAGATAGACAAATCTGTCACTCAAAGAAGACCACCAGGGGGCTGCGCGGGTGGCTCACGTTTGTAATCCTAGCACTCTGGGAGGCCGAGGCGGGTAGATTGCTAGATGTCAGGAGTTCGAAACTAACCTGAGCAAGAGCGAGACCCCGTCTCTACTATAAATAGAAAGAAATTAATTGGCCAACTAACATATATAGAAAAAGTTATAGAAAAAATTAGCTGGGCATGGTGGCGCATGCCTATAGTCCTAGCTACTCGGGAGGCTGAGGCAGAATGATTGCTTGAGCCCAGGAGTTTGAGGTTGCTGTGAGCTAGGCTGATGCCACGGCACTCACTAAAAAAAAAAAAAAAAAAAAAAAAAAAGAAGAGCACCAGGGCAAAAGTAAGTGGGACTTTTCCAGGACCATGTTATTTTAGGTCCTACATTGTCCCTTCCCACAAGAAGAAAAAAAATCAGACTTCTAAATATTTGACAATATTTATCTTAATACATAACCCAGGTGAATGCTGCTGTGCTGTGATTTTACTTCACAGACCTTTGCAACAGTTGCACTGAGTAGTTGCTAGCTCTGGAAATGTGCTCCTGAAGGGTGGGAGGTGGAGAAGACAGAGGTCTGTGCTATGATTCATTAGCCAACGCTGCCGGGGGATGCAGCAACTCTCCACATTACAGAGCAGTGTGCCAGCTTCTTGCAGAAGCTGTTCTTGAGTTGGAAACCGTGGTGTAGGCAAGAAGCCAGGTTCTCTATCTCAGGATGGAAAAACCAATGCAAACTGAACTAAAGAAATGTGGAGATTCACATATTTTACTTGGGACATCCAGTGCATTCTGGGTGCAAGGAAAAGAAAGTGCAAGGACTGATCTTATGGACCCTGCATCATATGTTTTACTGGAAATATCTCCACTCACCATCCTGTGTCCACTCACCATCCTGTTTCAACATTATGCAACCCAGAGGAAGAGGAGGACACTTCAGCAAAAAAAAAAAAAAAAAAAAAAAAAAAAAACCTTATGAGTCTTTCTTTACAAATCCCTTTTGGCTGTAACTGGACTGTTGCAGTAGAAATATGCAGCATTTAATTAACCAGCACTGTGTGGTCCCTAGAAATGAGCCTGCTTGATTCTCATGGGGCTATGTATAATCAACATCTTTGCATGGCAGAAAACAGGAAATCCATTTGCCTGCTACTTCAAAGGCAGAGGGCATCTGACAAGGGGTTACAGCTATGCCACCTCTCATTTTCTCCCGAGTCACTAGGACATAACAGAAACCCGTAGAACTGGTAAAGAACCATTTATTAGGGCCTCTGAGCCATAGGCGGGAGTGTAGGGGGAGGGAGGTAATGGCAAGAGTCACAGAAGGAAAATCACCTTAATCTTGCTGGAAATGAAAGAAATGAACATCGAGTGCCTGCTTTGTGCCAGGAAACATGCCCAGCATGTAGCGGGCCTTCCCTCAAGTCCTCACACCAACTCTATAAGGCTCGGGGCGCTGGCCCCACCTTTACAGATGAACACAGAAAGGCTAGATAACTTGTCCAAGGCACACATGGTTTTCAGTACTCTTCTCCCACCAACTCAAGATAACCCCAGGAAGGCAGACTGGGAGTGAGTTTCTAGGGGACTCTGGATGCCAGGCTAAGGATAAGGACTTCACTTTATGGGCAATGAGAAACCAGAGGAAGTTTCTGGACAGGTAAGTGTGGAACAAGATGTGATGAAGACAGTGATCCAGGGAAAACTGCCTGGTGTCAGGAGGGTGCAGGATGATGTAGGGGAGGGAGCCTGGAAGCAGGCCCAACAGACGGTAATGAAAGACACGGTCTGAAAAACACAGTGGAAGGAATCATATAGCCAGGGAAGGAAAGGCCAATACATAGACATGAACGCAGACATACACAGTGCCATTGTCAGTTGATGTGTCTGTTAACGTCTTTGGGGGCCAATGACCTTCTCTTACTTGTCCTTGATCCCCAGTTCCTAGCTCAGTGTCTGTTCGAGTAGACACTCAATCCATTCTTGATAAATGAATGGATGAGTGAACTAATGAATACCTACCTATTCCACATTCTGTCCGTGGGTCATAGTTTTGTGAATTCAAACTCCCAGAGGCAGTCAGAGGGACACTGGAGAAGGACAGGAAAGGTGGAGGGAAAGAGCTGAAGCTTCAACATGGTGTTAAACAGGTCACCCACCATGTGCTTAAAAGTCAATGCCATCAGGAATTATTGAAGCTATAGGGATAGAAAGATGGTGGACCCTGCAGTCTTGCCAGTGTGTCGAAGGTACCTCATTCTCTACCAACACTGTATTCTGAAGCACCTGTAACACTAAACAACATCGATCTATTCCTAACTGCTTTCCTCTTACAAATTTGTGGTCTGCTGTCAATTGCCCATACTTAATGATAGAGCAGGGCTACAATGAATAAGAAATTACATATATTTGATTTAAAGTTTAGTCCTCTTAAAAGAAAGAAAACATTTAAGGTGGCAGAGATACATTTAAGAACGTTCAAGCTGGGCATAGTGGCGTGCACCTGTAGTCTCAGCTACTCAGGAGGTTGAGATGGAAGGATTGTGTAAGCCCAGGAGTTCAAGGTCAGGTTAGGCAACATAGTGAGACACTGGCTCTACAAGAAAAAGGAGGAGGAGGAGGAAAGAAGAATTTTCAGGGCAGCATTGTCTCTAATAGCAAATTCAAGTGTATATATGCACAGAAATCGACATACAAAGTATTCTGAATGTCCACCGAGAGTGGAAGGGCTATATGTCATGTTATATCCATGCAGCCATTAAATACAAGTATCTCTATGTACACTGGTGTGAGAAGGTGTCCACAATACACTAATTTAAAAGACCAAACCACATAACATGTATACTATGAACCCAATTTTATAAATACACACATACACACTCCATAACTTTAAGCACCATGGACTCTTTTACCTACTCCTGATTACCCAGAACCTAGAATAGAGTATGTACTCAACAAATGTTTACTAATAAATAAATGAATCCATTCAACATTCAACTAATATGTAAAGATCTAATGCAATTAAATGAATGAGAGAAAGAAGGCATGTATACATGAACACACTTGTGTAAGCACAAAAAATGGTTATGGAAGGCTATACCCCAAAGTAACAGTGATTCTTCTGCAGAGGCAGACTAGGGGACATGTGAAGAGACTCATTTAAATGCCTCTACACATCAATTTGTTTTTACGAAGAGCACATAATACATTGTAATCATTTTCTTTAATATCACAGTCGCCTATTAAAATAATTATCTTGCATTATGAAACTTATCCTTCTGATCATGCTTTGAAGATCTGAATAGTAAAGTGAATTCCTATTCCACATATAAATGAATACCAATTACATCAGGCAGAAAGGTGTTTTTGATGGGCTAAATGACAAGGGGTTCTGATCTCCCAATGACTAATGACTACTGGCTATGGCTGATCCATAAAAACAAGAGGAGGGGTGAGCCCAGAGCTACAGGTGTGGAGCCCACACTAGTCATTATTCTGATCAGATGATGTTACAGAACCCTGAGGAGGCCACACTGTCCCATCAGTGACAATGCCAAGGTCATTTTCCCTAGCCTGACCCCCCCCCCCCCCGCCCGAGCCATCTTCCTCCAGGTGGAAGAATCCCATGGTGTCCATCTTCCAAGCTTGCTCACTCACTCTCACTCACAGGCACATGCGTGTGTGTGCACATACACACTCATTCAGCCATGGGGGCCCCTTCTCTAAGTTCCCCTAGCAACTATCTTTTCCCTAGCACTGCCCTCCCTCCATTCAATTTCCCCTATCTGTAAGTATCAATTTCTATTTGTCTCTATGCCTTCATCCCTAACACCTCTCAGCTCTTTCCTGAACATCTTTTCCAACCAATTCAATTCACTTACCAAAACCCACATATGTCTCATCATGGTTACAATGGTGCCATTTCATCACAAATGCCCACTCTCCATCAGTATGTGGACCCAGGTGCCACATATCTAGAAAATCCCTGATCCAGTCCCTCCCCAGCCCTAGAGACTTCAGAGTCTAATGCCTTGTTTAAAGAAGTCATTGAAAGCAGTCTTGAAGTTGGTCAATTAACATATAATCTCTTCCCCCCAACACACACAAAAAAATCAAACTTCTACTGCCAGCATAATACAGAAAGGGGCCAGCCATTTAATAAACTGAGTTTCTGCAAAGAGGAGCTGCATATGGATATCTTCATTGTTAATGCTGTCATCTGATATTTCCTTAAAAGCCACATCTGTAATTTGGCTGTCACGGGCATGAAGAACTCAACCTCTTCCACTTCAACCATCATCACTCTATAAAGAGTGAATTAGCCATCTGAAAGGACGCATGAGCTCTGATTTCACTGTTCATAGATACATGCTCCACACTGAAGGCGTTCAAGCACATACAGAGAACCCTGGGCTCACAACACAGAAGAGACACATGGCCCAAGAGACCCAGCATTGCAACCCCTGCTCTCACATACAAAATCGGTCCTACTTTACAAGAGGGCTTTCTCCCAACCAAACTCACTTTTTTTTTTTTCCATTTGGTTTTACATCCAGGAATCTATTAAAAGGCAGCTTTGTTAATTATTTATACCAGCTCAACCACAATTTTCTTTTCACCAGCCTTCCCTTCTCATCAGAATGAGATAAAGGAATCACACTGAAACATAAAGTCAGGGGTGTCTCTAAAGGTCCCTCTGCTTTTCCCCTGTCCTCGGGCTGGTCCAGGCATTGACTTTGGCCTCTCAGCATGCCCCTCAATCCAAATGAGGCAAAAGACAGCAGGGCATACCAGGGGACACCTCCCCAAGGCGTCCCTGGCCTGACTTCCCCAGCCCCTGCAGCTAGCTCTCTGGGGGAGGGAGTTTGAATTTTCAGAGGAGAAAATCCAATACATAAAGCACATTGCTTTTCACTGCAAGGCTGATTTTGGCAAAATGCCCAAAAGAACTCAACATATTTATAGAGTTTTGTTTGATCTACTTTTAAATGCTCCATGCAGAGTCATTCAAGTGAAATGAGAATACAGAATTTCAAAGGAAAAATTGAAGGAAGATTCTAAATATAAGTTATTTGTTGAGCATAAACAAGATTTCTCCCTCCTATCCAACATACTCCCTCTAACATATCTATTTTTAAAGGCATTCTCAAACTTTCCTGACAAATGGATGTATCAGAGGCCTAACTTTTATAGTCAAAGGTGGGGTGGACAGGAAGGAAGCAGGATGAGGGGGTGAGGGGAGGAAATGAGAAAGGAGAAGAAAGGGAAAGAGGGAGAGAGGGAGAAAGAGCACAAACATTTTAGGAACTGTGACAAAAGTCTAGAAAATCCTAAAGATCCTCATCTGGGGTCCTCTCCTATTCTTAGAGAATTCTGGGGGGGGGGATACCCATCATAAATAAATCTAGAGTTTCCCAGTTTTTAAAATGAGCACCAAAAAATGGCCACTGTACTGGCAGATTTAGAAAGTGACAGAAAATCCCACATATGTCTCTCTTTGGGGGGGTGGGTGATTTTTGCTGTAGGTAGTCAAAATATTTTAAAATTTTGACTCATTTTTAATAGTTTCTCTTCTTATCCCTATCAGAATAAAGAGAGGGAAAAGTCTAGGTATTTATGCATTTCTTGATGCAAGTGGGAGTTTATATCCCTGCAATTCATTCTTCAGTATGTAAAAGGCTAAACCCTTTAAAGAGAGGTCTTAATTAAGGTCTGTGGATAGAATTCTGTGGATCTAAACTTGGTTGGGAAGAAAAAAATACAGCTTTTACTATCATGTATCTGAAACTTGGTCTTTATTTCCACTGTGAATTTAGACAACAAACCACACTGATATTAGCAGAACCTGTGAATTTTATTTATTTTTCAGTACATGGATAGATATTTTCATTTCACAGTTGGTGTTATCTTGAAATATCATTTATACTCATCCCTACTTCAAAATTATGATTGCTTCTAGACTCACTGCTGGATGTTGCTATTTAACACATCATTGAAGAGTATTACTTACAATTTTGCAATATTTTGATAACTATTTCAATATAATTGGTTTCCTTTGTAATCCTATGGACTTTATTTTATTCATTTACCAACATTATTTTGAAAAGGAGTCTGAGTGGCAAATGGGTTCCATGGCAATTTAAAAAAAAAGTTAAGAACCCCTAATCCCTACATTCAAGATTATAGTTTTCAAAGAAACACCAAGGTGCACGGGGAAATTATTTATCCATAACAAACCAGTAAACACGACAATTGGACTCTGTTCATTGGAATGTTTCATAGGCTTTGGAGCAACACATCATAACAAAAGAACCACATTGGGCAGCTTCACAAGTCCTGATCCACAAACGGCCACGTGGCACAGTGTTCACGAGGCTGCTTGCCAAGTGCCCTCTTATTACTTGGGTCAGTGGCTGGCTAGAGCCCCGCTCTGTCATCTGGCGCCTTGGCTGAGCTGAGCTCAATGCCCGTGCTCCCTGCAGGGAGGCCAGCACAGCTAATTTGCAGGCTGTCACCTGCCATGGCCTCACCACCCCCCACACCCTAGCCCTATTTTTCTCTCCTTTTTCTAGCTATTGAGGTTCTGGAAAGCACCACAGGTTTTTTCCCCCTCAGGGATAAAGAGATCACTAGGGCTTCATGTACTCACATGGCTTCATACACATCCCTTGCCCCTAGCCTTAGTGAGCTGCGCCTTGTGTGTGTTTCCAGTGCCTGCTGGGCAGCAAGCACATAAATGTTCCACGGAGGGAGGAAAGTTTATGCCAATGTTTTTAACAGCACAGGATCTGCCTAGAGGGGCTGCCTGACTTCCACTGAGGTCCCATATCTGCAGTATCACTAGAGGATGAAGGACCCTAAGGTCAAGCAAGTCCAGCTGAGACCGGAGGCATCTGACTAGTTCTTCAAAAAAAAAGACAAAAATTCCACTTTTAGGAAATTATATTCTAAGTAACTCACATGAAACGTGCAAAGATACATGCATAACGCTCATGGCTACGTTATTCAGAATAGTGAAAAACCAGAATCATCCTAAATGTCCTTCAATTAGGGAACTGGTAAATAAGCCATAGGTATATTTCCACACAGACTGCTAAAGAGAGGTGTGGCTCTAAAGGAACTGATATGGCAAGATTTCCAAGATCCTCATCAACCTAATATAAAAATGGCAATACAGCCCAAACAGCATGATCCCATCTGTGTTTAAAATAATACCAAGTTGTATGTATCACTGTGTGCTTGGGTTAGGTTGTACCATATAAAATTGTTTTTTGGTGTGTGTGGCCTAATGAATACCTGCATCCACTTATATTTCCTCCTAATGTCTACACGCACAGATCTTAGAGATGCCCATGAACCAGGTCTCTTCTGGGGAATATGACTAGGGGAAGGGATTTGACATGACTCTCTCTACCATGACTTCCCTTTATTCATTTTTTTACACTAAACATGTATTATTTTTATAAGAAAACAGAGTGAGTCTAAAAAAAATGTTCAACTGAAAAATTCTTTTAAAGAGCAGGGAGGTGTAAACAACCCAATAGCACAAAAGCTGCCTTACTGAGCAGATGATTGTGTGCAGATCAGAAAAACAAAACAAATCCGAATGGTGGGCTGCCTACAGGGGCTGCAAATGGTTTTGTCGCCAAGCGGGGGAGGACCATTCAGGAAAGGGCAGATTTCCAAGCAAATGAGCAGTGCAGGAAAAGGGACTGGGCTATTTGCAAGGGAAGATTTTAAGCAGACTCCCCCCTCTCCTAGTTATGCACATGTTATCTATTTGTCAAAAAAAAATAAAGACGTTTCTCATTTATTTAAACGAATCCTACTTTCCTTGTAAGTACAAGAAGGCACAAAGGTGAATTTTTTTAAAAAAGGGTATCTCACATTCAGACTTTTCATTTTCCAAACTGATCTGCTTCTTTAATCTCCTCCTCCAAAGGAGGGAACCGAGTGTAATAAAAAACTGTACATTTAGAAGCTGCAAATCTAGAGTGTCAATCTAGAAGTCTTGAGGTAAAAAAGTGAATACATTCATTTGTGGAAGAGAAAAAGGAACAGCAGAGAAAAATAGAGACAGTAGAAAAAAATAAATAAGCATTAATCTTCCCAGTAATATTAACTTTTGTTTTTTTCAGCACTTGCATGTCTTTACCTGAATGGGTTTTATTATAAAGTTTTCTATATATTACACATAAGTCAGTGTCCTTTTGAAGGATGAAATTTCCTAAAGGGCAAGAATTGGGTTTTTCTACTGGTCTACAGCAGGGGTCAGCAAACTTCTTCTGTAAAGGGCCAGAGGGTAAATATTTCAGGCTCTGTGGGCCACAGGGCCTCTGTGGCAACCCACTCAGCTCTGCTGTTGTAGTGCACAAGCAGCCACAGACAATACGTAAATGAACGCATGTGGCTGTGTGCCAATAAAACTTTATTTACAAAAACAGGCGGTGCCAGATTTGGCCCATGGGCTATAGTTTGCTAACCTCCAGTTCGTAGGAAGAAGTGATAAGGGTCCAAATCAGAGACCAGGGAAGATTTTTTTTTTTTCTCTAAAGGAAGAACAAGAGACATTGCTAAGGTTGAAATATCAGTGTGATGCTTTCTTTACCCTGCCCATACTGCCCAGGGACTGTCTGGTTTTCAAATCCAAGGCACTTCTAAGCAGGAACTCAGCTGCCCTCCTTGGGGATTACTACAGTCTAGTCCACAGCCCAGCCGAGAACGAGCCTTTAGTAATGATCTCATAAAGGAAAGAACATCACATACATAAGTTAGGGGATGATGGAAAAGGAGGAGTTAAAAATGACCCAGTAGTGTTGATGGGAGGAAGTGAAGGTTGGTAACAGTACCAACCAAAATGCAGAGCACAGAAGCAACAGGAACATGGCAGTATGGAAAACCTACGGCTGCTCAACCATGTGGGGCCAGTTGAGAACACAGCTATTGCCTCCTGTCTACCACAGGCCACCAGACATGGGTCAGGAATGGGCAGGCAGTCCTAAGCCGGGATGGCACAATGTGAGACAAAGGTGGGTCTGCCCAGGGCATCTAAATGAAGTCCCCTCCCCTTCCCCGCTGGATGTAAACTGGGAAGCCCATCATCATTCTACTTGCTGGCCATAGCATGGAGCAGCAAGGCACAGACAGGAAACCTTGGCCTTAAGGAGCCTGCCCTGCCTGTGGACTTCCTGTTGTGCAAGACAGGCACTTCCTCACGACCTAAGCCAAGTGGAACCAGGGTGTCTGTGACTTGCAGCTGAGAGACCAGAAACCAGCACTAATGTCTGAAAGTGGAAGTGAGTGGTAAGGGAAGCAAGAGGCAGGCCAGCCGAGAGGTTGGCTTTTGGGGGTTGTGAGCTGCACAGCATTGGCTGAGCCCAGGAGCTAGTAGACAAAATAGAAAATGCCATGACAGAACCACAGAAACAGCTTACAATTAAGAAGTTGGAAGAGTCAACAAAATATAATAGAGAAAGGGGTAGAGCAGGGCAAGAGGGTAAAATACAGAGGCACTATAGGGAAGTTAAGTTTTATCATCCTTAACTTCGTCTCCATATTCATCAGGGCCCGATGGGGAAAAAGAAGTTGCTAGAAGGATTTCTTTTTAGACATTTCTACAAACACTAATTTTAAAAGGTAGGAAAAGGTTATTAATATCCTACCTGTAGTTCACTTTAGCTAACAAATACAAATAGAAAATAAAATAGAAGAAAAGCTCTTCATATTCTCTTACTCAAGTCGTCCTTCTCAAAACACACACAATGCAATTGAGATAGGATAACATACATGACAACTGTAACTGCTAATTCATAAAATTCCATAGCTGGTGGTAGGTAGAAGGGTGTTGAATATTTGTCATTATTTATTCTTGATCCCTTTTTCATTGTGGTAAAAAATATATATATATTTACACACACACACACACATATATATATATATCATAAAATTTACCATTATAACCATTTAAGTTCAGTGGCATTAAGTACATTTACACTATTGTGCAATCATCACTACCATCCATCTCCAGAATACTTTTCATCTCCAAAACAAATTCCTCAGCCTTAAAAATAACTCCCCATTCTCCCTCTCCCAGCCCCTGGCAACCACCATTCCACTTTGTCTCTACGAATTTAACTACTCTAGGTACCTCATTCATATAGAATCATACAGTATTTGTCCTTTTGTGACTAGCTTATTTCACTTAACATAATGTCCTCAAGGTTCATCCATATTGTAGCATGTGTCAGAATTTTCTTTCTTTTTAAGGCTGAGTGATATTCCATTATATGTATATACCACATTTGTTTATCCATTCATCTTTGACGGACACTTGGGTTGCTTACACTTTTTGGCTATTGTCAATAATGCAGCTCTGTACATGGGTGCACAAATACCTTTTTGAGTCCCTTCTTGATCCTTTTCATGGGACTTTATTAAAACCTCATTTTGAAATATTAAACATGCCAAAATAAACACATCACTTAGGTAGCAATCTTCAGCCATCATCTAACAAGTTTAAGAAGGGATTGGCACCTAGAATTTGCAATTCAACACAATTTACCATAAATGATTTTATTCCACACCCATTGAAATAAACATGGAGATGATATGCCAACGGCTGTGGAAGAGGTAGTACAAGTTGAGTATCCCTTATCTGAAATGCTTAGGACCAGAAGTTTCAGATGGCAATGAGCACTTCCTTTGAATGTCGTGTCAACACTTGAAAAGCTTCAGATTTTGGAGCATTTCAGATTTGGGTTTTTTGAATCTGGGATGCTCAAGTTGCATTCTGATGCAGGCTGAGCTGAATGCCAAGTGAATGCGCATCTCACCACCTGCCCAATCCATGCAACCGAGCTGAAAAAAGATTGGAGGAAACCCATGCTGCTGTGAAGTAGGCGACAATAGGTGATTTACCAAAGACAGAAACGCTTTTATAACTTCCTTACTCAACAAAATCACCATGGGGCTTTCCCAACAAAGAGCCAGAATCCTCTAAAGCTTTTCAGAAGTTTCTGACAGGTCATATGGGAACCTGATTTGTTCAACAAATGTTTGTTGGCTGCAGGAGCTAGAATAGGCTGTCGATAGTATGTAGAGCAGACCCCAATATTCTTTCCTGGGGACCCTGGAAAGAGTTTACAAAGAGAGAGGTGGGATCTTCAAGCTTTTCAACATTTCAAAAGGCATAATAGCCAAATGAGGGCAAATAGGTTGAAATGCTTTGAGAACGCTACATAAACAGTACCATGACCCTGAGCTGAAGAACTAGTTATGTCCTGATGGAACAGGATAGGAACAAGAGAGGAACAAAAACTTTCAGAAAAGGGCCCCAGATTACTAGAAATTTCTCAATCAACCTTCCAACTGGCAGATGAAGAAACTGATGCTTAGAGAGGTGAAATTAACTTCCCAAGACTGATAATGGCTGGTATAGAGCTAAGAATTATCTGGATGCCTCACGTGTCATCAAATGAAGGTCTGAGTCATCCTGGACAGAAGTATGAGGGGGATAAAGGCATATAAATGGTTTTGCAGCCTCAAGGAATCAAGAGCCTAGTTGGAAGCCACTGGAAATGGACAGGATATTTGTCATCTATTATCAAGTCTTGCTGGTTACCTCCAGGCCCATCTGCCTCTGGCCATGTAATCTTAGGGTTGAAAGGGAGGCCATCCAGGCCTGTTGTGGTTTTGTTTGTTTTCTTACAGCACAAAGCTGACAGTCATCAGCTCTAATAAATGATCACTTTCCATTTTCCACTTCAACCTGGGCTTTTGGCAGAATGAGTTCATACATCAATGTGAATGGATCAATACAGTTCATAATTTATGAAGATTTAGAGGGAGGGAGGGATCGATCCTACACAACTCCCCACTGATGCTTGCCTCTCTTCCTTCTTGCCCCCTAGGTTTGGTCATTTTTAAATTTATGAACACCTCCACCTGAGAGGACCAGCAGGGAGTGAGAACAGTGAAATAGCATCCTATATAAGCCTTGCTAATAAAAGTCTTATAGTTAAACTGCAAAATGGTTTCTGTGGGTTATCCCTGGATTTCAATGGCCCATGTTATTCTCATCAACTCTGTGCAAATGTAAATAAGAACTAAAGACACTTAAATACATACACATATATGTATATACATACCTAAGGGACCCACTCCAGAATGGGATGGAACCTAGAGGGTAAGGAAGAGAGGGATGGAGAGAGAGCTAGAGAAAGAATGAAGAAATAAAGGGAAGAGGGAAGGGAGGGAGGGAGGAAAGGAGTCTCTTAAACAGTAATGTGAATTGAATACGAATTCTGTGAAAAACACTAGAGCCAAAGCTTAGCAGGGAGAATGTGGATTTTTTAAAGTGTATGTATATGTATGAAATAGATATAGAATTTCCATTTCTAGCTTGTGCCGGTTTTCTCATCCCTGTCCACATAGTGTCACATACATTGTAACTGGGTGACTTCTTCCTCTTCACACATAATTTCAGGTGTCTTACCTTTAACCTCAATGATTTAGTCAAAAGTTACAAAGGAAGTTAATTTCTTCAAAAGAAATAAACTGGTCCTAGAGATATTGTCAAAGAGTTCTTCTAAAGCTTTTTACAAGTCAAACATAAAACAACTAGTATCATTTTTCCCTAAATATTAAAAAAAATAACTGAGAATGCTATGTTCATTTGTTTGCTTTAATGTGTTCAAATAATGTGGCCTAGAAAAGGGTTAAAAAATAATAAGGAGAAAACTCAATGGCAAAACATTCTGGAAATTTGATTTTCCTTTGCAAGGAATGACAGTACTGTAGAATGGATTCTTCAGGGGACAGAGAGGGGAAAGCATCAAGGAGAGAGTAAGGGAGGGAGGGGAGAACAGGGTTCCTCAGGCCACTCCCAACAGTAATTGTCACTTCCCTGCTCCAGTGTTACAGCATCTTCAACAACTGCAGTTAAGCGGACAGATTTCACTTAAATTGAAATCTTAAAACAATACTAATCACTGGCCAGTCTTGGTGGCTCATGCCTGTAATCCCAGCACTTTGGGAGGCCATGGCAAAAGGATTGTTTGAGGCCAGAAGTTGGAGACCAGCCTGGGCAATAGTGAGACTCCATCTCTACAAAATGTAAATAAATTAGCTGGGTATGGTGGTGCACACCTGTCCCTGCTACTTGGGTGGCTGAGGCAGGAGGATCGCTTGAGCCCAGGAGTTGGAGGCTGCAGTGAGCTGTGATGATGCCACTGCACTCCTACTCAGGCAATAGAGCAAGACCCTGTCTCAAAAAAAAACATAAACAAAAAACACCACAATACTAATCACTAATCATTCATAATACTAGGTTCCTAACAAGTAAGTAAAATGGACACGCAATCACATAGTCCAACTAACCCTTTTAATTACTATTTTAACTTGCCCTCCCTGGTCCTGATGATGATGATAATGAGCAATCAGAGAGGGAAAAGCCCAGAAAGGAAGGAATCATTCGTGGTAAATTGGGATGAATTGCAAATTCTAGATGCCAGTCCCTTCTCAACCTTGTTAGCTAGCAATCGTCAGTCATCACCTAAGTTGTGTGTTTAACATGTATATGGCCCATATACTTCAATTAAAAGGAAAGAGTGTACACATTGTTGTATATAAAATAAACTGAACTCTATACACTTTCGTTTGGAAAACCTTGGATAAGGGTATAAAATCAAATACAGAGTAAAATGATCACATAAAATCAAAACTTTCCCTTGCCCTGGACACATTCTCCTACTCTCATCTCATGTTAGGCAAGTAATTGTGAAAACTTTAGGTGCCTTCTCTTCTAGCACAGAGCTACCCTTCTAATTTAACTCCATCCTCAACCTCATTACTTAAGACCTAGTTCAAATAAGATCTAGTTCAAATTTCCTCCTTTGAAACTGTATTTTGCCTTCTCACTCTCTACTAACTGCCCATTTTCAGGCCAAATAGGTTCAGTACTTATTCTCATGATCCACTTTGAAAAACAGATGCTTAATAAGTCTCCTCTCTCAGCATTCAGTAACCAAAGACAACTTCTCCGAATCACAGAATTTGAACAACTTCTCCTTAAAAATACAACTTAATAAGCTTGTTCTCCCTCTGGTAGTTTTCCTTAACTTGTTTTAAAGATGGGTTAGGGTGTATTACATACTTCCATTCAACAATTAAAGTTAGCTCCAAGATGACTAAGACATGGCTTCTTCCTTTGCAGAGCTTATAATCTAGTAAATAAAATCAGAACCTTAACATGTACAAAACTCAAAGAATAAAAGTGCATTAACAGAATGAAGTGCAGCCACAAGTATCCATAAATAGTCATGTAAGATCAGCCATTCACTAGGGCTTTTTAAATTTAATATAATTTTATATTTGAAAAACGAAACAAAAAGTTGTTTTCATAATATAAACTTATGAAAATGAGCTTTTGAGTTTTTTAAGGTTCATCTATGTCCACTGTTTAGTTTTATCTTTAATTGACACATACTAATTATACATACTTATGGGTGTGGTGTGATGTTATGATCAAATCAGGGTATTTATTAATAGTTTATCCATCACTTCAAGGATTTATCATTTCTTTGTAGTGAGAACATTCAAAATCCTCTCTTCTCATTATTTAGAAATATATAATACTAACTATTGTATACATGCATATATATACAAAATTCCTTAAGACACACATTATATGTGCATATATACACATATGTAAATATACGTATACATACACATTGTAAAGTTCTATACAAGTTAAGAAATTTATGTTTCTAAAATGTTCTTGGCTCAAATATAGCATTTTATAATTTCTACTGAAATTATATCATCCATCTTCTGAAAGCTAGTGACTGGTAAGTACCAACAATTTTCTTCATATCAAAGGGGAACATTTGTAATTAACTACAGTGTTCCATAAAGGGCTATTGCAAGAGAAACATTCAAAAGTTAAATTCTTCTATGTATCAGCAATAGAAAAAAATATGAGAAGGAAAAGATCCCACTTACAAAAGCCAACAATAACCACTATCTATCTAGGAATAACATGATATGTAAGCAAGATTGCACAAATAAAACTCTAACACACTTGACAAGAGTGATATCCCAGGTCACTGGATGCCTAGAATTAGCTGTTTAGAATTCAAGAGGGGATATATGTTTCAATTTGCAAGAATTAGTCTACTGTGATGTTTAGGAAGGAGTGAGGGGGAGAAAAAGTTTCATTTATACACTATTCATGAAGATGGCTTGTATGACAATACAAAACTTTCAAACAAAAATGTTAGAAAAAAAGGCCAATTGTTCAATACTGACTTATAATTTTAATGAAATTCAAATAAAAAAATGGGATTTTTTTTAAAGCTTGATGGCATCATCTTAGAATAAATAAGAGTAGCTAAAACAGTTTTGAAAATGAAGAGCTATAGCGAGGACCAAATCTTGCCATACTATATATTCAAATGTATTATAAAGCCACAATACTTAACTGTATTGATGCAAGAATAGTCAAATTAATGGTACAGAATTCAAAGTCCACCAAAAAACCCTAATATACATAATCATATAACATGATAAATGAGGTATCACAAATTCACAGGGAAGGGCTGGATTATTTAACAAATGGTTCTGGAAAAAGTGGCTATTTCAAAAGAAAAATCAATTTGCATACTAACCTCATACTAGACATCAAAATTCCATGGAGATTACAAATTTGAAGTAAAAAGTGAAGCCAGTATATAAAAGACGAGAAAAATTAGGCGAGAATTTATTCAGAAAAATCACACAACAAAATATCGACATGTAAAAAAAAAAAAAAAACAAAAAAACAAAATATCGACATACTAATAATGTACATTAAAATGTACTATTTCTGCACATCAAAACCAATTAGAAACAAAGTGAAAAGCGAACAAACCAGGAAGCAAAACTTGCCTCGAATGATAAAGGATTAGTACCCTAACCAGTAAGAAAAATATAAAGATGCCAATATAAGGAGCAAAGATGACTATCAAATGATGGGAGAAAAAAACTGTTGGAGCACTCTATTAATCAGAGCCACTCAAGCTTAAAACACTAAGAAGCAGTCTCACCACTTCTGGTGGTAGTACAGATGGGGGCAACCCTTCAGGAAATCAATTTGATAATAATGAATCAAAGTCCCATAAAAAAAATACACATGCTTTTTTCCAATAATTCCACATCTAAGAATCTTTCCTAAAGAAATCATCAGAGCTGAGGATAAAGATTTATGCGTGAAAATAGCCAATGCAGAGTTATTGACAATGGCAAGAAAAATTGGAAACATAAGTGGATTCTTTCCTTTCCAACAGAGGCTCTCTCTGTGAGGTGCAGAATTTAGAATATAAGAGGTTTGGCTTTTGATTTACAAGGAATCTCATTTTTTCCTCAAGAAATGAACAATGGGATGCTACAGTCAGCTCTCTACCCTTTTCAAATTGATTATCTAATATTTAGGTCACCCCTTGCAAAACAGTGTCATTTTGATCTCTCGGATTCACTATCTCCTAGGCAACTGATTGAATAAAGAAAAATATAAAGCTTCACAGGGAAATATATAATTTTTAAGACTAGAGTAAATGGAATGACACATCTTGTCCTCACCTGTGGGTGGGGGGGGGATATTGGTAAGGGATATAAAAGACAAGGAGACAGACAGGGAGGCACAGCATTTTAATACCAATTGATGTGGTATTTTTTAACAGCTTTATTGAGATAAAATTTACATACCATAAATTTCACCCATTAATTAAATGGCTTTTATGTATCTACAGAATTGTACAACCATCACAGCAGCCTAATTGTAGAACACTTCCACCACCCCAAAAAGAAACCTCATTCCCATCAGCAGTCACTATCCATTCCCACTCCCAGCTCTGGGAAAACACAAATCTACTTTCTATCTCTAGGGATATGCTTATTCTGGCATTCATATAAATGAGATCATACAGTGTGTGGTCTCTTGTGTCTGGCTTCTTTCACTCAGCATGATGTCTTCAAGGCACATCCACGTTGTAGTGTGTGCCAGTCCTTCATTCCTTTTTATGGCCCAATAATGTTCCATCGTGTGGATATACCACATTTTCATTCAGCCATTCATCAACTGAGGGACATTTGGGTTGTTTCTTCTTTTTGGCTATTATGAATGATGCTACTATGAACACTGGTGCACAATTTATGTGTAGACATATATGTTTTCATTTTTCTTGGGTGTGGAGTGCTAAGTCACATGGTAACTCTGTATTTAACAGTTTGAGGAACTGCTAGACTTTTCCAAAGTGGCTATACTGTTTTACATTCCCACCAGCAATGTATGAGTTGTTCATAGCACACCCTTATAATCCCTTTAATTTCTCTTAAGATTGGTAGTGGTATTTACTCTTTAATTCGTCGTATAGTAATTTAAATTTTCTTTCCATTTTTCTTGATTAGTGTAACTAAAGTTTATCAATTTTGTTGACCATTTCAAAGGACTAACTTTTGGTTTCACTGATTTTCTATATTGTTTTTCTATTCTATATCTCACTTATTTCTACTGTAATCTTTATTATTTCCTTTTCTCTGCCTGTTTTAGGTTTAGTTTGTTCTTCTGTTCTAGTTTCTTAAGGTAGAGATTTAGGCTGTTAATATGAGATGTGTCTTCTTTTTGAATATAGGCATTTGTGGCTGTGAATTTCACTCAAAGCACAGCTTTTAGCTACATGCAGTATGTTTTTGTGTGTCACGTTTCATTTTCATTCATTTCAAAGTATTTTATAATTTCCTTTGTGAATTCTTCTTTGACACATTGATTATTTAGGAGCATGTTGTTTAATTTCTACATATTTGTAAATTTCTCCAACTTCCTTCTGTTGACAGTTTCTAATTTAATTCCATTGTGGCTGGAGAAGATACTTCTTATGATATTAATCCTTTCAAATCTATTGAGACTTCTTCTATGGCCTAGCATATGGTCCATCCTGGAGAATGTTCCATGTGCATCTGATCACTGGTTGCTTCGTGGAAGCAATAACTTATTATTTTCTACAAATCTCTAATTTCTTCCCAATGCTCTGGGGTCTCACTAGCAGTTTACCACTTTTAATAACAACTACTACTATATTCAGTGAGTGACTCCCCACCCTACTTCACTCTACCACCTCCCTATCTCAAAATCCATTCTCTTTACTCCTTTGTATCCTCGAAATTACCCTGAGGGAATTAAGAGAGTAGTCTCCTTGTTTTATGGATAAGGAACTTAAAAACACAGAGTTTGCAATTTGTCCAAAATGTCATAGAAGCTGTGAAAGTGCTGTGGGAGTGGGTCTGGGGCCTCCCAACAGCCATTGTCCCTGCAACAAGGAAGGCCCTTCTGCCACTGAGCCTATTCATGTCTCCAGAGAAACACAAATGGAACAAGCCGTCTAGTCTTCCTCAAATGCTCTTTTGCATGCAGGCACATGCAGGGGAAGTTTCTGGCTGTTGTCTCTTTCCCTTCCTGGTGGGAACAATGAGGGCAGCCCACCTGGCACTGCAGCTGGGTCCCCTGTCAGCCTGACCATGGGTGAGGGAGGTAGGCCATGAAATATCCTCATTGTCTGGACACCACAGTCTAAAGGCTTCACAAGCCCCCAAAGCCAAGAGACCAAAGACTAAGCTGAGGCTGCACATGGCAACAGGGGGACCAGGCTACGACGACAGAGCAATAGATATAATTAGAAGAAAATGCCCCTTTTCCAGAGCTTATTGCAAGTGAGTACAGCTGCTGTCCCCATACAATGTGACAAACACAATCAGCACTTAAATATCATCTACCTCTCATTAATTACCTTTCATTAATCTGCCAGCTTGCTACCCAGAAAAATCTCTCTTTGAAAAGGAGACTCCCATGTGGGGTTTAGCAAAGATCAGTCCTCCAGAGCCAAGGGGTGTCCTTTCAGGTGCCCCAGGCAGAGGGTCCATGTCCTCTTCTTGCTTGATATGTCAGTAAGTGGCTCTCTGCATCAGGGAGTCTCAGCCACTTCAGTAATTGTGTGATTCCAGAACTCTAAAAAGGCAGGCGATGTGGTTTTTCCTCATGGCCCCATGTGTGGATTTATTACCTGAACTCAAATGGCAGCCTCTTGCACTAGTAGGGAGAGAGACTGAACAAAGCTCTTCTTTATATACATTCAGAGTTTTAATGGTATCAAGAAAAGCTAAGACTTCCTGTCTTTTAATCAAAACAGGTAGAGAAGGCAAAGGGACTGTTTTGACTGTGTGGGGCCTGTCATCATTATAAAAACCACCCTGGAATCTCAGGTTCAATCCTGATCCAAGTTCCAGGTAGATCTGAACAACCTGGCCTCACTGGTCACTGCGTCGGGCCCCCTCAGCCCACTTCTCATGCCAAAACCCGGCCCAGGGAGACACTCTTCAACACAAGGCCCCAAGAAATGATGAGAGAGAAAATTCCCTTTCAGCTCGTCACTTTATAAACTACCAAAAGGACTCGCTTTCAAGTTTCGGATTCAGGGAATGTTCTCTTAGCATCGTCTAACTCATGTTTTCATGGCCACAGGCTTGAGAAGCCTCATCAGTCATTTCTCTCAGTCCCTGCACCATCATCTCCACTCACTCACTTTAACATTCCCCATGCGATGTAGAATCTGCAGATTATCTTAAAGATGCTTAGAGAACTCCTGGTCCGGTCCTGCATCTCAAAGCCCAACACATCCCAAAGTAGAGTCCTAACTAGTATTCAGTAAAATGTGGTCCCGCGATCAAAGATAAGCAGGTCTTCTTACCATACATAGGGCACCTGGGAGCCTGCAATATGCTAATGTGCTTGTCAATCTCTAAGCAGCTGTTAGTGCTGCAGCTATAGCTGAAATTTGACCAGAAAGGCAATTTTCTCTCCCTCTTTGCGTATGTCTCTCTCCCCATCTCTCTTTCGTGGAATATTTTGCAGGGCTATGATTCCGCACAACACACATTGGGAAATACTGGCCTGGTTACTATCTGAGCATATCACACTTGTTGCACAGCTTCCTCTCTAGTCGAAGGAGACATACAATAATGCTTCTTTTGACAACATGCCTCATATAGACAAACTTGGGCACAGTAAGGTTGAACTGAGGCCTCATGAAAATAAACACCGCATATACGATGGTGCAATGTGATTGAACCCAGGGCTATCCTCAGAGCCGGGTACACTGTATGGAGCTTGTACAGTTCCAGCATTCTGTTCTGAATTGTAAACTCCTCTACAACCTGAGCAAACTTCAGTCATCCCCAATTACACAGGCTCTCTGACTTTTAAAAGGTAATTAAGAATTCATGCCAGCAACATAAAAAACAAAGAAGTCAGACTTACACATGCATTATGCTCTACGCAGATCATTTGGAACCCTGAACACATTTTTTCCCTTAGAAACAAAGTTATAAATGGTGATTAAGTCCCCAGACTAACCCACAATGTAGCTAAAATAAGGCACATCTGCAATATTATCAACTAATAAAAACTGGTGAGATTACAGAAAAGACATTTTTATTTATCAAAAAATACTTATGCCCAGTGGCATACCAAGTGGGGGCAGCCCACACCCAGACAATAAGGAGCTGCCTGTAGATAATTTACAAACAATAATGAAACAATAATGAAGCCAACAGTCAGCTGGCTTTTTATTTTTACCACCTGCTGGCAATTGAAAACAACATCCGTAATAAAATATTGCTCCTTGGAGGAAAAAGAGGTTCGACAAGAAGTGAAGATGTAGTTAAGGGTATTTAGAACTATTAAGGAGGAGATGAGGCTCACCTATAGGGATTTTAGTGTGATTCTTTATTGTATCCAAATTAATATCTATACCTAGAGTCATGCCTACAGGAGTCATTTTTCTAATGCTTATCAATAATAATCCTGGTCAGTGGAGATATCACAGACAAAACAAGGATCAGGAAACAGGTTCTATGAATCCAATGAGCAAATCTTAGACTAGAAAGGAAAGGGGCTAAAGAGAATCTGTGTGTAATGGAAGAAACCATGGGTCGCAGATAGAATGGCACCAATTGTGAACCCTGGGACCTTTGGTCAGAGGAACCAAAGACATCCTCAAATAATGGTCTTCTCCCAACAAGAAACAACAGGGAATGAAGTTTGTTTTTCCATTATTGAGATACTTCACTTAAGATAATGGTCTCCAGTTCCATCCAAATTGCTGCAAAGGACATTAATTCATTTCTTTTTACGGCTGAGTAGTACTCCATGGTGTGTGTGTACACACACACACACACACACACACACACACACACACACACACCAAGAAGGGGGGAGGGGGAAAAGGGGAGGGGGAAAAACCTATAACAGGTATAATGAACACTATTCAGATGATGGACAGACTAGTTAGTAGCCCTGACTTAAGCATTATGAAAACTATCCATGTAACTAAAACATTTGTACCTCCTTAATATTTTGAAATGAAAAAAAAATCCAAAAAAAAGGAGGTGGGCAAGAGGAGGAGCTTCCCAGGAGAGCCACCAGGTGGAGCCACCACCACAAACCCAATTCATAGATCATCTGGGACATGGGTGGAAACCCAGCAGGAATGCAGTGGGAATCTCGATCTGCCACTATCCCGGGGGGAATGCTCATTACTCAAGTATTAATGCCTTGAAACCAGGACACAAAGATAGAAAGCAGAGAGATATAACAGAAGAAAACTTCTAAAAACCAGTTTTGTCAATGACACACACATAAAAAAGCATAGAGAATGTACGATTGCAACACCCCTCCACATAGCTTCTTCCTTCCACCCATTTCTCCACCCCCACCCCTAGGCTCAACTGGCAGTACTGCTCAGATAAGAACATGAACAAGGACAACACTCTAATGTCAATCACCGGTGTCAACATGGACTCCCAATAAGACTTGTCAGAAACACAGGCAGGGATCGGTTAGTTTAAAAGACCTCTTTAAAGGCTCTTTACTCTCAAGCTTTTGAAAATGAAGGCCTACTGGAAAATAAGACTGTAGATGCATATGCAGATGCACTCACACAGACGTATAATTACTGAATGACTATATATCACATCCATCCCCGTTCACTGCCAGCTTGCCAGATTTATTTTCATTTCCCCCAGGAAAGGCCAGCTCAAGTGATAGCCAAGAGCTTCCACACAACAGAAATGCCTTCTTCTGTAACTCTTAATCTTCTGTTAGTCCATAAGAGCTAGCTCCTTAGGTTAAGTCAATAGGTGATTTGGAAACTGGAAGAAAAGCCTGCCTCAAAATGCCACTTTTTCAGATTCCTAGTTCACCTAGGAGAATTCACCTTTATTTCTCCAATAGGAAATTTGGAAAAAAAAAAGTCTCATCTCTACAAACCCCCAGATCTCACATCTACCTTAAACCAGAAACCACTGAAAAACCAAAGCAGTTGACATTTGCTTTATTAAGGACATACTTTTTTTCCATCCTTTGCTTACAGTTTTATTTCCAACATAGAGGCCACAGCCTATCAAGATCCAATGCCACTGCCTTGGAGCCATGACAAGCATTCCATGCCAGCACATGTGTGTTTGCACATACGTGCACACAATCACATGTTCACCCAGATTCTCACAAACCAGTCCAATAGATACCTCAGAAATACTATTCTGGACAGCCAAGTAAAAGCTAAAGAAATAAAAGCCCACCCACCTCAAAAATAAATATCCCCTTCAAACCCCCTTCAAGGGAAGAGGACAGGGAGGGAAGGTCACTTGGTCAGATCTGTTTAGGGATTGGAATGACTAGTGTTGACACTATGAGGGGAAGAAAGATAGCCATTATGTAAAATTCTTCTGACAGCTACAGGCAGCAGACCGAAACGGAGAGCCCTTCCGTGTGGCAAACATAAGGCCCATGTTAATGTGGAAAGGCATGTATGTAGCACCCATCTACACATAAAATGAATTCTGAAGAACTTCTGCACTAACTTTTAAAGCAACAGTGTGTCACCAGAGGCAGAGCAGCTGTTGGTCCTTCTGTTAAGGAAAATTTTTGAATCAAACCTGCCTGAAGGATTGAACACATCAGAAATGAGCCCACAGAGGAATGTTCTACAAAGTCCTACCCACATACCAATTCAGAGAGCAATCCTCCCCCATTGTAACTTAAATCTCATGTGGGACGGACGATCTCACCTCATAGCATCAGAGCTAGACCTGTTACAAATAACATCTTTTAAACCATCGGATCTTTCAGCTTTAATCTCTGGAAGGGGCAGTAAAATGCAAATGAACAACAAACCTTAAATAAAGATGGTAAAAGCAGTTTATCTTTGGAAAGGCAGATGCCAAAGTAGCAGAGCGACTTAAAAAGATGATTATAAAATACATTTTATATCAGGAGAGCATAACAGTAATAATAGCAAAGAATAATAAGTTTGCAAAATACAATAGAGACTTACCAAACACTGAATTCATGATAAACTGGAAATAGAAACAAGGACATATAAAGCCAACCAGAAACCCACGGAGTGGCTTCACATTTAGAATGACAGAAGTAAATAAGAGACATACCCCCACCTTGCCATCAAAAAGATATCAAAAAACGTGCAGCACTTTGGCAACATTTCCCAAGGGACACAACAGCCTGGAGCTGCTTGCAGGCAGGACTGGCTGGTGATTTTCTAGTCTTGATATCTGCCCCAGCATCAAGCACAGGGCCAGGTGCATAGTAGGTATGCAGTAATTGTGTGCTATTGAATGTTCATTGGTGTTCACCAAAAAGCGAGGAAGGAACAATGCCCAAAATTACAGGCAGCAGGAGTTCAGAGAGGGCAGAGACACATCTTCCCCACGTGGTCTGCTAACTGTGCAAACTAGAGCCTTGAAATTGAATCTGGTCTTCACACAGGCCAGCAGGGTATTAATTCCAGCCTGGATACTTAACCAATCACATGGATAAAATTAGTCAGGAAATCCCTCTAAAGATGAAATCAGATGATTTTTAATTCATTTTTAATTCAAGTAGAAAAGAGTCTATATTCAAATGGACAAAGTCCACTGTTTATTTTCAAGAACATATTTGGAGTATTTGCTATTAACTGTTACAACTAACATTTTATTTAATTTTGTTTCTAAATGTCAATTTGAATGTTTTCCCAAAAAATTTTTCTACGTATCAATGTTTCGATTTAGGAGGGCCATCCTTCTCTAATATGGATTTAGTGATAGAAGAAACAAAAGAATAAATCGGTCTCAGAAGAAAACAGACAACTCTTTTCTGTTCTTAAGAATGACATTTGGCTCCAAGGAAAGTTTTCACATTTTCTGGCTGTAATTTGTCAACCTACTGGAGTCTGATAACTTTAGGATATACATTTATGCTGCTAGTTTAAATGAAAAATGACTTCTTATTCCTCAGGAAAGGCTTGTTTCAAACAGGAAGCTGTTTCACTGTGACTCAGGTAAAGACCAGAGAAATGGCCAGAGGTGAGAGAAGGCACGATTGTCCCTAAGGTTCCAATGCCTGGGATGTATAGCAGATGGCTGATAAGCAGGCTGGGAGGCTCTACTTTCTCTCTTAATTTCGGTCACATTGTCTTCTCAAATGAAAAGCCCAAGGAGTCATTATTCCAGTACCTCCCTAAATCAACTCTGTAGAAATTGACAAGGGTTAAAGCTGAAAACTGAAACTAATCAGTCCCCAAACTAACATTTCCACAGTCCTGGCCTTTTCTCAAGGCTATGAATAGCTTCCTTCAAACCCAAGGTATCTTCTGACCTTCTGCAAGTGCCTAGGGAGGGTGAGCTCACCCCAGACTGTGAGATACTACAACCTGGTTGCAACTGCGGCAAAGTGAGGCATGTCACCAGGTGCAAAAACAGCTGGACACAAGTGGGCAAACTTCTTCAGCTAAGCCTATCTCAAGTTCAGGACCCAGTGAAAAGTGGTTCAGTTTCAGACCCATAATACAAAGAGACTTCAAACTGTCTTTATTAAACCAATTCCAAGCCCATATCAAATGATAAGGCCCATATGAAGAAAATAGTCACCTCATCTTTGATAAAGTTGAAGGGAAAGAACTTGTGTTAATTCTAGCAAATTCTCACAGGGTCCAAGACTGAATCACAAGGTAGACTCATATACTCTAAGATGGATCCCATGTTAGCGAATCAAAGCAAGCTGTTAATAAACCCTGAAAGCAACTTCCCTCCCTACCAGCCATAGCAACAGTAATAGACCACAGCATCTGAAAGGTTGCTAGGGACAAAGCTTGACAGAAACAAAGGGGAGGGGGAAGACTTCAACTTCAATCATTTACGATAACTCATAAAACTTTAAAAATTGGTTGGATGGAAATGTTTACAAGTAACTAGAATCATCCCACAGATTTAGCCTCTGATCCTTGTTTTAAGGGAAAAAAAGTGTTTTTTCATTGATTTTGGGTGGGAAAAAAATGTAGCTTTTGAGCTCAGTACAATGAACTATTTATCTGGCCTGACAAGGCCAATCAATCTACCCCCGCTGTTTATTATAAGGAGTAGTAGAATACTGTTAGTCTTGATGGGTGGGGGAGGGCCAGAGGCAGCACTGGTCTTGATACACAATGCTTCCCTTCAACAGGAAATTTATGTTCAGCCCAGGTGACCCAGGGGGTCAGGGTGAAGCCTGGGACAGAATGAAGATGGCTTGTTACGTGGTTCATATTTACAGAAAGCCTCCATGTACTCGGCTCTCACGGCCACCAGCAGATCCAGTGTATAAAATGCCTAAGAGTAAAAGGTTGGTCATAACCAGGCTGCCAGCCTAAGGCAGAAAGCTTAAAAAAGGAACTTCAGTCAGTCAGCCGCCCCCTTCTCATTCCATTTTTTGGTGAATGAAAAATTCCACAGGGGAACTCAAAGGCCAGATTTTCAGTTGTAAAGAGACAATTATCTGAAAAGTTCTATTCCTTCGTTGATTTAAAGTTTCTCAGGTAATTTTACTGAACGCATCCAGATAATTACCTTAATTCCTTACCTTAATTAATTCCTTCTCTTGTGAAATTTGTTAATTACCTTAAATCTCTTCTTGACTTTACAAAAACAGGGCTGGCCGGAGAGGCCTTTGTCGCTGGTCAACGTGTATTCAACTGCTGAGTGTCTGCTGACCAGAGGGCTCGGGCCAGCCAGGGTGGCTTGGAAATGCAGAGAGACCCACCAAACTCCAGCTCTCCAAATCCAATGAGTGCAAGTCTCAGGAGTTTGGGAGCTTATTTGCAAGAAAGCAGGAGGCACATTTGGGGAAGACTGCAGTTTTACAGCAAAATAGGCTCAATTCTTAAAATGGGAAATCCCCTGCTTTGGTAGGATGGGGTTTTAAAAATACATGTGAAAAGAAAGAAAATCCTATAGCTGCTAACCAACATGGGCCTCCAGCCAATATTTCATCTGAATAATTCAAAAAGGGACATGTAACCCAGGGCAGCTGGAGGCAGCAGAGGAAAAGGCAGGAAGGAAGAGAGACACAAAGCCTAATGGATCGGGCGCTAGGATCAATGGGCAGTTTACTGGACAAATTCTCATGCTGTCTAAATTTTATGAAAGATGAGCTGTCCTTCTTTCCCATGCTTGTGTAAACTTGCCTCCTTTTTTCTTGTCCATGGAACCCACTGCAAACACAGTTCCTGCCCCTGCTTTGGAACACCTCTCTATTCCTCTTTGAGGAAGTAATAAGTGCACTTGGCGTGTGCCCTGGCTTGGAGTCAGGAAACACTGAGGGAACCTAGTATTTCCCACAGTATAAAATTGAGTAGGGTCATCTCTGCAGCCTTCTATTCTCCCTGCATCATTTCAAACAGCAATGGTCATAGCCAAGGTGGGACAGTGGCAAAAACACTCCAACAAGCTGATACCTGGAAATCTGCCTTGAGGTCTCAAAAGAGAGAAAACGAGATTGTTAAAGGTCTCCTGTTTGACGCATGCACTGGCTATATCTCTGCATATTCTGCCTCATAAACCCAGAGAGGCAGGGTCTGGGTTAGGGAGCCTGGCAGTTCGAGAGAAAGATGATCCCGGTAAAGTTTGTCTTAAATTAAAAGGACAGTGTGGTCAGACATGCACAGCTAAGGCCTGCACCATAGCATTCTCTAAATTCACCTTTCATCCATAAAAATCGATAACGAAAACGAAAGCTAAAGCCCTAGAAAAATCATTCGCAAATTTAGTCCACTTTCCTGTTGTCAAAAAAAAATGTTTTATTAGTTCCCTTATTATAGTTACTTGCTCTGTGTGTGTGTGTTTGTATCCAAAATTCACACCCAAAACCAAAAGGGCAAACTCTATTCAACTTTTCAGCAATGTAAAATTTGACACAGTTCACCTAGAAGTTTCCAGTTTTTGTTTGTATGCGGAGAGGGTGACTCTCTCACTTTCCATACCTCTCTTATTGGTTCTTAAAATCGTTTCAGAAGACAGCAAAGAGTTTCCACTGGATACTTCGTGCATGGGCTTTTCTGGAGCTTTGTTGGAGAGAGGATCTTTCTTCATCTCTTTCTTGATTTCCTGTAAGGACAGATAAAAGGAAAACAAGATTGTAGTTAGAAATTTTAGAATGGTTCTTTGACTATATTAAGGTTCATCTTTCTGAAAATGAACTACAGTGATGCCAACTGAGCATAACGTAATGTTTTAAAAACAGCATTTTCTCTATTTCAGTAGTTTTTTCCCTATATTCATTAGAGAAGCAGCTGGTCCTATAAAATCAAATAAGATCCAGTATGGTGAGGTGACCTTATGTGACTATGGCCATTCCATGTGACCATAATGAGCGATACATAAAAGCCACCACACAACTCTAAGTGACAGCCTGTTTTCCTTTTTGAACAATGACAAGCTTTAGCCAAGCAGACTCACCCCTTAAAAAGCCTTCTGATTTCTATTCTTCACAATAGGGATTTAGGGAAGCATATTCCCAACTCACCATTGTGCTCGCAATTAATTATATTAAACTCCAAAGAAAATGATTTATATTTATTTACAACCATCAAGTTCCTCTGGTTTTTCAACTCTTGATAAATTAAAAAAAAAAATAAAGATGACACACTAAGTCAGGGGTCTAGACCAGGGGTCAGCAAATTCCAGCCCACCACCCAGTTTTGTAAAGAAAGTTTCATTAGAACACAACCACGTTCGTGCGTTTAACTAGCTTATAGAGCTGCTTTGATGCTACAACAGCAGAGTTGAGTAGTTGCAACAGAGATCAAAGCCTAAAGTATCTGGCCCTTTACAGAAAAGGTTCACTAACCCCTTCTCTAGATAAACTCTTATCAAAGCTCTATTAAGATCTGGATTTTTAAAAAACCTGATGGCTGATACAATTATTTCAAATTGCTTTAATAATTTACACAATTCTTTTCAAAGGCATCGAGAGTCCAAAATGATGACACATGAAGTGCAGGTCTGTACATAGGAATTCCTCCCAAAGGAGCAAGGGAACCAGGCTTGTCTGAACCCACGTTCATGCTAACTTGGGAAACAGTGAAAGCTTAGGGGCTGACCCAAAGCAGGCCTGAATAGCAGGAAGGATTCAAGGATGAGGGATGTGTTCTTGAGAAGTTGCACAGGCAAGAAAGGGGGGATGAGCTCCCTCTATGGAACGAGCATGAAGATGCTAAATGAGATAGGGGACCACGATTAGGCCCGAGCAGGGTGCAGAGGTAGAAAGAAAACAACAAAAGCATGTCAGAACATTGCTACTGCCCCACAGCTTCCTGCACACCCGAGTATGTGTTACCATATCCAATTCCCCAATTGCTGGCTCTGTTCACAGCAGCCTCGCCCTCTCTTCCTCTCTCACCAGGGCCCCACCGGAAACCCAGCAACTGGGGCTGGCGCTTTGCTGGGTTGAGAATTTCAGCTGGCGGCCCAGAGGCGTAACTAGGCAAAGCTCAGCCCCAGGCCAACACTGGTACCTCTGCACACCACACAAAGCTATGTGTGCATGTGTGTGTACACAGACATCCATCTTAGCAGCCCCAGCACCTGCTAGAACAGCAGTCACTGGGGGCATCTGTGGCCTCACAGGCAGATGGCATCAGGGGGCAATCTGCAAACATTGCCCGCCTGAGCCACATGACAGAATGCTTTCTTGGTGATGGCTGCCAGCCTGCTATGGTTCTAGAAGTAAAGACAACAAGCCACCAAGTAGGCTCATTTCCCCACTGGTTGCTTCTTTGGGGGAAGAACAGTTGCTCAAACTTTACTTTGCATCACAGTGTAGATATGACTGCGCACACACAAACTCCCAACCTAGACACAACGTGATGCAGTAGCACAACGTCCGACTTTGCAAAGGAGTAATTCAGAGCAAGTCGGTGGGTTGGGGGTGACATGGCAAGTGTTTGTTCGGCACTAGCTGCTAATGGCACATAGCTGGGAAAGGGTGAGGGAAGTAGAGCAAACATGAGGCTGGGGTGGTCACAACCTGCAGCCTCAAGGCCACATGTGACCACATGTGACCCCAAGGCTGCAGGTTCCCCACCCCTGGCTTGGAAGTCATGGTTCTCAAGAATGCTACCCCTCTCCCCCCAAATGCTTCAGAGCAGCACACCATGAGCAGCTGGTTGGAAAGGACTGGGCTGATCAAGAGCAGGTGCTTAAAGGCTGAGAAACCAGCATGGGAGAGAGGCTGGCCTTCAAATCCTAGATGCCATCATTCCTCCAATGATTGTTCACATTGGCCAGACAGAGAAGCCAAATGATAAGCAAATTTCTTAAGTTGCTTCAGGGAGAAGACAAAACTTAAAATATGTCCTGCATTTTTTTTCCCCAGAGAAACCAATCAGGCACATGGACTTGGCAGTGAATTTGGCAAGCTCCCCACCAGGACAACACCCAGGCTCAATGTAGGCCCACCCAAAGCCAACACCTTTCCTCCAACAGACCCCTTCTCCCATGAGAGGAGAGCCTGTCTTGTTTGACACTCCATCATTCACCCACTTACTCAGGCTAGAAAACTCAGCATTAACCCCCCCTAAATAACCAGTCACTCAGTCTGGCTGTATCTACTTCCTCAATCTCTCTGTTTCTTTCCATTCCTCCTGCATTACCTTAAAAACATAAATAAATGGGGAAAAAACCAAATACCAAGCAAAGGACTTGAATAGACATTTCCCGAAAGAAAACACACAAGTGGCCAATAAACATATGACAAGGTGTTCATCATTAGGGAAATGCAAATTAAAACCACAATATAATACCATCACACTCAGTAGGATAGCTATCATCAAAAAGATAGATAATAGGAAGTGTTGGAAAGGATGTGGAGAAATTGAAACCCTCATACACTTCTGGTGGGAATGTATTATAAAATGGTACAGTTGCTTGGGAAAACAGTTTCTTGCAGTTCCTCAAAAGTTACACAAAGAATTTCCATATGACCTATCAATTCCACTTCTAGGTATATACTCGAAAGAATTGAAAGCAGGGACCCAAACAGAATGAAAAGTTTTGCCCCAAAGGCAAACCTGTATGCCAATGTTTACTGCCACATTATATCTAATAGCCAAAAGGTAGAAATAACCCAAGTGTCTGTCAACAGATGAATGAATGAACAGGATGTGGTAATGCCATACAATGGAATATTATTCAGTCTCAAAAAGTAATAATGTTCTGATATATACTACAACATGGATGAACCTAGAAAACACTATGCTAAATGAAATAAACCAGACACAGAAGGACAAATATTGTATGATTCCACTTACACGAAATATCTAGACTAGGCAAATTCATAAAGACAGAAAACAGATTGCAGGTTACCTGGAGTCGGGGAGGGGAATGGGAGCTATTGTTTAATGGTTACAGGGCTTCTGTTTGGGGTGACGAAAATGTTTTGGGCATACATAGTGGTGACGGTTGCATACATTGTGAATGTAATCAATGCCACTGATTATACACTTAAAATAGTTTAAACAGCAAATTTTATGTTATATATATTATTGCAATAAAAAATGGGAAAAATCTCATATGAATAGCAGCTAATATTAGAGTGCTTATCATGTGCCAAACCATGCTCTAAAAGCATCACCTGGATTGCAACTTTTAATTTAAGCAACAGTCCTATTCACACATATACACACCAAGACACACAGAGCTAAGGGAATTTGCTCAAGGTCAGACAAGTAGAAGCCAGAATTAGAACCCGACCTGTCTAGCTTCAGAGCTCATCTCTTAACCACTCTTCCCCCGAGTCCTGCCTGGATTATAATCATGTCTCTCTGTCTTCAGTCTCTTCCCTCCCAGTTCAGCCTCCGCATTGCCACAAGGGACGCTCCTAAAACAAATGTCTGCCTAGATCTCCAGTTCCTTCCAAAAGACCGTAGCATAAGCTCTTTCATTCAAAAACTTTCCAAATTGCACAGCAAATCACAAGTCCCTGTGTACTTGCTTCTGGCTAAAAATATCTGACATGCATGTCGACCCCCTGGTACCAATTACCATGCAAATACAAGTTGGAGAGGGTGCACTTCGTGGACAACACCTTACATTCACAGAATTCTGATGCCCCGAACTATCAATAGGCTCTAAAAATAGGTGATGATGCTAGCAATGATACAACCTTACAACGGCAAAGGCTTATATAAATTAAAGTGCTTTAGCAGATATTTTTTCCACTTGTTTCTCACAGTAATGTTGTCAGGAGAAAAATGCTGGATTTTGCCAGACAAATACTTTTACACATAAAAATAGTGAGAACCTGTCGGAGAGGATGCAAGACAAAACAAAGGTCACAAAGCTAGTAAGGGGCAGAGCTGGCCATGGGACCAAACCCTGAGTCTTCTAGGGAGAACTCTCTTTCTACATCTCACCTCCCAAGAAGAACTAGCGTCATGACTATAGGAGGGAGGCTCAAAACCATCCCACCTGTGCCTCCAGTGGGACCCTCAGCTTCCCTCCACACTTAAAGAATGTATTGCTTTACCAATAAGCCCAAGACTATTGAGCAGGAGTCCTCAAACTACGGCCCATGGGCCACATGTGGGTGTTTGTGCCCATTTGGTTTTTAACTTCAAAATAAGATATGTGCAGTGTGCATAGGAATTTGTTCATAGTTTTTTTAAACTATAGTCCGGCCCTCCAACGGTCTGAGGGACAGTGAACTGGCCCCCTGTTTAAAAAGTTTGAGGACTCCTGCTATTGAGACCCAAATCGTTGAAGTCCCTTACCATCCACGTAAAAGAGCTCCTTCCTGCAGAGGAGTGTGGACTTGGCACTAGAGCCTGCATAGAGCTGCCAGCAGCCATGGACTTGGAGCTCTCCGAGGTTCTGATCCAGGTGGCAGGACCTGGATTCCCTAGGGCTGGGGGGTTCCTAGCCCCAGTTCTCAATCTCAGCTTTCCGACCACTGGGCCCATGTTTTTAACCATTCATTGAGAACCTGGGTCCTACTATCTGAATGGTAGAGGCCACACACTGGGCCAGAACTGTGGGCCATGAGGGCTTATGGAAATGCACACATATATGCCCACATGTATAAATCAGGAATGATTTCACTTGCTTAAAGATAATTCAGAACAGACAGGGTATCAGCAAACCTCTTTAGGAGGCAAAGGAAGCCCTGCATCTCTTTATCTCAAGTCTGATGCCTTAATAATGAAAAGTCAACGTGTACAGTAAAACTTAGGCCATCAATAAGCTATAGATGCTACAATGACAGTTGAGCTGTGTCACAAGGACCACTTCAGAGAAGGAAGAGAAGAGCTCATCATACCATTCTGGCTTCCCCAAAGCATTATGCCAAACAGAGCCTGAGATGGCTTGTCCACACTCAGAGGCCAAAAAGCCCCAATAATGTTGCTATGGAAAAAATGTTCCATGACACATTTAGTGGCCTGCAAACTGCAGCCTCACTGAGTGAACGCATGATTTGTATGCAACTGGGAGCTAAACCAGGATAGTCTGCTTTCTGATAAGCTTGGTTGCTTGGCTGTGGCTGGCTGCTGAGCCAAGTTGGCTTCCTCTTTTTCCTTTCCCTCCCCATCCATTACATACAATACGGGTGGCTGGGTTGAATGTTAACTCATTTAAGTTAATTGGTCAGCCTCTAACTGATCTCCAAAATGCTGCATGGTAAAACACCAATGGAAGTCCAGTTTGGGGGCCCTGGCCCTCCCTCTCATCCTTTATATCTTCCATCAACCATAACACAGTTAAGGCACAGGCTTTGTGATGAATGGAGAGAACAATGCTGTGAGTCAGAAACCAGAATTAGTTTTGGCATCATCACTTATTAGGTGTGTGACCTTAGGGGCAATACTTAAAGCCTCTAAGTAGCCCTTTTGTCATCTGTGAAAGAAGTCTAATGCCAAATGCACCATCATAGGTGTGTCTTCAGGATCCAATAGTGAATTGGAGAGTAGTATACAAATTGATTATTTACTGTCATTATTAAATAGCAAATGCTATGAAAAAGAACTACACATAACAATACAGATGAACTTCACAGTCACAGTACTGGGTGAAAGAAGCCAGACACAAAAGATTACACACTGTATGATTCCATGTATGTGAAGTTCAACCACAGGCAAAACTAATCATTGGTGAGACATCTCAGAATAGCAGTTACCCTTGGGGAGGTACTGACAAGAGAGGTGCAAGGCAGCCCGCCTGGAATATGACAATGTTCTATAATTTGGTCTGGGTGATGGTTACACAGGTGTACACAGACCAAAAAAATTCCACTGAACTGTACTTCTAAGGCCTCTGTCCTTTACTTCTTGCTATTTCAATTTAAAAGAACAACATAAATGCTTAAACCAGAAGAAGACAGATTCTTTTAAATTGAAATGTACTAGGATTTTGTTCTAGGAGGTCAAAAACATGAAAAGCTAGTGCTTGAGTTCATCTCAGGTGGTGGGAAGCTTTCTGGGCTCAACACGGAGGAGATGGATGGTCAGAATGTGCCAGATACACCCTATTGGGTGGGTGAGCCAAGGGGTGTCTCATCTCATTTACACAATCAGCTGAATGGATAGATTTGCTTCATCCGTGGCATCCTTGCTCTCCCCCTGGCTGCTTTCCCCCAGATCTTGCAAGATTTCCTTCTCTCCTGCCACTGATAATACAAACACACAGAGCAGGCCGGTACCACAGACACCAGGGGGAGCTCAGCGCCACCCTGACCAGCGACAATGCTGGTCCTGAGCCCTCCCTCTGCATTAGAAGGGCTGAGTGAGGCTGGGCAGGGTCCCCTTGGCTCTGGGTGGAAGCCGGGCAGGGAAAACAGTCATCATTCATCAGCCTCCCCTCAATCTTGCTCTTTCTTTTTAGAGGAAAGGCTTCCTTTAGAGCCAGACGTGGCCATGGGATCACAGCTGTGCCCTTCATGCTAGTTCACGGAAAACCATTTTGCAAAATTACCCCTGGCAGGAGATAAAAGGAAATCACTAAAAACAAACCCTTACACCAAATCTACTGATCAAGAGTGTTTTGAATAGATACAGCAGCCTAGAAATAGCACATTGCTCCCTCACGTGCCTATCTTCCCTCCCTCCCAACACAACACAGCAGGCAAGTTTGCGGAGCAGTCGCCCCGCAAGTGTGTTCCCTGCATGCAGAGACTGTGCTTTCCCAGCACTTAGCTCTCTTCACAAAAGGCTAGTCTGTCTCAGAACACCGAGAAAAATGCAGCAAGTATCCTGAAAGCAACAGGGTACAAGGGGAGCTTCAGCTGTATCTGTAAGATTCTGTTTCTTAATAAAACATACCTGATTACCGTGATAAAATATCCATGCTGTCAAACCACAAAATGCACCAACTTCATTAAAGAGAATTACAAAGAGGGGAAACAGATATATAAAGTAAATATGGCAAAATATGAGAATTTGATAAATCGGGGTGTTGGGCACACAGGTATTTGTTATATGCTTGAAATGTGTCATAATTTTCCCTAAAAATTACATAGTGAAACCACATTGATGTCTCATACTACAACGGCTTTCTCATATTTACAAAATATGCTGCCACTCATAAAAATGCTTTGACATACAATCATAAACATACCAATGACATTTTCAGCTCAAAGATAACAAGGACATTTAAAAAAATGTAACAGGGTACCTATTGTCATGTCGCTACATCAATCTTCAGCTGCATATTTGCAATATCATAGACTTGCAGTATTATCTCCCAAGGATCACTGATAACATCAACAGGAAAATAACAAGAACGTGAGAACAAGAGCAAGAAGTTCTGGACCTGCAGGACGGAATGAACGCTGCAAACAGCACATTAAATGATAGATGCCGAACAAAGATGAGAATGGACCTTTGTGCTCCAAAGAGATACCATTGCTTCCTGATGCATGATGCAATTACCTGCGTGACAGCTGGTGTCTTTATGTTTGCCTATGCCCTGCTAAACATCTAGATTATTACCACTGGATCAAAGGATCTCAAGAACAACCAGTTGTTTGGACATACTTTAGTAGACACTACTTGTCAGATGAATGACCGATTTAGTAGAGTGTTATGGGCAAGATAACTACCTACAGAGGAGGGGGAGTGTTTTCAATTCAGCCCACAGCTGTGACAACAGGGAGATCTGTTTCATCCCTATAAAGATACAACTGGGATTCACTGGATCACCACCAACTTCTCACCTCACAAGATGCAGGTCAAGTTTAAGAGTGGCAAGAAGACGACAATACGGTAAGAAATTCATGTAGTGTCTCATTTTTTAAACAGTATTTATTTCTTTACTGGACTGGGAATATTAGACATTCCAAATGAATTTACCCGTTAAAAACTTAAACCTTTAAAGGACTAGAATAAAATATGAACGTTCTCACAAGCACAGAGTGGGAAAGATAATGTAACACTAATACAGAATTTGGAAGCCACAAAACAAAGAGCCAATAAATCATAAAAAAAAAACTAAAAGTACAACACAGCAAAAAAAAAAAAAAAAAGCCATCAATAAAGACAAAAGGCAAACTGGGGTAACTGTTGCCTGTTGTATAGAGAGAGCTACTTCTACAAAGTACCAGCAAAAAGATCAATAACCCAACAAAAAATAACAAAGGAGAATTCACAGGGAAGAAAAATGTGACTCAAACATACAAAAAAGATGCTTAATCATACTCATAAGAGAAATGAACATTACAATGAGATTCCTGTATAACAATACCTGTGTATAGATATTATGCCCACTACACAGAAGGACTCTGTATCATTCTGGCTATTTTCTCCTACCTAGAATTGTAGCATTTACCTACTGTATTATAATAATGTTTACATATGTCCTGGAGCTAGAGTCTGGTTCTCTAAAATACCATCTGTTCTCACTGCACGTAGCACAGTGCCTGGCACACAGCTGGGATTCAATCAAAGAATGAGAGATTCGGGGAAGAGCAAGTAATAAACTCTCCAAAAGTTGACAGTCTAGAGAGGGATGTACATAATTTCATTACAGTGAGGTATTTTTATCTGTCAGACTGGCAATAATTTTTAAAAGATCGATAATGTTGGCAAGGGCATAAGGAAAGAGAGCATCTCATACTTTCTAATGAGTATAAATTGATATATAAATTGATACAACCTCTGTGGGAAGCAATGTGGCAATTATCTAGCAAAAATTTAAATGCCTACACCTTTTGACTCAGTGTTTCCACTTCTAGGAATTTAAACGACAAAAATACTTGCACACCTGCAAAACAGCATACGCACAAGATTAATTGTTATGGCATTGCTTAAATTAGCAAAAGCCTGAAAGAACATAAATGTGTGTTGGTAGAGAACTGGTGATGAATGACCATAAATCCATGCTATGCAACTCTCTCCAGGAATGAAGCCAGTCTGTGTGTACTAAGAAGAACAATTGCCAAGACATACTGCTAGGTAAAGAAGAAGAATGTATGCTAGAATTTGTGTGTATGCCTCAGCAATATAGAAGCCACACACAACAAACTGATAACTGAGGCTGCCTGCAGGGAGTGGAACAGGCTGGCCAAGGAAAGGGAAGGCATATATTTTGTCCCTTTTAACTGGTACCATGTACCTGTGTTAGCTCTTCAAAATGTCCTTAATTTAAAAATTGAATAACTGAAATATGTTTGCTATTTCTCCAACCATAAGACTATGACTGCTATTTCGTTCCCCAAAATGGAAGAAGGCAACACTACCCCCTAATAAGAGTTTGACTATATCATTTCCACTGCTGGTTTTAAAGGTCCCAATGGTACCAGTCACAGTGACAACAGTGTACACTAACATATACAAAGTTCTACAGAAAGCTCTCCAGTCTGTGTATTTCATTAAACAGAGGAGATATGAAAGCTAAGATGTGGGGAAAAATCATGCCAGACCCAATAATCAATTGTTTTTTCAATTATATGATATAAAATTCAGGATTCTTGAAATGCAAGTATAACTAAGGGTATGACAACAATCAAAAGAATAAAATGTATATAAAGAGGCAATATTAAATCTCATTTATAGTTTTATCCTGGGTAGAATCCAGTTTTCTTTGGTGCCCAGAGTGCAAGTAAGAAGAGCTAAACACGTTGGAGTTGCTTAATTATGCTCCAAAAGGTTAATTACTAAATCTCAAATTGAGTTCCCTTAGGGATGGGTATTTTCCCCATCAAAGACTCTAGAAAGATTAAAAAGTGTTTCTTATAACATCACACCTACTCCATGAAGCAGTACCCTAAACACAGGAACAGTGAGATCACAGGCTAGGTAAAAAAGTTTGCTCTTAGAGGAAAAAAAAAGAGAGAAGAAGTGATGTCCAAGGTCTAACAGCCATTTCTGTTGTCTTTTTAACTGCTTCAATGATGAGTAAGAGCCTGTGTTTCTGCGACCCTTGGTGGAACCCCACCACAGCACCCTGACTGGCCTATACTGTCAGTATGGGTGCTTCTGTCTATCCCTCAAGGCTAAGGAATAGGCCTCACTCATCTTTCATCCCCAGACATTCAATGAATGTCAGCCATTATCACTAGCTCTATCATTCTTTCAGCTGTGTGGCAAATATAAATGAAAGCAGAGCATGTGTCTAATTCAGTGTTAATTTGTTTTGTTTTGTTTTGTTTTGTTTTTTGAGACAGAGTCTCACTCTGTTGCCCAGGCTAGAGTGCCATGGCATCAACCTAGCTCACAACAACCTTAAACTCCTGGGCTCCAGCAATCCTTCTGTCTCAGCCTCCCAAGTAGCTGGGACTATAGGCATGTGACACCATGCCTGGCTAATTTTTTATATATTTTTAGTTGGCCAATTAATTTATTTCTCTTTTTAGTAGAAATGGAGTCTTGCTCTTGCTCAGGCTGGTCTCAAACTCCTGAGCCCAAACAATCCGCCCACCTCGGCCTCCCAGAGTGTTAGGATTACAGGCGTGAGCCACCATGTCCAGCCTCTCAATGTTAATTTTTACAGTCACAATTGCTTCTAAGACTAGCACTAGGATCTTTTAAATATAAAAAGGGAGGGAATATAGTCTTCATTTCCCTAGGTCTTCTAAAAAAATATGGAATTAGCTTGCACTGATGAAGAATACACCATGAACACGATACTCTTCTAAGGGCTTACATGGAAAAACACATTTAATACTCGCCACCACATTAAGAGGTAGGGGCCATTATTATCTCTAGTTGACAGATGGGGAAAGCAAGTCCCAGGAGGGGATGAGAACACAGGCAAGAAGGGGCTGAGTGAGGGCTGGCCCAGGCAGTCCTGCGGCCATGTCCCTGTTCCTATCTATGCTGCTTAACACTGTTCTCTTGCTCTGAAAAGTCAGCCTCTAGAAACTCTCATTTAAAAAAGGAGAGAAAAGGAAGATGACTATAGCATAAACTTTCAGCAGTGTCCAGTGTAAGGCCCAACAATTTGAAAGCCACTCCCAAGTCAAAAAATTCTTGAATCTTTACCAACAAAAAAAGCACCTGTTTACTGGTTGTTGAAAGAAATGTTTATATATATTTCCATCCAGGATAACTCAATTGTAAAGAAAAAATTATTCCAAGCCCATGACAAAACAATGCCATTTCATGCTCATTTCCTGATTAAAGCTTTTAGACAGCTGGGCATTTTCATTTCTCAGAGCTGTAGGGAGCTATGCAAATTTCCATGCAGCAACTCCAAGATCATTAATCTAAGGAAGGCATGTGCCAACAGAATACTGGATTTTATATTGTTTCAGTAGAGAAGAGGAGGGGTAGGTTAATCTAATTACCCTATGTGTGGTCACCTGACTGTGGTTAACAAAAAGATCAAATGCTAAACTGTACAATCAGCAACAAACTCCTAAGTAATGAGACATTTTGCATCACAAAAGGAATAGGAGGAGGGAGGTGCAATTCTTACATTGCTTGAAACCAAATACTGTAGCAATAAAAACAATCATGCCGAGCTTATACAAATGATAGGCAGGGCATTTTAATTATCACAAGAGGCAAATGTAAATCAGTCTTGTTCACACACACACACATGCACACACACGTGCGCACTCAATGAGACTGGAAGGTACTTTTAGCAAAGGATGGCTACCTAGAGCTGAAGATGTCAGGAATCAGACTCACCCTGAAGCCATGACCATGCATTTGGCACTTAGCACTTGGGGCCTGCTACTGTTATTTCTCTTTCCAGTAAGGAACAGCTGGGTTTGGAAAGGCAGAAGCCTGGCCCAGGCAGCTGACACTTCAGTTTAAGTTCTGGCTCTGTTACCACTCCATGCCACAGTTTTGTTAGTTGATTAAAATATTTTAAAGATCAAATGAGATCTTGTGAATGAAAGCACAGCCTCTAGGTCCCAGGATCCTCAGGCTCCCTCAGCAGGAGGGGGAACCCCATCTGCCAACAGACATGGACCAGGTGCTGAGGGGCGGTTGAGCATAAAAAGGGGAAAACTTCCCAGTATGCACCTCCTAGTGTGGTTAGTTTCACAGACGTCTCAAAGATTTATTTCCATGTACCCTCCCTTGGAAGGCTACTGGAGGGTGAATTCCACCAAATCAAGCAAGTAAAACAAGAGAGAGAAGGAGCAGGAGAGGGAGAGAGAGATAGAGAGAGAGAGAGAGACAGAGAGAGAGAGACAGAAAGAGAGAGATTATATTAAGAGGCATTTTATAGAGTTATTTAGTTCAAGGTATGAGATTTGGATGTCCTAGGACAACTCAAAGAGGAAAAAATGATCTCTAGGGAAGACAAAAAGTTACATAAGGAAATTATAGCATATTCTTGCATCACCACTCAATAGCAACATTAGTATATTAATGAAAACATTAAGTATAGATTAAAGCAAAACCTGAGATATGAGCATACAGAGAAAAGGGGTTATGAGGACTGTGAGTGAGCTAAAAGCCTCAACTACCTGACAATTAACAGAGAATGTCTAGAGTCAACAAGCTAAGAGATAGCAGTGCATAAATATTATTCAGAAGTATAGCAGCAAATATCAGAAGCAACAGCTAGAACTGAAGAATAAGTGCCTCCTAGAAGACAAGGACACAAGGAGAAGGCACAATGGGCTGCTGGATACTCATATGTCATTTAGCATTGACTTTCAAAACTATATATATATAATTATTTAAAAAATTAATAATTGTACAGGTATATATGCAATAAGAGGCGATAGACAGCAAAACATAAAGGTGGCCCATTCCCCAGTGAAATCCCATTCCTCCTCCTCCAGGAACCATTAACGAGTGTGTGTGTGTGTGTGTGTGTGTCTGTCTGTCTGTCCCTAACCTGTTTTTAAACACAAATATACTCAATTCAACATGTACTATTCTTTTTTTTTTTTTTTTTTTTTTTTTTTTTGAGACAGAGTCTCACTTTGTTGCCTAGGCTAGAGTGAGTGCCGTGGCGTCAGCCTAGCTCACAGCAACCTCAAACTCCTGGGCTCAAGCGATCCTTCTGTCTCAGCCTCCCAAGTAGCTGGGACTACAGGCATGAGCCACCATGCCTGGCTAATTTTTTCTATATATATTAGTTGGCCAATTAGTTTCTTTCTATTTATAGTAGAGACGGGGTCTCGCTCTTGCTCAGGCTGGTTTCGAACTCCCGACCTCGAGCAATCCGCCCGCCTCGGCCTCCCAGAGAGCTAGGATTACAGGCGTGAGCCACCGCGCCCGGCCAACATGTACTATTCTTATACTCAGTATCTCTAAGACATCTTCTCCATCAGTTAGAGCTCTTCCCCTCTTCCTCATAGCTGCACAGAATCCAAATGCAGGATAGACAGGTATCAGACTGGACAATCAATCTGGTGGTGTGGGAAAGCAGATTTCGGAACATAGAAGTCTGACCAATCAAAACCACCTAGATTAAAGGGCGCTAAATCAGAGCTGGGGTGGGGGGAAGAAATGTGGGGAGAGAGGAGGATGGAAAATCAGAGCAGAGAGACCTCTTTAAGGGACACATGGCCACTGTCTCTGCCTTCCACTCCCCCGGATGAAAATGTAACCCTGCTCAAGTGGAGTTTGGATCAAGAACCAGGGGAGCTGCATGTTTGAAGCACATCAGTAGTTGTTGCTGGCTCTTCTAAAATGCTGATGGAGAAAAGACTTGAGGCACAGCAAATTTTGGCTATTTGTGAGATCTGGCAAAATCTCCTCTGCTATACAAACCATTGGAACCTGGTGGTGGGGATGGGTGCATGAGATATACCTTGTGTACAACACATCTGCTCCCACCTTCAGGCCATCGCCTCACTAAGTTCCTGTATCATTAACTGGTTAAATGGGTACCTCATTTTAATCTGGATGGGGGGGTGTCAGTTCTCTTCCCTCCAAACTATAATCCACATGAAACCATCCAGTTGTCTGCAGTCTTCTGCAATAACACTACATTGAGCATGACTGTGTCTATAATTTGGCACATATGCGCAAGTGTAACTGAGGCACAGATTCCCTAGAGTGAAATTTTTGGGTCAAAGACTTGGCATATCCTTCCTTCTAACAGATAATGAACATTGCCTCCAAAAATTTTCTCAATTACACTCCCACCAATAGCATGAAAGAGTGCTGGTTTCCCCATCCTGGGTATTTTTAAACGTCTTCATTTTTGCCAACTTGATAACAGAAGATGATATTTAATTTACATTTCTTTAATTAGTAAAAATAAGGTTGCACAGCTTTCCATATGCTTACCATCATCCATTTGTCTTTCTTTTTCTGTGATCTGCTTGTTCATGTCCTTTGTCAATTCTCCTACAGAGCATTCTTCCTTTTCCCCTTTCATTTCTAAGAGCTCTCTGTATACAATAGAATTACCCCTTGGGCTGTCATGTATGTTGTAGCATTTTTTCTTATTTGTTATTTGTCTATTTATTAATTCTATTTCTTTCTATACAGAAGTGTCTAGTTTTTATGTAGTAAAATCCATCAATCTTTTCCCTCAGGTCTTCTTGGATTTGTGATGTGACTACAAAGGCCTTCTCCACTCAAGGATTCTTTTTTTTAAGAGATCTTGCTCTGTCACGCAGGCTGGAGTACAGTGGCACTATCACAGCTCACTACAAGCCTCAAACTCCTGGGTTCATTCAATCATCCCACCTCAGCCTCCCAAGTAGCTGGGACTACAAGCTCATGCCACCATGCCTGGCTATTTTTTTAGAGATAGGGTGTCATTATGTTGCCCAGGCTGGTATTGAACTCCTGGCCTCAAGCAATGTCCCTCAACTTGGCCTTCCAAAGTGCTAGGATTACTTAACAGAATAAAGATAAAGAGAGATAATATTAAGAAACAGGTTAACAGATCACAACTACATTTGGTCATTTCTTCTCCAAACAGACTGCCTGTCTTCTACCAAGAACAGGATCCACATTTCCCCTGACTCTGGCCCCTGGCTGGGTTTCCAGGTGTGAGCCACCACACCCAGCCCAAAGATTATCTTCAAAGTACAAAATACCCATTTTTTCCGTAATAATTTTATGGCAAATGTTAATGTATACTATTAGAAGGATTCTCACTTTCTATGTGTACCCCTCCCTCCAAAAAGAAAGAAACATTCAGAAGCCCAAGTTAGAATAACTCATTATGTGTATTACAAAGACCTGATTTTAGGAACCTGGTTTCCAAAGCCTAGGTTTGGGGGTGAGGAAGTATTTCGAAGTGGGAAACTGCCCACTGATAGCAGCTAACACAGGAATCTCTTCATTCCTGCTTAGAAAGATCTGCCTTTGTTCAGCTTAACAGATTAAAGAGAGATAATGTTAAGAAACACGTTAACAGATCACAACTAAATTTGGTCATTTCTTCTCCAAACAGACTGTCTTCTACCAAGAACAGGATCCACATTTCCCCTGACTCTGGCCCCTGGCTGTGTTCTGTAAGCACGCCTGCACCCACCCTGTCGTGGGACCCAGAGATCCCCACTAGTGACACTTGAACTTCAAGGACACTATTCCTCCAAAGCCCCACAATGACAGAAAAGAAAAATGTTGTATAAAAAAGCTCTTTCCTAGATTTAACCCTGTGGCTTTCAGGACAGCGCAACGGTGGAAGGGAAGAAAAGGCTATATGGTGCACCATCATCCTTCAGTCAAAGTTATTAAGTGGCCACTATGTGCCAGGCACTGTGTCAGGCAGGGGGGTCTCACCACCTAGCAAAGCTGGAAATCTAAAAGGAGTGGGCACGTGCTCCAACTCTTAGAGTGCCAGTCACTTGGTGACCTTGCACAGGGTACTAACCCCTCTGAACTGAACAGCACTTATAGTTTCTTTACCACTGCTATAACAAAGTGCCAAAAACTTGGTGACTTAAAACACAAAGTTAGTATCTCACAGTTCTGCAGGTCAGAAATCCAAAAACTATCTCACTAGGCTAAAATGGAGGTGTTGGCAGGACTGTGTTCATTCTTCTGGGCATGCTCTCGCGCTCGCTCTCGCTCCCTCTCTCTCTCTCTCTGACCTCTGCTTCCATCCTCACTCGTTCTGATCTTCTTGCCTTCCTTTTTTAAATTCTGGTAAATAAACATAAAATTTAACGTCTTAACCATTTTGACGCATACAGTTTGGTAGTGGTAAGAACATTCATACTGTTGTGCAGCCAATCTCCACAACCCTTTTCATCTTGCAAAACTGAAACTCTGTACCCATTAAATAACAACTCCCATTGCCCCCTCCCCCCAGCCCCTGGCAACCACAATTCTTCTGTCTTTGTGAATTTGACTAATTTGGATACCTCATATAAGTGAAATCAGACTGTATGTGTCCTTTCATGACTGGCTTATTTCACTTAGCATAATGTCTTCAAGGCTTATCCACATTCCGGTGTGTGTCAGAACTTCCTTCCTTTTAAGGCAGAATAATATTCCATTGTATAGATCTTTGGGTTGCTTCCACCTTTTGGCTACTGTGAATAATACTGCTATGCACATGGTGTACAATATCTCTTTGAGACCCTGCTTTCAATTCTTTTGGATGTATACCCAGAAGTGTTATTCTGGATCATGTGGTAACTCTATTTTTAATTTTTTGAGGCACTGCCATACTGTTTTCCATGGCAGCCCCACCATCGCACATTCCCACCATCAGTGCACAAGGGTTTCAATTTCTCCACATCCTCACCAACACTTGTTTTCTTTTTTTTTATAGCATCCATTCTAATGGGCATAAGGTGATATCTTATTGTGGTTTGGGTTGGCATTTCCCTGATGGTTCGTGATGTTGAGCACCTTTTCATATGCTTGTTGGCCATTTGTGTATCTTCTTTGGAAAATTGTCTATTCAAGTCTCTTGCCCATTTTTAACTGGGTTACTTGTTTTGTGGTTGAGTTGCAGGAGTTCTTTATGTAATATAGATATTAACCTCCTATCAGATATTTTCTCCCATTCTGTAGGTGGCATTTTTACTCTACTCATTGTGTCCTTTGATGTATACAAGTTTTAAATTTTGACGTAGTCTATTTTTTTGCCTGTGTACCTCCCTCTTATATAACCTTAAGGATCTTAAGGTTAAGATCCTTAACCTGATCACATCTGCAAAGTCCTTTTTGCCACATAAGGTAACATTCACAGGGTCTGGGGATTAGGATGTGGATGTCTTTGGGGGTCCATTATTTAGCCTTCCACAGTCTTCCTCTATAAATTATAATAATGGTAGCATCTAACTCAAAGGGCTATGATGACAAAATAAAATACATGAACTAAGCTTAGAACAGTGCCTGGCATACATGTAAATGTTAGCAATTATCACAGCAAAAGACAAAGCATTACAGGAAAGAGACAAGTATGACTAAGGGTACTGATAAGAACAGAAGCTGGGGCCATTCATTCTGCCTGGGAAAAATCAGGGATGTATTCTTTCCAAAAGGGACAACATACTAACTTGGTCATAAGAAATGAGTAGGATTTGGAGAATCTAAAAAGAGAAAGCCAGAGGGGAAAATTCCCAATTTTCTTCCACATTCTGATATTGGTGTTAACATCTTAGTGATCTCATTTCTTTCCTAAGAAGCTGCATCTGCTTTCAGACAGTATCTGGGAGGTGATTTTTTTCCCCTTTATTTATAAGGAAACATGCTCAGCTGAATTTCTAAGTCTTCCTTTAATAAACAATTCACAAACTTTTTCCCAGCAAACTATTTTTAGAGTAGAAAGGGATTTTTTAAAAAGCAGCAGCAGCTCATATTTATAAAATTTGTCCTCAAAGCTTAAAAATAGATCTAAAAGAGTTTCACACCAGCCCTGCCCCACCCTCTCCACTCAGTACCAGAAAGGCAGACACAGCATGCTTCTGGGACTCTGGATTTTTTAAAGTTAGCCTCCGATAATCTCTCCTCCCTGGAATGTTCACTGTAAATAGCAGGTGAACAGAATAACGAAGGAAACTAATCACTAGTGATGTTATTCTCTTTTCTCTTTACAGACATGCTGGGAAGCTGCGATAATGAACTGGCTGAGATATAGAACAATTTCTCAACTTGCCCTTGTCCTTTAATGATAAAGCTTCCCCTGCCCCCACACCAGCAGAGTAGCTTAGCTTCACTTCATGCAGAGTTTCATCGGTTTTGTTTTTTTGTTTTTTTTTTTTAACTTGGAAGTTAATTTGCTCTGAACCCAGAGCACACTGGGGAGCCTGACAAATGGAAATGCAGAGTGGTTTTAGGTCACACATAGGAGACGTGTGGATAACAATGCATCACGTCGCTATCAATTTTCCAACAGACTGCAGTCACACACACGACACACAGACACACAGAGCACACACAGTGGCTGCAATTTATGAGATTTTTACCCAGCCACAGCCACAGATGAACAGAGTCACAGGATTTATTACTCTTCTCGACTGTCTTGTTGCTCTATCTCCATTTAGGCCAATCAGCTATAACCAACCCAGCCCAGCAATGAGAAGGCACATCCAAAAGGTTGAATACAGAAAGGGCACGCTGATGACTGTTTTAAGGCTCCATGACATACTGAAGGGTGGGAAAAAAGCACCCAGCAATATCTTGGGGTTCAACTCAAATTAACAGCATCATTGTACAATTCCCATCTTACCTTATAAATGAGAGATTCAAATGCAATACGTTATCCACAACCCCAATAACCACTTAGGGTGAGGCTCAAATCCACCTAACGTGATTGACTCAGCCACTCAACCAAATGGCATGTACCATGGGCATCATGGACACGCCCAACAATTGCAGCTGGCATTTATCTTGGACCTTAGATAACATGGGCAAAGAACTATGTTCTTGAAGGAAAAGAAACAGATACAAAATACTTATTTGTGGTGTCTGTGTTTTGAAGAAATAGGAAATGCTGAGTTTTCAACATGAAATAGCTGTTCACAATAGGAAGATTAAAATGAAGTCAAAATTTTCCAAGGCTGATCCCCAAGTCTTCATTTTTTGATCAGAAATCCCATGGTCTGATTTATGAGCCAACATATGAGTACACATTAATTATTTTAGACATTTCCTGCACCCACAAAAGCCTAGATGTGGCTGTTGGAGGCATGCAAGTTAAAAAGACAGAACTTGACATTTTATATCTTGTTTTCCTGAATGCCCAAGTTCAGCACATATATATATAACATATATATATTTATATATTATATATAAATAAAATTAGTAAGATCCTTGTTCTTACCCCATATAAAGTTTCCTCTCCTAAAATAGGGAAACTTCCTGTTAAGTAGAAAGAAGTTTTCATTTTCTAGCAGTATATTGAACAATATTATTGTAAAGCTACATTATTGTTTATTTTTATTGCAAATAGTCATAGCATGTTTCTGCACCTTTTCAAAGCAACATTATTGTTGATTTAGCATCACTTGGCAAACAAAAACAGAAAATGTCTTAGCTACTTCTCTGGCACAGACACCCAAAGCTACGATGCTCAGCATAAGGCTGACTGTATTCATGACATAAAGTACCCAAAATGCACACGGTGCATCATGTTTTCTCAAGTAGAAGACATTTAATACAGTGTGCGATTATAATAAGACACAAGCTTGAACTCTTACGTTCCAGGTTGAGTACTGGAGTAATAAACATTAATGAAACCCCCAGAAAATTTTCCTAATTTAACATAGCCATTGGCTTTGGGCAAAGGTAATGAATAGATAGTTCACCAAAGAAGAACTATATATGGCCAACAGACATATGAAAATATACTTAAACTTACTAGTAACCAGAGATGCAAATATCAAACAATAAGATGCATTTTGAGTCATACTAAACTTTTAAGATTGATTCTATCTAGGGAAGGGGACAAATCATGCCTTCTCCTATGTTACTATGAGAGTCTGAGTTGGCACACTTCGGTGAAGATCAGCTGGCAATATGGATTATAAATCAAAAAGGAAACACCACCACCACTGCCATACTCCAAAGCCAGTAACTCTATTTATAGGCAATTATCTAGGAAAGTAATCACAGATGTGCTCAAAAAAGGATTTAAAGGATGCCCACAATTTGTTCCTCCTAAGAGAATTAGAGACATCTAAAATATTATCAGGGGCCACGCATGGTGGCTCACACCTGTAACCCTAGCACTTTGGGAGGCCAAGGCAGGAGGATCACTGAGGCCAGGAGTTTGAGACCAGCCTGAGCAACATGGCAAGATCCTGTATCTACGATAAAATTAAAAATTAAAATAATAAAACATTGGAGATCGGGACACTACGAGGTAGATCTGTATGCTTTCAAAGTTCTCTACTGAGAGTGGCCAGGATGCCCTGGAGGCCTCAGAACTAGGGGAGAGTAACCATGGACTGCAGCGTTGACAAGATGAAGCCTGGGCTCCCCACCCCTGCCTCAATGATGCAGCCCTGCTTCTAGCTCTTTTGCCTCTGAAGAGAGGGTTCTGCAACTATAAAAAGCTTGCAAAACATTACCAATGTGGTAGAACATTAAGTGACATTACGTTAAATTTTTAAATTGGTTGCAATTTCGTGTGTGTTTTAGCACAATTAAAACTTTTACAATTTGGTTACGATGACAGATTATTTTCAGTTCTGATTTCTGTCTTCATTTTACAAATTTTAAATATGTACATTATTTGGGAAAAATACCTGTGTCAGTGGTTAAAAAAAAAATTAAGGAAATTCATGACATTGGTTACAGTGGAAGAGGAAGAAAAGAAGACAGGAAAAATACCTTAGGAAAGTTATTTAAATTACTATTGATAATAGTGTCCTTTTTAAAAACTCAAGGTTATTACTAACAAGAACAGAGTCCCTTCATCTTCTGGGAGTGCTGTTAGGAGAAATCCACTGCTACAATTGAAGAGGAATCTTTCAATAAAGGGCATTAGTCATAACCTCTAACAGTTTGGGGAAGCTTTGTGACCCTCAAAGCAGAACCAAGGAAGGAGAGAGGTCAAAGGAAAACTAACAATCAGAAAATAAGGCCCAAAGGGCCTGGAGCCAGTTTTTAAAAATCCAAGGGGAAAATTCTAGACCCAATAAGGGCTATTTCCTCAGCTTCCTGAGTCACCACCTATGCTCCCTCGTTTCCTCTCCTTTGCAACACTGAACGTGAACATGAAAATGAACAGGAGCTGTAATAACAACTCCCAGGGGGAACGGTTCCTGCGCAAGGGAAAGTCAAAGGAAGCATTCCGAATTCTGCGAATATCCCATGGAGAGGGGCGAGGACAAAAGTCATGGAAAATGAGGAGTGCGTGGGTGGTTTGTCAGGGAAAAGGGTCCAGTGGAGGACATAAGCCCTAAATTAAACATGAATCTAAAACTTCCAGCTATCTCTTCCTCCTCTCATTCCTCCCCACTCTTGTGACAGCGTGGGACTTTGAGACACACCTATTTTTTGCCTGGTGTAATCGTTCTGCAACTGGTCAGAAACCAGATGTGGCCTTGACCAAGCCCATTCCTGGCCAACTCTGCCTGGCAAGAGTTCCTGGGGCAGCCTGTTTACGGAGAGTGAGACAGACAGACCCACTGACTAACACACACACACACTGATGCGGACACAGAGATGCACAGAGGGAAATTCAAATGGGCACAAAGACAGAAACAGACAGATACACGGAGAGGAGAGAGAGCCACAAGAAGAGATGCCCCAGCCCCTTAGGCAGTCCATGGCACAGGTAGCCTTAATTGCTGTGTTTCCTTCTTTCCACCTCCAGCCCTCTGAGCTGTCACTCATTCCAGCGGCTCCTTTGTCCCAGATCACAACTCGCTCTTTGGAAGTCTTCCTCTCTCCAAATTATTCAAATTGAGCGGAGAGTATATTTTTCTTTTCTATAACTGTAAAGCCACAGGTTCATGTGCCTATCTGAGTCATCCGCATTCGTGAGTCTTCTTTTACCTGCTTTCATAGATGTGGCCTCATATCTCTGAACTCAAATGCAAATTTTCTCAAGCAATTCGATCTCTCTCTCTTTCTCTCTCTCACACTCACACACACACACACACACACACACACACACACACACACACACACACACACACACAATCACACGCCCATCTGCACCTGTAAGAATCATCATTTTCATGAGAGCTAAATGATCAGCCAAGGTCTGGACTGCCGAGTCCTTCCCAGGTCCCAGCTGATGGCACTGCTGTGTGAACGGCACGTAGCTTTGGGGAACAGTTCATGTCCTGAGAACACCCTGTCACCCAGTGCTACCCTTTCATAGAAAATGGAATTAGCAGCTGTTTGTCAGCATTCACAAACGTTACATGACTTGAAAAGGCAGAATCCTGGGAACTCGGTGGCTGCACTGTCACCAAGGTCAAATGGTCCTCACAGCTGAAAAACTCTCCCCACCATCCTACCTGTAGAGTCTTTTTTGACTGTCTTTGAGGGCTTGACCCTCATTTTATCTTTGTCCTCCTATCTTCTGGTATAAATAAAAGCACTTGATTTCCTATTCTGTAGCGTACACTTTGATTTTTCATCATACCTTTTATAATCAACTATTTGAGCAAAGTAAAAATATATCTTGGCTGGGTGTGGTGGCTCACGCCTATAATTCTAACACTCCAGGAGGCCGAGGCTGGGGGATCGCTTGGGGTTGGGAGTTCGAGACCAGCCTGAGCAAGAGCGAGACCCCATCTCTACTAAAAACAGAAAGAATCAGCTCAGCAACTAAAAATAGAAATAAGAAATTAGCCAGGCATGGTGGCTAATGCCTGTAGTCCCAACTACTCGGGAGGCTGAGGCAGGAGGATTGCTTGAGCCCAGGAGTTTGAGGTTGCTGTGAGCTAGGCTGATGCCATGGCACTCTAGCCCGGGCAACAGAGTGAGACTCTGTCTCAAAAAAAAAAAAAAAAAACTAAATCTCTGCGTATATCATTTTTGGTGATCTTTAGTGATGCTAACTTGGTTAACTTTAAAGAAACCTAAGGAGGGCCGGGCGCTGTGGCTCACGCCTGTAATCCTAGCTCTTGGGAGGCCGAGGCGGGCGGATTGCTCAAGGTCAGGAGTTCAAAACCAGCCTGAGCAAGAGCGAGACCCCGTCTCTACTATAAATAGAAAGAAATTAATTGGCCAACTGATATATATATAAAAAAAATTAGCCGGGCATGGTGGCGCATGCCTGTAGTCCCAGCTACTCGGGAGGCTGAGGCAGAAGGATCACTCGAGCCCAGGAGTTTGAGGTTGCTGTGAGCTAGGCTGACGCCACGGCACTCACTCTAGCCTGGACAACAAAGCGAGACTCTGTCTCAAAAAAAAAAAAAAAAAAAAAAAAAAGAAACCTAAGGAAATTCTAGTTTATACTGTCATCCCCAATAAATTTGGAGGATTTATTAAATTTAACACATAGAAAAATGAGTCTTCATCTGTATGTTCTAAAAATTAAGTTATCAAATTATAGAGAAATCTAAAAAAGGTTTAAGTGGAAAAAAATAATCATAGGGTCCATCCTGCTTTACAAAGCTAGACCCCCAAACCCAGCCAGATCTACTACAAGACCATCTGCATGATGACCCCAGGGTTTCTCAAGGGAGAGAATGGTACCCCCACTCCCCTCCCCCAAATCCTGTCTAGTAGTGTCACACAGAATTTTCACAAAGGATTTGTCACCAGTCCCCAGAGCACAGTCTATGGAAATTCCATCTGTGGCCTGACATTAAGAGATCTTACCTAACTCAAGGGCAGAAACTGTCTAACCTGATTTGAGGCAAATCTCTCCACAGGTCCTCATGAGTATGTTACAAAAATTCTGAAACCAATGCCCAACACCCCCTCTATTCCCGTTAGCCCCACTGAGGTAAAAGCATCACACCACTGTCAAAGCTCCAAAACACACCAGGAAAGCTGATGACATCACGGAACTTAGAGAAATGTTCCTTTTCTCTCAAGTTTACTTGGCTTCTAAACAAATTTAAATATTGGGTGGCCTTGATTTGCTTCCAATTAAGTGCTCTTAGCCTATAAGCCTTTTCTGGAACGTTTTACCTCACATTTTCAACTATTGATTTGAACAACATGCCTCGTTCAATGTTTCTCATGAAATATCAGCACTATATCTTAAACTGACATGCCTGCTCACTCTCATTCACTCATTACCAGGGAGGATTTAGTGAGAACAGTAACTCTAAATGGAACAATTAGCTGTGTTAGTCCAATGTTGACTCTGGTCCATTAATAAACCACACAACAAATTAGTCCTTGGTCTATTGGGAGGACCTGGGCCCTGGACATTGACACTGTGCCTCACAGACACCCCTGCTGCTCTGCTCTGTGTCCATCTACCTTTTTCAGAGACTCACCCCTATTCCTGCTTCTTAACGACCAAAAGCACTAAAGATCTGGCTTAAATGGCCTTTAAAGAAAATTACCTTCTCGGTTACAGCTAGGAAAGTAACTTAGCAGCTGTGTTTTCACTGAAACAGCCATAATATCACAAGATTTGCAAGCTACTTCACATTTATTATCCCCCATTGATATTTAATAATTCTACTTGAAAGTGCTACAGCCTAATTTACCCCTTGCAAACTGGCAAGAATAAGACTTTGTCCTTATCCCGCAGTGTCCACAGGGAGCTCAACTGGTATTTAGCACGAATGTGACTAGTCCAAAGGACGACAGAGTGTGCCAAGAATTCATCCCCCCTCCAAAAGGACTTAGCTGCTATCATCTATCTACCTTACAGGAAAGAAAGACCTCAGAAGACAATTTCTTCAAAATGATCTAAAGCCAGAACTCTCCAAATGACACATACTTATAAATGCCCACACTTGCACATATGAGCCATTAAGTGCCCAGAGCTGTTGGAATCTGATATGGAAATGTTTTATGGCCTGAGTCCGAGGATTCTTGCTCAAGTGGCCTAGCAGGGCCCAAGAGAAGGTGCTGGGGGAGGCACGAAAGCAGGTGGGAAACACTGCCCCATGGATGCGACTTCCTGGAGCAAACTCCCACAAAGAGTCGGGGTACAACACGGAGGGACAAGTTATATACTAGGCAGTGATGTCCCTGGGCCGACAGACAACAGAATCAAGTCTAAATCTAGCTTGACAGCCTGGCCCTTTAAGCTACTTCCTCTTGGTTTCCATAGGTACCCTCACCATCCTGAATATTTTAACATACCTCTGATTTACACCAAACCACTCACTGCCACCCAGGTCTGTACTGAAACAGCACACAGCCACCACCAAGACTGGAGAGACCCATTCATTAAGAGATCACTGAGCAAGACAAAGTTAAATCAAGATTCCCTCCATCTCCCCTAACCCTCTCCAGCTACCACCACTTGTCCTTAAGGCTTTGGGGGTAAAAAGAAAAGGTAAGCTCTGCAGCCTCTAGATGACAACGCAGTTTGAGGAGCCATATTCCATTTCCCCATTTCACTAAGGCCTGCAGCTTCCACCGGCAACTGGCTGGGGCTGTGTGCTACAGAGTCAGGTGTGAAGGGCAGAGACAGAGCCTGAGGCCACTTGAGCCCTTTGGGAGAAGCTGCCCTGCCCTAACCAGAGAGGAAAGATCCCACTGGGAGGAGAGGAAGTCAACAGAAAGAGCCAGAGCTGGAAGGTCATCATGTTCAGTGTAGCCATGTGCCAACCGAAATATGGCAGGCCAAGGCTCTAGGTCAGGTGTCCTCAAACTATGGCCCGCAGGCCACATGCCACCCACCTAGGACATTTATCCGGCCCACCAGGTGTTTTTGCAGCAGCTGCCTGTCCTGCTTTTAGCAGCCGACTCGTCCTGGGCCCACAGTGCACACTCTCCAACGGTCTGAGGGACAGTGAACTGACCCTCTGTTTAAAAAGTTTGAGGACCCCTGCTCTAGATGCCCATGCCTGCTGGCTTCCTGGGTGATTTCCCACATGGTGCGAAGCACCTGGGGCTCTGTTCTTATTCCTAGAGTTCCCTACTTCCCTAAGTGACTCAGTGACCCCACCCTGGCTACTTGAAGTAATTTGAACCAGCTACTTATTCCTTATACTCTGAAGGTCCTAGCAAAAGCCTCATTCATTCATTCATTCAGCAAGCACACACCACAGCTGTGCGCTGCACCTAGAGGTCTGGACAGGATCCCTGGCTGCAAGAGCCTCCAACACACCAGTCTTCCAGTGCCTTCCTTTCTTCACCTACTTGGAAGCGATCACAGGGGCAGAGGGGTGATGAGGGGCAGGCCAGAGCAATAGTTCTCAAAGTGGGGTTCCAAGCCAACAGCAACACCAGGAACTTGTTAGAAACGCAGATTCTCTGGCCCCAGCTCAGACCTATAGATCCAGAAACCATGGGGTGGGGGTCCAGAGGTCTATGTTTTAACAACCCCCCACCCCCGAGGTTCTGATACAGGATTCAGGGTGAGAATCACTACCAAGAGGAACAAAATGGGTGCCACACAGTGAGGTGGCAGGAGGTACCCAGATCCTCTGGAGCAGCGGGCTGCATGTGAACCCTCAGGGACGAGCACTTAAGCAGAGGCACGGATTCTCGCACAACCTACCCCTCCCTATGCCCAGGGGGAAAAAAAGAACCATTTTTTTTTCCAGGAAATATTATAGCAGTGCAAAGCTCATAGAACATGGCAATGCTGAAAATGAAACAGGAAAATTCAGAGTCGCCCTCTTGAAGACACTCAATTCTTCCTTGACCAAATGAGCCTGACCACAGGGCAGACACAAGGCAGACACGCAGGCCTGGATCTCCTCACCGTACTTCCCAGGGATCTAGGAACCAGGGGGAGACCAGTAAATATTTAAGAGACTATAATCCTTGTAGAAAGTGGGAAAACTGAATTGAAAGCCCAGTCAGTGTGGTCTGGGGAAGGTACCATCGCTCCCACGACTGTGACTTCCCACCTGTGAGGAGTAGTGAGCTACAGACTGTTTAAGCAGCAGGGGCTTCAAGGAGTGACACCTTGGACTGCTGGCAGGGACAGAACTGACTAGCGGAGGCTGCAAGTTTAGTGAAGATAGGATTACAACAGATGAGAAAGTTATTACATGCACGTCCAGCATTTGCCCCTTTCTGTTTCACTGTTGCTTAGTAACTAACAACAACCTGTACCTTGCATTTTGGTGCCATTTTCATACACTCATTTATTCATTCATTTCATTCAACAATGAAACCCATGCTCAAGAATATGGAGGTGAGAGTTACCAAGATGCTCTAAAATCACATGTTGGGGGTCTGGATTTCCCACTATTTGCTCCACTCTAGGTCTGGTTTCCAGGAAGACAGTGTTTTAAATGACTCACTATTAATACATTGATCACTTATATGTACCTTCTACATTTTAGCAGTATATCTATAATTATTGCCTTAGAATTCCTAGAAATGGAATTTACTGATACAGTGGATATGAAGCTATGCCCAAAGATTTATACACAAAGATGATCACCACAGTTTTATTTTCATGTGATGGGAAATCCAATGTTTGCCATGAAGGGGCTGGTTAAATAAATTGTGGTATATTCTTGCAATGGGATTTAAAATGTTCTCAGAAGAGATTTAATAATTTTGGGGAACTATTCATAATATATAAGTGGACATAGGATCAATATAGTAGATACAATGTGTCAGTGTTCTATGAGAAACCCTCAGGGATCTTGTTAAAATGCAGATTCTGATAAGTGATAGGATTGTATTTCCCTGTATTTTACAATCAGAAATACATTTGTTTTAAATAAAACTTTATATAAAACATCCAGAAAAGGCAGATCTATAGAGAGAGACAGCAGGCAGTGCGGCTAGGAGTAGGCATGAGAATTAACTATAAATGGGCATGAAAGAAGTTATTGGAGTGATGAAAATGTTCTAAAGCATTTTATGGTGATGGTTACATAACTGGGTAAATTTACTAAAAATCATTGAGCTACATACTGGAAATAAGTGAGTTATATGCTATGTAAAATATGCATTGATCAAGTTACTTTTTAAATATTTTTTTTGAAATGGCCAGGCAGATTTAAAAAATTATCACCTAGAACTTCTAAAAAAATGTAAAGAACTTAAAAACAATAATGATGTGGGGGAAGAGGAGAATGGGGAGCTAGTGTTTAATGAATGGGTACATGGTTTCAGTTTGGGAAGATAAAAAAGTTTTGGAGTAGAAAGAATGGTTGTACAACAATATGAATATACTTAATGCCACAGAACTGTACACTCAAAAATGGTTAGAATGGTAACTTTTATGTATATTTTACCCCACAATAAAAATAATTAAATAACTAAATATGAACACTAGCTGTTTTAATGTGTTACCTATAGCCAGGTGCAGTGTCTCACAGTTGTAATCCCAGCTACTCAGGAGGCCAAGATAGGAGAATCACTTGAGACCAGGGGTTAGAGACTAGCCTGGGCAACATAGTGAGACCCTGTCTCTAAAAAAATTCTTTTTAGAAATTAGCCAGGCATGGTGGTGTACAGCTGTGGTCCCCACTACCACGGAGGCTCAGGTGGGAGGATCGCTTAAGCCCAGGAGTTTGAGGCTGCACTGAGCAATGATCGCACCACTGTACTCCAGCCTGGCAGACAGAGTGAGACTACATCTCTAAGAAAAAAAATAATAATAATATTGCAAATGAAGGATTTTGTTCCTTCTGCTCCCTTTTCAAGGCCCCAACCTTACTTGGCACTCCCACTACAGTGGGTTGAATGGTGACCCCTCAAAAAGATATGTCAACATTCTAATTCCCAGAACCAGTAAATGTGACCTTATTTGGAGAAAGGGTCTTTGCAGATGTAGTTAAAGATCTTGAAGTAAAGAGATCATTCTGGATTAACCAGGTGGTCCCTAAATCCAATGACGTGTCCTCACACAAGACACACAGAGAAGACAAAGGAGAAGGTGATGCAAAGACAGAAGCAGAAATTGTCGTGATGAGGCCAGAAGCCAAGGAAAGCCAACAGCCACCAGAAGCCGGGCGAGGCAAGGAATGGATTCTCCCCTAGAACTGTTAGAAGGTACCTTGATTTTGGACTTCTGGCCTCCAGAGCTGTGAGAAACATAAATTTCTGTTGTTTTTAGCCACCCAGTTTGTGGCAATGTGTTGTGGCAGACACAGGAAACTAATCCACCCACCAATGAGGCATCCAGGGCTGGTTCTCCCCAGGAGCTTTGCTCAGATCCCAGGTCACTACCCAAGACAGCCAGAGGCAGACTAGCCATGGGGGTGTTGGGCACAGAGGAGGAAAAGGAAAGCCTTGTACATACATACACTGAAACAAAGATCCCGTGGCATGTTTTTCAAGACAGGATCCTTCTGGAAACACCTGGTGACATTCTGAGGAATGCCAACTAATTAAGAGGGCATCTGAAAGAATGCCTCTCCACAGCACAGCTGCTCTTTGCCATTATCTTATCACTACTCTGAGTCATGAGGCTCTTTGAAACAGACCTGGACTCCCTTTTTGATTGTTTTCAGCAACACAACGTGCTGGTCACCAGCACCCTCCAACAGTCACTGATGCCTTGCTCCAGTTCAAAACCAGGCCACTGAAGTTTGCTGACTCTGGAAACAATCCAAGACCCTTTTTATCATTGAAACCCCTACTTTAAGGAATTTCTTTTCTTTAAATAGCATGTAGTAAGCCTGTAGAGTCACAGACTCTAGAGTTCTTACAGTTTTGTTTTTGGGGTTTTATTTTTTATTTTTTTAAGAAATGGGATCTTACTCTATTATTCAGGCTGGAGTGCAGTGACCATTGCTCGCTGCAGCCTGGAACTCCTAGGCTTATGATCCTCCTGCCTTAGCCTCTTGAGTGGCTGGGACTATAGGCGCATGCAACCACACTCAGCTAAATTTTTTTTTTTTATTTTGTAGAGACAGGGTCTTGCTATGTTGCCCAGGCTGGTACTAAACTCCTGGCCTCAAGTGATCCTTCTACCTCAGCCTCCCCAAGTGTTGGGATTACAGGTGTGAGCCAACATGCCTGGCCTTGTAGTTTTCTTAAATGGACACATAATAATTATACATATTTACAGGATACAGAGTGATATTTTGATAATGTATATAATGTAAAGTGATCAAATCAGTGTAATTAGCATATTCATCCCCGTAAACATTTATCATTTCTTGGTGTCGGGAACATTCAAAATCCTCTCTCCTAGCTATTTGAAGATACAAAATTAATTCTTAACAGTGTTCTACGGTGCCATAGAACACTAGAGCTTATTTCTCCCACCTAGCTGTAATATTTTGTGTGTTAACCAACCCGTCCCTATCCACCAGACCCTTCCTAGTTTCTAATAACCACAATTGTACTGCCTACTCCCATGAGCTAAAATTTTTAGCTCTTAGATATGAGAATACACACAGCCCCTAGAATTTTGAACAACTCTCTGAAAATAGGAAATCAAATCACAGTGTATTCTAAATGTCTATTCATATTCATTAACTCAAGCCTAAGAAAACAAATTAAAAAACTTTAAACACTAAAAAAAAATTCTTCACCTAATTTTACAAGTTTAACCACTGTTGAGGCTGGACATCTGTGGCTGAAATAAACTGTATCCACATCCTTCATTTTATATCCCAAGTACATCATGCAATCAATTCACTGGTTCCAATTTTCCAGGAGTTACTTCCAAGACATTAGGGAACTCAATCTCCAAAAATCCTTGTTGGCATTCAAAGACCAGCAGAATTACTAAATCCTTCTACTGGAAAATCCAGACCATTATGTTCCCCAAATGGGCTTAAAATGAACCCATATCAATTATTTGACAACCATCTGGTTGCTAACAAGAGACTTTTGGAAACCAGGCTTAAAATAAAAATGCACAAACTAGCACAAAGTTCAGAAAATCACCAAGATTCAATACTCAGATCACATCTCCCTCCATCCTTTCTTATAAGCATTTTTATCTCTAATTCCAGAATCTTCATTTTCCTCAGTTGTTTATTGCTTTGACTTCTCATGGTAAGATTCTCACTAAGACTTCCTATGAGATTCTTTGTAAAGATAACAATGTCAAAAGAAGATATGTTTTCCATCCATGTATATCTAGGAAATGTGGTACATAATTAAGCTAAACTTAAAATAACTTTTTACATGGTGGCTTTTTTATTACTCAAAGAATAACACCACACAAGGAGGAAGTCCCAAATCCAGAATGTTATTTTAAGAAACACTATACCCTGAGATGGTTCTACTTGTAGGTAACCACCTCTGTGGCATAATTTGAGGGACACTGAAAACATGTCTATCCAAAAATATTTTTCCCAAGAATCTGAAATTTTTATCATCATATTTAATAATGGGCCTAAACACTGTTAGAAGCAAAGACAGCCTTAGAATTCATTTGGTTCAACTCCCTAATTATACAGATACAGTTATATGTATACAAAGTAACGCTCCTCCTATAACAAATATTTCCTGAATACCCACCTAGCACCAAGCACAGTGCCAGGTGGGAAGGAAGGTGAAGGAATACACCATACCACTCCCTGCTCCAGTCTCTCTAAATTTATAATCTAGTCTAGTGAGAGACAAAATTCAATTTAAGAGCTTTGAGAAAAAAAGTTGTCCTTGGTCAAAACATCAGAAAAGAAGGTTTGCTGGTATTTGCAAGTCAAAGTATTTGGTATGAAAGTTCTCAAACCACTCAGAATTATTGTCTTAACTCGAGGATCATCGTGTGCTGATGTGTTCTGATATCCTATGGCATGAAATTATCATGAGCCATAAAACCCCCTATCCCAAGAGGGGGCAAAAAGTAAAGTAGTGGCCCAAGTATTCAGCAATGAATGAATGAACAAAATGTGATACATCCATGTAAGAGAATACATTTTGACCTTAAAAAGGAGCAAAATCCTGTCACATGCTAGAATATGGATGAAGCTTGAGGGTATTATGCTAAGTGAAATAAGCCAGTCACATAAAGACAAATACTAGATGATTCCACTTATATGAGGTACCTGGAGTAGTCAAATTCAGAGACAGAAAGTAGAATGGTGGTTGCTGGGGGAAGGGGAAACAGGGAGTTGGTATTTAATGGGTACAGAGTTTCAGTTTTGCAAGATGAAAAAGGTCTGGAGATTGGTGGCACGACAATGTCAATATCCATAACACAACTGAACTGTACACTTAACAGTTAAGATGGGGCCGGGCATGGTGGCTCGCACAACTTTTTATGTGTACTGTGTATTTTTCAACTGCCTGATATGAATTGTGGGGTCCTGGAGGCCACAGTGATTGCCTGCACCACTTCTGTATTCTGCACAACAGCTAGCAGTTTCAGCAAGGAGAAAATGTTCAATAAACACTGATAATTAACTAGCATTAGGAAATGCTTCCCTTACTCATGACTCACAGGTTTTCTAGCTGTGAGATATCCCTCAGAGAAGGGGTTTAGTCAGTTTTGCTGTGAATTATTTTAAAATCATTATCAAATTGTGATTCGCTGCAAAAAAAAAAAAATCCAAATGCAACAAATTGAATCTTCTTGGTATGCTCTGTACACAGAATAGGAAACGTGACATTCGGAAGATGCCCGACATCTCGATTCACAGGCACAAAATGATATTTAAATAGCATCTGTGGTGGGGACACAGCCAACACATACAAGAAGGTTACAAGTAACATTGATGTGGAGTGGGAGGAGCTCTCACACTTTTAAGGGTAAATTATTCTCAGCGTAATTCTCAATCCGATTTTAATTTTACTCTGCAATCTACTTCATTCATTCATTCAGTCTATATTGAGGGTGGCCAGGGAAGGCCTCTTGAGCAGGTGACTTCTGAGCTGAAACCTGTGACAAGCAGGAATGGCAGATCAGGCAGGGGGACTTCTGGGAAGCTTCTGGCCACAGGCAGAAGTTCACAGATGGTAAACGAAGTTCCAATATTATTGGTGTCACAGGTTGAATCATAGCCCCCTAAAAGATGTTAAAGTCCTAACCCCCAGTACCTGCGAATGTGACCTTATTTGGAAATAGGCTTCTTGCAGATGATCGACTGAAAATGGGGACATTTGGGTGGACCCTAATTCATTATGACTGGTATCCTTATGAAAAGGGGAAATTTGGACACAGAGACGTGCACACAAGGACAACACCAAGTGAAGATGAAGACAGAGATCGGATGCAAAGGGAGAGGCATGGAGCAGATTCTCCCTTAAAACCCTGCCCACACGTTGATTTCAGACTTTCGGCCTCCAGAGCAGTGAGACAATACATTTCTGTATTGTCACTCCAACCTGTGGTACTTTGTCACAGCAACGGGAATAAACTAATACAATGGGCATTATGGCCAGTTAAGTATTCACACCATATCAAAAGTCACTTCCAATCACTTTTAGCAGCAGAATCCTCATCCTAAATACAATTTTACCTGGAACCCTGGTATGTTAACAGATTAAAAGGATGAAAAGGGTTACTCAAAAAAAAAAAAAAAAAAAAACACTTCACTGTTTGCAAAACCCATGAAGCACCTAGCTTCTGATTCCATAAGTTCTTTGCAACTCCATTTGAAAACTTGAAAGTTTAAAGGAAAAAAAAAAAAAAGGCTGAGCCAGAAAACCTGGGTGAGGTGGGGAGCAGTGACTGCCACCATTACATTAGCAAATGGTTTTGATTACAACCACCACCACCATCTGTTAGCACCTGCTGCGAGCCAGGCACTATGGCCACTCCTCATATCAACTCGGAAAGGTAAGAGTTGTGGCCCTCTTTAGAGAAGCAAAATCAGACAGACAGGCTGACTTGCTAAAAGCCCCTGTGCTAGTCAGCTGGGGCTGCCATAACAAAATATCACAGACTTGGGGGCTTAAATAATACAAATTCATTACCTGACAGTTCTGGAGGCTAGAAGTTCAAGATCAAGGTGCATTTGGTTTCTCTTGCAGAGAGCCGCCTATCCGCTACATCCTTACATGGTCTTTGTTCTATGGGTCCTAATCTCCTTTTCTTCATGAGGACATTAGTCAGATTGGATTAGGGCCCACCCTAATGGGCTCATTTTAACTTAATCACCTCTTTAAAGGCCCTATATCCAAATACAGTGACATTCTGAGGTACTGGGGGTTAGGGCCTCTACATAGGAATTTGGGGGGATGCAATTCAGCCCATAACATCCCCTTAAGGAAAAGGCTGCAAAGCCCAACTCCACCCCAGAACCATTTGACTCCAGAGGCCATTTTCCTTGAATCCCACTGCCTACCTCTCAAAATGCTATAAAAGAAAAAAGAAAAAGAAAAGCTTTTTGGCTTATTTTTTAAGACTCTCTCCTGAGGCCCTAAGCTACGCCCCAGGAAACCCTGGGAAGAGTGGGTGTCAGCGTGTAAGCCCTCGGAGGGCAGGGGCGAAAGGAGAGGAGAGTCGCTCTGTTCCCTACAAGGAGCCCAGCCTGAGGCCAAATTTAAACAAATTTCAGCTTCTATGTTCCAGGTCAGTGTCCCCAAGCCCCCTCCTAGCATTAGCTAGAACACCAAAAAAGGGGGTGCTCCAAGCATTAGCTCAATTTCAGGCACGCTGGCATATGAGGTTTCCTGAGACTTGCTTCTCTGGATGTCAGCCTCAGGGTAGCTCACCCCAGGCTGACTCAAAAAATCCTGGCCATGAGTACAGCAAACATTTGCAGTGCCCATCAGAAAGCCCCCTGACTTCTCAGAAAACGTGGGCCCTTCACACTGCTACTCAGGGCTCTGGCAGCTGCCGTACCCACTAGGGGTTCATGGAATCACCTTCAAACATCTGCCGTTCTCTGCTGCTTTGGATACCAAGTCAACAAAAGATGGCACCTTGCTGTGCCCTTCCCTGGGCAGGAAAGCAATGCTCTGAAGAGTGAGAGAACAGACATTTAGACCTTTATGGGCACCGTTCTGGGGGCCAAACAAGGGGGAGATGTTCAGGAGAGCCCTTCTTTCCCAAGCACGGGGACCCCACAAAAAGGGAATCCTAGAGTGAACAATCAATCAAAAGACCTATGTGCCAAACACCATGCCAGGGTGATGAGCACTAGAAACTAAGTGTTGGTTAAAATTTGATTAAGGAACAAATCTGGTCAAAAATATAATAAAACAACAAAAAGCCCCAAATGCAGTACCAACTATTTTTTTTTTTTTTTTTGAGAACAGTGTGAAAAAATGTTGACATGGATTGGGAGAAGATGGGGAACACAGAAACTTCAGGAAAGACTCTATGAAAAAGATGAGGTGGAAATGATTATTAACATGACTATAGCATGTTACGTTTACTTTATACTACATTATACTTACATGTAACATTTGATGCACTGTATCAAATGCCAAATGATACACTCTTCTATTTCAGAGACCCACTGATATTTACATATCTCGATCTATTTAGCAATGAGGGTCCTTTTCTAACCACCTCGGTTCTAATTGAGACATGTCAGCAGATATTACCAGAAAGTTGCCTATCTGGGTATTGTCTCCATCTTTATACACATACTTCTTACTCCATGGTTGAAGAAAGTAAAAGTGGACCAGAAAACAGATTCTCCAGAGCTAAGGTCCACTCCCTGGCACAGGCCTAGTTCAGAATCAACTTGCAACATATATTCATTTCTGACAAAAGAAAAGAAAAAGATCTGCACTTGTCTCAAGAATGTCGCAGTGCAACTAGGCTGGAAACATATAGCAATGCACAAATGAACCACGAAAACTAAACACTTGCTTACCTAAGAGACTACCACAGTTCCCCCTTATTCGTGGTTTTGCTCCCCACCATTTCAGTTACCCACAGTCAACTGTGCTTCGAAAATATTAAATGGAAAAATCCAGAAATAATTCAAAAACTTAAAATTGTGTGCTGTTCTGAGTAGCGTGATGAAATCTCATGCTGTGTCCCACTCTGTCCCACCCGGGACGTGAATCATCCCTTTGTCCAGCATATCCACACTGTATGTGCTACCCACTGATTAGTGACTTAGTAGCAGTCTCGGTTATGAGATTGCTGTGGTACCATAGTGCTTATTTCAGGTAACCTTTATTTTACTTAATGATGGCCTCAATGTGCGAGAGTAGTGATGTCAATTAGGATGTGCCAAAGAGAAGCCTTAAAGTGCTTCCTTTAAGTGAAAAGGTAAAAGTTCTCTACTTAATAAAGAAAAAACTTATATGCCGAGGTTGCTAAGATCAACAGTAAGAATGAATCTTCTATCTGTGAAATTGTGAAGAAAAAGAAATTCATGCTAGTTTTGCTGCCGCACCTCAAACTGCAAAAGTTTAGGCCATAGTTCGTGATAAGTGCTTATTTAAGATGGAAAAGGCATTAAATTTGTTGGTGGAAGACATGAACAGAAAATGTGTTCTGACTGATGGCAATGTGTTGCACCAGAAAGCATTGAGCCTATACAAAGACTTCAGCAAGCGATCCCCTGAAACGAGTGGCACTAACCCACTTACTGTAAATAAGGGATGGTTTACACAGATGCAGGAATGGGTTTAGACTGAAATATATAATAACTGCAATATATAAAAACTGAAATATATAAAAACTGAGGCTGCAGCAAGACAAGTTGGTGGAGAAGTATTTGCCAATATGTTTGAAGAAGTAGAATATATTGAAGGCCATAAAGAAGTATTAACATGTGAGAAATTAGAAGAACTTGTTATCTACAGAGAAGAGGAAGAAACCGAAGCAGAACCAGCAATGTGGACATTAGTTAAATTTGTCAAAATGTTTCGAATTGCACAGACATTAAACGACAAAATTATGGAATACAATCCTTGGATGGAACGGGCACTGAAGTCATGTGTATGATCGCTGAAGGATTATAACTTCTGCAGCAACATGTTAAGTTAAAAAGAGACAACTACTTCTGATTACAATGTTCTTCTAAAAGGTTTTGGCAAAAATCCTTCAACTATTGCCAATCCCCAACGATCAACATCACCTGCTCCTGTCATCCAACCACTGACATTGCCATGGCTCAAAGACCCAGGATCACCCGAAGCTGATGATCCTTCTTTGACTTATCAGAAGATCAGTAGTACCTAATGCTGTGTGACTATGTCACAATGCCTAAGTCATTCACCTTACTTCACCTTATCATGTAGGCATTTATCTCACATTATCACAGTAAGAAGGGTGAGTATAATATGAGATATTTAGAGAGAGAGAAGATATTCACATAACTTTTATTACACTATATTGCTTTAATTGTTCTCTTTCATTATTGTTGGTAATCTCTTGCTGTGCCTAATTTGTAAATTAAACTTTATCATAGATATGTATATATAGGAAAAGACATAGTATATACAGAGTTTGGTACTACTCAGTTTTAAGCATCTACTTAGGCGTCTTGGAACCTATCCCCTGCAGATAAGAGGGGACTACTTGTATGCTTTTTTTTTTATTATTATTTGGATGAATGCATAAAAAAGAAAAGAAAAAAAACACTCACTTTGGGACCAAATGCCTGTACCTAAAATGAAAATATATTGCTTTTTCTTCAAAACTGACTTATCCTTCCATATCTCAAGATATATCCTAAGACTTTCAAATTATTATTTTAAAACAAAATAGGCTGGGCACGGTGGCTCACGTCTGTAATCCTAGCACTCTGGGAGGCCGAGGCGGGCGGATTGCTCGAGGTCAGGAGTTCAAAACCAGCCTGAGCAAGAGCGAGACCCTGTCTCTACTATAAACAGAAAGAAATTAATTGGCCAACTAATATATATAGAAAAAATAAGCTGGGCATGGTGGTGCATGCCTGTAGTCCCAGCTACTCGGGAGGCTGAGGCAGGTGGATTGCTTGAGCCCAGGAGTTTGAGGTTGCTGTGAGCTAGGCTGACGCCACGGTACTCACTCTAGGCTGGGCAACAAAGCGAGACTCTGTGTCAAAAAAACAAACAAAAAAACCAAAATAGTTTAAAAAAAACCCACACATACAAAGTAAAAGCCAATTTTAGGCCAATCCCAGGAGGAAAACCAGTATATACACATCTCAAAACTGTAAGGACATAAATTCTTAACACAACTTTGCTGCTAAGTATTTATCCTATGGATAGACTGACTAAAAGAGGGTGATTTGTTGCAGGAGAACAAGCTTAAGACAACCCCAAGTAAGTGATCAATTAAACAGAAAAAGGTACTGATATAGAAAGATGCATTAAGTAAACAAAACTACTTAACACACGCCTTGCATATTGTTGCCCAGTTTGTGGGTTTTACTTTTTTTTTTGTATTTTAATGCTTGCATATGCATATAAAAATTCCATAAGGGAAAAAAAAAAAGAGTAGAATACAGTAGGGAACTTTAAGCTCTTCTCTATCATTTGAATGTTTTTTTCCTTGAGTTTATAATTTTATAACTTAAAACATGTATAAGAAAAATCCATGAGCAATGAGAATTTGTGAGAATACAGACTTAAATTTCTCTCAGCAGTAAACAGAATCTTAAAGGACAGTTAGACAATCTTTGCCAGGCTGATTCCTACTCAGGAAGTAGGCCAATACAGTTAAGAGTGAGCTTTATGAATAAGGCATGAAACCTAAATGGTTTCTTATTAGTCATCATTTAATCAGAAAACCAAAGAAGTTTCCACACCCCATTCTGCAGGCCTAGCACATAATAAAATTTTTATCAATGCATTTTCCACAATTTTAAAGGGCAAAGGTATGTAACAAAATCAAAATACAATCAAGAACATTATGAATTAGGCTGGGCGCGGTGGCTCACGTCTGTAATCCTAGCACTCTGGAAGGCTGAGGTGGGAGGATTGCTTGAGCTCAGGAGTTCGAGACCATCCTGAGCAAGAGCGAGACCCCATCTCTACTATAAATAGAAAAAAAAATCAGCCAAACAACCAAAAATAGAAAAAAAAAATTAGCCGGGCATGGTGGCACATGCCAGTAGTTCTAGCTCCTTAGGACGCTGAGGCAGGAGGATCGCTTGAGCCCAGGAATCTGAGGTTGCTGTGAGCTAGGCTGATACCACGGCACTCTAGCCTGGGCAACACAGTAAGACTTTGTCTCCAAAAAAAACCAAAACATTATGAATTAGATATCTTGCTCAATAGAAGCTAAAAATCACAGTGATTATACTTTCTACAAGAAAAAAAGGAAGCTGTGAAGGACTCAGGTACACACATGGATATTCGTTCATAGTTTTGCAAGTAGTAGCAAAAACCAGAATTATTCGAAACAAACTAAATGTACACAACAGGAGGCTGAATGGATAAATTATATGGTAGCCATGTGATGAAATACTATGCAGCCATTAAAAACTTTGTAGCTGGGCATAGTGGCCTATGCCTGTAGTCCCAGCTACCCGGGAGGCTGAGGCAGGAGGATCACTGGAGCCCAGGAGTTCTGGGCTATAATGTGCTATGCCCATCGGGTGTCCATACTCAGTTCAGCATCAATATGGTGACCTCCTAAGAGCAGGGACCATCATGTTGCCTCTGGAGGGGTAAACCGGCCTAGGTCAGAAACGGAGCAGGTCAAAACTCCTATGTTGATCAGTAGTGGAACCGCCCCTGTAAACAGCCATTGCCCTCCAGCCTGGGCAACATGGTGAGATCACATCTCTTTAACAAACAAAAACAAACAAATAAAAAACATACAACTTTGTAGCTCTTTATCATATGAAGAGCTACATGTGAGTAGCTGGGACTATAACCACATACCACTGTGCCTGGCCATTTTCACTATGTTTTGTGTACAATTGAGTGGCATTAAGTACATTCACATTATTGTGCAACGGATGTCATCTAGGGCTTGTCGTTCTTAAATACAAGTTCTCTGGATGTTGCCTAAGGTATGGAAAAGGCACTTTATCACAGATGAAATATGGGAAGATATTCATTGCACATTTAAGCTTTAAAAAAGATGACTATAACAGCATTTTTGGCATCGCTCTATTTGGAAATATATATATAGATATTTGTACATACATGTTGGAAAAGAACAAAATGTGAACCATGGAACTTTGGGCAGTAAGAGATTACAGGAGATTTTGTATGTGTATATTTTGGCTGATCTCTATTCTAACTTTTCTATAAAAACATTTTTAATTGTGATTTTTACCTTAAAAAATGCTGGCTATTTTATCCTTCCTTGGCAGACACAATGCTCTTCCATGGAAAGTAATTCAACATGGAACAAGTTGCTTGCTCTCTCTTTTGCCCCTTTTCTGGTCTTTCAGTGGTTTTTCTGATGCTTTAGAAATGAGAGAGAGGGGAAGATGACAGGTCGAACATTTTCAAGGTCATCTTTCCCTTTTTTTAAAGTGTGGCTATTATGTTAGGCCACTGGTCCCTAATCAGGGGCAACTGTGCCTCCTCAGGAGGCATTTGATAATGTCTGGACTTTTCTTCATTGTCACAACTTGGGGATGGGGGGGATGTGCTACCGGTATCTGGCAGGTAGAGACCAAGGATTCTGCTAAACATCCTACAATGCATGGGAAAGTCCCCTCCAACAGACTTAAGTAGCCCAAAATGTCAACAGCACCAAGGTTGAAAAACCCTGTGTTAGAGTAATGAGTCTTCAAGTGACTCCCTAATCCTCCATAAACAGCACCCTCAAATGGCTACAGAAGAACATCTGGCCAAGAGGCACCTCTAGTGGGGTGGAAACACACCGATCACAGAGGTAGAATACCTGAGTGGAATACTGGGCCTGCCCCTTCTCTAGCTGTGAAGCCTCAGGCAGGTGCCTGCCTCACCCAGTTGATCCCCTCTATCCTCCATCATAAGTTGGGAATCCCACCACCCACCTCCCAGGGTGCATAAGAGGTTTCAACACCAAAATGTGGGAGAAAAGGTTTTGTAAACTATAAAGCAACATGCTTATGTGAATGGCATTACCATTCTAGGATACTGATTATCCAAGTTTTACCACTGAAAACACACATTTTCAACGAGTCTTTACCCAGCACATTCCCACTGCCCTGAATCACGGCTTACCTACTACGGATGCTAACCCAGCAGTGATTTTGACTTAATACTGAGACTGGAAAACAAAGAGTGCTCTTTTAATACTATGTCTTCCTTGGCCTAAATTGTGAGGCGGCAGAACTTAGTGATCAAATGACAAGACTTGGAATCAGACTCCTAGGAAAGAATCTCAGCTCTATCTCTTACTAGCTGAGTGATTCTGGAAAGCTGACATGGCTTCTCTGTGCCTCAGTTTCCTCATCTGTCTCTCTAAACCAGAACATTTCAGAGTGAAATAATTTATCTTCTGAACCAAGATATTTGAGAATAAAAGAGGGTGCTGTCAAAGTTAATGGAAGGACAACAGGAATACACCGAAGAATACACCCCAGGCAAATAGAGGACGTAAGGTCACTCTAAAGAAAAGGATAATAACAGTGCCCACCTCACAGGCTTGTTGTGATGACTAAATCAGATAAAAGAGGCAAAGCGCACAGTACACGCTCATTAAATGCAAGCTATGATTTTTGGCCTTTCTCCTTCCATTCATCCAGCAAGTTCTCAGTGCCAAGGCACGACTCTGGGCGCCGAGGAAGTCAGATATACCCAACTCCCCGTCGCAGCGCAGTTCCTCCTCTTGTTCTACAGAGTGTTTGTTTAATTCCCAAGACTTTTCTTACACGTACACAGTCACGACACACACAGAATGAAACACAAACCCACACGTCAGTATTACAGGTCAAGGACAGCCAGGAAACCCATACCAAATGTGTGACAGTCAGAAATCTGCTTTACAAAAAGTAGACAATGAATAAGAGCTTATCTAATCGACAAAGACAAAAGGATTTATTATTATCCCAAAGTCCCTGATTCAGGAAAGCTATTTCACTTTGACCAAAAGTTAGCTCTAAATGGACCTCATAAAGTTTTATTAATTAATGCCCTTTTTAACTTAGCACTCGATGTTTAAAAGCACATTACGGTATTAGCTCCTTTTCATTCCTATGCACGCCCCTATTACGATGAATTATGTACAGTGTGTCCACAAAGACAGCCTTATAGAATCCATACATTATGAAAGCAAAGTTACTCTAGCTTGCTTTTGCACTGAGATGCATCTGTATCTTTTGCCAAGAAATAAGCATTTTAAGTTCAGTATGCTAAAACAATTTTCTCTAAAAGTTAATACTCAACATAAGAGGTGAATATTCCTTATTTTACATAGCTGTCCTTTCAGCTCTAAGGGGCTTGAAACTCTAATCACAAATTCCTTTCCCTCTATCTTTTTTGTCCCCCCTCTCCCCCCCACCCCACCCCAGTTTTGGTAAAATTGGTGTTGATGACTGTGACCAGAAATTCTCGCACCCGAACATTTCCATACTCGACTGTGGGGCCTTGCCCTTTCCTCCTCCCTCCTTGTTCACATTTCAGCAGGCACATCCTCAGTCAGCCCTCCTTTTGTGCCAATTTTTATGGCCGTTAGGGAGGCCACATTCCAATCCTTCAGCGGTTGTCAGATCTCAAACACCAGCCAGGCTCCATCGCTGGAAACACAAAATCCGGACCTCCAGAAAGAGAGCGTCTACCGAGTAGGCTGCGTGTGCATAATTCAGAACAAACTGAGGCGCTCTCGGTTTCTGTTGTACCCCATGTCTCTGTCTCGATTCAAAGAAGCTTAAATCAATGGCGTGTGTTTTGATCTGGTGCTGGTTACACAGACGTGCTCAGTTTGTAAAAATTCAACAGCTGTGCCGTCATGTGCATTTTATATCTGTATGTTACACTGCCATAAAAACTTTTTAAAGTGGCTTACACCGTGTAAACCTCTACGTAAAGTAAGCACAGTTGACGCAGCACCTACATTACTGTTTCTCAAACTGTTTTCAAGCTGGATTGCCACCAATCAGGGGGCCACATGAGCAATTTAGAAAGTCCGGACTGGCATGTGTTAAATGGAACGGAGAATACAAGAGGGCAGCGCACACAATGAAGGCAACTATGGTGTCAGGAAACGTTTCAGTTATACTGGGTTGCCAGATTTTAACTGCAGAACTTGGTAAAAAAAAAAACCTGAGGCCAGGTGCGGTGGTTCACACCTGTAATTCCAGCACTCTGGGAGGTGGAGGCGGAAGGATCGCTCAAGGTCAGGAGTTTGAGACCAGCCTGAGCAAGAGCGAGACCCCGTCTCTACTATAAAGAAATTATCTGGACAACTGAAAATATATAGAGAAAAAAAATAGCTGGGCATGGTGACACATGCCTGTAGTCCCAGCTACTCGGGAGGCTGAGGAGCCCAGGAGTTTGAGGTTGCTGTGAGCTAGGATGACGCCATGGCACTCTAGTGCAGCCAAAAGAGTGAGACTCTGTCTCAAAAAAAAAACAAAAACCTGAGAGACACTGAGCACACCAATCAGTAATAGGCGGATGTGGGAGCCAGACAGGCCTGGGTTCTGATCCTGGCTGGTCACAACCTATGTGCTCAGGAACAAGTCACCTAACCTCAATGAACCTCCATTTTGCCACCTCTAAAATGGGGTAATACTATCTACTGCCCAGAATTGGTGTAAGGTATCGGTGAGCTGGTAAACCATCTACCACGGAGCCCTGCTTCCAGGCTGTCCCCACCCCCGCCACCATTTACGTGGTGTCCTAGGCCAGCTTCTTTACCTGCAGGAAGAAAGTTTCAAGGAAACAGACAAAGAGGGGCAGTGCCAAGGCAGAGCCCCCATCACACAAACCCATGGAGGCCCCAGGGAGAACAAACTGCTAACATTTGAGAGCAGTGGGGCAGGAAAAAGCTACTGCCCCAGCATATTTGGTGATAAGTCAACCAGCTTTGGATGCTGACCAGAGGGAAAACCACTTTCCAAGATAATAGGGTTTTTCCCATTATTCTTGGCAGGATGTGGAGAAAAGCTGAAAGGGAAGAAGGCCTTAGTAAAGAAATACAGCATTTGTTTAAAGCAAATCACTTCGAAGACAGGTGGTTTTCATTTTGAGAAGAAAAATGATGCTTAAAACAGCGAAGGGTTACTCCAGAGACCAGCCAGGGGCTGGCCTGGGGTCTAGAGTGCTCCAAAAGTGCCAAGGCAGTGAGGGAGGCAGATGGGGTGGGGGTGGGGGCTGGCACAGAAAAGAGGGGCTCTGTCTCTATCAGCTTGCAACAATAAACTACTTAAAAGTCGTTCACTATACTAATTATCCAAAACAATTATTCATTCAACAAATGTTTGTTGAGCACCTACTATGCATCTAGAAGTGAGTGAAGGGCTGGAGCCATGGTGGAGGTAAGACAGACAAGGCCCCTGCTCTCACGGAGCTGAAATTCTAGTGGAAGAGACAGTGAGTGCCAAGTAAATCAATGAGTGAGCAAAATATTTACAGGCTGTGATATAAGCACCATGAAAGAAAGAAATATGGTGGTGTGGTGGGAAGGGAGAAAGGAAGTTCAGAGGGAAGGAGTCCCTTTAGACAAGATGGCCTAGGAGTAACACCTGAAAGAGGAGAAAGAGCCAAGCAAGCAAGGCCCCAAGGAAAGGGCAGTCCCGGGGTGAGAACTACAATTGCCTGAGCCCAAAGGCAGGGAGACTCAGCGAGGCCAGGGTGGGTGGGCAGTTGGTGTGATGGCCAAGCAGAAAGGGGAGCCAGATAAGCCAAAAAGGTAGGTAAAAGCCAGACTGTATGAGGCCCAGCTGGCTGTGGAACAGAAAGTGGATTTCAATGGAGAGCAGCTGAGAACTACTGAAGGCTGGTACATTGTGATACATTACTTTGATATTGGTTGAGAGAAAAGGTACCGTTAAATCAGAGACAAAGTGTCCAGATGATATGATGTCTCCAAGATCAATGATAAAAATTAGCAGTATGTTAGAGCTCACTGGTACACAATTATTGAGGCATCTTGCCAGCTAGAGACAAACAACTTTAGCCTATGGATGAGATGAAATAAAATGAATTCAATAGGGGACAGGGGTGGGAGAACTTGTGCCTGGCAAGGGAACACTATCATTAGTAATTAACGCACAGTTAGCAAATATAAAGCACATAGTGCAGTTAATTAACAAGGCAGGCTCTCGAAAGTGCCCTAAACACACACACAAACACACACAGAGACTGGAAAGGCAATTGGGGACTGACTGATGAGTGTGCATGGTGGCTGTCTACACTCATGAACAGGTTCACTGAAACATGATGGAAAGGTACCATGACGGTGCCCTACGGGTACCTCTGAATCAGAAATCGGATGAACTGCTGAGCAGTTTTCATCAAGGCTTATCTTTTCCTTTTCTTCTCCCCGGCTCCAGCTGAATGTAGGCATTCAGAATCAGGAAACTCAAAGCTGAGCTGGAAATGGCTCTTCTGAAATCTCACTCTCCCTCAGGGACCCACACACAGAGCCTCCTGACTTGGGCCTCCAGTCTCCACCATCTTTAACATAAACGGATCTGTCAGGCACAAACATGACCCACTCACAGCCTCTCCCCAGGACCTTGTCCTGCAGAGTCACCTGGCCATGACTAAAAGGGCAACCTGAGGCTATGGACTCAAGCAAGGCCAACTGGCCAACTCCAAGATCAAACCTATGACACCAACCAAGAGAACCTGGTGGCCACAAAGGCTGCCCTGAAACGAGCTAGGACAGCAACACTGGTGGCACCTCACAGAGCCCAGCACACTGCTTGCAGTTACGGTATAATGTGCCACAGAATAAGGAGAGCAGGGTAAGGAGGGCAGCGAAGTGCCAGGTGCTTTTGCAGGCATTACTTCCAACAACTCAGCATTCCTGGGAAGTGCTGTGATCCGACATGTTCAGATGAGAAAAGAAAGGCTTGGAGAGATTTTTGTTAGTGACCCAAGGCTACACGATTAGCTGAGTGGGGACTCTGAACCTCACCCACTACCTTGATTGGCATCGCAAGCTGACTTTCTAGCCCCTCTTCCATCTCATTCTAACCCGGGGGGGGGTGGCTGAATGGGGCTGTCTGTGTGCAGTGTCCCCTGGAGAAAACTCATGTGGCTGTCAACAGTGGCCAGAAAAGGAAAGAGCCACCAAACCAGATGATGGGCCTGTTTAAAATCTTTATAAATGCCGCCACAAAAGGGACTCAGCCAAAAAAAAAAAAAAAAAAAAATCCACTTCTGTCACAGATGAGAGCCGAAGGAAAGAAATTCTCTTCTGCCACAAATAAGAAAACTGAGACCTGGGTCCAAAGTGCAAAATGGTGTTGGTCACCATCTTGGAAGGACTGAGCCAAGACCCAATTCCCCATCATGCCTCCCTCCAGGCCTACAAAGTAGTCAGGCAACAGGCTACAAAAGATGCAGACATAGTAACAATCAAAACAGATGTATGGCCTACTTACAATCTCAGACAAGTCTGCAGAACTCGGGGCTTTGGCTGCTGAAAGCTCCATTCTGTGGAGTATGAAATGGTGACTTCTGGCTGACTGTGTCTGAACTCTGGGCAGGAGTGAGTTCCGTACTCTGCGAGAACTGCAAGTCTCTCTGATTCACTTGGCAGCAGAATTATTCTAAGCATCCTGTCCCTCCCACTACGCATTCACACTGGTGGGGTTTTTTAAATTCTTTGCACTTATTTCTGTTACAAATCAAGTGAAACTCATTTTTCAAAACTAATCCAATCTCTAGCACTCGAGAGTGAGGAACCTTTACAACCGAAGAGGAAGAAGAGCTACCTAATTAGGAAGAAGTTATAATTAACATCAGAGAGAAAAGAATTGGAGAACCGCAGAGTCTGCAGTAACAGCAAAATGGAGATTATTTGAGACAGCTGAAACACTCCACCCAGGCCTCCAGAAGGGGACATGCACGGGAAACAAAGGGCATATGGTGTTTGCTTTCTTCAACATCCGTTCTCACCATTAAGAGCTACACCAGCAAACTCTCATTACTTACATGTGGACAAACCTCACCCTGAAATAGACTCTAAAATACAGCTCATAATCAAATAAATTATTTTGCAAAACACAGGCCTACCTTGATTTATTTTTTGTTACATATAAAGCAAAATTTAATAAAGTCCAAAGAACTGGCAGACTGTCTATTTGGCTTAGTGAAGCGTGAATTATACTTGAAAGAAAGTCAATTTTTGTTAATTTCAAGTTTATATAATTCGAATACTGACACATTCAGAACAGGATCTTATTTTCCCCCTACAGAGAGAGTCCAAGGGGCTAACTTACTAATTAGATAAGATTTTCTACTATATTTAAATATTTCTATCCTAAAGCAAACAGGTTTTTCTACAGTTACTTAAATCATTTATTTCCCACATGTTAATGTTACCACCATCCCCGATGCTGCCCACGCTACAAAACTGTCCAAAGTTAAACTTCAGTGCAATTCTTAACCAAATAATAAGAAACTCCTGAATTAGTGCGATCTAAACTGATGATACTTTGAAACATAAAGCTAAGGTCAGCTTCAAAAAAGCTCATGTATTACTACTCACAAGCTTATTGAGATCACTGATCACATCCACTATCCCCCAGCCAGGATGAACTGGGACTGGGTCTATCTGCCCATAAATAACAAGTTCAAAGTCAGAGGATCACTTGCCTGTGTTTAACATTTAAAAAGGCCCCCAAATGAAGGGAAACAAGGGCCAAACAATGCAATGTCCTCGGTCAGTAACCCTCAGTGAGCACTGTTGGTTGTCACCCGGCACAGCTGACCCCTTTCCTCCTTCCCTAGCAGAACCTACAATTGGTCACAGGTGCCCACCTATTCCCCATGGAGCTCATTCCCAGCCCCAGAGGGGCATTCTAATTAATTCTAAGCCAATCACTGGTTCAGGCAGACAATAGGTACTAAGCTCACCCAATCAGACTGCAGGAAAGGACTCCTCCTACATACAGGCTGCGAACAGGGAAGCAAAGGGCCCCAATGCCAATGGATGCCATCCTACAACCATCTGCTGACCACAGGGAAGCCAGCCCTTGGGTGAAGCTACTGCCAAAAGGACACTGTGGAGGACAATGAGAACATGGGTTTCTGATGTCACGTTGAGCAGCTGATCACACTGTTCCCGGGGTCCATCGTACCTCTAGTCTCCCAATTATGTGAGACAACAAACATCTGTGTTTAAGACAGTTCCAGGCAGGTTTCTGTTCAGTGCAATCTAAAGCATGCTGACAGGGGACGGGCTTAGCAGCAGCTGGGTAGCCAAGAGGCTCCTTAAAGTAAATGATACACTCACAGAAAACATTCCCCTTCGTGTTAAAGCAAAAGGAGAAATTACAAAGCTGAGTGGTTGCCTAGGGCTAGACATGGAAATGAGGAGGGACTGCAAAGGGGCATGAGCATTGGACTGTGGTGACAGTCACACAACTCTGTAAATTTATTAAAAAGCATTGAATGGGATGCTTCGAAGAGGTGAATTTCATGATATGTAAATTAGATCTCGATAAGGCTGTTTTTAAAAAGCTGCTGAGAGCAGGTCGAAGGAACTTTTCCTCCATCCATATCTGAGAGTGGGATGCCCCTGCTTGAAATCCTGCCTCCGGTGGTTCTTGATTGCCCCTAGAGTCCAAGTTCCTTACAAAGGTACGAAAGATCTCTCTCACATTCTGGCCTCACTTTCCCCCACTGCCCATTCTACTCCCTGGCAAGGCTTACTTCCAGATACTCAAACTGTTTCTCTCCTCCAGGCCTCTGCTCTTCCTCGCTCACTCCAGCCCATCCTCTTCACCCGATGGAATTCCCTCTTATCCTGCCCCAGACTCCTAGGTGCCCCTCCCTTCGTGTACCTCAATGTACTGCGCACACAGCACAATAGGTTGGAAAAGCATGTTTCTGGGTCGGTCTCTGTCCCCACTTGCTCCCCCAGGGCCCAGAATGGCACTGAGGACATAACAGACACTCAACAGATGTCCACTGGACTGGACTGACCTTCCTCTTTCAGGAAAGTCAACAATTTCTCCTTCAGAGCACTTGTGTCATCAAGGTTGGAGGTGTGACAGAAGAGGCAGGTTCCAGGTGTCCTCGTTCTCATCCACACCTGCTTTCCTACAGCGACTTCGGGCTCAGCACAGGACACAGGTGGCAGCCTGCACAGTCTGCTTCAACAGTGCCCATGTCGTGCAAGAAGCCCCTTATTTGGACCACACATAGCGCTTCTGCTTCTCTGCTCGAACCCTCCCTGCTGAAGGTCACCATGACAATGTGTGGCATCTCCCATTATATAAGCTTCAGAAAAGGACAGGGAACGTCCAACTTTTTTTTTTTTCTTCTGGTTGTGGAGTTTACCTTTTTTTTTTTTTTAATGCTTAGACAAGGTAAGGAGCTGGGGTAAGAAAAGTCGCAAATGCTACATTGGGAAACACTTGGTTTTGAAGAAAGAATGCAAGTTCAAAGACACAAGAACTTGAGAAGCAAATGCTGGGAAGATCAGTCTGTACCTGGTGTCTTATCTTCCTCCTTGACCTTGGGGGAAAAGGCTAAATAGGATGATTGTGAAAGATTAAAAAGACATTTGCTGGGGAGTCCAATATCAAAAAAGAAAAATAATCATATTGTGAAAGGAGCAACCCACAAAACCCCATCGTGGAATCTGTGCTTCATCACAACAAAGATGTCGTCAAGCCCTCCTTTCTAGCTTGTCCTGGCTCTCCACGCTCTACTAGAGATGAAACCCCAAACCCAGGAGCATAGAAAAGAGCTGAAATAACACTTTAAGTATTCACGTTGGTAATTTCAACTCCTGCCTCATAATCATGACTTCTCTTTTCCATATTTGGGCCCTGGCTTCCCTGGACACTCTCCGCAAGCCTTCACAGACATTATCTAATGCTAGGCAGGTCAGCAAGCTAACCATTAAGTACTCTTTTTTTCTCCGTGCCCTCTGATTTAAGCCTGTCTGGATGCAATCATAAAGAATTGGTCAATTCCCTTCCAAGTGGCTGTGAAGATTTCTCGTGGAGTTTAGGTCAGAGAGGAAGCTCTTGGGGTGTCAGAAAGCTTGTCTTTAAACATCTCAGTCTGATTCCAACAGTGAAGTTTCCAAAGCTGTCATTACTCCCCTGCCCCCAGAGTAAACAAAGCTGGCAGATTTATTATCAAATCATTTCAGTAGCTTTTGATTTTTCTTCAAATACCTGCTGGCCTCATTCCCCAGAGACTCTAATTCAATCGGTCTGGTGTAGCCCTGAGAAACTGCGTTGTTTAAACTCCCCCAGGTGATTTCAGTGATCCACGCAGCTATAAGATAGGGGGCTGGGCCTAAAGGGTCAGAAATCCTTAGCACTAAAAGTGGCATTCCCTGGAAGTTTCTTAAAACTGCAGAATCTCAACTCCCTACAACCAACTCTCTCCCAGCCCACACTCCCACCACCAGAATCTGCCTTTTTTTTTTTTTTTTTTTTTTTTGAGACAGAATCTCACTCTGTTGCCCGGGCTAGAGTGCCCTGGCATCAGCCTAGCTCATGGCAACCTCAAACTCCTGGGCTCAAGCAACCCTCCTGCCTCAGCCTCCCGAGTAGCTTGGACTACAGGCATGTGCCACCATGCCCGGTTAATTTTTTTTTCTATATATTTTTAGTTGGCAAAGTAATTTTTTTTCTATTTTTAGTAGAGACGGGGTCTTGCTGTTGCTCAGGCTGGTTTCGAACTCCTGACCTTGAGCGATCCACCCGCCTCAGACCTCCCAAAGTGCTAGGATTACAGGCGTGAGCCACTGCACCGGGCCTAGAATCTGCCTGTTAAAGAGATCCTCAGGAGGTGAATACATTAGAGTTAGGGAAGCCTGGGTTCTGAATCTGGCTTCAGAATCTTCTAGGGTTTTTGTCTGTCCTTCACAAGTAGGAGGGCACAATCAAAATTCACATTCCACATTTTTTTCTCAGATCTTATTGATCAACAACAGGGTGAAATCCTGCTCTCTCTCACCATCCTCCTAGAAAATATGACTAGTCAGGTTAAATGTAAAAGGAGTCAAAAAACTAGACACAGCCTGTTTTTTAAATTAGAGCAATACATTTTTCCATATGCTGGCAGCATCAACACTTGCATTACTGCGCATGTTTAAAGCTACCAGTCACGTTCAACTCCTCGATTGCAGCAGAACCTGCAAAATCTTTTAGCATTAAAGGGCTTTCTATGGAACCAAAGCATGCCAGGATAAATAATTCTTGGAACTAATGAGAACTACTAATTGCATCCATTCTTAAAAATCAATATACTTAAAGAAAATTTTTAAAAATTCATATGCTTATTTCCCTTCTTCAAATAACATCATAAGGCATTTACAGGAAGTTGTGGTTTCAATTGAGACGTGGCTGCATATTTAAAAAAAAAATCTCACAGTACCATATCACAGAGCTCAGCCAAGATTCCTAGCAGGTTCTTAGAACCTGACAGATTTGGGTACCCCTTCATACTAATTACCTTCTGGTTTGAGGGTTTTGAGCATAGCCAAGGCCACCCAGACAATGCTGTACCATAGTACAAGCGAGAGTGAGAGCACAGACTCGAGTTAAACCACGGATAAGCTCAAATCCAGATCTGGCATTTATAATCTGTGCTTCCCCTGGGCAAATTACTTAACTTCTCTGGTCCATGGAAAGTGCTATATAAAAGTTGGCAGTTTTTCTCATAGCCTGTAGTCCCATGAATGGTACAGATAAAAGAACTATGCGCACAGTGGGTGCTCAATTATTCCTAGTGGTTGGAGAATACTCCATCTACATTGTATTTCCCTCAATGAAAATATCATTACCGAATACCAGCAACCTTTGGTATGTCAAGAAAGGTGCTTGCGAGAAAGTGCTTTCTTCCCCTAATGGTGGAAAAAAAAACAAAACAGATATAATCATCCTCTTCATCCAATGTGACAGCCTGCTTCTCGACTTGTATACTTACTATGGTTTATTTTATATTATGCCTCATTTCTTCTCAAAGAATAAGCATTACTATAGAAAAAATATGAAATGCATTTGAGCAGGTGAAAAATGCAGTCTATGAAACAGTAGACTGGTACCAATTAGTTAAGTTATTGAGATCACAAAAACTAATTTCTAGAATGTTCCAGGTAAGGAAGTGTCAGACAACAGTGCCTTCACAGTATTAATAGTATATGGTAACATTCAGAGTAGTAAGACAGCAGAGGAAATCGGGATGTTGCAACTATTTAAACTACTCATTTTTCATCTATTTTTAAGCACTCATGACAAATGAACAAGTGATAGATTGTTCAACATGTATTTATTAAATCCGTTTCCTTAGACAGTTTCACAGCCAGTGCTTTAACATAAACCATAAGAATTCAACAACTATGTTCGGCTTTCAGTTTTCTTTTTAATTTTTTTTTCTTTTTTCCTCAAAGGCTCTGCTTTTAAGAATACCCGTCCTTCCATTAGTTCTTACAGTACAATCATGAGAAGTCAGGCTGCTGGAGTTCAAATACCAGGGTTGATCCTTAATAGACCTGCAATAAGCCCCTCTGGGCTACAGTTTTTCCACCTATAATATAGGACTCGCCACCTGGGGTGGGGTAGGGTAAGAAGTAGCTGAGTTAATGTACATTCTTTACAATTATGAACAGGAGCAATACAGTTTTACTGGACAAATGATGAAGTATCTACTCAGAATAGCAAATTCATGTTCCTTTCACCCTGTGCCAGGTCCTGAAGTGGTTACAAAGAAGGCATAATAGATTTGCCTTGCTCCCCAAAATGGAGGGAGACAGGAGTAATTCCTACATGTGTTTAAAGGAAGAGAATTATGTAAGCAGGAGAAAAACCACCCACCACTTCATCCCTAGGTTAGCCATGACGGTGACAGCCACAAAGTTTGCTCTCACCAGCAACATGCCCAGAGCACTTCTACTGTCCAAAGCACTAATATCACATTGAGGGGATCCAACCTTGGTCACGCCTCAGGGCCTTTGCCCTCATTCTCTGCTTGGATGGCTCTTAGTAATGGCAGGAGCCTCCTTATCAATTGTGTGTGAGCTGCAACATCACCTCCCCTGAGAGGTTTTCTCTGGTGACTCCAGCTGAAACATCCCACACACCCCACAAGTCACTCTAGCCCAGGGGTCCTCAAACTGCGGCCCACCGAGAACATTTATCTGGCCCTCCGGGTGTTTTTGCCACTGCTGCCTGTCCTCCTTAGCAGCCAACTTGTCCCGGGCCCACAGTGCGCATGTGTGGAATGTGCACCGCACTCTCCAACGGCCCTCCAACGCTTTGAGGGACAGTGAACTGGCCCCCTGTTTAAAAAGTTTGAGGACCCCTGCTCTAGCCTTTCCCCCTCCTGTATTTCTTCATTGCATGTTTTACTATCTGTAATTGTCTTTCCGCTTGTCTGTGTTAAACTCTCTGTCCTCTGTTAGAATGTTAGCTCTCTAAGAGCTCAGATCTTGTTAAGCTCATTCCAAAAATGGCACCTAAAATGGCATCTAGCACATAAAGGACACTCAGTAGACAGAGCTAGGTAATATGTGTGTGTGGCTTGATAGTTCCGACAGCTATATCATCATATCTGCATCTGGTTCTAGCAATTGCTTTATCTCTTCACACTGCTTTTACTTGCCTTTTGGCATGCCTTGTAATTTTTGGTTATAAGCCAGACATTTTGTGTAGGGTAGTAGACACTGAGGTAAATAAGCCCTTTGTGTGGAATTTATATTAATCTGGTCAGGAGCTGGGCTGCATTGAGGTTTGTGGTTCCTATGGACATCAGAAACTTCAAATTCTTCTATGACTTATTTTTTGTCACTTCCCTTAGCTTTGGGGCTTCCCTTTATGCTGTTCCCCTGAGTGAGCCTGCCTCTTACAGCTCTCCCTGTTGTAATCCACCTTATTATTCCTGGAGGCTTGTTAGCATGCTGGTGGGGGAGGAAGGGAGAAGGAAAGTTCTCCAATATTCCAAGCCTCAGTCTGGAGAGTACACAGCAGGCCTGTGTCTTGAGGGTGTAGCCTTCACAAGTGTTTCTGCCCCGTCTCCAGGGATAGAGCTTCCCCCACCCCATTCCCCCAGCTGCAGCAGGTATCACCAGTGTTCTCAGTCTACCTTCTCTTTGCAGATTAAGAACATTTTTACTTTAGGTGAAATGGGGTGGCAGGGGTGTGGGCTGGGGCTGGGTAGAGTTCCCTCCCCCAGGTGCAAGGGGATTTCACCAGTGCCCTCAGATCATGTAGTTCCCCTGCAGATTAAACCTTCTGCTCCTTAAGAGAAAAAGGTCTGAGTAGATTTCTCAGTGGTTCCTGAGCCAGCATCATGAGTTTTCTCGAAATTTACCCCATCCTCCCCATGAGAGACAAGCTGGTTCCTGGAGGAAAAGCCTGCAAAGGGGTAGGACCCCTCCCTGCCTACTGCTGCCCCCGGGCGCTTCACACTCTCAAGCTAGCCCACACTCAGCCTCTAGCAATTCGTCGAATTTTCCAGCTTGATCTTCCTACCTACTGCTATGTCATCTGGTGGCTTCTGCTCCTGTAAGCAAGTGCTCAGGTCCCACCCTGTGTCTCAGAAGTCACCTCTCACACATCTCTCTCTCCAGATTTTGAAATGGCCATTTGCTCTGCAAACTCAGTTCTTTGTTAATTTCCAGTCTGTCCAGATTTTTTCTTGGAAGCATGGGAGGGACATCTTTGTAGCTCTCTACATCTCTGAGCTGAAACCAGAAGTCTACTTATTTATTTTTAAAGGATCAGAAGTATGACAAAATGGTAACATTTGATAAAACTAGGTGGTGGGTGGCTAGATGTTGGTTATATTCTCATGCTCTTCTATATTTTAATAGTTCAGTAACATTTGAAATTATAAAATCAAGGTGTAGGTGGCCATGGTAGAAAACAGTACTATAATATAAATAGACTGAAATATGTGTACAGCACTTGATTCTTCCTCAAAAATTTACAGAGATCACCTGAATTTTTTTTATAAACCAGCATTTTTGGCAACACTTCACAAACTGTTCTGCAAAAGTATAAATCACCTCCACTATATACCATTAAATTTCAGTATCCAAAAAGGAAAAGAAGAAACTGAAATAGAAAAATTAATGTCCTCAAAGAGAACAAATTTATTTTAAAATGTGCATGTTTACAAACCAAAGTATATGAAAATATTACATGTTAATCAATTCACTATTCTTTAAATTGATATCCAACCATTATTATTAATATTCACGGAACTTGAAAGTTACTAATGCAGATGCCTGCAGACCACAGGTCGGCCAGCAAGTGCCAGATCCCAGACTGCAATATATTGTGCAACACCTAGTAACCAAATGTCTTAAGCCTTTAGATTGCCACTCTTATCCACATTCCTAATTTAATATAATTGGCAATCATCTGCAAATGAAAGCAGCAGCAACTTGGTAAGATCCACTTCATGAAAAGAACTTTCCCTTCTTAAATAATTCACTATCGGATAATAGCAAATAAATTATATGCTACTAAAAAAGTGAACTATTTAATAACTCCAAAACTTCAGATTAATCTTAAGGATTGTATATTAAATTCAATTAAACCAGATGAATATTTAACATGCCCCTTCTATGTCTGTAAAACCAATCTGGCCACTCTGGGAAGACATAGGTGAACATGAATCACCTGCCAGTCCCTACCCATCAGGACAGACAGAGGGATGGGTTACCAGCCTCAGTCCTGAAAGGGCAAATGCGTGCCACATTTGCTCACATTTTCATTAGCAATGAGAGTGACTTTTAATTATTTTTATGCTTTAATATTCATTTGTACGTTTTAATTAAAAGAGAAAAAGGATATAGTTTACAGCAAAGTGAATCTTCATTGGGCTTTCATTATAATGAATGATGACAGGCCTAAGTTTGTCTATAATGAGACTAAAATGGGCTGAATCTACCAATGATGAATCTGTGGCTTTAATTATCGTGTGTGGCTCTGTGAGATGCACCTCAAGTGGAACTGCAATCAGGGTGACCATTTAGACAGCTAGATAACACACTTCATCCTGCCCAAGAACCATCACTTGTCAGTTTTGCTATGTGATCACAGGGGCTGTTTACAAATCAGCGACATCTCTGCATTGCAACCCACCCAAAATTAGATTTCATATCTAGCTCAAGGGCTAGAGAATGTGTTTAGCTTAAGGTTGGCAGAACCCTAGACTTGATTGTCACCTTAAAATATCTGTTAATGGAACCCATTCAAATTCAAGTTTTAAAATAAAAGGATGGGTTAAATTGAATAAAAAAATATCAGAGGCTAAAAAAGGAGTAAGGTATATAGATTTTGAACCACCACTGACAGCAGAAGCTCACACTGTAATTGCATGGATTATATGCACCAAAGAGATCAGCTGTCATGTGACATTTTAAACTAAATAACAGAGCAGTCCCTGGAAGAATATCAATAAGCACAAAGAAGTGATTTCTCAAAATCTGAAACCACACGAACTTGATTGATGTGCTCCAAATTCAAAAGTGTTTCATAGTTCTTATCATGTGCCACCAGCACCTAATGTCAAAATCATTCATTTAACACAGAATAGCTGAAACTATTTTCATAGGGAAGATGTATTTTTTTTATATAAGGCAGGTTGGCAATTATTCCAATTTCAAGATTAGGGGAGAAAAGAATTATGCACACACTCATGATTTTGCAGCTGAGAGAAACAGTGAAAGATTGAATTGTGGAAGAAAAAAGAAAAAAAAAGATTGAATAGTGAATATAAGTCAGGCTGTTAAACAGCAATTACAGGATGACAGCAATAAACCTGATTCCTTTCCTATTTGTGCCCATGAAGATCCCAATATTACAGTGTGACTACAGGCTTAGCAGTTATAACTTGATAATGTTTATGGTTTTAAACAGCTGTAATGTATCTTTTGCCCATAATCTGTCAACCTATTGATTTTGGATATTGTCTCTCTACTACAAATCATATCTGGTCAGCAAGGAAATCCCATCTCACTGAAGCCTTCAACAGCTGGTGTCACTGCAGAGACGAAACACCGTCCAAATGTGTCCAGCCTTGCTAAGAATAGGTTCACATTTTAATGCTTCATCAATTCCAATTATATTTTAGTATAATCATGATTAAAATGTACATTTAATAAATATTTTACAGACAATTTTAATTTATTTTTTCTTCCATGCTATGCAAAAACAGTCCCTCTTTGGCTTTAACCTGGTCCCGACTGTGTCAATTCTAGTTACCTGCACTAGCTCTCTCAGATCTTGACCACGGCCTTGATTTACAGCCAGGAAAAGTGCAACCCTGAGAGCTTCGCCACGGCTGCCAGTGGCACAGCTGATTTGCAGCATGGCCACACTGGAACTGGAGCCAATTTCAGAGCCTTTATTGGCAACCCATGAGTTGTGGGGCCTCTTGAGAAGAAAAGTTCAGTGTCAGAGGACAAAGTGGCCAGGACCTCCCCAAACCTCCTAGGAACAAAGCATGGCCCTGCGGCTTTTAGAATGTTCACACGGTTCCTCCAGCTCTGGGTCTCCATCTGGGACCACCTGCCTCTAGAAACCCAGGGCAGGATGTGGTTTGACTTGGACAACTTCTCGGCTTACAAACTCAGGCGAGCCCACTTTGTTTTTCACCCAGACTCCCAAACACATGATATCATCTCTTTGTTGGCCTTCATGAGAAAAATCTGGTTGTCCCAGAGGAAGTATGACAATAAATGAAATACTCATTCCTTCATGACAAGCAAAATTGGCAGCTAAGAGCAAAAACACGCTGACTTCATGTACCTTGTTGCACAAATAATTGTGTGTGCATATGGCTTTTGTGTTAGTACATGTGATGACATATGAAAGAGACATTCATATCTTCACCTTCACTCTCCCTAAACCCCCCTCAAGAATTTGTCTTCCTTGGTGGCACAAAGATGATGAAATTTACTCTTTATCTGGGGGTGGCAGGGTAGGGGGAATATGCTATTTCAAATCCCCTTGTGAGTTAAGAAACTAAAGTAAAACAAAATGTCTTCTGGGCAGCCCTAGAGGTGTACCACCCATATGTCCTCCAAGAAAGAACTTACACCTTTGGAGTGTGCGTCAGCTTCTCCCTGCTCTTCCCAAGGAGCCCCCAGCTGGTCACTGCCCTGGGGCAGGGAGGCAGTGCTAGGACCTGGCCATTTCTGCCTATTTCCTTTTTCCCCAGCTTTACTGAGGTATGACTGACACATAATTATATTTATATACAGTGTACAACATGGTGACTTGATATATGTATACACTGAAATGATTACTATAATCAAGCTAATTAAACATACGCATCACCTCACACAGTTACTTTTTTGTGGTAAGAACATTGAAGATTCACAAGTATACAATGCATTATTACTCACTCTAGTCATCCTGCCGTACAGTAGGTCTCCAGAACTTATCCATGTTGTAACTGCAAGTTTGTGCCCTTTGGCCAACACCTTCCCTTTTCTTCTATGGAACAATCTTTGCTCAGGAGCTCTTTTTCAGGTGGCTGAGACAGAGCCACAATCACCACCCCAAAGCTCTCCCTGCCTGGCCCTCCCATCTTGCATGATGTTATCCCCCAGCCCCAATAACCTCCTATACTCCTAACTCCATCTCAGCATCTGCATCCCAGAGAGCCCAACTGATGAACATCATCTAAGTATTGTTCCAGGATCTCAGATGAGCTTCATATTTATACGAGTAACTAATATCTGTTGACTGATTAATATGTGCCAAACACTACTCTAAATTCTTCTACATGTTCTACATCATGGGGTGACAGGTAAGGAAAGCAGCCATCCCAGCATCGGGCACAAGTTGCAGAGCAAGAGGTGGTTCTGCGGTGGGCCTGGGCCCAGGTCCCTGCTGATGGCCGAGCAGCCGTGCAAATTCCTATCTCTAGCCTGGACCTGGGCCCCTGCACTCCAGACCCGGGTCCCTAACATGCATCCTGGTTCTGAGCACAAAAACCTTAGAATCATATCCCCTCCTCCCTTTCTTGCCACATACCCAGTCTTATCAGCAAATCCTGTTGGCTCTACTTTCAGAAATTTCCAGAATCTGACCATTTCCTACCGCTCCCACTGCCACCCCCTAGTCTCCCCAAGATCCTTGCAAAGGGCCTCTGAACTGCTCTCCCATCTCCTGCCCTTGCCCCTTGCAGTCTGTTCTCAACAGGGCAGCCAGAGGGAACCTGTTAAAACATCTCTGGTCACATCCCTCCTCTGCAAGAGCTCTTCCAGTTACTTCCTAACTCACTCAGAGTCACAAGACCTTACAGGGGCCCTCCCTGATCTGGAGCCCTGTGACCTCAAACCCCGTCTCCTGCTGCTCTTCCCTGGTCCTCTCACCTCGGGTGGCACACCAGTCTATATGTTGTTCTTCTAACATGCTAGGGACTTTGGATGTGCTGCTCCCTCTGCCAGAAAGCCTCTTTTCTCCAGATCTCTACAAAGTTTTCTTCCTCACTTCCTCAAGTCTAAACTTAAATCCCCTCTTTAGAGCGGCCCCTCCCCATCTCCCCCGACCTCCATGCTTCTTTTCTCCTTCCAAATCTACCTCTATCACGGGCCCTGCCAGTCTCCGGCCAACCATAGACAAGTCAAGTGGCAATGTCTCCTTGGACCTGCTCAGAGCAGGGAGCAGGGCTTCCCTGAATCCCAGTCTCCACCATCACAATACAATGACAGAATCTGACCATCTTGACAGATGACTGCAACACCCATGACCCACGACAGGCTGGAGAGCTATAGTATGTGGGAAGTAGTATGATTTTTTTCTTTTCAATTTAATGGAAAACAACAAGGACAAGCATTAGGAATCCTAAAAAATACTAATGCTGGGATTCACAACCAGAGATACAGATGGGTCTGGAATGCAGCCTGGGCTTCAGGAATTTTTAAAGATCCCTGGGCGATACTCACGTGTAGCCAGGGTTGAGGTCCATTGGAGATCTATTTTTTAAAATTTTTATTTTGAAATAATTGTATACTCACAGGAACTTACAAAAATAGTGCATAGAGTCCCATGAACCCTTCACCCAGCCTTCCCTGGTGATGATATATGACTATATATACTACAGTACAAAATCAAAACAAAGAAATTGATATTGGTACAATACTGTTAACTACACTACAGCCTTTATTCAGTTTTCATCAGTCTTTCTATGCACTGATGTGTGTGTGTGTGTGTGTGTGTGTGTGTGTGTGTGTGTAACTCTATGTAATGTGATCCAATGCATAGATTTGTGCAACCATCATCACAATCAAAATACAGAACTGTTCCATCTCCACAAAGGAAATCCCTCATGCTACCCCTTCATAGTCATACCAAACACTGTCCCTTGGCAATCAGTAATCTATTCTCCAAGTTGATAGTTTTGTCATTTTCAGAATGTAATATAAATGAAGTCATGCAGTACGTAACATTTGACATTGGCTTTAATCATAAAGTACAATGTCCTTGAGATTCATCCAAGTTGTTGCACATGTCAATGGTTCATTCTATTTTATTGCTGAGTAGTATTCCACGGTATGGACGGACCAGACTTTGACCATTTACTCACTGAAAGACATTCAGGAAGTGTCCAATTTGCAGCTATTACAAATAAAGTTGCTATGAACATTTGTATGTACAGGTTTTCAGGTGAACATAAGTTTTCAGTTCTCTGAGATGTGTCAAAGAATGCAACTGCCGGATTACATGAGAAGTACATAGTTTTTATAAGAAACCACCACACTATTTTCCAAAGTGAACCATTTTACAGTCCTACCAGCAACATATAAGAAAACCAGTTTCTTCCTGCAGCCGCCAGCATTTGGTGTTACCACTATTTCTTATTTTAGCCATATTAATGCCCATCCTAATAGATACATAGCAATATCTCATTGTGGTTTTAATTTATATTTGAATATCTTTAATGGTTAATGATGTTAAACATCTTTTCATATGCTTATTTTACATCTTTATATCCTCTTTAGTGAAATGTCTGTTTATATATTTTACCCATTTTTATTGAAATTTTTAGTATCTTACTGTTGCATTTTGAGAGTTCTTTGTACATTCTAGATACAAGTCCATTTGTTGGACAAGTGGATTTGCAAATATTTCCTCCCAGTCTATAACCTGTCTTTCCATCCTCTTCATGGGGTTTTTCACAAAGCAAAAGTTTTTAATTTCGATGATGTCTAATTGAACAATTTTTTCTTTAATAGATTGTGCTTTTGATGTGATATCTAAGAATTCTTCAACTAGGCCTAAATCCAGGAATTTTTCTCTTATGTTTAATCCTAAAACTTTTATAGTTTTATATTTTTCATTTAATTTCATGATCTATTTTGAATTAATTTTTTATAAGGTATAAGATTAAGTGCAGGTTCATTTGTTTATCTATGGATGTCCAATTACTCCAGCACCATTTGTTGAAAAGGCTATCCTTCCTCCATCGAATTACTTTTGCCCTTTTGTCAAGAAATCAGTTGAGCATATTTGTGTAGGTCTATTTCTGGATCCTCTAATCTGTTCCACTGACCTATGTGTTTATTCCTGCATCAATGCTACACTGACTTGACGACTACAGCTATTAAAATAAGTTCTAAAATCAGGTAGATTCCTTCTACTTTGCCCTTCTTTTTACAAAATTGCTTTAACTATTCTAGTTCCTCTGATTTTCTTTGTAAATCTTCTTTTATAAGTAATACATCTTTATTATATAAAATTTGGAAAGTAAGTTAGTATATATACCTACAAAAAATTTACTGGGATTTTGATAGAAATTGCATTAAACCTACAGATTAATTTGGGGAGACTCAACATTTTTACCATGTTGGCTTTTCCAATCCATAAACATGTTATACCTCTCCATTTATTTAGATCTTCTTTGAATACTTTAATCAACGATTTACAGTTTTCAGCATACACATCCTCTACATGTTTTGTTAGATTTATACCTAAGTATACTCATGTGCTGATAACAGCATTTTGGACGATGACAGACCACATATATAACAGTGGTCCCATAAGATTATAATATTGTATTTTTGTTGTACCTTTTCTATGTTCAGCTTAATCTTTTGATACACACATACTTACCATTGTGTTACAACTGCCTACAGTATTCAGTACAGTAACATGCCATACAGGTTTATAGCCTAGTAGCAACAGGCTCTACCATACAGCCTAGTTATATAGTAGGCTATACCATGTAGGTTTCTGTAAGTACACTCTATAATAACACAACAAATCACCAAACAATGCATTTCTCAGATTGTATCCATGTTGTTAAGTGATACGTGACTATATTTCAATTTTTTTTGGAGAGACTGTAAATGGCACTGTGTTTTTAATTTCACTTTCCATATGTTCATTGCTAGTATCTAGAAACATTAATTTTTGTGTGTTGATCTTGTATCCTGCAACATTGCTGAACTCATCTATTAGTACTAGCAGTTATTTTGTAAAATTTGAAGGTGTTCTACATAGAGAATCATGTCATTTGCAAATAGGTACAGTTTTATTCTTTTTTTCCAATTCATATGCCTTTTCTTTTTGTCAACTAATTGTGCCAGCTAGGACTTCCAGTATTATATTTAGTAAGATGGATGAGAGCATACATTCTTGTCTTGTTCTCATTCTTAGGGGAAAAGCATACAGTCTTTCACCATTTAGTATGGTGTTAACTGTAAGATTTTTCTAGATGTTCTTTATTAAGTTGGGGGAGTTCCCCTCTATTCCCAGTTTGCTGACAGTTCTGATCAAGAATTGGTGTTGAATTTTGCCAATTTTTTTTTGTATCAATTGATCTGATCGTGTGGTTTGATTTTTTTTCTCCCATGGCTTATTATGGTGGATTACACTAATTGGTTTTCAAATACTGAAGTGGCCTTATATACCTGGAATAAACCCCACTTAGACATGGTATATAATTATTTTTATAAGTTGCTAGATTGTTTTGCTAATACTTTGTTGAGGACTTTTGTATCTGTTCCTGTAGTTTTCTTTTTTGTTCTCTCTGGTTTTGATATCAGGGTCATACTAGTCTCATAAAATGAATTCAGATGCATTCCTTCCTCTTCTATTTTATGGAAAAGATTATACAGAATTGGTGCTAATTCTTCTTTAAATGTTTTGTGGAACTCACCAGTGGAAACCTCTGGGCATGGAGACTATTTTGGAAGCCTTTTGATTATGAATTCAATTTCTTTAATAGTTATAGAGCTATTGAAATTATTTCATCTTAGGTAAGTTTTGGTAGTTTAGGCTTTCAAAGAATTATCCATTTCATCTAAGCTGTTGAATATATATGCAAAGATGTTTGTAATATTCTCTTATTGAACTTTTAATAGCTACAGGATCTGTAGTGATATCACCTGTTTTGTTCCTAATATGGTAATATGTATCTTCTTTTTATCTTTACCAGTCTTCTTAGAGGTTTATCCATTTTATTGATCTTTTTAAAGAGCCAGCTTTTTAATTGGTTTTCTCTGTTGTTTTTCTGTTTTCAACTTCAATGATTACTGCTCTTTATTACTTCCTTTTTCTGCTTGCTTTGGGTTTATTTTGACTTTCTTTTTCTAATTTCTTGAGGTAGAAGTTTAGATTATTAATTTGAGAATTTTTCTTCATTCTAATGTAAACATTTAGTGCTATAAATTTCCCTTTCAGCACTACTTTAGCTGTGCCCCACAAATTTTAATGTGTTGTATGTTCATTTTCATGTATTTTTAAAATTTACTTTGAGAATTCCTTTTTGACTGATGGATTATTTAGAAGTGTGTTATTTGATTTCCAAGTGTTTGGACATTTTTCTGTTATCTGTTATTGATGTCTAGTTTAATTACATTATGGTCAAAGAACATATTTTGTATGATTTCCACTCCTTTAAATATACTGAGGTTAGCTTTATGATCCAGGATATGTTCTAATTGGGTTAGCATTTCATGGATACTTGAAAATAATGTGTTTTATGCTGTTTCTGGGTGGAAAGTTCTATAAAGATCAATTAGAACCTCTTAGTTGATGATATTGTTCAGTCTTTCTATATCTTTGCTGATTTTATGTTCAAGATATGTCAAGTTCTAAGAGAGGAATGCTAGAGTTCCCAAATATAATTATGTGGAATAACCTATTTTCCAATTCTTTCAGTTTTTGCTTCATATATTTTGCAGCTCTGTTATTTGGTGCATATATATTTTAAATTGCTATTGGTGTTCAGAACTGATAAACATGTCTGAAAAAAGAAAAAAATAAATATTAAAAAAAAAATAAAAAAAAATAAATTGCTATTGGTGGAATGACACTTTATCATTGTGTGATCTCCTTCTTTGTCCCTGGTAATTTTCTTTGCTCTTTAGTCTACCTTATCTGATATTATATAGAGCCACTCTTGCTTTTTTAAAATTAATATTTGTATGGTATATCTTTTTCCAACTGTTACTTTCAATGTATCTATATCAATACATTTTAAATGAGTTTCTTATAGACAGCTTATACTTGAGTCATGTTTTTTAAATCTATTATCATATACCTGTTTTTGACATATTTAGAATATTCACTTTTTTGTAATCTTCCATTATTTTATTAATTTTTTATTATTTATTTCAGGATATTATGGGGGTACAAACATTTTGGATTCACTTTTAAAACTAATTACTGACATGTTAGGGCTTAAGCCTGCCATTATATTATTTGTTTTCTGTTTGTTCACTCTGCTTTTCATTCTTCTGTTTCCTTTTTCTTGTCTTCCTGTGAGTTACTTGCACATTTTTGAGAATCTAGTATATCTCTTTGAATAATTATATTTTAGTGGTTTTATAACAAGCATATGTAACTTATCACAGACTACTGGTATCAACATTTTCTTATTTCAATAATGTGTAGAAACCTTACTTCCACTTAGGTTATTTTATATCCTCCCTACTTCTTACATATAATTGTTTTATATATTACCTCTACATATGTTGAACACCACACCAGATATATAATTTTTGCTTCAACCATCAAACATGTTTTTTAAAAATTAATGAAACATACCCTATACATTGCCTATTATACATACCCCCTATTATTTTTACTCATTCACTGTTTTTCCTTTATGAAGTTCCAAGTCTCCTTCTATTATCATTTCATGTTTAGAGAATTTCTTTAGCCATTATTTAAGGATAGGTCTGCTACTAATAAATTCTCTTCATTTTCCTTCATCTGAGAATGTTTTTATTTTCTCTTCATTCCTGAAGGATATTTCCACCAGATGTAGAATTCAGAGTTAACCATTCTTTTCTTTCAGCCCTTGAAAATGCTGTGCATTTCCTTCTGGACTCCATGATTTCATATGAGAAATCCACTGCCATTCAAATTATTCTTCCCTATAGATAATGTAATTTCTCTGTTGCTGCTTTTTCTTTGCCTTTAGTTTTTAGAAGTTTGATTATGATATATTTTGGCATAGATTTCTTTGGATTTATCTTGTTTGGATTTTGCTCAGCTTCTTGATTCTGAAGGTTTATGCCTTTTGCCAAATTTGGGGAAATTTCAGTCATTATTTATTTAAATATTGTAGTTTTTAAACTTTTTAAATTAGAGATGGGGATCTTTCTATGTTGCTCAGGCTCATCTGGAACTCTTGGCCTCAAGTGATCCTCCCACCTCAGCCTCCCAAAGTGCTGGGATTACAGGCATGAGCCACTGCACCTTGCCCCATGCTAAAGTTTTTATTGCCAAACTTTTTGGTACATTAATTCTAATCAGATTCATGTGTAGGTAGATCAGGAGTTTGCCCAGGAATTCCTATGCAGGAAGGGAAAGTCCCTTCAATGAATCCCTTTCTCCAGCTCTCTCCTCTCCAATATCTTCCCCATTTTCTACTAGGTAGGATGAGGAGGAACTTCATACCACCACTAAGTGGAGGCAGAGGGGGTGAAATCCCCTACTTGACAATATGCCAGCAAATGAGGGGAGAGCTGCCATGGGTTACCTGGTACCACTGGGTGGGGTACAGAAGTCCAGATTCCCCACTCAGTCTCCAGTAACAACCTGCCATCAGGGAAGGAGAATACCACCCCAGGCCATATACTTAACGGCTTAAAATAGTACCCCATTTATTATCTCACAGTTCTATAGGTCAAAAGTCCTGGTAGTCTCAACTGGGTTCTTTGCTCACTCAGGGTCTCACAAGGCCAATATCAAGATGTAAATAGGCTGGACTTTTATTTGGAGGTTTGGGAGAATTATCCACTTCCAAGCTACTCAGGTTGTTGGCAGAATCCAGTACCTTGTGGCTGTAGGTCTGAGGTCTCCATTTCTTTCCTGGCTGTCAGCCAAAGTCTACTCTCTGTCCTATAGGCTGCCTATATTCCTTCTCACATGACATGTCCATTTGCAAAGCAGCAAGTCCTTCTCAAACTCTGAGACTCTCTGACTTCCTCTTCTGCCACTAGACCTAGAAAGTTCTCTCCTCTTAAGGGCTTATGTAATATATTAGGCCCACCTGGATCACCTCCCTTTTTTAAGGTCACTTGTGCCATGTTAACATAACACAATCACTGGGAGTGATAGTTCATCACATTCATAGGTTGTGGGGACTTAGGAGTGAAATCTTGAGAACTATTCCTAAAATTCTGCCCAGCTCACTACCACCAGGTAGAGGGTAGAGTGGAGTAAATTATTTAGTCTAGAGGTTCTACAATAAGAATGTATTAATTTTAATGAACTCGAATTGAGCATTGTTTACATGTTGTTATGTTCTTTGTTTATTTTTTTCACAATTTCCAGCATGATTATGTTTCCTTATATATTCATTTATATAGCTAGTTTATTCATAAAGCTACTTTGGAAACATTATAATATTTTCAAATCTAGATCAAGGCTTCCAATTCATGCTCTTGAAAAAAGATATTAGATTGAAGAAGATGCTGCTGCCCTATCAGTACCATTGTACAAAATGAATGCCCAAGCCTTCTCAAGCAGCAAAATCAGCTGAACTTTTAAAAAACATCCTAAGGCTTCTATCCCAAATCCAGCCCCCACCCCCAAATTCTGACAATGTGGTGCACCTGGATAGGGTCAGCTTAGAGAACCATTGGAATGCAGTCCTCTGTGGGAGCCCCATACTTTACAAGTTTAAATATCTAGTAATGATCACAGCAGTATCCTAGATGGTTTCGATTTTGATCTGCTAGAAAGCTGGGGGTTAAAACGTATGATTTAAAAGTGCCTTTCTAAGCTAAGATTTGATAATCTTGTCGTTAAGAAAATAAGATGCCATTATACATAATCACCATGATCAACTCAGTCCAAGGACTAAATCTCACTGAGGTCACAGCTCTCCCTGAGTCACAAGACACTCCCCAGCCCCCTTCTGTACCTAACAGTTACAAAGCCTGAAGAATACACATTTGTACCTAATTACTCTAGACCCTACTTGGAATTACATGTCTCACAACAGTGTCTAACAGGTTCCAGTTGTCAGTTTTAGGATTTTTTAAAAAAGAAAACTGTATGTTTAAAGTTTAAAGAATAATTTGAGCTGGAATTGGTTGATTTCAAGAGCCCCAGGAATAGGGAACAACTGGATAGTCACACATCTGGATTATTTACCACTGATAGAAAAGACAGCCAAGTGCCTTCCAAAAAGCCCATCCTGAACACTGCAAAATGGCAAGTTTGCTTACAAGTCGATAAAAATGAAATATTTTTCCTAATCGCCTTATTTTCAGAATTTATAGGAAAAACAGCACAAGCCCATAAATCCAAGCAAAGGTTGCTCTTTTGAGTTGAAATAGCCGTCTTTTGAAGAGAATGCTTTAAAAATAAAAAAGGAGGTGAAATACCATGATTCTTCCTAACTGGACACATGGGGAAGGAACGATGCAGCAGGTAATAATGGTGGGGAGCTTAAGCCCATCAGGACGGTTCAGACACCTAGATAATGCTGCCTGCCTGAGCTCAGGTTCTGCAGCCAGTCTGCCTGGATTCCAAGGCTGTCTTTGCTCCTCACCAGCTTGTGTGTCTGTGGCTAAGCTGTTAACCTTATTGACTTTGACATGCCTCAGTTACCTCTTCTGAAAAATGGACACAATAAAAACAGTGCCTGTGCCCTAGGATGGTGTAGGGATTTAATAAGATAAAATAAAACATGTGAAGGGCTTAGCCTCCTTCCTGCCTGGCATATAATAAGTGCTCAATAAATTTTGGTCATGGTACACAGACAGACACAGGCAGATTATGCACAAAATGCCAGGCAGCCAGTAAGCCTTGAACAGAACATAGCCATTATTATTCCATAAGATAACACAGCAATTATGGACAAAAAGGTAACTGTATGTTCATTTAGCATGTTCTACCAGTTGCCTGATGAATCCAGTCAGAATCTTCTCAAGTGGCATTTTAATTAGGAACATCTTTCTAGAATATCTTTGTAGAACAATGTCTAAAGCACAGAATTCCCCAAGGCAGGTCATAGGAGCTAAACCTGTCATCCTATAGGAGAAGTTATATTTGTGACAATATTCCACTCAATGTGTCTCAGTTGTGCTTATAACCTCTGGTGTCTAGCACATAGTAGACACCTAGTAAGTGTTTAAGCTTAAGTATACTCAAGTTTAAGTATACTCAATGAGCATAGCAGGCCCCTACACACCCAAGCACATTATGACTAAATGTTGGAAGCAAGAAAAGGCTCTGCATTTATGAAACACCCCTGCTACCTTTTCAAGACCGATAAGTATCTTAAAAATGATCACCCATATAATTCACAAAATTAATAGCCCTTGGGTTAAAAGTTTGGAAAAGAGATATGTTAAAAGGGATTCATGTCAGGGTCTTTGAATACAGACTAGAAACCGGGAAATCTCTACTATATGCCAATTGTTGAAATAGATTTGTAATCCTTTCATAAATCAAGTACACCAGAGTAACCATGAACTTCATCTCAGAGTGGTGCAAATATGCAAAATGCTGGCCTTTTGTTTCATGGATCAAAAACACAGAACCGCATTCACCAATCGCTTTACACAATTACCAAAAAAGGCTCTGAATGTGCCAAAGAGAGATCTAAAACACCTAGCAAATGAAAGCTGAGGCCACGGGAAAACGGGCAGCAAACGGTTACACTCAGCATAGGTACAACATGCAAGCTACAAGTAAACACATTTCAACCTTCAACCACCGGGCAGGCAGGGTGTAAAATGAACTGTTATGGAACACACATGAAAACAGGCAGAGAAAACAGCTCTCTTCCTTACAGACAGTCAGAATAAATTTAAAGATCTACAAGCATATTCTTTTAACCCCTACTATAGCTTCCTGCTTTCTACACATCTATTTGTGAGCTACAAAATGTCAAGGGCCTGTGTCCTGTCGCACATTTATCAAATGTTCCCTACCAGAGCAGACAGATCTGTACACGTCAGCCCCAGCTACAGTTTCAATGCTTTTTCTTTTTTAAATTCATTTGGCTGGCCATGGAAAAATGTATATTCGTGGATCCATGTCAGGAGAACCCAGAAAAAGGCTGCTTATAAATCCTTTGCTTGACTAAAGAACACTGTTGTCTGAATCTGGGGTAAGGCTTTAAAAAGAAGATACTAGTCATTAAATCCAACATGGGACAATGAACCCCTATGAAAGAGTCTACCTCTCCCTGTAATAGGTGACTTTCTGTTTTATGGGGCAGTTTGAGGTCTCACAAAAGCAGTTATATTTTTTTAAATATGAAGATTCATCCTCATATTCTTATTATTGTATCTCACATTGTGGTGTGTCATGGCCTATTCAGAAAAAATATCCAAAACTTGGAAATTAGGCAAAAAAGATGATCATGTGACCTTTTAATGTCATGCTAATGCATTTTCTAGTAAACCCCCTGGAAGGGTCATCTGACTCTGAAAATGTAACTTGATTTAACTAACAGTTTATTAGGACATTTTGCAACCCTATAAATGTCAGACAATAGCATGTAGAAAAATAAGGCACATTGGTTTTTTTGTTTTTGTTTTTTCTTTTCTGGTAGAGAACCCCAAAAGGTGAAGATTGTGTTGTCCTCTTAAGACATGAACCAGTTTTGAATTGAACTTAACAATCTTATGTGAACATTCCTTTTTCCACTGAGGTTTTTTGTTTTTGTTATCAGTTCCTCATATCCTCACTGACTCGGCTTTGTTATTCTGCTAGTTCCCTCATTAAATGAGTTCTAAACTTTGACACATACTCTCTATTTACATTTTTAACAATGTAAGAATTAGTGTTTGATAGTTCCTGGGCCTAATAATCAAGTTGCGCCCTGGAAACTGAAGTCTGTGCGTCAGGAGGTCTCAGTCATACTCAAAGGGTGGCTACACTATGACAAGATTCAGGCTGATTAGCTAAATTGGCTACTGTGGTACAAGTAAGGCTAGAGGCACAGGGGGGACATCTTCACACACACACATATACACTCACACACTCACAGAGGCCACAGCTTTACACAGAGCAAAGCCCACATGTTGAAAGTCAGTGAGGGGCCGGGCGTGGTGGCTCACGCCTGTAATCCTAACACTCTGGGAAGCCAAGGTGGACGGATTGCTTGAGGTCAGGAGTTCGAAACCAGCCTGAGCAAGAGCGAGACCCTGTCTCTACTATAAATAGAAAGAAATTAATCGGCCAACTAATATATATAGAAAAAAATTAGCCGGGCATGGTGGCGAATGCCTGTAGTCCCAGCTACTTGGGAGGCTGAGGCTGGAGGATTGCTTGAGCCCAGGAGTTTGAGGTTGCTGTGAGCTAGGCTGACACCACGGCACTCACTCTAGGCTGGGCAACAAAGCGAGACTCTGTCTCAAAAAAAAAAAAAAAAAAAGCCAGTCAGTGAGGGCAGCAAGTCCACTCCTACACGTGTGCATATATAAGAGCAATTAGTGCTCATGTCCACAAGACCTACGACAGTATTCAGAGCCTTTATTCATAAAATCCCCAAACTGGAAACAATCCAAATGCCCACCAACAAGGGAGTGGGAAAAATAATGGTAGATTCATCCTAATGGAATACTGTACAGCAAGAACAACGTAGTGATATATGCAAAAACATTTTGTTGCACATAAGAAGCCATATATAAAGGAGCACATATTGTATGACTCCATTATATGAAATTCAAGTACAGGCAAAACTTATTTATGATTATTGATTACCTAGGGGGAGGGGAATGACTGGGAAAGACCATGGGGGAACTTTCTGGAGGGACAGAAATAGTATTGATCTGGATCAGGGGTCCTCAAACTTTTTAAACAGGGGGCCAGTTCACTGTCCCTCAGACCGTTGGAGGGCCATTGGAGAGTGCGGCACACATTCCACACATGCGCACTGTGGGCCCGGGATGAGTCAGCTGCTAAGCAGGACAAGCAGCGGCAGCAAAAACACCCCGAGGGCTGGATAAATGTCCTCAGCGGGCCGCATGTGGCCCTCAGGCGGTAGTTTGAGGACCCCTGATCTGGATGGTGGTTATAAAGGTACATACTTATGTAGAAACAAAAATCATCAAGCCATACACATATGACTTGTGTATTTTACTCTATATAAATTTCACCTTAAAATGAATATTTTTTTACAGAAAGAAAAGAGATAAAGAAAAATGTATTCCAAAAGAAGCAGATAAGGAGAGAGGTAGGGAAAAGAAAGGGAAGGGAGGTTTAAAAGATTCTTCTTCCACATTCACAGTAATTAAATTAAATAAGAACAAACTAAATAAAAGAGGGACAAACCCCAAAGGCCATGAGGCCTAGTTGGGTATATTTATGTATGACAACAAATCTCAGCCTGAGAGCTGGTGAAGCACAGGTATCTTCCTAACGATGGGATGGCCTGATGCTTGGAATACCAGGGGATGGCTGGCATTATTCTCTTGAGAGACTGGGACAGTCCAGAGTTGAAGGTAGATCCTAAATCCTAACACTTTGGGGGATCATGCTCAAATGGGGCACTGGGTAAGGATCTGATAAATGAATCAAGAAAATGTTTAAGGTAGGTGCTCTGACAATGCTAACATTGACATAAAGGCATGCAAATAAACAATGGGATTCCACAAGATTACCCATTTCAATCTGGAGACAAATGATTTTTAAGCTAAATAGAACATCCATAAAGCCACATTCAAAACCGCACACCTATGCCAAAATGATGATTGTTACTTAAAGATGCACTTTCAGCTTTTAGAATTCTCGATGGAGTCCTGATTATTGTTAAACTCCACTGCACCCACCTACTGAATTTTCAATAATAGGCCTAAAACATTTCCAGTGGGTGAAGACTTGAAAATAGACTCAGCCATCTGAAAGAACTGAGTTTCTTTTTCTGCCAAATGTGACAGCCACACGTAGTGCAGCCCCAGCAGCTCCTGCCACATCCTTTCTGCCCCAGGTGGAACAAGCACCTCCCAAGAGCGTGACTTCCCGTCGCTGAGAGGGCTCCAGCCAGCTGACAGCTGTGCAGGCAAGAACAGGGTGACCCAGACCCAGAGAAGAGGACCCACTCCTCCCGCCAGGGGCCAGCACAGCCCACCCACTGGGAGGCTGGCCACTGTCCTAAACAGTTGCCAGCACACTCTCATTTAATCCTCCAAGTGGCCTGATGAGGTAGTCGGGTTCTCAAAAGGAAACAGATGGCACACACTTGAATAGGGTAATCTGAGGTGTGACTGATAAAGACTCTTACAGGGTGGGTGAGATGAAGACAAAGCCCAGGGCAGTAGCCCAGGGCTAGAAACAAGGGAGCCCTAGACCTGGAGGCACGAGGGGAGAGGGCTGTGGACTAAGGCGGACTTGATTGGAGCAACCACTTGTCCAGAGAGGGACACAGCCAGCTCAAAACCCCCTGGGCAGGCAGCCAGGGGGGACCGCCACACCTGATCTCACTGGCGTCCCCAGCTCCCTGCCATCTCCCACCAGGGCTCCTGTGGAGCCAGAGCCCATTAGAAGCCACAGGGCAGAAGAACCCACTGCCTTGGCCCACACTGGCCTAGCCCAAAGCAGAGCAGGCGGGGCAATGGGGAAACCTCCTAGTGGTCAAGACACCGCCTCCACCTCACAGTGAGGAGTCCTCTCTGGGTGAGGCAGAGGGCCGGGTTCTAGAGCTCATGGTGGCAATTCCTACACTGTGTTTCCCTCAAGCCCTCCACAGTCGCTGACAGCACACCAGCCGTAAGCCCTGAGCAAATTGTGCAGATGTTGTAAGTGCCTTCCAACTTAGTTCTCGGACTTCATGGATTTGGAGTTTAAAATGAGGGGGCACTAAGCCAACAGGACACATTAAAGGCATTCAAAATAGGGCCTACCTTCAAAACTGGAGCTGATGCTGCACTCCTTTCTCCTTCCCAGGCTCCTCCTCTCTCTTTCCCACGGTCCTCCTCTCTTTCCCACAGTCCTCCTCTCTTTCCCACGGTCCTCTTCTTTCATTCCTGCCTCCATCTTCACCCCAACCATTGCCCCTTTTATCTGGGAAAAAAAACCTCCTTCCACACTAGAATTTGGCTCAATTTAAAGGACAATCCTCTCCCCAAATCCGGGGTTTTGTTTCCGAAAGGCCAAAGAATAACTTCCATTTACACCTCAACAGAGTCAATCTGCGGGTGGCCCTTATGTAAAGCTTTCCAACTGTGAAAATGGGAGCAAGCTGCTGGATTCAAGTGTAGTTCAGGAAATAGAAAAAGTCTATACTCCTACAACTACAGAGAGCAATGTCTGTCAGCATGGTACCAACAAAATTCCCCCCAGCTTTGTGCACACCGAAAAGAAAAAAGAAATGTTGTCAGGATCACTCTGAGACAAAAATCCAGAAGAAAGATTTAACCAGGTTCCTATTCATTTCAGATATGGAAGGGGCGGAGGTAGAGGGCTCAGAGGTTGGAAGTTCAAAGCATGTCGCACATTTTTCATCAACAACCCTTTATCATAAAACCCTCCCACCCAATACTCAGGGCTCCTTTACAGGGACCACCTGCTTCTCTCTGCCCAAGGTTCCCATACCTGCCTCCCCACAGCCTAGGCACACTCTTTTGAAATATGATCTGGTGCCACAGAGATGACAGCAGGGGACCTGCAGGGTTTCTGCATGCAGCTCACCCTACCAAAGGCAATCCATCCTTCTCCAGTGTGGGATAGGAAGTTTATGGTACAAGGACTTTTACGCCCAGTTAGTATTTCCCATGAAGAACAGCCTCCATGTGATCCTTTTTTTACCCAACAATTCAAACTATGATTTACAACTGTGCAGTATATAATTTGTTAACATGAATGAGATACTTTTTTGTAATTAACCCCTAGATGACTTCTGCAAAAAGCATGATTTTCAAAACCTTACCAAGGAAATAGGTTTTGTTCAATGCTTCATGGACATAAAGGGGTAAAGGAAAATAATATTGCTCCTATCATAAAGGCAATATAAATACAAAGGTAGAAAATAGCATAATTTGGATTCTACACTTACTTTGCTACTTAAGTGATCAAAACTGAGTTTCACCTGCATTTGGCATGGAATGGAAAAAAGTCAAATTCTTTTAAACTCTCAAGGCAAATAAACAAGTATGTAAATTATACAATGTAACAAGCTTGATATTTTTTCCAGCATTTTCTAAGAAGTGATACACAGTTTGGAAAGAGATCATTCTGGGTCTAAAAGAAGCAATTTCAAAACAGGTATCCCAGATATCCAGGGCAAAGCTATTCCCTCTTCTTGATAACACATGGGAGGGAGGTCAAGCTGTCAACTCATCCCCTAAGGGAGTCCCATGCAATCAACCCTCAAGTGCCCCACAGCCTTTGGTCAGCAGAGCCCACACAGGAGACAGGAAAAGGGTTTTGCTTTGTACTCACTCTTACAAAGTTGTCAGGGAACAAACCTCTCCTGCCATTGATCTGTCCCTCCCACCAGCCTCCATCCTCCTTCCTGATGTTGGTGATGATCTCACCCACGCTGATGGTCAGCTCATCGTCGTGCTGGGCCTGGTAGTCAAACTCCACTATGGCCTCCACTGGAAGGAACAGGAAAAAAGAAAAAGAGCAACTCAGATTAGATGTTGGAGAAGTTTGAGGCCCAGTGTCCCCAGAAGGCCAGTAAAATCACATTAAAAGGACTTCCCCTCTATGAATATTCAAAATAACAGGGCCACACACTTCAACCCAATTCTGGTTAACCTGAAGCCTGAAGCACAGAAACCACACGGAGTGCTGGTCCGTGGTCAGGCACAGGCAGGGTGGCCTACAGGTCTCAGGGCCAGAAGGGGATTCAGAGGGGAAACCGCATAATGGCAGCCAGCTAATAATGTTTGCCTCACCCAGAGGGAGTCCAGCATCGTCTCTCTAAGTGCAGAGTGCAAACAACACACGAGTTCAGCTCTTGAGTCCCCCCTCCCTCTCCAGTACTAGCTATGTGATGCTAACCTCTCTGGGCCTCAGTTGTACAAAATGTCAATGCTCATAATTCCCACCCTACCGAGGTAATACCCATCTCTCAGCGACAACACGTGTAAAGACAGCTGGTGCAGAGGGCCCAAATGGCAGAACCAATGTCTCAGACTGCCTACATCAAAACCACAATTGCCTCTTCAACAGAGGAGTTCTTAGGCAGCAATACCACGTTAAATTGTTTTCCCAATCTATGGTAATTTCTCATACTTGGTAACAGGCAGAGGCAACAGGGAAGAAAGATGGGTCTTATTGTTGACAAAGTCCCAATGCAAATTAACAAAACTAACCAATCCATAGATGAGTTAATTTATCTATCGATTAGGCAATTCATTTAGACTTTGGGCTTCTCCTCATGACCACCTCAATACAAACCAATCTCATGACCTTTTCCTTTTTTATTTGCAGCTCCATATGAATGAATGAATGAATGAATGAATGAATGAATGGCAAATAAATGAATACAAGGATAATAAAAATTAGATGAAACCCCAAGTGGTGAATTAGCAATTCAGAAATTATGGCAAAATTAATGGAAAAGTTAAATGAGCTCAACATAGAGTGCATATACTAAAATTAACTCAAAATGGATTATAGACCTAAATGTAAGAACTAAAACTATAAAATTTTTATAAGAATGCATAGGAGAAAATCTTAATGACCTTGGGTTTGGCAAAGTTTTCTTAAATAGGAGACAAAAAGCACAAATGAGTAAAAAAAAAAAAAATAAAATGCAATATATTGAGGTAGCTTTTTCCAAGAAAAAGGCTGGTAGGTGAGTGGGTACCCATCACATGGGCTTTGCATATCCATCTGGGATAAATTCCCAAAGCTCCTCCAGTTCGAAATATCCTATCCATCCAGGCCGGGGCACTCCTTCTGTCCACTCATCACGTCTGCTAAACCAGGCAGTTCATGAGCAACTCCAAATGGAGTTTCCTTTCCTACATCATTTTGTCATTCCAAAATTAGCTATCTGATCCCACTGTCAAAAATCTGTCTGGGATGAAATTGAGTTGCAAACCATTCTCATCACTTATCAACAGAAAGGAGTATAAGAGTATGGACAAAGCAATCTTTGCAGATTTCTCCAAGTTCCTGACAAGTAGACAAGCACAAACACTCTGATTTTCTTGTATCATGCTCTGTTCCCCAGCAGGTAAAATGAGCTGTCATAACAACCAGAACCAGGTCAATTAAAACACCACTTCGAATCACCTACATATTGATCTATTAAAGCTTTGCTATAGGAACTGAGATTACAGTAACCACTGTTCATGCGCCACATACCTTTCCCTGACTATCTCATTTAATCCTCACAATATTAAGATGCCCATCTTCCCAATTAAAGAACCTGAAGCTCATCAGAGAAGTTAAGCTTATTTTCTGAGTCAGTGCTCTCCAAAAGTGGGATGCGCCCACTTCAGGGATCTGTTGAGACGATGGGAGAAAAAACTAGAAAAACCTCTTCTCATTTTATTTTAATTTTAAAAAGAGAAAAATTCAACTTCTTTACTGTTCCATTTACAGAATGACACTGGATCTTTCATCCAGTCTCTAGGTCACACAGTCAGGGGTCCTCTGAGAGGCAGGAAACAGGAGGGACAGTGGAACCAAGGAGCACTACAAGGGCAAGCACTGGCCTTCAGCATGGTGGACTAGCCTGCAGTTCTGTGATACCTCCTGGTAAAGCCTCTTTATGGGTATTACCCCTTTTAACTAAAATCACTCTCACTAAAGGGATTATTAGGTTCTTGGAAAGATTTTGTGGAAAGAAAAGTAGGAGTTATAGACAGTGCTCAACATGAAGCCGAGTAACCAAGAAAATGGCAGAGCTGCCACTTCAGCTCCTTGTGGGACCTCCTCACCAGCCACATTGGGAGGAGAACACAAGGACAAGCCAATCAGATCTTACACGGAGATCACCAAAAAAACTCTCAGTTATCAAGATAATTTGTAATATAGGTTTACTTCCACCTTTAACCCTTTGCACTCGCTTGCTTTTTTCTCATTATCCACTCGGCATTATCCACACTAGACATCCGAGTGCAAAGGGTTAAGGTAGGTCTAAGTGTCAAACCATTGGGTTAGCAAGATATTTAACACTTATGTGCACATATGGAAATAACATTATCGGAAATCAAGCAGGTGGGAGGCCGATGAGGGGATGGGTAAATTCACACCTAACGGGTACAATGCACACTATCTGGGGGATGAGCACACTTATAACTTTGACTCAAACAGTACAAAAGCAACTTATGTAACCAAAACATTTGTACCCCCATTGTATTCTGAAATTTTTAAAAAATGGACTTAGGACCCCAGACACATTATATAATTGACGCAGAAGGTTGAACTGGTAGCTGTTTTACTATTAATAAATAAATATTACTAATTAAAAAAAACTATGTACCTGAACCACGAAGAAAATGTCTTCATTTTCCACCAATGTCTAAAGTCATCCAATACTCAAATCTTACATTTTCCAAACGTTCATTAAACCTTTTAAAAAAAAGGGTTTAAGAGCTTCTGTAGGTGTTCTCAATCTTCAATTAGTGCAGTAACATATGCATATAATCTATACATACATAAATATATATGCAGATACTCAATTATTTTCGATTATTTTTTTAAACAAAAAAAGAAAGGGCTCCCTAAGGCTGATCCCCATTGGCACCTGGAAACAAAAGCTTATAGCTTTTCTGACTGGGAACATACAAGCAAGCATGGCAGGTGGGATTGGGGCATGCCTACAGGAGAGAATGAAGTACAGGAAGGTTTCCAAGCAGGAAGCTGGTCAAGGGGCCTATCTCACTGGTGAACCTAAGCCCTATGTATTTTCAGGGACTCAGGACCTGACCAACAGCATTTCTTCTTCCTTCCTAAAGAGCAACTTGTGTTTTCTCTGTTCTCTGTGTGAGCTTTACCAAGGTAAACTCAGAATAGGCGAAAGGAATCTGTTTCAAGTAGATGTTTACTAATAAGTAAACAGCTGTTGCCTGTTGTGACGAACTAGAGAGAGGTGCATCCTGGTTTTTATTTGATTTTTCTCTTCCAGTGAGCCCAAGGACACACCTTAATGGATGCCTCCTCTGAGGCTGGCTGGGGATTAGGATTGAGGACTCAAAGATAAATAAAGCATAACTGCATAATATTCAAGTCTTCCCAACATCCTATTTAGCTGGTCTTTCCTGGTTTTCCCCTTTTCTTTAAACTCCCAGTTGGAGCTTTTCTTTAAACTTAAGAAATCACCTGCAACCTCCTTGCCTCTGGTCCCAGCTGAGAACCCACAAGCTCCATGTCACCTCCCTGGTTCCTGCCACTGAGGGATCCCAGGCTGTGTCTCCTCCTCCCCTTGAGCCCCTAAATGCCTTCCGGGTATGGATCACCCTCAGTTCTGTCCTGGGCCCTAGAAGCTTCCTTGACATGCATGCAGTAAGTGCTCAATGAAGACTTGATAAACTGACCACTCAGGTTGCATTTTCTGAGGGCAGATTGTTCTCTGCCCAACAAAGGCGCTACTAAAATGGCAAGTGTCCATCACATTTTTGCAAATTGAATCAGACTCTTCAGCTTCAGTGCACCAAAGGAGCTTGCTATTTAAAAGATCCTGTGGTTGATTCTTTTGTAACATGAATAATTACTTCCTGCTTTACCTTTCCTGTCAAGATGAATTTTTTTTTACATATCAGGTTTCTCTAAGAGGAGGAAACCTGTGTATGGCTTTGTTAAGAGCTCCTAAGTCATGAGGGTGATGTCTCTCTTACTCCCTCTAAGGGCCCTTTCCTGTGTCCTCTGCAAGGCTTTGAGAGATTGGGAACTTTGTTGTCCAATATAGTGTCACCAGCCACATGTGGCTATTGAGTACTCGAGATGTGGCTAGTCTCACTTGAGATGTGCTGGAAGGTATACATCAAGTTTCAAGGACTTATTTGGGGAAAAACAGGATGGAAAATAGCTCATTAACAACTTTTATATTGATTGAAATGATATTTTGGATATGTTGAATTACATATTACTTGGATTAATTTTGCCTTCTAAAAATATTATTAATATGGTGACCAGAATATTTAAAGTTGCATGTGGCTTGTATTTCCATTGGACAGCAATGGCTTAGGATAATATTTGGCAAACAGGCGATAAAGACCTGGGATTTCACACACACAGAAACAATATGCATGAGAGCCCAGGAAAAAGTCTGTGCCCCCCCCCCCCAAACCCATTTCCTTGCCTGAAAGAAGCTGCCTAAGACTCTTTTTTTAAATAGTACCCTTTAGGAAATTACCTCTGGGCATGAGCACCAAATTAAAACATTAAACTAAATATTACAAAATATATCAGAGGTGTAATTAGGACAACAGTAAACAAAATCCCATATTTAAAGACACCATAAATTAAAAAACCGTCTGCCCCTCAGAAAAATACCACCCTCCAGCTGCCTGCTGTGCCAAAAGCCAGCCTCCACAAGTTTGCTACATCTACAGTGGCTGCAAAAACCAAAGCCACAGTTAACCCAGGTTACAAAAGACAGAGCCAGAGGAGATAAGAGATCTGCTTAGAAATGCAAAACGCTTCAAGCTCCCCTATCTTCACCTTCAAACTTGCTGGAATGTCTCCTCCCCCCAAAGATGAAATGGGTGGTTTTTAACTGTCGGTTGGCTGAGCCAGCTGCCAAGCAGCTTCTCAGGGCCAACTTCTCACGGTGGTGGCGGTGGCTTTTCTGAGGCACCAGCTGTGACCAGGCCCCTCCCTGCCTCTGCACACAGTCCTTCCTCTCACCCTCACCAATTTCACATTGACTTACCCCAAGCAGACTGCAAGTTTGGAGAAAGCCCTTATTTTTTCCAGGATTCTAAATCCCTCACCTAGTATGTGTCTGGCCCAATAAATATTTGAATAAACTAGAAAGCCTGAAGGAGAATGAAAGTTTCCAATTAATTTCCTTCGTTATATACACATATACATAATGTCACAGAGGTCTCAGTGCAGTAAGCTTTAATCATTTCAGAAGTAAAAATGTTACACACGTATCGCCTTTGCGCTTGTTTTGTGAATTCTGAAGAATACATTTTTAATTTTAATGCTTCGTTTCAGTCCTCTGATTGAAGAGAGCACAGAAAATCAAGGAGTAATTTTTTTGCCAAAAAAGATTACACCAAAAAAGATCATGAGTGACAATCATTAGTGATGGAAAGAACATTAGATATCATCTTGTCCATTTTTTTTTTCTGAATTTTGCAGATGAGGAACTGACGCCTGGAAGGTTCCATGACTGAGGCTTAGAGAGATTGAGAGGTAAATATGACCAGGACTGTGAATTATGGTTCACATGAGAGAAGGGAAGACATAAAGGGGAAAGCAGGGTGGTATGGTTTGGAGGTTAGGCCCCTCCAAATCTCATGTTGAAATCTGATCCCCATGTTGGGGGTGGGGCCTAGTGGGAGGTGTTTGAGACATGGGGCAGATCCCTCATGAATGGCTTGGTGTCCTTACCTCAATAATAAGTGAGTTCTCACTTGATTAGTGAGAACTGAAGAGCTGGCATCACCTCATCCCTCTCTTGCTCCCTCTCTCACCATGTAACACACCTGCTCCCCTTTCTCCTTCCGCCTTGACCAGAAGCTCCCTAAAGCCCAGCAGATGCTAGAGCCATGTTTGTACAGCCTGAAGAACCGTGAGCCAAATAAACCTTTTTTCTTTATAAATTATCCAGCCCCAGATATTTCCTTTCTAGCAACACAAAACAGACTAACTAGGAAACCCAAGACCACCAAGATACAGACTTTCACGCCATTGGGGTGGGGTTCTTTTTTTTTTCACATATAGCATAGTTTCTAGAATACCCAGAAAAAGTTATACCAATTAGGAACATATAAAAGAACCTACGTTTAAAACTAAAAAAGACAGAGAACACATCAGTGGTTGCCTGGGGCTGTGGATGGGAACACAGACTGAGTGCAAATGGGTATTAGGGATCTTTTGGGGGTGACGGAAATATTCTAAAATTTTTGAGAAGCATTAAATTGTATACTTAAAATGTGTGAAAATTTATACCTTGATATTGCTTTTAAAAATAAAAATTAGAAGTCTGTGTGATGGATATTTAGCAATGTATGATTGTAGATATTCGATCAATGAGGTGGTAGACTGTGTTTGTATCCTAGGCAAAGAATAATCCCCATCCAGAGAGGGGAAACTATTTGGGGGAATGTTCCCCTGTGCCATGAGATACAGAGTGGTGGGACTGTCCATCAACATGTGCTGCCCTCTGCCAGCCAACGTACAGGCACAGGACCTAACTGTGACTCACAGCAATGTGACAAAGACTGGAGATAGCTGGAGCAGGTTCCCCCGCAGGGTTCTCAGAAGAGATTGAGATCCATCCCCGGGCCTGCCCGGTTGCTATCTTCCCCAGACCTGACCCTCTGGCTTCTCCTTCTACCGCGTAAACCACCCCCAAAGCCTCTGATCAATCTCTTTTCCTACCTTAGTTAAGGGACAGTTGGTTTCTATTACTTGAAACCAGAGAATCCTAAATGGATACACTCATGCATCAATTTAAAAAAAAAAAAATACTCTTCCCTACACAGTCTGCACAAGGCCAAGTTCTTTACCATCCAGTGCTTTCCTGTTAGTGTCAGGGCTGAGCTGAGGGGTTTGGGGGCCTGAACTTTCCAAGTCAAAGCCACAGGTGCTATGGGGATGGCCAAGTATTAATAGAATGGAGCTCACCTATCTATATACCAGCCACCGGTTCCTTTTGGCGTCTTCACAAACACACCACTAAGGGGCACCAAACCAACAACTGGGTAGTTCACAAGGCTCGAATCTGTTAGAAACTGAACATCAGCTTCCCCAAGGAAGATGGGCTCAGGACATGAACCCCAATGACAAAGAGTCACTGGGGCTGAACTCTCTCCCCGGGCTGGGGGCAGCACGACTTTGGCCGGATGGCTTCTGGTAAGGTTCAACAACGTCTGTAGCAGGCCTGGTAGCAGCTCAAAGAACTGGGCATCAGCAGCAAAGGGGGAAAGAGATGAATCAAGTAAGAAGACAATAAACAAACCCAGCTGTGCAAGAGGAAAGAAAGGCCCATCATTGTCTGCCTCAGGCACCACTAGGGAGGCTCTTGTCACTCACTGCTTTCCAGGACAGCCCAAGGCACCTCGGCCTCCCAGCTCATTTCTCCCCTCTTATCACCTCTATCTAAGCATCTTTACAGAGGACTTGAGGTATAGGAGAAAGCCCAGCAGGCCTGGGAGTGAACTCCAGCTTAGAAATTTACTAGCTGTGTGGCATGGAGTGAGATAACATGCTTGAGTCCATTTTTTGTGTTTTTAAGATCAGGAGATGTTGATCTGTTGCAAGAATGGGAGGTGATACCTGTAAATTCCTGTAGACAGAAGGTGCTCCATAAATGACAGCCACTAGTCTCACAGGCCATTATCACACTGTACTGGGAGGGCTTCCCCACGTATACCCTCCCTACCCACCCCCTGGCATGGCATCCCAAAAATGGCAGATCTAAGCCTTCACCTGATGTCTGGCTCATAGTAGGTGCTCAATAAATGTTGGTGATCAAGTGCATCCATATGACACCAGGAGTGTCCTGAGAAAGTGTTAACATCAAACCATACCTTATCATTCGACACAAAAGAAATGCAGTTGTGTAAATGTTGTTTGACTTGAAGGCTAGAGAAAGTCAAAGATCAACATGACCAGTTGGCCACAAAACAAGCATGCCCCTCTGGTCCAAGCCTTGATTCTACTCCTTCCTCTGCCACAACCAATGCTCCCAACAGCAGAAAAGCATTCAATCAAAGATCAGGACACCATGCAGGGCCTGGAGGGGAAAAAACTCACAAAGCCTGGGAGCCTCTGAGTCCCTTTCAGCCTCTGTCAGCCAGGCCCTGTCCCTGAAACAAAGGCTCAAGGAGCAGGAACAAAGAGTTATTAAACATTTCCTGACTCAAATTAACCCTTGTAGCCCTAGAGCTCTTTTAAAAACATGTATTGAACAGACTGGATAAGATTAGCTTGGCCAGAAAAAAAAAAACTTTTTTGTTTTTGAGAGATGAGGGTCCCAAATGCCTGGCTTCAAGGGATCCTCCCACCTTGGCCTCCAAAAGTGCCGGGATTATAGGCGTGAGTCCCCACACCTAGCCCAGAAAAAGACTTTTAAGTTGCATCTTAGAAAACCAATTTAATAAAAGGTCACTTTAGTCAAAATAGTTTAGCCACTTAAAGAAGATATAACCTCTTTTTTTATTCAAGTAGAAGAGAAAAAGAATATAAATGCTGCTTTATATAAATATTTGACAGTAAGTAATAAAATGGCTTGAGGATGAGTAAAGATTTTCCTGACTTTATAATGATAGCCTGGTTCTCAGACTCAAAGGAAACCCAAAGACAGGTGCCTAATTAGAAAGTGATTTCCTTATTTTTCTCAGTGACAAGACCTAAAAAGGTTTTGGGCAAATCTGAATATGTAAACTTTAAAACAGAAGAAGACACAGTCAAATGTCAGCTTATATTATGTATTAATTTAATTACAGATTACGCAAAATAAAATACTTGGAAAACCTTGCTCTCCACAACACCCTCTGATTTCATGAAACAGTTCTATTTGACAGACCATCTACCATCCATTACAAGGATAGTAGAAACAAATTTGATTGTGGATAAGGTATCTAAAAGATTTGCTTAAACTATTTCATCGAAAATAAATTCATAGAGCCCTATAGTACAAGCTACTATAAGGACTGCAGTGGGAAGCAACTCTTGCTTTTCTTGAGCATAGTGGAGTATGGGAGGCTGACTTTATATTCAGATATGTATGAAAGAAGAAAAGCAAAAGCCTTTCTGTTGATTTCAGTGTCGCTAAGCTGAATCAGCTCTAAGAGGCAGGGATCAAGGCAAAAGGAGGGAAGTTAAGAGCAATTCCACAGAAAAATGTGGTTGGTTGGCACAGTGGGTGGTGGGCAAGGGCTGAGTCACCACTTGGCCTTCTGTTAACAAGAAATGCACTGTCTGGTAAGAGAGAAAGTAGACAGTGAGGTAGGTGAGAGCAAACCACAGCAAACCTCCACTGCCTTCCCTGAGCATATTTAATGTCCCACTTCAGGCTTCATTTATACCTCCAGGTACAGTAATCCTGCTATTGTGAGCCCCTGAAAGGCAGAGGGATATGTAAAATTGAAGCTTGTGGGCATCCAGAAAGAAAAGTCACATTGTCCAACGCATCTTTCTCCCTCAAGTGATTAGCTGAGTGCTTCGCCCCATCAAGTACTCAAGAAATGCTTGTTGTTGAGTGGGGGGAAATATACAAGGATGATTTTTGACAAGCTGAGAATCTGAGATGAGAGCTGAGACAAATGCACAGGACTAAAAGCAGAAGGTAACAGCAAAACAACTGCTCTTCAAAGCAGTCTAGAATTTCAAACTGTCACAAGCATAACTACCCTGAGCTATCCAACATCTAATCTGGACATAACATCTAGCATACTTGCAATACCATAATGTGTAGGTTCTTAGGGAGGGTGCATTTGATGGTTTCATCGTTAATTTTCACCACTGATTTTTAGGGAGTAATTGTGAGTCTATGTACATAGCAACTACCAACAGTTTGCAAGTCATTTGGGTTGGCTTTTTTGAATATTTGAACAATTTGAACTAAAAGTTGCTAGCCAAGTACCTACTTCAAGAATGTTTTCTTAATCAACTACATTGAAAATACTTTGTCACAGAAACCACTTAGTAAGTATGTATCTATATAGAGTAATACAAAACAGAAGTGAAGTTAAAATCCAAACCCAACATTTACTTTCCTTTGAAAGGTTACAATTTAAAGTTGGATAAACAGAATAAGACCTGAACAAACTGAACTGGGGTTTAAATTTCTTTGAAACCTTTTCCGAAGTTGAAATATGAGTTAATACAAATACATAAATAAATCTAAAAGGATCTACAGCCCCACACTGAAAGACTTCTAGAAGGATGCTCTAAGAGCAATGTGTAATTTTTTTCAGAAATAATTATATTTAATCTCTGACTATCATTTTACCCTTAGCAAAATGGCTGATTCCAGGTCTGAGACAGGAAAAGTGATCAGGCTGGACCATCTTGTCATGCCAAGAAAGCAAGGAAGCCATCAAAGATGACTTAGGGTCATGTCAAAAGAACTCAGAAGGAAATGTGAAAAAGCACCCGCTGGCCACAAATAGGACAATATGAGTATCGGTATTAACAACTGCAATGGACTTAAAGACACTAAATAGATTTGATGTCTCATATGTTACATGATAATCTTTCATAGTGATACTTTAAAAAAAATCATTGGTCACCACTGCAAGATACTAGGAAACCAACTCATTGTTTTTAAAAACTGGCAAATTAGTAGAAGGGATCAAACATTTGTTCTGCCTTTCAGGGCAAAGCAAATTCAGGATAACCAAGTGGTTGATGAGGAGAAATTTCTCTTCATAGGAGTATTCTAGGTAATAAATGAAGAAGGAATGAGAGAATTAGACAACCAACATTTTGCAACCTCTAACGTAATCTAGAGCCTGGGCAATGGTCGCTAACGGCTGCTGACATTACAGAAAGAGAGACAACCAGGCTTTGTAAGCCTCATGATGGAAGTATATATCACCACCAGCAAAAATTCTACCAACTAACTTAACCTGATCAGATCAAGCCTCTGGACTTACCACCTGTTTACAGGGAATACAGGAGGCCCAAAACTCTGTTAAATGGCACCTTAAAGATACAGTCAGCAAAATCCAGACTGTAGGACACCCTATAGGCAAATGACTTAGTTTCTGCATCTAAAAAAAAAAAAAAAATGCAAAGGAGAAACAAAAGAGATGGTGGAACATTGATTGAAACAGATTCCAAGACAACCAACCAATTATAAAGTACGGATCATCTAAATCCTGATTTAAACAAATACCTTTTAAAATATTTTAACTATATGTAAAAGCTGGATATTCAAACTAGATGTCCGATGATAAGGAAGCATTGTTAGTTGTTGTAGGTGTATGTGACATTGTGATTACGGTTTTGAAAAGAGTCCTTATCTTTTACAAAATACGTGCTGAAACATTTCCGGATTGTTAAAATGCTCCAAACGTGCAAGTAGAGGAATAATGTCCTACACTGAACTGAAAAGATGAAGAGAAAAATCTTGGCGTAACTCTAGCTGGTGTAATCACTATTTCACAAGTGATTCAGCTAACCATGCTACGCACAGCAACATACCCGGAAAAGATGATGGAGTTTTCAAAGGCATCAAAATGGTAATGTGTGAGTGTGTGAGTGTGTGAGTGTGTGTGTGTGTGTGTGTGTGTGTGTGTGTGTGACTTGAAGTCATTATGAAGGGCACTGGATATCTACAGATAGTTTTAAATAAAGAATTGATCAAAAAGTATCTTCCTTTTTAGTTCTACCGTTCATTCTCTGTAATTCCAAAATATAAGACAACCTCAAGCAACCAAAATCGTGATCATCTCCCTGAAAGAAATACATTATATTATAGAAGAAACTCCGAGAGGCTTTTGACTGGGACTTAAACAGGGTTTACTTTAAAGGTTGGACAATGCTTAATCCTAATTCCTTTTTTAAAATATACTTTTAGCTACTCAAAAAATATAATAAGCAATAAGCACAATCAAAACTGAGCTCTATACCACGATGATGAGCGTGGACCTTGGGCAAGGTCACCTCTGTGAACATTCTGAGTTTGGAATTCTTGAGATGTGTTTTCTGTAAGGAAGGCTGCAGTTTGGGTTGTTTAGGTATAAAAGTGATATCATGATTATGGTTTTTAACAGTGCTTATCTTTAAGAAATGCATGCTGAAACATGACAGAAATCTGGTAGATTATCTGGCTTAAGGACTGGCCCCCTTGCCTGGCTGTGGCGAGCCCCCGTAGGTACCTCTGTCTGGATCTGCCTGGTACCCCCTACACCCTGACTACTCAGCAGCAGCCCCTGGCCTTCCCCAGACCCACTGAACCAGAAACTGCATCATCACAAGATCCCCAGGAAACTCACAGTATAGTTTCAGAGGTACCCGCCTCTCCCACACTGGGTTCCTCACCCAGAGGTGTCAGAATCCCCCATGGAGTCTCCTCCTGCCTCCCCCACCCCCGCCCTGGTCCACATCAGAATGGAGGGTCATGCCTAGGTTGAAGATGGTCCCCTGGGTAAGTCTAGGTGCCTCTACCACTCTCCTAAACCCCCTCTTCAGAAAGAGGAACATAAGGCCTCATCTGAACAAAAGGGCTGGGGGCTGGGGGTGCTCGTAGACCTCGAGCCTGACAGTGCCTTTCAGCACTGCAAAGACCTCCAGGTCTGCACAAGTAGCACCCAAAAGGCAGCAACAAGGGGCTCCACAATAATCCTGGGCAGATCACCCTATCTCATCGTTCTTTGGGGGGAAAACCACTTAAAACGAAATATACAAATCCAGATGTCCAAACAGTCCCTCTCCAGGAAAGGAGAAGGAATTCCAGTCCCTGTCCCAGATCTAATTACATGTGATTATGCCCATGTCCCCTACTAGGCTGAAAGCTACAGGAGGGCAGAGAGCGTGTCTGCTTCGTTTGCCTCTGTAGACCCAGCACTGGTCTGCTGCCTAGCATATAGTGGGAACTTCTTAAATATTTGCTGAATGAAAATATACTCTTAATACCTGGCTGTCGAGTGCCTTCATCCTCATTGTACTATTTAACTGTAACAATCACTCTGTGGCGGGGTGTATTTTCCAAGGTGGTGGCTACAGAAACCTCTCCTGTCCGTCGTGCTCTTCAAAGAATGAAACCAGCCACAGTCAGGACAAAGCTTAACCCCTCCCTAAGCCTTGAAATCTCTGCAGGCTTGTGACTGCTCTGACCATTTGAGTGCAGGAAGGTGATACTATGTGACTTCTGAGGCTGTGTCATGAAGTTTCCAACTTACTCGCTGAAAAACCCTGAGACAGCCATGCTGTGAGGAAGCCAAGTCGCACTGAGGTGCGCCGATCCGCATGCCTAGTTGCTGAGTCACCCCAGCCTGGCCTAACTGGTGAGTGATGGACAGGTGAGTGATAGGTGAGTGACCGAGCCTTCAGATGGTTCCAGCCTCCACCTGTCACATCACCCCCACCTTCAGCCTTTCCAGCTGAGGCCCCAGACACTGTAGAGCTAAGACTAGCCATCCCCACAGTGCCCTGTTCAAAATTCTTGACCCACAAAACCTGTGAGGGTAATAAAATAGCTTTTTGAAAGGTGCTCAGTTTTGGAGTAATTTGGCACACAGCAATAGTAACTGGAATGTGCCCTGTGAGGCGCCTATTGTTGTTCCCAGTTTAGGAAGAAACTGATTCCCAGAGAGATCAGATAACTTGGCCATGGCTGGGGGAGCTGATACTTCCAGCTGCCAGCCAGGCTGGATTTAAAGCCTGTCTTCCTGCCCTTGCTCCTGCTCATATTTTTTTCAATCAACAAAAATTTTCCCAGACAACAAAGATATCCCAGATACTGTGGCTGCACAGATAAAAACATGAAGATACCGAAGTCCACACAGGCAGTAGACTCAAATGTGAAACCAGGCCAAATTAGGCCTGCTGCCCTTGTAAATTCTTAGCTGACATTTTCTCAGACAGATTGGCTCTTTGATCCAGTAAGTGTGTATTGACAGTCTGGGGGGACGGGGCACCATGCAGGACAACAGGAATGTGAGTCAGGAGTGCATAATAGGAGAGAAGTCAGGGAAGGATAAAAAAAAAAAAGGAAGGATAACTTTCTCTGACATTGGATAAAAAGAGGATAAAAGGGGATCAACATTACAACAGCAATGTAAAGACATGAAGATGAGGGTACACAAGGGAGTTGACACTTCTCTTGCATAGGAATCAAGGTCATCAGTTGGGGAGGGGCAGGTGTGAGAAGAGAATTTGAAGAGTTTGAGGAGAAAACATCTGGAATAAACTCAGTGCAAAATAAACTATAGAACTTTCTCTTGTATTTGTGTGTGTGTGTGTGTGTATGTGTGTGTTAATTTATAAAAGAAAAAAAGAGTGGGTGACCAGCCTGAGCAACAGCAAGACCCCACCTCTAGTAAAACAAGAAAAAATTAGCCAGGTGTGGTGATATGCACCTGTAGTCCCAGCTACTCAGGAAGCAGGAGGATCACTTGAGCCCAGGAGTTAGAAGTTACAGCGAGCTATGATCATGCCACTGCACTCTACCCTGAGTGACAGAGTGAGACTGTCCCAAAAAAAAAAAAAAAAAAGAAAAGAAAAGAAAAGAAAAAGAGTGGGTGAGAGGTAAATAGAAGCACAGATGGAAGGCTGTGAGGACCACATCAGAGCCAGAGACAAGCAGGGCCTGGGTGCCCCAGGGCTGTGTCCAGGTAGGAGATCAAGGATTCTGAGCAGAGTTCAGTGGCCTCTGGTAACTGATCTAGGGAGAAGGGGGAAGCTCAGTGCCTGACAGATGACAAGACAGTAGGACACAGACTAGGATGGGGTGGTCAGGGAGTGGGGGAGATGGTGGCAGACGGAAACATTATGATGCCCAACTGCATAGGGCCGGGGATCCAGAGGCTGGATGTGCACCCCGTGCGGATGGGTGCAGGGAGTTCGGTAGACTCAGACAAAATGGCGGACAGCACAGAAGCCCTAAGGGGAAGAAAGAGACAATACCATGGCCAAGAATGGGTAGAGGAATCTCCTCCTCCCTCCCCTGCAACAACATCTCTCATTTGCATTACATTCCTTTCCAGAAGTCCCTTCTCAAAAGACTCTCCAGAACATTGTCCCCATGGAACAGGAGACTACCTGTTTGTCCATACACGTCTCCTGGCATTGGTAGCCTTTGGAAGATCTTGAGGTTAAACCCCTCTTGGAAATGACAGCTGTTTCTTCAAACACACACAGAACGAGCAGTACAGGAAATAAACAAGCTGGATTTACCAGTCCATGAGAGTGATATGCCTCAGTATATGCTAGCAACCCCTTGGGGTCAACCACATAATACGTCTGGAATGAATACTGACTGTAAAAACAAATATTGCCTTTGAAAGATATCATGGGCTTGGGGGAAGTTCTCAGTCTTCATCCTGGAACTAAAGGCTGCCACGAACTGGTGCAGGTTTGATGTTGACAACCTCCCCTGCATTTACAGCCAGCCCCCAGCCCCAGACACAGTGAGTCCTGGTCCCCATCACCCCATACACCCTCCCCTTGAGGACACCCTGTTTCCACCCATCCAGGCAATCTGTTCCCAGCTCCTTATATCACAAGTGCCCTCCATCCTCATGGTCCAAGGTCAACTTCAAACCCCTTATCAGGCTACCCATCATTCCATTCTCAGACTTACTAACTGCTGCATTGAAAAAAATCACTTCTACTTCTCATACACTGCCTGTAACACCTTTTGAAATACTGTCTTAGAACAGGACTGGGGGCTGGGTGTGGTGGCTTATGCCTATAATCTCTGGGAGGCCGAGGCGGGCATATTGTTTGAGCTCAGGAGTTCGAGACCAGCCTGAGCAAGAGAGAGACCCCGTCTCTACTAAAAAAATTAGCTGGACAACAAAAAATATATAGAAAAAATTAGCCACGCATGGTGGCACATGCCTGTAGTCCCAGCTACTCAGGAGGCTGAGGCAGGAGGATCGCCTGAGCCCAGGAGTTTGAGGTTGCTGTGAGCTAGGCTGATACCACGGCACTCTAGCCCAGGCAACAGAGTGAGATTCTGTCTATAAAAAAAAAAAAAAAAAAAAAAAAAAAAAAAAAACGAACAGGATTTGGTAAACTTTTCCTTAAAGGGCCAGGGAGTAAATATTTTAGGCTCAGTGGGCCATATATTCCATTGCAACTACTCAACTCTGCCTTTACAGTGATAAAACAGCTGCAGACAATAAACACAAACAAATGAACATGGTTATATTCCAATAAAACTTTATTTACAAAAATAATCAGCAGGCCAGATATGGCCTGTAATTTGCCAATTCCTATCTTAGACTGTTATTTTAACTGGTTCATTCTCTCTTACATCCTATGTCTTGTCACCCCCAAACACATTTAAGTTCCTTAAAAGACAGGACCAGGTATCAGACATTTTCCTTTACTCTTAGCCCTACCTGGTACAGTATTACACATGCAAGGAATATATATATATATATATTTTTTTTTTGGAACAAGCATGTGAGTATATGTTGAATCCATGTGCCACATATTGCACTTGAGCTCCTTTTTTGTTGTTTAAGTGCAAGCATTAGTTTCTAACAACTAGCACAAATTTCACTGAACTATGTGCCATAAAGTATAATATTTTTGAAAACTTTCCTAGTCTGCTCTTTTGCCAGATTTTTTGTTCTAATGGTTTCCACAGATGACCTAATACATTAATTCCACCAGCTACTTAACAGACTAACACATTCCACAAGCTATTTAACATCAGTCGAAGGAACTTAGGCTTTCTGCAGACAGAAGTGCCCACTTGGGCATTCAGCGTCTATCCTGTCACATTACAGGAGCAGGGAGAGACAGACAGAGGTTTGCCCAGGTAAGAGGAAGGTGTTCAGAAAAAAAGGAGAGAAAAATCTATCACTGCTGTTCCCTACAGAAGCAGACATGAAACAATTACCTGTAACCAAAATAAAATTAACTTCAGAGTGGGTTAGTGACAGTTGCTGTCATATGCTTCTAGCTCGCTTCTAAATCAATAACTGCAACAGAGAGAAGAAAGTAGATATCTTCTGAAGAATTTCAAAAATGCAATAAACTACACCAACCCCCCAAAACTCCTGCTTTGGAATATGTTAAAGTGATCTCATATAAGGAGCTAAAAAATTAGCCGTTAGGTTCTTTCAGAAGGAAACAATAAATGAGTCCCAGAAAGCTCAAGACTTCACTTCTTGTCAGTAGTGACCTTTAAGTCCTCACTTCCTTTTCTCACCTCAAATGAAGAAGGCAAGAGCAGCCCGGTGCATTCAGCACAGACAATGCCAGTCTGTGTCACCCAAGTCAACGTCACACACACTTGGAAGATTCGAACATCTGTAAAGATCCATTACCAAAAAGAGCATTCTTCAGCCTCCCAACTTCCCCTCCCATGGGCAACTACTTGCATCTCTTCGCCTCAATTATTTGATATTTGCTTTGACATTCTAAATAATATACTAGCACTGCTCCGCCCTGACGGTTCCCCTCTCTTTCTCCACATGGAAGATGAAGTCTGTGCTCTCGCCCACCGCACCCTTGCCCACCGCCCATCCTCCCTCATGCCCATAGGGTTGTATCATTGTTTTGGTTGAATAAGTGTCTACTGTTGTTATGGGTTAAACTGTTTCCTCCCCAAAATTCATATGTCCTAACCCCCAATACCTCAGAATGTGACCTTTTTGGAAACAGGGTCCTTACAGATGTAATTTATTAAGATGAGGCTGTTAGGGTGGGTCTTAATCCATTATGACTGTTGTCCTCATAGAAAGGATAAATCTGGACACAGAGATGCATATAGAGGCAAGAGGATGTGAAGAGCCGAGGGAAAAGGCCTGACAGAAATCCTGCCCTCATGGCCCTTGGGAGGAAGCAACCCTACCAACACCTCGACCTCAGACTTCCAGTCCCCAGAACTGTGAGACAACGAATTTCTGTTGTTTAAGTCACCCAATCTATGGCACTTTGTTCTGGCAGCCCTAGAAAACTAATATAAGTGTTTACATCATTACAACTACACGAATGTTACTAAAAGCCTTGCCACATGGTACGCTAAGATGATGTTTCTTCCCTGTCACAAGTTTCTTTTCCCCTAGAACTAATACTCATCTTTCTTTGTTCCTTTGCTTAGTGAACAGTCCCCATTTAAAAATGGCTTCAACTCCAAACTCATTCTCTCTTGTCTAAATCACCGCTCAAGAGGTCCGTGTGTATCAGATGGTCTGTTCACGTCACCCTCCCTCAGGGCCTCCCAACCTGAGGACTGGGGGGTGGGTGCAGTGGAAGTTGGGGTGCACTAATCAATTGGCAAGGGGGATTTCAGCGTTGGTGCAAGCTCAAGACACTGCATTATCTGGAAGCATGGAGAGTGGAGGATTGAGAGCAAAGGGGAAGTACGACCATAAATGTGTGTTCTCTGCAGACAATTGTAGCAGAAAGACCCATGACCAGAGGCTATCAGTGGCAGGGACACCAGTTAGACAGTAAACCAACCAAGGGGATGGGAACCTGAGGTGAGACAGGAGACAGAGACGGGGAGCTTAAGCAAGAGACATTCCTGGGATTTAAAAAAATATATCTGCATTAAAAAAATGGAATTCTGGGAAATGTGAGTGCAAGTAAAAATGGCTCTACTTAAAGACAAAATGACACCTTCTTTCCACACTAATACCAAACTTGCTCAAATTCTACCTTTGCAACTATGGCAACTTTCTTTTTTAAAAAATGGAGGGAGTTGCTTTCTAGATAATCTGAAATAAAGGCCAGCAAAATAAATCAGAAAATCATAGAGCTAAAAGAAAATCATATAGTCCAGACTTTGCTTCAAAAAAAGATCTCGAAAGATACAGACTTGACTTTACCTCTACAGTTTATTTCAGTTAAGATCACAAGTTCTCAGTGGTTTGTTATATATTCCATCATCACATTCCAGATAGACTTGTGGCAGCTACCAAGAATTCATGCAGCAAAACAAAAATATATGAATAATTAGGATCAGGAAAAATATGGCTAGAAAGTCAAGAGGCACGGCGAGTGAAGGCATCAGTATGCACGGTACACGACCACCATACAGAGACCTACCACCTGGTCAAGCCAACTTGGTTTGCATTTCCTGACAGCCAAAACAAAAAGGGAAACATGATCATGCGTGGTTTACATTTTCCAACTGAAGAGGGACAAAAACTCAACAGAGAAAGAAAAATAACTAGCAGAAAAAACTTTGCACGAGGCTTTGTGTGGCACAGTGTTTTCAAGCCAAGGGTGACCCAGGTCACAAGAAGCTTTTTTTTTTTTTTAATGGAGCAAAACTGAATAGAAAATATCAGACTATATCAAATGTTTGCTATGAAATTAATATTTCAATCAGAAGTAAAGATAGGTGTGTGCACCAAGTTGCAGTATAAAAAATACATTTCTTACTGGGAGATATAGTCACAGAAATCTAAAAAAAAAAAAACAAACAGGTGGAGACAGTAAAATGGACTTAATTTTCAACCTGACCCAAGCCTATTCCTCTCTGCCCAGTTCTCGGTGGTGCATGGTGAACCGCCCTTGCAGCAGTGGACTGTGGTCCTGACCTGTTATCCCACTGGCTCCTGGGCCTTTGACCCTGTCTGGGGGTTTGCTTTATGCCTTCTGGGCCTTCACCCAGCAGCAGCACCTTTGGGCAAGTACAACCGTTCAGGCTCCCTCTTTCCTCCTGGCCCCTCAACTATCTGGTGTCCATCTCTGAATCCACCTGCCATCTCCCCGCCCATTCCACCACTATTTCCCTCTCTTCAGTGAAAGCCTTAGTTGGGGATGGGAAAAACAGAACTTTCCCTGCCTGCTCCAAACTGTGCCTTCTCCAGTTTCTCCAAGTTCCTTTGAAAAATGTGTACCAATTAGTTATATATTCATGTTCATAGCAGCATAATTCATAATAGCCAAAAGGTAGAAACAACCCAAGTGCCGAGAGATGAATGGCTAGCCAAAATGTGGCCTATCCATACAATGGAATATTATTCAGCCTTAAAAAGGAATGGGCCAGGCACACTGGTGTGTGTCCATAATCCCAGCTACTTGGGAGGTTTAGGTGGGAGGATCACTTGAGCCCAGGAGTTCAAGACTGTAGTATACTATGAATGCACCTGTGAACAACTACTGCACTCAAGCCTGGACAACATATCGGACCCCATCTCTAAAAAAAAAGAAAAGAAAAGAAGAAAAAAGAAAAGAAAGAAATGAAGTACTGATACATGTTACAACATAGATGAGTCTCAAAAGCTAAGTGAAAAAAGCCAGACTCGAAACGACATTCTATAACTCTACTTATATGAGGTACCTAGAATAGGCAAAATCATAGAGACAGAAAGTAAAATGGTGGTTACCGGGGGCAGGAGCAAGGGAGAACAAGGGAGAACAATGAGTTATTAGCTGAACAATGAGTTAGCTGAATCCCGCCACTGGAATACTGTGGCATCTGCTTTAAATGCCTCTTTCCTGAAAGGGGCTTGACCAGATTGCTGGAGCTTTGCCGATCTTACAGAACAGACTGCTGGGCTCTCTCGGTGCCTGATTGCTAACAAGTGTCTGAATGAGTGGCTGAAATGGGTCTCAGACTAGCTTTCACTTTAACATATCTCCCAGTCACCGGACGGTGGGAAAGGATGCACAAGGCTCCCACCTATTTTCCAAAAGAACTTGACAAATATGCAGATCCCAAACCAGTTTAGGTCAGCTCACAATGGATGGTTTGTTAGGATTCCTGAGAACGCGTTTAAGGCTCTGTGAGCATATGCCAGAGCGATTTAAGTTCCCCAGAGTGGAGCCCTCCTGGGACAAGGTCACCAGCTGGGGCTGCTGCAATCTTCAGAGACAGCCATTTGGGCAGTGACATGCCCCTCCCCCCAGGACACCAAGCGGCAACACTGAACCCCTCAGGCTTTTCGTGGCCAGAGTACGCTAGATGTCCAAACGGTGACCAAACACATTTTATTTAGTCAAGAGTCTAACTCAAAAGTGAGTCAATAACAAAGCACATAAACAAAAAAGCCCATGCTTTTCTTTTCTTTGGGGCCAGATGTTATCAACCCCATCTTCTATTTTCTTTCTCCCAAGGGGCAGACTCGTCTGTCGTTTCCTGTCCTCATCCCCCTGCTTCCTCATTCCTCGCTCACTGGCCGGCCCAGCTGCTACCAGTCATCCTGACTCCCCATCCCCTTCAAGGCCATGCCCTGATTCCAGCAGCCCCTACTAAGAGTCCCAGCTGGGATCACCAAAACTATAGGGCCGCCTACAAAGAAATAAGGTACCTGACAAACTTCACGGTCCACTGGTCCGAGAGAAACTTCCTTCTCAACTTCCTGAAACTCTGCAAAGATGGAAGCTGTCTGCCACCAAAATGACTGCCCCTTTGGCCCTACCCGATATGGGGAGTTAGAAAAACAAAGTCGCTGGTGTTGTCAGCAGCATAATGCTCCCGCCAAGATGCCTACATCCTAATCCCAAGAACCTGTGAATACCTGGCAAAGGGGAATTAAAGTTGCAGATGGAATTAAGGTTGCTAATCAGCTGACCTTCCAACAGGAAGATGAGCCTGGATTAGCCAGGTGCACCCAACGTAACCATAGGGTCCTTACAAACGTAAGGGGTAGGAGGCAGAAGAGAAGGTCAGAGTGACTCGATGTGAGAGGGAAAAGCCCACTGTTGCAGGCTTTGAGGCTGGAGGAAGGGGCCATGAGCCAAGGAATGTGGGCAATCTCTAGAAGGTGGAAAAGGCAAGGGAATGGGATTTCTCCCTAGAATTTCCAGAAAGAAATGCAGACCTGTTGACACCTTGATTTTAGTCCAGTGAGACCCACATCAGACTTCTGACCCACAGAACTGTAAAATAATAAATTTGAGTTGTTTTAAGCCACTCATCTTATGGTAATTTGTTAGGCCAGCGAGAAGAGCTGAATATATATACCTCAAATGCCATAGTAGCATCTTTGGGGATGAATAAACAATTGTCACTGAAGTAAAACTATCTATGCCAAACCCACAGCACTTTCAAGTCACTTCCCCTGAAGGCCAGCTCCATTCCCTTAGCACTTACCTCCAAAGAAACCAGTGCCCAAGGACAGAAAACACACTGTGGTTTTGTGTCACAGGGCAAGTTCTAAATAGAACACTTTGCCTGTGCCATTTTTATGAGGTATCTGCTTGACACAGATCTTTAAAAAGAAAACCCACTCAGAGTTATTTCTGTAACCGAAGGTGGGCAAGAATGGGGATAGTAAAATGAGACTATTACTTATGAAATGAGCAATGGAAGTTAAGCCTATTCTGACTTGTTTAATGCATCAGTTTGCAACTAAGTATGGTGACGACAATTTCCATTTCAGACCACCCAAGACCCACAGTGTGTGGATCTGAGCCTTGGGGTTGTTCTTCAGTGGTTTTTATGCTGGTCTGTTCTTCTGCTTGTTTGGCCAGTGCCATAAACTCAGAGCCAAAATTCACTCTTTGCAACGCACTTTTCTTGTGGTGAGGGCACTGAGCCCATGTGAAACAGAATCCTCCCTAACAGAGGGTGGCGGTGGTGAAGGGCAGCCACGTGGAGGTCAGCATTCCCTCTATCAATAGATTTGGATCCTCCTTCCAATGAGCTGGGAGTGAAGGTTCAAACTCTCACAGTGTCCAACTGGCAAAGGTCTTGCTCAGCGATTCTTATTGCCCAGACTTGAAAGTAGTTAGGGATAACAAAGGCAGGCCTAAAAATAAAGAGCAATGATTTCCAAGGCCAGAACAGCATTTCCAAGGCCAGAACTGCGGGGCCATTTACGCTCTATTTTTAGCAAGTCTTGGTTACCTGTGAAGCGACATATGGCTCCTATGATTCTCCAAAGCACAAGAGCACTAAAAGAGATTGAAGTGCCTGTGATAAATGGGCTGGTCCCCGAATGAGTGCACACACACTGACCAAAGCAGACAGCCAACACCCCAGTTCACCCAACAGGCTTCCAAAGGGACCTGCCATCATGCTTCAATGTCTTGGCCATCAGCAATGGTTCAAATATTAAGCCAGAAGACGAAGGAGTTTCCACTACCGATTTATGATATTGAAGACTTTATGTTTTTGACAGGAGGGCATTTTCTGAGCAATTACTCCCTAGGTAGGAAGAAAAAAAAATCCTGAAGCAAAACACCAGGGACTCATTCAGGCTAAGGTTAAAGTACAGGCAAAGGAGAAAAAGAAAAAGAAAAAAAGAAAAACATCTCGTGTTGTGGCGTGTATGGGGGGGCCAGCGACACTTCCCTAAAATGCAGGATGAGAGCCCTGTAGCAATGAGCATTCTGGCTCCCTTATCTCTGATCTACTGTGTACAAGCCAGGGTGCCCAAATGCGCTTCATTACGTTGTACCCAGGAGGAAGTGTGGCAAGTCTGAAAGCTGACCACAACTAAGAAAGATAATGGAGATTTCTTCTGTGGTGTAGCCATGGCAGGGAAACTTCATAAGGGACAGTAAAACAAGCTAGCTCCCAGCTGCCCTAACGACAGTGCACATGCTTTACAAGGGGCCAAGCAGCCATTGGCATCCCCTTGGCAAGTTCAATGCAAACAAAATTTCTGCTAATGGCTAATCAAAGGCCACAGGAAGATTCTTGCACAGGAAGATTCAGGCAGAAGTGGTCTGGGCACAAACACTGTCGTGCTGCCAAAATTTTCCAATGGATGGTGTCACCCATAATTTTGCCTATTTTGTTAAGGCCTCTCAAGAGAGAAATACTTTGCAAACATGTAAACAGACCTTACAACATGACAGGGCCAAGAGCTGGGAAGACTTTGAGCAGCGCTGACTTGCTTAGTTACTCTTGACCATACGCAATGTGCATTTGAGCAGGAGTCAATAAGCAATATCCTTAAATACCAGTTTCTGGTCTCGTTTGGGGAAATGAGGCTCTAGCTTTAGAGTCATATATTGTTTTCACTCATCCAACAAATATTTTTCTTTTGCTGCCCATTCTAGATGAGACCCCGTGCCAGATGTGGTGGCAACAGCAAGGATAAGAAGGCCATGGTCTTGAGCCTGGGTATTGGGGAGCTGGTGCTCACTCACAGAGCATGATTTTCAGGATCTTTGCAGTCCCTGGTGGGGCTTCCTAAAACAGCACATGTGCCTTCTCCTCCAGCCGTGACCTTTCTCCTGTGCTTCAGGAAACATCCAAGTTAGGGTGGGGAGGGGTGGAGGAAAGGGAGGAGGGAATTATGTCTGGCTACAACAAATCGGATTTCCTTGCATTTTCCAGCAGACCAAGTAAAGCAAAGATAAATAAGATGTCTCACGATCCCTCCTCAAAAATAAATAACTCATCCCCAACTGGTGGTGTCTTCCTGTTTATAACTACAAACCCCAGGAAAGTGAAATTGCGACTGCAGCATGCATGAATTATTTTAGTCAGACATGCTATTCTCTTCCACCTCCTAAGCAAGAATTCATCAGCTCCAGGCTGAGAGCCAAGATTTCTCAAGACAGGGCCTAGGACCACACGGAGGGAGGGGAGGAAGGGACTAGGCAGAGACTCAGCAGAGCCGAGAGAGGCAACGGGAAGGGGCCAAGGATGGTGCTGCTGGAGCCTGCAATGACAGATGAGTCTTGTTGGCCACTCCGGACTCCTGAGTCACCAGCACAGAAAGTTTTCCCGACCTTATATGCAATAATGGGTAGAACCAAGTTTGACAAGTTATTGACTTAGCCCCCCATATAAGAAAGAAACAATGAATGGCAGAAGAAAAATAAAGACAACTTCTAAATCAAGCTGCCTAAAGGAGTAGGGACTTAACACCACGTTGGGAATTAGAGCTTCAACATAGGAACATACCTGGGAGGGGGGTCACAATGTTCAGTCCACAGCACATGCCAAAAAAAAAAAAAAAAACAAACCCAAACTCTCCCTTTCTCCCTCTGACATACACACAAAACGGATGAATACGCAAGCTGGAGGGCCAAAGGGTATTAAGAAAGAGGGAATACTTGTAATCAAATCCAACTAGTACCCTCTAAATCTACTAAAATTTCTAAACAGCAGAAAAAGGAAGTTTGATTAATGATTAGTTCATCTGTGTGCATGAAATCTACAGAAAAGTAGTCTTCACACGGGAGAGGACTCTGGCCACGGTGTGCTAGTGAGGGCTTTTATTACTATTTATTTTTAACACCTCTGAGCCCCTACTATGTGCCAGGATCTAAATATACACTGTGTCATTCAATCCTAGGAATACTAGCTGCTCTCTTAGCTTCCCTGAGAAAACTACAAGTAGAACAGTACTTAGAAATGTCCTTTACTCACATAGGTACTACAGTAATAGGGTATTGGGCAGGGGGGAGGGGAAGGGGGCAGGTATATACATACATAATGAGTGAGATGTGCACCATCTGGGGGATGGTCATGCTGGAAACTCAGACTTGTGGGGAGAGCAGGGGAATGGGCATTTATTGAAACCTTAAAATCTGTACCCCCATAATATGCTGAAATAAAAAAAAAAAAGAAATGTCCTTTACAAAAGGACTATGGCAAACAGTAGACTAATGGATGAAATCGTCGCCCATGAGAAAGGATGCAGACATCAAAAATACGCTTTGCTGGCCGGGCGCGGTGGCTCACGCCTGTAATCCTAGCACTTTGGGAGGCCGAGGTGGGCGGATTGCTCAAGGTCAGGAGTTCGAAACCAGCCTGAGCGAGACCCCGTCTCTACCAAAAATAGAAATAAATTAATTGACCAACTAAAAATATATATACAAAAAATTAGCCGGGCATGGTGGCGCATGCCTGTAGTCCCAGCTACTCGGGAGGCTGAGGCAGTAGGATCGCTGAGCCCCGGAGTTTGAGGTTGCTGTGAGCCAGGCTAATGCCACGGCACTCACTCTAGCCTGGGCAACAAAGTGAGACTCTGTCTCAAAAAAAAAAAAAAAAAAAATACGCTTTGCTTTTGTGATTACATATGTGAACTCTGAGAATCACAAAGTATCAGAAAACAAAGTCGTCTTTGGCAAGTTCACCAGCTCTGACAATTAAATACTTTTAAAATATATCTACAACCATGAGATTGGCAAAAGTGCAATAGGATGATATCGCAGAAGCTGGTGGTTCTCTCTAGTACTCGTTATCCATATTCCCATCCTCTTTTTCAGAATGCATGTGCTTCTAGACGTACGATGCAGCTACATCTGGATAAACCCATCATACGCTGAAATTATTATAAGTTGAAAGTGTGCTTTCAACTTCAGATATTTTCAAGTTATGATGGGTTTATCCGGATGTAACTGTCATTAAGTCAAGGAGTGGACTGAGTGAGTACTACTTTTACACCATGGTAAAAACTGAACCATTGTAAATCAGAGACCATCCAAAGAATGCTTCCTTCCTCCCATGGTAGACAGAATAATGGCTTTCCCAAATATGTCTATATCCCAATTCCCAGAACCTGTGATGATGTTACCTAACATGGCAAAAGGTTTGCATTTAAGGATCTTGAGATGGGGACAATATCCTGGATTAACTGAGTGGGCCCACTGTCATCAAAGGGGTCTTTAAAAGATGGAAAAATCAGAAAAGGAAACATTTTGAAGGAAGCTGGAGTCAGGGTTATGGGAGGCAGAGGCCAGGAGCTAAGGAATGCAGGTGGCTTCTAGAAGGTAGAAAAGGTAAGGAAAGGGATCCTCCTTCCCTAGAGTCTCCAGAAGGTTCTCAGCCCTACCAACCCATTTTGGACTTCTGACCTCCCGAACTGTAAGATACTAAATTTGTATTGTTTGCAGCCATTATGTGTGTGGTAATTTGTTACAGCAGGAATAAAAAACGAATACTCCCCTGCCCCAGATTTTGCTGGGCACATGGTCGCCCAGCTGGAGAGTATGTTTCCCAGACTCCCCTGCGGCTACATATGAGACTGTAGGTAAGTTCTCGGCCACGGGGTGTGGGTGGAAGTGACGTGAGCTATTTCCAGGTCACATCCTTAACAAAGGGAAGGTGATCCCCATCCACTCCCCACTGCCATGGACTGGAAGGTGGACACAGTGGTGGTGAGCCAACTCCAGCCATGCCAAAAAGAGAGAAGGAACCTTGTCCCCAGTGACTTCATGGAGCAAAGCAATTTGCCCACCTTGACCAGTCCAGTGGCCAGCAGGCAAGTAACCTGAGAGGGAAACAGACAGGTATGCTATCTTGGGGTCTCTATGACAGCACTTAAGCCTCCACCCCAATACATCAAGGATACCAAAATATTGGTGGGAACGGGGAGCAGCAGAAATGTTTACACTCTGGGAACACACATTTTGAAAATCAATTAGGCATTCACTTCTAAAGTTGAATATTCATATACACTCTCCTTCCATGAATATGTTATCTTCTTCATTCATTAGTTTGTTCACTCATTCATTCATTTGTTGGGAATATATGCTGGTACAACACTTTGGAAATCCAGCAACTTAAAACCCAGCAAAACCACCCCTCACTATATATACCTTTAAAAAATATATTTCATACATGTACCAGAGACATTTATTAGAATGGTGATAGAAGTCTGTTCATAGTAGAAAAAAACTGGAAGCAATACAAAAGTCCATCAGTAGGAGAAAGGGTAAATACATAGTGGCATATTTAAACAATGGAATCCCAGATAGGAAAATAAGCAAACTGAAAAAGTAGAGACAACATGCAAGTCTCTGTGCAGTTTTGGTCCCAGTTTTATAAAAGTAAAAACAAGCAAAACCAGACAATATGTTTTTAAGAGATACATATGGAAATGATAAAAACTATTTCTTAAAAAAGAAGGGAGAGATGATTTTTAAAAAGGACTTATGGTGGTTGTTTTCTCTAGGGAATAGAGAGGGGAGGGATGGAGCCAGAGCACACAGTGTTTTAGTCAGGGGTCCTCAAACTATGGCCCGCAGGCCACATGAGACCCGCTGAGGACATTTATCCAGCCCATGGAGTGTTTTTGCCACCGCTGCCTGTCCTGCTTAGCAGCCAACTCGTCCTAGGCCCACAGTGCGCATGTGTGGAATGTGTGCCGCACTCCCCAACGGTCTGAGGGGCAGTGAACTGGCCCCTGTTTTAAAAAGTTTGAGGACTCCTGGTTTTAGTCCTTACAAGAAACAACGGGTTCACAATACATTTTATAACAATGCTTGATGCCATACACATGACATCAAGAATCGTATCAGCGTTCAGAACTGTTTTTAATGGGTAGCACCCCATGAAAAGGCCTGAGAGAGAACTGTATGAAGGGAAGATCATCGCTGGGGCTTGAAGAGAGAAAAGAGGTGGGAGAACCAACTGAACACAAAAAGACTGCGCCGCAGCCAGCAGCGTGTGCCCTGTCACATTGCCGAGCATCAACTGCATTTCCGAAGCGTGCCATCGTGTCTCCTATTAGTGTTGATTTGAACGTTAGTGGGTTAATTTATACTTAATTTGTGAATTCATTTCAAGTTTAGACTTGCAAATGAGCTAAAAGCAAAAGTAGCTTATATCTAGTTACGTGCCTGTATTTTCAAGTAGCATTATTATTTAAAAGCTTAAGGCAATTAAAAAGGAATGAAGTTCTGACACATGCTACAACATGGATGAACCTTAAAGACATTATGCTGAGTGAAAGAAGCCAGACACAAAAGACCATAAATTATATGATTCCACCTGTATGGGGTACCTAGAATAGTCAAATTCACAGAGACAAAGTAGAATGGTAGTTTCCAGGCACTGGTAAGGAGTTTCAGTTTGCTTGGGAAGATGAAACATTTCTGGAGGTGAATAGTGGTGATGGTTACACAACAATGTGAATGTACTTAATACCACCGAACTGTACACTTGAAAATGGCTAAAATGCTAAATTTCATGTTAAGCTAACAAGCATTTTCAAAAGTGTAAGGTGAAGCAGGGATTCTTGGGAAACATTGTCCTTGTGAAAAGAAACTCAGCATCCATTTGAGAAACCCTGCTGTATTTTGCTTCTGTCTAAACTACCAGCAAGGAGGGAGTTTCAGGGATTGATGAAACATTGTTATTTCTCAGAAAGCTCTCTTCTAACTTGATGTGTGTGCCTAAAATTTACACCTTTCCTTCTTTCTGTTCAAACAAACACCCTTTGGTTTAACTGCTTATTTCATCGTGCGGTTCATAAAATGACCACATCACAATCTTCCCCCCCCCCCATGAGGGAAATGAAAGTTAAGTAAAATGTGTCATTGAGTGAAACTTCAGATATCTTTGAGTTCCTCTAGTTATCAGATCTTACACTTAACAGGCATTCAATAAACACTTGTAGAATTTAATTGAATTCCAATATACAGCAGTATTGAGTCAACTGTTTTGTTTGTCTTACAAATTAGAGTCAGGTTACTCTCACAATATGAAAATGTAACAAAGGAAGAAAGTATATAGTACATATTTGCTACATTTATTATGGTGAATTTTAGAACCTTCACAGAAACTTGCCCCTGAACATCATAAATATTTATTTTATTTTATTTTTTGCCAGGTACATGTGCTGCCATTTGGCATACACTTGGTGGCTGAGGAATGTATACTGTCCACAATGCATCCATTAACAAAACTGATACGTCAAAAAGGCAAGGCTTTGAGATGGTTCTTCCAGCCTGGATCCTGGGGGTTCTAGCCACCCTTGCTTGGTGCCCTTTGAAGCTAAAAGCATAATTGTTTTAGGGGAGTGCCTGATGATGATACAAAGCTAACCTAGAAATCACAAGGGCCTTATTACAGCCATGGCCTTTCTCTTGCCAGCACGGAACTTGGATCCATATCTCAGCCAAATATGAGGTCACATTGATGACCCAGGGCCTTCCACATACAATTTTCCCCATGGCCTGGGAAACAAAGTTCCCTTAGGTGGCAGTCAGGTGGTGAAAGTAAAACAATGGCAAAAAGGGGGAAAAGAAAGAGAAGGAACCAAACCCCTAAGGGTTTCACCACTTGCTGTGCATCCCCTAACCTCACACCTGAACTTGAGACCAGAATTAATCATCTCAAAATGGTGCAGTGGAATAGAGACAGTGTTGTGGAGCATGAAAGCCCACATGCGGTTTCCTTTAGAAGTGTTGATATCTCTCTCCCTCTCTCTCTCTAAGACTCTCTCTTTCTTATACACACACACACACACACACACACAGAGGGGATGGTAAGTCATGTGAGTGCACAGTTTCTTAAACTAACACTGAAAGCAACCACAAGGAGGGCAATCACCCTGCCAATCCACATGTGACAATCCCCCTGGACTACACTCCTTTTCCTTCTCATCATAGGCCATTCCAGTCACTTGGGGACCTATGGAAACAAAAAATGGATATAAAATGCCACCCTGCCTACAACTTGATCTCCTTACAGGATAAAAAGGGAGCATATGTCCATCACATCCTTATTTATAACATCGAGATTATAGAAGCAACCTAAATGCTCAAATAATAAGGAAATGCTTTCATAAATTAAGATGCATGAATTCAAATATTCTGCTACTGAAAATATCAGCTTTGAAGATGACCATGAAGTTAAGTGAAAAAAAAAATAGGACATATAATTACTTATATATCAAATTAGTACATAGATATAAATAAAATCCACATACATAATATACAAGTATATAGTAAAAGTCTTAAAAAGAAATACACTAAAATAAAATGACCGTGTCACACTTGGGTACTGCATGGGTGGTCAGTTAAAATTCTCCTGCTTCCTTTTTTCTAAACTCTGTAATATAGTCACTAAATATTTATAACCAAAAAATTTTAAGCAGCTAGAATAAGAAACATGTGCTAGAATATGCCTGGCCCCTCAGCCAGGGCTGGAGCCCTCTCTTGGAATCCATCTGAGATGGCTTTTAAGGTAAGGCCCTGTGCTGGCCGAAGGGGCCACTGGCTGACTATGGGCTGGGCAGGGCCAGTCACCCTGTGCCAGCTCTCACTGCCCTCTGGGACTGAAAATGTGAGGCTTGTGGCAATACTGTGTAAGAGAGGGTTTAAAAGAAAAGATGGGAGGGTGTGGGGAAGCCAGAGTGCAGGAGGAACTGGGCTGAGGGTAGAGAGCTGGGTGGGGGTGAAAGAAGATGGGAGGGAGACAGACAAGGGGCGCTGGAGGAGAAGAGAGGATGGGAGAGAAGAAAGAAAGAGCTGGAGGGAGACAAAGGAATGGAGGGAGAGGGTGGGAGATGGGAGAGAGGGAGGAGGAAGAGGAAGAAGACTGCTTAGTAAGGAGCAGTGTGGAGAAGGGGGCGCAGGGGGGAAGGGATGTGGGCAAGGTGAGAGAGGAGGGGTGGGGAAGAGAGGGTGGAAGAGGAGGTGCTCAGAGGAAGGGAGGGGAGCATGCAGGAGAGAGGACAGTCAGAGGGTAGGTGGAGGGAGCAGGTGGAGGGAGCAGGTGGAGGGGAGAGAGAGTAGGGGGAATGAGAAGGTGTAGGCAGGGGGAGGGAAGAGGGGGCAGCAGGAGTAAGGGTTGGGAGAGCTGGTGAGGAGACAAAGAGAGGGTGGGGGACAGAGAATCTGAATGGGGGGTGCAAGGGAGAGGACAGGAGGGGAGGAAGGAAGAGGGTAGTGAGGGACTACAGGGGAGATGGTAGGGGCAGAGAGAGGAGAGAGAAAGGGTGAAGGAGGGAGGAGCCAGGCAGACAGCCAGAGATGTTCAAGCCCCCTGCCCCCTTCCGGAGCAGTCTCTGCCTCAGGGGTTCCTTTGCCAGGAGGTGGCTGTTTTTCACAATGTCTTTATCTCTTCCTCCATTTAAAAACCCACAGGTTCCCTAAAAGAGTCAGACATGTCACAACTGTGCCCTTCCCCTAGGCATGCTATCACCAACCCACCCAAGGCCCCCGGAAAGGCAAAGCCTCACTTTTTAAGTGCCACCAATTCAATAGGAGACACCCAGCTCAGTAATGTAATTCAGGATCTCAAAGAGTAAAAATAACCCCATCACTGGCCTTTTGAAGTGGCTCACTGCCTGGAATCCTAGCACTCTTGGAGGCTGAGGCAGGAGGACTGCTTGAGCTCAGGAGTTCGAGACCAGCCTGAGGAAGAGTTAGACCCCATCTCTGCTAAAAATAGAAGAAATTAGCCAGGTGTGGTGGTGCACCCTTGTAGTCCCAGCTACTCGGAAGGCTGCTGAGGCAGGAGGATCACTTGAGCCCAGGAGTTTGAGGTTGCTGTGAGCTATGATGGCAACGCTGCACTCTACCTGGGGCTACAGAGTGAGACTGACTCAAAAAAAATAACACGCACACACACAAAAACTGTTACTTCAAAGCACAACTGTTCCTGGCACAGACAGGGGCCCTTGGAAGGGAGCCTTATGGAAGGACTCTGTGAGGATGGAATGAATATCCTCAATCGATCGGTCACCAGAGCACAGGCGAGGCCACACGGTCTCATATCAATCACCCCCTTGTCAAGAGAAAGCCAGAGAAAATGGGTCCTCGGCACTCTCAGGAATTCTAGCATCCTCATTTATAGTGCCTGTCCCAAGGACAGCCCCACAAGCGCCCCTACCTCCCCAGGTACTGCTTCCCAGGGCAGGGCTTCATTTGGGTCATAGATGTGTCCCAGCACCTAGCACACACCTGCCACCGGCTAGGCCCTCCTTGACATTATGCCAGGACTGGAACTAGGCACCTGCCTCTTGCCATAGATGTGGGCATGGAGCAGCCACCTGTGTGTGGGGGGGTGGTGACACTGACTCCTGTGGGCTCAGAGTCTCACTAATGGGAATTTGGAAATGGCACCAAACCAAGTCACCCTTAACAAGTGGCTGGAACTGTAGCATGTGCCCTGCGAACAAGTCATACAGAGAGAAGAAAGGGGACAGGGCAGGGAGGAGAGATGGCCAGAGGGCATGCTGGGAAGCTGGCCCATCCCTGGTTCCAGGTTCTTCTCAGGGCCCAGCTTTTGCAAGGGACACCCTTGGGTTCCCCAAGAGGTCCCTGGAAACAACATCCCTTTTTCAGGTTATTGGGCTCTGCTTGGCTTCCGTCACTTGAAGAAAGTCCTTACTATATACACACAACGTGAAAGTGGGAAGACAGTTCCTAACTCAGTTAAGAACCAAGTCCTGCATCAGTTAAGATCCAGGACAAAGTTTCTATCAGTTAAGAACATGAATCAGTTGAGACTCAGGCGTACACAGCAGGGGTCCCGAATCTATGGTGACTTGTATAATTATGTCATTATATATTACAATGTAGTAATAACAGAAATAAAGTGCACAATAAATGTAACACACTTGAATCCCCCTAAAACCATCCTCCCCTCCACAGTTCATAGAAAAATGATCTTCCATGAAAATGGTCCCTGGTGCCAAAAAGGTTGGGGACCACTGTAGAGAACTCTTCCAAGATACACCTGTCCCCATCGAAATCAGATGTGTGAGGACCCAGGCACAGAGTACACATCACCAATTCGATACAAGTCCGGTCATCATCAATTAATCAGGATGTAAAAAGGAGGGTAAATAACAGAAATGCCCACTTGCTGGCATATGTATGAGATCTCCCTGAAGGAAAACTCGAGAAACAAAATATCAACAACTTACGGAGAGAGTCACTGGATAGCTGGAGGACAGAGACGGGAAGGCGACTTTTTACTGCAAATACTTTCACTTTTTGAATTTTGAATCACATGAATATATAACTTATTCCAAAAATTAACTTTAAAATATAATTTAAAAATTTCTCAAGTAAGCAGCTATAGAGCATGGGCACAGTGTGAACTACTTCCCCCTTTCTAATTTTTTCTTCAATTGGTGACACTTCTACCCCCCAAGCCCCCCAGCCAAATGCTTTCATTTGTTTTCTGGCAAAGGCAGTAATTAAGCTTAAAAAAATACTATCAATTAATAAACACTCTGCCCAACTCCCTTTAGGTATCACAGATGAGCTCATTGACAGACTTATTTGGGTTGACACCTCTGTTCTCCATCTAATAGTTTATTGAGAACAAAGGGACAATGGGAAATCATTGGTTAGGTGGTTAAAAACTGTCCCATTTTATCCAAGTTGTGAAGAGGTGTTTTTGCTTGTTCAGTTTTAATGATCAATATAGGAGAAAGGCAAAGTGCATTTGCGAAGCCATCCCTGCCTAGTGAATTTCATCCAGAAGCCAGCGTGTAAAATGCTCAGGCAGAGGGCAGCATCCCCGACAGTCTAGTGAAGAAAATGGAGATCCATGAAGAAGCTGGTTAAGGGGAGGGGAGAGCAAAGCAAGGAAGTCTGCATCCAAAACAAGGTTCAAGCACCTCCGTCTAGCTCCAGGCACAAACATAAGAACAGAGCTGGAATAATTAGACAGGACACTAAAGCTAATTAAAGACTTTTCACATGGGGAGGTAGTGTGTGATGGATAAAACTGGTGCAGCCCCAGAGGACCAGACCTAGAACATGGCCCCAAGTCTTCCAAGTCTAGAACAGTCCAGAAAAATCCAGTAAAAACACAAGAGCTGCTGTTTGCATTCTGACTAGTAAGAAGTTGAAGGAGATGGTAATTTAAACTATCTATACATGCTGTACTTGCGTGCTTAAGGACTTAAATTTGTTATGCAAAATGAGTAATTAATGAACATTGAAATATTTATAGTACTTAATCCTAGATAGGAAGAAATAACAGTACAAATTGAATTGCACTTCATCTTGCCACTCTGTCACCATACCTGGGGACAAACCAGCCTCCTGCGGTGCACCCACCACTTCTCTGGCCGCTGGAAGGAAATAAGCAAAGGCCTTTTCTGGGCTTTTCTTACAAACTGAATACTGTTCAGTTAGGACAAATAACATAGGATTTTTGTTATTAGTGTTTTTTCTTCCTAAGGCTAAATATAAGCACGGTTTATCACTGAGTTAAGATCCACAAGCTATATTTTGCTTTAAATGTCCCCTAATGTAAACTACAGAACTGTCTGTAAGGTACTGTCCATAAAATAATGATCAAGTTCAAAACCAAGTGCATATAATCAACCAGGTTGCCAGTGTACCTTTGCCAGCTGGAGGAATTTAAGGGAAGAAATGTGAAACGCCATCAACCTTTTGTGTGTGAATTCGAGGGATCGGTTTGGCATTGCAGTGTTTTCTACAATTCAAACATTCTTAATGAATCCCAGTAATTGCCAAGGAAGTTACCCAAGCCAGTAACTCACAAGTGCTTTGGGAGGTAAAAAAAAAGAAATTCGAAATTTCCCCACAGGATGAAAGGTATGTAACCAGGGAAGGTGCCCGGAGAGAGAGAACCAAGATGAAGTGCCTCCCAAAGGAAACATCTACCAAAAATGTTTCAAAAACAACATAACCATACTTTTCCTTTTCCTATATTCCTCTAGAATCTCAACTGGGATCCTTGGGCTTCCTTCCAAGTGTTCTCCAAATCGACCAGTCCATCCAGGAACTCCCAGGTGACATGGATTCTGACATTCAAGTTAGAAACTTACTAGGAAGGGGTGATTTAAAAAAAAACCCTTTGGAACTAGATAGTAAGGTTGTTTGCAGAACATTGTGAATATACTTAATGTCACTGAATTGGACACTTAAATGGTTAAAATAGCAAATTTTATTATATATATTTTACCATAATTCAGGGCTGGTTCTTTCATATTGAAAGGCAGGCGGGTTCTGCCACTAGGGGGACCATGTCACTCTGCCTCTCTGAGTGAAGGCATGGGCCATGATTGCCAAGGACCCTTCCAGCACTTCGATTCCAGGGACCAATATGTGAGAGGTAGAAGGACCTATCACCTGTCCCCCCACATAAAAACACATCCCACTAGCAGCCAAACACTGCAAGAAACAAGCTTAACAACGTAGTGGCTGCATCTCCCCGGGTTAAAGACCTGGGTATCGACAGAAGAGCAGCAACAGTTGTATTAAGACACTCTCCACTCCAAGAACAAAATGGTGAAAGACAGTGCCAAGAGTCCTGCTCTCTAATGACTTCTAGGTTCATTCATAAAATGAAGACTGTGGCAATAGAAGAAAACTGTATGTTCCAGAAGGGCTGTCGCTGAAGTATGGAAATGATGCCTCAACCATCTGTGTTAACAAGCTTCCGAGGTGCCCTCAGAGCAGGCTTGCTCAAAGTCGGCACGGCTGACATTTGGGGCCAGATAACTCTTTGTTGTGGGGGATTATCCCATGCACTGCAGGATGTTTAGCATTGCCCCTGACCTCTGCCCACTAGATGCCAGTAGACTGACCGCCCCAGCTGTGACAACCAAAAGTGTCTCCAGACATTGCCAAATGTTCCCCTGGAGGAGGGGGAAACCCTGGGTTGAGAGCCACTGCCAGAGAATTTCCTATCTTGAAACTTGCAGTTCTTTTTTGAAGCCACATGACATGTGTGGCATCACCCTTCTCACCTACTGTGGTGTGGGCCACCATGAACTGTCAGCAAACAGATCTTGTCGACATGCTCTGCCCAGGAGACTTTACGGTCACACTCACTCCTGGCAGCCCATAGTCTCATAGAATCACAAGTAGTAACCATACTTGGGTGAAAGGGTTACACATTCATTCATTAACATATGGCACTTACTGCACGCCAGGCAATGCGCCAGGGCAATGGAATTGGCAGTTGGAGACCCAGTTGGAGACGCACAGACTTAATACAAGATGAAGTGCTGTATAACATACCTTTGGAGCAGGCTTCAAAAGATGGAAGAGGGGTGTGGTAGGCTGAATAATGGGCCCCCAAAGATGTCTGCATCTTAATCCCCAGAACCAGCGTATACATTCCCTTACATGGCAAAGGGGCCTTTGTAGGTGTGATTAAGTCAAGGCTGTTGAGAAGGGGAGGGTATCTCGAATTGTCCAGGTGGGCCCAGTATAAAACAACCATCTTCATAAAAGCAATGTGGGCAGAGCTGTGTAAGCTAGAAGGAGATGTGAGGTTGGAAGCGGAGCTTGGAGTGATGCAGTCACGAGTCAAGGAAATGCAGACAGCCTCTAGAGGCTGGATAAGGCAAGGAAATGGATTCCTCCAGAAGGAATGCAGCCCTGCTGAAACCTTGATATCAACCCAGTACAATCCATTTGGAACTTCTGACCTCCAGAACTGTAAGATTATACATTTGAGTTGTTTCAAGCCGCTAGGTTTGTATTACAGTAATTTGTTACAGCAGCAATAGGAAGCTAATACAGAGAGGCGCACAAGGCAGAAAAGAGAGTGACATTTGTTCCCCATCGAGAGAATTAGGTGGGCAAAGGCTCAGAGGCCTGAACAAACGAGAAAAGGCACTGATCGGGTGGCCACCAAGCTTCACCAGGGCTTGGCTAATGTATTCAGGTGCTAAACCATCTGCAGAAGAGTAGACACATGGGGCCAATTCCAGAAACATTTGGGCTTCACTGTAGATTGCAAGGAGCTGAGAGAGGGGGAGAGGAGAAGGAACAAGAGGTAAGGCACACAGCAGTATGCCTATAGAAGTGACAGGAAAGACGGGAACACCCTCAATGCAATGGGGAAAACAAGAGGCCCGGCAGGTACCAGAGGAGGAGGGGGAGGACGGCAAAGCTCAGCTTGCAGCATGCTCAGTTTGAGGTATCTAAGACACACCTGCATGAGGTCAGCTGGGAGGTTATGGATGATAATCCTGACTGGCCATTGCTGGCATTGAAGATGGAGGAAGAAGCTACAAGCCAAGGAATGAGAGCAGACTCTGGAAGCTGGAAAAGGCAAGGAAAGGGATTCTCTCCCAGAGCCTCCAGAAGGAATGAGGCCCCACTGACATCTTGATTTTAGCCCAGTAATGGATAAACTTGTGATGTCTAAGGCACCACATTTGCGTTAGTTACAGCAGCAATAAGAAACGAATACAGGTACCAGATATAGAAAATCATGAACAAATATCGAAAACTAGAATAGTGCTAACAGCATAGTCCAAAGCCTCTTCTAAAGAAGATGGAGGCCTGTGTGATACTCTGGTAAAAGTCTTGGAGACCAACACTGAATGAGATCAACCGGCTAGTGTCACTAACGTGCAGGTGTTGGAGGTCTGGCTTGGACGGGATTCATGAAAGAATCCATACTATTCTTCCTTAACTCCATGAGAAGTTTGTTTGAACTAGGAATGTATTTTTCTCTAAGGTCATGTGTCACTTATAAGAGCATCTCGCTTTATGAACAGAGTGCCTTGTGTGCTCCAGTGAGCCACCAGCTCCAGGCCTGGGCTTTACCACCTGTAAGGCAAGGAGGTTCTACACTTGACCCTGCATTAGAACCACCTGGAGGGCTCGTCAAAATGCAGATTGCTGGGCCCCACTCCCAGAGGTCCTGATTCATTAGATCTGCTGGGAAGAAGCCAGAGAATTTTTATCCCTAAAGGAATCCCAGGCGAGCCTGATGCTGCACATCTGGGGACCGCACTCTAAAAACCACTTCTCTAACACTGGAAGGATTCTAATATTTTCCTGCCTTGCATCTTTCCCATTGAGATTCCAACTCCTTGGATCTCAGCAGCGTGCTCGGTTACTCTCTCTTCCCTTCGTATTATAACACTTCAGTCATCCATTTTGCTTAATGCTGAAGAACAGTCCAGGCTAGAGCTGGCTGATATTAAGTAGCCACAGAATATACCTAGAAAGCCATTCTCCTCCTGCACTGCCTCCTATTCCCTGCTCCTAGTTAACTCAGAGCAAAAGAGCGAGCAGTCCTGCTGGCTGGGCACTCACAGCTGGGCCTGGGTGCCCTGTTGAACAGAAACAGCTCGCCAGAACTCCAACATCAGGCAAAGCCACTCTGTGACCAGAACACAATAAGACCAAAATGAGACCACTTCATAATCATGTCTGAACACGGACGAAACATAAACCTTGTCCACACAAACGTGATCAAACATCCCCGAATCCTGGCTAACACGACTGACTGCTGCTGCTTTTCCAGCCACAACCAGAGCCTGGCAGTAATTTTCCCTGCTTTTAGAAAATAGGAGTTAAGACACCCAGTCACAGAATTACCATGGCAGTGTTCAATCCAGAGCAATGCCTGACTTCCTTAGCTGCTCCCTCAAACCGCCTGACACAGGTGCAAATCCTTTAAGTCATGCTTTCTCGAACCCTCTGGCTGAGATTCCCCACTCCAACCCCCAGTTCCCATGGTGTCTGTTCTCCTTCCCTGCAGTGAGAAAACCCAGCTTGTTCAATTTCAGGTGTGTGGCTGGAGGTCAGTGAAGACTCATACTCAACCTTCAGATTTCTGCTCAGCCACCATCCCCTCAAAGACATCGTCCCTACCCCTCTCGAGCCTAAGCTAGATTCCCCTTCTCTACTCTTCTTTCATGAGCCCTACCGTGGCTTTTCGTTCCATACTGCCCTGAGCATAACATTCAAACCATCCTCCATTAGACTGAGAAGCCCAAGCTGGCAGGTCTATGTGCACCTGTTCCTAGCACAATGCCTGGTACAAAGCAGGTGGTCAAAAAACATAGGCTAGATGGAGAAATGAGCAAATACTGACCACTGTATGCAGCATACTTTAAAACAATGACAGATACAAGACTTGATGAGAGAATGTTAGTAATGCAAAAAGAACTGAAGCAGAAAGAGAAGAAATAACCAACATCTTGCAACCAGGGTCACAGCAAGGTTTGCTTGTGCCAGGCTAGATGGAAGGGCGTAAAGATCATGTACGATAAAGGTGGAAGCCCTTTTTCTTCCATTTCTAACTCAAGACTTGTATGTGGAAGCCAACACATCACATTCATTTTGGCTTTAGTTTAGCATAAAGCAGCCTACCACTAACACAATACATTGCTAAAAACTGTCCGTACTTTGTTGTTACTCCAGGATTCTTTAAACAGACATAATTTGCTGGGCTTGCAAGCCCTTCACTACTTACAGATTTGGGTCATAATAATATTTGTGCAATTGTAATTATAAGAGGCTTTCCCTGTGTCTGGCACTGTAGGCATCTCCAGCAAGTTCAGAGGGCACATTCTCATGGGCTTTTGTATGAGGCCATTTTGCAACGAACCAGCTTTGTTTCAGGGTTAGGGATTTGGTTCTTCTCAGTAATTCATAGTTTTAAGATCAAAGACTAGAAAATACAATTTAACTGTGTTTCCATCAACAGAAATATCATTATCAGGCCAGGTAAGAATACAAGTGTATCACAGCCAGGCTCAGTGGCATACACTTGTGGTCCCAGATACTTGGGAGGCTAAGGTAGGAGGATGGCTTGAGCCCAGGAATTCGAGTCCAGCCTGGGCAACATAGTGAGACCTTATCTCTCAAAAAAAAAAAAAAAATTGAATCAAACTGATAAACAGGATAAATCTTCTGAAAACCAGAAACTTGGGGGAAGGGCCATGCCTGTGTGTGTGTACACACAACCTCAGCACTGTGAGGTCACTCCATTGGAAGACATATAGAATCAATAAATACTTGTAATCATCACAAATACATTGCTGCAGATGCTTTCAAAAAGAGCAGGTGATCTTTAGCCACACACTCCTACAAACACCTTAAATCCCACTATAAACATAATGAAGTAAATGACATTCATTTTAATCTTATCACTTCTAAGAATTAACTCCTGAAATAAATGAAAATCAATTTCTGCTCCCCTCCCCCACCCATTAATGGTTACAGTAAAGACTAAGCTTGAAAGGACTGTAAGCTACAGAAGCAGTCTCTAATTTTCTTAGGAGGGTCTGAAGAATGAAAACAGTTCAGATTTGAATGATAAACAGATCTGTTTCTTCTTAGCTGGGACTCAGTCCCCTTCTCACTGAGATATACAAAGCACAGCATGACCACAGGAAAGGACATTCGGATCTAACTTTTTTATGTGTATAATCCTCTCGGTGACCCACCCAAAATGAAAGGTGGGTCACCAAGTGGATTTTTTTGTTACTTCAGGACAAATTAATCCATTACTAAAGTGACCTCTAAGGTTTAAAGTATATGCTTTTATCAATGAACTAAATCACCTTATCAGGGGCCAAAGCAAAACAAGAATTCAAGTGAAGTGTTTTGTAGAGGAGGATTTCATACCATTCATTCATTCATTCATTCATTCAACAAATATTTATTTAGCTCCTGCTCTGTGCCAGGCACCAAAAGAAAAGAAAAAAAAACAGTGCTGAGCAAAACATGCAGCACAGCACTGCCCCTATGGTCACAGAGCTTACAGTAGGGAGGACAGTGTTAAATATGTAATACTGCTGTAGGAAAAAGCCACTGTATGAGAAAAGGTAACAGGAACTAATTTAGACTGGGGGTGCCACGGGAATCTGAGAAGGACACTGTGAAAAAAGTGACATTAATGCTGAGAGGTCATCAGATTACCATCACTTAAAGAAAGGAAAAGCATTTTGGCAAAGAACCACAAATGGGATTTCAACTTTGCCTGTCAGCAACTGACTGGGTTAAACCTTCCCTCTCCCAGTGCTTCTGTCTTCATGAGCTTTGACTGTCCCTTATCACTATGGAATCCTGTTACCTGAACACAGAGAGGTCTCGTTTTATGATGATTTACTATAATCTGCAGCCTCCCTCTGCTTGGCCTAGGAACACCCAAAAATAATCTGCCAGAGGCATGAAAAACAGAGGTTGGCTGTCAGCAAAAATATTAGCTGGGTAGACCAAACATTTAATAGCCCAGGCAATCACAAGTCCTTTGCCCAACAAAGTGCCAGCTCCTCTGGGCAGCAAGGTGGTTCCAATACTCCGGGATCTATACCAAATGTGACCCAGGGGATCTAACGGTTAGTTGCCTACTTGGAACTGATGTTTGCTCCGTAAATTAAGGACTGGATCCCCACTTGCAGTTCCCCGACCCTGCGGACTTAGAGGAGGGTGTGGGAAGTGGCCTTTCAGCATCATTGAGCGGAGAGCTCGCCAGGCTGGAGGAAGGCAGGCAGAGAGGGGGCCAGGGCCAAGAGGAAGGGGGATGCCAAGGGAGGCGCATCAGGAGCTCAGGACCCTGGACGACGCGCCAGGCCGGGTACTGGGGCGTTTCCCGCCCCACCCCCACCCCATCAGCACCCCGCAAGACAACCCAGCTCCCCGAAGACCCGGGAAGCCGGAGCTTCCACCGAGGAAGGGCCAGGCGGGCACCGTGAGCCCCGCGCATGGCCGGTGCCCACCAGGTCCGGGTACCCGCGTCTGCAGCACAGTGGAGGCGCGCACGGGTGAAAAAATGGCCAAGACAAAACTCTCCCCGCCCACCCAAAAAACCAACCACACCCCCTGCATCCCTCAGCCCTAGCCGCCCGGGGCCAGCCCCCGCGATCCTCTGCCCAGGGCCCCGCGGGTTCCCGTCGGCGCCGCGCGCGGGCTCGGCAGGGACACCGGCGCAAGTGGGAGTGAATGGGGGTGCGCAAGGCAGGCGAGGGCGCCCACCGCGGTGTCACCCGCCTGGGCTCTGCCTCCCGGGCGCCGTCCCCATCTCCGCGGTTCTGGGACGGGAGCGCCGCCCCCGGGCTGAGGTGGGCGCCTGGGCGCGGGCGGCCCTCCACTCACCCATTGGCGTCGAACCCGGCCGGGCCGCCGAGGCAGCGTGAAAGTTGGCGGAGGCGGCGGGCGTGGGGGTCGGGGCGCTGGGATCCGGACGCCGGGATCGGGGCGCACGGGTCTGGACGCGGCGGCGGCTGGGCCGGCTTCTTCCTCAGTGGCGGCCGCGGCGGCTCAGCGCCGCCCGCTGCTGCCTCTGCTGCTGCTGCCGCTGCTGCCCCGGGGCGACTCCTGCTGCTGCTGCTGCATCGCGGCCCGCTGCGCCCGGCTGCGCCGGGTTTCCTGCTCCCCGCGAGTGGAAATTGCGAAAAAAAAAAAAAGCGCCGCCCAGCCCAGCGCCCGGCAGCCGCGGCCGCGCCGCCCGCTCTCCCCTCCTCCTCGCCGCCGCCGCCGCCGCCGCGATGCTCCTGCGGCTCCGCCTGCCGGGGACGCGCGGCCGCCGGGGCGGGGGCGGGGCCAGTGAGGGGCGGGGCCGGGAGGGGCGGGGCCGGGAGGGGGCTGGCGCCGGGGGCGTCCCTGCGGCGAGGCGCTCCCCCGCACCCCTCACCGCGTGCTCTGGAGGGACCCGGCTCCGCGCCGCTGCCCCCCACCCGCAGCGCTGGGCTAACGCCCCGGGAAGTGCCGCGAGACTCCTCGAGACCGGAGGAGATGGGGGTCCGTGGGGGTGGGGGCGTGGGAGTGGAGGGGCACTTGGAAAAGCAGAAGGGGGCTGACCGGGAGGGGGCGAGAGACGAAGGACCGGCTGGGGGAGGGCAGATCGTGGGCAGGTGGGGGGCCGAACACCTGCGGAGGGTGACGGCAGGTGACTCTCGGGGATCGAGGCGATGCAGGATAAGGGTTCCCAGAGGGTGCTGGTGGGAGGGAAGGAAAGGGGTCCCTGTGAAGGGAGAGAAACGCTGCGTGCCTTCAGTGCCCGGTCGGAAGGCGGCCAGGCAAGTGCCATGGAAGAGGTGGCGGGATGGACATGGGAAAGACGAAGAAGAGGAGGAAGAGGGCGCAGCGGGCCGGTGGGGCGCATCACCTGGCAGGGACCCTTCTAACCCCGCTCCCGTGCCTGGGCCAGTGGGGGTCGCTTACTCAGGAAATGTTCCCAGGGTCCGAGGTTCCCAGGAATCTTCTGAGACAGGGCTGGCTCCCTCCCCAACGGGCCTCATTGTGTCATATTGACCCCCAGACCTGAACAGCCAACCCTTGAGCAAGTGCTAAAATGCAAACAAGAAATTCGCGGGAATTCGTGGGCAACTCACAAGCTCCTTTTTGGGTCCATTCACCACCACACCTTTCACCATAGATGCTCTGCCTGCCATCACATTTATTTGCCAGCCGTTATTTCCTTTTCCCTTTCCACCATCTGGTGGTAGGAAGAGAAAGTGAAATAGATGGGACATGTACAGGCAGAAAGTAAGACAACACAACAGAGAAGTTAGATCAATGCCCCTGAAAATGGAGGAGGTTGAGGGTTAGTGGACCCAAAGGTAACAAATAAAAGCTGACCCCCTCCCCAAGAGAGGGCTGCCTCCACACCTCACCTATAATGGTGGGACAACTCTTGTAAATTGGTTACATCCTGAGATTTCTGTAGAAAAAATGTTCTTCTAACGATCTCATTAGTTTGTTGTTGTTTTTTTAACCCTCAAAATCAGGGTCTTAGTAACAAGAGATCATCAGAAGCATCTTTCTAAATACTGCTCATGTGTGTCAGAACAATCTTAACAGGAAACAGATAGAGGGACAGAGGCCCATCCATACAGTTGCTAGGATTGAAGTAGTAGTGACATCAGTGTCTGACTCCTAAGGAAGGGATTAAAAAAAATGGAGGTTAAGAATCTGAAGCGTTGACCCAGGGCAGTGGACATGCCTGTACTGGGGAGGCTGAGGAAGGAGGCTCAGCGGAGCCCAGGAGTTCTGAGCTGTAGTGCGCTCTGCCCATCATCAGGTGTCCACACTAAGTTCTCCATCAATATGGTGACCTCCAGAAAGCAGGGGCCACCAGGTTGCCTAAGGAGGGGTGAACTGGCCCAGGTTGGAAATGGAGCAGATCAAAACTCCCGTGCTGATCAGTAGCGAGATTGTGCCTGTGAATTAGCCATGGCACCCCAGCCTGAGTGACATAGTGAGACCCCATCTCTACAAAAATTAAGAAAAAATTAGCTGGGGACTATACAGGGTCCTATAGTCCCACTACTCAGGAGACTGAGGCAGGAGGATCGCTTGAGCCCAGGAGTTTGAGGTTGCTGTGAGCTATGATCTCACCACTGCACTCCAGCCTGGGCAACAGAGCAAGACCCTGTCTCTAAAAAAAAAGAAGAAAAAAAAGAAATCTGAAGTGTGGAAAGCCTAGACGAATACTTAATTGAGTTATTCCTGCTCCAGGCACCTTGGTGCCTCACTCATTACCTGTCTTGGCACACCATGTTCTAATCAGGGTGATGAGCCTTGTGATATGATCTCAGGGTTGACAAACACTGAAATTCAGCACCTGGGTAAACCCACTGTTACTGGGACATTTCTTTTCCCTGAACCCCACCTAGAAGGACTGGTCCGGAGTCTGTCCAATTCCAGAGGTGGTTCTCTTTGCTAAGGCCAGGGTCAGTGGGTCCTCTTAACCCTTTCTTCAAGAGATTCAGGCCTCTGAAAGTGACTGGGCATGTTTCAACGTGGAAATAGCTGAGCTGGACTGGCATCTGGGGTGCTGAAGATTCTTGGCTGGCTGCCCCATGTGTTCTCAGAGCGATGAGTCAAAAGTCTTTGATCACCCAGTTATAGCTTGCAAGGAAAAAAAAGAAAGAAAGAAACATCTTTGAACGTTGTTGATGATAACCACCATGGCTGAACTTACCTGGACATCACAGAGGCCAATACACCTAAACCAGCACACTGGGTCTGAACTCAGTAGGGCTCAAAAAAAAAAAAAAAAAAAAAAATCAGCAGCTTGTCTTATGTCCTGTTTGGAAAAAAAATAATCTTTTCATTGAATTTTTTTCCCCAACTTCACACAGGTGAAGACAGACCATTTGAAGTTTTGCATCCTGTTTCCGGCTCAGTCTATTTCAGGGCATACCTTTGCCTTCTCGAACGTGAGTGCTGTACTCTTGATACTCTTGAGTACTCTTGATCTGGAGTATGCTTCCTACATGGCCAAATTTGTCATTTTCTCATAAAAGAAAGACTGATGGCAAGACTTAACATTTTTGAAAATTCCTGAGCTGTGCCCTTATTTGAATGCCTTAACTAAAGTTGTGTTGATTCTATTCAAAACACTTTAGATTTTCTCCACTTTAAGTTTCTCTAAATTACAAAAATGAACATTCCATTTTGTTCACCTATTATTTCTTTTTTTCTGAATTGTTCCTATTGTCCTTTCATTTTTCCTTTGACAAACTTTTGCTGACCAGCACAAGGGAAGTTAATATCAAGATTCAAATCCAGCTGCTGACATGAATGGATGTGTAATTCCTAATCCTGCCTCCCTCTTACAGGAGTATTTTTTAACAGACTGGTTAATGCAATATTTCAAATTATGTGAACTCATCTCATGAGTATTTCTAGAGAAGTACAATTGTATTTAATACATCTTTGTCCCACTGAACTCCCTTTTCTACCAGAATAGAATGCATTTGGAGAATGGGAAGTATCTAAGCTGTGACACTTAAAATAGTATCATATGACTTAAAAGGTGCCATTGTATTGCTCAGTGGTAGTAACATTTTGGATAAAAATTGAAGGTGGTTGAACCTCTGCCTATCTAGCACTTATAGCCTGTCATACTTGCTCCAAATCCAAGTACTTGGACTTGACATCTGTAATTTGCATGTAATGAATGATATTTTGCTTTGATAATCTTTAATATCATCTTTACATTAATATAAATTACATGCTGAGTGCTTTACAAAAGACAGTCACTATATAGTGCTTCTGATGAGCTTTATGAAGAAACGTAAAAATCTCACAGTGCCAGAAAGTAAAGATATGCTCAAAAAAAAAAAAAAAAAAGACAGGTCACATCAAAAGGGCACAAGAGCCAACCCTGAAAGGGTTCCCAAAGGCCAAAGCTAGAACAATTCAAGCAAGAAAATAAATAATGATAGTATTGTATTATAACCCAGAGAATAAAATTCGTGTCTTCGAGTCCATACAGATATAACTAATAACTGACTAAATAAGGAAATAGATCGGAGAGAAGGGACAAGTCTTCCTGAAAGAGGAATTCCAATTAATAAATGTAGAATAATGGAGGGAAAGAGAAAAGCACCCCTAGAATACCACAGTAATAGTTGATACTGGCATAATCCAACTAAGATTCACAAATTAGTGGGTGAAAGTTCAAGGAGAAACAGGATGTTTTCATAGCTTCAAAATATTTTCCCTGAAATCAATATATCTTCATATTAAGTAACTTTACATTAGAGAATCCTGGTAAACAGCACTTTCAGCAAGCAAGAGGGCCCCGTGCTGTCACTTTTGAGGCTTTCCCATTCCTCCTTTGCATCATGTATGTCGGTTAAAGGTAACTTATGTCTAGACCAAAAGCCGAAGGAATAACTAATGTCTTGCTGTATTATGTTGACCTGGCTTGATAACCTCTCTTGGAATAACCCACTCACTCCCCTCTTTCTCTTTTTCAGTAAATCCTTTTCAACAAGTCCAAGAGAACTGGGTTTACCTGCTCTATAGAGATGCACAAACTAATCAACTAGATCATTTATAAAACAGCTAAACCATGATTTTCTGTAGCAGCTGTGTAGGAAAGGCTTGCTTTGTAAAGGACAAAAGAAAGCGACTAGAAGGTGAGATGTGCTTTTCCACAATGCTATCAAGCCGAAATAGGGTGTTCTTGTTTAAACATCCAAAGAATACAGGGGTAATCAACTTCAAAGCTGGTCAGTCACAGGAACTTGTATCTAAAATGCACATAAAGAGCTCCAAGTATATAGACTAACTTGCTAAGAACATTTTTCCACCTTTTCTGCAGCACTTCTTTGTCTAAGAAAATAATAAATTGGGAGAACAGTCCTAGGAGATTAACCAAAAATATGGTTTCTATTGTTTTCTACCCATCCTGCTGACCCCTCTCACCCCAAATCACAAGGAGCCATGTGGCATTTCACAATTAAAAAGAAGATCAAATGCTAATCAAAAAAGCTTCTTCCCAGTCTTCTTATTCCATGGTTAAGAAGAAAAAAAAAAAGTTCCAAAAGCACCAGACATTACTTTAAGATCATATGTGTGAAATAAGCATTGTAATAAATGTTAACATTAAATAGAATAAGTAGTATTTAACATAGGAATAAACTATATCAACAGGCCTTTTCGTTTTAGAGAGAGAGAGATAGAGTCTCACTATGCTGCCCAGGCTGGCCTTGAACTCCTGGGATCAAGGGATTCTTCTGCCTCTATCTCCTGAGGCATGTGCCATGGTGCCAGCTTAACGGGCCAATTAATATTTGTAACCCTAACAATATTTGTACCTCCATAATATGATGAAATAAAAAAAAATTTGCACACTGAAAAAAAAATGAGAGCTGATAAACTAACAAAAAGGGGGCTTTTGATCTCATCAGTAATAAAAATTTTAAAGTAGGAATTGAGTTTCAAAATAGTTTCTTTTTTTCCCCTGAACTTTCAGGAGAAGTTCAGCTCAGGGGCCCTATCACAGACTGGGTCCCTCGAAGCAGGGGCTCCAGGCTGCACAGGTGTTGGGCAGCACTCCAGCCAGAGGGAAGAACGAGTGAGAATGCTCAGAGTCTGCGGAACAGGTGATGTTTTCAAGGGGGCTCGTGCAGAAGGGGCCGAACATCTGATTCTAAGTGGTCTTTGTGCCAGGCTGAGTGCCAACAAGACCCTGCAGGAAATGGGTAGGAACACACGTTTCTAAGCAGACTGGCCAGGTATGGTGACTCATGCCTGTCATCCCAGTGCTTTGGAGCACTTGAGCTCAGGAGTTTGAGGCTGCAGTGAGCTATGATTGCGCCACTGCACGCCAGCATGGGCGACAGTAAGACCCCCAACTCTAAATAAATAAATAAATAGGCAGACTGCTGACTTTAGGAAGGTAACTAGTGAGCCCTGAGGATGCAGAACTGGAGGAGAGAGAGCCTGCAGGTGGGAGGCCAGGGACGGGCCAGAGATATTAAAGGCAAGAAATATGATGACATTAACACTGTCAAAGAGGAGAGGTTGCATTCTAGAGCTGTTTTTGAAGCACACTCGACAGGATCTGGAGGTAGCAGATTTGGGGAGAGGGTAGGGAACAAAGATGGAGGTTTAAGAGAAATATTTTGTTAGCCGGGCAGAGGAAGAGATAAACCACGTGGAGAAGGAAGTCTTTGTTGGGAGTAAGGGTGTGGAGGAGATAATGAGTTCAAATTTGATTTCTATTGAGAGTGAATCCAAAAGGGAACGAAGTACTGATTCATGCTACAACATGAAAATATGACCCTTGAAAATAGGATGCTAAGTGATGAAGCCAGTCACAAAAAGCCACCTATGTATGATTCCGTTTATATGAAATGTCTGGAACAGGCTAATCTATAGAGACAGAAAGTAGATTAGTGGTTGCCTCGGGCTGGGAGAATTAGAGAGTGGGAGGGGCGGTGACAAAATGTTCTAAAATTTATTGTGTTGATGGTTACACAACTCTGTGAATGTACACTAAAAAAAACTGTTGAATTATACATTTTAAAATGGGTGGGTTATATGATATGTGAACTATATCTCAATAAAAGTGTTATGTATATAAAAAAGAGTGATAATGGCTACAGAGTTTCAGCGTGGAATAGTCGTGATGGTGGCCCAACACTGTGAATGAACTTGTGCCACTGAACTGTACACTTAAAAGTGGCTAAAATTGTACATCTTGTTATGTATATTTTACCACCAGAAAGAGTCAATACTTTGCGATTGGTGGATTATATGGGGCCAGGTGGGGATGGTTTTCCTGTGTTTTGCCTCCTCGAATCATACCTCCACCCTGCTTCCCAAACAGGAAATCGATATTGCAGTAACCACTACCCTATCACCCTCAATGTCACCGCCTTGGGGTTCAGGGAAACCAAGACCGGTGGCCTGAGCTGACAGTGAGAGCCATCCCCCAGGTTGTGAAGCCCCCAGAGCAGACAGCCACCCTCAGATGGGTTATCAAGCCCCAGAGACCATAAGACTTAATTGAAAAGTCTCTGAACCAGGCACTCACTTAATAAGATATGGCACAACCCTTTTCTAGCACAACTTCTTATTAAATAGAGTCAGTCAAATCAAGTTCCTCTTCTCAAAAATAATTACAGGCCAGCCAGAGGCAAAAGCAGGAAGTAAGGGAAGTTCATCTTCTTCGTTTAGCTTGCAGGCCCTCGGTTTAGGATCCACTCTCCTGCTGCATTTTTCTTCCCTGTAGGACGGCAGCTAGGAATGTGTGATCCCGTGCCAGCAGCGGCAGCACGTGGCAACCTGGGGTTGAGGCCTAGCGACCTGTGTGTTAACCAGCCCCACAGGGCATTCTGCTGCTGCTGAAGTGTGAGAACCACTGCTGTATTCCAACTCCTCGGAGCCAAGATGGCCTTAGTCATCTGATGGACGGGGTGGTCCTTGGCAATGAAAATGGGTTCAAAGGAGCTACCAGTGACACACATCCCTGAGCTGGTAAAACTGGCTTGATGTTTTGTGAAATCTATCTGTATCATTGTCATTACAAAAGTGCTATCTGCTCATTATTTTTTTTAAAAAAAATAAAACAGTAAAGACACATTGTAGAAGATGAAAATCTTCCATAATCTCACAATGACCAATTATTACAGAGATAATTGATAATCACTGTTAAGTCTTGATGGAATATTCCTCCAGCCATTTTTCAGATGTGGACTGATACTAACATATACGATGATTTCTTATTAGCATTGTAATTCTGTTGAGCTGGTAACTCCTCTTTAGTGCTCTCATAATGGAAACTGAGAACCTTGAAGAAGGGCTACTTTTTTCCTTGGAGGATTCTCAAATCATCTTTTTCTTGTTTTCATGAATTTGATTGTGAAATATTAAACCTATCTGGAATGGAACTTTTTGAGAATGTATTTCATAACCTTTCTTCCCTTGTCTGGGAAGAAATTAGAATTCCTGCTAAAAATGCTGGAGCAATTCTCTGATACTCGTTAACAAGATTAAGCCTTTGTCAGGGAAATTGTTCCCTCCCACCCACCCTGCCCCTCGGCTGACCCAAGGCCAGAAGTCTGGTGACGTCTAGCCAGACATTCTTTTTCCTTGTGTCCAGTCTGACGCTGATCATCTAACCATTCACTTCCCAGAAAACGTCCCAAGCTAGAGGGAATCTTGCAACGAAACTTTGCCATGTGTTCATAATTAAACTTCCCGAGAAGTCTTACTTATGCCTGAGTCTCTCACGACTGGAAACAACACAAGAAACCTATCAGACAGGGACTAAACCTTTCCCCAGGGCCTAAATAAAGGAATGAAAAGGTTCAATCTGACATAAAAATACAGCGTTGTGTATCTTTGAACATCTCTCTGGGCAGCAGGACAATCTGAAGATAATGGTGACTCCCATTTATTGGCGAGCAGGAGCTGTGAGACTCTTTTATTCTCTTTCAAATTCTCATGACAACAGCGTCCGTTATGTGTTACTATTCCCATCTTACAAGTGAGGGAACTTGAGTTCAGAGAGGCTAAATGTCAAGCCCAATCAACGTCCTTTAACAGGAGAGAGCAGGCCTGGGAATGTAAAATCAGCTCTGTCTCATCCCATTAGAAATGATGAAATTGTCTGAAATTGGACAAAATGACCCAATTTGTTTTCATGGTGTAGAATTCCTACTCAATGGTCTTAATATCAAATTTCAATGGGTCCTTGTGGGTGTTTTCCTTGGTATGAAATCTAGATACATATAAAATGGTATGAGACTAAGTGATGACACACAGATGACATACTTACACATTGCCTACACTTACAATGGCCTTTTAACTTAGAAAATACATTAAAAGCTTTGCAAGCAAATACTTCAAAAGGCTAAAAGGTCATCCTGGAGCCGTGCAGCTGGCTGGCCCTTTTTCCTTCTATTTTCTGAGCCAGCAGGGCATGGTGGTGCAGCCACAAGCCTGGGCATGATCAATTCGGGCTTCACCTGGTATTAGCTGGTGTATACCCTTGGGGGTTTCTTAACCTCTCTATGCCTCAGGTTCCTCATCTATGAAAGGGGGAGAATAGTGTCTATTTCATAGGGTTGTCATGAGGCCAATGCTTGTGAAGTGCTTAGGATAGTGTCTGGCACTATTCCAGATTTTCTTAAAAGAGCATAATTTTAATAATGAAAAAGTTTGCTTTAAAGGTTATTATACCTTTACTATTTTATTTTTTCTTTATTTGAATGTCTTAGAATAAGTATTAACTATAATTGAACAAAGAAACATTTAAAAATGATTCCAGGACTTTAAAATCAGCATCTAATTTGACAATTTGTAGCAAAGTTCTGCAAAACACACACTTCCAGTCAATTCTAGCATGGTGGCTGTTTGTGCTTATTATCTCTCCCTCTCAAATGCTGGTAAAATGATAGCAAAGAAATCAAAGGGGCCAGGCGTGGTGGCTCACACTTGTAATCCTGGCACTCTCGGAGGCCGAGGCGGGAGGAGGGAGGATTGCTTGAGCTCAGGAGTTTGAGACCAGCCTGAGCAAGAGCAAGACCTTGTCTCTATCAAAGATAGAAAAATTAGCCGGGCATGGTGGCGCATGCCTGTAGTTCCACCTTCTTGAGAGGCTGAGGCAGGAGATCACTTGAGCCCAGGAGTTTGAGGTTGTAGTGAGCTATGATGATGCCACTGCACTCTAGCCAGGGTGACAGAGTGAGACCCTATCTAGAAAAAAAAATAAATCAAAGGAGATCCTCCTGCAAGGACAAGGAGAACAGGAGAGGAAGCATCAAGGGCTGTGCATTCCAAGGCACTGTTGAGGTTCAAACAGCAGCCTGGGAGGGGTAACAGGCTTAGCAGGAAGCCACCAAATTGGGGTTTGCAGCAGACCCAGAAAGAGAGCCCCTTGGCTGAGCAAAATCCAGTTGAGGCTCAAGGCTGAGATCAAAGGTCAGGGAGACAGCACCGCTGTTTGTATACTGAGAGGCTGGACCCTCGGGTCCCTTCCTGACCCCACTCCACCAGAGTGATTCCTCCAGGCAGGAGACAAGAGCCTTGCTCTCTGCAGACATTAAACCTGAGAGGATGCAGTTCTCAGTACCCTAGTGAGCAAGCCTGCTGCATCCTTCCTGCCTGCTGTCCCTGCCACAGGCACGGTATGAGAGGCACCTTCTCCAGAAAAACCAAAGGGGCCAGGAGGAAAGATCTCCAGGTGTGGGTGTGGGAGAAACTCCAACCAAACGCTGATTCTCCGGAGGCAGCAGAAACCAGACATGTGGGAGATGAGATTGGCAGTGGCTTCCATTAAGCTTTTAGAACAGCCCACTTCGCTGCTATAAACTGAGATAATTAGCAGGAGCTTCTTGAAGATTCTTGAGAATTGCTGCAGCTTCTACCGCCAGCATTGGAACTTCAGGCCAAGATCTTCAGAGTCAGCTCCTCCAACCTTTTTCACAGTGACCCCGACCTCTACACTTACCACTCCCTCAACTCTTCCAACCTTCATGTAAACCCCTGATTCTATATTCCACCTTTCATACCTGGAAATGCCTAGAGTGGCTTCGGTTTCCCTGGCCCAGACTAGGTAGAGTTGTCCTGTGCCAGAGGCTTCTGTTCCCATTCTTGGTTCTCCCCCAGCCTGCACTGGGCACTGGAAGCATGGATGGCTTTGAGTCAAGTTCATTCAGTGGGCAGTACCAGCAGAGATAGACGATGGGAGGAGAGGGAAGTTAGGGTATATGTTCCCTGCAATCCTCCCTGCTGAGTCATGGATTGGCTGTGTCCTTCTACTGAAGACCGCTGCTCCTGTCAGCTGTCCGTTTCCACATGCAGACCTTTCAGAGTCCCAAATGCCACTCCCTCCCCTAGCCCTGCCTTAGGTAATAAGAGCTCTCTCTTATTGCTACCCATGGGATATTGATCTATCCTCTGTTGTTTCCCCTAAACCCTGCCCGCACCGTCACAAACAGTCCCTTTTTAAAGCCTCCTCAATGGCCCAGTTTAAGTGTGGCATCTGTTTCTTGCCAGGCCTTGACTGACACAGAGCTCTGTCATCCCTCACCATGGACTCTGTCCAGGCTCACAGGATGGCCTAAGGCTTTTAGGTGCCTCAGTGCTCAATATCAACAAAGATCACCAGACAATTGAGGAACACTTCAATGTGAAAGAAAAGAAAAATTAGACAAAATAGGAACTAAGAAAAAAAAATAAGTATATAGGAAACAAAAGAAAACTTCAACATCAAGAACCAAAACACTGAAAGATTCTCAGAGTGTTAAGAGAAGAAATTGCATCTATGAAACAAGGACAGGCACAAATGAAAATGAAAGAAAGACCAAAAAATAGAGAGATGAAATGGAAAGGAAAGAGGAGGAAGAGGCAGCAAAATCGTTACAATCAAAAGAAAAGAAGGAGATCTTGGAAATTTGAAGTATAATAGGTGAAATTTTAAAAATTCAACAAACAAGTTGTTACATAAAGTCAAGGAAATCTCTTAGGAGGTAGAATAAAAGAAAATGAGAATAAAAATAGAACAGAAGGAAATATGGAGGATCATTCCAGAAGGTCAATATCCAACTTACAGGCAATCCAGAAAAAAAGTAAACAAAGAAATGGAAGAACTAAAGTTATCCAATCAATAATACAAGAAAATGTCCCTAAATTGAAGGACAATTGTCTCCACATGGAAAGGGCCCACCAAGAGTCCAGGAAAACGAACGAAAAAAAGACTCACATCAAGGCATATTATCATGAGATTCAGAACGCTAGTGATAAATCCTAAAAGCTTCCAGAGAGAAAAAACAAGTTGCATAACAAAAGATTAGAAATTACAATGGTACCAGACTTCTCAATTATGCCTCTTAAAGTATAATGGAGCAATACTTTCAAAATTCTGAGAGTAAATCGTCTTTAACCTAGAATTCTATACTCAATGAAACCATCAATCAAATATTAATAGGGTGGAATAATGACATTTTCAAATATATAAGGACTCCAAATACATACCTCCTGGGTATCCTTTTTAGACAATGCCAGAAGGATGTGCTTCAGCAAAAGAAAGGAGTATGATAAGAAAGCAGAAGATATGAGACCCAGGAAATGAGGGATCCCCCACAAAAAAGCAGTAAGAGAAAAAATCCCTGGATGACACTGTGTAGCAAGTCAGTTCAGCTTGAACAGAATGGAGAGAGCTCTAGGAAGGAGGTCTGATTTAATTGAGTATTTGGAACATATTATTGATAAGCTTTGGCAGATTTAATGGAGGATATTTGGATGTAGGGCAGAATAATGGCCCCCAAAGATGTTATACCCTAATCTGTGGAACCTGTGAATATGTTAGGTTATAGGGAAAAAGGAATTAAAGTTGCAGATGGAATTAAGGTTGCTAATTCACTGATTCTGGGAAGGACAGATTATGCTGGGTTATCCGGGTAGGCCCAGTGTACAAGGGCCCTTAAATATGGAACAGGAAGAAGGGAGAGTGTGGGAGTGAAGATGCAGCATGGGAAAGATTTGAGGGGCCATTGCTGCCTTTGAAGATGAAAGGTGGCCACCAGCCAAGGAATGTGGGCAGCCTCTACAAGCTGGAAAAAGCAAGAGAATGGATTCTCCTCTAGAGTTTCCAGAAGAAATGCAGCCCTGCCAACACCTTGATTTTACTAAGACCCATTTTGGATTTTGACCTTGTTATAACAGCAATAGGAAATAAATACATAGGATTTGAATGAGTGTCTAAAACTAAGCAAGTAAGAAAATTCAAGGCAGTTGTTAGCATCAGGAAAAACAATATGTTGTTAAAAAAGGAAACAATCTATGTGGTTCACCAAAAACAAACAAACAAACAAAAAAAACCCACAATATTTATTTGGTTATATAATGTAAAGCAATTAATGTTGATTAACCAAAAAATATGATAATCATAAATTGGGAGACTTTGGGGTTGGAAGTTAGGGGGTGTCATTTGTGTTGCTATAAAGGAATACCTATGTTTTGGTAATTTATAAAGAAAAGGGGTTTATTTGGCTCATGTTTCTGCAGGCTGTACAAGAAGCATGGTACCAACACATCTGCTTCTGCTGAGAGCCTCAGGAAGCTTCCACTCATGGTGGAATGTGAAGGGGAGCTGGTGTGTGCAGAGATCACATGGCGAGACAGGAAGCAGAGAGCGGAGGGAGGTGCCAGGCTCTTTTTAACAATCAGCTCTTGTGGGAACTAACAGAGGGAGAATTCACTCATTACTAGGAGGACAGCAAACAAGCCACTCATGAGGGATCTTCCACTAGGTCCCATCTCCAACACTGGGGATCAAATTTCAACATGAGGTTTGGAGAGTCAAATATCCAAACAATAGTATTCATGTAATGTAAGGGAGCTAAATCCTAATCTATTGTAAGACGAACTTAATAGTGCCTAAAATTCATAAATCAAGAAATAGCAGTATAGACATATCATTTAGATACAGGGAGGTGAATCCAGAAGAAACAGACCTGAGAGTTGAAAGTGGTTCCTCCTGGCGAGTGGAACTGAAGAACATAAAGCAGCTGCCTAGGGAGATAGGCCTTATTTAGGATAGTTTACATGTACGAGGGCTACCAGGAAAGTACCCAGCCACTGTTCATATAACGAGAACAGTTTGTACGACAGTGACGTAACCCGGCAGCCAAGCAGAGTGGACTGTAATGCGCATGCGTGAATAATGACACCCTCGCTGTACTAGTCAGTGGGCTGCTAGACGTCCATTGAGTGAGCATGTGCACTGTGTGTTCTACGAATTCAAAATGACTGAGCGAGTAGAACAGCGAGACAGCATCACATTTTGCGTGAAGTTTGAACATTCCTCCATGGAAACTATTCGGATGATTCAGAAGGCTTTTGGGGATGATGTAATGAGTGTGGCGCAGATAAAAGTGTGGCACAAACGTTTCAAAGATGGTCCAGAATCTGTTGAAAGTGATTCATGTTCTGGAAGGCCTGCAACAGACAGAACACCTGAAAATGTTGAACGTGTACGGGTTAGGTGAAGAGACGCTGGGAGAACTGTGTGAGGTCCCCAAAGTGCCTACTTTGAAGGCGACTGAGGTGTCATTGTCCTATGTACAATGTTTCTTGGATCTTCTTCAATAAATGTCTCTATTTTTCATATGACATGAATGGATACTTTCCGGACAGACCTTGTACATCAATTTCTTATTGCTGCTGTAACAAATTAGCAGGCTTAGTGGCTTAAAGTGACACAAATTATATTACAATTCTGGAGGTTAGAAATCTGAGCTGTGTCTCACTGGGCTGAAATCAAGGTGTTGGCAGGGCTGCATTCCCACTGGAGGCTCTAAGTAAGAATCCTTTTCCTGGCCTTTTTCAGCTTCTACAGACTAGAGGCTGCCCACATTCCTGGGCTCGTGGCCTTTTTCCAGCTAGCAATCACATCACTACAAACTCTACTTCCATCATTACATCTCCTGTGACTCTCCTGTAGCCCCCTTTCCTTTATAAAGACCTTTGTGATGACATTGGGCCCACCTGGATAATCCAGAATCATCTTCCCATCTCGAGATCCTTGATTTAATGGCACTTGCGAAGTCCCTTTGCAGGTTCCAGGGATTAGGATGTCGACATCTTGGAGGGGGAGGCCATTATCCTGCTTACTCCAATGTGTCTGTATTACTTTGATAAAAATAATTTTTAAAACATGTGCTCCTCGATCCAACAACTCTACTTCTAGAAATTAATTCTAATGGAATAGTCATGTGACAAAAATCTCTGTTCATAGACATTGTTTATGAAGCTGAAAAAGTCAATAACTACATGCTCATGACGAAAAGGTTTAAGGTACAGTCACAAAGACTACCATGTAGCAATTAAACATTTTGCAATAGAGCTTCGTGATGAATAGAAAAAGATGTTCACTGTATGTTAAATGACAAAAGCAAATTACCAAATGGTACATTAACAAATATTCACGTTTGTCAAAAAAGTGTGTAATGTATAGAGAAATGTGAGCATTTTGTATATGTGTATACACATATATGTATATACAGTGTGTATGCATACATATTGAGAGACTGTATGTGTATATACAGTGTATACATACATATATAGAGATGGAAAATGTGTGACCATGTATGTGTGTGTGCATGCAGAGTAGATATATATATGCCAAAAGCACACAAGGATTTAGACCAAACTGTTAACTGTAGTTACCACTGAGTAGTAGGAGTACAGGTAATTTTAATGTTCTTCTTTATACTTTCCCATGCTTTCTAGAATTTCCCCCCCATCAAGTATGCATTACTCTTATAACCAGAAAAAAAATGTTCCATTTTGCCTAAATAAATTTTTTAAGTGAGCATCTGAAACCCTAGAGACTAAATGCAGCAGCAGCTGTCACCAAAGATTACACATATAGCAATTAGCACAGCTAAGAAAAATATGTCAACTACTCTTATTAATTAACACTCTCTAAAATGTGGCTTCGCTATATATGCTCTAGAAATATGTTGAAGCCATTATTATAAACCTACATATCATGTTCTCTTTAGATTCTTGTTTTGTCCTAAGGTCTATGAGGCCAGAACATCTTGGTGGGTGCTGCATGTCATCTGGTTTCTAGGTGGCATTCGAAAAAAGCAGCTCAGTTCCCTTCCTTGCCCATTAGGTGGGGCAAGAAAGCTTCAGAAGAGTCCCTACCAGCTAACACACCAAGAGGAGGAGACTGAATTGCAGAAAAAGCAGTTACAAGGGGCGGGGATGTCATCCTAATCCACTTGGGTAGGATGTGTGCTAAAATTTTTCTTGGTTGTAAATAGTTTTCAGAGAGTTTTCTAGAGAACACTGTGTTAAGAATCTATAGGGCCAGGCGCGGTGGCTCATGCCTATAAACCTAGCACTCTGGGAGGCCGAGGTGGGAGGATCACTTGAGCTCAGGAGTTCAAGACCAACCTGAGCAAGAGCCAGACCCCGTCTCTACTAAAAATAGAAAAAATTATCCAGGCCATGAGTCAAGGAGTGCGGGTGGTGTTTAGAAACTGGAAAAGGTAAGGAAATAGATTCTCCCCTAGAGCTACCAGAAAGAAACACAGCCCCGCCAACACCTTGACGTTAGCCCTATGAGACCCATTTTAGACTTCTGACGTCCAGAATAGACAACCTACAGAATGAGAAAAATATTTACATGCTATATATCCAATAAAGGGCTGATAACTAGAATCTATATAGAACTCAGGAAAATCAGCAAGAAAAAATCAAACAACCCTATCAAAAAGTAGACAAAGGACATGAAGAGAAACTTTTCAAAAGAAGATAGACTAATGGCTAACAAACATGAAAAAATGCTCAACATCTCTAATCATCAGGGAAATGCACAAGATATCTCTTAACTCCACTGAGAATGGCTTTTATCAAAAAGTCTCCAAACAACAAATGTTGATGTGGATGTGAAGAGATAGGAACATTCATACACTGCTGGTGGGAATGCAAACCAGTACAACTTCTACGGAAAGTAGTATGGAGATATCTAAAAGAGCTAAAATAGAACTACCATTTGATCTAGCAATCCCATTACTGGGCATCTACCCAAAGGGAAAAAAGACATTCTATAAAAAAGACATCTGCACTCGAATGTTTATAGTAACACAATTCACAATTGCAAAGATGTGGAAACAACCCGAGTGCCCATCAATGCATGAGTGGATTAATAAGACATGGTCTATGTATACCATGGAGTTCTACTCAGCCACAAAAAACAATGGTGACCTACCACTTCTTGTATTATCCTGGATAGAGCTGGAGCCCATTCTACTAAGTGAAGCATCACAAGAATGGAAAAACAAGCACCACATGTACTCACCACTAAATTGATGCTAATCGATCAACACTTAAGTGCACATATGTAAGTAACATTCATTGGGCAGGTGTGGGGAGAGGAAGGGATGGCTAAATTCACACCTAATGGGTGCAGTGCACACTGTCTGGGGGATGCTGGTAGCTCTGATTCTGGCAGTGCAAAGGCAATATATGTAACCTAAATGTTTGTACCCCTGTAATATTCTGAAATTTTAAAAAAAAGCAGGAGGAGAAAAGTAAACAGTAAAACAGAGCGGGATAGCCAAGTGCTGCCCCAGGGCTTAGAGAGGTATGGGCAGATCTTCAGAAGAGAGATTTGGTGGAAGGGAGAAAATTATCAGAGACTGGAAGGACCTAAGTCTCCGGATTGAAGGGATCCACCAGGAGCTCAGCACAATCAATAAAAAACCCATACCAAAAGACCCATCATTGATAAATTCCAGAATCATCAGAGAAAAAGGAAAAATCCCAAATCTTTCCGAGGTTAAAAAGCAGTTCACATATACAGCGATGAGAGCAAAAGCAATGGAAACATGTTTTTTAAATAGAAATAAAAGGATTTCCAAACTATTCTAGATATTTCTTATAAGTGGAACCATACCAATATCTGGCCTTTTGTGTCTGGCTTCTTTTACTTAGCATAATGCTTGCAAGGTTCTCCCATGTTATATTGTGGCTCAGGACTTCATTCCCTTTTACGGCTGAATGAGATTTCATCATACGGATCTGCCACCTTTTGTTTATGCAGATAGACACTTGGGTTGTTTACACTTTTTGGCTATTATGAATAATGCTGCAATGAACATTGCCATACAAGTATCTGAGTCCCCGTTTTCAATTCTTTTGGGTGTATACCCAGGAGAGGAATTGCTGGGCCATATGGTAATTCTATGTTTAGCTTTTTGAAGAACATCTTGGAAATTTTTCACCACAGTTGTTAAGAGACCATTAAGTTAGCAGCGTTGTGTTCCCTGCAGTCCCTTGCAGAAATTGTCATCAGTGAGAACTCAACATGAAATTCAATTTCTTCTTTACTAAATATTATTTTAAGTATCATTAGACGGGGTTAGAATTTGAGATGAGAATGTACTTTAGAAAATTATCTGTAAAGTTTAATCTAGTTTTCACTATCTTAAAATATGTACAGCACAAACCCCCTAAATTTTAATATAATTCAGGATTTCAAGAAACATTTTTACCCTCTTGGGAATGAGATCCTGTCCCTGTTCTCTATAGTAGATATGTCTGGATGTCATACAAACTTCAAACACAATTTAAACATGTATGTGACTACCTGCAAAGACTGAACATACATATATCTAAGTATAATCTCAACTACCAAATAAATAAAGCTCAGAAAAAAAGACTAATGAAAAATATCAAAATGTTAGTTTACACTAAATATTCATGAACAGTGGGATTACAGATGAATTATTCTGTCTGGCCTCAAACAATCCTCCCACCTCAGCCTCCTGAGTAGCTAAGACTATAGGCACATGCCTGGCTATTTTAAAATTTTTTATAGAAATGGGGTCTTGCTATGTTGCTCAGGCTGGTCTCATACTCCTAGCCTCAAAGGATCCTACTACCTCAGCCTCCCAAAGTGCTGGGATTACAGGCATGAGCCACTGCGCCCAGCCGGATTGACTTTTATTAGCAATTCACAAACCAGGCAGAGTCCAATATGCAAAATAGAAAGGAGCTTCATAAGCTAAACAGAGTGGATGAGTTTCATAGGCAGAAAGGAACAAAGGAAAGCAGGAAAAAGAAACAGCAGATTGATCATTTTGAGGTTACTTTATAGGGATGTAAGCAAAATCTTGTTGGCTTAATAGGATTCATCTCTCTCCTTTTAAAAAAACTATTCAAAAATGTAGGATTTATTAGGTAAAATCTGGTACATAGTATCCATCTATATAAATTGCTATAATGTAAATATAGTAGTTTTTCCACAGGAAAAAAATGAAAATGTATCCTCTAAAATATTTGTAATAGTTTTTTGGTAAGACTATGGGAAATGCTTTAAATTGAAATTTATATTGAGATAATTATAGATTCACATCAGCTATAAGAAATAATGCGGAGAGATCCCGCATATACTTTGCCTAGTTTCCCTCAATGCATCAATTTTTAAAGCCAGAAAAACCAACAGAACAGTGCCTTCTGAGGTTTGTGAAACCAATAGGAAAGAAATGTGATGAGGGGATATTCAACCAGGAATGCCAAGTTTTCTCTCAACCTTTTGCATGTATGTCCACTCTAGTCTATACTGCAATTCTTTATTTTTGTGAATCTCTTCCCCAATAGTGTATGAGGTTCCTCAGAGCAGGAACTTCATCTTATTATGTTTGTCTTCCCAGGGCCAGTGAAGGGCCTAGCACACTGTGGGGGTGGGGGGGAAGGGGTAGAGAGGCATTGGGACTTACCAGAAAAACTTCCCAATTTGTACGCATTTGAGAATTCAAATTCTTTCCAGCCAATAAAAAATGCTATGGATGACCTTTTGTTCAACCTCCATATGAAAATTAGATAGTTCCTAATACACATATTCTACTCAATACTTACTCGTTCATCATTCAACTAATTTTTAATGAGTTCCTGCCTCATGTCAAGTAGGATGCTGGGTACACTGGGGATACCATGGTGAACAAGACAGACATGGTCCTTGTCCTTATTTTATAGTCTAAATCATAAAGCAAGTCTTTCTTTTTAGGCTGAGGAACTAATACGTGGAATGTTTTCTGAATAGGTATTTTGCAGATAACATGTTTTGCATTTTAAGACAGTGCCAAAAGTATTATCCAAATATGCTTACATAATGAATTAGCTGTGGAATGAGTGATATTAAATTGGCCACCTTACCCTTAAGTGCTGTGATAAATAAAATAGTGCTAGAGACTAAATGCCATGTACCAAGTTACATTTCTATGTCTGATGTGCATTTTCCCTATTAGACTGTACCATAAAGGCAGGGTCCATGTGTATTGTCCTCTTGTTCATTGCTGTAATTTTAGTACAGACAGTTTCTGTGCAATACATAGCTGTCAATCAAATGATTAAATATTCAAGGCCCATAACTGTCCCCTAGAATATAGAAATAAATAAAATCAATTATTTCAAAATGTAAGACAGATTTGATAAGTACATAACACAATACAAAGTTGCCATGTTATCTGTGCACCCACTTCTTTCTTACAGTAAGCGGAATGTTCCCTGACTTACAGAGATGGTACACAGCATGAGGCAGGCCATCTCCTAAAGTTATTACTTCACTAGCAATGATTCAAGTGTACTTGCTCCCCTTACCACTGATCCACTTAAGGAAAAGGCTGCCCCATCTTTTAAAGATATGTAAAAGAAAACTGAATGTTTATAGTAAGAGTTTTCATAATCTAGTCATGAAATACCAAGTTCTTATTGAGCTTCATATTTTGATTTAGAAAGCTCTCATGTCTAACCTCTGCTCAAATAAAAAAAAAGAAAAAAAAAAAGAAAAAAAATAGAAAGCTCTGTCTTTGTAAGTGCAGAACTGTGCTTTAAACATCAGTAGGTCCTACCCGAGGCTGTGAGTCTCATATGAAATTAAAATAATGTTCCCACAAACTGGCAAGTAACTTCTTTAAGCAGAAAGAGCAACAATGTTTTATTGTATTACAAATAAACATTTCACAAAATTGTAATTGGGAATGTATATGTACTGTTAAGCATGACACAGAAAACATGAAGAAAAAAGGTATTGGGACCTAAAAATTTCACTTAAAATCCCATCGGTTTTATCTTACACATAGCAGGTATGCAATACGTATCAACTGAACTGAAAATAAACATTCTAGAAGATATGCTTGCAAAATGTGTAATGCTATAGTAGTAAAGTACAATTTTAAAATGTGAGATTTTGTCTGTCAGATTTTTAAAAAGCCTTTAAAAATATGATATGCACAAGCTTGCCCTGAGGGAAAAATAAGATGGACTATAGATTACAAAATCTTTACATATTTTCCACAATAGCATTTTGAAATTGGAAAAGAGCAAATAGCATGGAAAAAACTGGATGAACATATTACTAAAAATTCAGTGCACTCACAACTACCTGATGGAAAATTTGAAGCACCTTTTCTCTTGCCTTCTTATATTATAATATGAAATGTATGAATTATATAGGCCTTGATCTTCAGAAACTTAAGAAAACTTCAAGTTGTAAGCCAAAATGTCATCAGAAAAAGAAAAATCCGGTATAAAATTTGCTACTGTAAGGCCACTGTTTAAAGTTCTTTCATGTACAGACACTATACAATTTGGATACTTTTGTTTTTGTTTTTATTACATAAGCAAAACTTTCAACATATAAATGTCTGAATATAACTTGGTTAAGTTCTCTTTATGAAACCATGCTCAGAGAAAAACGCATCAACAAATAATGCCCTTCAAGTGATTCTTGTGAGAGTTTTTGCAAAAGAAACCATACTTAATACAACTTTTAGATTGAATACTGTAATTTAAAAACAATTGTTAAGTATAAAAGAATTGCAGCATTCCACTACTAAAAAATAAAGTTATTTTATCAAGAAAGTTACAGTATTAGTGCCTTAGTGCCACTTCTAACTCCTGACAAAAAGAGATGATCCCAAATTTTCTTCTGTAGTGTTGTTTCCATTTGTAACATTTCCAGATTAGATTTCTGTGGCAACATTTTTATATTCCTATTGAGAGAAAACAAGAGAAATAAAGACTTCAAAAGAAGTGTCAATTATAACATCTGAACTAGAGTTTTGTTTACACTGCAATTTTCAAAATATTTTAATTTACATAATACTACTTGCACCCTGAGATCCCCATAAAGCTATGTAGAATCTCAAAGACGCATACTAACAACAGAACACATCAAAGCAGATATCAAATGATAAGTCAATAGGACAAAGAAAACATGGCACTAGATAACACTGGTATTAGTAAATTGATGAAAACAGAATTCTGCTATTTGGGTGAGTTTCAGTGGGATATCCCTGGCATAAAACCAAGACTCTTAAACCTTAGTCTCTCAAGAACAGAGCCTGACACTACACACACACACACTTTGAACTAGTATTTTATCTTTTCTATCATATAGTATCTCTAATTCTAAAACTATATGGACTCTTCTCATTTGACTGATAACTGCAGAGGAAGCTATTGGAGGTGGGGAATCTTTCTTGCTTTTTGGATGGTTACCTACAACATAAAAATATGTAAGCCCTCAATAAATATGGGAAAAATAATTCACAAGAACAATAAGACTTTGATTAAAGAGTAATGAAAGTGGATTCTATATTGTGCTACTATGCAAAATTTTAAATAACTAACCACAAACTGGACATAAGACCATGCAACTAATAAAAGAGCAAACATGGTAAAATGGCATGTTTTTTAGGGATATTAAAAATAAAAATTTATTAATACATATATCCTTACCTTTTACTAGGATCTTACATTATTAAAACTGAAAGAAATTTAAGAGTTGATTTATTTTTTGGCATTTATATTAGTATGGAAACTTTTAATTCCAAATAAAAACAGTGCTGATAGAAAATTCTTATTCTTTCTATTTTGGTTAATGAGATGTTCAAAATACATGCATATATATTTTTGTCAACATCATTCCTTTAAATAGAGTTAGACTTCATTGTATCCTATTTAATTTACTCATTATACAATATAAAAATCATATAAGATTACCTTCAAATAAAATATCTGTTACCTACTTACAACCTTAAAAGGAAATTCTGTCATAATTCTAAAATAAATTTCAACTGAAATATCTTATTTATAAAAACATGCGATTATTTTGAATGACATTCACCCTTGACATAGCTTCTTTTATAAGATCTCTCAAATAGATTCCTCCATCCTTCCCGTGATTTAAAAGAATGCTGAACTAGACATATAAGCACTTCTCATCTAGGTTTTCATAACTTGACATCTGGGTCCCTGCAAATGTTCCCTATTGGTCTTCTGCACCTCATCTCTCCTCCCAGAACCTGCCCATCCACTGCTAACTAAGTGACCATCCTAACGTCCTACTTTCTTCTTTTCAGTCTAGGAAGATATCCTACTGCTACCACAAATCCTAAATATTCTCCCCAGCTTTCAAGGCCCTCTATAATTTGCACATCCCCCTTTCCCCAGCCTTATATCCTATTGTCAAACATGGAGCTTTGTACCCAGGCCTCAGCTCACAGCCTACCTCCTCTGTGAAGAGCATATCAATCAAAGTACCTAACATATATCCACTGCCCACTCCTCCCACATTGATCTTCACCTCCCTTTAAGCATTGGCCATCTGTGAAATTAAGCTCTTCAAAAATACGGTTGTGCAGTAAAGAGTTACCATAACAGGCCTGACTGCTGTCCTTCAAAAGGCCCACTTACAAGGCTGGCCCTTGGCCGGCATCTGGGGATGTGGATTTCAGAAGGGTTCCCACTATTAACTGATGAGTGCTGAAACTGTTTGTGTAAATAATATGGTTTATGCTGAACACTTGCTTTCCTTTGGGGAGTCTGGAATTTGGGTGTGTGCCTGGCAGGGGATGCCTATGTCATCAGCCCCCAGTAAAATCCTCGGGTACTGAGTCTCTAGTGAGCTTCCCAGGCTGGCAACATTTCATGTGTTGTCACAACTCGTTGCTGGGGGAATTAAGCACGTCCTGTGTGATTCCACTGGGAGAGGACTCTTGGAAATTTGCACCTGGCTTCCTCCAGCCTTTGCCCCACGTGCCTTTCCCTTTTGCTGACTTTGCTCTGTCCCCTTTTACTGTAATAAATCATAGCCATGAGTACAGCTGTAGCCAGAGTCCTCTGAGTCCTCCTGGTGAATCATGAAACCTTGGAGGTGGTCTTGGGGACCCCTGACACAATGGTCTTTGTTTGCCAGCTTTTTAGAGCATATGATAGACATGTGTGAGTGTGTGTATATATGTATATGATTAGATTCGATTCCATTCAATGAGCATTTTCTAAAGACTACCTATATGAAAGGCAACAAGGGAAGATATAAGACTAATGAGGTACCCCCTACCCTCCAGAATTTGATAATCTGTTTGGGGAAATAGGAAGGTAAACAACAATAATTGGAGACCAAATGAAACAAGAGTTAAGAAGGGGCTTTGGTAAGGCTTTACAGTGAGGGTTTTGTAAGGAAAGTAGGGTTTAATAAGAAAAGAATATGGCTCAGGAGGCTGTTTCTGGCCATGAGAACAGTAGGAACAAGGGTACAAATACATGAAAATATATATTATGCTCCCCAAAGCAGAGGGCCCACAGGGAAATGTAGGTAGAAATGTAGCTTAGGACTTGACCTGGCTATCAAGTTTGGTCTCTTTGTTTTGTAGGCAATAGATACTTGGAAGGTGTTTGTGCAAAAGTAGTATGATACACTCCGTGTTTTGGAACAATGATTGTGCTAGTAGTAAAGAGACTGAATAAGCAAATCACAGGAGGCAAGGATATAAGTTAGAAGGTTCCAAAGCTTCCAAAAACAGACCAGGGATACATAAAAATGTAGAATATTTTAATAGTGAAGGCGGCATTTCCAATTAGCAGGGAGAGGACAAATTATTGAATGAATGGTATTAGAAAAACTATCTATTGGGGAAAAATTAGATCTTTCACATTATATCATAAATGCTAAATGGATTAAATATTTATATGTTATAATTTAACCATAAAACCTCTTGAAGGAAACACAGTAAAGAATTTTTTCAGTATAAGCATGGTATGAAATCTAGAAGCCATATGAGACAAATTTAATAAATTCATGAACATCTAAAAGTCCTATAATGTAAAAGCCAGCATAAACAGCTGACAAACATAAAATGAACACCAGCAAAGTGTACAACAGGTTAATATCCTCAGTATATCAAGTGCTCCTACAAATCAATACAAATAAGTACCATCCCCCAAAAGAAACATGGGCAAAGTGTAGAAATAAGGAGATTAAAGAAAGAAATTCAAGTGGCCAATGAACACATTAAAAAGATGCTCACACCATTAATAATCAAAGAAATCAAAAATCAAAGAAATCAAATCACCATTAATAATCACCATTAATAATCAATGAGAGCTACATTTTGCTATCAGACTGACAACAAAAAGTAAAGACTGAGAACATGTAGTGCTGCCTAGGGTGTAGGTAAACAGGTCCTTTCGGGTACTGCTGGTGAGAGTATAAATAAGCAAAAGGGGCAACACGGCAAGGTACCAAAATGTCAATGTGCCCAAGTGGAATTGGGATATGCATACCTTTAGAGGTATACAAAGACTTTCCAATGAGTATGTAGGTACAGATAGTTTTAAGGAATTAATTTCCTGATCTTCAAATTTCCAATGTACACTTTCCAAATTTATGCTGCCTGCACAATTGGTTAAGGCTGGTTCCCCACATCCCCACCTTACACAAGAATGATCATCGTCCCATCCCAAATCTTACTATTTTATATTACCTGGGGATCCCCCAAAAAGGGGCAATTTGAAATACTGAGTGTCAAGAAAGTGAACTAGTCCTAACAACTACTAATAAACAGTATGCTTCTGCAAGTCAGTTGGTTTCAATTCTTTGCCCTTGTTTAATAAAATTTAAGGAGTACAAAATCAAGTTGTTGGTGATAGAACATTCAAAATACTTTTTGATGATATTTCACTAAGTGATTTTTTTGGCCTATAATTCAGAGTGAGTCCAAAGAATCGACTGGCATTGCTATAATAGAAGTCCTTTCATTCCCATCTATATAACCACATAAACAAGGTTTCTCAGCACTTACATCTATAAAAAGAAAAAATAGAATTAGAATAGATACTTGAACACTGTATTATTCTACCAGCAATAATATTTATCCATGAATACATGAACTAATTGAAAAAAGAAATGCATTTGCAATAAAACTTCTTTTGTCTAATCAACACTTAACAAAATTTGTAATATAGTTAGGATATTTTGATCAAATGTAATATTAACTCAATTCTGAGGAAATATTTAACATCCAATAGTCACAGAAATCTAATAACATTACATGCCAGATTAGGTTTGGTGATCCATAAAATATTGGAAGATAAAATTCTATGAGGGAAGTAGAATAAAGTCCAAATTCAAGGCAAAAAAGGAATAACGTAAAATTTCTCACTGTTAAAAAAATTTGTGTATTTTTTATATGGATGAGGTTAGTTATCAAATTCCTATAGTATGAAGGTTTCACTAAAGGAATTTAAAAGAATTATGTAACAGTTTTATTTAAGACTGTGTTTATAAGATGCTAGAAATTATATCCTTTATGATAACTTATGATAAAAAATATTAGATAACCTAAAAATGTGCAAGGAGGTGGATAATATTGTGAAATTTTACAGTATGTGAGCAAAAGGTTTAAAGAGCACTAAAAAAATACATCTATAGAGTGGAATAATATGTAGTTGTTAAAATAAAATTAAATGGAATAATGAATGATAGAAATAAGAAGACTTGGAATGGCTGAAGTTGTAATGAGAACTGGGAGGATTAGGAGGACAAGTTTCTAGCTTTGCTTGGCTAGCTGCGATGAACCTAGAGGGGAAATGAGTGGTCTGGGAAGGAGAGCAAGTTTGATACAATTTTTAACAGCTTTACTGAGATGTAATTCACATACTATAGAGTTCACCCATTTGAAAGTATACAATTCAGTAGCTTTTTAGTGTATTCACAGAGTTGTGCAACCATCAATCACCACAATCAGTTTTAGAATATTTTCTCACCCCAAAAAGAAATGCCATACTCATTAGCAACGACCCCATAGCCTCCCTTCCCAATTTTCCCCTACCCATCCCCCAGTCCCTGCCAACCACTAATCTATCTGTTTCTATGGCTTTGCCTGTTCTGGGCATTTCATAGAAATGTAATCATATGTGATCATTTGTGTCTGGCTTCTGTCACTTAGCATTTTACTTTTAAGGGTCGTCCATGCTGTAGCATGTTTCAGTGCAAGTTTGATATTAAACATGCTGAATTTGAGGTGCTTTTAGGACATCTATGTGCAGATGTCTGGGAGGCAGCTGAAAATCTGGTGGTCTGGAGAGTAGTCAGGGCTTAAGACATCAACAGTAGTGATGGCTGAAATTCTGGGAAGAGATAAGGCCAATTAAGACAAATAGGAGGAATAAGAAGGGAGAATAATGAGTATCACACTAGAAAATGCTTACATTTGTAAAGAATACATGGTGGAAGAGAAACCACCAAATGCGACAGAGAAGTCAGAGAGGTAGGTGGTGAAACTGGAGGCTCTGGATCATAAGTGCTCGAAGGTGATGATGCTTTTCACACACTTCTTTTGCACCCTGGCACACTTCAGCTCGAGGGACGTGGCAAGTGTATAATAGATTCCTGTTGATTCAGCTGATCTTGGTTCTTGTTCTACCTTTGTACTCCACAACTTTCAAGGTTTCTTTCAACCCCAAAAGCCATGAATCCCAGTGTCTAATTTCCTTCCCACATTGTCTTTATGCCCTCTCCTCTCTTATGCTATTTTTCCCATTTAAAATATAATTCTGTAGAAATTAATTTTATGTCATATTTATGCTGCATTTTCAAATACTAACATGGCTAATTCATATAAAATCAAGCCACAGCTAAAAGAGTACATAATTTAAATTATCAAGAAACTTTTTATTAACATTAAGAGTTGGCACAATGGAATCAACCCCAGTTTCTATCAATGGATAAATGGATAAAGAAAATGTGGTATACATACACAAATGGAATACTATTCAGCCTTAAAAAGAAGGAAACACTGTCATTTGTGACAACATGGGTGAACCTGGAGGACATTTTGTTAAGAGAAATAAGCCAGGCACAGAAAGACAAAGCAATATAATCTCATCTGTATGTGGAATCTAAAAACAGCTTAATTCATAGAAACAGAGAGTAAAATGGTGGTTACCAGAGCCTGGGGAAACTGGGGAGAAGTTGACCAAAGCATTAACACAAAATTTCAGTTAGACAGGAGAAATAAGTTCAAGAGATGTATTGTATGTCACGGTGACTATACTTAATGACAATATATTGTATACTTGAATATTGCTAAGAGAATAGATTTCAAATGTTCTCACCACAAAAAAATTATGTGAGGTAATGCATATGTTAAATAGCTTAACTTAGCCATTCTACAATGTATACATATATTGAAACATCATGTTGAACACCATAAATATATATAAATGTACTCAATTAAAAAACATAAATTAAAGAGTTAGCATATAGTAGTGATGATTGCATAGCATTGTGAATGTAATTAATGTCACTGAATTGTATACTAAAAAATGGTTAAAATGACAAATTTTATCTTATACATATTTTACTACAATAAAAAAATACAAATGGGAAAAAAAGGAAGAGTTAGTGTATTTTGCAATTATGTACCTTTTGTCTATAGTCAGTTCAATATTTTTTGGCACTTAGCTAATTACATAAGACTAAAATATATCAGTTAAAAGCCTTTACCTAAATTTCCATTTCAAAGATTAACCATACAACAGAAATTCTAAAGTAAAAAGTTGAAATAGCTGGTATATTAAAAATATTTGAGGTATAATAGCTAAAAGCATTTTAAGATTAGTCTCACCACTCTATTACCATTATCCCTTGAAGTTTTTATTCAACTACCATGCAATAAGAGCATTTTTTAAATTGAAGGTGTTCCTTACATAAAAATTAAATGAAAAACCCAATGTATCTAATGAACATAGATAATTTAGTAGTTCAAAAGTCACTCAACGTTTTTAAATGATCATAATTCAACTAACCTTTTTTTTCCTCAGTAATCTTTCTCTGAATTTATTAGTGATAAATCCCCTTGGACCAGCAAACCGTAAACGCTGATATTTAGCCTGGATGTACAAGCTCTTCTGTACTAGGCCTGATTTATAATGGGGCTGGAATCTCCCACCTCTAAAGTTGCTCTGTAAAGGAAAAAAATAATTAAATTTAAAACTACAGCTTCTAAGTTTACTTTATTAGTATAACAAATTAGTATAACAGATGGAAAAATGTTTGGTACTTAGAGCTGCCCTTGATTCTAGGCATTTTAGATATCAAAAGGAAAGGAATTAATAATGGTAATTAAGCACATTTTCCCCAAACTAGCTTCCTAGCTTATTTTATATACTAATATATATATTTAAAATCTCTGGCCGGGCGCGGTGGCTCACGCCTGTAATCCTAGCACTTTGGGAGGCCGAGGCGGGCGGATTGCTCAAGGTCAGGAGTTCGAAACCAGCCTGAGCGAGACCCCGTCTCTACCAAAAATAGAAATAAATTAATTGACCAACTAAAAATATATATACAAAAAAAAAATTAGCCGGGCATGGTGGCGCATGCCTGTAGTCCCAGCTACTCGGGAGGCTGAGGCAGTAGGATCGCTGAGCCCCGGAGATTGAGGTTGCTGTGAGCCAGGCTGACGCCACGGCACTCACTCTAGCCTGGGCAACAAAGTGAGACTCTGTCTCAAAAAAAAAAAAAAAAAAAAAAATCTCTATCCTATCATACATCAAATTTTTAAAACTGTTAAAAGAACCTGAAATTAATTAATTAATTAAATTAATTAATTGCTCGAGGTCAAGAATTCGAAACCAGCCTGAGCAAGAACGAGACCCTGTCTCTACTATAAATAGAAAGAAATTAACTGGCCAACTAATATATAGAAAAAGTTAGCCGGGCATGGTGGCGCATGTCTGTAGTCCCAGCTATTTGTTGAGGCAGAAGGATTGCTTGAGCCCAGGAGTTTGAGGTTGCTGTGAGCTAGGCTGACGCCACGGCACTCACTCTAGTCTGGGCAACAAAGCGAGACTCTGTCTCAAAACAAAAAACAAAAAAAACAAAACAAAAATGCCAAACTATTGAGACAAAAAAACATTTCAGTGACATATGGCTTAAAAAGAAGAAGGAGGAAAAAAGATATATGAAGCCATATGAAGAGAAACCCTGGGCAAAATTAAAATTAAACTTTTAACAAGACCAGCTCAGCATAAGTTGAATACTGGGAAATCTAATTCCAAGAAATTGGGAGAAGCTATGGTAGAAAAGGAAAGACTCTGGTGAACTTGACATGCTCTCTCAGGTGGAATTATAGTTAACTGCAAAATTGTTCTGAACTTATTTAATGAAATTCACACCTGATACTAAATGCAAGATACAAAGATTAAATAGACCCATCCCTTTTCCTTCAGGGGCCAACAACTTAGTCCAGACGCTGGGTCTGCACACCTGACAGGCAGCTAGTCTTTCTGACTATGCCAACAGTCATCTCATCTTCACCAAGATTCAAGAAAAGGGCTCTTTAAGCTTGAAGAGCATAAAAGAATATTTATTTTTAATGGCACAAGCATGGAGTCTTATTCTTCCATCTCCTCTTACCACTCAAGAGTTAAGGACTCAATCAGTGTTCATTTATTGGGCAGTGACAAGGGTCAGAATAAAAGTTGCAAATTCTATACCTTCAAAATAGCAGCCACTGCATATTGAACCCAAATGTGCTCTTTTTTAAATAAAATCATAATTCTACTCAGAAGACTAGTATATATCAGAAATAAATTTTATTATCTGCTATTTTTTTCAACTTCTCAATTTTCTCAAGCAAATGCTCACAGTAAAAAGGAAAATACAATCTAGTTATATGTAAATATTTGATCACAAAGTTGCACAGAGAGAGTTTTGTTTTTAAACCAAATTCTTTCTTTGTTCTGAATAAAAAACATCCCTGAGTTGCATTCCAACAACTATGTGACCAGGGTCCAATCAAATGGAATAAAGTTAATAGTGGCCCCTTTTCAAATGTTTTCAGGAAAGAGTTTAGTATTTGTAAACTATTAAAGCTAAAATTATAAAAACAAGATAAAATTATAAAAACAAAAACACATTTAGTTAATAGAAAGTCAAGGTCTGAATAAACCTATATACCCCTATACAGATATCAAACAGGCAAGATTCCCTCAACATGTTTGTGAAGAGCTAAACAATAACTCCCCTTATTAGATTGTAAGATTACAAACACTATTAGCCTCTAAGGAAGTCAATAAAATTGTTCACAAACACTATAATGGCTGCATTAAATAAAAGCTTTCTTCAAACACTGCTTGTTTCCCCTCCGATAATGAACTTCAGATTAACCAGAAACTAAGCCAATGCCAGAAGGAAAAGAGATTGGGACTTGTCAGGTGAGTTGCTGTTGCTGGAGCTGCTGCTTTTATATTTTTTTTTTCCTAATTCCTGGTTAAGTTCACATTTTTTTTATGCTTAAAAATTTTTTTTTTCTGGGCCGGGCGCTGTGGCTCACGCCTGTAATCCTAGCTCTTGGGAGGCCGAGGCGGGCGGATTGCTCAAGGTCAGGAGTTCCAAACCAGCCTGAGCAAGAGCGAGACCCCGTCTCTACTATAAATAGAAAGAAATCAATTGGCCAACTGATATATATATATATAAAATTAGCCGGGCATGGTGGCGCATGCCTGTAGTCCCAGCTACTCGGGAGGCTGAGGCAGAAGGATCACTCGAGCCCAGGAGTTTGAGGTTGCTGTGAGCTAGGCTGACGCCACGGCACTCACTCTAGCCTGGACAACAAAGCGAGACTCTGTCTCAAAAAAAAAAAAAAAAAAAAAAAATTTTTCTGGCTGGGCACGGTGGCTCACGCCTGTAATCCTAGCACTCTGGGAGGCCGAGGCAGGCGGATTGCTCGAGGTCAGGAGTTCAAAACCAGCCTGAGCAAGAGCGAGACCCCGTCTCTACTATAAATAGAAAGAAATTAATTGGCCAACTAATATATATATATATATAAAATTAGCCGGGCATGGTGGCACATGCCTGTAGTCCTAGCTACTCGGGAGGCTGAGGCAGAAGGATTACTTGAGCCCAGGAGTTTGAGGTTGCTGTGAGCTAGGCTGACACCACGGCACTCACTATAGCCTGGGCAACAAGTGAGACTCTGTCTCAAAAAAAAAAAAAATTTTTTTTTCTGCTTCTTTTTAAAAAAAGGAGACAGCTGTAAAGTTATGAAAGGGGAGAACATTAAAAATATTAAGCTGCTAATTTAATAAAAGCCATAATGTGTATGATACGGAATTATGGCTTTAAAACTACAGCCTAATTAATATCTAGACATCTAAATAGAACACATACAATGCTTAGGTTCTATAATAATTTTCAAAGATTTGGCCATAGGAATGAATTTTAATCTATTTGAAATTTAGTGTTTGATTTATTTATTTATTTTTTAAATTTTTTTTTATTTTGGCATATTATGGGGGTACAGATTTTAAGGTTTCAATAAATGCCCATTTCCCCCCCTTGATTTATTTTATTTAAGTTCCATCCTCAGAGTATTTAATAACAGGAAACTGACCATGGGCAATATTGGGAAAATGAATGTACAAATGGTGTATTACAATGGAGTAGTTATAAAAACTAAGTAGATTCCTCTTTCACACATTTTAGAGATGGGTGTGTCATACATAATGAAGCATATATGTTTACAAGAAAGTATTTATGCTAGGTCTATTTTTCAATTATTGTCATAAGACTACAGAAAATTTCAGGTGAAACAGAATTACAATGAAACACCATAATTTTGTCAAGACTATCTGCACAAATTTGATACATCAGAGCTAATTTTCAGATTGACATGGTCCAGTTCTATATATCCAATAAGGTGATTACTATCTGGCTTTGAATGAGTTCATTTCATGTAAAAAGTAAATGCTAACAAAATATTTCCTTTTCTTAGGAATAATAATTTCTTCCCACTACTTTCCTATAAAGAATTGTACACTTGTATGTAATCATATAACATTACACAACTTTAAATGACTGGTTAGGAGGAAAATTAATTCATATATTTTGAAAAAACATTTCTAAGAATTAAAGAACCCTTCCTTAAGGAAAAAGGGTAACGGGAGATAAATCTTATGATGATCTTAGAAAAATACTATAATCAACTATATCTGCCAATGAGAAGAACAACATATAGGAAGCAGTTAGATCTGAAAGCTCATATACACTGTCTATAAGTTATATAGGCACCAAATTTTCACCTGATTTGATGCCTCATTACTCAAGAGATCAAAAGGTGGTATAAAACAGGTTTATGTATTCTGTGACCATAGTTATTTTTGAAAACTTCATGTCACATGTTTTTAGGTATACAAATCTATCATTGGCTAAAAATGTAATTTATGCAATACTTACAAATTATATTACTCCCAGTAAATAAAACCCTTCAACATCTATAAATTTTGACTCTTGAGAAGCCAAGCATTAACAGAAGATCACTCAAGTACCCTTCTAGTCTATGGTTTTGGGATAGCATATACCACTTTCCTGCTCATACTAACTTCTTCCTAATGAGCTAACTATTCTATCAAGCCTTCCTGCTACTTTCACACAAAAACTCAAACTCTTTCCTTTTGGGGGTGGAGGGAAGAGACAATATAGAGTGAAAAATATGAATAAAGTACCATCATAAGCAAGAAATTTAGTCAAAATGGATTTTAAATGCACTTCAACTTTTGAGAGGAAAGAAAGAAATACAATACTTTGTACTATAATTCTTACTCCGTATGTTTAGGGAATGAGGTGTTCTGGATAATCAAACATGTTGGTTGATGAAAAACTATCATTTACATCAGATATACATGCACAAATAATTAGAATGTGATAAAATATGCTTTAACAAAGTTTTCTGGACCAGAATCTTTCTCTGATGATCCAGAAGATCTCTGAGGGTTACATGTCTATGGGCAGTAGTTTTTCAATCTACTGAGTCCTGGAGAAAGCACTATAGCTCTGCACTTCCATCTTAGAGGTACACATGCTGGCTTAAAAGGAGGGGTCTAGAACCTTGCCTGCCTCCCCACCTAGAGCCACTCCACCTGTATCTGTTTTTTGTATTTTTGTTTCCATGTAATATTTGAAAAAGGGTTTCACTGGTAAAAAAAAAATTGAAAATCAAGTCCCAAGGAAAGGGCCACCATTAAACTGATTACAGTTCATTATAAATGTCCAGAAATACCAGTTTATAGCTACTATTTGAAAGCATATCATAAATCAGCTTCTAATTTACTAACTCTTAGAACATTATGTTCAGAGCATAAAACCAAAGCCGGATTTAAATGGAAAACAACACCTAATATCATAAAAGGTCTTTTAAAGCCGCTTGTGTTTTGATGGTTTCCCTCAACTCCAAATAATTTATGAGTAATGATATCTTTTCTCTGCATAGTATAATTCTGCATGAAAAAAGTATTAGTATGGGTTAATATAGCTTAAAATTTATCTTAAAAGCTTGTTTCATCATTTAAAAAAGACGTGTTTTAGATGTATAGGATTAAGAACACAAAGCAGGGAGCAGGGAGCTTAGCTGTAAGAACACACACATCTCCCTTCGAGTGTGGGCAGGACCTAGTAACTTGCTTCTTTCAAAAAAAATATGATAAAGCGATGGATATTACTCCACAAGTTAGGTAGGTTACAGACTCTGGCTTTCATCTTTCTAGCCATTGTTTTCTCTCGTGGAAGCCAGCTGCCATTCTGTGTGCTGCCCTATAAAAAGGTAAATCTTTAAGACAGAAAGTAGAGCAGTGGTTGGCTGGGGGTGGGAACACTGAAATAGACATGAGGACTCTTACTGGGTATTGAAAATATTCTAAAACTGGACTATGGTGATGGTTACACATTTTGGTAAAGTTACTAAAAATCATTAAATTGTATACCTAAAATGGGTGAATTTTATGGTATGTAAATTATACTCTAATAAAGTTGCTCAAAAAATCTTAAAGCTTATACTATAATAAATCCATTAAATCCTACTACATTAAGAGAGAGATGACCATGTCTTTTGTCATGATAACTTTAAGTCGCAACAGAATCTTATAACATATACTTAATGAACACTCACAAACATTAGGAAAAATATTGGTGATCCCTGTACCTATCAATATACTTGGGAAGAATGTATAACAGTGAAAATTTTGGCATTGTAAACTTACCATGTAAGGTTTCTGAATAAATTTTCTGGAATTTGATTTTATAAAATATGTAGGTTTTTGGAATCCATCAGTATGAATGTTCACCTTTGAAAAATTAGAACGCTGATCATTCCTAATAAAATGAAAGAGAAAATAAGAATCTGTTATTAGTTTACCTGTTTCTAACAAATAAATAAGAAAAGTAAAAAAGCCCCTTCAGAAACAATTAAAGAAGCACAATAGTAAAATATCAATGATCTATCACTACTAAAATTACAAATGATAGTTATCAGGCTAAAACCCTCATTTTTCAACAAACATCATTTAGCTAAGTTGGAAGGTAGCAATGGGGGAAAACAATATTCCTTGAACCATGGTTCTCAATCTGGGATCCAAGGACAGGATTCCTGGGGGCTTCCCCCTGAAAGCACACATGAAATGTTTTCTGAGAAAAGAGAATCACTGCTCTAGAACCTTTGGCCATACTACTGCCTCCAGCCCCCAGACGTACTGGTGGAAACACCAATGACTCATGTCACCACTGTTATAGTTGTTGTTTATGACTTTTTTCACCTGGTAATCTGTTGTTGTAAATATACTGCCAAACTTTTGCAATGGCATACGTAAAGTATAAACCTTCCATCTGAAACATCGTACCAAATCAGCAAGAAGTAGATCCATGACTACGTTGCCTCTCCTCCCATAGATATGGAAGGGTAAAACTGACAGGGGTTCATATGTAACAGGGAAGTCACCCCTCCTCCCATAGATATGGAAGGGAAACATTGACAGTGGGGAATATGTAACATAGGGAATGGCTTGCAAAAAGGGCAAAAATATTTTCTGTCTCTCCCCCTACTCCTTTATGAGAACTAAAACCTGCATCCCTGTCTCAGGCCAGTGGTTGAGAAGGGCAGGGTAACATCTTTTATTCTTTGTGCTACAGGAGATGGCTCAGCCCCAAAGAGAGGTCCTGGGTGAAGGTTAAGGAATTGTCTTCAGTTGAACAGCAATTGCTTGAAGCTGAGAACCCACCCTTTAAAAACTCTGTATTTCTGCTTATTATTGGGAGGATGGCATTATAGACAGGAATTTCCATTCTCCTCCTTTGCCAGCAAAGTAATAAAGTCCTCTTTCCTTTGCCTCAAAAAAAAAAAACAACAAAAAAAAAAAACACGAAGTATGTGATTAGCTCAGGGTCCCTTCACTGGCAGAGCCAAAAGGCCCCGATACTGCAGGGGTATAATAGCAAAGGACAGGCTCCCTTCTCCTGTCATTGTGAGGTCCTGGGGCCAAGAAAGGCTCCTCCTAGGTAGCTTTATCTGGAAGGGAGGTCTCCTTGGGCTCTTCCTCTGATTCAAAGCCTCATTCCACAACTCTTGTGCATTCCTCTCCTTTTCACATCCCACATCTCCCCACGATGCCCCTCAGATCCTTCCTGTGTCTTCTGCAGGCCCTGCTCCATGGTGAACAAACTGCTCACTACCTCGGCTCTATTTCAGTCCCTCCCATGGATTCTCCACTGGCATTGGGATAAAATTCGTACTCCTCACCACAACCCCTCAAGGCTCTTCATGCTCTGGTCCTGGCTACCTTGCTCCAATCTCCCCAACACGCATACTGAGCTTTGCAAATATTTAACTGCATGTGGTTCCCGGAATACACCACACCACGATCTCTCCTGCTTCTACACCTTTGCATGTGCAGTTCCTTCTGTGATCAACTTCCTTCCACTTAGATTAACTTCAGGATTTAGATCCACTTGTAACTCTTCCAGGAAGGCTTTCCTAAACCCTTCTGAGGTGGAACAGGTACTCCTTACTATGTGCACATATAGCATTTTTAGGTCTTAACACCTATCACTCTGTGTTTGTAACTACTGGTGTATCTGTCTGTTGAATCAAACAAGTTGCAGTTCCTACAGAGGAGGTACTGTGGATGGTTCATTTTGTGGCCCGAGCTCTGAGCCTAGAATCTAACATGAAATAGACATTCAGGGTTTTTTTTTTTTTTTTTTGAGACAGAGTCTCATTTTGTTACCCAGGCTAGAGTGAGTGCCATGGAGTCAGCCTAGCTCACAGCAACCTCAAACTCCTGGGCTCAAGCGATCCTCCTGCCTCAGCCTCCCAAGTACAGGCATGCACCACCATGCCCAGCTAATTTTTTGTATATATACTTTTAGTTGGTCAATTAATTTCTTTCTATTTTTAGTAGAGACGGGGTCTCGCTCTTGCTCAGGCTGGTTTGGAACTCTTGACCTTGAGCAATCCACCCGCCTCGGCCTCCCAGAATGCTAGGATTACAGGCGTGAGCCACCGCGCCTAGCCCATTCAGGGTTTTTTGAAATGTTAAAAACCCCTATGTTCTATCAAAATGCTCATGATATGATAAGTCAAAAGAGTAGAATATTGAGGATAATTCCAATTATTTAAAATATGTATGTGTACAGAAAAAAATAATGACAAGAAATGTATTAAATATTAACAGCGGGCATCTCTTACTGGTGAAATTAAGAATGCCTTATATTTTTGTTTTTATGCTTTATTATATTTTTCCAAATGATTACTATTAATGTATATGACTACTTCTATAAACAAAACAATAAACTTTTAAAAATCCCCTTTGCAAAGCATGTATCTGATAACAGATAATATACAGAATATATTATAAACTTGTATACCTCAACGATAAAAAGAGTTTATTTGATTTAAAAATGGGCAAAGGATCTGAATAGAAATCTCCCTAAAGAAGACATAGCAATGGCCAATAAGTACATGAAAAGAAGCTCAACATCCTAGTCATTAGTGAAATGCAAATCAAAACCACAATGAGATATTACTTTACACCCACTGGAATGGTGATGATCAAAAAGATGACAATGCCAATGTTCATAACAGTACTAGTCACAATAGCCAAAGGTACAAATAACACAAGTGTCCACAAACAGAAAAAAATGAATAAACAAAATTTGGTATAGCCATACAATGGAATATTATTCAGCCTTAAAAAAGAATTATTTTTTTTAAAGGAATGAAATTCTGACACATGATACAACATGGATGAACCTTGAAAACATTATGCTGAGTGAAGGAAGCCAGACACAAAAGGACAAATGCTGTTAAATTCTACTTACATGAGATACCTAGAACAGGCAAATTCATAGAGACAAAAAGAACAGAGGTTGCCAGAGGCTGGAGGAAGTGAAGTGTCAGGAGTTATTGTTTAATGAGTACAGAGTTTCTGTTTGCAAAGATGAAAAAGTTCTGGAAATGAATACTGATGATTACTGTATAATGTGAATATATTATACTTAATGCCAATGAATTGTGCACTTAAAAATAGTTAAAATGGCAAATTTAATACGTATATTTTAACACAATAAAAAATGTTAAATCCTTTGATATTTGATTTTTGACCAGGCAAATGAATTCCCAGGGGAAAGAATCTACTCTCCCACCTCCCTGTAGCTAGGTATGGCCATGGGACGAAATTTTGGCCAATAATGCTAGAGCATCATGTGTAAATTTCATGAAGTCTTTGAGAACATGATGGCTAGAACACAAATACCCATCTTGTCCACACTTAGCCTGTGTTTAGCCCATCTGTAAGTACAGCAGATAGGATTATTTTTAGTCTTCGTTTTTCAAAATGAGAACAATGAGGTTCGGGGAAATGCATTGCATAGTTAATCAATCATTTAATTCAAATTTCTAAAAATATACCTATCTTAGAGCATGAGGTGGATGCCATGTTCAGAGGATATGGGAGGAGCAAGAGCTAAGCAGCCTGGTGCTCTGATGCGTTCACTCTACCATGTCACCCTATCTTGCAGATTTTCTACCTTTAACCTTTTGATATACTTGAGAAAAACATTTTTTTCCTCCAGCTGTTATAGTCCATTCTCCACTCTGCAACCAGAGTGATCCTTTTAAAATTTAAGTGAGATTATGTCTCCTCTCTGGTTGGAACTCAAAATGTTTTCTAATTTCGCCTAGAGTAAAAGACATAAAATCTTCATGTCCTTCAGTCCTTCAAAGCTCTACATGATTTGGCCTCACCTAATAACTTTCTCCCTTTTCCACCATGTTGCAACCCCACTGGTTCCCCTTTCTATTCCTTAAACAAGAGCAAGCATGCTCCTGCCTCAGGGACTTTGCATTCGCTGTTCCTGCTCTTGAAATAATATCCCTTCAAATAACCCTATGGGGCTAACTCTCTCACTTAATTTACATCTCTGCTAAATTTTTTAAAAAGTTGTTAAGTGTACTCTGTGACTACTCTAAATAAAATCACATCACACATGTCAGTCACTCTGTCCTATTAAATTTCCTCTTCTGCCTTATTTTAACTTAGCAGTCCACTTACATGCATTTATTTATTTTCTTTCTTCTATTATTAAATTGTAAGCACTGTGAAGGCATGAGATCTGTGTATAATTTTTTACCATACCCCCAGTCCTTAGAACAGTAAGTAGAACAAAGAAATTAATACATAAATATTTGTTGAATATATGAATAAAAGATCTTTATAAAGTTCACTCTAGTTCAGTATAGATTATAGATTGTTATAAAAGCAAGAATAAAAACTGATGTTTTCCCATAAGCTGTGACTTAATTTTTCAACTTTATGATGGATTTGTTGGGAGGTAGCCCCATTGTGAGTTGAGGAGCATGTGTAGAGAACAGCAGTGTCTTGGAGACCAGAAAGAATCCTTAAATGTTAGACTTGCTTGTGAAAGCTCCTAAGGCATCAGAGGATAGTGATCCAGATCAAATGCAAGACTATGTAAGTATCTTCTGTCCTGTCTACTCCTTTAGAAAGTCTTCATTCATTCATTCATTCAACAAATACAAACTGAGCTCAAGGCAGTGGAGTACAATGGTGAGCAAACAGACACAGAGCCTATATACAACTTTTTAAGGGAAAACCACACAGGTGAGAAATCACTGCATCCTGTGATTCATGATTTCATCGTGTTTCAGTTCTTCTCAATTTCTATGGAAACCATACACTGACTTGATTTAAAAGGTTTATGTGAAAATACAATGAGGTCAATTTTGATAAAGTGAATTTCTAGGATGTGGAAAAATTGGACCTTTGACACATTGCTGGTGAGAATGTAAAATAGTGTAGTCACTCTGGAAAATAGTCTGGCAGATCCTCAAAAGTTAAACATAGAGTTATAATCCAACTCATCAATTCCGCTCCTAGGTACATACCAAAGACAAATGAAAACATATGTCCACGTAGAAACTTGCATATAAATGTTCATAGCACCATTATTCACGATAGACAAAAATTGGAAACAACTCAAATTTTCATCAACTAGTAAATGGATAAACAAAATATGGTATATCCACACAATGGAATGTTATTCAGCCACAATAAGAATCCTCATGCTATAACATGGATGAATATTGAAAACAGTATGCTGTATAAAAAAAATCAGTCACAAAAGGCCACATATTATATGATTGCATCTATATAAAATGTCAAGAATAGGCAAATCCACAGAGACAAAAAGCAGAATAGGGGTTGCCAGGGGCTGGGCGAAAGGAGAAACGGGGGTGACAGCTAATGGGTAGAGATTTTCTTATTGGGGTGATGAAATGTTTTGGAATTGAAGATGTTTTAGAACTCTGTGGATATACTAAAAAAAACTCCCGAACTGTTTACTTTCAAAGGATGAATTTTATGGTAAGTAATATCTCACTTTTTAAAAATCCTCATGGCTCCACTTTGCTGCACCAACTATCCAATACAAATAAAACAGTCCAACAGACCCAACAAAAAGCACCTTGTAGGAAGATATCTTTGCATGTTATAACACTATCCTCAAAGCTAACATAAGTAATACTTAATACTGACCAGCTGCTCTACCTTACACTCATCACTTTACTTAATCTTAACCACAATTGTGAGGTAAGTATAATCCTTATCCCTATTTTACAAATGAGGAAAGAGACTAAGTAACTTGCTCAAAGTTAGTCACATAGCTAGGAGTGTAAGAGCCGGGCACTGAACCTCAGGTCTAACTCTAGTGATCAAGTTTTTAGTCATCTAAAAGGGTAAAGATATATATTGTTTTCCATTGTACAGAAATATTATTTTTAATTAATTATTTATTTTTATTTCAATAGATTTGGGCAGTACAAGTGTTTGTTATTACATGAATGAATTGTAGATATATTCTGAACCATTATATGGTCCTTATAACATGCTGATCATCTTAAATATGTTTTAAAAATCCTGTGTCTTAGTCCTCTGGGTTTCTTACACTTGCTGAGTCAAGGAAAACATGACAGAGAGCTTGTGTCATTAAGGAGCACAGTTACACTATGCATTAACCATATCATATTAGGAGACTGGAGACTTTCACCTAGCAAGGGATAGTATTTTTACTATTTTACTTTCAATTGTTTTATATGTCTCAACACATAGTTTCACTATCTTTTAATTAGTCTCAAACTTACTGTCAGAGTCAAGTCCAGTTTTAAATAAGTGCCATGCATTTTGACTAAGACCTAGTTAGCCACAGACTTGACTTAAAAAGCTAGTCAAATATAGTATCTTATTAATTTGATACTAAGAATTATCGAAAAACAATTAGCACTGATTCTTCCTATTCATACATTCCCACATTCTGGGAGATCATAATAGTGTAAGGATTCTTGGGTGAACTAGACACTGTGTCTCATTCAATTGTATCTCTAATAATATGGGGTCCCAGAATTGCCATGAGTTCTACGTAGCTTTCTGAACTAGAGATAAACTGGGGCCAATCTAGACTTCTCAGAGCCCCTAAAAAGAGGTATAATGTTAGGAAGGAAAAATATGGATCTACTGATGATCTATTTGCCATATATGACATAACTACAGTAGTTCACATGTGCCAGCTCATTTAATATATATACTGTCCTACATCATAAATTTGTTTTATCATTTTATAGATGGAGAGACTCCAGAGACTAAACAAATTTGTCCAAGACCAGACAGCTTGGAAAGTGGCAGAGGTGAGAATCAAACTTAGGTTTCCTCTGCACTGACTACTGCACCTGCCTCCATTTCGTGGACAGATATCCACGAAAAGTCCCAAAAGAGAACTGTACTGACTTCAGGAAATTTTGTACTAGTCAAAGAATACCCCAGAGCCTAAAGGGAAGAATGTATCAGAATGTATCAGAGTTTCAATCAGCTTGAACCAAATAGTCCATAAATTTGCTGTTCCTGCCTCCTAATATTCGAAAAGTTGTTATACTCCTTTCTAGAGTTAAAAAGACCTCAAATACTCACCAACCCCACGATTTTTGTTGTTTAAATCAAACCATATATAAAGATCACCGGACAATTTTGAAACATTTTAACAGACCTCACTTAAACATATAAAATGGATTTGAAGGATCAAATTCCTATACTAAAATGAAAATTATCATCACACAAAAAATTGAAAAATATGCTGAAACCGAAAGCTCCCTGATAACAGGATTTTTTCATCCACTGATTACCTCTCTGCAGCACTAGCTATGTGAAAAATGTGCTCATCTTCATTCTGTAACCGTTCTTTTCTCCTTCTTTCAATGTCATGTCGTAGGTCATTTGGATCTATTATTTTGACCAGAGTCTGAGGAATTTTGACAGAAGACAAACCATTCACATTACTGTTAGTTGCACAAAGACCATATCTAACAAGAACCTTAATTAAAAGTCTTAAATATGTTATCTTGTACTCATCCTGCTAAACAGCAGTGTAAACTGATACAAATATTCTGAGACATAATTGACAATACACAGTCAGAAAAGTTCCTGAAATTGAACCAGGAATCCCACCTCTGGGACTCTATCTCAAAGAAAAGGTTATCTATCTACATATATTCAAAATATTATATTTAAAACAACAAAAAATGGGAGTAACTTAAATGTAGAAAAGAATTTTAAGGGGAAGGGGAAGGGAAGAATGATTAAATAAATTATAGTAAACTTAACTCAAAGAATAATGTACAACCATTTAAATTATGGTAATAAAGACTGTGGAAGTCAACATGGAAAAAACATTTGTTGAAAAGAGTTAATTAAAATTTTAAAAGCCTCAGTCAAAAGGTCATGGGGAATTCAGTGATTTTTACATAAATGGAATGTTATTATGGATTAAATAAAAGGAGAAAAGCATACAAAATTACATCTACTGTTATAGTGATTATATTAAAACACAAGATGTAAGACTGCAAGAAAAGATGGTCAAATAATATCTTGTGTTAAATGGTTGAATTATAGGAGATTTTTTTCTAAATTCTCATATTTCCTATAAGTTGATTACAGTACTTTGATGATTAGAAATGTTCTGTAAATATCATCTATTCAATAAATTAACCAATCTCCACAAATTCAATACAAATTGTAATCATTCCACAAGTAAAAAATTATTTATATATTCTATCAGAAATGTATTAAAATATCTCCTCTACAAAAACTCTTTATTCTCAATGAATAAATTAGCACTTCTTTTAGAACTTGATATAATTCTTCTAAAACAAGAGCCAGTTTTCTTCCTGCCCCCCACCCCAAGTTGAGACAGTCTTTCTAATTAGCAGAGAAATGGCAGGTGGGAGGGGAGGTGTTGGGTGGGAACTACACACAACAGGCGACAATAAAGAAATTTAGTATTATTTCCCTTATTTCGCTAGTTCAAATTCCACAGAATCTTATGTACATTCTACAGTAAACAGAAGGGCAATATCAAATGAAATTTAGCTCATTTGCATTCATTCCATGTATAATTTAAAAATATATTCCACATGACTGCTTTGAAAAAATAGGTATTGAACATACTTTCTGTAAGCTTTACAGTGTGGAGTTTTGGAATGAATAATTAAACAAAGCTGTTATCCTTAGGGATTGTCCCTCTTAGGGAATATTTTTATCTTTTGTCAGTATTCTTACTCCAACGTGGCCGATAATCAGAATCACTTGGAGAGCTTTTTAAATCCTTTTTAAATCTCAATCCTTCTTCTTCATGTGCTTTAACTCCCTTTTTCACTCCTTACCTATCCCCTTTCCCATTAATATACCAACAATAAGATAATCTCTCATCAATAATTGTATTCACTTACCTTTTCTGATTCATGTAACACAGTTTGTTTACTGTGAAGCTCAGCCAAAGACATATCTATTCTCCTAAAATAATAAAGACATATTACAATGAAATAATTACGTTATACACTACTGATACCTTGACTCTATTACTACAGAATGGAGTTTGAAATAAAGCTGGTATGTCTTGGATAAAGCAAAAGAAACTTGCTAGGTAGTTTTTCATTTATATGGCAATCTCCGAGGAAATATATATCCTATGAACAACATTACAGGGAAGCTTTAGGGGGCTCTCAAATCACTAGTATGTGTAACCTCGAACTTTACTCTGGTGATATATTGCACTCTATATTGATTCAACACAGCCCACAAGACAGGGTGCACCACCTGCTCAGACAAGTGTCAGCAGAAGACAACATGTGTTTTCATATGGCTGCCCTCTGAATAGCCATTTATGACCACATGAAACAACTCATGATTTCAATGGCTTGACAACTCTTTCATTCTTCCAGTGATAACTTCAGTAAGGCAATTACTATAGACAATAGAATCAAAGTTAGGTAGGTTAAGTATTTTCAAAGTCCTACACATTTAAACAATGTTAGTCAATGGCTTCAGTGCAACCTTATTCTATCAAAGTGCACTTGCCCAGTACCTGCTTGGGTTAGTCCCATGTTTATGTCAGAAATGCAATTCTAGAGTCTATGGCAAGCCTAAGGGAGCAGGCTAAGGAAACAAGCACCTTCCCAAGTCTGTTCTGAGGTTTATTCTCATGAGTTAAATGGGAACACAGTAATCAATCATTACCTGTGAATTTCTGGATCTGAATTCAATTTAATTTCATTCACATTTGCATTGTGTATATCTTGCATTTTTGAGAAACGCTCATGTAGAGTAATGCCAGGTGATGGAAAATAATTTGCTGAAAAAGGAAACAAATAATTTTACCTCAATGTAAAACTGATTCCACTTAAAAGATTATATATAAGCACAGGAAGAAAGGACTCTTTAAAAACATCCAACCTGTTTTCTCTTGAAAATATAGGGGCTGGGGGACCTAAACTTATTTTGCAGATTAATTTGTAGTGCTCACGTGCTTTCCCAAGCCTGAGCAAGAGTAAAAACACCTGATTTATGAATCCAAGGAATTTCTTCCTATCTGACATGCCTGCTTACTTGTCTTGGGGAAAAGACAGCCTCTCTCAAAATGATGACCTTTCTTCTCCAAGGTAAGACCTTACTACATCTGGGAGGTAAAGATGGCACAGAACTCTATAGTTGAATGAGAATAAAAATTAACTCCAAAACAAGCCTAAAACATCAAAACAATTCTGAACAAATGCCAAATGTTCTATTTACATATCACAGAAGACTTTGAATGCCACTTTACATTGATTAACATTAAGTGAAGTTCATCAAAACATCCCCAAATCAGCTATGCTATAGGCTTTTAATAGGATAGAAAGAGAATACACTTGACCCATCAGAATGCTACTTAAGCAATCTTTTCCCCTAATTTACTGTTTCTGTTCTGAGACAATCTGGATTTTCTGCAATACCAGCTCCATTTCTGCCAAAAATCACACTCCTGTGGGTGAGAGAGGCTAGAGCTGAGAGTGTGATCTGTTTCAGATAAACTGCATGCTTTAAAGTAAATATATGCCTACGTTTGAGGGATACAGAGAAAATAATTCATTCTTAAAATATGTTTTATGAAGGTAAGAAAGATTAATGTAATTATCTAGTAAGAAGTATAAAATAATTTTGAAATTATTGAAGGCCTCCAGCTTATAATACCCACAATTGCCTTATTTATGTAGCCTCACTGGGAAAAGTTCTACATCACTGAAGTTTCCAATTAATGGAAATTTGCCAGAAGCAAAAGCAAAACAAAACAATTTAAAGCATATCTTTAAAGTATTTATTATACAACTCCCAGTCATGAAGAATGCCAAAGCAAACTGGACTCTTTCATCGATCATGATCATTCAGCATAATCCGTAAAGCACAAAGTCCCAGTAATACCCTCAGGGGGCTTTAAGACTCTCAGAAAATCATCCAGGTTTCTGGATTTCTTGAGTTTCCTATCGGTTTTTTGTTGCTTCTTCCTCCCAGTTAGGCTATCAGTTATTGTCTGTTGCCACTCTCCCTTTCTAACTTGTGATTTCTAATCTGCTAACAGTTGAACCACAAGGTTATTAGAACTACATATAAAGAAAAATTAGGCTTCAATAAATGCCTGATACTCTCCAAAAGACTTCCTAATTCATGATCTAACTTACAATGAAATACTAATTACTATTAAACTATATTGTTTACCTGTATCTCATAAAAAGTCAATATATTATTTTTGTGTTATCCCTAATGCATGTGCAAAATATACCAACCTTTAACTTGATGGATTATTGTTATGATTTCCTGAGCAAATTCTCTTGTAGGTTTGTTTTCAGTATTCTGAGTTGAGTCAAGATGTTCAAACACTGGATGAAAGTTCTCACTTTTCCTGCCAACAGCAACCAAATCATGTGACATCTGTCTCTCTGTGGAATAGCTAGAAGCAACCCTAGAATAATTTGCAAATGTTTAACTAAATTTGAAACTATTTTGCTGAGAAAATAACTTATTAAAAATTAAAATAGCTATAAAACTAAAAAGATATTTATCTTTTCTTATAATTAAGGCACTAAATTATATGCCATAAAACACGTACAATAACAGGTAGCAGAAATTAGCTACAGATATAGGCTCTGAATTCTTTAAATCAGAGGTCATTAAATATTTGCCACTTTAATAACAAAATCCTCAAAATTCTAAGTGAGACAATTTTTCTTCAAAAAAATACAAGGAGTTAAAGACACTTACTGTGCAAAAAGTAATAAATTATTCTCTACTCCCAAATGGCCAAAAACATTGTAAATTCAGTAAGATTATACTATCTTGAAATACTACCATACTTTAAAAGCTGATATCAAATATAAGAACCTCTCTGACTTCATAAAAATCCTTATATCTCTATATCAGTAGTTAAAAGCTTAGAATAGTATTTTTAATACTATTAATACTTTGATTTAATACTTTGATTTAATACTTAAATCAAATTCTGTTAAGAGATTAATTTAATTACAAAGTCTCACTAAATTCTCAGAAAACAGTCTTAGTTGTTAGCAGTTATAATCGTTAACACCAATTAGTGTTCACCCTCAATGTACCCTTAAAGAAATTCTACCGTTTATTATATAACCCCAGCTATCTTACCACTTTAATGCCTTTTGAATCTTTATAACATTCATTAAGAACTCTCCTGACCTCTAAGTACATTTATAAAGTGATGATTATGATAGATAGCTAACACTTATTGAAGCCTTAGCACATGCCAAACATGAGAGTCCAGAGCTTACCAACATTATCTCATTTAATCTTTATAATAGCCCTATAGGGAAGGCACTTATGACACCGAGACAATGAATGTCTTGGTTGTTTTGCTTTACATCTCAGAGATTGAGCATTCAGATAAACATCAGTCTTCCAAGTGTCATAAAGGAAAACTATACCATATTCCCAGAATGCTGCTCTTGCTTAAAACTACTCTTAAATTCTTCAACTGGAGGCACTTTATGTACCACTATTAAAAATGTCTCATTATTTTATATATTTATATCTCATTTTGGACTCAAAGTGGCATTAATCAGCTTGCATTCATCTTATTCCTCTGTACTTAACACTAAATTGCTTTTGGCTTTTTTCAAAAATCAAGTTCATTGTCCAAAGAATTGAGATTTACAGCTGCTGTGGTTCTTCATGAGTATGTTACAGGCTCTGAAGATAAACCCAAAAGAGAGCCCTGAAGTATGTTTTAAATAATAGCAGCACAAACGAAATAAATAATATCTCCTCAGATAACAAAAAGCAATCAGATGGATACGTTTTGGGGTATGGGTGCATGCATGTATATATTTACTTATTTATTTAAATCACTTAATAGCCATATATCCAAAACTGCTCCAGGGTTATAAGCAGCTTACAGATATTCTTTAACTAAAAATTTAAACTCCTCCAACAAAATGGTTTTGAGTGCCTATGCATAACTTATCAGAGGAAAGCCTTCCATCTGACTTTCCATGCTCCCTGCTCTCAGACCAGCACTGTCAGTGACAATTCCCAATTCCCTGCCACGGCAGAAACACAGAAAAGTGATTATGCAGCAAGTTGATGCCACCGCTGTGGGTTTCCTAGATTCATTAGAACTACTTTCATTAGAAGGCCCATTTCCCTTCTTTCTTCCTAATTTGCTCCAAGCTTCCCCACTGTGTATCTGATAACTAGCTAAGAGACATTTACTGGTAAACACTAGAACGCCCTGTAACAACTTCCACTAACAAAGAATTACAAATACTCTCTGTTTGAGGGGGTTTAATGTTACAATAAGCCTGTTCCATACCAAAAAGAGAGCTTTTAGAAACATTTTATATGAGAAAAATAAGATATTTAAACAGAACTATAAAAATGGTTCATCCACAGGGGAAATCAGTTGATAAGGTTTTTTTTTTTTTTTTTGCAGCCTCAGTTTCTTCCAAGAGGAAATCAGCTGATAAAGATTTCCAATTTTTCAGTGGGTAATTATTAACATTTACTTGTAATTTCTTACAAATTAATTACTGGCATAACTCTTGTCCCCACTCCATGCCACAGTAGTGCTGTGGTATACTTTGAAGCTATATTTAATTTCTGAAATTTCAGTGTTTAAACTTATTATCAGTTATTAATAAAATTTATCGTAGAGTTCTTCCACTACAGGGTTTTTAATAAAAAATATTTAAATTATCATTTTCTAGAAAATATACATTAAAATAGCATGAGCCAATAACTTTAATCTTTTAAAAATAATTATGACACTTCTGCTATAAAAGAAAAACCCTCTTTAGACTGGAGAATGCAGACTGTTCTAAGTATTTACATTTGTAAATTTAATCATCTTTTGGTTCATTTTCCTTTTTACTATTTCCTATGACATGCATTGATTAACAAGTTAATAATTTCAGGAAATATCCCCCAAACAAGTAATTAACCTAAAAAGAGCAAATGTTCTCATTTGAGATACATTTTAGACACTTTTAAAAATTAAAATACAGCCAAAAACCTGTACTCTAATACTATTTCATGCGACTGGTCTCATTAAATCTTCCAAGTTCCTTTGTTACCTGTCCCCACTCTCCTCCTATTTCTCTGTTTAAGAATACCCACTGATGTTCTCCCCGAGTGTTGTGCATAATAACTAAGAAAACATAAAAAGCTACATTAAACCTTAATTTCCTGTTGTACACACTTAGGACTCATCATAAAAACCAACTGCATGGTAAAACAACAATAACAAGAAACCAACAATCTAAACCAACAGATTCCGCTGCCCTCTGGAAGCTTATAGTATATAACAAAATCCATATGACACATATAGTTTTCCCTTTTGTTTTCTTCTAACAACTAACATTTTGTATAGCACCCTACCATTCCTAATGCACTTTTCCAATTACAGTCACGCACAGAATAACAATGTTTTTGGTCCATCACGGGCCATATATACAATGGTGGTTTCATATAATAGAATATTTTTACTGTACTTTTTTTATGTTTTGCTATGTTTAGATACACAAATAGTTACCATTGTGTTCTGACTGCCTACAGTACTCAGTACAGTAACATGCCCTACAAGTTTGCAGCCTAGGAGCAAGAGGCTATAGCATATAGCTTAGGGGTGTAGTAGGCTTAACCACCTAGGTTTTTATTTTTGTTTGTTTGTTTGTTTTTATTTTTTTTTGAGACAGAGTCTCACTTTGTTGCCCAGGCTAGAGTGAGTGCCGTGGCGTCAGCCAGGCTCACAGCAACCTCAAACTCCTGGGCTCAACCGATCCTCCTGCCTCAGCCTCCCGAGTAGCTGGGACTACAGGCATGCGCCACCATGCCCAGCTAATTTTTTTTTTTTTTTTTTTTGAGACAGAGTCTCACTTTGTTGTCCAGGCTAGAGTGAGTGCCGTGGCGTCAGCCTAGCTCACAGCAACCTCAAACTCCTGGGCTCGAGTGATCCTTCTGCCTCAGCTTCCCGAGTAGCTGGGACTACAGGCATGCGCCACCATGCCCGGCTAATTTTTTTTTTTTTTATATATATATCAGTTGGCCAATTAATTTCTTTCTGTTTATAGTAGAGACGGGGTCTCGCTCTTGCTCAGGCTGGTTTCGAACTCCTGACCTTGAGCAATCCACCCGCCTCGGCCTCCCAGAGTGCTAGGATTACAGGCGTGAGCCACCGCGCCCGGCTAGGCTTAACCACCTAGGTTTGTGTAAGGACACTCTATGCTGTTCACACGATGACAATATCACCTAATGACATATTTCTCAGAACATGTCCCCATCATTAAGTGGCGCATAACTGTATAGTATTTGCTCCTGTTTTTCTAGGAACACACTTAGAAATTCTGGAGTTGAGGGAAAAGGGTCTGGGAGACTACCACTCCCCTGATTCAGCTTCTTATTACTTTTTCACAAAAGTCCTCTAATGGACCTGATGGGCATAGACAGCTCCTCTCTGTATCTCTTCAGTGAGAAATAAAGGATTAGATACAAATGTGGCCAATGTACTCAGCCCACCATCAACTCTGACAGCTGACCGTCCCCACATCCCAGGTGTCTAGTATCAGCATCCCAGAAGATCAAAGGAGCCTCAGGTCCATCAGCAGCAGCTCACACCAGAAACTAGTACTGCCTCCTCCCTCCTTCTTCCTCCCTCATCCACTTACTTCCTGGCCTGGCCAAGCTTTAGCCCCTCACCTTACTCAGCCCAACATTAAACTAACACCTCCATTCATCTGCCCCAGTACTTTCAGATGTATACAACAGTTTGTGTTTTGGGTACGTAACAACCTTAGTAGAAATTTTCATACTGTGATTCCCTAACTTACATTCTGAAACATATAATTATAATTCACGTGTAACTTCTGATAATGAAGTTTCTGTAAGAGTGGATCACTAGAATACAGTCTTTGTTAACAAAACATGTTAACTACACAGTGAACATTCAAGCAAGTGTCTACTTACTACAGTTCTAGGTACAAACTGGAATCTAGAAAAGTCACTAGGCAATAACCTTGTGTTTTCAACCATACTGATAACTGGAAGAACAAACAGCAATACTTGACCACAGTTAAGTAAACAAATGCTCAAAATTAATCATCTTAGTCTTTCCAAAAAAAGTGGAGAAACTCTTTAGGTTTTAATCAGCAAATAAAACTCTCTTTGCACTCATGACTATCTGAATCTTTTCTAGCAGAGAAAAACCTAGTTTATGCTACCAGTTGAAAACATAATTCTATGGAGGACATTAACAACTTTTGTTTTATGGATACTTTATCAGTCCACACATAATTCAACCCACCAAGCTCTTCCGTAACTCATTCATCAATAAAGATTTTATTGACTATGATGTTTTATCATACTGAAAAGATGCACATATTTGTTCAGCTATTTATTCCTCAGGTCTCTGAATAGAGAGGATTTGCAGTGGAGGTTCATTTATTATACAAGCCATCCTACAGGCCCCGGTCAGGTATTCAAACATATACTGCCAGACCCACTGACAGGTCATGAGATTTCACAAAATTACAGTTTATAAGTTCAAAACAAAAGATGCAGCAGCTCCAATTTTGAGCAGCTCATTTTTGTGACACATGATGAAGATCAAGCTTCCATTTTTCATATCAAATTATAAAATTAACTGTTCAGTATCTCTAAAGAGGTCTATTAAAACCCTTCAAAATTGCAATTTCTAGCATTCTTTAAAGGTACTACAATTTATTAATTTTCTTTTAAGTATAAAACACATCAGCCAGGCGTGGTGGCTCACGCCTGTAATCCTAGTACTCTGGGAGGCCAAGGCGGGAGGATAGCTTGAGCTCAGGATTTCGAGACCAGCCTAAGCAAGAATGAGATCCCATCTCTACTAAACATAGAAAAAATTAGCCAGGTATGATAGCTCATGCCTGTAGTCTCAGCTACTCAGGAGGCTGAGGCAGGAGGATCGCTTGAGCCCAGAAGTTGGAGGTTGCAGTGAGCTATGATGATGTCACTGCACTCTACCTGGCGTGACAGAGTGAGACTCTGTCTCAAAAAAAAAAAAAAAAAAAGTTTAACATCTAGGTTGGGTACAGTGGCTTAGCACTTCAGGAGATCAAGCCACTTTGGGGGCTGCTTGAGGCCTGGAGTTTGCAACCAGCCTGGGCAACATAGCAAGACCCCGTCTCTACAAAAAAAATTAAAAATTAGCTGGGCATGGTGGCACATGCCTGTAGTCCCAGCTACTCGAGAGGCTAAGTCAGGAGGATCGCTTGAGCCCAGAAATTAGAGGTTATAATGAGTTTTGATCGTGCCACTGCACTCTAGTCTGGGTGACAGAGCAAGACCCTGTCTCTTAAAAATAAGATTTTGGTACACTTGATTGTATGTAATATTACCTCAAAAGAAAAAAGAGGAACTATAAGCAAATTAAGTACTAAAGTATTCAAAAGGGAGTATATAGATGTTTGCAATATACTTTGAAATATATAAAAAAAATAAGATAGAAGGATAGATGAATAGACAGACATGGGACTATGAAAGTAAACTCTTAAATAAAGATTCTAGGTGATGGGTATATAGGTGTTCACTGTACAGTTCTTTCAACTTTTCTGTATGTTTGAACATTTTCATAATATATAGGAAAGAAAAAAAGTTTAAAGTAACATTCTTAAACTTGATGCTTATAGCAGCCTGTGTGCTCTTAAGAACTAATAGGTTAACTAAGAGCACAAAATTATTTAAGGCATATAAAAAAAATACAAAATTATTAATATGCTATTATGGCAGCCATGTATAATATACATGTATATAGAAAAGTGTATATGTATGTACATAATATACATATACATAGGAAAATAACAAAAGGAATTATACTAAATGTGGTAGTAGGATTATGGATGGTTTTTCTCCTTTATTTCTCCAACTTTCTGTAATATAGTCATACTTATAAATGCTTTCTGTTCCCATATAAATATATATATGTATATTTAAAAATATTTTCAGCAAGTGTGATGAATATAAAGAAAATATGAGGCAGGGGGACTGCCATGTCTAAATTTAAGAAAAGGAACAAAAAACTATTTTGTTTTTTTACAAAAAAGACTTGTGGGTTTACTTCCCTCTCCCTCTCCCATCCCACCCTTTGGGTTTTGTTTTCTCTGGTTTTTAATTCAAATACAAATATGAGTGGACAAATATAAATGCAACAAATCAACATGGTCCATCACTTTTTCATTCACATGCTGGTGGTGTATTAAGTTAATGAACAGATTTAGCTGACACAGCCAACTGCAGTGCCTTAATGTCAGGATCCAGAAACAGAGGTAATATTCATAATGGAGCAAAGCACGTGAGCCTGCTATAAGAAAATATAATCTATTACAGTAGTAGTCTATTTTTTTAAAGAATCAGAGCTAAAGCAAATGTCTTATAAATAGGCATCTTCCCAGATTATAGTCTAATTTCCTCTACCTGGAAGAATCTAGTCAGTTGAACCCCAGTCATTTTGAGACGGCAGCAAAAACCACATTAAGTCACCCACCTCTTGAGTTGCAAGGGGACACGTGGATTTGAGCCCCAGCCACTCTGACTTAGATAAGTCACTTCATCTCTCAGGGCCTCACTTTCCTCCTCTATAAAATCAGGGCCTGCTAAGGTCCCTTCCAGCTCAAAACTTCTCTGAATTTCAGGCAGCAGGGAACATAGGCTCTGAGAAACTGAGCAAGGACTAGGTCTTCTTGAACTCCACCCAGCCAATCCCTCGATAAGGAAAATCTGGCAGCACAAAAACAAGCGAACTCATGAAGAGGAAACAACTCCATGGAATGAATGCCCTGTACCCAAGGAGCATCTGGAGAGAGGATGTGGAAACAAGGAGACATGAATCACCCTTTATAACTAACCAATCACAAGAAACATCCTCATTACAGGGCTTTTGGGGAAAAATCTAGGCAATCCCTCTCCCTTAATGGACTCTAAACACACTATTAATTCCAGTTTTGAAGCTGCAAATAAAGATGGCAGAAACACTTATTAAATATAATAAAGAAAAAACAAAGGTAATACCTGAATGTATTTACTGCTTTCCTCATATCTACTTTAACCGTAAGTGATTTCTTCCTAAGATTGACAGACGAGGGTTTCACATCAGAAAGTTTTTGACTTTTATCCAGTTGGTTACTAGAAGAATTGCTCTCTTTTCTGCAATCCCCTGCTTTCTTTATTTTTTCCTTCCATTTGTCATTACAGGGCCTTAAATCAACATCATTTCTATTTGAACGAGTACAGGCAATGCAGTCTTTCTTAGATGGTTTCAAAGGTTCTTTGGATTGCCCATCTTGAGTCCCTCTCCCTCTTCCAACATTAAAACAATCTAACTCCTTGTTTACAGGGCCTTTTTGAGAACTGTATTTTCTGTCTTCTTCCTTAGAGTACTTCTGAGTTCTCCCATCAGAAAAGTCCTGGTCCCCATCTGAGGGCTTATGACGTTTGTGGCGATAGTCATAGGATACTTTGGTTGCTGAACTGGTCTCTGGGTGTTCCCTCTCAGCATGTCGATGAGTTTGAGGTCCAAGGTTCCGCTGGTCTTTCTTCTCTTGGTAAGGTAGAAGGGAATGCTCGGGCTTCCACTTTGGGTTCCTGGCAGGCTCTCTGTTTTCATACCTCTCCACGTCTTTAGGTCTTTTTGATGTGTGTCCATATTTTCCGAAATCACGATCCTCAGGATACCTGTGTTGACATAAAGCAGTTTATACTTGCACTAGAGAGAAGAAAGTGAGAATTTATATGTGTAGAATGTTGGGCAGCATGGCTTTAAATGCAGAATGCAGTAGCAAGTTAACCTATATAATCCCTCAAGCCAATTCATAGAGGAAAATACCAATTTTTTTATATTCTAGCTATCAACATGATTTACTCTAAAAAGAAATACTTCACTACTACCAGTAGACCACAACTAAATTACAATGCTTTTTATCTTTTTAGACAAAAGCTTTTCAAGGTGGTTATCTTCAACCATAAAGTAAACAGACTTTTTCACTTGAGGCTTTTTATACCATATTACCCAGGTTTAATGTTTTCCTATACCTCTTCTGAAAAGAGCTCCTTGTTTCAAAGTCTTCAGAGCCTCTTCTAGGTGACTGGGAATATTTTTCTTCTTGTAGCCTCTGGTGCCTCAACTCATCTTCATGCCACTTTCCTTCAAATCTAAAAGAATCTGCTATTGCCCTCTGAGGTGGTTTCCCTCCTTTTCCACTTCCTCTAACTCTATGGTCATCAGGAATATACCTTCCTTGCACTTTCTGGGGATAACAATTCCTCTCATGCTCTTTGTATGGTACACTTTCTGAGTATTTGGGCATATACTGAGATCTTCTGTTACCATCCCCTCTTTCAGGCGAATATCCTCGGTGAGGCTTATACATATAAAAATTGTCTACTGAGTTTCTTCTTATGTTTGGGGAAGGTGATCTATTTTCATAAGATCGGTAATACATATTTCCATGAGTGGGAATCCTTGGTTTACTCTGTCCATGTTTCTCACTGTCCATTCTCCAAGTGACAGGTCTTTTGGGATCCTTCCTATATTCACAGCCATAATGCCCATGAGCATGCTTTTGCTTGTAGTATTCAGGATTTCTAGGTACTGGTGATAAAGACCTATGTAGCAAACAAAGAAAAGTTTAATCCATTTAAAAACAATAAACTAAGACTGTCTTAATATGACCTACCTAAAACACTTGCTTTTCCTAGAGTTCTACTGCTTCTTTTACTCAAACTAAATTCATCAAGTTGCTATATATGCATTTTAAATTGTACATTGCAGGATCTGATTATGGTAATGCCCAGTTCAACAAGCATATTCTTTCCATCTGAACTAATGCATCCCCTGCACTAACATATTCCCTGAGCTTATCAAAATGAGCTGAACACACCTGTCCTATTGGAAGAAGACCAGCTTAGGTATACAGCAGGATCCATTTTGGAAGATTGCTGACAGCAAAGTTCTGGCAAAAGGGGATGCAGTGACTTAGAAAGGGCAGTCAGCAAAAGCTTACATCAGGTTCAATGGGCAGATAAGAAACAATCAGGGAAGTTAGATTCACACAAATAAATGTTAAGGAGAACGTTTGGAAAACTGAACATGACTTCTGAAAATAAACTAGATTCTAAGATTTAATGATGTTACAACCCAAACTCAGACCCAAGCCTGGCCCCAGAGTTTCTCTAATTGATTGTCTATTTTGTCTACTAAGGCTGTATGAAGGAGCAAAACATATATACTTAACCGGGAGAGAGAGGGGGAAGAAGAGGCTCTTAAGACTTGAATCTCAGCTAGGAACAGTGACCCACACCTGTAATCCCAGCACTTTGGGAGGCTGAGGTGGAAGTATTGCTTGAGGCCAGGAGTTCGAGACCAGCCTGAGCAAAATAGCAAGACTCCATCTCTATAAAAAATATAAAAATTAGCTGGGTATCGTTACACACACGTGTAGTCCCAGCTACTCAGGAGGCTGAGGAGGATCACTTGAGCCCAGGAATTTGAGGCTGCAGTGAGCCATAGCCCAGGCAACAGAGCAAGACCCTGTCTCAAAAAAAGAAAAACCAAAAAACAAAGACTTGAATCTCATGCTTAGTTCCTCCATAAATGCTTCTAACACAGATAAGTTGCTTTTCTTTCCCAGACCTGTTCCCTTACATATCAAATGAAAGATGTGCTGTTCAAACAGAGGAGAAGGTATGCTTTAATGCAACTATAATACTCTCCCAAAACACACATCTTTTCTGTACCTCAGCATTGCCGACATTGAGCCTTGTATTACCACTAAGGAGAAAGGCTCCTGTATCCAGGGAAACCAGTCTGGGTTGCCTGACTTAAAGACAAGAGAGAGGAGCAACACTATCTGGAACACAATAAAGTTCGATTTTGCACTTGGAGACCTGTCCCCGCATCTGACCTGCCCAATTTCCCAATCTCCTCTGGGAGGCTTTAGTGTCTTCTAATCAATGTAGAAGCTACCCATGTGACTTTTGCTATTGTTCCCTCTTAGAAGCTGCCACAGAGGTGTAGCAACCATGAGTGAATCCCTTTCCTTTCAATGTTAAGTCTGTGCCTCCCTGTAAGCAAGGAGGCAGATCTATCTTCCTCATGTGTCTACTGGGACTTATGTACTAGACTTGATGATATTGCCCTCTGGAGTCACCAAGCTAGACCACTGGCAAGGATTACCTAGCTGAAGCAGGAACTCTGCCACCCAGCTATCTACATGTCATCACAGGAGAAAGCAGCTGGAGCCTTTGAGGACTTCCTGGAAGATTTCATCTCTTTCACTGCTAAGGAGAAAAGCTGGCAACTAGAGGCAGAGGGCTTTCAGATTGGATGAAATATCCAATGTCTTACTTTAATCCTCACTTCACATTAAATATTGCTTTGATACTATATGTTTTATTGCACAGTGCCCCTTTCTTCTGCAGAAGGTTGTTAGATTGGTTGCTATTGTTTTCAGTTTTCCTAAAGGGACAAGAGACACTCAAGGAGTCTGTTGGGAGACAATTCTCCACAGTCTCTTGAGTTCTGCTAGAGGCACTGACAGCTTTTGTTCTGATGCAAACAGCCTTGGAAGATAAAGACAGGGTTTCCCTCACGATAAAGGGCCCATTTGTTTGCTGGCCAGGATAATACAATAAGGTCTCCTCCAAGGCAAAGGCTGGGTGGATTTGTTTGCAGCCCCTGATCAGGGACTCAGGTTCCTCTCCTGTGTCATAACCCCACTGCCTGTGTCATAACCCCACTGCCTGTGTCATAACTTATAGCACCCACCCAGCCAGCCACTCTGCAGCACTGGCCCTCAGGGGACCTAGAGGGTAAGGGCAACAACAGGAACACAAGCTCAAGCTGCCTGCTGTACTCTGAGTAATAAAGGCCTTTGTCTCTGACCCAGGAGTGCCCTGTGGCAGCTAATGTGTTAGTTTGCAAGTAGGGTAAAATATCAGACCCTTTATAGTTCTTGACAAAGAAACCTGAGAAGGAATCAGGAAATCTGGCACTAAACTTGGCAGGGTCTCCTGTGCCCCTCACCAGGGCCTTTTGTGTTATCACAAAACAGCCTCTCCAATATCCTTCATGCTAAAAGCATTTGCTTTTTCACATTCCCTTTTCTTTCTTAAGTTCCATTACAACTTGGTCTTGTGAATTTTACAAAATGAAAACTGTTGAAGAAATGATCGATTAGTAATTGCATAACCAAAATGAACAAGCACAATGGCCAAGTTACATTAACATGAGAAATCTTGATCTGCCCTTTGTATACAAAATTATGGTCCTTTTTAAAATCCAAGAACATACTAGTTCCATTTATAACTCTGTGCCTTTGCTCCTATTCTCCTACTTAAATGGAATAATTTTCTTCACTCTTTCTGCCTTTAGAAATTCTACCTATTCTTGAATGGCCAGTTAAAATTTTATCTCTTCTTTGAAAACCTCCTTAGTATCTATCTCCCTTTCCCCCCATAAAAGTAGAATTATTCTACCCCTACAGATCCAGAATACTCTGTCCCACTCAGTAGTGAAGCATTTTTCCCACTGTATTAAAGTTGGCTATGGTTATCAATCTATCCAGCCATCCTGTATGCTTGCTGAGGCCATGGAAGATGGCATGTTTGCCTTGGTAACCCTAGCACCTGGCTGTAGCAGGTGTACAACAAAGACTCATTAAATTATTGCAATCTAATTATATATACTATTGATACTACTAAGCAGGAAAGAGTTGAACTACAATCAAACTATTCAAAACTCTATTAGTCTGCCATGAAGAAGAAGGGACAGGAAACTCTCTATTTTCTATTTCCAAATTTCTTTGAATATATCGATTATTATTGTCTACAGCCATACCACCTTGAACATGCCTGATCTCATCTGAATATACTGATTATAAAAAAATATAACATGAAATACACACTAAAGAGTTCTAAAGTACTTGCTAATTCAAAAAATATAACGCTCTCAAAGATGTTTCTCACTCTCCCTTGCTGTGGTCATTGCATTTCTTTTTTTATTATGGATTAATTCTAGCTGCCAGCTGTAATTAAATCTGTCAGCTCCTAGAATCTAGAAATGCAACCTCTGCCATGATAGAGCACCTACTGTGAATAACCAGGTCCCATGAATGTATTAAAATAAGTTTTTACCAGCACTGGCGAATTTGAAAGCCACAGCACATCTCAAATCCAAGCTTACTTTGCTAACTAAGAACTGCTCACCTGTGTTTCCACCTGGGGGATCTAGATCGTGACCGTGCCATCCTTTGACATGTGAGCCACTATCCACTTTTTATACTGCAAAGAAACACAGTATTAGCAAATCTGTAGAAAGAGCCTGCAATTTGCTCTAAAACACAGTGAATGTCACCAAGAAAAAGTTGCTTAACCCCTCTGTGCCACAGTTTCCTCATCTATAAAATAATAATAATAATGATAATAATAGCACCACCCTTATTGGGATGGATAAAATGTCAGGATAAAATGAATTAAATCAGGGATCAGAAAACTTTTTCTGTAAACGGCCAAACAGTAACTAGGTTTTCCAGGCCATATAAAGTTTCTGATATATCTATTTCTTCCCTTTTTAAACAATTCTTTAAAAATGTAAAAACATGGCTAGATCACATTGAGGTGTGCTGTAAGTATAAAATACATGTCAGTTTCAAAGAAATGATACAAAAAAAAGAAGGTAAGATATTTCATTAGTATATTTCTAATGTTGATTACATGTTGAAATAGTATTTTGGGTATATTGGGTTAAATACACTATATTATTAAAATTAATTTTTTAAAAATGTAAAAACTATTGTTAGTTCAAGGGCCATACAAAAATTGGCCTGTAGAGCCAAATGTACCATAGTTTGATGACCCCTGAGTTAAGTCATGAAAAGAGGCTGGCCGTGGTGGCTCACGCCTGTAAGCTGGTCGTGGTGGTTCACGCCTCCTCCCAGAGGAGGCCGAGGTGGGCAGATTGCTCGAGGTCAGGAGTTCAAAACAAGCCAGAGCGAGACCCCGTGTCTACTAAAAATAGAAAGAAATTAATTGACCAACTAAAACTATATATACAAAATTTAGCTAGGCATGGTGGCGCATGCCTGTAGTCCCAGCTACTCGGGAGGCTGAGGCAGGAGGATTGCTTGAGTCCAGGAGTTTGAGGTTGCTGTGGGCTAGGCTGATGCCACGGCACTCACTCTAGCCTGGGAAACAAAGTGAGACTCTGTCTCAAAAAAAAAAAAAAAAAAAAAAAAAAAAAAGTCATGAAAAGAGCTTATTGGTGTCTGGCACACTGAAACTGACAAGTCTTCCAAAAAGAGAAAAAAATTACCCAGAATTCCTCTATCTGAACACAACCACTACTACTTTCCCATCTTTCATCATGTACAGAAACACTTCATGTAATCACAGTCAAAATGTTTATGAATACGTGATAGTATATCTTCCTTTTCAAATTGTTGGATTATAAGAATTATAATTCCTAAGTATAATACTACTCAATTGCTGCCTGACTTTCCACCAAGTAAATATACCCTAAATCTAATTAAGCATTATTAGACATTTAGTTTGCTTCTGATTTTTAGCTAAAGCAAATGTCAAATAAGTAAATTTTAAAAGGTATTTCTAAACTGGATTTTCAAATATTCTTTAGTCTTTAAAAGAAACTGATAGCTTTAGGAAATGAATTTTAAACACATGTAATTAGGGTATAATCTTCTACACTAGCTATTATGTGCATCTCAGTAGTCTACCTCAGTTCTGATACTATAATTAAGTAGTTCCCAATTTACTGGCCCCAAACCCCTGGTGCCTTTTAAAACTAATGCCATGGGTTCGTGAATAATCATAGAGCCACCATGCACAGACTACAGAATGAGTAAGTATATGTCTCATATAGTAAGTAGGTACCTCACTTTACGTATTTCTGAAGATACTGTGGTAATTACTAAAATATAAATGGTTTCTTACCACTATGCTGCTTTTCTACCCATGAATACAAAAAAGTACAATTATTATGCAGACATCAGTTTAAAAGGGGGTCCTCATACTCAAACATTTGCAAACTATTGTTATCATGAACTTCAGAAGGAAGTAAAAACATATAAGGTCAAAGGACTTAAACTAGATCACTCACCATAGGAAGGGCAATTAATTCAGTACACCGCGTCTTTCCAAAAAAGAATTTGAAGCTAGGAAGAACAATTAGTTCAAAAGTATTATGAAATTAAAACATTAAAGGAAAAAAATGTTTACTTAGTAACCAAAAATATCAAAATGTGTTCATTCAACAAATTTTACTGAGTACCTTTTATTTGCCAGGCAACATTCCAGGGATACAGCGATAAACTAAAATGGGAAAAATTCCTGTCATGGTAAAGATTATATTCTATTTGGGAGATTCTAATTTAACTAAAGAAACTTTGGGTATCAGTTCCTACCTATTAAATTTAACAAAAATAATAAACCCAAAGGTTATGTATGTGGGGGAAGAGAAAATATTGCTGATGATAAAAAAGCAAAACTTTTCTTAATTAGAGAGTAATCTTTTCTTTCATTTTTTTGTTTATAAAACAGATTTACTGAGATACAGTTCACAAGCCATACAATTTACCCATTTAATGTGTACCATTCAATGATTTTTAGTATATTCACAGGGATGTACAATCATATCACAGTCTAATTTTAGAACATTTTCTTTACCTCTAAAAGAAACCCCATTAGTGGTGACTCCTCACTCCTCTTCTCCCCCACTTAGCCCTGGCAACCACTAATCTACTTTCTGTTTCTATGGAATTTGCCTATGCTGGATGTTTCACATAAATGGGATCATACAATATGTGGTTTTTCCTGACTGGCTTCTTAGCAGGATGTTTTCAAAGTTCATCCATGTTGTAGCATCCTTCTTTTGACCATAATCCCTTTTTGTGGTCAAATAATACATACTCCTTTGTATGAGTATACTATATTTTGTTCATTCATCTCATGATGCACATTTGGGTTGTTTCCACCTGTTGGCTATTATGAATAATGCTCCTATGAACATTTTTATACAGGTTTTTGTGTACAAAAATGGACATATGTTTTCATTCATCTTAGGCCTATATCCAGGAGTGGAATAGCTGGGTCATATGGTAATTCCATGTTTAACTTTTTGAAGAACTGTCAAACTTTTCCAAAGTGGCTGCACCATTTTATATTCCTACCAGCAGCGTATGAAGATTCCAATATCTCTACATCTTTGAAACACTTATTATCTGTCTTTTTAATTATAGCCATCCTAGTGGGTATGAAGTAGTATCTCATTATGGTTTTGATTTTTATTTATCTAATGACTAATGGAGGGGAATACTGAAACATGTAAGAAACTATGAAACTAACCATGCCCCCTTTCTTTTAATCTAGTAATTTAAGCTTAAACTTATTATTTTAAGAAAATAACTTAAAAGAAAAAAAGCAGCTGTATATACTGTTTATATCAGCTTTATTTATAATAGGAAAGAAAATAACCCAGCAAAACTAGTTATAACCCAAATGCTCACCAATCAGTAAAATATTAAACAAACATATTAAGAAAATACATACATCTAGTTGCCGCCTACCTTTCTCCTACCCTTATGTGTGTCTTTTCCTCCACATACCCTGTTAGTTCATCACAACACACTACTTGCTTTCCTTGCTCAGGCTGTACTGTTCCCACTACAAAGATGGCTGTCCCTCAGTTGGCCAGGGCCCCAACACTCTTCCACTGGTTTTCTCTTTTTTTCCCCCTGGGTTTCTTTCACCTTGGGAATTCTGGGTTTATTTTGCAATTATTTCAACACAGTATGAGTATTTATTTACATAATTGTATTTATTTCAATAGGCAAAAGACTCCAAATATAATAGCATATCACAAAACACAAAACTCAAATGACATATGAGATGTTTAAATTCATTAGTAATTGGGAAAATGCAAATTAAGATCATAACTACTTTACACTCATCAGATTGACCAAAAAAAAAGTTGCGTATTCTAGAGTGTTGGCAAAGATGCAGAACAATAGGAACTCTCATGTACTGCTAGATGAATTAATTATACATGAGTACAGTATAACCAGTTTGAAAGTACAGTCACCCTTGGTATACTCATGGGACTGGTTCCAGGACCCCCGTGTGTACTAAAATCCATGCATACTCAAGTCTCACAGTCGCAACCCGCATAGACAAAAAGCCAGCCCTCTGAATAGACAGGTTTTGCATCCCACAAATAATGGATTATTGATCCACAATTTGGTTGAAAAAAATCCACAAATAAAGAGACCTGTACAGTTCAAACCTGTGTTGTGCAAGGGTCAGCTGTAGTTTGGTAGTACCCAATAAAGTTGAACATACCAAATCCCACAGCCCACAATTCCATGCAGGAATATACCTTGGAACAGTGGTTTTCAAACTTTAGTGTGCACTGGAATCACCAGGAAGGCTAGTTAAAACACAAATTTGGGGGCCTTACTCCTGATATGGGCCACTTCTAGCAAGTTCTCAGGTGATATGGATGCTGCTGGTCCAGGGGCTAATTTAGATCCACTGGTTTTAAGGGAAAAGTGGTTCCCTTGGGATCACTTGGGAGAAAATGTTTACAAGTGAGATTTATTGCATGCAATAAAAGGAGTATCACTAAGAATATCGTCCAACTAAAAGCAGACCTACCATTCGATCCAGCAATCCCACTACTGGATAGCTACCCAAAGGAAAAGAAGTCATTTTATCAAAAAAACACCTGCACTCGAATGTTTATTGCAGCACAGTTCACAACTGCAAAGATCTGGAATCAACCCAAGTGCCCATCAGTTCACGAGTAGATTAACAGAATGTGGTATATGTATACCATGGAATACTACTCAGCCATATAAAAGGATGAATTAATGCCTTTTGTAGCAATTTGGAAAGAACTGGAGACTATTATCCTAAGCAAACTATCTAAAGAATGGAAAAACAAATGTCACACACACTCTCTAATAAACTGGAACTAACCAATGGGCATACAAGTGCACAGAGGGAAGTAAAAGTCACTGGAAATCAAGCAGAGGGAAGAGGGAAGGGGGTGAAGGGCAAAAGTGCACCTAACAGGTACAATGAACACTATTTGGGTGATGGGCACATTTATATCCCTGACTCAACCCTCATGGATGACTTTGAGGGGTTCAAGACTTCAGTGGAGGTAGTCACTGCATATGGGGTAGAAACAGCAAGAAAATTAGAGTTAGAAGTGGAGCCCGAAGATGTAACTGAATTGCTGCAATCTAATGATCAAACTTGAACAGATAACGAGTTGCTTCTCATGCATGAGCAAAGAAAGTAGTTTCTTGAGATAGAATCTACTCCTGGTGAAGATGCTGTGAACATTTTTGAAATGACAACAAAGGATTTAGAATATTATATAACCGTAGTTGATAAAGCAGTGTCAGGGTTTGAGAGGACTTATTCCAATTTTGACAGAAGTTCTGTGGGTAAATGCTATTAAACAGCATCCATGCTACAGAGAAACTGATGAAAAGAAGAGTCAACTGATGCAGCAAACTTCACTGTTGTCTTATTTTAAGAAATGTCCACAGCTATCCTAACCTTCAACAACCACCCAGTGAGTTGACAGCCATCAACATCAAGGCAAGACTCTATAGCAGCAAAAAAAGTATGACTTGCTGAAGGGTCAAATGATTATTAGCATTTTTTAGCAATAAGATATTTTTAAATTAAGAGATATATATTGGGATTTTTCTAGACATAAAGCTATTGTATACTTCTTTTTTTTTTTTTTTTGAGACAGGGTCTCACTCTGTCACCCAGGCTGGAGTACAGTGGCACAATCACAGCTCACTGCAGCCTCAAATTCCTGGGCTAAAGGGATCCTCCTGCATCAGCCTCCTGGGACTACAGGTATACACCACCATGCCCAGCTAATTTTTAAGTTTTTTGTAGAGGTGAGGTCTCACTATGTTGCCTAGGCTGGGCTTAAACTTCTGGCCTCAAGCCATCCTCCCACCTCAGCCTCCCAAAGTGCTGGTATTACAGGTGTGAGCTACTGTGCCTAGCCTACTGTATACTTAATAGAACTTTAATACGGACTGGGAAACCAAAAAAATGTGTGCCTTGCTTTGTTGCAATATTTGCTTTATTTTCGTGGAGAACTAAACCCTCAGTATCTCTAGGGTATGCCTATACTTCAAACAGAATTAAATATATATAAAGCATTTGAGGACATTAAAAAAAAATCTATCTTGAATCAGAAATTCACAACTAAGAACAGAAATAGACCAAAAACAAACAAAACAAGAAATAAATGAAAGAAAAATAGTTAACTGAACTCAGGAGGAAAATGGAAAAAAAAAGACTAAATTATTTCAAAAGTGAAGAATAAATTATAAGATGTCTAAGGGAGAATAAACTTAAAAGAAAATTTAATAAGGGACATTGAAAGAAGGCAAGAAAATGACCAAGAAAATTAAAATGACATTGAAAGACACTGACAGAGGGTGAGAAAGAAAGGGCAGGGAAGAGATAGGGAGAGGGAGAGAATGGGCCAGAGAGAAAGCAGTGGAAACAGAAGATAGGTAAAGAAGGAATAATATTTGTATAATTGTAGTGCCTGAAGAATAAAAAACAAACACTAGAACTTAATATTTAAAACTGTAATTTAAGAAAACCTTTCAGAAATGAAAAAACACCTAAAATACCTAAATATACACATTTAAGGGCTCAGCAGGTATCTAGGAAAAATTAACCTAGAACAATTAACTCTGAAACATAGCCTAGTAAAAACTATTTTAGTTCAGTGATAAAGATATTATAAAATCTTCAAAACTTCTAGGCAAAAAGAATAAATAACTTACATATCCAAAGGAATTACACTAGCCTCAGATTATCAAATTTCTCAAAAACAAAATTACAAAGCAAGGTAAAAAACAGACCAGCATTAAAAATAAAAGTCAATATAGAAAGTAAGTGTGAACCAAGGATTTTATATCAGTAAAGGTGTCCTTCAAATATCAAGGCAACAGAAAAAGAGTGTTCAACATATAAGAATATAGGGAGGCCAGGTGCAGTGGCTCCTAGCACTCTGGGAGGCCAAGGTGGGCGGATTGCTCGAGGTCAGGAGTTCAAAACCAGCCTGAGCAAGAGCGAGACACCGTCTCTACTAAAAATAGAAAGAAATTAATTGGCCAACTAATATATATAGAAAAAATTAGCCGGGCATGGTGGTGCATGCCTGTAGTCCCAGCTACTTGGGAGGCTGAGGCAGCAGGATCACTTGAGCCCAGGAGTTTGAGGTTGCTGTGAGCTAGGCTGACGCCACAGCACTCACTCTAGCCTGGGCAACAAAGGGAGACTCTGTCTCAAAAAAAAAAAAAAAAAAAAAAAAGTATAGGGAAACTAGCCCTCCTGAGAAATCTACTAGACAATGAGCTTCATTCAACCAAATGAGGACTGGGAAAATGTTAGCAAAAGGACTGAAGGTAAGCATTTAATATGTAAATGGACCGGGCGTGGTGGCTCATGCCTGTAATCCTAGCACTCTGGGAGGCCAAGGCAGGCAGATTGCTCAAGATCAGGAGGTTTGAAACCAGCCTGAGCAAGATCCGAGACCCTGTCTCTACTATAAATAGAAAGAAATTAATTGGCCAACTAATATATATAGAAAAAATTAGGCGGGCATGGTGGCAGCCTGTAGTCCCAGCTACTCGGGAGGCTGAGGCAGCAGGATTGCTTGAACCCAGGAGTTTGAGGTTGCTGTGAGCTAGGCTGACGCCACAGCACTCACTCTAGCCTGGGCAACAAAGTGAGACTCTGTCTCAAAAAAAAAAAAAAATACCAGAATATGTAAATGTACGTATAAGATGCTAAGAAAAAGATGAGGATGAAGGTGGAAGATTAATGTAAGATTACTGTATATTGTGATAAAGTAGAAAAATGGCAACTAGCAAATGGGAAAAGAAGAGAGAGGAAAAGAGACTAATAGAAACAGTTCCACTGCTATGTATATAATAGGTAGGATTAAGGGATATGGGGAGGAAAAAACTGATCATCTGATATTAAGCAGTTAAACAAATCAACACATAGTGCTGAGGCAACTGGATATCCACAAACAAAAGAATAAAGTTTGACCATACCTTATACCATATAAAAAATTAACTTAAAATGGATCAGGGACCTAAATGTAAGAACTAAATTTATAAAACTTAGAAGAAAACATAAAAATAAATAATCTTTGTGAGCTTGGATTAGGCAGTGGTTTCTAAGATATGATGCCCAAAATACAAGCAACAAAAGAAAAAATAGATAAATTGGACATCATCAAAATTTAAAATGTTTATGATATAAAGGATGCCACCTGGTTGGGTGCAGTGGCTCACACCTGTAATCCTAGCACTCTGGGAGGCCAAGGCGGGAGGATCACTCAAGGTCAAGAGTTTGAAACCAGCCTGAGCAAGAGCAAGACCCCATTTCTACTAAAAATAGAACGAAATTAATTGGCCAACTAAAAATATATAGAAAAAATCAGCCAGGCATGGTGGTGCATGCCTATAGTCCCAGGGCTACTTGGGAGGCTGAGGCAGGAGGATCGCTTGAGCCCAGGAGTTTGAGGTTGCTGTGAGCTAGGCTGATGCCACGGCACTCTAGCCCAGGCAACAGAGTGAGACTCTGTCTCAAAAAAAAAAAAAAAAAAAAAAAGAAAGAAAGAAAGAAAGAAAGAAAAGGATGCCACCAAAAAAGTGAAAAAACAATCCATAGAATGGGAGAAAATTGTTTGCAAGTCATTTATCTCATAAAGGATTATATAAAGAACTTTTACAACTTAATAATATACAGACAATTAAGCAAATTTAAAAATAGACAAAGAAGATGAACACACATTTCTCCAAAGAAGATATACAAATGGCCAATAAGCACAAAACATTGGTAATTATTAGGGAAATGCAAATTAAAGCACTTCAAATCAATAAGGACAGCTATAATAAAAAAAACAGACAATATAAGTGTTTCAAAGATGTAGAGATATTGGAATCTTCATACGCTGCTGCTAGGAATATAAAATGGTGCAGCCACTTTGGAAAAGTTTGGCAGTTCTTCAAAAAGTTAAACATGGAATTACCATATGACTCAACTATTCCACTCCTGGATATAGGCCCAAGATGAATGAAAACATATGTCCACACAAAAACCTGTACAAAAATGTTCACAGGATCATTATTCATAATAGCCAACAGGTGGAAGCAACCCAAATGTGCACTGAGAGAAGAGCAAATGAACAAAATGTAATATACCCATACAAAGGAATATATATCATTTGACCACAATAAAGGATTATGGTCAAAGGAAGGATGCCGCAACATGGATGAATTTTGAAAATAGTATGCTAAGTAAAAGAACCCAGTCACAAAAGACCACATATTGTATGATCCCATTTATGTGAAATGTCCAGAATAGGCAAATCCATAGAAAGTACACTGGTGGTTGCTTGCACGGAGGAAAGGCTGTGAGGGGGATGGGGAGTGATGGCTAATGAGCAAGAGGTTTCTTTTAGGGATGAAGAAAATGTCCTAAAATTAGACCGTGGTACTTAACAACTCTATGAATATACTAAAAATCATTGAATTGTATACTTTACATGGGTGAATTGTGTGGTGTGTTAATTTTATCTCAATAAAGCTGTTACAAAAAAAAATAAGATCAACTTACAGAGATTCCCCACTAAATGTAAATTCAGCATTCACAAATTCAAAGAATAACAATTTCCCAGGAAAGACTTTCCAACAAAGAAGCAACACTCCCATCACAGAACTGCACCAAGTCAGAGTCCACAGAACAAGAAAGTGATAGCAGATCAGAGAGAAGAAGAAAGCCAGCCACAAGGAGACCAAGCATGGATTATTCTCTTGGCCATAGCAGCGAGGTGTTATTGGCAGTTCTTCGTAAGGAAGAGAGGGGAGTTGATACAGAACCCCACCTGTATCTATCATTATCCTATTTTTACTGCATGGATGCAATGTGTTTCTCTCTCACACACAAAGATAAATAAGCAGATGGAGACGTAAGGTCATTTTAAAAAGAGTAAGTACAAAGGTAAATGATTAGAACAAAAATACAAACCTTCCTAAATACCCACACATGCCCTCAATTTTTTTTAAATAAAAGAGCAAAATATATACCTCTCATCAAGAAAGGAATGGCAAGTATAACAAAATATACATAATTATAAAACATGATAGGGTTGAGGCCAAATATATCACTTCTAACAATAAACGTGAATGGGCTTAACACACCTATTGCAACAAAAAGTTTCAATTTGGCTCACAAAACAAAACTCAAGAAATTTTACAAAAGACACATCTAAAACAAAATGATTCCGAAAGGCTAAACATAAAAGGTTGGACAAAATATACCAGGCAAATAGAAACAAAAAGAGAGCAGGGTTCGCAATCCTACTGTCAGGCAAAGCAGAATTCATGTCCTAAAGCATTAACTGTGACACAGAAGACAGAAACTTTTTAATGCTAAAAGACACATTCCACAATAAAGATATAACACATATAAATATACATATTTATATGAATATAATATAGCAATCATCTTTATAAAACAAAAACTACAAGAGATGTGAGGAAGCATAGATAGAAACACACTAAGAAGGTTCAGGCACAGTGGTTCACACCTGTAATCCCAGCACTTTGGAAGGCCAAGGCAGGAGGATTGCTTGAGGCCAGGAGTTGGACACCAGCCTGGGCAACATAGCAAGACCCCATCTCTACAAAAAATAAAAAAATTAGCCAGGAGTGATGGTGCATGCCTGTAGTGTTCCAACTACCCGAGAGAGTGAGGTGGGAAGATTGCTTGTGCCCAGGAGCTCAAGGCTGAAGTGAGCTGTGATCATACCACTCTACTCCAGCCTGAGCAACAGAGCAAGCCCCATCTCTAAAAAATATGTCAAAAAAAAAAAAAAAAAGAAAGAAACACATTAATAGTAGGAGACTTTAACACACCACTCTCGGTACAAGACATATTAAGTGAACCAAAAATAAGGAGACAGAAGATCTAAACAACATAATCAATAGAGTAAATCGTATGGATATTTATTAAACTCTATACCCTGATACTAGAGAATACAGTTTCAAGTGCCCATACCACATTCACCAAAACAATCATATATTAGGTCACAAATACCAATAACTTCCATAAAGTGGAAATATTACAAATAATACTGTCTGATTATAATGCAATAAAACTAGAATTTACTAATAAAAATTAAAAAACAGAAAGGCCCTTCCACCTAGAAATTTAAAACCTTCCTGTTAAACAACTCCTGGGTATTCTATAACTGAAATTATAGATTTTTAAAGAAACAATGACAATGAAAACACTACATATCAGATTCTATGGGATGTATTTAAAGCAGTGATCAGAGGAAAATTCATTATACTAAATATCTTTATCAGTAAAAAAGAAAGAATAAAAATAAATGAATTTGTTCCCAAAGTCAAAAAACCTTAAAAACAACAAATCAAACCAAAAGAAAGGCCATGGAAGGAAATAATATAAAAATAGAGGAAGAGAATAAGGAAGAAAATAGAAAAATAGATCTAACTAATAATTCAAAATTCTGTAGTATTTGAAAAAATGAACAAAATAAACAACTAGATAACTTGATTAAGAAAAAAGAGAGAAAGCATGAATATACAAAATGAGAAATGCTATGAAGGAAATAACAGTTGAAATAAAAGAAAGTTTTTTTAAAATCATAAAAGATTACTTTGTAGACCTCTACCAAATAAATTTGAAAACCCAAATGGAGATAATCTGCTAGAAAAATACAGATGACCAAAATTTACTCCATTAGAGTTAGAAAGCTTAGATAGACCAATTTCCATAGAAAAAACAGAGAAAGTTATGAAAGAAATATCATATGAAAAAGCATCAGGCCCAGATGGTTTCATAGGGAATTCTACCAAACCTTGAAACACCAGACAGCCTCAATGCTCTATAAATTATTCCATAGACAGTATAGCACATGAAAAATCAAGCCTGCAAGAACATCAACCTTTGGAAGAAGAGGAACCAGTAAAAGAAAGACTGAGAAGGAACTTTGTATGAGGAATAAGGGAACCCTAGAAAGTAGAATCTCAGAGACTAACGAAGGATATTTCAAAAAGGGAGACTTCCATTGCAAATGCTGCGCAGATATTAAATAAAAGGAATGAAAAGTAGTTAACACATGGCTTGAGGACTAAATGGATGGTCAGGAGACTGAGAAAGCCAATTATTAACAACTCTTTGAAATAGTCTGGCTGGAAAAGGGAGGAGAGAAACTGGGTAGTGGCAGGGTGATTAGGGTTCTAGGGAGGAGGTTTATTCTTGATAAGGAGGGACTATTTGCCTGGCATTAGGGATCTAAAGAAGAATGACTATCATAGTAGAGATTAGTCCAGGTCCAATTAGTGCTATGTTTCCTTCAATTCCTTAATATTAACTCCAAATAATGTAGTCATTTTCTCCCACTATTACATATTTACATATTACTTTCTTCATTAGTCTAAAGTTAATTTTTATCAGTGGTCACATTCTATGTTATTTAGTAAATATTACTAAGTGCTAGTGATTGCCAGGGGCTAGGAATACAAAGTTGGAAAAGACCTAGTTTCTTTCCCAGAGAGGCTAAGTCTCTAGTGGGTAAGAATAATCACATGAATGGCAGTACTTTCTGGTTTACTACGTATTTTACACATATTATCTCATATAATTCTCACAACAAGCACTTGAGGAAGCTGGAATTTTCTCCATTTCATACGTGAAGAAACTAAATCTCAGAAAGGTTAACCCATCTGCCCCGAGTGGAAGACTTGAAACTAGAATCTAGGTTCTTGGACTCCAATACTAATATTTCATCACCTTGCAACTCCTACCTTCAGAAAGATGACCCTGTGGAGACTGCCCAGTCACTTGCTCAGATGTTTGGTCAGCAGAATTGGGTTTTCACACATTCAAGAATAGTTGACATTCTGCGTCACATCTAAAATTGCTGTCTAAATCTGGAAAGCAGCTTTTATGCCCTTTAGCTTCCTAGACAGCATAACCTGTAGGGCACAAAAACTATGTTTTATTTATCATGAGTCCAAGGATTATGTTTTATTTAGCTTTATATCTGTCCCCCTCAGCTTTATATAGAGCCTTTAAATATTTTCTCCTTCAACATTTGTGCAGATTCATTCATTCACCTAATTTCATAATTCTGATATTGTTTTGAACATAACCTAGAGCAGCAGTATAGAACTTCAAATTTAGAGAGTAAAAGAGTGTGGGATCAAAAGGTATCATAGAATAGCTTTTCTAATATTGACTTTAAAAATGTACTAACTTCAAGATGCTTCTGTGCTCTGAAATTTTTACAAGATGGCAATAGCAATGAGACAAAGTATGTCTAAATGTACTTGCCAGAAATGTCTCATTTGACCCTTAAAACCACCCTGTAGGAAAGGTAAGGCAAATGCATCATAATCTCTAGTTCATAGCTGAGAAAACTGTACCTTAGAAAAGTTAAGGGACTTGTTCAAAATAATAAGATATACTGGATTTTAAGGACGTCCTGACTTCGAATCTTTTGTCCACTCTACTATGCCTTTGCCTCTCCCAGGCTACTATGCCTTTGCCTCTCCCAGATAACCTCTCTTTACTAAACTGGTAAAGGTGCAATAAAAGATAAGAAACTGAACTGCTATCAGCATAAGAAAAAAAGTGATAACTAGAGAAGGATACTTATACTTGGTTGGAGAGTATAAGTATAGCCCAAATGTGTTCCTATAGAAATCTTTTAAATGTTGCCTTTTGCTAGGGTGTGGGTAAGGACACTCACAGATTGTTGGTAGGAGTGCAAAACAGCATATCCTTTCCAGAGGGAAATTGAGCAATTCACATAAAAAAAAAATCCTTATGTGCATACTCTGCCCAACAAGTCCATCATCTAGGAATATACACTAAGGAAGTAATCATGGACATGCAGACTTTACATTTATATAATAATGTGTTTAGGGAAAACTGGGAACAATCAAATAAATAAATTATTACAATCATATAATGGCATGATACATAGTCAGGAAAAAAGTGGTTATAAAAGAGAATTCACTTTAGAAAAATCCACGTATTCATCTCTGCATAGAAAAAGACTGGAGGTGTACAACCATATTCACAATGGTTACGTGGAGTGATAAAACAGTGTATCTTCATTACGATTTGTATATCTTAGAATTTTGTATATAAATGGCTTACTAAATGTTTCTAATAAGACTTTTAAAGTTTCCTTGGGAGAGGCTGTGAATAAAACAGTGGTTATTTCAAGAGACAATTTTAGTAGCCGTTTTTTAAAAGACCGTTAAAAATAAAGCATTATACCATTACCATTAAAATACCACTGAAAAATAAAGCACTCATTATGAATCCATAGCAAAAACCTTTTCAAATGTCAGTCTTTCCTTCTAATCTGTTCGCATTTAGAAAAATGCTATAAAAGGTTGCCTGGCCAGAAGCCTAAGAGACTTTCCTGATTTCTACCTGTAGTTCCTAATTTGTTCCAGAAAAGAAAAGCAATTACCTAAGAGGCAACTCGAAAAGCACCTCGGTAGGAAAATATTTAGGGGAGTAAGTTTCTCTCCCATTTCTTTCCCTTGCAACCTACCGACAGGACAGTCCTGACAGTGACTGGCCCAGTTTCCTAATACATCTTAGAGAAGCACATGAGATGCGCCAATTTCCAGTATACGTTTCTAAAAAGACAAGTTTTACCTTGCAGAGCAGGATAAAGAGCAGCCTTCACTACTCATTCTCAACGTTACCAGAGGAAGATGCCGCTAAGCAGCAGGAGCACCCCACCAGGAGGACAAAGCGGGGGGGCTCCTCGGCTCAGGTCCCGCAGGCGACGCGTCCGGGGCTGCGTCCGGGGCTGCCTCGGTAACAAGGGCACCGTCTCTGGACACCGCCTCCCCCTGCCCCCATGACAAACGCTCAGAACTGCGGGGATGGCAGCATCCCCGACAACGGCGGAGGATCGGGGTCGTGGCAGCAGGTGCCTGGGTCGCCGAGCCGAGTGGCCTGAGCGCCACAGCAGAGCTGTCCCCCAGGAGCCAGAGCCAGGCCGCCGCGCCCAAAAGAAGGCGGTGGCCGAGAGACCTGAGCGGCGCAGGGGAGCTGTCCCCCGGGAACTCGAGTCGGACCGCCGCATCCTCCCCGCGGCCCCATCGGCCGCCCCGAGAACCGCCCCTCCCGGGCGGCAGACACGCCCTCCCTGCGGGCCAGGGCCTCCTCGCCCCGCCCCCACCCCATGCAGCTCACCCGGCCGGGAAGTCCCCGCCGCCGCCGCCACCGCCGCCGCCGGCCCCTCGGGCCTCGCCCCTCTCACGGCCACCGCCTACAACGGCAGCGGCACCGCAACTACCTCGGTCGGGCCGCGAGACCCGGAACCACTTCCTTCCGGAACCGCCTCGCCCCGCCCCCACACTGGCCCCGCCCACTGTCCGCGGCCTCGAGCTGAGTCCGCTCTCCAGCCGACCCCTGTCCTCTACTCTCTCAGCGAGGATGCCCCGCCCGGGCCGCTCTGGCCAGAGCGCCTGCGCCCTCTGCCGGCCGTTCCCACCGCGGCCGCTCTGTCCAGGGCGCCTGCGCCCTCTGCCACCCGCCCGCCCGGTCCAGCTAGAGCGCCTGCGCCCTCTGCCGCCCTCTCGCTGGGGAGGAAGGAACTACCTGGGCGTTCCAAGTTCAGGAGTTCTGAGGATTGAGGGTCAGGAATTGGAGGTCGCCCCTCAGTCAGTGGCAGGAGTTTGGTCCCGTGGGCCTCCCAGCTTTGTGCTGATGGGTGCACCAGGAGATAGAGGTGGCAGCAGAGCACATGGGCCTCGGTCTTCCAACCCCTGAGTTGGCCCTCAAAGTCCTTCCAGAGCCAACTCACCTGAACCTGCTCCTCTGTGGCCTCTCTCCTTGCCTACTCGGTCTCTAACCATTCCCCTAACCTCTAGCCGTCCCCTATGGCCTCAAATGAAGCTTTCACACAGAAAACAAAACCTCCCTTCTAGACTTCCCAAATAGGTTGATGGTACCAACATCAGTCCACCATCCAATTCAAAATCCTGCTTCATCTTTGTCTACCCTCTTTATTTCTCTCCTCCCACATACATCCACCAGCCCCAAAGGTAGCATGTCTTCTTCATTCTTGAAGTTTTCCACTTGACACATATTCTTTCTTCCCCTTGCAAGATATCTATTTCAGAGTCCATGTCATCTGGTAGTATCACCTTTTACCCCCCCCCCCTTGTCACTGTCACCTCCTGACTGCCTGCCATTAGTTTTCCTCTCCACCTGACTTACTGCCAATGAATCCAACATCCATGACTGAGCCATGTTTCCTTAAGTTCCTCAACAAAGATGACCTATACCTGCATTTTGTCCACCCATTCCCAGGCTCATAGTTAAGATCTAGACTTTCTTCACCTTACATTGCTCCATCTCTAAAATCTTAAAATTTCAAAATGCCATTTATTTGGGCCCACAATCCTCACCCTTGCTGTACTACTTCTCCCTTAGTCCCATGAACCTCTTACCCAACTCAAACCCATGGCCTTTTGACTTCAACCACTCTTGTAAGCAGAGACCCTGTCTTGCTCTCTGACACATCCTAACATCAAACCACCATCTTAAAACACTCCAGTTATCTGCATTTTCCATCCTTACATCTGTGTTTCCAAACATTGCTTGGGGAGGAAAGCCACACAACTATAAAAGAATGATGCCACTACAGATTTGTGGACACCCCCCCCCACAGTTGAGAGCCTGGTACCTCTTCGTAATCAGTTTATGTGACCCTTTTATGTGATCTCTCTCTTTTCCAATAACTGCTATTATGAACCCTGGCCACTCTTTTAAGCCTTATATCAATGATCATTTTCCTCTTTTCATACATGACTTTGCTTCCTGTTTTGCATAGAAGAATCTTCCACACAGCATATAAGGTTTTCATTATCTGGTCCACACTTACCTCTCTTCAGATTTGCCCTCATACCCAATGCTCTGGCCAAACTGAAGTTTTTGCAATGTAAAAATAAAGCTTTTTCTTTCTGGCTGAGAGGTGTGAGTCCTTTTTATCTGCATATATATGGCTTCAATTCAGGTAGGTTTTCTTCCAGTCTATTTTCAAGAATTGTTTCTGCTCCATTTGCTCTGATCTCTTTATTAGGAAGAGCAATTTTCTGTGGTAGTTCTCTGTTTTATCACTGTCATCTCTGTATCCTTTTCCAGCATTCCAGTAGACCTCAAGTTTGCTACATTGATACTGATGTGGCTTCCCAAAGCACTATTTCTGCTCTCACATTTTATTATTGAGATTTTTGTTTCTTTGTATCCTTCCTCCTTCCTTTCTCTCATCACCCTATTGACCTCCATCTCATCCTTTCATTTCCTTGTGAATTTCTGTTCTGATTTTATAGAAAACCTATCATATTTCAAAGGGATGTTAAACTAGTCATAACATTTTTCTTTTAGATTCTGTAGTCAATCCTTTTCAGAAGTATGCTCTTCTTTCTCTTCCATGGTTGGTTTTTGTGTACTTCGTGATATATTAATATATAGATATGTATCGTGTGTGTGTATATATATATATCACATATATATGTACACACATAGATATATATGTGTGTGTGTATATGTATCTGCATGTGTGTATGTATGTATGTATGTGTGTGTGTATTTCTTTTTACTTATCTTTGAACAGGTGGTCTTTGTCCAGACTCATGGCTGGTTAACAGCACAAGTAGATGGCCCTTGGCCCTATTTGCCATCCACTTGTGTGGACAAAGAGGTTAAACAGTTTGCACCCAGCTCTGGGTGTCTACATGAATAGCACACATGCACATGTACACAGAACAAGCCTAAGAGAGGTGGAATATTATGTGCCTTTCCATTTCTTTCCTTATCTTTGGTTTTCATATGAAGCCCAATCTGCTGCAAAATGCCAACTATGCCGAGTCTGTATTAGTAAGAATAAGTTATGCTACAATAACAATCCCCAAATCTCAGTGGCTCATAACAATGAATGTTTAATGCTCACTTACATTGCATATTCATTGAGTGAGCTTTGGCTCTTCTGTCTGGAACCCAGACTGAAGGAATAAACCCTTTCAGAGCCCTTACTGGTGTCATATCAGAAGAAAACGAGCAAAGGAGGGACCATGTGCTAGGTAGTAAAGCCTCTGCTTAAATCTACCAAACCAGAAGCCATGGGACTGTGGGCCAGCAAACTGTGTTTCAGCAGGCCTCTCGGTGATTCTGATCCAGCCTGCTCTGTCACTTGCACTCCCTGCAAACCACAACATGAACACAGAGGTTTGGTGAAATTCAGGGTAGTTTTCCAATTCTTAAACCAGAAAAAAAAATGTCACTTTGTTTTAAAAGAGCGATTCAGGCTTTGTTACAGACTTAGACAAAATGTCTACTGCCATTGTCATTCTTTGGAGAAAGGCAGCTTCTGGGAAAACCTACCAGCTACCATGCCATGTTCTCCTGCCACCCTTCTGTGTAGCTTTCTTTTTTAAATGCTGATGTGAGAAAAAGAAAATGATGAAGTAGTAGGACAAATAGCTTTCTCATCCCTGGAAAACACTGTTGCCCAGACTTTCCCCAGAGGTTTTGTATAGCCTATAGTTCTATAGTTCGCATTGTGCTGCATGCATCTCCATTAGCGCTTATATCCCAGGACTGACACAAGCAGGTGACCTTTTTCTTGCCTTACCTATTTAATTTGGGTTGTGTGACATAGTGCTATTAATGAAACGTGACACGCAACGCTTAGCTGGCCCTGTGTCCTGCTCCTTGCCTTGCCTTCTGTCCTAGGATATTGGCATTTTTTGTGGCTGCTGTCCTTTCTTTACCTTTGCTTTTTTAATGGCTTTGTCAACGGCAGAGAACAGACAGAAATGATTTATATTGTTTGGACGAAGATGTTTTTAGACAGTCTTATGCTGCAGGTTCCTCTTTGCTCATTCTAGTCACTGCCTTTATGTTTGTTTTCCTTCTGAGATGGAGGACAAATTTCTAAACAAAATTTGGTCGCTGCTACCAGCCTTCTGGTCCCATAAATTATTTCCGATAAACTCTTTTGTAATATAGTATGTGTAGAGGCTTGGCTCTGGTTCTGAAAGTCATAATATTTGTGGTTTTAAAACAATGTCTCACAACTCAGCCATTATTTTGAAAAATTTTTGCTGGGAACTACCTACATGGATGCAAAGCAAAAAGGACCAACGACTTAGGTTTAAAAGTTAATTTTATTGCAAAAATGTTTTTAAGTTTGTTACTCCCCTTATTTGAATGGTCAGGGCTTCCCCTTCTTAGAAGCTCTTTCCCCAAATTTTTGATAGATTCTGTTCACATGTCTCTTCCATACGCAGTCTGTCTTTGTGTCCTGGCACAACTCCAAAACCAATTCAAAAGTCATTCAGCACCCCAAAATTTCATTTAGCTGATGAATTTGCTTTGTTCACCTCCGCATTTATTAAGTACTCCATGGTCTCTTCCTAACTTTTCACTGTAATTCCCACTCTCCCTTGGACTGGTAGGGAAACAGAACATAATGGATCCTGAGGTAGGTTTTATAATAATACAATGAAAAACATTTACCACCCCTCCCTCCTCCCCAGGTCCCCTACTACAGCATGGAAAATGCCATATGTGACTCACATTATATTCCTACTGGACGGCCCTGATCTAAGCCAATCATAGCATGGCAGAAATAACTAACTATCCACCAAAGTACTTGTGCTCTACCCTCCATAGTATAGCAGTCTCTCTGGTAAGAAGCAAACCAGCCAGGGACGGTGCTTCTCAGTATCCCTTGCATCTAAATGAGGCCATGTGACTAGTTCTTGCTGATGAAATGTGAGTGGAAGTGGTTTGTGTCACTTAGGGGCCAAAGTGAAATGGCCTCACTCTGTTGCCCAGGCAGGAGTGCAGTGGCACCATCATAGCTCATTGCAGCCTCGAACTTCTGGGCTCAAATGATCCTCCTGTCTCAACCTTCTGAGTAGCTGGGACTACAGGTACATGCCACCATGGCCAGCTAATTAAAAAACTTTTTTGTAGAGACGGGGTCTTGCTATGTCACCCAGGCTGGTCTTGAACTTGTGGCCTCAAGTGATCCTCCTGCCTCCACCTCCCAAAGAGCTGGGATTATAGACATGAGCCACTGTGTCCAGCCTTAATATGAACTTTTGAAGCCATTAGTATAGCTATTTAAAGTTTCCCAAATCTTGCTGAGGACTTAAGGCAGGCGTCCTCAAACTACAGCCCGTGGGCCACATGCCACCTGCAGAGGACATTTATCTGGCCCTCTGGGTGTTTTTGCTGCTGCTGCCTGTCCTGCTTAGCAGCCGACTCAACCCGGACCACAGTGCGCACTCTCCAACGGTCTGAGGGACAGTGAACTGGCCCCCTGTTTAAAAAGCTTGAGGACTCTTGACTTAAGGCTTCATCATTGCCAAAGTATAACTTCCCAAAGGTTAAAAACATGATTCTGATATAAATATACAATGAGCATGTGTCAAAAATGTATTTAACTCATTAAGGAGCAGGATGACAAAGCTGGTTCACAGGAGGAGAGGAGGACTGATTATCATACACACATGTATGTCTATATACACACATGCACATACACATATTTAGTGGGAAAAGAGAATGCTGGAATACGATCACAAAGTTAGAGACAAAGTTTTTTAGTGTCCTACAGGGACAAATAGGCATAACCTTTGGTATTGTCTTTTTTTTTTTTTTTTTTTTTTTGAGACAGAGTCTCGCTTTGTTGCCCAGGCTAGAGTGAGTGCCGTGGCGTCAGCCTAGCTCACAGCAACCTCAAACTCCTGGGCTCAAGCGATCCTGCTGCCTCAGCCTCCCAAGTAGCTGGGACTACAGGCATGCACCACCATGCCCGGCTAATTTTTTCTATATATATTAGTTGGCCAATTAATTTCTTTCTATTTATAGTAGAGACGGGGTCTCGCTCTTGCTCAGGCTGGTTTCGAACTCCTGACCTCGAGCAATCTGCCCACCTCAGCCTCCTAGAGTGCTAGGATCACAGGCGTGAGCCACTGCGCCCGGCCGGCATTATCTTTTCTACAGGGCAAAAATCATCTTCTACTCTCTGTCTCCAAGTGAACATCTAACTCCAGAGACTGGGTGCTAATCGATGGCATATAGCAAGTCACGTGAAGTTTCATCCTCAGAGACTCAGCTGACATGGGCATCTTGTTAAGACAGGGCTCTAGAGGGGCTTGGAAAGGGCAAACAGTTATCTTTTGCCTTCCACATTCTGGATTATTTCTCACCGTGGGTGAACACTGAACATCTTATACTAGCCACCCAGGGCTGTCACTGCACAGGGCGGGTCCTGAGAACTTTTCAGAAGACCAGATCCATTGAACAAATGAGATTTATTCTGTCCTCCCAGTGGGACTAGTGAGCTTCAGTTTGTCCTAAAACCACCCATGGGTCCCTCTGTGGTGACGGAATTCAATGCAACAAGCTTTACGCACGTCTACCGTGGGTGACACAGTCCTGTCCTACTTATCACATCTGTGTGGACGACTTTCCTGCTGTTTCAAAGATCAGCCTACACACACTGTTAGGAAAATGTGATTAAAACAAGTACAGCCAACAGAGGGCTTCTGGCTCTAATTCCAAAAAGAAGTTACTTTATGCAAAGGTTCAATTCCTTGGGACGTTATTCCTTGCACTCTGCAGTTCCCGAGATAAAGTGAGACGGGAAAACTTGCTTTAATCATTTCTTGGACGTCCAGAAGGCTGACAGCTTTAGACTCTCTGCTACCCGCCCACCAATCCCTAGGTGCCAGTTGAACGGTGACATTTCTTAACTGCGGCACACAAACCTTGGCAGGAGGCTCTTGCTTATTTACTGCAGAGCACGAAGGGAGGCGGAGGGAGTGAATTGTCCAGGTGCACCATCTGAAGCTTTCCACTCCCTCTGCCTTTTGCAAGGTGGCTCTTGGGCTCTGAGTGGAAAGCGGTTTCTTTCCACAGTGCAGTGTGTCCTCATTAATTGCCTTGGACCCTTACCTGGACCTTAGGGGGACAAAAGAGGGCACTGAAACACTCCCTCCCTAGTGGTTACCATGGGTGATCTGTCCCAGAAACACAAGGGCAAGTAGAGTCACAGTGTAAGTCACCCCATACCTGATTCCATGGTCACTGTTAAAGGCGAGTCTGCAAAGGTTCAGGACTTTCAGAGTGTTTTAAATTACACTTTCACCCAATCCATGTCTGTCTTTGCCCTAGGAAGCTCAAGCTGGGCATCTGGTGAGCCAGTGTTTGGCATTTGATCCCATATTTATGTGGTGAGTGTGGAATAACACAAAACAGCCTACATGAACTGTTACGTAAACATCGCCCTAATTGGGCCTACTGGAAATGGGAGAAGGGGAAGTGAGTGCTTCAGAGAATAATACTATTTTCAAATCCCATGTTCTTGCTTTCAGGTACAATGAGAACTTGAACTAATGGTTGATAAAGCGAAATTCTGCTGCTTTGAGCAGATGAATGCATAACAAGCCTCTGAAAAAGCACTCAGATAAAAATGTTCTAGAATTGGTGGCAATGGTTGCACAAATTTGTGAATATACTAGAGACTATTGAGTTCTGTACTTTTAAAAGGGTGAATTTTATGGTCTGTAAATTATATCTTTTTTTTTTTTTTTTGAGACAGTCTCACTCTGTTGCCCAGACTAGAGTGCTGTAGCATCAGCCTAGCTCACAGCAACCTCAAACTCCTGGGCTCAAGCGATCCTCCTGCCTCAGCCTCCAGAGTAGCTGGGACTACAGGCATGTGCCACCATGCCTGGCTAATTTTTTCTATATATTTTGAGTTGGCCAATTAATTTTCTATTTTTTTTTAGTAGAAACGGGGTCTTGCTCTTGCTCAGGCTGTTTTCGAACTCCTGACCTTGAGTGATCCTCCCACCTCGGCCTCCGAGAGTGCTAGGATTACAGGCATGAGCCACCGTGCCCGGCCTAATTATATCTCAATAATTAAGAAAAAAAGACACGTTCAGAGCTAGGATTCCCATTGCCACTTGCTATAAGCACCCGCTCTAGCAAAACATCTTTGCTGCTCTTGGGGGCAGAACAGCCTGTTAACCTCCCCTGGGGGTATCAAAGCTGGGGCCCTGGAATGAAAGCCAGCTCTGCCAAGTCCCAGCTGGGTGTCCTTGGGCAAGTTACCCCCTCATACCCACATCATAGCATGGAGAAGTTTTCGAACCATCTCGAGTACAGGAGGGACTCAGCACGTGCTGTCAGTGTGGTCCACTTCCGCAGGAGCCTGGAACACAAGCAGAGGCCCGCTGCTCCTCACCGCCTGAGAGCCTGGCATGTCCCAGGGGCACCTGGCAGTTCAGGGTCTTTAGAAGCTGCTCCCAAGCCATGCATCTAAGTTTTGTTCCTGACTTAAACCTTGAACCCTAATTGGTACCCACACCTTGGATCCCTCTGTTGTCTTTCCTCACTGTGACTTCTGGGCCCTTATCCCTCACCCCATCAGAGATGCTCAACTCAGTTGACACTCAGGAGACCTGCTACCTTTCTACAGGCACAAATGGCTCCCCACTGCAGCGCCATCATACATTAAACTCTTATTTCTGATCTCTAGCGCTATTCCAAATTCTAGTTTTCTATCAGAATACACTAGGGTATGGAAGTTTTATATATTTTACTATGTGTTGGGGGAAATTCACCCTTTTTAAAAACTCGTAAGTTTCTTAGCTTTGTGTTCATTTACTTCAATGAACTGTACAGTTATATTTTCAAGTTGACAAAAAGAAATCCCATTGATTGGTACAAAAGTGAATGCCACCTACCATTAGCTTTCTTCATATGCCTAGGTTCTGGTTTTCCCATTCAGAGTCATGACGTGTCTTTCCATTCACCCCTATTCTATTCTAACATTCCTTGATCAAGTTCTAGTTTGTTATTTTTAGGAATTTTATGGTTTTTTGGGGGAAATCTATTTCCTGTTTATTGTTAATATATAAGAAAACTATTGATTTTTGATAGTTGTCCCCTATGTGAAATTATTCTAACAGTTTCTCAGTTGTTACTCCTGGGTTTCCTGAAAAAAAGAGTACCTGCTTCTCATTTCTACTGCTTCTAATTATGTTCTCACTTCATTTTCTTACATAATTGCACTTCCTGAACAATGCCAAAGAATGAGGATGAAGGTTACCCTGTGCTGTGCCCCAATGTAATGGGTATACTTCTAGAAACAAATTAGTTCCTTACGTTTGCTTTCTAAAATTAGTTTACAGGCTGGGCACAGTGGCTCATGCCTGTAATCCCAGCACTTTGGGAGGCAAAGGTGGGAGGATTGCTTGAGGCCAGGAGTTAAAGATCAGCCTGGGCAACACAGCAAGATCCCATCTCTACAAAAAAATAGAAAAATTAGCCAGGTGTGGTGGCACATGCTGATAGTCCCAGCTACTTGGGAGGCTGAGGTAGGAGGACTGCTTGAGCACAGGAGTTTGAGGCTGCAGTGAGCTATGATGATGCCACTGCACTCCAGCCTGGGCAACAGAGCAGAAATCCTATCCCTAAAAATAAATAAATAATTTTTTAAAATTTAGTTTACAAAAGCCTTCGACTAATAGGAAACCTGTATATACTACAAAAAAATTCGCAATGTCCACAAACTAGACATTATTCTTAGGAATGACTGGCCACCAATGTAGGCGCTATAGCCGGAGCTCATAACGTAAGCTACTTCTAATGCCCCTGTCCGAGGCCTCCATGTGGAAACAGTACCTGCTCCTGTGCCCTGACCAGAAGTTTTGTCAGCAGAGCTGAGGAGGGCAACAATGACTGGGCCCTCGGTTCCTAATTCTAGTCCTGCTCACGTGGCTCCTTGTCTGGCCTGCTACTGTCTCCTGGGTAGTGAACAAGCCCGTGAGTTAGATGCCAAAAAAAAAAAAAAGCTATGTGCAATGTTCTTGTAGATTACAGTAAGGTTACCTGTCTTAGCCAGCCAGCAATCCCTTGCATTAGTGGTATGAAAGTACAGCAATGTTACTATACTCAGAAGTTCATCATGTTTCAGGACAGTCCATCACTTGATAGGCTTATTTACACAGTTGGCTCCATTTGGCACTAATAACAGGAATTTTTAACAAGTTTCATAAGGAAAGGACACCCACACTCACACAGGATTTGGGGGCTTTCTTCCACATGCGTTTTAAAAAATTTGGTTTCGGCACATTTCTTCATTGAGCTCACAGAAACAAACAAAGCACTAAGCAAGCCGCCGGACTCTTCAATGAAAATGTATTTCACATTAAACACAATGTACACGTCATGCAAACGAGGCATCAGCATGGTCACAATGGTGCTGTGAGGGAAAACAGATCACAAAACAGACATTTAGCAAAATAAAGCTATAAGAAAGATGACAAGGCATTTTTTTCAAAGTCAGACCATGCTATCATTTTTTGTGTGCTTGTCACAAAAGGGATTTCCCCCCTGCTATTCATCAAGATCAATGGCACTGCATTATTTGGAGGCATATATTTTATTTAGTATATACACATACACATACACAGTTTCCATAACTAATAAATTCTTAAAGTGTAGCTGGCTTTAAAAGCACATGAACAAGATTACTATTGAGACTTCTTTATATCTCCTGGTTGCAAACCTCTCTCAGAATTATGGAACTTTCTAAGCCCTTAATTGTACAAGTCAAAACAAAAAGTGTCAAAGAAGAAAAGGTTATTTTAATCTAAAAGTCACATTTTGCCACGAGACAAAATTAAGAAAACACACCATTATATGGCATAAAACGTGTGAAGTATACATTCTAGTGTCATTTTGTCCCCCCTTCAATTTTTTTTTATGTTAAAGCCTTATAAAGTGACATACTGGGTCCAATTTGGAGCCCCTTTGCCCCAGAGCACCATGATTTTCATTTGTGCCTGGTTTTCTTACAGTTGGGCAAACATAGGAGCAAACAACAAAAACTTCCAAGATCCAGTAGAAACACAATAGCAAGAACATGAAAACCAGCCACCTGCACGTGAGATACCTGATTCAGATTCATTCAGTGGGAAAGCCACTCGATGGTTTGGAGTGACTACAGTACAGAGATTTTAAGGTGTGACATGAAAGGGTCCTGGCTAGACTCAGTTGCCCACATATACAGGAATATGCATAAAAAACAAATCATTACATACTGTTTTTACTTCCTTACTCAACCAAACTTACTGCCTTAGCCCCAACAGAGTAACGTGGGGCAATGCATCTGCAGGTGGCAAAGCTTAATAATAACAACAAGAGGCTTCTTGATAGTACCCTCCAACAGAGAAAGGGGGGGGACTCCTGAATTTCTTTTCTTTCTCAACAAAGACAGGGAGATATGCAGCCCAGGTTGAGTATATGTTTAACTAGAGATTGGGTAAATGTCTCGATTATTTTACAGGAAAAGACATCTAGATGTTCATGTGTGCCAACTTTGGGAATAAGAATGGTTATAAAGTGAATTTCCGAGCCAGAATCACTCAGCTTATTGAGAAGGTCACTATGATAATAGAGAAGTACAGGAAGTGCTTTGTCAGCGGCTGAAGCTCATCAAGAGAACTGTAAAATGAAACTTTGCTAAAGCCCAACAAGGCGAAAGCCTCAAGGTTTCTACCAAGAGTGGCCAGTGTTTGACATACTACCTAGGAATACAGTGACATTCTGCTCTAATAACTTGGAAGCCAGCGGTGAAGGGCGACAGAAGCTTCAGGTGGCCAGCAGCCTGGATCTGACCACTAGCAGCTGCACGGGTTCTCCAAACACCACCTGTGGTAATTCAAAAACACAACCAGGTGAGAGCAACAAAAAACACCAAGTATTTTGCAGCATGTAGCATCTATTCTTGCACTAAAATGATCACATGGTGTGGTACTTTCTACCTTCTTGGTAATAATATTTTCCTTGGCTCATATGGTATTTCTCACGGAAGTGCTATGATATTTTGCACAGGACTATTCTTATAGGTGGGTCAAATTTTCCTTGTGTGGGACTTTCCCAAAACCTGCAGATGTTTAACGCCCCCAGCTTTGCTTTCCAAATGTCCCAGCCACTGTGACAACAAAAACCACCAACATGTTTCCAAACACCCCCTTGTGGGGGTGGTACCACCTTTGGTTGAGAACAATTTGAGAACCCGACTGTATCACAAATGAAAATATACGAGCAGCGTGAATGAAATGATTTAGTCAAGATTTGTTTTTGGCCAGGTGCAGTGGCTCACGCCTGTAATCCTAGCACTCTGAGAGACCAAGGCGGGCAGATCGCTCAAGGTCAGGAGTTCGAAGCCAGCCTGAGCAAGAGTGAGACCCCCGTCTCTACTAAAAATAGAAAGAAATTAATTGGCCAACTAAAAATATATAGAAAAAATTAGCCAGGCATGGTGGTGCATGCCTGTAGTCCCAGGTATTTGGGAGGCTGAGGCAGGAGGATTGCTTGAGCCCAGGAGTTGGAGGTTGCTGTGAGCTAGGCTGACGCCACGGCACTCTAGCCCGGGCAACAGAGTGAGACTCTGTCTCAAAAAAGAAAGATTTTTTTTTTTTTCTTTTAGACAGGGGCTTTGCACTTCTTTCAGTTAGAGATGCAAGAATAAATCTGAGGACCTATGAAAACTCTCATAGGTTTTGTGGGTTTTCTGGTCCTGACTGGATAATGAGGCAAGTGGACTGAAGGGAAGCTAATCAAGTCAAGGTTGCTACCAACAACAGACACCTCTCAATAAATACTAAACCGTGTAGATGTCAGGGAAGTAGCATGCTCAGGTGAATTAGTGTTTTGAGTGTCCAAGAAGGCAGCTGCTCTTCCAAACCAGGGATATATTAATAGTTTACTTTAAAAGTGACCTGCCATATACCCAAGGACCAAGAGAAGCAGTCTTAAACTTGTCTGCAGGCAAGAGCTCAGGTCAGGTAGAAATAAGTAGACAACACACAGTGACCTTGGCCATGTGGCCTCTCCAACCTGTTTTCTCATATGAGAAATAAAAAGGTTGGACTAAATCATTTCAGGCATCGACTTTCTGTCGGAGGAGTGGAGTATCATAAAAAAAACAAAATGGCTGAGAGAATGCTGAGAATATAGAAATGTTAAGAGTCTAAAACAGGAGGAGCAATTGGAATTAAGTTATGAAAGGATTTGGTGACAGATTCTAATTATGTTTTCATTATTCCAAAACAAGCCCCAGGCTGGGCGTGGTGGCTCATGCCTGTAATCCTAGCACTCTGGAAGGTCGAGGTGGGAGGATAGCTTGAGGTCAGGAATTCAAGACCAACCTGAACAAGAGCAAGAGCCAGACCCCATCTCTACTAAAAACAGAAAGAAATTATCTGGACAACTAAAAAATATATATGTAGAAAAAATTAGCTGGGCATGGTGGCATTTGCCTATAGTCCCAGCTACTCGGGAGGCTGAGGCAGGAGGATTGCCTGATCCCAGAAGTCTGAGGTTGCTGTGAGCTAGGCTGATGCCATGGCACTCTAGCCCAGGCAACAGCAAGACTCTGTGTCAAAGAAAACAAGCCCCAAATTGAAGCAAATCGAATGTGAGGTGTATATAAATATGTGCGCATAACTGCACGTAGATTGCATATAACCCATAGATAGTCTTACTCAAATGAGAATAGCTTCTAGAAGCACTTTGGCAAGAAAAGAGGCCAAAGGTGGGGGAAAAATCTTCAGGGCACCAAGTGCAGTTCTTCTCTACTTCAGGGGTGATCCAAGAACAATGTCTGCTTTGGGAACATCCAGAATGGGTCAACAGGACAGCAAATTGTTTGGCCCAATTTATATACATGTAAATGATTCCAGATAGAATGTGGGATGCCATTCCATAAAACTGGGGGATTCATTTTACTAACACTGCCTTATAACACTATCAGAGCATCCCTCCTTGCCTCTAAAAACGATGCTACCCAGTGAAAACTTCAGCCAGTGCTTCTCAACCTTCCCATCCAAACACCCCAAACGGCAGGGGCAGGACAGGGCAGAGCACGGCCGCTGAGGTCTTGCATATGAAGGAATTACTTGAAATTCATCTCGGTTCTTGTGTGTGTTGCAGTAGATACCATAATATATCTGTGTTTGCACTTTTCAAATAAAACTGACCATCCAGGAGCTGAGTGATGTCTATCCTACCTTCACACATCCAGTTAAAGAGTTATGGATTTAGATTATCATCAAAAGACTGTACCTTTCATTAGAGGGATGCGGTACTTGTCAACAGAAGGTGTCCAGAGCGGTTTCTTGGCCAGGACTGTTAAATCCTTCGATGAGGTTTTTGTTACAGTCGTCCAGGCTGAGGTTCTCACTGGATCTCTTGGGGAACGTAGGGGGCCCAGTGAAATCTAGGAGATCCTGAAGCGCTCGGGCATTACCAGTTCCATTTTGGTCCAGAGACACCCCAGGGATCATTTCACTCACTGGAGAAAATTCTGGGATAGAGATAAGCTCTTCTTTTGAAACAGGACTAGAAGAGATGAAAGGCAGAGACAGAGACACCGAGAGAGAATGAATATGAGGACTAAGCCCAACATAGTCATTCTATTCATAATATTTTGTTATACTGCTTTTCCAGAGAGATGGATTTAGAGTCAGAGTTTATGTGTGACACATTGTAAACAATACAAGTGAGCTCAAATCTGAGGACAGACAGTGGACATGAGGCCCTCACAGATGAAAACAGGGAAGAGAGGCCTGAGCAGGGCTGTGATGGCCGAGCTCATGCTGCCCAAAGAATGAAAGGAAAAAAACCCACGGGCACTAGCACTCTACTATGAAGAAGCAGGGCAATTCCAGGACTTCCAAAATGGGACATTCAAACAGGAAGCAAGTGCTGGAAGCTCAAAGTGAGCTGAGGAAGGGCCTAATTGACACCGGAGTTCCTGGTGCTGCTGCCTTGCTAGCAATGCCACCTTGGGCAAGCTGCTTTCCCTGCCTCGTGGCCCCCAGTTTCCTTCCCTTTAAAATGAGAAGAACAATCGTTTCTCCCTACTAGGGCTCCTAGGAGTGTGAGCTGGTCATGCGGGAACCGTTCACATGGAGCTACCTGAAGTGCTCAGTGAAGGTTGGGGACCCCCCACCACCCACCTAGTCACGTGCAGAGACTCTCACCTACTGCTTCCTCTCTACAGAGAGGCTGCCAATCCACCCTGACTTATCCAGCTCCCGCCCAGCCACACCTAGTCTTTTTTCTCTCCCCCTTCTCCCTAGAGACAGAAGGAGTTTTCATAGTTGTGTCAGCTACAGGCCTGGCCAACGAGCAAATTCAGGCTCAGAAGAGTGGTGGGCTGAGGGCCTGTTACCAGGAGTCTCTCTTTTTTTTATTTTTTTATTTTTATTTTTTGAGACAGAGTCTCGCTTTGTTGCCCAGGCTAGAGTGAGTGCCATGGTGTCAGCCTGGCTCACAGCAACCTCAATCTCCTGGGCTCAAGCTATCCTCCTGCCTCAGCCTCCCAAGTAGCTGGGACTACAGGCATGCGCCGCCATGCCCGGCTAATTTTTTATATATAGATTTTAGTTGGTCAATTCATTTCTTTCTATTTTTAGTAGAGACGGGGTCTCACTCAGGCTGGTTTCGAACTCCTGACCTTGAGCAATTCGCCCACCTTGGCCTCCCAGAATGCTAGGATTACAGGTGTGAGCTACCGCGCCCAGCCTACCAGGAGTCTCTTAACAGCCAGAGCAAGGCTGCTGCTAGGTTCTTCTTTTCTTCCTTGATGAGATCTTGGAGAAGAATCTAGAAAAAAACAGTTGAACTGCAAAAGCTCAGAGGAGCTGGCTCTGGTAGAAATTCATTCTCCAGAGCTCCTGTGGGACCAGCTGAGACTGTATCCTTGCTTAGCAGCTTCGCTCCTTCTCCTTTTTCCTGAAAAACTCCTGAGAGTCCTCTCCTAATAAATCACATGCCCTAGAAACTCCTGTCCCAGGCTCTGCTTTTAGAGAACCCAGCCCAAGACACCTGGTGTTATATTCCTGACAGCTTTCCTGTCATGTCAACCAAACCTGCTTTAGGTGATTTTGTCGTATAAAAGATGAAGAAACTAACTAAAAGGCAGTAGTTGTGTCTGCAGAAGAGATGAGGCTTAAACACAAGAGGAACGGATATACCTCACATCCATAGACTGAACTTCTTCGGTGGAATCATCCAGACTGTTTGACTTCCCATCAAGCGCATCCAGATGAACAAGTCCTCCGACTGGTTTAAGCCCATTAGAGAAAATGTCTCGGGGAAAAGTTTCTGGGGCAGCACGCCCCACACCATTAACTTCCTGGCAGGTGTTCAATCCATTGATTTCTGATCGAGAACACAAAGTCCTCGTGTTAATCATAAAATATCCCAAACAATGAAATAACAGGACATTTAGATCAAGGCAATTAAGTTAATCTTCTGCTGCCCCAATAATACAACATCTTTTGTGGAAAGAACTGTGAATAACCCCACGTAATCACCCACACACGGGAAAAGAAGACAAATTACATTATTAGCATCTGTGTGGAAACTCTATAGAAGAGAAGAGTCAGGTCTTGATAAAACCTGACCAGCAGTTAAGCTCCCTGAAAAGCAGAAGGAGCCAGCAGACAGCATGCCTCCTACACTGGGATTACTGGAGCAACCAAGGAACCTAGTGATTTCCCAAATGGAGCTGACAGACCCTGTGCTGGAGAGACACTCCTAGGGGAGGGAACCACACAGGTCCCTGCCAGCGGTCGCCCTGTTGGGACTCACGGGTGTTTTTCTCCTCCGGGAGAAAGTTTTATGAACTCTCGCTGCTAAAAGGAAGAACCCAAGAACCGGACCTCACGCTCACCTATTTTGTTGGGGACATCTGGTTTTGTCTTATTTTCCACACACACAGCAGGCTGAATCATCACTTTGGGGTCTTCTTTCTGAAAACAAATAGAGGGCGAATGAAAAGAGGGAAGGCTGACAGCACATAGAAAAACAGCACATAAAAAAAAAGTGCTTTTAAAAAGCAAGGACATTTGGAGCCCTTCTGGACCATCTTCCTGTTGTGTGGCAATTATATGAATCCTCAGTGGTGTTTCCCTTATTATTATGTCACTCTTCTCTTTGGTTCATGGACTGCTATGCCTCTCCCTGCATCCCCACCCCCACTGCTCTAAGGGAATCTTTTACCTGCCCAACCTCTGAAACTCCTCTTTCCTTTCTGGTACCCACACCCTCCTTAACCTAGCCAGGAACCTCTCCACGACCTACCATTTCACTGAATATTCTGCTGTTCTTTTCTGTTCTGCACATAAACTATTAAAATGATCATCTGAATTCCTACCTTCACTTCTGGAGACACATCACTCTTCCTTGTTCTCTTCATGATTTCATCTATTCTCTGGAAACCAAAAGGAAATCAAGTGAGAGGACTGTAAGATCAAAAACATATAAAAACAGCTGGGTCTATATGCAATTTCACATTTCTCAGAAAACTCAAAAAAGACACATGTCAGCAGAGGATAACAAGTATAAAAAGGTTTTCCATTGGTTTTGCAGATGTACAGCTCTGGCCCTATGAACAAAGTCAATGCTTGAGAAGTGAACTAGTATGTATCTAGAATCAACATTCAATTTATATCCCATCTTTCTCCTTAGGTTCCCTATAAGTCGACAAATCATCACTCATCATTAAAGAGGACCACCCTACAGAAAGCAAGGCTGAAGTGCAGCTCAGGAGGGAAGATTACAGAGGCTGGTCTCTCAGCTCCCAGGCCAAACCTAGAACACCATGAGAATTGACCTGTAAAATAAGCCTCCTTAAACCCAACTGTATCCATGAATACATTAAGTGTAAATGGACTAAACAATCCAATTAAAAGATAAGGACTGTCAAATGGGATTAAAACAGGGGTCCTCAAACTTTTTAAACAGGGGTCCAGTTCGCTGTCCCTCAGACCGTTGGAGGGCCATTGGAGAGTGAAGCACACCTTCCACACATGTGCACTGTGGGCCCAGGATGAGTTGGCTGCTAAGCAGGACAGGCAGTGGCGGCAAAAACACCCAGCAGGCCACATGTGGCCCGAGGGCCATAGTTTGAGGACATCTGGATTAAAATAACAAGTCCTGACTATATGCTGTTTATAAGAAACACACTTACACATAACACACAGAGATTCAAAGTAAAAGAATGGAAAAAGATTTACACTAATCATAAAATGCTGCCAAATCAGACTTTAAGATAAGAAATATTACTAAAGATAAAGGAGGGCATTTCATGATAAAGAGGTCAATTCAACAGAAAAACTTAACAACCTGCAATGTGTATCCATTTAATAGGGTTTCAAAATATGTAAAATAAAACTGACAGAACTGAAAGGAGAAATGGAAAAATCCATAATCACAGTTGGAATTTTTAACAGTCCTCTTTTAGTGACTGATAGAACAAGATGATGAAAAGATGAATAAAGATATAGATTTGAACAGCATTATCAATGAACTTGACCTAATTGACAATTCTAAGAGCACTCTACCCAATCATTGCAGAATAGAACTGGATTCACTTCCTGTTCCTGCCTTACCCTAAGTGCTCCTGTTTCCTCATCCCTTACCTTCTTCCTCTCCAGTCGCTCCTGCTCAATCTGCAGCATGATCTGTTCCCTTTCCAGACGCATCTGTTTAACTGCCTCCTGGGCCTTTGTTTCTGTTGTTTCCTTCTGACAGAAATAGGTCAATCAAGGCACACGCTTTACTAAGCTAAGAAAATGCTGTAGTAATTCCCTGGGCTTTGCACGTGTTCCTTCATCTCCTCGTATGCCCCAAAGTGGATGCTGCTTCAATATTCAATGTGGATTTATACAACCTGCTCTTATTACGCAGCAGATATGATTGGGCCTCATTCATATACCCTCAGTCTACCATGCAGATCACCTGCAGACAGTTCCCACATATGGCCAGGGCCTTTCTGTGTCTGTGGGCAGCCTCTGGCCACGAAGTGTGCATATGGCCAGAAGTTTCAGGGAGTTAATCACCCAAGGAGAGACCTTCCACAATGAGTGGCAGGAATTGGTAGATAAGTAGTCCTGTTTCCTCATCCCTCAGAGAGAGAATTCTAAGGCATGATCCAATCTCTCAGAAGGTCCTAATAGGATTGAGTTCCCATTGTCCACAGCAAGACACTCATCAATGCACTTACACTGGCTTTTTTCCCTGCCAACTTCCTGGGATCTCACCCCCAAATAAACTACTGGCACCTAAATTCTTATCCTCGGGTCTCCCCTCTGGAGAAACCCAAACTGACAGATGGCAAACATTACCAACTTCACTGTGACTGTCCCAAGCAACTTATATTTAATAACCATCCCAGATAATTTAAGAAAAAAACTTCAATATTATGAGTCATTAAAATTTAATTTTACCTAATATTAATTAAGGCCCTTACAAATGAGGAAAGTCTATGTGAAGACTTATACAGTACCTGCTTTTCAATCATGGCTTTCTCTTGCTTTTCTTGTTCTTGCTTTTCCTTTTCTTGCTTTTCTTTCAACAGTAGCTCCTCCTCAGCCTTCCGCTTGGCCTCCTCTGCGGCCTTTCTTTTCTCCTCTTCTTCCTGCCGCTTCTTTTCCTCTTCCTGCTGCTTCCTTTCTTCTTCCTGCTTACGGGCTGCTTCTTCTAGGCGAAGCCTTTCCTCCTCCGCCTTTCTTTTCAATTCCTCTCTCTCCAGCCTTTTGAGAACACAATTGTTGTTGGAAGAGGAAGACATGCTCGAATAGCAAACTGCCAAAGAACTGTGTGCTGACAGCAGAGACTAATGCTCTACATGTTAACAAATACGTGCATTTGAATTAGGACCCACATGATAAAAAACTCATCCTTCCCGGAAATCCACTCCAGTCCATATATTTACCAAAATACATTACCCAGGCCTGACTTTAAATTCTATAATACAACGACTAATGATGTATTGATTTGTGAAGCGTACTTTAGTGAGACACAGATGCTCCTTAGTCAATCTACAAATAACCACAATGAGAGAGAAAGCCAAGCCCCATCATTCTTATTTAATGGCAATTCTTAAAAAAATAAAAACACAAAACCTAAGCAGAATAAATATTTAAAACCAACTAAAAGCTAGAAAAAATGGGAAGTGTCTCAATGGCCACAAATGTGGCAGTCAGCATTTTAAGAGCAGTGACTATGAGCTTAAAAAGTTCCTTTTGGGTTCTACTTGGTATGTGACTTTTGAAGCAGTAAATGGAAGAAAATGCACAACAGAAACTTAACATTTAATATAGAAATTAAAGCATCTATTTTCCGTTTATCTTGGCAATCTTTAGAAATATATTTTAGCTTTTATTCTTTGCTATATGAAAATGAAGTGTTATTTAGACATTTTCATCCACAGACAGATGAGAGATTCATGATAAAGATTTCTAGCAGTGAGGGAAAATTCTATGAAGTTTAAAGGCTTGTTTTAACACCTCTAATGTTCTTCCTGCTCACGTGTACATCACTTTCCTTGAGTAATCACTAGCAATGTGACATATGGGCAAGACCCAAATTGGATTATGATTGTGCCACTCTGCTGTGTGATACTTGGAAAGTCACTCAACATTCCTGATGCCCATTTTAAAAATGGGAATAACCGTACTACTGCTCCATGACGTTATTGTGAGAATTAAATGAGATAATACATGGAAATGCCTGGCCCTAGAAAATTCTCAAATGTTAGCTTGTTTTATAATTTAAAATGTATCCTCCCTCCAACCCTCCATATCCTTTTAGGGACATCTTTAAATATGTATATCTTTTAGAAATTATCTTCATTTAGAAGCACATGTCACTGACTTACAGGGGTGCTGTTATACAACTATAAAAAGACCAAAACTCAAAAAGAGCACCCTTCCTTCCTAATGGTCAGCTTCATGAATTGTGGAGGCTAACAGCCTATGTATCACCAAAGAATTATTTTAAAAGGTAAAGATATATTTAAAGATATTAGCCCAAGACTGTAACAATACATGATAACATACTCTATGTTAGCAGAGATTGTAGTGCCTAAAAGCGCTGTGAAACAACTGAAATTATTAACAGGTATTCGGTATTCTGGAGAAGAGCATTATGGGACCTAGTCAGAAACTTAGATTCCTCAATGAAAGACTAAGCATATTCAACACAAGATTATCAAAAATGGTAAGATTTATCCAAAGGTTAATCAGAGCACTGTTTCATTTAATATCCCTTTCTAAGGAGCCAGTTGTGATTGTCCCAGAGAGGTTAATATACAAAGGATACACTGTATATGAATTAACGCAGAAACTACTTCACAAAGGACCTGGTACCTTCATCTTCAGGATCTGAAAAGCCACTAGCTCTTCCATTTTTTTTTTTTTTTTTTTGAGACAGAGTCTCACTTTGTTGCCCAGGCTAGAGTGAGTGCCATGGCATCAGCGTAGCTCACAGCAACCTCAAACTCCTGGGCTCAAGCAATCCTCCTGCCTCAGCCTCCCAAGTAGCTGGGACTACAGGCATGCACCACCATGCCTGGATAATTTTTTCTATATTTATTAGCTGGTCAATTAATTTCTTTCTATTTATAGTAGAGAGGGGGGTCTCACTCTTGCTTAGGCTGGTTTTGAACTCCTGACCTTGAGCAATCTGCCTGCCTCAGCCTCCCAAAGAGCTAGGATTACAGGTGTGAGCCACCGCACCTGGCCTGCTCTTCCATTTTTATCATCAGGATTTCAGAGGTCCCCAGATGCAGACACACAGGAACATCCTCATGGCCCCTAAATCTTCATAATTCTCATTATCACCAAGACCTGAAATTCTTCCCCACAGGCCCATTAGCTTGTCCTTTCCATAGTACCTCCATAAAAATCTCATCCTCTTACAGACAAAATTCCCTCCTTTAATTATACTTTGCTTCCCCTGAAGTAGGTACAAACTGGCAAAAATAAAAGGCTGGATTCTCCCATGTGAAACCGGGTCCTTCACAATCCTCTTCAAGCATGAGCATTCTTTCTCTCTGCTTAAGGAAGCAGAGAGAACATTACGTTTTATCATTTTCTCCACTAGCCCTTTGCTGTAGGCCACCCCGGCCCATAGCCCTTGCTATCATTTCTAAGTTACCTCCAGAGTTCTCCAGACCTGTGTGCAGTTCTGCCACCCTCCCCATCCTTGTTTCTGTTGTCCACCCAAGCCCATTCCCAGTTCCTCACCAACTAAGTAGAAAGTACTAGAAAACTGTACATCATTGTCATCATCTGACATTTAATGGAAGCATCCCTTGTCCTTGTCACTAGTTATTGGTGAGGATCTTCGTATACTAGCCTGTCCCCACCTATAGCACCTTACCCCCTTTTCTGTCCCACCCTGTCACACCTCACTCACGTCACTGACGTGTGCTCAGCCTTGAATTGTTCAATCTGGTGGACAAGTATGTAGGTTTCACTGTTCTCTATTCTTATGTGCTTAAACGTTTTCATTAATAACAAGCTTAACCTTCAACATTAACCTTCTTTGCTCTGCTCTCACCCCATCCTCCCGCCTTTTGCTGTCCTGCCCTGGCCTGCTTAGCACTGTGTAGTCATCTTGTGTGTCTGTGTCCCTCTTCTCTCGGCGTCTCCCAGGCCTCCAATCCCTGCCTGAGCGTTTCTGAGATGGCATGGAGGTCACCCTGTTGCCCAACTCCAGACTTGGGTCGCCCCCAGCACCACTCGTGTCCCTCCTGGGCTGCCAGGCACTGGTCAGAGAAGGGTGCAAACAAGTCTGACCGGTCACCTGCCCCTCAGTCCCGGCTGCCACATTCTAGCCTCTTAATCCTCACCCCCTGGACACAGTCCAAATTGCCACCTTTTCTCAATCTTCGTCATCCTTCTCAGTTGATGGCATCACCAACCACTTTACAGAGCAGACTGGGGCCACCTGATCTGAGCTTCTGAAACTTCTCTCCTCTATGGCATTACTGCTCAGAAATTTCCTCTTTTCTTCCTCTGCTTAAATGCAAGGGATTTTAAGTGCCATAACTCGTGCTAGGAATTCCACACCCTCCCGCAGCCCCGTGTTCCTCCTACTAGATCCTCTTCCTTCCAGTTTCGCCCTTCTACACGTACCTTTCTAAGGCCTACAAAAGTGCTCTGGTCTCGGGCACCCTGAGCAACCCTCTTCTCCTGCCGGCCTCCCACTGTGACCGCTTCCCAGCCAGCTTCCATTTGGGACTCTTGCCCCGCCCCCACCCCTTAAAGCTGCCGTGTCCCCATCCCTCTTCTCAACAATTTCCCTCCCAAATCTCTGTTCATCTTTGAAACCCCACGACCAACAGTCTTTCTTCAGCCTTGACATGTCTTGTAGGTGTCAACAGCATCAAAGGTCCCTCCCGCGAGGCCACGTGGCCCTGGCTCCCTCTGGCCCCTCTGGCTCTTCCTTTCCACCTAGGCAACCACCGCACCCTGCTGGCTCATGTCAAATGCATCCCTGCCTGCCCTTGCTGTCGCCAAAACAATCTGTCACCTGGAGGCTCAGCCAGCAAGAAGCACAGCCCCGAGGCCCTGTGCCTGTGCTTCCAGGGCTGGGGCTAACTCTTGCATGAACACCAAGCTTCAGCCTGGCTATGTGACCTTGCTCATGGGGCTGTCTTACTGGAATATTCTTTTATGTGGGTCCCTAGCAGCTGTTTTAGCTTTTTAATAGGACTTACCATAATCTATTTTGTAATTCCAGTAGGAGCTCTTGCTTGCTAGTTTCTGCCAGTGCCTTCCTCAGGGTGGGCCTGGGGGCTGAGGTTTCTTGCCCCAACCCCAAGAATCCACTTTACATCTTGGGCCCTCCACATCCTAGCGCTGGGCCCTGCTACATGTGGGAATGGACCCGCATTTGCCCTTCAACTTGGGGCCTGTGTGCCCTGGACTCCTGGCCAGCCCTTCTGTGCCGGGAGTCTTCCCCTCCCTGACTTGGATGGTGTTTCCCTCACCAGTTTGTGACAATAATTGGGCTTTCTATGGTTTGGCTCAAGGATCTTTATTTTTCTCTATATTCTGCCATCTGGCAACCAAATTTCTGTGGCTTTAACTATGGGCTAAGCACAGAACAGATGTGAGGATGATCTTATTCCAAGAGGTGTCTGCTGTGTCCCAGCCCCAGGCTGCCTGCTGCCTTCCTCCCTCCCCCACCTGCCCACCTCCCCCCCGCGTGGCTCTACGCAAAGCTTCATATTTGGCAAGGGACAGGAAAACTGATTTGGAGTCAAGCATGTTGCTCTCATTTTTACCTAGGCCTCGGGCTTCAATTCCATTTCTAATCATCACTTAGACATTTTTCAGGCACCATAAGCTTAAGTTTATCTAAAACCAAATGGATAATTTTTATTCTTTAAAACCAATTCCGCATGTCCTTCCTTCATCTGTTATTGGGTTTACCATTCTCCTAAGGCTTTAGAATTAAACCTTAGCATTAACTTCGACTCTGCCCATTTTTTTTTTTTTTTCAGACAGAGTCTCGCTTTGTGCCCAGGCTAGAGTGAGTGCCATGGCGTCAGCCTAGCTCACAGCAACCTCAAACTTCTGGGCTCAAGCAATCCTACTGCCTCAGCCTCCCGAGTAGAGTAGCTGGGACTACAGGCATGCACCACTATGCCCAGCTTATTTATATATATATATATATATGTATATATATATATATATATATATATATATATATTAGTTGGCCAATTAATTTCTTTCTATTTTTATAGTAGAGACGGGGTCTCGCTCAGGCTGGTTTGGAACTCCTGACCTTGAGCAATCCGCCCGCCTCGGCCTCCCAGAGTGCTAGGATTACAGGCGTGAGCCACCGCCCGGCCTGCCCATTTCTTTTGAGTTGTACAAGTCTACAGACTCGCTTTTCCAGGTCTGCCTTCACCATGCTACTTCAGGCTTGTGTTCTCTTAACCTGCTAATGGGACGGTTTCTTCCTTGGGCTTCTTCCTCCTCCTTTTCCTTTCTCATGCATTTACTGGACACCAGCCTTTTAAGGTGCTAACTATGCAAAAACAGGCCTGTAAACAAATGAGTCTATGTTAGTTAGCTGAACAGCCAGGCTCAATCAGGATACAGAGTGGAGGGTGTTCAGTTCTCCCCCAGGCACAGGTCCAGGAAGGCTACAGAGAGGAAGCGGGGTTTGACCTGCATCCTGAGAAAGGAAGAGGTGTCTGGCAAGAAGGAGCACGAGTCCAGATGGGGGCACAGTAAGAGCTAGGCTCTGGAGGTGCGGAGCTGTGCATGGGGGAAGGGTAGGGAGGTCTGTGTGCCGGAGGGGGGAGGGGGGGTTGGGGAGGAGGGGGAGGTAGTGGCTGGTCCCTGGCAGGCCTTGAAGGCCTATTGGCAGGTTTGGGCAGATCCTGTGGGCAGGGGAGTCACTGGCTTGTTAAAGGACAGGATCAGAACAATCACATTTATTTGAGAAAGGTCACTGTGGACTCAGTATGGATAGGGGACAAGTTCTAGGAGCAAGGAGCTCAGCTGGGATGCCACAGGCACAGTCCAGGTCAGGGGAACAGGGGCTGGAGTTCAGGCAAGGGAGGAGGGGCTAGAGGGGCAGGGAGAGAACAGAGACGCTAATGAACCTGGCAACTGACGGAACATGGAGGAGGAAGGAAAGGGAAGAGATGAAGGTGGCACTGAAACTTCTGACTTAGGTGTGTGGGGAGATGTGGGTGCAGAGCTTGTAAAAGGAAAAGGAAATTTGGGAGAAAGATACAAAGTTCTGCTTTGGGTCTGGACATGGTGGCTCATGTAATCTCAGCACTTTGGGAGGCTGAGACGGGAGGATCACTTGAGGCCAGGAGTTGGAGACCAGCCTGAGCAACATAGCAAGATCCCATCTCTACAAAGTTAAAAAATTAGCTGAGCATGGTGGCACATGCCTGTAGTCCCAGCTACTTAGGAGGCTGAGGTGGGAGGATCACTTGAGCCCAGGAGTTAGAGGTTGCAGGGAGCTATGATCATGCTACTGCACTCTAGCCTGGGTGACAGAGTGAGACCCTGTCTCTAGAAATAATTTTTTTAAAAAGTTCTGCTTTGGAAATGCTGAATTTGAGACACATATGGACATGTTCAAAGGAGAACATAGGCAATTGGAAATATGGTCTCTAAGTTCTAGACAAGCTATCCAACAGAACTTTCTGTGATGAGGAAAATGTTCTATAGATTTGTGTCATCCAACATGGTAGCTACTAGCCACATGCGGCAATTGAGCACTGAAGTGTGTCTAGTTTGCCTAGGGAACTGAATTTTGCCGAATGTCCATTTTGGTAGCCACACGTGCCTGCAGGCCATGGCACTAGACGGCACGGCCCTAGACGGAGCCCAGGCCATAAGCACGGTTTCAGGAGTCATTGGTACACAAGTGTTATTTAGTGCCTCCCTTGTTCCAGAAAGTATGGAAGGTTTACAAAGCAAGCTGCGATTAGCTTCAGGAACGGATGATAAAACGAGGCAGAGGGAAACATGGCAGCATGGTGGGGGCCTGGCAGAGCAGGAGGGAGCAACGCTGTGGAGGGCTGGTCAAGTGAGAAGCTTGCTCAAGGACTGAGCGCTGAGAGCCCAGGCGACAGTTAAGGGGACAAGGAGTGAACAGAGGAGGCTGTGACGGAGAGTCTGCTGGAGAAGCAAGGGCAAGCTCGACAAGGTCAAAGACAACCAAGAAATCAATTAGGAGTCTGGCAGTGAGGAGGAACGGTGGCGTGAGGTTCGAAGACTGAGTGTAAGTTAAGGAAATAGAGACAGGAAGGAAGGTCAATCAATTCTTTCAGGAGCTGAGCTGTGAAGGAAATGGGGGGGGGGTAGCGGGATGGTAAAGAACTTCACCTCCCTACGCACACAGCTGCAATCATGTTATTCACCAGCTCAGAGCCTGCACAGTATCTCCCCGGCCTGCAATTTTATCAAGGCCTGTCATTTGAGGTCCTACGATTCACCTGCAGCTCCTACGACCTCCCTTTACACACCCTATGGTCCAACCAAACTAGCCCAAACAAACACGCCACTCCACAAAAAAACCTGGTGATAGTAACCAAAAGACTGGAGATTGGAAAATAATCAGAGAAGTCCAGAATTCGAAGAGGGGATGAGCGAGACCTCAACCCACCCCACCCGCCCCACCCAACCTTGCGGCCCCTTTTAAAAAATTGATCAGAAACCACAAAGACTTACCAAGGCCACTAAAGGATCAAGAATACTCAATTATTTATTATTCTAAATTCAGCACTGGTCTTGAAGTGCTACAGCTTGTTTCCTGTCACGTTAATTCTCTAAACAGTATTGGACTGTACTCTGTGATTATGCTAACAGCTTCCTTTATCAATTTAATGATAAAATCTACTTTGTCCTTTAACTTGCACTCCTCTCTAAATAGAAAGATCAGAAAAGGCAGGACTGTCTGTTTTGTGACAAAGTGCCCTGAAACTAACACAACACCCAGGTTCTCAAACGTTGGTGAGCTACTGAAATAGGACAGGGCTTGGGCTCATGTATTTTTACTTTGTTCTTGGAATGACTGTGATACCCTCCAAAGTTTAGGGACCACTGCAATGCCATCTTTTGTCTTGTGCCAGGGTGAGAGTCCCCACACCTCATTGTTCATGGACTATGTCTAGGGGACTCTGCTCAACCTGCCTCTTTCATTCTGGGATTTGTGTCAGGATAATTTGAGGGAGAAAACAATTTGGGAATCAAAATCAAGACCTCTACATCCAGAACCTCTTGTCCTCCCAGGGAAAATCTCATCCTATAAACAAAGCTCAACACCCCCACCCCACCCCAGATAGCTACACAAGACCTGTCTGGTCTCTAAGTCCAAGAAGAGAATGGGAATCTGCCTGTACCATTTAGATCCAGGAGCTATGAGTTTCCGGGTCCTCCAAAAAGAGCAAAGTTCCACTGTTATTAATTACATCTAACAGAAGATGCAGTCTCCTGAATACCTTCCTCACAGCTCAAGCATTCTAGGTTCCCATACTTCTGCTCAGATTTTATTTATTTATTTATTTTATTTTTGAAATTTTATTTGAGGCAGAGTCTCACTCTGTTGCCCTGGCTAGAGTGCCATGGCATCAGCCTAGCTCACAGCAACCTCAAACTCCTGGGCTCAAGCAATCCTTCTGCCTTGGCCTCCCAAGTAGCTGGGACTACAGACATGTGCCACCATGCCTGGCTAATTTTTTCTATGTATTTTTAGTTGGACAATTAATTTCTTTCTATTTTCAGTAGAGACGGGATCTCGCTCTTGCTCAGGCTGGTTTCAAACTCCTGACCTTGAGTGATCCACCTGCCTCGGCCTCCCAGAGTGCTAGGATTACAGGCGTGAGCCCCTGCGCCTGGCCTGCTCAGATTTTATTAATACCAAAACCATAAAAAGAAAGGCGAGGTGCTGTTTCCAACACAATCTTTACATGAGATCACACCGAAACTGAGCGCTGCGTACCTGTCTTGCTCTTCTTTCTCCAGTCGTTCTTGCTCCTCCTGCTCCTTCTGCAGCCGGGCCTGTCTTCTCTTTTCAGCCAGGATCTTTGCCGCCTCTCCTGCGTCAGTCGTGCCGGCTGTGGGCTTCCCCAAGGCTGCACCAGAGGAGAGGCGGCAAGAGGAAAAGATCAAGGGAAACAAACAGAATGATTCCACTCACACAGCAGCTGCCACGTGGAAACGAACAATCCAGCCCAGCGTGGCGATGGGCAACACTGCCAGCGCTCGCACAATCAGCCACGGGGCAAGAGGAGCGGGCGACGGGCCAGCTGTGACCCTGGACGCATTGCACAGTGGAGGGCAGTGGAAAGGTGGGGAGGAGAGACAGGGTCACTAGCGCGTCCGACAGCAGCTACCCCCTGGGTGAACTCACTGCATCGCAGAAGCCTGGAGTGCTAAAGGAAGACCCCGACTGCGGGCAGTGCAGATGCTGGCTGGACGCAGCCTGCCTTACTCTGCACCCCACGTGCTTCCACAGCCACGAGTGGGGCTACCCTAGGTCTTCTCCAGGGGACCCTCGGGACAGTGGGGCAAGGACTCAGGAGCAATGTACAAGCCTCAGAAAGCTGTGCAAGGAGATGAAGTTGTCTTCCCAGGGAAAAATTCCTCTCCCTCCCCCAAACAGGAGGGAATGGCATGTGGACCAGGTCATGGGGAGAACTGTCGTGGGAAAGCCAAGGCCCGGTGGTGGCAGCGCTGACAAAGGGGTCTACCTGCGCTGCTCTCGGCCTTCCCCGCCGCAGCGGCGTGCTTCTCGCTGGCATGTTTGTCTGCCACGTGCTTCTCTGGGGCTTCCTCGCCGGGTGGCCCAGCAGCCTGCTGAGCCAAGGCACCTTCCCTTTCCTTGTTGCTCTTCTCTTTCTCTGCTTTCTTTTTGGGTGTTTCTTGGCCGGGAAGGGCAGGAACACGGTACTTCACAGGAGACCCTGGGTACGGTGGCTTCGTCGTCTTTGGAGACGGTGGATATGCTTTCGAAGGCGTCCTGGAAAACCAAAAACATGCCGTAAGGTGATTACTGGGCCTGCGCGCAGAGCTCTCTGTTCCTAAAACAACTGGTTCCAAAGTGTTGAACGATTTTACCTTCCAGAGGCTCAGAGGGGGGCTCAGCACACACTCAAAAGGCACTAAAGTACTCTCACCCTAACAGGAACATATGGTATCTGTAAGATGGCCCTGGTGGAAGGGGAGATATTTTGAGACACCCAGCTGGTGATGCCATGTGCTAACCTCACTCAGAATTGAAGACAATGTAATGATGGAGTGTTAGGCATTTTCCCACACTCTCGTGTTAGGTGAACATCATGGTTGGATCTGGCTTCAGCATATGGTAATGAACAAGTTGGCTCCTTTTTTAAAAAAATTGTGATAAAATACACATAACATAAAATTGACCATTTTAACCATTTTTAAGTATACAGTTCAGTGGCATTAAGTACATTCCCAGTGTTGTGCAGCCGTCTCCATTAAACACGAACTCCCCATTCCCCCTCCCACTAGCCCCTGGTGGCCATCTTTCTGCTCTCTCTCTGTCTCTAAGAATCTGCCTATTCCAGGTACCTCACATAAGTGCAATCACTATTTGTCCTTTTGCATAGGGTTTATTTTACTTAGCATAATGTCTTCAAGGTTCCCGGTTCCTTTTTATTTATTTTTTTATTTTTTTTGAGACAGAGTCTTGCTTTGTTGCCCAGGCTAGAGTGAGTGCTGTGGCATCAGCCTAATTCACAGCAACCTCAAACTCCTGGGCCCAGGTAATCCTGCTGCCTCAGCCTCCCAAGTAGCTGGGACTGCAGGCATGTGCCACTATGCCTGGCTAATTTTTTTTCTATATATATTAGTTGGCCAATTAATTTCTTTCTATTTATAGTAGAGACGGGGTCTCGCTCTTGCTCAGGCTGGTTTCGAACTCCTGACCTCGAGCAATATGCCCACCTCGGCCTCCGAGAGTGCTAGGATTACAGGCATGAGCCACCGCGCCCGCCCCGGTTCCTTTTTAAATGCTGAAGAGCAAAGTTAGCAAAGAGATGGGGACAGGGGGTGTCTTTTGGAGGTTCTCAGGTTTAAAAGAATATCTTTCTTCTCTACTGGGCAGAGGTAAAAGGTGAGGCTATGCCATCCAAGGAAACACCACTTTGTTAAAATTTGGGCACTTGTATTATGTCTGCTGGGAAAAGGTCCATGATCGGTGCGCCAGCCTAGGCTCGGCTCTTGGTCAGTGCTGGTGATTGGGGACGTAGGTAAGAGCTTAGTTTGAGATGCCGAGTTTCTTCAGAGGTTTGCACAGGGATGCAGGCACCTGTACAGAGTTCCCCTAGGAAGGATATAAAATAATCTGTACATATAAATTACAAATTGTCACTTTCAATCCTGTAGCAGGTTGAACCATATGGAATTGCTAATTATCTGGTTTTGAACTATAAAAGCAGCAATAAAAATAGCAACTCAACCTAATATTTAAAGTCATTTTCTAACCAAAGGCTTAAAAAGGGTTACCTAATCAGATCTTGGTGGTAAGGATCAGATCAGTATTAAACTTGGTCACGAACTAGAGAATAACCCTCAAGTGGCATGTGGACTAGATGAGACATAGGCCAGTTTTCTGATGACATTATCATGTTAAAAGGCTGGTGGCTCCTGGTACCCAGGAGAGCACCCTCTCTCAGTCAATGCCAAGTGGAGGGTCACACAGTGGGGGGGAACAGGTGATCGCTTGTTACAATGTATATGTCTTTAACATGATCTGAATTTCTAAAATCCAGTTGTTTCAGTATCAATCATTTTAATGATGTCAAATCAGACTGGATCACAATTTCATAGCAAGCTGTCCACCCCTCCCATAGCAGTCTGGCTTCCCAGGAGAACAGCCCTAACCCCAGGAAGGATCTCTTCATATTGGATAAAGTGACTTCCCTATGTCACCATCCTGTGAGGCCTGGAGCAACCCAGAACCCCTGAGACATCCATCCATGTGGACAGTGCTGTGACTCTCTGCAGGCTCTTCTCCCCTCTGCTCTTAGGCTCCCCTGGCTCAGGCCCCACGCTCAGGTTGTCCCACCATTCCTAAGGGACGCAGTTTTTAAGAGTGCTCATCAATCAGGTGGTTCTTTCTAGATGTACTATATAACCCTGGTTTTCTAATTTTTTTTTTTTTTTTTGAGACAGAGTCTTGCCCTGTTGCCCAGGCTAGAGTGCAGTGGCATCAGCCTAGCTCACAGCAACCTCAAACTCCTGGGCTCAAGCGATCCTTCTGCCTCAGCCTCCCGAGTAGCTGGGACTACAGGCATGTGCTGCCATGTCCGGCTAATTTTTTCCATATTTTTTTTTAGTTGTCCAGCTAATTTTTTTGTATTTTTAGTAGAGAGGGGGTCTCACTCTTGCTCAGGCTGGTCTTGAACTCCTGAGCTCAAATGATCCTCCTGCCTCAGCCCTAATTTTTTCCTAGACTCTTTTATCAAAGAAAAACCATGCACAGAACCCCCCTGCCCCAGCATACACACAGGTGTGCGTAGCAGGCTTTCACGACACAGCATTCCTGACGTCTGTGGCTGCATTGCTCTTTGTTGTAGGATGTGCGGCAGTGCCCATGGGCTCCACCACAAGATGACGATAGCAATCTGCTCCCCTCCCTGGGTTGTGATAACCAAGAAAACTCTGCAGATATTGCCAAATGTCTTCTCAAGGACAAGATCCCCCTCAACCGAGAGTCCCTGAGATATTAGAGAGAGACACACACATACACACAATCTCTATATAGTAGATGAGAGTGGAGCTGCTTTGCTTGGAGGGGCAGCATCCAATCCCCACGGTGACCCTGACACACGCCTGCAGGCTCTTGAGAGCCTTAGCTCGAGAGGTAACGGATGAGCGCCACTATGATTCAGCACGTGACTCCTGTGTTCTGACAGAGTGGGGCCAGTTCCCTCCCCTGGCCATCTGGAGCTCAGACCTCCATGAACACCCTGCACAGTTGTGTCTGTGTTTACTGAGTGCTGTCTGTCCACCAGCCACTGTGCTACCAAATGTGCATATACACATATGTGTATAAATGGTATGACATAGATACTATTATTATGGTCACTTTACAGACGAGGAAACCAGGCTTAGAGAGACTAAATGACGTCCCACAGTTAACTACATGACAGAGCTGGGGTTTGAGCCATGACTACCTGACTCCCTCCTTACAACTCTGCTCTACTGCCTGTGTTGCAATGGTGGCTAAGTCTGAGTTTGGGGTCACCAAGACCCCAAGACATTCTTTTTAGAACTGGCATAGGGTAAGCACTGAACAGCTGTTAGATATTGGTTTTGATTAAATAGATGATAAACTAAAAACCTAAATAACCCTCACAGACAAGAATGAGCCAAAACCAGGAGGCTGAACTGTACCAGGGGAGACCATCACATCTTGCTGGCTCACATAGACAGTGCTCCATTGAGCATGGTTTGCCAATGAGCTGCAAAAACTGGTGCTTAGGTTCAAATAATCTGTACAAATATATAGCAGGAGATCTTTTGCTTGGTCATGCCTTCCTTTCTTACTGTCACCTTGGGCTGTAATAACACCATTAACCAGGTAGATCCTCTGTGTTGTGTCCCCCCACCATGCCACCCTCTCAAGCTAACAGTGACCTGCTGAGGTGAGCAGCGCCCACAGCTGTAAACTCATCACCAATTTTGCTGTAACTACCATGAGGGTATCTTGAGAGCCTCAATCTAATGCTTTGCCAAGATCAAAGCACGCTACTTACTCCCTGGAATATCATGCGAATGCTATGAGTGCCTTTGGTCCAGCAACAGTAGAGAGGCAGGGGATGGATCTGGGATTTGGCAAGAGAGGCCACAAGAAAGAATGACTGCTATCTTGTGGGAGATGATGCAACCGAAAACATTTTCTCCTCCCATAAGCATTCCTACCTTGACTCATTAAAGAGGAACTTCTGGCTTTGGAAGGGCCGACAAAAGACAAAGCCTTCTGCTCTTCTTCCTTGTATTCACCCTCCTCCCCACAGAGTGACATCTGATTTCTCTGGTTGGTGAGACTGAGCAAAGGTGCCGGACACATACACACACAGAGCCCTGTCGATCCTAGTTCTTCCCTGGGGCCTGCCTGCGAGAGGTGGGCTGTGCCCCAGGGGTCCCTGCAGTGTGCTGGTACTTCTGCCCATGAATGGGTAAATGCAGGAGGAGCTCTGCTGCAGACGTGGCTCCATGACTCCCACCACGAGGGTCCCCAGGGCTGGGCTAGTCGGAGTAGGTAAGAGGCCCAAACTGGCTGTAGCCTCAGCAGCTATGAAGCCAGCATCTGACTTCCAACATGCCCCATGTCTGGTGTAAATGGCTCACTAGCAGAAGGGAATGGAGCATGATGAAGTCACACTCTCAGTGTGGCTGGAGCCTGACAGTTCTGTCAGAACCATGTAAGTAAATGGAAATGCGGGGCACAGGATTGCAACCCTAGGGAGAAAGGGCCGGACCGGCCTGGGTAGGGGAGGTTCTGACAGCCTCAAGTCGGCACAGCTCTGAACAGCCCTGCTTCGACGTGCTTTAGCACGATGGTCCCCTGGTTCAGTTCACACCCCAGATGGTGAGGTTCTATTCTAAATAAAACTAGACCAATTACCCAAGGACACACATGTAAAAATAACTTCTACCTGAGAAGTTAAGGGTAGATTATTTGGGAAAAAAAGTCATTAAGAAGTCTGTTTATACTCGCATACCCAATGAACACAGTAAATTAGAAAACACACACATGCTCACACAAGCATGCACAAATATGACCTTCAAATGAGAGAAGTGTAGGCAAGCCATAGGTTTTTTTCTAACAGTGAGTGACCTAATCACAGAAAAAAACCTTAGACATTCCCAATTTTACCTACCGATCTGTTGCGTTTCCTGCTTAGCCTGCCTTGCTACTTGCTTACACAGACTCTGTGCCCTGCCAGCCGCCCTGCAAGAGCTGCTAAGCATGGGCATCTGGCGCAAAGTGACTGGCCTGGCAGACCTCGGGGCTCTTGGGCCAGCCCTGCTCACACTTTCGCGAGCCAAAGGGAGAGTCTGCCTGGCAAAGCTATCTGCTTTTCAATTTCCTGGAAATAGGTATCTTGGCTGATGAAAGAAATGAAACATGAATTAATCAGAGGAACTCACTTGCTTGCACGGAGCTTTATCTTGAAGTACCTTCTCATCTATTTAATAAGGGTCCATTTGATCACCACAGCAAGGTAGGGAGGAAATTGCTATTATCCATATTTTAGATAAGAAAACCAAAGTCCTGAGAGCTTAAATAGCCTTTCCCGAAGAGATGTCAATAGACGAGAGAGCCAGGGCTGGCACCCAAGTCATTTGTTCTTTGACTCACTTTTTTTTCTTTTTAGCGCTTTTGCTTTAATTTTTTAAGGTTTAATAAAAATATAACAAAGGGGATTCACAAGGTTTGTCTTGGATGGTAAAACCGGGCCTTCCTGGAGCGTAAGGCAGGATAACATAACCTTTCTCTGTTCCTGTAAGCAGAGTGGCAAGAATAACCCTCAGGGGAGGGTTGTTACGCTTCTGAACGTGAATTGACTGCAAAGGAGAAACCCAGAGGACTTTTTTTCTCCACATCCTGGAGGCTAGTTCTATTTTTTCCACTTGACTCCAGGCACCGTGAACTCACCCCACCCACTGGATGGGAGGGCTCTGTGGCCTCGTCAGCACCGCTCAGCCAACATTCTAAAAAGTTTATTACTTCAAAGGGAAAAGAGGCAGTTTTATATCAGAGAAACCTGTGCACACCACCCTAACCTAGTGACCCAAGTTAGCATCACCAGTAATGAAACACACTGACACTGTGGTTTCCTGCTACGAGGCACTGAGAAAAACCCAACACTCCCGCCATGGGTGTCCTGCCCAAAATGCACAGCCTGAATCTAATGAGGAAGACACATCAGGCCAGCGCAAACTGAACGACAGTCTCAAAATAACTGGCTTATACTCTTTTAAAAATGTCAGGGCTGGCTGGGTGCAGTGGCTCATGCCTATAATCCTGCACTTTAGGAGGCCGAGGCAGGAGGATCACTCGAGGCCAGGAATTTGAGACCAGCCTAGGCAACATGGTGAGACCCCATCTCCACCCCCCCAAAATAAAAAGGAAAAAAAAAAAGCCAGGGTCATGAAAAAGAAAGACTGAGGAACTGTTCAGGTTAAAGTGGACTAAGGAGATGAGACAACAGCGTGGGACCCTGGGTTGGATCCTGAACCAGGAAAAAAAAAATGCTATTGGACGACCGGCAAAAATTGCATATATACTATAAATTAAATAACAGTATCATGTCAGAGTTAGATTTTCTGATTTTCATAATTGTATTATGGTTATGCAAAAGGATGTCTTCGCTTTTAGAGGTAAAAGGCATGATGCCTGCAGCTTACTCTCAGCTGTTCCTGGGAGAAATCCACGTGCGTGTGTATGCACATGTCTACGGAGGGTGACTGTGAATGAGAGTGACGGGGGATGGCAATGATGAAGCAAACGTGGGTAAACTTGAACGTAGGATGACAGGTGTATAAGTGGTCTTTGTTCTAGTCTTGCAATTCTTTTGTAAGGTTGAAATGATTTCAAAATAAAAAAGACTTAAACAATTGGTCTAAACTCCAATTATCCTCTGATAAGACTAAAAAAATATAGGCATGTGGAGTGGGTGAGTGTAACTACAAGGAGGGGGTATCACTTAACATTTTCAGTTATCTTCTTCTAGAAAAATTTCAGATAAGAACGTAAAAGCCTACTGGAGAACGACGGCAGAGGCGAAAACAACAGTGACAACTGCCGTCACAGGGAGCCCTGACCCACTGCAGGTGCTCATCTGTGGGAGGAGATGACCATTCCACCACCTACCAGAGAAGCCTATGTGCACGGTGCCGGATAAGGAGCCATTAAATGTCCTCGGCCACTAACGGAATAGGCCAGCTGTTTCCTATTGGGCCTGTGATTCATAGCAAAGCGGGAGGTACTTATTTTGAGCCATCCAGACAATTCCATCCTATTTTTTTTTTCCACATGTGGAATATCTGTTTTGTTTCCAATGCATAACAAAGTGAAATTAAACTAGGTCCCTAATACAAAACTGGTCACAGCTATGAGCTATCTCTGGAAATGATTATTTTTGAAACATTGAATTTTCCAAAGATGGCCAAAACAATATTTCCCATCCCACTTTTTTTTTTTTTTTTTTGAGACAGTCTTGCTTTGTCACCTGGAATGGAGTGGAGTGGTGTTATCGTAGCTCATTGCAACCTCCAACTCCTGGCTGGGCTCAAGCGATCCTCCTGCCTCAGCCTCCCAAGTAGCTGGGACTACAGACATGCGCCACCATGCCCAGCTGATTTTTCGTATATATTTTTAGTTGGCCAATTAATTTCTTTCTATTTATAGTAGAGGCATGGTCTCGCTCTTGCTCAGGCTGGTTTTGAACTCCTGACCTCGAGCAATCAGCACGCCTCGGCCTCCCAGAAAGCTAGGACTACAGGCGTGAGCCACTGCGCCCAGCCTAAATTATTGTTTTAAGCTACTAAATCTGGGGGATGGGGTTGTTATAGCAGCAACAGATAACTGAAACATTACCTATTATAATCACCAAACTGATTTAGAATGTATTTCTAAGAATATAAACCCATTAGAGAATATTTCACACTGAAAAACTGGGAATACAGGCAGCATCAACACTTAGAGACAGGGATAGGCTGGGTAAATCCGCTTGGCCACACTTGATTTCTTCTCTCTGGGTTACAGGAAGAAAGCTATGCTTTATCTAAGTCTTTCAGAGTGTTGCTGAATCTAGTTTTCTAAAACCCAAGCAAGTACCCGACAAAGCAAACCATGAAAATAAACTTGAACGTTTAAAAGAGCAATGCTATTGATATGCAACAGGCACCCAACAGTGGCTTGATTTATCTGAGATCAGGGAGGAGAACAATGCACTGTCAGAGCTTAGGAGGTCACAGGAAAAGGGATCATTAATCACATGACCCGTCTGGGCTTCTGGATTGGAGTTCAAAGGGGCTAACTAAGCCCCCTTTCAAAGCCACATCATTTTCAGTGTGCTTTGAAAATCACACACTTGGTTTGCACACAGGGAATGTCAAAAATGTCACTTTGGTTGGGATTTGTTTTGTGTGTGACACCATTTTAAAAATCAAGCGTTTCTTTTTTATTGTCTTTCTTCAATATTGAGTACACAAAAGAATGTGTATGAAATGTGCAAGGTATAAGGAATGATAAAACAAATGCACACGCCCACCACCTAATTCAAAAGAAAGACATTACCATTATGACAGAATCTCCTGTGTGCCCCCCTGCAATCCCTTTCCCTCCCCAGTCAGAGCCGATCATCACCCCAAATTTTATAGTTGCCATTTTCCCACTTTTTCTAAAAATCATTTTACCACATTTATATTCTTAAAAATATATTGCTTAGGTTTGCACATCTGGGAACTCAATATAAATGGAATCATACTGTTGACATTCTTCTACAACTTGCTTTTTCCACGTTCCTGACATCCACCCATGTGGTTGTGGGTAGCTGCGAGATATATATATATATATATATATATATATTATTGCTGTATAATTCGGTTGGATTTTCAGAATTCACTGTGCTTTGCTTGAGGTTCCATGTTTCTCAGACCTTGTCCATACACAGTGTGGCTCACTCAAGGAGAGAAACTATTTTTGTTTATGAGCATTTTTAAATTAAGAAATAGTTGCTTTTCCTTAGACCTCTCAACTTGCTAATACTGATTCAGAGGTCCTGGAACAACTCCTATCACCAGGACACCTCTTTTACGGAGATGATTCTAGTAGTATTGACAGTACACGTGGAAGCCCTGCTGTGTTAAGAGCTGACTATTTTTCCTGCCTGCATCAGAGATGACACGTATTATACTCTGAAAATAAAGGCCATTCCATTAACATTCCAGAAACTTCTCTCTTTGCTGAAGTGTCAGGAACACCCTGCCACACAAAATAGCAGCCAGGATCCTTTATCCTTTAAAAATTCCTCAAGCAAAATAGCCTACGAAAGAGACATTTAAGGAATTGACCCAGGGGAGTATAAGTTGATGAACAGTAAAGAAAGAAAAGAGGCGGCAAAGGGCCAGAGCTCCTGCGCAGGTTTGGTCTCGGCATTTCCATGTCTGCCAGGCGGCTCCACCCCTGCCCTCCAAGGTTCTCCTTCCCTTCATACCTGAATCCCACAGACACTGCTATGGCTGAATGTTCAAGCACCTCAAAATTCCTATGTTGAAACCCTAACCTCTAAGGTGATGCTATTAGGAGATGTGGGCCTGGGTGTGACTAACTCGTGAAGTCAGAGCCCTCCTGAATGGAATTAGTGCCCTTGTGAAAGAGACCCGAGGGAGCCCCCTAACCCCTTCCACCTGTGAAGAGGACACATTGAGAAGATGTTTGTGAACCAGGAAGTGGGCCCTCACCACACACTAAAATCTGCCAGTCTCTTGATCTTGGACTTCACAGCCTCCCCGACTGTAAGAAATACATTTCTGCTGTTTATAAGCCACTCGGTATATGCTATTTTGTTATAGCAGCTCAAACAGCCTAAGACACACATACATCGAGCACCTACTGTGCCACACTAAATCCAGACAGTCCTCACCTTCCAGGCAGTCTAGCAGGGGACTGCTAAGTCAACGTGAAGTGCTAGCATACTGCAATGAGGCACAGGGCAACATGGCCTATGCCCTCACCTCATGCAGTGCTCTGCTCAAACACCACCTCCTCAGAGAAGCCTTTCCTGAATCATCTGACCTGGTTTAACTTTCCTGTATAATGCTTCTCACCACCTCATATTATACACGCTGTCCACTGCCATGTAAGCTCCATGAGAGCAGGGACTTTTGCTATAACCAGCACTGCATTCTCAGCCTGGCAAACAGGGCTGGACACATACTAGGCACTCTGTAACTATCTGTTAAGTGAGTGAATGAGAGAGGTCTGCGTATGATGCTCTGTGAACACAGAGAAGAGGGCGAATTCAGTTCTGGCTGGCTTTGGAGAAGGTGATGGCTGAGCTGAGTCCTGAAAGATGAGCAGCAGGGCAGCTTGTTGGATGTGGGCCTGTGCAGTGCTCAACTGTGTACACGACGCCACCCCTTCTCCCTGGAGGTTCCTTTGAGTAGGGACGGTTCTCAGTCATTTGGGGATTCTCAGAGGCATTTGGCATAGTGAGTTGCATTCATTCATTGTGCAAATATTTAAAGCACTTACTGTGTGCCTATTACTGTTTTAGATGGAGTGGAAATTAAATTGTTTTTCTTGAAACTGAATTGCATAAAAAAGTCTGGCATTTTATTCAAGTCTCTTTGGTCAGGGAGAACTTTTTATAAAACTCAGATGATATGGCCTTTAAAATATAAAGCAGTTCTAGAAATACAATCTCCTTCAAGATTTTCAACTTCAAAGAAACAGCAAAGAGCCAACTGTGAGCTTGCTTCCAAGAATCTACAGGCATCCCTTGGGGATGTTGCAGGTTTGGTTCCAGACCACCACAACAAAGCCAATATTGCAATAAAGCAAGTCATGTGAATTTTTTGGTTTCTCAATGCACATAAAAACTATGTTTACGATATGCTGTAGTATATTAAGTATGCAATAGTATTATGTCTTTTAAAGACTATATACTTAATTAAAAATAGTTTATTGCTAAAACATGCTAATAATCATGTGAGCCTTCAGCGAGTCATAACATTTTTGCTGGTGGAGGGGTCTTGCCTTGATGTTGATGGCTGCTGACTAATCAGGGTGGTGTTTGCTAAAGATTAAGGCAGCTGTGGCCATTTCTTAAAATAATACAGTAATGAAGCTTGCCACATTGATTGATTCTTCCTTTCATGAAAGGTTTCCCTATAGCATGAATGCTGTTTGATAGCATTTTACCCACAGTCGAACTTCTTTCAAAATTGGAGTTAATCTTCTCAACCCCTGACACTGCTTTATCAACTATGTTTATGTAATACTCTAAATCCTTTGTTGTCATTTTAACAACAGTCACAACATCTTCACCAGGAGTAGATTCCATCTCAAGAAACTACTTTCTTTGCTCATCCATAAGAAGCAACTCCTTATCTGTTCAAGTTTGATCATTAGATTGCAGCAATTCAGTTACATCTTCAGACTTCACTCCCAATTCTAGTTCTCTTGCTATTTCCACCACATCTGGAGTGACTACCTCCACTGAAGTCTTGAATCCCTTAGTCATCCATGAAGGTTGGAATACACTTCTCCAAACTCCTGTTAATGTTGATATTTTGACTTTGTCCCATGAATCACAAATATTCCTAATGGCATCTAGATTGGGGAGGGGTGGTGTAGGCAATGCAAGACTGTCTTTTTTGCCCCCAGTGTTAAAGTCTATCGGAGAAATTTAACAAAGAGATTGAAATAATAAAAAAAATCAAGCAGAAATTCTGGAACTGAAGAATTCAATTAACAAACTGAGAAATACTTCAGAGACTCTCAACAGCAGAAATGACCAAGTAGAAGAAAGAATCAGTGAACTTGAACACAAGCTACTTGCAAATAAATAGTCGTAAGAGAAAAAAAGAAAAAAGAATAAAAAAGAATGAAGCACACCTAGAAAACAGCCTCAAAAGGGAAAATCTAAGAGTTATTGGCCCTAAAGAAGAGGCAGAGTCTTTATCAAAAAATCCCCAAACAACAAATGCTGGCGAGGATGTGGAGGGACAGGAACACTCTTACACTGCTGGTCGGACTACAAATTAGTGCAACCTTTGTGGAAAAGAATTTTGAGATACCTCAAAGAGCTAAAAATAGAAATACCATTCGATCCAGCAATAGCACTATTAGGGATCTACCCAAAAGAACAAAAGACATTCTATAATAAAGACATCTGTACCCGAATGTTTATGGCAGCACAATTCACTATTGTAAGGATGTGGAAACAACCAAAGTGCCCATCAATTCATGAGTGGATTATTAAAATTTGTTATATGTATACAATGGAATATTACTCAATTATAAGAAACGATAGTGACCTAGCACTTCTTATATTTTCCTGGATTGAGCTTGAGCCCATTATCTGAAGTGAGGTAACACAAGATCGGAAGAATAGGCTCCACTTGTACTTGCCATCAAATTGGAACTGACTGATCAACACTATGGTGCTCACATGGTAGTAATATTCTCCAGGGATAGAGGGTTGGGGGGGGGGGTAAACTCACAACTAAAGGACACGGTGAGCATTGTGGAGGGGAAGGGCATGTCTCTAACCCTCGCTAGGGAGAGGCAAGGATATAAAATGTAACCAAAATGTTTGTACCCTCCTAATACCCTGAAAGAATAAAAGGAATAAAAAGATATACATATATAAAATTTGTACTAAAGAAAAAAAAAAAGAAGAGGCAGAGAGAGACTGGGGTAGAAAGTTCATTTGAAGAAATAATGACATTCAAGGATAGATGCCTTTATAATATAATGTCTTTTTTTCCTTTGGGAAATACCCCATAGTGGGATTGCTGGATCAAATTGGTAGTTCTACTTTTAGTTCTGTGGATTAATAATGTGGTATATGTATACCATGGAGTACTACTCAGTCATAAAAAACAATGGGGAACTAATAACCCTTTGTATTATCCTGGATGGAGCTGCAGCCCATTCTTCCAAGTGAAGTATCACAACAATGGCAAAACAACCACCACATGTACTCACCATCAAATTGGCACTAATTTACCAACAATTATATGCACATATGGAAGTAACATTCATTGAGTATCGGGCAGGTGGGAGGAGAAGGAGGGGATAGGTATATTCACACCTAATGGGTGCAATGTGCACTGTCTGGGGGATGGGCATGCTTGTAGCTCTGACTCAGGTGGTGCAAAGGCAATATATATAACCTAACCATCTGTACCCCCATAATCTTCTGAAATTAAAAAAATAAATAAATAATAACAGAGAACTTCCCAAACCTAGAGAAATATATCAATATTCAGGTACAAGAAGGTCATAGAACACCAAGTAGATTTAAACCAAACAAGACTATCTGAAGGCATTTAATAATAATCAAGCTAATAATCAAACTCCCAAAGTTCTTGGATAAAGAAAAGGTCCTAAGGGAAGCAAAAAAAAAAAGAGAGAGAGAGAGAAAGAAATAACATATAAAGGAGCTCCATTACCTCTGGCAGCAGACTTCTCAGTGGAAACCTTACAGGCCAGGAGAGAGTGGCATGACATAGTCAAAGTGCCAAAGGAAAAAAACCTTAACCCTAGAATATTATATCATGACAAAAATATCCTTCAAACATGAAGGAGAAATAAAGACTTTCCCAGACAAACAAAAGCTGATGGATTTCATCAACACCAGACCTATCCCACAAGAAATGCTAAAAGGAGTTCTTCAATCTGAAAGGAAAGGACATTAATGAACAATAATAAAACAAAACATCTGAAGGTATACAACTCACTGGTAACAGTAAGGACACAAACACAGAATACTCTATTGCTGTAATTGTAGTATATTAACCACTTATATCTTGAGTAGAAAGACTAAAAGATAAACCTATCAAAAATAACTGCAACAAGTTTTTGAGAGACAGTATAAAAAGATACAGATGTAAACAACAAAATGTTTAAAAAATGGGGGGGTGCAGTTAGAGTGCAGAATTTCTGTTAGGTTTCTCTTTGCTTGTTTGTTTGTTAGAGTTGTCATATGTTTAAAATAATTGGTTATGAAATGTTTTTTACAAGCCTCATGGTAACCTCAAATCAAAAAACGTACAACAGATACACAAAAAGTAAAAAGCAAGAAATAAAACAGAGTACCAGAGAAAAATCACTTTTAACAACGGAAGACAGGAAGGAAGGAAGGGAGGACCACAAAACAACCAGGAATCAAATAATAACATGGCAGCAGAAAGTCCTTACCAACATACAACACTGATCAATTAAGTTCACCATCATATCATGGGCGCAGTTCACAGTACCCCAAAACAATTACGGTAGTAACATCAAAGATCACTAATCACTAAAACAGATATAATAATAATGGACAAGTTTGACACACTGCAAGAATGATCAAAATGTGACACAGAGACATGAGTGAACACGTGCTGTTAGAAAAATGGTCCCGATAGACTTGCTTGACATAAAGATGCCATGGACCTTCAATTTGTAAAAAACCCAGTATCTGCAAAGTACAATAAAGCAAAGCACAATAAAACTAGGTATGCCTGTAGTTCTCATTTCTGTAGAAGGTAATACCTTCCTTGTTCATCTCAGTGAAATTTACAGTAATAATGATGAAACCTCCAAGGTACTATCCATGCAGGGATCAGGAATCTCTATCCAGGAAAAGAGGGTAGAATCTAGAAATGTCCCAGTATGAACTAGGCTTTTCTTTCTTTTAATGTAAATGTCCCAAATTAACACCAGAGTAGTGACACATGGGTGGAAGCTGAAAAGGCTCAGAAATAAAGGGATAAAGAGATTATAGAGCCCACATAATAAATTTATAGAGGTTTCAAGGGAACAATACCAAAGACAGGCATACTAGTACAAAAAGGATGCCCTGAAAATAGATAAATAAATAAAAATATGCTATTAATTCAGTGATAGGCTATGAAAGGATTCTCCCTATGTGGGACAGAGACATCAATAGAAGATATTAGTAGTCTATAGAAACCATAGTGATCTATGAGAAAAATAATAGTGAAAAAGTCTCTGTTAGAAAGCAACACATTAGAAATAGGAGCTAATATCACCTTGAAATATTTTTAACAAATTCCTAATGTTCATTAAATTTGTGTTTTATCCTATGTTCTCTGAACTAAACTGATGTACTAACCGAGGTTTATATTATTCTCTTTATATAAAAACCTTTTTATTTTACCAAATTAAATCATATTTCTGTTTCTCTTTCAGTCCTAATGAAGATGTTTCCATTGTACTGCTGGACTGAGTTATTTACTGAGTCACTCATCAGTTACTATTAGTAAAATATTTTAATGACTTAAGACAGTAGTCACACAATTTGCTGTAAATTTGCTTTTCAGTTACGTGGTTTCATTGTTGAGTTTACCCAATCCCTAACAAAAAAGAGCCAGGCACATAGTGGCACATGCCTGTAGTCCCAGATACTCAGGAGGCTGAGGCAGGAGGATCGCTTGTGCTCAGGAGTGTGAGGCTGCAGTGCACTATGATCACACCTGTGAACAGTCACTGTATTCCAGCCTGGGCAACAAAGCAAGACCCTGTCTCTAAAATAAAATTATATGTGTGTGTATAATACACATTTGCTTCATTAAAAAAACCATACTGCTGATTGTGGCTGACAAGTTATTATTGTCTCTCTGTTAAAGAGACAGAAAATGAGGTTGAGGGGAGGGAGCAGCATGTGAGCAGGAACCCAAGCACAATGGAATCACTTCAATCCAGATAAAATCAAAGGAGAAAGAAGGAGAATGCCAGAAAAGCAGAATGGAATTCACAAATCTAAAGAGAAAATGCTTAATTCATCACCTTGGTAAGTAAGAGTTGTGTATTCTTACTTACAGGGAATAAACCCCTTGATGGCCCATCATTTGCCCAGAAGATACACAGAGAGTCAAGACAGGTAACTCGAAGGCCAGCATTTCCCTCGCTCGCCTCTTCTGGCTGGCCATGCCTCATGGGACAGCAGGAGCCATAACGCTGGATGGCACAAAGCCCCACCAAACTGACACTCAATTGTCAGACTGTCTGGCAAAGGGGAGGGATGCTTACTTGGGTATCACGGGAGAAGATGACCTCTTAGAAACACCTCCGGAAAACTCGCATCTTCTCAGAGGGGATCCAAGGCCACCAGTGGGAGTGGAAGTTGTCACTCGCTGCCCCCTCTTCTTCTCCGTCTGTAGGGGACATAGAACAGGATAGCCACAGCCCATGACTGGCACTACCCCCCCCCCAGTTTCTAAAAATAATACCCCAGATAAAACAATGTATAGCTTTCTTTTAGAGGGATGGATATAAAGCTGTGTTGATGCTTTGCATGATGGGAATCTTTGCAGGGAGGCACTATGAGCTCAGCACATTTAGGTTACCCAGTAATGCCAGGCACAGTGGTGTGTGCCTATAAGCCCTGCTACTTGGGAGGCTGAGGTGGGAGGATCGCTTGAACCCAGCAGTTGGAGACCAGCCTGGGCAACATAGTGAGACCCCATCTCTAAATAAATTAATTACATAATAGGTTTAAATAATTTTCAGCCTCAAATCTCAGCCTCAGCAGAGATTTTGTTCTCCTTGTTATCTTGCAAAGATCTAACAACAGAACCATACTATGGTCCTGGACATATGGGAAGTAGAAAGAGTACAAAGATGTAAAATTACTAGAGAAAATTACAAGTGCGTGAGATGTGGTTATAACATCCAAGACAGCGGGCTATGGGGCCTGACGGTACACATGGTATTATGGGGACTGCAACCCCACCCGGTCCTCTACGTCTTCCCCATCGCCTCCCTTGACAGAAAGCAGAAGAGAATGGACACCAGCGCTGAGCCCACAGAAGGTAGTCCTTATCACGCTTTTCTGCGGTAAATCCTCATACGGCCCCCACACCCACATCTGTCAACCCCCTCCTATGACAATCCACCCTACAGAGCCTGAAACATGCATATCTCTATTAAAAACCTCAGTGCCACAATGGATTTGAAAAGAAAATACGGTATTACAAAATGCCCAATAGTATAGTAGTCATGTGGCAGTTTTAAAATAAGTGCACACATTATTTCATACTACTTTCTTCAATAGGTGAAACTTTATTCTTCCCTCCCATTGAGTGTGGCTTGATCTGAATGACTTTTAGTGAATAGCATATGGCAGAAGCGACAGGTTGGGCGTAAAAGGTACTGCAGCTTCCCCCTTGCACTCTCTCTTGGATCCCTTGCTTTGGGGGAAGCCAGTTGCCACATTTGGATACTCAGGCAGCCTTATGGACAGTCTCAAACAGTGAGCTGCCTAAGAGGCCCACTCAAGCTTTCAGATGATGCAGCCCTGTCCACCATCTTGACCACACCCTCATGAAAGACCCTGTAGCAGAACCACCCAGCTAAGCCACTCTCGGTTTCCGTCCCCAAGAACCTGTGAGTTAGTATTTGTTGTTTTAAGCTGCCAAAGTGTGAGGTGATTTGTTATGCAGCAATTGATAACTAACAAAAATAGCATGGCGTATATAATTTCTAAATAAATATACATAATTGGGGGGCACCTGCTCGACATTAACTTTGCTGATGGTGTCAGTGTGCCATCGAAAATGTTTAAAGACTACTGTTGTGGGTGAAAATTGAACTAGGACCTCAGTTCTGGTTACCCTCAGAGGCAAGACTAGCTCAGAATGAGATATCTGCAAAGAAGCAGAGAAGATACTTGGACCATTTCTTCTGACTCCTATCCCCTGGAGGGCAGACTATAATAGCAAGGACGTCATTAAGAATTTGCTCCAAGCCCCTAAGATTTAGGAGGGTCCACAAAGTTAAATGATTTTGAAAGGTTGGGGAAAATTTTAAAGCAAATCCATCCTGCCCTTTGAGCTGACCCTGGATGGAACAGAGAGCCCAGGTGAATCGCAGGAAGTAATCACATTGTCAGATAAGCCACAGTCTGGAGGAGTGGGCAGGTGGATGGGTTTAAACCTACCGGAGAGGCCTCTGCTCCTGCAGGGGTTCCTTTTCCAGCATCTCCTGCGCCAGGTGTAGATGTGGCCTTCTTCCTCTCAGTGTTTCGAGTGGGAGAAGACTTGTAGGAAGATTTAAGAGAGCCAGCAGGAGCTATACGAGGACAGGTATGAAATACTAGAAAGTTACAGTATAACAGCCACAGAGACAGGGAGTACAGAGGGGAAAAAGTAGGGAGAGCAGGGAGTTGGGAAGAACACACATTTCTGTTAAGATGAGACCTGGGCGATCCATATTCTCAAGATACCATACTTTATTATTGTACACAGAATGGATCCTGTACTACAAAAGGCTCCCATACTCAAGAGCCAAGTTCATTTCAGGTGTTAGAAGTCTGCACTTTGGAGTCAGGCAGACCAGCACTGCCACCTAATAGCTGGATCACCTTGGGCAGGTTACTTAACCTCTCCAAACATCAATTGCCTTCTGTGCAGTAAAGAGTTATCATAGCAGGCCTGACTGCTGTCCTTCAAAAGGCCCACTTACAAGGCTGGCCCTTGGCCGGCATCTGGGGATGTGGATTTCAGGAGGGTTCCCACTATTAACTGATGAGTGCTGAAACTGTTTGTGTAAACAATATGGTTTATGCTGAACACTTGCTTTCCTTTGGGGAGTCTGGAATTTGGGTGTGTGCCTGGCAGGGGATGCCTACATCATCAGCCCCCAGTAAAATCCTCGGGTACTGAGTCTCTAGTGAGCTTCCCAGGCTGGCAACATTTCATGTGTTGTCACAACTCGTTGCTGGGAGAATTAAGCACAACCTGTGTGACTCCACTGGGAGAGGACTCTTGGAAATTTGCACCTGGCTTCCTCTAGCCTTTGCCCCACGTGCCTTTCCCTTTTGCTGACTTTGCTCTGTCCCCTTTTACTGTAATAAATCATAGCCATGAGTACAGCTGTAGCCAGAGTCCTCTGAGTCCTCCTGGTGAATCATGAAACCTTGGGGGTGGTCTTGGGACTCCTGACACAATCAGTGTCAGAAGGGGAAATTGGCAGATTGACCTGGATTCACTGAAATATGGTGAAAAGCATTGTTTGGGAAAAATAAGGATAAAGGGGCAGAAGACAATGAACTTGTGGAGCCGGGGTGGCTATGAAGTCATCCATGCTATGAAACAGCAGCCAAGCTGCTGTCTGTTGAGAAAGATAAAAGCTCCCTGCGGGATTTGAAAGTGACCGATGCAGCTCCCAGAGACTTGGCTTCACGGGTTCCCTGGATGCCTTTGTCCCTGCTAGCTAAAGTGAGGGAGGAAATACAGCTGAACACATTGATACCTTTGGTTTTTGTTTGTCTTCCAAGTAGAAGTGGGACATAACTTCCTTGTTTTTTGCCACCAGTGGGTAGGTTGGAATTTAAACTCTTGAGTACTGGAACCAGAACAAGTCTCCATAACTGACCTTTTTTTGCTGTAACTTTTGCCTAATGGAGCCTCTGGAAAAAGGGAGATGTGAGAAGAGAGACAACTTCCAGATAGAGACATGCTTTTGGAGTTTTAAAAATCAACTAGGGGGCCAGGCGCGGTGGCTCACACCTGTAATCTTAGCATTATGGGAGGCTGAGGTGGGAAGACTGATTGAGGTCAGGAGTTCAAGACCAACCTGAACAAAAGCGAGACCCCATCTCTACTAAAAATAGAAAACTTAGCCAGGCATGGTGGCATGTGCCTATAATCCCAGCTACTAGGGAGGCTGAGGCAGGAGGATCGCTTGAGCCCAGGCGTTGGAGGTTATAGTGAGCTATGATAATGCCACTGCACTCTAGCCTGGGTGACAGAGAGAGATTCTGTCTACAAAAAAAAAAAAAAAAAAAATCAACTAGAGACCATTCCAGATATGGAACAGCCCTCCATGGGGCCCGAAACTATGAAAATATCCTGGATGCTGGACTGTCCTGGTCACATACAAGTGCCCACAGGACAGTGTGTATTCTCTGATGGGGCCATCTAAAAGCAAGCTGCTCCCTGGCTCTGGATTTCTGATGCAAAGCCTGACCGCATTCCCAACTTGTGATTCCTGCAAAAGTTGTAAGTTAAGAAGGGACATCACAGCAATGTGCCTTCACCCACCCCCGACAGATCAGACCACAGCCCCTCTCGGGATGTGTCACTGCCGTTGACATCTTGTGTTTGAACAACAGAGAGCCTGACTCTACTTCCCTCACCTTTCTCCCGCCACACACACCTTAGCAAGGCAACTTGTTAAATGCAGCTGTTCTCAGTAAGGGAGTGATCTTTTCTAGGCTGTTCACTGTATAAATGACCAGGATGAAAAGGAGAGAAAGTAATACAAACCTATCTTGAAATTTTTTGAAAATTTAGAATTTTGTCCTGATACTCAAACATGATGTGTTTTTCTGGTCACGTTGGATAAAAAAATTTTTTTAAAAAAAATACTTTTTCCTTTCTTTGAAAAGCCTGGGTGAGAGTAGGGCATGACAGAGAAAATGTAAAGTTTTGATTACTGACTACCATATTTTCCCGAAAATAAGACCTACCCATAAAATAAGCCCTGGCAGGATTTCTAAGCATTTGTGCAATAGAAGCCCTACCCCAAAAAGAAGACCTAGTGATGGGCGTGGGTTGTATCTGTACAACCCATGCATTTCCTCGTGGAGTGGTAAAGAAGACGAGCAGCCCTTCTCATCTGCCCCATCGTGACAGCTACTATCCCAGAGGGGACCAGAAAGGTGCGGGCAGCCCCACCAACAAGGTCGGCTCCCCCTGTCAGGTCCTGGCCATCCTGTGCGTGCTGCAAGCTGAGGCTTTGAGGGGAAAATAGCACATCCCCTGAAAATAAGCCCTCGGGGTGTCTTCTTGAGGAAAAATAAATATAAGACCCTGTCTTATTTTCGGGGAAACATGGTAGGACATGGAAAAAAACAACAAAACCTGGCACTTGCGGTGGTATGGGGGAGGGGAAGGACATTTGTGATCTCTGTTTTCCAGAAGCACTCCTGGAAGCTCTCCCCTCTTCATGAAGGGAAACTCCCAGTGGTGCTGCAAGCGCCTTGGATTCAGACGGACAACTGAGCCTAGATGGCTGGCATGTGACAGCATTGACTATGAGCCGGCAGGGGTGAGCCAGCTGCTGCACGTCCCCACAGAACTCCTCCAGATGCTGTCCGCATTTGCCAGGCAGATGAAGTAGGGCCGCTGACAGAACTGTTTGGGACTGACGACCTCAGGGGGGTCCTTAAACCAGGGACTGAACCGAATCACTTGCACTGGACTGAGCACCCTGGGGTGGGAGGCACCACGTGGGAAGCCGCATTGGGGCTGCCCGGCCAATGCATATCCTGCCCGGGGCACCCTAACATGATCAGCTCTGTTTCCAGGGGACCACACGAATCCCCGGGGGATTGCACTTCTTGTGTGTGCCATGACTATCACGATACTGCCTCAGCCCTGGAAGGTGTTCGGGTCAGCTTCGACTTACTGGCCGGGGCTGTGCTGGGTCTAAGTTGATGCCTCGGGCCAAGTAAAAAGATTCATACAGCAACTGACTGAGGAAGGGACCTAGCTGTCCACGACAGACTTTTATGGTTAATGGATTTGCTTTAACTGTTCAGTCCAGAATCCCGAAAGAACACAGCTGAGATCAATACTGCAGGTTGGTCTCACCCTGCTATGTGGCGTCCTACTGATGATAATCTTCTGTAAAGGCGCCTTGGCCAAGGGGTCAAGGGGTAGACTGTGGGTAAACTGTGCAAAAAAGAGTTAATATAGCAGGTCTGATTGCTGTCACCAGAAAGGCCTGCGTACAAGGTTGGCCCTTGACATGCATCTGTGAACTTAGATTTTGGGAGGGTTCTACCGTTAGCTGGAGAGGGGCTCACTGTGCCTAAACTGTTTGTACAAACAATATGGTATGTGCTGAATACCGGCTTTCCTTCCAGGAACCTGGAATTTGGGTATGTGCTGGGCAAGGGGTACATGTGACCAGCCCCCAGGAAAACCCTGGGCATTCAGTCTCTATCAAGCTTCCCTGGTTGGCAACATATCATTCATGTTATCACAACTCACTGCTGGGGAAAAGGCATCCTGAGTGGCTCCACTGGAAAGGACTCTGTCTAGAAGCTTGTGCCTGGTCTTCCCTGGACTTTGTCCCGCGTGCCTTTGCTGATTTTGCTGTGTATCCTTTTATTGTAATAAATCACAGGTGAGTACAAATATATCATGAGTCCTGTGAGTCCTCCTAGCCAATCACTAATCCTGGGGTTGGTCTTAGGGAGCCCTAGTACATTCCTCATTCTCAAAATGGAGATACTCCCTCCTTGCTAGGGCTTTTTGTTTGTTGGAGATATAATTCATATACCATAAAATTCATGCTTTAAAAAGTGTACAGTTAGGTGGTTTTTAGTGTATCACAAGGCTGTGCGATCATAACCACAGTCTAATTCCGGAACATTTTCAAAAACATTAAAGATAAAGAAACTCCTTATCCAATAAGCAGTTGCTCCCTTTTCTTCCCTCCCCCAAGTCCTTGATAACCACTCATCTATTTTCTGTCTCTATGGATTTGCCTATTTCAGACATTTAAGATAAATGGAATCATATAATTTGTGGCCTTTTGTGACTTGGTTTCTTGCACTTAGCATAATGTTTTCAAGGTTCATCCATCTTGTAGCATGTATCAGTACTTTGTTTCTTTTTACAGCTGAATAATATTCTACTTTATGGATATATCACATTTTGTTTATCCATTCATCTGCTGATGGATATTTGAGTTGTTTCCACTTTGTGGCTATTTTGAACAAATTGCTGCATAAAAATATGGCTTTAATTTCCTTGGCTCTATACCTAGGAGTGGAATTGCTGAGTCACATGGTAACTCTATGTTAAACTTTTTGAGGAACTGCCAGACTGTTTTCCTACATTCCCACCAGCAGTATATGAGGGTCCATTGTCTCCACACCTTCACCAACACTTGTAATTTCCCCTTTTAAGAAAATTTTAGCCATCCTAGTGGGCATGAAGTGATATCTCATTGTGGTTTTGATTTGCATTTCCCTAATGATTAATCATGTTGAGCATTTTGTCATGTGCCTATTGGCTACTTGTATATCCTCTTTGCAAAAATAGTATAACTGTTTGGAAGCAGCTACAGCTAGGTAGAGCTTTTATGTCATATATATGTCATCACACTGAATATACTATCTTGGGAATGGAGACCAGACCTGACCTTATGTGGATATGGCATTGCTCATTTGCAAACAAAGAGAATGCCAGCCCTCGCTAATCTTGACATGAGGCTTTGATCCGCTTTGTTAAAAAGTTCTGGTCCTAGGCCGGGCGCTGTGGCTCACGCCTGTAATCCTAGCTCTTGGGAGGCTGAGGCGGGCGGATTGCTCAAGGTCAGGAGTTCAAAACCAGCCTGAGCAAGAGCGAGACCCCGTCTCTACTATAAATAGAAAGAAATTAATTGGCCAACTGATATATATATAAAAAATTAGCCGGGCATGGTGGCGCATGCCTGTAGTCCCAGCTACTCGGGAGGCTGAGGCAGAAGGATCACTCAAGCCCAGGAGTTTGAGGTTGCTGTGAGCTAGGCTGACGCCACAGCACTCACTCTAGCCTGGACAACAAAGCGAGACTCTGTCTCAAAAAAAAAAAAAAAAAAAAGTTCTGGTCCAGTGTTTCTCAGATTTTAATGTGCAGGTTGGGTGGGGCCTGAGAGTCAGCCTTCCTACCAAGCTCCCACGTGATGGCGCTGTTACGCCAATGGTGGTCCGTGTACCATTTGAGTAGTAAGACTCTAGACATTTGTTGAGTGCTTACTCTGTGCCAATCATTGTGCTACCTCAGTTGCATGCATTATCTCATTTAATCCTTATAACAATTTAAAATAACTCTATTTTATAGATGGGCAAACTGAGGCTTAGAGAAGTTAATTAACTCACCCAAAATGGTAAGAGTGAGTGAGTGGTAGAGCTGGTTATGGGACTCCAGAGGCTGTGGTCTACAGGCTACTTTGCCAAACCATCTCTTAAGAAAAGTCTGCTAACCTCTATACCTCGTCAAGTGGATTTGTTTTTCTAATGTACATGCCCTGGGTCATAAAATAATTTACTCACCTCTATAACACTTTAAAAAACACAGAACAGCAAAACACTGGTGGGTAGAAAATGTTATTAACCACTGAAGACATTTCACAAAGCCAGCAAATGGAAAGCAAAATACAAAAATTCAGGAATAAATCATAGGCCGACCAACACCTCTTCGGGCATTTTTCTTGGTGTCACCAGCTTGGCCTCTTTTACCTGAGTCACTGTTCTGCTCAGAGAGCATAAGTGCACTTCTGCTTCTGGCTAAAGAAGCCTGTGTGGGTGTCAACAGTCGCATAACAAGAAAGGTTTCCATGGGACTAAGGTGCGTGCGATGAGCTGAGGGATGGAATCAAATGAAAATTTTAAAAAGCAAAATAAAAACAAAATGAAATGTTTACACAATACAGTGCCTGATGCAAATTAACTTTTGGGTGGCAGAACAAATGTGGAAAATAAAAATATTCTAACGAAGGATGGTTTTAGAGTTTGTCATAGTAAAATAAAACAAATGATATGTCATTTAGAATTTGGGACAGTGCATTAATTCTCTTGAGTGCCACAATTCACACAGTATGTTATTATAGTACAGTAACTACATCACTCAAGGAGAATTAACCCACCTCCCAAGATGTAATATGGACTCAAGAAATCATTTACTCACCAAGTAAATCTAACATTGAAAAAAAGATTATGCCTACATACCACTTGTTTTAGACTCTCTGTTAAGAAATATTTCATAATGTATTGATTTTTTTAATGAAATATGTCATCCTATAATAGTATAAAGATACATCCTTTCACACTTTCCACATACAAGGCCAAAAATTAAGTGAGAAGCACAAAAAAAAACCCATCCAACTGATTATCAGCTTTAATGAAAGATAATAGTATTCATAATCTAAAATTCAATTACTGGAATATTTTGATCATTTTGTAATGTATTATATGGCAACAGATTAACTTTTCCATTACCCTGTATCCTTTCGGTACCTAATAACTAGCAAATAGTTTGGGGATTAAAATTTTTCAATTTATCATCCATAAGCAGATAATTCAGTTGTCAACAATCTGTAACAACATACTGCCATCTTTATATATTAATCAATGCAAAAATGAATTTAACATCAACCTGGAGCCATGTGAATTAATGAAAACATATGGAATACACTTGCTAATGGAATAGCAATGTTGAGTTAAGCATGTAGGTGTTTTCTTGTCTAGCTCTTAATTACTTCTAAGTTCCTGGTGCTTACCCATGAACTTCATCAGAGATGAGCAGCGCTATGACCTTTACATGGTCCCTAACACACGACATGCCTCTGGGATGGAAGTGCAAGGTCAATGCCAGTGAAACCAACCAGGAAAGCACACCAGCCTCTGCCAAGTCACAAACATCCTCCTGCTTGACTCCTTGGTGATGACTTGATGTGCTAAATACTCCACTGGCACCTGACACTTCTTCAGTGTTGCTTTAATATATGCATTTAGTGCATGGAGAGCTTCTGCCCTTTCTTAACCTAAAAACTCTGAAAAGTATAGATTCAGACTTTCAGTCACTTATCTGAGCCTCTGTTAGAACATGGACCATGTTAAATCTACTCAGGTTCCAGAACTGGCACATGTCCTATGCACATCATCTCCCACCTCAAAACAGAGTGCCTGAAAAGGCCACCCATCCATTTCCTCTTTTAGTGGCCTCATATTAATTAGTTCTGCATTTCTGTTTTCATCTACAAAATAGGCTGGCCTGCAAACCACAGATGACTGCAGAGCCCATTTTTTCACATATCTGAGCCTCCCGCATAACTCTGACTCATCGCTTCTGCTCTTTCTCGCTAATCAACTGTATCCCATCACGGACCGGGCAGTTACTTTTTAAAATTCTTTCTCTATTTTATAGCTCATTTGCATGGAAGGACTATGGGCAGTTATTTTTCTAACGGTCATATCTGCCCACTGGTCAATGAATTCCTCGGCAAGATAACTCCTATATGCAATGAGGAAAATGGAACAGTCTTTCAGACTGGCACATATTATTCATTCCTGTCCCTATTCAACAACGAACTGGCTCTGAAGAACACTGCCACTTTCCAAAGTCCCTTTAGCGAGGCCCTAGGGCTCCTACATTCAGACCACAAGGCTAGGACAATGGTGGTGTTTGCAGAAGGCTCAAGAGGGAGCGCTCACAAAGGCCAATGTTGGGACGCTCACACCAGAAACAAACTGGAGAGACCAGGTCTACACGTTCACTTGCCTCGGTCTGGGGAATAGGATATTGCCACGGTGGATGAAGACAGGCGTTTACTCATGGGAGGCTCCGTCTGCTTTGGCAAATTCATGGTTGATGTTGAAAGTTTGTCACATGCTGCAGAGAAATGCATTAAAGACATTGGTATTCGCACCACTGTAGACTGAGAGACACATATCCCAAAGTGTGCTTCCTGTCCTCATCCACACATCTTCTAAATGCTGTGGCGCAGCATGATCTGCTTCCATCGTCCTGGCATCTCATTATCCTAATTTGGAAATGCCCAGGCTACAGTAGCTGCTAATCATCAGCAAGATCTCTGCAATTCCGTCTCACTGTGCTGTTCTCTTCAATTTCCAATGTTCAACCTCACTAAACCGTTCGTCTAAAGCCATGCTAATTAATCCCACCAGCAATTCATTTGGTATCCAGGGATTTTTAAGTATATTCTCATCACATAAAAACAAAACCAACCTGGACCCAGAGACAAATCGCCACTAGGAGCCGTTCTACGGTCTGACTGAGATTGTATGTGCTGAAACTGAACTTTTTCTGAAGGTTATCTGTAGCTCAGGTTGGAGGAAGATGGAATTTGTAATGTAAGGAGTTGTATGTAAAGCAGAAAGGCCTTTAGCAGTTGGTTTTCTTCCTCTTAGTAATGGATGGGATCAAAATGGCCCTCTCACAAATGCTTTAACCGTTTAAAGTTAGGATTTTAACACTCGCCTCTAGGTTTGCTGTTTTCATGTTCCAGTCATTATTTCAGACTGGTTTCTAAATTAAACCATCACAGCAAACAAAGAGGTGCTGATAGTGCCCTGCCAAAAGCTATGCTGAAGCCTGGGGCAAAAGGAAAAATGTGTCCCCCTGGCTGTAGAGGAAACAAGCTCATCAGTAATATGTTCAAAGTCTACTCCTCTGCTCATCTTGTTTTCAAATAAGAGAACTGCCATGGTTGACAATTTCTGCTGACCAAGTGACGATCTTAATTTTTAATCAAGCTAAAGTAAAAGTATAATATTATTATATTATTAAATTTGGTTTGGGGATAAATAAGATATTTAAACTTGAAATAATGCGAGCTTTAATATTCTTACTTTTCAATTTTTCAGTATTTTTTAATATTCTGGAAAAAATTCAGCATTAGAAAATATATAAAACCATGTATATAGGGGGGCACATTCCCCCCACCCTTTCTTTTTTCTTTCAAAAACAAACCTGTGCGACCAGACACATTTTCCCTTTTGCCTGAGATTCTGCTATGGCTCAGCATGGCACTGGTCTTTAGACATTTGATATTTCATTTGTTATGGATTGTTTTAGATTAATTTTGATTTTTTAAAACTACCACATATTATTTTATCTTGATTATTGACATTTTTGGCACCCTCTTAAATTGTGCGCCTGAATCAAGTACTGAACTCACCTCATCCTGGCCCTGGCCCTGCGTGCTGACTCGCAGTGAGTGCCACATGGAGTCACTCTACCTGCACCTCAGTGGGGGAAGGCCAGTGCCCACACTACAGGCAACTCCACCCTTGCAGCAAAATCTCTGCTACTAAGCACCACCAATAAGGATTATTCTTTGTCAAAGAAATGCCAGAAACCAAGGACATTTATTCCTACTGCTACTGTGACCTGCATTGCTGATAAATACTGTATCCCTCTTACATCTTGTTTTCTCTTTGCCAGCTGAAGATGGGCTAAATTTCTAAAGTTATTATTAAATAGGAACAAAGTTTTGCTAGTTCTGTTCTTGATCTAGACCATAAATATTTCCCAGGCCTGTATCCAAAACAGAGATCCTATTAGAGAGAGATGAAATCTAGCACAAAGCCAAATTATCCAATTTTGGGGATTCCACAGGGTTAGCAATGATAAACTCCCTACCACTCCCTCTCAAACACCTCTGCAGGAATCCATCACATTAACACCAAGCCCAAGGATTGGGCTCTCAGAAGCCACTGGGCTCTCTGTAACCACTCAGAACTCTGTGTGGTTACAAGTTTGGTGATCAGAATGCGCTACTATTTAATGCCTAAAACAGATAAATGATGAGATTGCTAAAGCTCTAGATGTGTACAAATCAAACACTGACAAGGTTTTCAAGGCAAACGTTAGTGAGCTGAGGATGAAATGTCTCCAGGGCACTCAGATGGAAAGCATGCACAGCTCCACGATGACAAGAGGAACAAAGAAATATGGGCAAGTCATTCACATCTCTAGAAAAAAAGTTGTGACGGGTCAGACTAAGAAATCAATTGTGAAAGTATTCGAGACGCATGGTGATGGAGGACGGTGATCAGAACTGAACAGTTATCACAAGACACCATGGCACGGTGATGTTCAGGTATACCGTTGGTGGGCTCGGCAGCTGCGGCAGTGGTCCCTGCATCCGGAGGGAGGGTGCTGGCTGCTAAACCTAGAGGAGGGGGTGGGGTATTTCCTGTTTCACCTACACAGCAAAAAAAACAAAACAAAACACAAACACAAACAAAAACAGAGCAAAGAGAGGTAAAAGAAAAAAAAAAGAGTCCCAATTTCTTATTTTTAAGTTTCTAATTAAGAAACTAGAAAAAGTAACTAAATAGGTTGTTGACTTCTCACAAACAAAAAATAAAGTATATTTACTGCCAAAAGGTTAAAAGCACAATATAGCAAAGAAACTCTCCCATAAACTTAAACCCATGTGCTCTCAGAAAGAATTAGTATTCGACTCCTGCGTAAATAGAATGCTAAGATCACTGAAATGTAGTGAGACACTGAAAAGAAGGAAAAGCCACCCAGAGACTGGTAACAATCCATATGTTAAATTAAACATTTGACAATTTAAAGATGAGTATGAACTGGATAATGAAATAAGTCACCTTGAAACAAAATCAAAAGAGCAACAAAAATTTAAAATGAGGCAGGAAAAAGCCCAGCCCTCTTTTGAGGGTAACTGCTGTTCTGCCTTTCCCGGTCATGTCTACAGTGGTGACCGAGCCTCCTGCAGTTTCCCTCCCCTGAAGTCAGGCCACCCCTCGGCTGCCAGCTGAGTCCGGCTCCCCAGGCTCTGCGTTCAGTGTCTTTGCTTTTCTTTTGCTCTCCCTCAATGCCCAGTTATTGTACCAACTGCCATTTGCCAGCAAGAAGAATGCACAGATGTCCTTCCTAAGAAATGCATACACGGGAAGCTTGGCAGTTTTAAACAGCACATCTGAAAATGGTGCCTGCAAAGCTGTGCAAAGCATCCCCCAGATCCTGCGGGTACCCGCCAGTGCCTGTGATCTCCTGCCTGCCCCACGATCCCCCAGCAGGGCCCTGCAATGCAGGGAGAGCCCCACACTCACCATCACGTCCTCCGGGCGCCGTGGCCAGCGGTGCTCCCCATGAACACTTCTTCTTCAGCTCCAGCTGCTGCGTGCGTTCCATGGACCGGCGCATCATCGCCTCCAGCCGCTCCTGTCCAGTTCGTGCAAGGCGTCAGTGTCAACGGAGAACAAGATTAACCACCCGGCCCCACCGCACTGCCGCCTCAGTGTGCGGCGCAGGGTGAGTCACCAAATGGGGCTTTCTGTGCTTAGCATCCAAAGCCCAGCACACGTGCTCTCTCCACCACACCAGCCCGTTCCTAGTGGGTGGAGAGTAAACAATGCAGCTAGGCTAGCGCTGGCAGCTGAACGCGAACACCGTGTCCCCTCCCTTTCCGTCCCTGGGGAGAAGCTGCCTAAGGATAATGCCCAGCAAGCATTAACTCCTTGAGGCCTGTCTCAAGCCCCATTTTGCCCTATCCAGTAGGAGAACTGGAATTTTGCTCCAGAACCAACTGCATCCTCTCCAGTTGAAAGCAGAAAGCATTCTGTTATGAGAAAATTTAAATTAAAATATAATGCTGAGTTTTTGTAGCCTTAAATATAACTTTTTAGGGTGATACATGACATTGAGATCTATTTTGCAAAGCCCTGTGTTTATCTTAGAACTTCTTAAAGGGGAAGCAATTGTTTTCTATATTGTAATACTTTTCTGCTACATTCTATTTTCCAGATAATATTGCATGTTTCAAAATTTAAGAGAGACAAGAGTAGGTAGACTTCTAGTCACAAAATAAAGCATCCATGCATTCCCAGAGTTAGGTAGGCTTAGGGAGGGGTGGGAAGATAGAACTCAACAATTTTTAATCAGAAGAGAAAACAACCACCAGGCTTCTCTCTTAACAAGATTTATCAAAAGCACTCTCCTGTATTAACTAAATTGTTATTTTCATAAAGTTGTCCTTGGTATTGGAATGAAGGTGTTCTCATTCTGCACTCCCCACCACCTCAATGACACTGCAAATACCAACTCCTCTCCCCACCTCCACTAAGCAAGGCTGGCAGTTACAATGACACCCTTTAGCCCTCATCAAACCCAACCCTGTGGTGCTCCAGGAACTGGGCTAATGCTAGCCTGACTCCAAAACAAAAAGATACAATTTTCTCATGGCTTAAAAAAACAACCAAGCAAAATTAATTTAGGACAGCCATCAGCTGAGTAACCATGACTTTAAAGATCAGGAAAAGGCTCTTTCCTGTCACTTACTAGACCATAAAGGTCATTTAGTAGGTATCTGGATTTATCCCTTTTGTCTATACCAGAGGGATGAGACGAGCATTTGGTTTCTGCACATCTTAGCCTCCTCTGCATAATTTTTCTCTGAATAGCACTTTGCTAAGAGACTGCCTCTCCAGGGACCTGTGAACAGAAAGGGGGATTTTTTGCCTCCTGTCTCCTATTTGTATTGGCTATTAATTGTGCTCTGGTTTTTGGCTTGAGATGCTATAATCATGAGTGTGCATTTCCTGGCAGAGTCCTGTCATCACGACCCTGGCCCATTAAATTATGATGGCCAACCCTGGCGATCTGCCCGCTAAAAGCTGGGGCTTGGAGGCAACAGAATTCCTCCACCATTTGATGCCTGAAGTATGGCCACTCAAGACTAAGGCTGAACGGTATTTCATTACATGGATTTAACAGAAAGTAATTAACCAACGACCTATTTTGAGTGTTGAAACCATTCACCCTAGAGTCAATTTAGTATTGGGTGGGTTATGGTAGATTTCCTACATGCCAGAAGGACCTACAAGATTAGTCCCTTCTCTCCTACGGGACCAATGAGAATGAAGAACACTGAGGCTCACTGAGCCACCCTCACCACTGAGCAGCTACTGGGGACATAATTATAAGGGAATGCTTACTTAAAGCCAGACCTACCCTGAACCTGTTCAGTTACCTTTAGAAAAACTACCTCTGCCATCCACCTCCAGTCCACTGAGCTGCTCCAAGTTCTACCCCTGGAGATTCATTCCCTTGGACTTTGAGTAGGCTGATGAAAGTATAGCTATCTCTGAGAGAAAGACACAATCACTCTGTATGGCCCACTTTTGGAGAGGTGATACAAAAGAGGTAGTAAACTTCTCTCTTGAGCCAATGGAGCTGGAGTCCATTCTGCTAAGTATGATGAAAATGGAAAAGCAAGCACCGCATGTACTAACCATCAAATTGGTATTAACTGATCAACACTTATGTGCACATATAGTAGTAACATTCATCGGGTGTCGGGCAGGTGGGAAGAGGAGGAGGGGATGGGTAAATTTACACCTAATGGGTGCGGTGCGCACCGTCTGGGGGATAGACACACTTGAAGCTCCGACTCAGGTGGAGCAAAGGCAATATATATAACCTAAACATTTGCACCTCTGTAATATGCATATGCTGAAATAAAAAATTAAAAGTAAAAAAGACATGGTAAAGCTCTAAGAGGATTTATGGAACCCAAAAAATGTCTACATGGGGTGATTCAAACATGTCAAAAACAAAACTTGGCCGGGCGCGGTGGCTCACGCCTGTAATCCTAGCACTTTGGGAGGCCGAGGCGGGCGGATTGCTCAAGGTCAGGAGTTCGAAACCAGCCTGAGCGAGACCCCGTCTCTACCAAAAATAGAAATAAATTAATTGACCAACTAAAAATATATATACAAAAAATTAGCCGGGCATGGTGGCGCATGCCTGTAGTCCCAGCTACTCGGGAGGCTGAGGCAGTAGGATCGCTGAGCCCCGGAGATTGAGGTTGCTGTGAGCCAGGCTGACGCCACGGCACTCACTCTAGCCTGGGCAACAAAGTGAGACTCTGTCTAAAAAAAAAAAAAAAAAAAAAAAAACTTGTCCACTGCACTCTTATTAGAGATTAGTCCTGTATAGGTCAGTATTGCCTCATGTCCATATGTACCTTTGTGTTCCTTCATGTAATGAAATGAAAAGAATTCTATATTTGGAGTCAGGAGGTAAGGATTCAAGTCTCATCTCTGCCTGCCACTTTTTAGCCCTGTGACCTTGAGCTAATCATTTCGCATTCTTGGGCTTTAGTTTTCTTACCTATAAAATGGGGATGATCTTACCTACGTCACCAGATCACTCTAAATCTATGCCATCATGACTAGCATGTGGTAAATCCTTAACCAATGCTAACTGAATCTGAATTTGAAGAGGAGGATTATTAACAAGATGGTTTAGACCAGTGGCACTCAAACTTAAGGGTTCATGCATCAGAATTCCCTGGGCAGCTTGTTAAAATGCAGGCTGTTGGGGTTTATCCCCAGGGTTTCTGAGTCAGGAGCCTGAGAATCTGCATTTCTAACAAACTTCCAAGTGCTTCTAGTCCTGGGACCTCACAGTGAGAGCCACTGGTTAGAGAAAGGGCTGAGCATGAGAAAGCAAGAAAAAGTCCCATCACATCAGAAAAACAGCATTAATAAGTATTAGAAGTGCAGACTGCAGTTCCTGCCAAGTTCTGGTTCTCCCAACTAGCATCTGATTATTGCCAGAGGACAGGGAAAGAGCAAGGCAAATTCTTATCCCTAGAACATTCCTATCGGGTGGGGCTTAGTGCAAGGAAGGAGCCTCACCCCTGACTCCCTGAGATTTGGCTCTAGATATGCCTGGATGAACTTGGAGAAATGTGCCCAAGGTGACCCGCTGAGCTTGCTGAGCAGTATAGGCATGGCCCAGACAGCAGTCTCTGGCAGGAGTCGGAGCTGGTACAGCAGGAGCTGTACCTTTTCCACTGCTCTTATTATTATATATGTTCTGGGGATGACACTGTAGGAACAAGCCCCCAGTGATCCTCATCAGGGCCCTGTAAGGGGGCCTTTCTCTCTGCAAACAGATGTCCACATCTGCCTTGGCACATACATGAGGCATTACCAAGAGCAACATCATGGCAACCACAGGAACATGGAGCCAGTGCAGGGCTGGGTGGGGGTCAACAGGCCTCTTATGAACTCCTAAACATCAGATCCAGGGAGGTAGGTCTTGCTGGGTAACACAATTTCCAATAGGTTAGAGAAGCAAAATGGCTTGCTCAGGACGAACGATCTTCCTGCAGAGGCTTTTCTCTGGTTGACAGAGACAGAGCATGACAAAACGAACTTAAATCCGATACTGAGAAGAGAACAGAGAGTCTCTACAGCCAGGCAACGAGCAGGCAGCAGCCCTCCTGCAGCTCTGCTTGAAACCACGGGGGCCAGCACAGAAGCTTTCCCTTGGAGAGGGGCTGCCGCAGCGTGGGCCTATCCCTTCTCCCTGAAGGTCACCCGTGACAATTCCAAACAGGCCTCTGTACTGCCAGAGCACCGACTCTAATGTGGTTAATGGGCCAGCCTGCGTGTGGCAAATCCCTAAGCTATACCTGGGTCTACCGGGACCCTGGGGGCAGGAGCAGGTGGCAGAGGATGGCTGCCGCTTCCTGCAGTTGCTACACAACCGCAGGAGGCCCAGCCCTCAACCCTGCCCTGCTGTGCCCAGGGAGAAGAGGAAAGCAAGCTCAGCTCGTGCTTGTGCTGAAGAGGGTCAGGTGGCATCCCCCCTCTCCCCCGCCCGACCACATTAGGGGTGCAAGGAAGCACACAAGCAAACAGAAAATTATCTGGAAGTGAAACCACTGAAGATTCTGCTGCATCAGGACCAACCATCTGGCATGACATGCCCTCATCTGCAAGAAGGGGGAGTCTGGCTGGTTAATTTAACATGCCTCCGGCACTAATGTTCTAGAAAGGAAAATTATAGACAGAAATTGTCTCAAAAGCAGACCCCTGTGACACTGTAGGATGTGGCAGAGCATAGGAAGTGTCTAATGTGACTTCACAGTGCCCCTTCCTGGAAGCAGCAGCCACAAGCTTTCACTTGAATCAGCAATCCCACAGGATGTCAGGAATTGAGAGACAGACAGACAGACAGATAGACACACACACATACACACGCCAGGGAGGAAGAGGACAAGCTCTAAGTCATCAAGGAATGGAGGATGGGAAGAAAATGGGCGAGTCCAGTGACTTATGACAAATACCCAGGTTAGGAAAGGAGAAATCTGTCTCAAGTTACCAAAACAGCCTATCACACTGTGGCTTTTTTCTTAGTCTATAGACTCTTTTCTATAATCTTTTCCCGGTAGCTCCCTCTTGACCTTGCTTCAGCTGAGGTCAGCTGAAGTAACTAAGAGGAATCTAACATTTCTGAGTGATTTACTCTGTGCTAGGTGCTTCACTGGGAACTTTCACAAAAGTCACCTCCCTGAATTCCCATAACCACCTCTATTTTGGGCTGAAGAGACAGAGGCATATGTGACTTGCCCCTGGCCACCAGCTGCTTAGTAGTAGAGCTGGGCTTTGAACTGGGAGCAGATGAAGCCACAGCAATCAGACTGCAGCCAGCAATGGTGAACCGTGGCTAAGACCCTTGCACAGACCTTCCTTTGCTAACAAGAACAAAGGAATCACCGCTGGGCAAAGATGTCTGTGTGCACACGCGTTTGTATGTGTTCTTTAAATTAAAAAAAGAGGAAGGGGTAAATATAGTGATAAATTGTTCAGAGACTTAAATAAATACTGAATTTATACAAACGTTTTTGTACCCTATAGTGTTGAAGATTAAAAAAATAAAACAAAACAAAACAAAAACTCTAAATCGGGCCAGGTGCAATGGCTCATGCCTGTAATCCTAGCCCTCTGGGAGGTCGAAGCAAGAGGATTGTTTGAGGTCAGGAGTTCAAGACCAGCCTGAGCAAGAATGAGAACCCGTCTCTACTAAGAAACAGGAAAATTAGGCCAGGTGCTGTGGCTCACGCCTGTAATCCTAGCACTCTGAGAGGCCGAGACAGGTGGATTGTTCGAAGTCAGGAGTTCGAAACTAGCCTGAGCAAGAGTGAGACCCCGTCTCTACTATAAATAGAAAGAAATTAATTGGCCAACTAAAAATATATACAAAAAATTAGCCGGGCATTGTGGTACATGCCTGTAGTCCCAGCTACTCGGGAGGCTGAGGCAGTAGGATCGCTTAAGCCCAGGAGTTGGAGGTTGCTATGAGCTAGGCTGATGCCATGGCACTCTAGCCCAGGCAACAGAGTGAGACTCTGTCTCAAAAAAAATAATAAATAAATAAAAAAAGAAATAGGAAAATTAGCCGGGCGTGGTGGTGTGTGCCTATAGTCCCAGCTACTCAGGAGGCTGAGGCAGGAGAATCGTTTGAGCCCAGGAGTATGAGGTTGCTGTGAGCTAGGCTGATGCCATGGCACTCACCCAGGTGACAGAGCAAGACTCTGTCTCAAAAAAAACCAAAAAACCCTCTATATTGTTCATACTAAAAGATGAGTCATCAGAGTCATCGTACCTTATGAATAAAAAATGATCATCACCTGATACAAGGTGATGAATACATTCTTAAAATACAATTGTTAAGAAAATCTATAATACAAATATGCTTTCTAAATATATATTCAAAGCCTAGTTATAAAGGACTCTGTAGGGGTAATTACATTCCATTTCTTCTTTAAAAGGTAACCAGAAAGAAACGGTGATTAAAGCAAAGAACTACATTAAAATTTAAATACACTAGCATCTTGGTATTTGAAGGTAGACTCATTTTCCAGTGGTGACTCACAGGATCATGTTGTTCTTGAGCCTCACAGCTCTTGCTCCGGCCTTGCGTCTGCCCTGTAGGCAGAGACTCCCATCTGTGACCCTCAGGGCCACATCACTCAGCACCTACCCACCATCCCCCTCTGAGTCTTGATGCAGGGGTCCTCAAACTTTTTAAACAGGGGGCCAATTCACTGTCCCTCAGACCGTTGGAGGGCCGTTGGAGAGTGCGGCGCACATTCCACACATGCGCACTGTGGGCTGGGAACGAGTCGGCTGCTAAGCAGGACAGGCAGTGGCGGCAAAAACACCCAGCGGGAAGGCCCGGCGGTGGCTCACGCCTGTAATCTTAGCTCTCTGGGAGGCCGAGGCGGGCAGATTGCTCAAGGTCAGGAGTTCGAAACCAGCTTGAGCAAGAGCCAGACCCGTCTCTACTATAAATAGAAAGAAATTAATTGGCCAACTAATATATATAGAAAAAATTAGCCGGGCATGGTGGTGCACACCTGTAGTCCCAGCTACTTGGGAGGCTGAGGCAGCAGGATTGCTTGAGCCCAGGAGTTTGAGGTTGCTGTGAGCTAGGCTGATGCCATGGCACTCACTGTAGCCTGGGCAACAAAGTGAGACTCTGTCTCAAAAAAAAACAAACAAAAAAAAACAAAAAAAAAAAACACCCGGCGGGCCGGATAAATGTCCTCGGCGGGCCGCATGTGGCCCGAGGGATATAGTTTGAGGACCCCTGATTTAGAGTCAGCAAAGGTTAGGCCTGGAAGGGGCCCTGGAGACTGCCAAATCCGACTCTCTCACTTCAGAGACAAGCAAATCAAGGTCCAGAGAAGCCAAGCAGCTTGCCCAATGTAACACAGCAAATCAACACCTGAGTTGAATGGGTCTGTCTGCTCCCAAGTCTGTGTCACTGAAAAAAGGCACAGTGAGCCCCCTGGAGAAGGTGCAGGGTGGGCTACCCAGGCACCCAGGGCATTAAGCCCCATGGGAGCTGCCAAGGTAGCAGGGGTGGGGACTCCCGGACCTCACCTCCTCCTCCCGAAGTTTCTGCTTCCTCTTCTCTTCCACCGCAGCCCTCTTCTGGTCCTCCCGTTGCCGCTGCTCCTCCAGTTTGCGCCATCGCTCCTCAATTTGCTTTTCGTATTGGAGCTTGGCTCTTTTCTGTTTCTCCAGGATCTGCTGTTCCCGGGCGGCTGGGGAAGGAAAGCAAAGGAGAGGTGCCATGACCAGAGCACCCCGTGCCATCTGGCTTAAGACCAAAACCACAGAAGTAAGAGCGGAGAACAAAAAAGAGCCTGATGGGATCCCAGGATGCAGTGATGGAGACAAAGGGTTCTGACACCTCTGCCACTAGCTGGGTGACCCTGGGCATGTTAACTGTATACTCTTTCTGCCTCGGTTTCCTCCTCTGTGAGGTGAGGCCAGTCATGTTTGCTGCATCACAGTATCGAGAAGATTCGAAGGAGTCCATACTCATAAAGCACACAGCAAGTGCCTCGACAGGTGGCAGCTGTGACGATGACTGGTATCAAGTTAAACTTGTACACAGTGGCTAAGCCATACTCTGGGTTGAGAAGTGATAGCTGTAAGGGCACATTCATTCAAAAGCAGGTTAGCTGTGCATGCGCCACGTACCAGACACTGAGCTAGGTCAGAGGGTAAAACACATGAGTAAGATTGGCCTTACCCTCAAGACATCTACTAAGGGGCTCTTAACTCCACCTGGCCAAGTCAGGGAAGGGTTCCCTGGAGGAGGCAATGCCTGAACCGACCAGCAGGAGACAGTCAAGGAGAAGAACTGGAAAGAGCTTCATTTTTCTCCATTCAATGGGGAAACCACTATCTACCTACCTCATGGCACCCTGTGGACAACATTCCGTACTTCTCTGTCTATACCCTGCAAGAGGCGAGAATCCCTTTCTCAACCAGGGTTCCCTGTCCTAACATACAAAAATGACTTAAGTGCCAATTTTTCTCAGTTCTCCCAAGGATGGCCCTTCTGGATGCCCAGGAGGGAACCCGAGTGAGTACACATAGTAGCCACCTGAAAGCATTGAGACTTCCTCAGATTGGGGACAGTGACTGCTTCTCTACCTGCACTTTCGTATCTGCAGCCCCTAGCACGGTGCCTAGAATACACAGCAGAGTCTCAATGTGTGCCAAGTGAGTGAATGAACTGTCCTGATAATTATAAAATATTTGTGAACATGCCAGTGGCAGTGTAGGTTCACACCCAATTCTTCAAGTCCATCTAGCAACTGTCCTTGTTCTCTTCCCATTCGTTCGCAGATTTCTAAGGATCTTCAGAAAAGCCACCACCCTGTCTCCACTCTCTTAGACTTAAACAGCCAAAGTGCACAACTTACCCAGACATTTCTCTCTTTCTTCTCGTCTTTCTTTGGCCAATCTCTGTCTCTCGTCGGATTTCAAAAATCCATCCATGCCTACGAGAGAGAAAACTAGATGATTTTCCAGTTCTTCACTCTTGCCCTATCTGCTGAGTGCTAGGGGAACTGGGTGTGTGCCCTGAGTCTGGCTGCAGGTCCATGTCATCCATCCCTGTCACTTCTTCCAAAGGAGGTCCGATCTGCCACCCTCCAATACACACACACACACACACACACACACACACAGAGGCCCTGACAGCCGAGGGGTGGCAGGCACGGCTTCTACACGTACCTGCCCAGTGCCATAGTAGTGTCAACACCAGCCCAGAGAATTTAGCCCTTTCCCTAATCCTCTGTCCCAAGGCCTGACCCTGGAGGGGTCAGAAAAAGTGCAGTAAGGGACAGAGGGGCCTGGCAGCATGCAGAGAAGCCCACTAGGCCTCCCCTAGCCTAGCTTCCAGGCCTGAAGCAGGACTACCTGGGGGAGGGGGAGAAGCACGAAGTTGATGAGATTGTGGATGTTGATCATTACACAGATACTGAACATTCTACTTTCTGAAAGGAGCCCATTTGCTGAGGGACATGTACGAGCTGCTTGGTGAGCACTGTGAAATACAACACTCAAGTTTGATTTTAGTTCTGCTAAATTTGTGCCAATGTCAATCTTAGTATCTTAGAATCATTCTACTATCTACAACAAATGAGATGAAACAAATGACAGCTCCCCCCAAAATGCCTGGGAAATATCCTGGAGCTCTGCATCTCAATTCAACCTGTGCAGGATACTAAAGGGCTTTCTAAATCAAAGATTAAACAGACCTTCGTGGTAATTTTAGGATTAGAAATGCTTTACTCGCTGGGTGGCTCACGCCTGTAATCCTAGCTCTCTGGGAGGCCGAGGCGGGTGGATCACTCAAGGTCAGGAGTTCGAAACCAGCCTGAGCAAGAGCGAGACCCCGTCTCTACTAAAAATAGAAACAAATTAATTGGCCAACTAAAAATATATAGAAAAAATTAGCCGGGCATGGTGGCGCATGCCTATAGTCCCAGCTACTCGGGAGGCTGAGGCAGTAGGATTGCTTGAGCCCAGGAGTTTGAGGTTGCTGTGAGCTAAGTTATGCCACGGCACTCTAGCCTGGGCAACAGAGCAAGACTCAGTCTCAAAAAAAAAAAAAAAAAAGAAAGAAAGAAATACTTTACTCTGCCACAGTTGGTTGTACACAAGTATTATCTATATAATGTTTAAGTGCACCATTCTAGAGAAATCGACTTTAGTGTTAATACAACCAGATTCACTTTCCCAGCATCTGGGCCTTCCTCTCTGGGAGCATCACACGCTGATTTCTTAGCGTGTCTTGTTGCCATAGCAACCTACACTCACTCCAAAGAGGTTCCTGCCGCTGTCCAGGAGACCGGCCTGAGGACTGGCTTGCAGTGCAGGCAGTGGGAATGTGGAAGGGGGATGACGTGACCAGCACTGGATTGTCAAGATTCTCCACATGCGTCTGGTTTTGCAGCCTGGATTATGTGTCAGAGATATTAAAACCGAAGAGAAAAGTACTAGAAAATCAACCTCAGACTCCAAGTGTCTTTCCCCATGTTTGTATTTAGTCAACTCTTAATCATTAAGATGTTGCCAACAATATGAATGTCAGTAAGAATTTAAAGGCCCAACTTGGCCAGGCATGGTGGCTCATCTCTGTAACCCCAGCGATTTGGGAAGCTGAGGTAGGAGGATCACTTGAGGCCAGGAGTTCATGACCAACCTCAGCAACATTGTAAGAACCTATCACTCCAAAAAATAGAAAAATTAGCTGGATGCAGTGGCATGCACCTATAGTCCCAGCTACTTGGGAGGCTGAGGTGGGAGGATCACTTGAGCCCAGGAGTTTGAGGCTGTGCTGAGCTAAGGCTGTGCCACTGTACTCCAGCCTGGGTGACAGAGTGAGATCTCAACTCTAAAAACAGTAAAATAAAATAAAAGCTCAACTCCTCAGCTCAGTCCAGGCCCCCCACAATCTGACTCCAAACTCTCTTCTCAACTTGACCTCAGCACTGCCCTTTCTCCCATGTACCTTCTGGCTCATACTACCCCTTCTTCTATCTATTCCCTGCCACCACCTACCTTCAAGACCCCACCACTCCCCAGACCCATGATGGCCTATGCTCCCACACGATTCAAGGAACCCTCATTTCATTCTGCTTTCCTGAAAGTTCTCCGTCTGTAACTCAGTCTCTCCTAGTGGGCGCCAGAGCCATGCGTGGCTGACACTTCTCTGGATCTGCCCAGCTGTGGCCACTGTTCCTCACACAGAGGCCCCAATGTGTACACACAACGCTCAAAGGCAGGCATGAAGTTAGTGGAAGGGGGGCAGGGAGAGAAAAATCAGGTTTCTCCTTTCTCTAAACATTTTCAGGTTCTAGTCTGTAGCTCAAGAGTTTAATTAATCAGAATGAGTTCAGTGTGAAAAACTACAAAGGAAAGCCGAGGATGCCTGGACGGATACTTGCATCAGCACCTGCACCAACCCGCCCACCCAGGCAGGACCTGAACCTTGCTCGGTACCGTCCCCACCCCCCTCTAGATGTCAACAGGCCTGCCCTATGTCTAAGGTAAGCCTGAGAACTACTGAAAGTAGTCTTCGAACAGAGGAAAGAAAGAAAAACGGAGAAGAGAAAGGGCTCAGCACATCTGAAACTGCTCACATTACCTTGACGCTTTGCAAACAGAAGGCTGCTAGTTCCACAAACATGCATGATCCTAGGCTGCCCTCTCATGGGCACACATAAGAGTCACACCTTAAAATCACTGCCTTTCCAGAAAAGCTTTATTTATCATGTTCATAATCACCAGCATCATCATAATAGGAGAGAGCAATTGAGCAGTTACTATGGACCAAGTGCACTGTTTGGATTTACTTGGCCCAACCACCTTATGATGATGGAGGTGCTGTTACAATCCTTGTCTTATAGGTGTGGAAACAGAGGCACAGAGAGGCTGACCTGTCCTAGGTCACGCTGTCAGAAAGTGGAAAAGTCAGATTCCGAGGCAAGAACCTGACTCTTGGACCCACACTCTTTTTTTTTTTTTTTTTTTTTTCAAGACAGAGACTCACTCTGTTTCCCAGGCTAGAGCGCCGTGGTATCAGCCTAGCTCATGGCAACCTCCAACTCCTGGGCTCAAGCGATCCTTCTGCCTCAGCCTCCAGAGCAGCTGGGACTACAGGCATGTGCTACCATGTCCGGCTAATTTTTTCTATATATATTTTTAGTTGGCCAATTAATTTCTTTCTATTTATAGTAGAGCCGGGGTCTCGCTCTTGCTCAGGCTGTTTTCGAACTCCTGACCTTGAGCGATCCTCCCACCTCGGCCTCCCAGAGTGCTAGGATTACAGGCATGAGCCACCGCGCCTGGACAGACTCACACTCTTAATTACTGCTTTCCTATGCTGCTTCCTCCTCAAAGCAAGAAATGCAACACCTGGATCTTAGTGCTGTGACCCAGTGACACACACAGGGAACAAATCCTAACCTAGTCGCAAAAATGAGCCTGCAAATCCAGAGAGCAGGAGTGCAGGTCTAATTCATTAGAGAAGCATGAAGCAAGCAGTACTGCGAGCCAAGCACAGGCCCAGCTGGGCACAGATGTGGGAACTGCCCCGGCAGGCTAATTATTGGCTTCCTTCCTCCTCAAACTGATGGTTTAGAGATGTTTGCTCAACAATAATTTAGAGAGGCTGCTGCTGGGTGGGGAAGGGGGAGGGTCGCCAGAGGACCCTGGGGGTAACTGCAGGTGCCAAGCAATTCAGCTTTGCTCCACTGAGGTGGCGTGGAGTGACTCGAACAGTCCAACATGGGTGACCCGGAATCTCTGCATTGTTCATTTGGTAGCCACAAGGCACACGTGGCTATTTGAATTGAATATAATCAAAATTCAATACAATTACGAGTTTGGTTCCTCAGTCACACTGGGCACATTTCAGGCACTCAGCCACATTTCTGGTGGCTGCCACCCTGTACAGCATTGAATGAGAAGCCCGGCGGCTCCCGCTCGTGATTCCCTCCTTTCACGCATGGCTGCCCTTCGGCAGATGTGCACAAGGGAGATCTCAGAGTTCAATCAGGGTTGAGATTTGCTGCATGAGTTAAGACTAAGGTCGGGCCGTCTCCCTTTCTCCACACGGCATCTGCCTGTCCTATTTAACTGTCAAGCAAACATTTCAAGAACATCCACTGGAAGAGGAACCGAATAGTTAACTCACATCTCCAGCTTCAACCTTCTGACTCTCAATGACTCCTGGAGCCTGCGGAGAAGCCCCTGAGCGCATCCTGAGGCAAGAAGGAGTACAGCATAAACCATGGCCCCCATTTCTTAGGGGCCGTCAACTTGACCAGTTATTACCAGTATCACAACCCAGCCAGGTCTGAACCAGAGGAACCGAGGTAGATTATCACCAACAGTGACACCAGGAGACACCCTCTAAAGTCACAGCATATCCAAGAGTTAAGGCTGAATTTGGTTCCAAAGGGAAGTCTTTCTGTATGGCCTGAAATCCTAAAGCGTCCAGTTTTCCCACCCATTTGTCCTTTGTCCATGTGTCTTATATGCGTACACATATTGTCTTTCTTTTTTAAAACCAGGAACCCAATCTTATCTTTGAACTCTATGAGAACTGATGGAAAAGAGATCCGTGCTTTCGTGCTTGCCAGGCTGGGGAAGGGGCGGGAGGGAAGTGGCTAGCTATGACATAAAAGGCCATCTAGGGGTCCTTATGTGGATGAAACTCTTCCCTATCTTGACTGTATCGCCATCGGCATCCTGGTTGTGATACTGTACTGTACTTTTGCAAGATGTTACCATTGGGGGAAACTGGGTGAAGGGTACATGGGCTCTTTGTGTAATTTTTCTTATAGCTGCATGTGAATCAACAATGACCTCAAAATAGAGAAGTTTAACTACAAAAACAAACAAACAAAAAACTGGCTCAAGCGTGAAGCCCTTGGAGGGACCAAAAGACAAAGAGGGAGCACAGGACACCTTCTTGGAGGTGCCCTACCCAGAAGAAGGACCATAGCCCTCTTTCCTCCTCACTCTTTTTTTTTTTTTTGAGACACAGTCTCACTTTGTTGCCCAGGCTAGAGTGAGTGCCGTGGCGTCAGCCTAGCTCACAGCAACCTCAAACTCCTGGGCTCAAGTGATCCTCCTGCCTCAGCCTCCTGAGTAGCTGGGACTATAGGCATGCGCCACCATGCCCGGCTAATTTGTTCTATATATATTTTTAGCTGGCCAGTTAATTTCTTTCTATTTTTAGTAGAGACGGGGGTCTCGCTCTTGCTCAGGCTGGTTTCGAACTCCTGATCTGGAGCAATCCGCCCACCTCGGCCTCCCAGAATGCTAGGATTACAGGCGTGAGCCACTGCACCCGGCCATCTTTCCCCACCCTTGATGCAATAATGCTTCCCAGGACAACGGTATTCACGCAGACGTCCACCTCTGAAATGGAGGCCTTTTCTTTGGCAATTCATTCCTATAAGAAACTAGAATAAAACAGGGATCTTGAACAGCCAAACAACTATTTTATATTAACAGAACAGCATAAAATCTCATATTTCACTGATTTGCTCTTGCTTAGAAAAACTTCCCGTTATCCTTGGGCTGCAGCAACCCGTAAAACTAATTTTAAAATGAATTTTATTAGCCTGAAGCACTCTCCTACTGGAATATTAATGAGCTGATATTATTCATGGTACTGGTAAGAACCATTATCATCAACACACAGCGTTTTAAAGGAGGCCAGATGTGTTTGACTTTAAAAATGTAATTGCCTTTAAGTGAATTTTAAAATACCCTTTCCAATCACACTCACATCTGTACAACTGCAATGTCCAGAAGAAAGAAAGGAAACTAGGAATGAAGAGTTCATCCAATAAGAAGTCCAATGAGGGCCACTCACCTCCCCTGGGGAGTCCTTCCTGATCCCTTTGGGGGTGGCCAGATGCTCTCTGCTCTGTGGACTTGCAGGCACTGACCCTTTCCCACCTCAGCGGGGACTTGCTCGTACTATGATGATCTGCTTAAGCACACGGAAACCACCGCTCCTCAACTTTGGCTACATAATGGAATCACCTGGGGAGCTTTAAAAATATACAGATCCTGGGTCTCCTAGAGGCTCATCTAGTCAGTCTCGGGTGTGGCCTGGGCATTGGTACTTTAAAAGCTTCCCATGTGTGCACTCTGGGAGGCCGAGGCAGGAGGATCCCTCAAGGTCAGGAGTTCGAGACCAGCCTGAGCAAGAGCGAGACCCCATCTCTACTAAAAAAATAGAAAGAAATTAGCTGGACAACTAAAAGTATATAGAAAAAATTAGCCAGGCATGGTGGTGCATGCCTGTAGTCCCAGCTACTTGGGAGGCTGAGGCAGGAGGACTGCTTGAGCCCATGAGTTTGAGGATGCTGTGAGCTAGGCTGATGCCAGGGCACTGTAGCCCGGGCAACAGAGTGAGACTCTGTCTCAAAAATTTAAAAAAAAAAAAGAAAGAAAGAAAGAAATGGAGCCTCCAAAAAGTCAAGTGATCCCCCCCCCCATGTCATATTAAGTGGGAAGGTTCTAATTATTTCTTTGACCCTTAATACGCTGTGATTTCTCCTGCAGTTTGCTACTACCCTGGGGGAGGGTAGGTGGGATCAGATTCAGACTGGCGAAGGGCAGGAGGTAGAAATTCCAGACAAGGGTAATGGTGTATGCAAAAATATGCTAGAAAATAACAGTAAAAGCCTGAAACCTAATCGAACTTCAATCTTTCGAGTGGGAAGTGAAAATCAATTGAGAGAATCTCTAACCTTTTTCATCATTGCAGGAGGGTATATTGTTTTTGTTCAGAAAGCATCACATATTCCTGCCTCATGTTTTTCATTTAAAATCTCAGAACTAATTGCAATCCCATAAGGTCACTAGACTTTCCATTTAAATTTCCTTTCGGTGCAGGGCTAAATTGCAATTCCATCCATAGCTCAGGATGATTGCTTTAATGCAATGGACTGTGATGAAAACCAACAGCAAAATTGTCTGACAACCTGATTTTTCTTCAAAATGAAATTCGTATCCATTAAAGTAACTCTGAGAACATCAAAAAATCAACCCTTATAACTGTGAAAATCAGGGCTTAATCATACCAGTGGGCAATGCACAAAAAAGAAAACCTTGATAAGTCAATTTAATGTATGATTGGCAAATCATGGAATTTCAGGTGGAAGAGCTCTCAGAGGCCCGGTTCAACAAGAGAGATGGGTGTGTTCCATTCCTTTCTCTACCAAAAAGAGAACTGTCTTTATGTTCTTGGCTTCCTCCATTCTACCCATCCAATATGTTGGATCAGTTCTTGGGCTTTTCTTATGCAGATGGAGACTGCGTGTGGGTAGAAAGAGTTTTCAGGACTGCAAGAAGTGAATCAGCTTTGATTGGCACTGGAAAGGGGAGCAAATGCTGAAGAGGGGAGAGAGAGAAGGAAGTGAGAGAGAGATGGGAGCCAAGGGAGCCAAGAGCCATGCTGAGCTGCCTCTGGGGAGAGTTCTGACGGGAAGTTGAGTGAGAAAAGGGTTTCGAAAGACTCCTGGAAAATACAGGGTGTGGGTGTGTGCGTGCACACGTACACGTGATATTGGGAGCCAGAGGAATAAGCAAAGAGCTGCAGGTTAGGAATTCATCTTCTGATGCTTTTCTAGTCTCCAGTAAATGTGTGAATTGCTTTTAATCTTTTTTGGCTACTGAATTCTGTTTCTTTGGCTATCATGTGGGGTTTTTATATTCATTTGGGATATTTATTTTAGAAACAAATACCTAGGCAGGAACTAACCTCAAGGGAATCATAGGGTTACAAAGACCTATCAGTGGCCATTTACTGCATTTTCTGTTGCTGACAAGAGCAGAAACAGATGGCTTCAACTTGAAATTTGTGTCTCAGGATGATGCCATTTCTTACAATAGATTAATGAGTCTTGTGAGAATTTTTTTTTTGCATGGGGGAGGCTCTAATCCAGTGATTCTCAAGATTTAATGTGCATCAGAATCCCTTAGAGAGCTTATTAAAAACAGATTGCTGGGCCCCACCCCCAGAATTTCTGATTTAGTAGGTCTGAGGTAAAGTCTGAAAATTTGCAATTCTAATAAATTCCCAGGTGATGCTGATGCTGCTAGCCTGGGAACACACTTTGAGAACCAGTGTTCTGATGCATATCTCACCTGCTATAATCTGAACTCAAATTTTCTCTTCAATAGTGAAAAAAAAAATTCACTATTATGACCCAATTCATGACTTCCAACATGTCCCTTTCAAGGATGATGTCACAATTTAGACTTTTGAATAAGGCAGGTCTGGAACTAGAATTTAAGTTCAATAACCACTGACTACTAAGATGACTGTGTAGATATCCAGGTATCAAATTCATTTTTTAAAAAAATGTGGCTGGTGCGATGGCTCACATCTGTAATCTCAGCACTTATGGAGGCCAAGGCAGGAGGATTGCTTGAGGCTAGGAGTTAGAGGGAGACCAGCCTGGGCAACATAGCGAGATCCTATCTCTACAAAACAATTTAAGAATTAGCTGGGCACGGTGGCACATGCCTGTAATCCCAGGAATTTGAGGTTGCAGTGAGATGTGATCACATCACTGTACTCTAACCAGGGCAAGAGTGTGATCCTTTCCCTAAAAAAAATAAAATAAATAACATAAAATAAAATATCTTAGAATTGGTCAGGTGCAGTGGCTTATGGCTATAATCCCATAGCACTTTGGGAGTCCAAGGTGGGAGGATTGTTTGAGGCTGGGAGTTTGAGACTAGCCTGGATAACACACCAGGACCCTATCTCTACAAAAATTTTTATTTGAAAATTCAAGTGTGATGGTGTGCACCTGTAGCCCTAGCTACTAGCGTGGCTGAGGCGAGAGGGAGGCTCACTTGAGCCCAGGAATTCGAAGTTCTCTGAATGAATGAATGAATGAATGAATGAATGAATGAATGAATAAATAAAACACACAAATCTGTGCAGTTATTTTTTTTATAAAATATGCTCACTAAATTCCTAGAGGTTTCCTTTTAAAACAACTTACTGTATTATATTTTCTAGAAAAATGCAGACATGGTAAGAGTATTACTAAATGACTCACATGATTCCTAAATGATTTTCTTAAAATCAGAACTGCACAGCAAAGACAAGGACTAGTGGTTTTTTTTTTTTCTTTTACCCCCAAATGTAAAATTGGGTGAAGTCCACACAATACAAAGTGCATAGCACTTTGACATCAAGGTCAAATAAGAAGAAGAATGAATTCCCCTCCACTTCCTAAAACCTGGCATGCAATCATCACCAATCTGCCACAAAATTCTCTGCTTGGGGTTATTGGAAGAAGGCACAACAATGTAGTTCTGCAGGACATGCCCTAAGCCTCCTCGTCTATAAAATGGAGATGGGTGGTACCTATCTTATAGTGAAGACTAAATGAGATATCGTAGGCATGGCTGTATCCAGCACACAGCAGGAGCTCAACACATCAAGCTATTCTGTGTTGGCTACTCCAGTGCACATGTTCCTATTTGTTGTTCTCCCTCTTCCACTATAGAGGTCTTCTGCACACACACCTGGAAACCAAGCAGGCTACCTTTCCTAACAGGAGTGGTAAGACAAACTACATTACAACACTGCCAGTGTAAAACCAGGGTGAGCATTCTTTTTGCATTAAATAAAAATTTTACTAGGAAAAGGTATATGTCCTCTTGATTTCTTATCTTCGGCAAAGAGTATATCATTACTAATCATTGCATGTTTTTGTCTACACATGTAGACACATACCCCTTCTGGTAAATCAGATCCTGCCTTTAGCAGGATAAGTAATTTCTTACTTAAAAAAGGGCACAGAGATGACATCTCACAAACACTAATTATGAAGGTGGTATATGATGACGCTGTTCTATATTCATACACTCGTAATGGATCGTCCCAGGATCTCCTGTGCCAGCAACTCAATCTGATAAATAAGCTCCCCAGAACCAAAAGACAATGTGCCAAGTTATAAAATTCAACTGTGCCCAGTTTGGAGAACTGTACACACACTTATGGGCTAGACTGTCTTCTTCTAAAGGCACCATTTCTTAAGCACCTACTTCCTGCCGGGCATTATGCTCTACAAATGTTATTTAATGCTCACAATAATCCTAGTAGCTGGGAGGCCCCCCATTTTAAGGATGAAGAAACTGAGACTCAGAGAGCTTAAGACATCTGTCCAAAGTCATAAAGCTACTAATAGCAAAGATTGAGTTTGAGCCAGGCTGGCTGACTCAACATGGAGAGGGAAGACCATCTAAAGGAAGGAACACTGACCTAGGGATCTAGATGGCCAGAAACTGGTAGCTATTCCCAACACTAGAAAGATGGTAGAGCAAGAAGAAAGAAAAAAAATCCCTTTGGTTCCATAAAATCTCCTGAAAAAGAGGAAGGCTTACCAAGCCCTCAAAGCCACCCAGGCAAAGCTGGCACTTTTGGCAAAGGAGGAGCAGAGGAAAGGAAAAGGGCCCAGGTTTAAGCGACTGGAATAGTTTCTGCATGATTCCTGGCGGCAACAATGCAACAGGGTGCGTCTCAGAGGACTAGAAGTGAAACCTCGTGCCTTGGAATTCCCAGATAGACATTCCTTGGCCTTTGTTGTACGCATCCAAAGGATTAATGGGGCGAGTTCACTGGTATAAAAGACCATCGCAAGACTTTGCCCAAAGAAAATTTTCAGTGGTGTGTTTGTTAGAGTCACCCCCCAGAGCCTAAAAATGCTGCATATGGTGAAACCTTACATGATCTGAGAATGTCCAAATCTGAAGTCTATCCAGGAACTCATCTTGAAACATGGACAAGCCAAGGTCAAGAATAAGACAATCCCTCTGACATATAACACAGTGATCGAAGAGCACCTGGGGAGGTTTGGTGTCATTTGCTTGGAAGACCTCATTCATGCAATTGCCTTCCCGGGGAAGCATTTCCAGGAGATCTCATGGTTCTTGTGTCCTTTTCAACTTTCAGTGGCCTGTCATGCTACCAAGAATAAAGTGGGGTTCCTCAAGGAGATGAGCTCGCCTGGCTATCAGGGTGAATGGATCAATCAGCTCATCCGCCAGCTGAACTAGACCCAGAATATCTGAAAGCACAGGGCATTGGGAGCATGTGTTGTTGGGTTTTGGAATTATCAAGTATCTTCAGAGAAGATTATTTTCTGCTCTATCTTCAAAAATGAAGGGAAGGTGGGGTCACTATGATGAGGAACACAAAACTCATGGCCTCCCTATGAACAAATGCCCTACATGTGAAGAAGAAAATAATTATAGAATCTAGGTGGTTGGTGTATGGGTAATCACTGTATAATTCTTTCAACTATACTGTATGTTTGAAAAATTGCCTAATAAAATATTAGAAAATTTAAAAAAAAAAGAAAGAAAGAAAACGAAGGGAAGGGTCAGGGAAAAGACAGTCAGTTATGCTCATGGCAGGAACTTCTTGTCACAGTCCAGTTCCAAGGAAAAATTCCAGTGTTTTCCACTTTGGCTGCTGCCACCTCTAAAATCAGCACGTGCCATGGAGAAAGGAATCTTGCTTTGTCAGATCTTCTATCCTGAGGTGTTAAACATTGGCGAATGAATGACTCAAGCATGTGTACAAGGATCCCTAAGACTCCTGCAACTGTGGTCCAAGCCCAAGTGCATGCTTGAATCTGAGTATTCCCAGGGCTTTGTTTTGAAAAGACTTGAAATACAATTAGGAAGGCGAATGCCAACAAACAAACAAAAAAAAACTGGTAGCTATTCCTGCTGGGATGCACAAAGGAGGATGATAAGAAAGAGGAATGGGTTCTGCCACGTGACTATCGGGGAAGCTTCTAAGCCCCGGTTTTCCCACCTGATAAACAGGGACAATAATACTATCTGTTTCATAGGTAATGTGGAGCTTAAAGAACAATGCATGCAAAGCTCTTAGCATATATTAAATTCCTAATAAATACTGGCTAACGGTATCATCATCCTTGTGGGTTTAGATGTGGCCCCTAAATGAGAATATAAATGCAAATGCTTGGGACATATCCACCATGTGGAAAGCGTTAAGTGCTCCTCAACATCATTACCACCACCTGGCCACTGCCATGTCTACTACTACGGTCTGGAACTGGCCGCTGAGCCTCCCAGATCTTTAAAGCCTGCTTTCTAATCAGCAAGGGCTTCAGCTTGCCCCCGGCCTCCAGTGGGAGACCCCCAGTGGACAGGCTGGGCCTCTGACAGTTCAAGGACTACTGTGCTCACGAGGGAGCCTGGGCCAAGGTGGGGTACGTTTTTGCCAAAACACATAGAATGGTACACTTAAAATTGTGCATTGTAGTGTATGTGGATTATACCTATTTTTAAAGCTGTAACAGCTGCAACAACAAACAGAAAAGGCAAAATTCAGTGCTGGCCCACCTGCCATATGTTATTAGTTCCCAAAGCTACAAAGAATAACCTTGTATCTCCCAGGTGGCCACATCCTCACTATGGCCTTGTGAAGAGGTTGGGGGCACTCAGACTCCAAGGACAGCATGGGAAACAGGAGGTAAGCCCCTCGCCTAGGCCAGCACAGGAATTGAAGTCACCTGCAAAAGCCCAGGGACTGGCTGGAATTTCAGGGCTCTTAAAGGGCATGGCAAAAAGCCCTAACCTCCTTGGTAGAATTAAGGAGATAAGGAGGTATAAAAAGCTGGTTCCATGATCCTGAACTCTTCTTTGAAAAGTGTTATCTTCCAGGGTCACTGTTAACCTGCCTTTCTCATGCCTTTCTAACTTTCTCCACCCCAGAACAGACCTCAGCCACAAATGTCCTAATGGCCTAGCTCTTTCTATAGCTACCAGTAAAACTCCCTGTTGGATTGCCTTTTCATTCATCCATAAAGCTCAGCCCCCTCAACCCTGAGGGCTTCTTCTTGGCTCCATCCATGTGGCCTGCCCAACTGTATCCCAGGCAAGGGACCTTGGGTAAATCCCTTAGTATCTCAGCAACTTCAAGCTCCTCTTCTATAAAATAGGAACCTTGCTATCTACTTCCCAGGATTATGGGGCCCTTGTGAAAATGCTTGGCATGCGGGGGTATTCACAGTTGGCTCCCTTCCATTCATGATATATGAGAACATAGACCAAGCAAGTTGTGGCAGATCACACTGGGCCCAAACCCCAGGCCATGAAATCATTTCAATCTTCCCAAGAACCCCAAAATTCCCCCAGGAAATCCCCCACAACTTCCCAAGAGGCCACAGTTTCTATTCTAAGACTTGCTCTGGGCAGGGTGCAGTCGCTCATGCCTGTAATCTCAGCACTTTGGGAGGCTGAGGTGGGAGGATTGCTTGAGATCAGGAGTTTGAGACCAGCCTGAGCAAGGCAGCAAGACCCCATCTCTACAAAAAATAATCAGCCAGGCATGGTGGCGTGTGCCTGTAGTCCCAGCTATTAGGGAGGCTGAGGCAGGAGGATCGCCTCAGCCCAGGAGTTTGAGGTTGCTGTGAGCTATGATGATACCACTGCACTCTAGCCCAGGTGACAGAGTCTCAAAAAATAAATAAATAAGACTTGCTTTGCTGAGGTGATAAATTTGCTTAGAAGATAAACTCGAAGGTAGCTAAGGAAGACATAGATTAGAAAAATTAACCCTTTGCACTCGCTTGCTTTGTTCTCAATTCCTTTATTCCACTCGGGATTTGATTTTTTAAATACCCCAGATTTTACAAAGCGCAGCAGTAGAATAAAAAACTGGAGTTTCTTTTCATACAAACTTATTTATTTGGATTTTTTTATATTTCAAATTATTCATACAAAGAGTAATTTTAATCTCTATAATTTTTGCTAACCGTGTCGAGTCACACTTGACATCCGAGTGCAAAGGGTTAAACTCAATTGACCTACTGAGCACCATGATGTGAAAGCTTAACTCCTACCCTGGCTCCTCAGTTGGGAGGAAGGATTTACCTAGATTCCTACGTTTCTACAATAAATGAAATACAAATATGTATAATTTCAAAATAACCCAATATACACAGCATACTCTATTCACAGCATGATTTGCTACACAGGAAACCTACACAGCTAAGCTGAGGGGTCCCTAGGGCAACCTGGGTGACTTCGTGCTGAGGACTGTTCCCCCAGCCTTCTTCCCCAGGTGGTCATCGCAGGGTCATCTCTCCTCCAACTCTACCTTCCCTCTCTGTGTGCTTTTGGTCATCACAGAATTGTTTTGTGTGTGCCTGTTCTTAGCCCCAAGAATTTGGACTCTACCCTTCCCATGAGGAGTGATCACAAAAAAGGATGCAAGTGGGGCTGGCACAGATAAGGGAGTGAACACGAACGGCAGAGTGAGTGTAGAGGTTTCTACCATGGACAGGGCACGCAAGGCCAGGCATTTGAACTTGGCCTCAGGTCCTTTAGAGATGGAGAGGCTCTGACTTGCAGGGCCTTGGTAGGAGCTTCTAGAATCTCACCTAATGCAGGACTCCAATCGTGCAGACAAAATGACCCTTGAAAAGCCATCCATACCCCAGCAAGTGCAGAGAAGGCAGCTGGTACAGTACCTGGGGGCAAGGGCTCCAGAGTTGGCCTTGGTTCCAACCCCATGCAGATCACGCCCACTCACTGGATGGCTAGGAGCATTGATTGGGAAGGAGATATTGAAGGGGGTGGAGGGAGAAAGAGAGAGAAGGAACTGCTTGGAACATTGCCTGCTCCACAGTCACTGCTCAGTAAATGTGAGGCATCATTATTCCTAAGCCTAACCCAGCCAGCATTTTCCTTCAAAGGTGGGACAGAGGCTGGCTCTGGGGTTACATACCAGGAGAGGTGGATGTTTGCAGCGAGGGCTGTGTCGTGTGAAAATGCACGCTCCCAACTCACCATCCCAAGATTAGACTCAGAAAGGCCTTGGGCTTCTGGAGAGAGGGCCAGACACAGGGGCGAAAGATAAATCTTATTTGCTTCTTTTCAGCAACAAACTACAAGAAACTTACAAACATCTCTTTGAAGCCGTGGACAGAATCCAGCAGGTAATAGCTGGTAAAGAGAAATTACCAGTGGAGTTCCCACTATTAGTAATGTCACTTGATTTCTCTTCAGGGTGATGTGTATGTTTAATGACCCTGAAAGTAAAAGATGTATAAAGGATCAAAGAGGGTCACTAGAGACCCTTCTGGCCAATCTCCATGCCAGGCTAGTTGTCCACAGGTCCCAAGTCCCTACCATAGGACAAGCTGTGCTCTTGAGTATGAGCAAGCCAACCAGAAAGTTCCTTGTCTCTAGCTCCTTATTTTGTCCTCATTCCCTGAGTATTTCCACACATTGACATGGTCACGGTCACTTGGGATCCTTCCATCCTCGCTGTTATGGGGTCTGTAGGACCCTTCAAACCCCTTCCCTGAGGACAGCCCCTTGTTCCTAGGCTGACAGTTCTTCCTCTGCCATCTCACTGTACACCAGATCTGAACTTTAACCACTGCTGAGCAGCACAAGCCACCCAATGTGAACCACTTGCCCTCCTGGCCTCGCTCTTCTGTCTTGGCTCATGGCAATTCCAGCCCCACATCAGAGATGGTCCCAGTTATGCCCTCAAGTGGAGTGGCCACTGACAAGGCTACTGAAATGCAATCCAAGTCATCGGTGCAGTGCTCAGGCCTGCTCTTCTTGCCACCCTGGCCTGGGTTCCAAGAGGATTACTTAGTTTTAAAACAAAATACAAAGGGGAAATAAAGAGGACAGAAATGGAACTTAAGTATCTCTGAGGAAAAAAGTACAAAAAAAAAAAGGCTAGGAAAAAAGTCACACTTTGTATTGCAAACAATTTGAAGACGTATTAAGAATGATTGTGAAAGTTGCAACCCCCATTCATCTCTGAAAAGCACGCCCAGCAGGGTTACCCCCAGTTCCAGGCCTACAGACCTGTGCATCTGGCATCATGGGTCCAACTACAACATAATTCTTAAACAAGGACAATCTTCAAGGGCACTTTGAGGACTTGAGGCAAAAACAGCTTCCTGGCACAGATAGATTCTTCTTAAACCATGAGAGCAGAGCACAATTTTACCTCCATGCAACACTGTTCAGGGCAGTCCTGCTGGCCTTTAAAACAGCCTTGCAGGTATCTCCAGCTTGTTGATTACATACATTTTCCCCATCCCACACCCCTCCAGCCCCCTACCCCAACCCTGCTAAAATCCTCTTTGCAAAAACAAAAGGACTGTGAATCTTAAAGTTCTACTTATTACTGCCAGTAGTCAAAAGCTTGTTTTGAAAATAGTAAGACTACAGATTATGATGTTGACAAGAGAAAAGGCAAAACATGGACCTAATATTTGGTTCTGGGAATGCTTTCTGAAAATAATGAGGTCTTCAGGGGTGAAGGTTTACTGAAATACAGGCTTCTCTTTTGGCTGTTCCACGGAAAAGGTCACTGCTATTCAAAAACACCATAGAAGAAAAGTGCTTTTGTGCACTGAATTATGCCTGAGCATGGATGCTTTGACTATTGTAACTGTAACTATTTCTTTCCTTGTTTTTCACTACAAGAAGATAAGAATTGATGATATATGCATTTTCAAATCCTCTGTGTTGCCTTTCACCTGCAAAAACTGCCATCAAAGAACATCAATAAAAAAAAAAAAGAACATCAATATGCTGTTGCTATTTAAGCGTGCTAGCCCATCATAGCAATTGGGTTTTGGATTCACCACATTATTTTGAATTAGCCAAGCTATCATACTTAAAGGCCACTTCATGCATTTCTATTACAGCTGACCAAAAACTAGTACTTTAGATGACCAGTGGCTTTAAAAATAGCATGCTACACAATCCTTATACTCTAATAGTTCTCAACCAGGGGAGACTGTGCCCTCCAGTACTTGGCAATGTCTGGAGATATTTTTGGTTGTCACAGCTAGGAGGAGAGGTGCTACTGACATCTAGTGGGTAGAGGCCAGGGATGCCATTAAACATCCTACAGTGCACAGGACAGCCCCCACCTCTAAACAAGAATCATCTAGCCTCAAAAGTTAGTAGTGCCAAGAGTGAGAAAGCCTGCTGTGGTAAGCTACACTGCATTGGACAAATAGAAAAATCTCCTTTACTGTGTACACACCTTGGTTCATGCCGCATCGAAATACAGTAGTAAAGCCAGCAAATGATAAAGAGAATAAACACAATTCCCATTTGGCAGCTTTGGTAAAAACTGTAACAATTTGAAACAATAAGAAGAAGAAAATTCTTTTTCAAAAACGAAGAATGGATACATTTCTTATAGATGTTTGATAATATTGATGGGCATAATTTGTTCCCCTTAGTAGGACTGTGGCTAAATGCATTAACAATAGCAGTAAGGGTTTTATAACAGTAACTATGGAACAAACTGCTCCAATCCCCCTTTCCTGCATGGCTTTGCAGTGAAAATGTGCTGGGAGTCTGCAAAGGAGACACACGCTGAGCTGCCCTCAGGATCCGCAGTGAGAAGGCTCACTTGGCCAGGCCACTCCCCTCAATAGGATGGCGCCAAGGAGGTCAAACACATTCCATCTGTCTTCACATGACCTTCACAGGCCCTACCAGGCAAATCAGTCCCCTCCTAAGGACATTAGTACAAATTATACCCTTAATCATAATCCCTGCTGATGGAAACAATTCATGTATCGCATAACAAATTTCCTGCTCAATTACTGTGGGCACCAGGGAAGAGGGGGAGAAGGGAGAGGGATGGAAACAGCTTTGATTCCTCTAAAAGCCCATAAGCACTGAAAACTGGGTTTACCTGATTTGATCAGCACTAAAAGGAAGTCTTATATATTTGATCAGAGTTATTAAAAATATAGCATTTCCCTACAGGCATGTTTTTACCATAAAGCATCGGGAAAATGTAGGCTGCCTCACAACTGCAGCCATTGCATCCCTTTTTATAGTAACAGGAAGGACGTCTCTGTTCCCAAGGTAACCTGAGTTTCTGCTCATCAATATGGCACTGAGTAAGTACTTTCATCGAGCACAGTATCAATCTTCTGAGGTTTCGAAACTGGAGCTCTCTGCATGATGTTACTATGCACATGACATATTAGCCAAGACGGTCACCAAATGTAAGAAACAAAGATAAAGAGAGCAGGTATAGGTTAAGATACTTGGCCAAGTTTTTCTCTAGGTGATCATTCAAGCTGATAACAAGCTATCTGGTATAATTCGCCCTAAGAGCTTTACTCTATGCAGTGTTCATGGGAAACATGTGAAAGCTAAAGGCATTTCAAATATGGGTGGGGGGAGGGCTGAGGTATAGCCAGTCCTTCTCAGAGTCCTCTCCCCATGGTGCTTTCCTTGCCCTGTCCTTCACATTACTGAGGTCCATGCTCTGCACCCAATCCTGTCCTCCCAGATGCTCCTGTCCCCCAGCCCACACAGGTGAGTGTAGGCCTTGGCCCATGGAAACCTTGTCTCCTGGTTTCAGCTAAATGAATAATCCAGATGAAAGTTTATGAGGGTCTGAATGGAAAGGAAAGGATAAATTCTAGTATGGAGAGGCAGATGCTACACAAATCAGGCAACTGAATGGAGGTGGGGAAGACAGAGTCAAAGGAGACCTGAGGTTTTGGACCTGGGTAGCTAGGAGAACAGTGGTGGGCACCATTTACAGAAATAGGAAGTGCCTGGGCATGGTAGCTCCCACCTGTAGTCCTAGATAGTCAGGAGGCTGAAGTGGGAGGATCCCTTGAGCCCAGGAGTTCAAGGCTGCCGTGAGCTATGATCACACCACTGCACACTCCGGCCTGGGTGACCAAGCGAGACCCTAATCTCTAAAACAATAAATAAAAACGGAAAAAATAAAAGAATGAGTTTGTCTACTTTTAATCTCTATCAGACTGAGCTCTTGTAAAGTGAGGGCTATGTTGGATCTATCATATATCATAGGGTCAGCATATGTTAGGCACTCAATAAACGTCTTCAGAGTGGACCAAGAGCTTCTTTTAGGCACCTGTCCTTAGACTCTGTCAAGGCTGTATATAGTACCTTCTGGAGATTTTCACACTAAAAGAGATGCTGCTGAAATAGAAACTAGAAGAGAATGAGGATCAATAAAGACAACAGAGATGACAACCAGGCTCTGTCTCTCCAGCTGAGCTTGACCAACTGGCAATGGCTGCCTAGAGCATCATGTCAGAAGGCTGTCAAGGCCACTTCTAGGTTGGATGGGAAAAGATATGGTGATGATGGGAGTCTGGCATGGAGTGGTGGGATATGGAAATATCAACATCTGTGTCACACACTTTTAGCCCTCGCTGGATGAAATAACCGAGAGGATGTTTTGAGCAAAGGAAATTGACTAGCCTGCAGACTAAGAAAAAAAGAGAGAAGACCCAAACAAATAAAATCAGAGATTAAAAAGGATGCATTACAACTAATACTGTGGAAATCCAAAGGATCATTAGAGACTACCATGAACAGCTACATGCCAATAAAGTGGAAAACCTAGAAGAAACGAATAAATTCCCAGAAACACACAATCTATCAAGATTGAACCAGGAAGAAACCCAAAACCTGAATAAACCACTAACAAGAGAGAAGCAGTAATAAAAAGTCTCCCATCAAAGAAAAGCCCAGGACCAGATGGCGTCACTGCTGAATTCTACCAAGCATTCAGAGAACTTATACCAATCCTGCTTAAACTATTCCAACAAATCAAGAAGGAAGGGATACTCCCAAATTCATTCTATGAGGCATGTATCACCCCAATACCAAAACCAAACAAAGACACAACAAAAAAGAAAACTACAGGCCAATATCTCTGAGGAACATAGATGCAAAAATTCTCAACAAAATACTAGCAAATCGAATTCAACAACATATTGAAAAGATTATTCATCATGATCGAGTGGGATTCATCCCAGGGATGCAAGGATGAGTCAACATATGCAAATCAATCAATGTGATACATCATATCAACTAAAGACAAAAGCCATATGATCATTTCAACTGGTACTGAAAAAGCATTTGATAAAAGTCAACATCCCTTCATGATAAAAACCCCTCAAAAAACCGAGTATAGAAGGAACTTAACCTCAACATGATAAAAGCCATATATGACAGACCCACAGCTACTATCATACTACATGGGATAAAACTGAAAGCCTTTCCTCTGAGATCTGGAACAAGACAAGGATGCTCACTTTCACAGCACTGTTATTTAACATAATACTGAAAGTTCTAGCTAAAGCAATCAGACAACAGAAAAAAATAAAGGGCATCCAGATGGGAAAGGAAGAAGTCAAATATCCTTGTTTGCAGATGGAAATGATTGTATATCTAGAGAAACTTAAAGCCTCAAAAAAAAAAAAAAATAGAACTGAAAATAATTCAGTAAAGTTGCAGAACACAAAATAAACATACAAAATCAGTAGCATCTCTATATGCCAACAGTAAACAATCTGAAGAGGAAACAATGAAAGTAATCCCATTTACAACAGCTACAATTAAAATAAAATACCCAGGAATAAACTTAACCAAAGAAGTGAAAGATCTCAACAATGAAAACTATAAAACATTGATGAAAGAAATTGAAAAGGACACACAAAAACTGGAAATATATTCCATGCTCATGGATTAGAAGAATCAATAATGTTAAAATGGCCATACTACCCATAGCAATCTACAGATTCAAGGCAATCACCATCAAAATACCATTATATTCTTCACAGAAATAGAAAAAAAAACCCTAAAATTTATATGGAACCACAAAAGACCCAGAATAGACAAAGCCACCCTGACTAAAAAAACAACAAAACTGGAGGTTAGGTTTGGTGGCTCATGCCTGCAATCCTAGCACTTTAGGAGGCCAAGGTGGGAGGATTGCTTGAGGTCAGGAGTTCGAGACCAGTCTGAGCAAGAGCAAGACCCTGTCTCTACCAAAAAATACAAAAATTAGCCAGGAATTGTGGTACACGTTACTTCGAAGGCTGAGATAGGAGGATCGTTTGAGCCCAAGAGTTTGAGGTTGCAGTGAGCTATGATGATGCCAGCCAGGGCAACATAGTGAGACCCTGTCTCCAAAAAAAAAAAAAGAATAAAACTGGAGGAATCACATTACCTATCTTCAAATTATACTACAGAGCTGTAGTAACCAAAACAGCATGGTACTGGCATAAAAAAAAAGACACATAGAACAATGGAACAGAATAGAGAACCCAGAAATATATCCACACATCTATAGTGAACTTATCTTCAACAAAGGTGCCAAGAACATACAGTGGTGAAAGGACAGTCTCCAACTAATGGCAGTGGGAAAACCGTACATCCATATGCAGAACAACAAAACTAGCTAGAGCCTTATTTCTCACCATATATACAAATAAAATCAAAATAAATTAAAGCCTTAAATCTAAGACCTGAAACTATGAAACTACTAAAAGAAAAAACCAGAGAAATGCCTCAGGGCATTCGATGGTCTGGGCAAGGACTTCTTGAGTAATACCCCCAAAGCACAGGCAACTAAAGCAAAATTGGACAAATGGGATCATCTCAAGCTAAAAAGCTTCTACACAGGAAAGGAAATAATCATCAAAAAGAAGAGACATTCGTAGTCCATTTCTGATGAAGAAAAAAAAAAAAAAAAAGAAGAGACAACCCACAGAATGGAAGAAAATATTTGCAAACTGCCCATCTGATAACTAATTAATAACTAGAATATACCACCGGCTCCAACAATAGCAAAAAATTAAATAATCTCATTAAAAATGAACAAAATATCTGAACAGACATTTCTCAAAAGACATACAAATGGTCAACAGGTATATGAAAAAAATTGTCAACATCATTAGTCATCAGACAAATACAAATCAAGACTATGAGATGCCGGGTGTGGTGGCTCACGCCTGTAATCCTAGCACTCTGGGAGGCCGAGGCGGGCAGATTGCTCGAGTGAGGAGTTCAAAACCAGCCTGAGCAAGAGCGAGACCCCGTCTCTACTATAAAATAGAAAGAAATTAATTGGCCAACTAATATATATAGAAAAAATTAGCCAGGCATGGTGGCACATGCCTGTAGTCCCAGCTACTCGGGAGGCTGAGGCAGCAGGATTGCTTGAGCCCAGGAGTTTGAGGTTGCTGTGAGCTAGGCTGACGCCACGGCACTCACTCTAGCCTGGGCAACAAAGTGAGACTCTGTCTCAAAAGAAAAAAAAAAAAGACTATGAGATATCATCCTTCTCACCCCAGTTAAGATGGTCTTTATCTAAAAGACAGGCAATAATGAATGCTGGCAAGGATGTGGAGAAAGGGGAACGAACCCTCCCCATCCCGCACATTGTTCGTGGGAATGTAAATTAGTGCAACCACTATGGAGGACAATGTGGAGGTTCCTCAAAAAACCAAAAATAGAACTACTATTAGACTCAGCAATGCCACTGCTAAGTATACATCCAAAAGAAAGGAAATCAGTGTATCGAAAAGATATCTGCCTTCCCATGTTTATTGTAGCACAATTCACAACAGCCAAGATATGGAATCAGCCTAAGTGTTCATCAACAGATGAATAAATAAATTGTGGATAATAATGGAATATTATATAGCCATAAAAATGAATAAAATCCTGCCATTTGCAACAACATGGATAGAACTGGAGAACATTATGTTAAGTGAAATAAGCCAAGCACAGAAAGACAAATCTAGCATGTTCTCACTCATATGTGGGAGCTAAATATTAAAAAAATTGATCTTATGGAGACAGAGAATAGAATGATGGTTACTGGAGGCTGGGAAGGGTAGTGGGGAGGGGGGAATAAAGTGGGGATGGTTAATGGGTTCAAAAATATAGTTAGTTAGATAAAATAAATAATATTTGATAGCACAACAAAGTGACTATAATCAACAATAAGTTAGGGTATACTGTAAAATAACTAAAAGGGTGGAATTGGAATGTTCCTAACACAAAGAAATGCTAAATGCCTGAGGTGATGGCTACCCCAATTACCCTGATTTGATTAATCCACATTGTATGCCTGTAGGTACAAAACATTGTAGGTACCCTTTAAGAATACACAACTATTATGTACCCATAATAATTAAAAATAAATTTTAAAAAAACAAAAAATAAAAAGATATATAGTCAGATAGAATGAACAATATTTGATAGTGCAACAAGGTGATTATAGTCAACAATAAGTTAAGGTATACTTTAAAGTAACTAAAAGAGTAGAATTAGAAAGTTCCTAACACAAACAAATGCTAGATGCCTGGGGTGATGGATACCCCAATTACCCTGATTTGATTAATTCACATTGTATGCTTGTATGAAAACATTGCATGTACCCTACAAATATATATAACTATCATATACCCATAATAATTAAAATTTTTTTAAAAAGATGGAAATGAATAGGCCTGATCTTTGTGGTCATTTGAAGATGCCATGGAGCAAACTCGCCGGTCTTTTCCAGGCCTAGAATGGGTACTTACAGCAGCTCTGACTCATGAAAGGCAGTACGCTGCATGCTTTAGATGTATTTTTTTCTAATCCTTAATACGACCCTAAGAAGTAGGTGTTTTTTTTTTTTTTTTTTTTTTTTTTTTTGAGACAGAGTCTCGCTTTCTTGCCTAGGCTAGAGTGAGTGCCGTGGCATCAGCTTAGCTCACAGCAACCTCAAACTCCTGGGCTCAAGTGATCCTCCTGCCTCAGCCTCCCGAGTAGCTGGGACTACAGGCACAAGCCACCATGCCCGGCTGATTTTTATATTATATATATTAGTTGGCCAATTAATTTCTTTCTATTTTTATGGTAGAGACGGGGTCTCGCTCAGGCTGGTTTTGAACTCCTGACCTTGAGCAATCCGCCCGCCTCGGCCTCCCAGAGTGCTAGGATTACAGGCGTGAGCCACCGCGCCCGGCCGAAGTAGGTGTTTTTATTATTCCTTTTGAAGACATTTCTTTTTTATTTTTTAACTGACATATACATATTTGTGGGGCATATGTGATAGTTTGATACATGCATAACAGTAGAGTGACTATAGTTAGCAACATTGTAAAAGAAAATAAAATTTCAGGACCCTTTAAATTTATTATGCCAAGGGGGAAGTTAAGCCCTGGAGACTGAGTCAGGTAGCAAGTTTGCAACTTCTGCTTCTTAGATTATAGCTTAACTCTCTTCCTCATTGCTTTTGTTATATAAATGACAAGAAACTAGAGTCCTCCCTCACCCCCTTTCAATCACTTATCTTTGTTACAGATTAACTGCCTCCTTTGGCATCCTATGCCAAACCCAGATCAGATAGTACTCAGGACCCCATGACTATTATATCTTCAATGTGGTGTGGAATGTTAAATATACCTTTCCCAAAGCAAAAGACCACCTTAACTAACCAAATCATTGTAACTATGTATTAAGACTTACACACAAAAAAATGTTGAAATTCTGTTAAGCTTCCCTGAATTTTATCTATATAAATGATCCTAAGCTTCTACACTTTGGAACACTGACTTCTGTTCTTTGGAATCTGTATTTCCCCCAGCAGTTGTCCTCAAACTCTGTATTTGAATAAACTCTCTTTAAACTGGATTCTGACCATTTTGATTATTTCTGGTTGAGAATATATTGTATATTTCAAAGTAGCTAGAAGAGACGATTTGAAAAAGTACATGGGTTTTTTTTTTTTTTTAAGAGATGGGGTCTTGCTATATTGCCCAGGCTGGCCTCAAACTCTTGGGCGAAAGTGATCCTTCCACCTCAGCCTCCTGAGTATATGGGATGACAAGCCGGTACCACTGCACCTGGCTAAGAAGTAGGTGTTTTCATCCTTATTTTACTGATTGGAAATTGAGGTCCTGAAAAAATTTTGACCCAAGACAATACTGAGAGAGGAGCTCAGGCAATATCTGAAGATGCCTCTGGGAGGCATCTAATGCCTGGCCCCGGAGGGTCTGAAAGCAGAGGCCACACCCAACTTCAGCTGCCTCTGTGATCATTTAGAGATCCTCTCAGGCTAAAACAGATACAGGACTTGAGTCATCAGAATGCTCACCATTTTGTTTTAAGAAATTGTAGGAGAGCAAAAAATGTCTTTCCTCCACACTTCTAGGTTCTTTGGCTGGGCTATGAATTAAACTGGCATATAAACAGATTAACAGGAGAAAAATCATATTTAATTACATTTATATGTAGGTACCGGAGTCCCACAAACTATGAGCTGCCAAGAAGGATCAGATGATTGAAGCTCATATACTATCCTGAGCTACAGAAAGGAATGAGGGCCAGGCGAGGTGGCTCACGCCTGTAATCCTAGCACTCTGGGAGGCCGAGGTGGGTGAATTGCTCAACATCAGGAGTTCGAAACCAGCCTGAGCAAGAGCGAGATCCCGTCTCTACTATAAATAGAAAGAAATTAATTGGCCAACTAATATATATAGAAAAAATTAACCGGGCATGGTGGCACATGCCTGTAGTCCCAGCTACTTGGGAGGCTGAGGCAGGAGGATCGCTTGAGCCCAGGAGTTTGAGGTTGCTGTGAGCTAGGCTGACGCCACAGCACTCAACTCTAGCCTGGGCAACAAAGTGAGACTCTGTCTCAAAAAAAAAAAGGAATGAGGAGGTGCTACAAGTTATAGGAAGGTGAGGAGAGGAACTGTATGGTGACTAAAGGTTATCTTGTCATGTCATGCAGATCAAAAGCCTCTCAGGTAATAAAAGTCATCTCCCAGCAGCCCTCAGAAGAATAGGTGACAGTCTGTCTAGGCTGGTGTCAAGGAACCAATCTTCCCTGGTTGGTAAGATTAGAGGGGAAGGGACAATTAAGATCCATCTTTAGGCAGATAAGGCAAGTTCAGAGAAAGCCCCTCCCTGATTTGCTGTTCTCCAAGTACAGTCTGAAGTAACCAGCATACCAAAGTGGCATATATATTCTGGGGTAACATTTCCTGAACTCTTTCCAAATAAAGCAAAAGCCCAAACTTCCTCTCTAAACAGCAGCTTACTCTATTTCTCACAACCAAAGTACACTCCAGCACACAAGGAAAGGCTGGTCAGATCTTGTTCTAAGAGTACACTGTGCTTCTCTCTCACGTGGTTCAGAAAATTCCACGGCAAGGGCCTGCTGGTACTTGTTCCATTCCCAGCAATATGGAGATGTAATGGAACAGGAGATATATATAGCATGCTCGGGAACAAACACTGCTGATGTCTTTTCAACACTGAAAATAATTAGTAGATTCATTAAATAGGGCCCTTGCTACCCTTTTTTGTCAAGGTTATTTGTTTTGAGCAAGATGGTTTGCCTTAATTAGAGGAACCGGTGGCCAACAGTAAATGATAATATTTTCAAATTTATCCACAGGAAGTTACAATATTTACAATTCTCAGCAAGGACCTACACTTAACCAAATCTTTCTTGTGTTGATGATGTCTATAATTAATGCACTGTGTTTATGAAAATTTATTTAATAAAATTCATAGAGACAAGCAAAATGGATGCTACCAAGTTTGGTGGTAACTTGCCAAACTCCAGGCACATTATAACACAAAGTGGGCTTGTATTCCATTCAACAGTCTTTAGTTTATTCCTCACAAACTGTAACCCAGTGCCTTGTATACAGCAGGTACATAATAAATTATGGCCTCTTAATAACAGCTAACATTCATTGAGCTCTTACTCTGTGCCAGGTGCTGTGTAAAGTGTTTCACACACATTATCTTATTTATTTATTTATTTATTTTTTTTTTTTTTTTTGAGACAGAGTCTCGCTTTGTTGCCCAGGCTAGAGTGAGTGCCGTGGCGTCCTAGCTCACAGCAACCTCAAACTCCTGGGCTCGAGTGATCCTTCTGCCTCAGCCTCCCGGGTAGCTGGGACTACAGGCATGCGCCACCATGCCCGGCTAATTTTTTATATATATATCAGTTGGCCAATTAATTTCTTTCTATTTATAGTAGAGACGGGGTCTCGCTCTTGCTCAGGCTGGTTTTGAACTCCTGACCTTGAGCAATCCGCCCGCCTCGGCCTCCCAAGAGCTAGGATTACAGGCGTGAGCCACAGCGCCCGGCCTACATTATCTTATTTAAATCTCATGACAACCTTATGTGGCTGAATTTATTATTCTCCCCTTCCACAAAGGGGGAGAAGGCTTCCAGAGAGGTGAAGTGTTTTGGCTCAAGGTCATCTAAGTAGTAAAAGTAGCAAAACCCGGATTCAAACCAAGTGTAGCTGGCTACAAAAGCAAACAAAAAGCTATACTGAACTGGCTGGGCGTGGTGGCTCACGCCTGTAATCCTAGCACTCTGAGAGGCCGAGGCAGGTGGATTGCTCGAGGTCAGGAGTTCGAGACCAGCCTGAGAAAGAGCAAGACCCCGTCTCTACTAAAAATAGAAAAAAATTATCTGGACAACTAAAAATACATAGAAAAAATTAGCCGGGCATGGTGGCTAATGCCTGTAGTCCCAGCTATTCGGGAGGCTGAGGCAGAAGGATCACTTAAGCCCAGGAGTTTGAGGCTGCTGTGAGCTAGGCTGACGCCATAGCACTCTAGCCTGGGCAACAGAGCGAGACTCTGTTCCCAAAAAAAAAAAAAGCTATACTGAACCAATATTTTCTCAGTGCCAATTAGAGTGCTTCTCAAGGTAAATAATATTTGCAGATTTTGGAATTAGAATTTGAATATTAAATATTGTTTCTGTTAAGAGGAGGATCAAGTGGCTGAATTTACACATCTGGAAACTGCATTTGTAAGGCAAGCATTTGATTTCTGTCTGGCACCCACTCACGTGGGCCCACAGGCTGAAATCTTACTTTCATCACCCCCCAGACCACTACACTGATCAACCTGGGGACAGCTTCTGCCCTGCTCTCTCTCACTGGCCTAGCTCTCACAGTCCCTACAGACCAGCCAGTGAAAAGAAAGCCGGCCTCATAGTGACAGAATCAAGAAAGGTGACTTAGCAGAGTGTTCCAGGGCTTAACACTCTCTACACTCTCACACTATCTGTCCATCCCTGTTTTGGGGGATGAATTCTAGCAGTTATGCCCTATTCACCAATTCATCCAGTTTGGGAGTTATTTAATGAGGATTTATAGCCAACCTGCTAATGTCAGAAGAGAAGATGGAGGAAGGGAGGAAGGGCAAAAGAATGGAACAGGGAGGGAAAGAGGGGTTGGTGGCTTATACTATAATTTAGAGGGGGAAAAATCACTGTTAAACAAGGATGCAAGAATATCGGCCAAAAATCTGTCGAGACAGAGTATATCAGTGGTTGGGTTGCCTAGGGCTTGGGGTTTGGGGGAAAATGGGGAGTGACTGTTCGTGAGTGTAGAGTTTACTTTGTAAGCTGATGAAAATATTCTGGAATTGATTGTGGTGATGGTTGCATGACTCTGTGAATATGCTAAAAACCACTGAATTATACACTTTAAATCAGTGAATTGTATGGTATATTTAAAAAAAAAAAAAAGAAAAGAAAAAAGCTTTCTGCTGGCCAAGTATCTGAAAACCACAATAAAAGCATGCCCATAGCATAAAATATTAAAACCGCAACTACATGATGAGACCAAGCAAAACCCAGAGCACCCTGGTTTGTACAAATGGCACATAATAACAAAAGCAGATGAGTTTTATGCCTTGCTGCAAAGCAGAGCCATCTGAATCTGAAAATCAAATATTTAAGGCATTTATTGTAAACGACCTGTTTTAAGTTTGGAAGGGCGAGAATTTGGGACCAGGACCAGAGAAGGAATAGAAGCAGTTCGAGCCAGGGCAGGCCACGTGACAAAGCAAACACACTGCGAAGGCCTGCCTGCTCCTCCGGAGCCAGGCTCCCAGAGCATCGCTGGGAAGTCTGACCCATTTGTTCTTCAGCACCCCGTTCCATAAAACAAGGCCTCACGAGTAGCTGAAAATATGTCAGGTGGCAGGGGAGCCTTACTAAACTTCACGTCTGAAAACCTTGTAGTGGGCAGAGTATTCTTGCTAAAGACTGGGAGGCATTTCAAGGCTGTGGTAGAAATATTCTTTTGTAAGAGTCTCATACATAAGCCTGAAAGCTCCCTTCCTTACACATCAAGACACCTTCAAGATTGTCTCGCTCCCTCCAGTTCCTAAGAAGCTATAAAAATCAGTGACTAGTGGGAACGATTGCACAAGCCTGTGAATATACTAAAAATCACTGAGCTGTATACTTCACAAGGGTGAAATTCATGTTCTGTACATTATATGTCAATAACAATTTCCAAAGTATTTATTTAAAAATCAGGGCCAAACAGCAGTACCATATGACCTAGCAATTCCACTTTTGGGTATATAGCCAAAAGAATTAAAAACAGGGACTCAAATAGATATTTGCACATCCATGTTTATAGCAGTATTCACAACAGCCAAAAGGGGGAAGCAGCCCAAGTGTCCACTGACAAGTGAATGGATGAACAAAATGTGGTCTATCCATAGAATGAAATATTATTCAGCCTTAAAAAGGAAGGAAATTTCTAACAGCACCTCATGCTACAAAGAAAAAAAAAAAGGGAATTATGGCACGTGCAACAACATTGATGAACCTTGAGGACACTATGCTAAATGAAATAAGTCAGTCACAAAGGATAAATATTGTGTGATTCCACATATATGAGGTACCTAGAATAGGCAAATGCACAGAGACAGAAAGTAGAATAGTGGTTACAAGAGGCTGGGGGTAGGGGGAACGGGGAGTTATTGTTTTAATGGGTACACAGTTACTGTCTGGGATGATGGAAAAGTTCTGGAAATAGTGGTAATAGTTACATAACATTGTGAATATACTTAATGCCACTGAATTGCACACTTAAAAATGGTTAAAACAGTTAACATTTATGTTATGTATATTTGACCCCAATAAAAAACAATTCCAAAAAAAATTAAGGCCCTCACTTTTAAGAAGCCACACTTGAATAACAAAAAAAGAAAAAAAAAAAGAATCCACACTTGATAATCTCCTTCAGGGTAATAAGGCAGAACAACAACAAAAAAAGACTTTGGAAAATGAACAATCTTTTTGCATAACAAATTTAAGGAAGTCAAAACATTTTAACTGCATTAGTCGAGTTTCAGCTGATGGTAAGACTGAATGCTTATACATTCAATTTGGTCATCTGGAAGAAAAATCTAAACTATTGCAACTTGAATGAACATCTATGTTCTCCTCTCTATTAAGTAGCCTACAACTGTTAGACAACCCCCTAGACCAGGAATGTCTCATGGAACTTTTTGCAATGACAGGAATGTTCTATATCTCTGCTAATTGGGTTACTGAGCACTTGAAACATAGCTTGTGAAACCAAGAAACTGAATTTTTAATTTTATTTAATTTTAATAGCCACACATGGAATTTACTACCATATTGGCCAGAGCAGAGTCTAAATTCCTAAACTTAAAAATTTATAGCATGCTACACACTCTCTCTCTCTTTTTTCTTTTTTTTTTAAGGCTGCACCAACCACCCCTTTCCTCCTCCACACTCTCTTCTCTTGCCAAAAACCACATGCAGTTTCCACAATTCTAGAAAGTCAGATTATCTTCTCTTGAGCTCTGGGCCAATATTGGTGTGGGGAGAAGCATCTAGCAATGTGTGTCAAAGAGGGACAGGGGACAAAAAATAAGAATGTTCCAGGGCCGGGCGCGGTGGCTCACGCCTGTAATCCTAGCACTCTGGGAGGCCGAGGTGGGCGGATTGCTCGAGGTCAGGACTTTGAAACCAGCCTGAGCAAGAGAGCGACCCCATTTCTACTATAAACAGAAAGAAATTAATTGGCCAACTAATATATATATAGAAAAAATTAGCCGGGCATGGTGGCGCATGCCTGTAGTCCCAGCTACTCGGGAGGCTGAGGCAGGAGGATCGTTTGAGCCCAGGAGTTTGAGGTTGCTGTGAGCTAGGCTGATGCCACGGCACTCACTCTAGCCTGGGCAACAAAGCGAGACTGTGTCTAAAAAAAAAAAGAATGTTCCTTTTTTTCCCTGTGTCTGTGGAAAAATGCTAACTGCACAAAGTGGGAAGAGAAAACTCACTTAGGACAATGAGAACTAGGACCTAGGCTAAGAGACTTCAAGACACTTATAGGAAGAAGAAAAGGCATTCTATATGCTGGACAGCCTCCTGATAGGGCACAATTGTGTACTTTAAGAATTTCAATTTACAAATTAAGTTCTGAGTGGGGAGAAAAAAAGAAACACCATTCCTGTGCAGAAACTGGAGAGCATGGCCAAAGATACCAGTCTCCAGTAACTATGTGGTAAGTACCTGGAAGTGCTAGCCTGTTAGGCCACCCAAGTGTAAGTGACTGTCCCTCCCAAAGAAACCTCTGGGCGTGGTGATGAACACTTGTAGCTACTCAGGAGGCTGAGGTGGGAAGACCTCTTGAGCCCAGGAGTTCAAGGTTACAGTGAGCTATGTACTCCAACCTGGGCAACAAAGCAAGACCTTATTTCTTTTAAAAAAAATCACCTGCTGCAAGAACTCATAACATGCATAAAGACTGACCCTAGTCCTCCAGCCAGAATGAACTACGTGCTCATCTATTGCCTTAGGGTCCATTTTTAAATTTCCAATTATGGGCCGGGTGCGGTGGCTCACACCTATAATCCTAGCACTTTGGGAGGCTGAGGCGGGTGGATTGCTCGAGGTCAGGAGTTCGAAACCAGCCTGAGCAAGAGTGAGACCCCGTCTCTACTATAAATAGAAAGAAATTAATTGGCCAACTAATATATAGAGAAAAAATTAGCCGGGCATGGTGGCGCATGCCTGTAGTCCCAGCTACTCGGGAGGCTGAGGCAGAAGGATTGCTTGAGCCCAGGAGTTTGAGGTTGCTGTGAGCTAGGCTGACGCCACAGCACTCAACTCTAGCCTGGGCAACAAAGTGAGACTCTGTCTCAAAAAAAAAAAAAATTTTCCAATTATGGTACTTTTCAGTGCTCGACTTGGAGCATAGTAAACTAGAGACAGCTTATCTTGCTAGGTTACCTACTCCTTGGAAGACAAAGACCATATATAAATATATCAATATAAGCATACTGATATAAATGTATAACAAAAATATTTTTTATGTCCATAGACATTAGTCTGGGACCTTGTACAGGATATGTAGATGATAAGCACACCTCCTACTTCATAGAGCACTATGTGTGTGCAAGACACTGTGCTAAAAACATGTTCCATGCATTACCTCATATAATCCCCCTGTCAACCCCATGAGGAGCTTTGGTTATTATCCCCATTTCACAGGTTAAGAAACTGAGGCTAGAATAGGCCAAGAAACTAACCTGCAGCCCCACAGCTAGTTAGTGGCCAAACAAGTATCTGATCAGATTAAGGTGTTAAGTGGTAAATTCTTAACGAAGGAAGAGGTGAAAGGACTAAATTGTGGGCAATTTGTGCAGAAGGAAAGAGAAGAGAAGCACTAACATCACAAAAGTAAACTCTAAGCAAAAAGTCCTATCAGGAGGGTGTAAAGAACAGGGAGTAGTGTAGCCAACGGAAGGGCTCTTGGTCACCACGTTTTTGGAGACTGGGAGGCTTTGCAAAAATGATGCTGAGGGGTTGTCCTGCCTGTTCACAGAGAGATGTTTGCAGCAATGTAAAGAACTTCCAGTCCTTTCGAGGTGAGGAGTGCCCTCCAGCCTCAGAGAATAGTGGAGATACACGTCCTGAAAAAAGTGACCCACTTGCTTACAGGGGACAGCCCAGCAGCCCACCCCACCCCACATTCTCTCTTGAGATCCTCTCCAGACCTGCAGTCCAGAGAGGGGAACTCCAAAAGGCCAGTCCCTCAGCCTCCTTGGTCCAATAATGGTGGGGAGTGAAGGGGAGCCCGAATCCTGGAGGGACAGTTCCTGGCATGCATGCTGCAGCCACCTCACCACCTCCACAACTCAAATACAACAAGCAGAGAAAAGTGGACATCCAAGTAGTCACTGGGATTCCATAAACACACAGCCACAGCCCTGTTCGGCCTGTCCCAACCCTCGTGCTGTGTATACCAGCCACACTACTCAAGGCCGAGGCGTGCCTTCATTCTGGCATGGCTGGCTTGCTTCAGATCAGCCTGTGAATCACACATATAATTATTCAAATTACTAAAGCTGTGACACTGTCGGTATGGCTTTAAACAGGGACCAATAATTCTGGCACAGGCCCATCACAGTAACTCTTACCCTGATATCATATTTCCCCCCAAACACCGACAACCTTTTGATCCAAATACCAACCAGTTAGGTTTTGGTTGAAGACAGGAGTCTTCTACCACACCACAAGGTTTCACAAACACACACAAACACCCCCCCCCCAGGGTCAAAGTAATGCCAAGCCGCAGGAACACTGCCAACAACTTAGCGGCCTTTAAAGATAAGAATGAGGGCTGGAAATTTTATAGCCCTCATGAAAGCAGGTGTGTGCCCAGCAAAGTAAACTAGGGAATGAAACAGAACATAGAAGGTGGCTACTTGCATCAGAATGTTTTTCCCAAAGGAAGCCACGATCCTGTCGGCCTTTTGTCTAAGACTAATCCCACCTTCCAGGTTTTTCTCTCTCTGGAGTCAAGACATCTGTGCCCACCACCCAGTGCCCAGGGACATCAGAAATTCATTTCGACTCTGGCTTCGCCTTCCTCAGACATTCCAGCCTCAAGATTCCAAGGTGGGTTTAAGTCTACACACAGCACTCGCCGAGATCGAGAAAGCATTACTTACCTTCGAGTCTTTCCTTCTGCAAGCGAGAAGCTGCAGGGTGTTGCTACAAGAGCGGAGTCCGGGGGGGAAAAGGAAAACTTGAGTGCGTGCAAAAGGTCCAAGATCAGACTCCCCAGGAGCCTGCCGGAACTGCATTTTCCTCTCATTTACATATACAGTGAAGTCATTTCCAACCAACGCCCTTAGGACTTGAGGCCCAAATCTCCTTCTAGGGCATTACTCACTTATAGATTAACTATCTTGGGAAAGACAACAGTGTGCAGAAGCTAGAAACCAGGTTCTTTCCTCTGGATCTATTTTTATTATTATTTATTTATTTATATACTTTTTGAGACAGAGTCTCACTTTGTTGCCCAGGCTGGAGTGAGTGCCATGGCGTCAGCCTAGCTCACAACAACCTCAATCTCCTGGGCTGACGCGATCCTTCTGCGTCAGCCTCCCCAGTAGCTGGGACTACAGGCATGTGCCACCATGCCCGGCTAATTTTTTGTATATATATTTTTAGTTGGTCAATTAATTTCTTTCTATTTATAGTAGAGACGGGGTCTTGCTCAGGCTGGTTTTGAACTCCTGACCTTGAGCGATCCGCCTGCCTCGGCTTCCCAGAGTGCTAGGATTACAGGTGTGAGCCACCATGCCCAGCTTTCGTTATTATTTTTAATAGAGACAGGGTCATACTCTGGTTCCCAGGCTGGAACTCCTGGGCTCAAGTGATCCCCTTCACCTAAGCCTCCCCAGTAGCTGGGATCACAGGTGCAAGCCTTCGCACCCCAGCCAAGTTTTGTGTGTGTGTGTGTGTGGATTTATTGTAGAGACGGGTTCTCGCTATGTTGCTCAGGCTGGTCTTGAACTCCTGGGCTCAAGCAATCCTCAAACCTCAGCCTCCCAAAGTGCTAGGGTTACAGGTGTGAGCCCACAGCATCTAACCTGGTCCTACTTTTATTTGGGAGAAATCCTACCTATCTCAGATCCAGGGGGGCTGAGGCAGAGTCGGGGCTGTAAGCATGGGCTTTCATTTATATCTTCAGCTCTGCTTCCTGGCTCTGCTAAAGTCTTCAGCATCCAAGGACCATTTATTAAATCAGCTACTATATACCCTGCTTAATTAGGCAGTATTCGGTTTGGCCCAAACAGAGGCATGTAAATAAATATTCATAATATAATACTGATAAACTGCAATAAAGCTATCACTGGAGCAAAGGAGGACACATTGCCTGGGGTGGTGGCTGTGGATGTGCCTCTACATCCCCACCAGAATGGATATAATTAAAAAGGCTGGGGCGGGCGCGGTGGCTCACGCCTGTAATCCTAGCACTTTGGGAGGCCGAGGTGGGCGGATTGCTCGAGCTCAGGAGTTCGAAACCAGAGTAAGACCCCGTCTCTACTATATTTTTTTTTAATTTATTTTATTTTTTTTTTCTTTTAAAAAAAAGAATTTTTATTTTTCTCTCTTTTTTCTCTTTTTTTTTTTTTTGACAGGCGGGGATACTCACCATTATACTAACGAGGACTGTCTCTACTATAAATAGAAAGAAATTAATTGGCCAACTAATATATATAGAAAAAATGAGCCGGGCATGGTGGCGCATGCCTGTAGTCCCAGCTACTCTGGAGGCTGAGGCAGAAGGATTGCTTGATCCCAGGAGTTTGAGGTTGCTGTGAGCTAGGCTGACACCACGGCACTCATTCTAGCCTGGGCAACAAAGTGAGACTCTGTCTCAAATAAATAAATAAAATAAAATAATAAAAAAAGGCTGACAAATAGCAAGTACTGACAAAGACTGTCATGCACTCCTAGTGGGAATGCAAAATTGCATAGCCATGCAGTTGGCAAAATAATGGCCCCCAAAGATGTCCACGTTCTAGTCCCCAGAACCTATAAATATGCTACCTTATATGATGAAAAGACCTTTACAGATATGACTAAATTAAGGCTCTTGAGATGGGGAGATTATTCAGGATTTTCCAGGTAGGTCCAAGGTAATCACAAAGGAAGTAGGAGAGGCAGAGTCAGAGAGAAGAGATGTGACAATGGAAGCAGAGGTTGGAGGGAGGGAGGGAGATGAGAAGAGGCTACGCCATTGGCCTTGAAGATGGAGGAAGGGGCCACAAGCCAAGGAATGCAGGAAGCCTCTAGAAGCTGGAAAGGACAAGGAAACAGATTCTCCCTTACAGCCTCTAGAAAGGTTCTGCTGACACCTTGATATTAGGACTTCTAACCTCCAGAATTATAACATAATACATTTATTTTGCTTTAAGCCTCTAAATTTGTGGTAATTTGTTATAGCAGCAATAAGAAACACTCTGGAAAATGGTTTGGCAATATCTGCTAAAGCTGAACATAGCCTATCCTATGACCCAGCAATTCCACTCCTAGGTACGTACCCAACAGAAATGCATTTGTATAGGCACTAAGATATGTGTACAAGTATCATGTTCATAGCGGTTTTAGTCAAAAGAATAAAAAAACTGGAAATAACCCAACTGTCCATCAGCAAGAGGACAGAATGGATAAAAAAAATTGTAGTATAGTCACACAATGTAATACTACTCAGAAATAAAAATAAATGGGTCAGGCCCAGTGGCTCACACCTGTAATCTCAGCACTTTGGGAAGCCAAGGCAAGAGCATAGCTTGAGGCCAGGAGTTCAAGAACAGCCTGGGCAACGTAGTGAGATCCCATCTCTACCAAATATATGTATTTTAAAATTAGCTGGGTGTGGTGGCACATGCCTTGTGAGGCTGAAGAGGAAGGATTACTTGAGCTGAGGAGTTTGAGGTTTCAGTGAGTTATGATTATGCCACCGTACTTCAGCCTGGGCGACAGAGTGAGACCCTAAAAAATTTCAAAACAAAACAAAACAAAACAAAAAGAATCACTCACTGATACCTATAACAATACAGGTGAATATTATAGACATACTGTTGTATAAAAACGAAAGAAAGAAAAGAAAAAGGACATGAAAAAGGATATATTTGATGGAAAAGTATTCTGGAGTGGTTACACAGCAATACAAATGTGCTTAATGGCACTGAACCTGTTTGTACACCTAAAAATGGTTAAATGATAAATTTTGTTATATATGTTTTATCACAACAAAAAGTATGCAATAAATTCATTTTAATAAAATTTAAACAGGCAAACCTAATCTATAATGAAAAGAAGTGAGAACAGTGCTTACCTTTGGGGGAAGTACTGACTAGTAGCAGGCATGTGGGAGCCTCCTGAGTATGGGAAATGTTTAATTTCTTGATCTGGATGTTGGTTACATGGATGTATAATAAAAATTCATCAGACTGGGCGCGGTGGCTCACGCCTGTAATCCTAGCACTCTGGGAGGCTAAGGCGGGTAGATCGCTCAAGGTCAGGTGTTCGAAACTAACCTGAGCAGGAGCGAGACCCCGTCTCTACTAAAAATAGAAAGAAATTAATTGGCCAACTAAAAATACATAGAAAAAATTAGCCAGGCATGGTGGCGCATGCCTGTAGTCCCAGCTACTCAGGAGACTGAGGCAGAAGGATTGCTTGAACCCAGGAGATTGAGGTTGCTGTGAGCTAGGCTGATGCCACGGCACTCACTCTAGCCCAGGCAACAGAGTGAGACTCTGTCTCAAAAAAAAAAAAAAATCATCAGACTGTACACCTCATATTTGTGCACTTTAGCTTCCAAGTGCCAATTTTATTTGCACATGATTTACTTGCATTATCATAACCAATACTATAATGAAAAATGGAAGAGAAAGGAAAAACCACTAGAAGTGTGTGTGGTTGGGGAAGGCTTCTGGGAGGAGGTGAGGTGTGAGCCAAGTACTGAAAGATGAACAGAGTAGACAGGAACCAAGACAGCAGACACAGAGAGGAAGGGAATTCTGGGCAAAGGAAGAGCCCAAAATGTCCAGGAGTAGTCACGTGCAAACAGGTGCAAAGGGTGCTGGCCATTATGAGCTGGGGGTGGCCACTGGGCAGAGAGAGGGAGCTGCAGGGGTGAGTGGGAGCCCCATACCAATATACCTGAAAACCCCATCGGCGCTTCAGACTGTACTCTTTGGAAAGTGCTAGGCACACATCAGAGGAGCTTTAAAACAAGACAGTGATATGACAAATCCATGAAAGAAAGGGTGATCTGGAGAGACGGAGACCCCTAAGGTTCTTGCAAGACTGGTTAGGCCCAAGGCACTGGCCATGAGGATGAGGTCATGAGAGATGGAGGAGGCAGAATCCCTAGGCTTGGCTGTAATGTGGGAGGGGGTTTCCAAGCCTATGTGGTTGGCGATCCTGCTAACAAGGGGGAAGACCAGCCATATCCCTTCCTCTGTGTCATGGGCCAGCTGTGGAGGATCACAGCATGTCAGAGTTGGAAAGCACCAGTGAGATTGGCTAGCATACCATCTCATTTTACAGACAAGCAACCGAGTTCTATGGGCCAATGCCTGAGGCCACAGTTTATGAGGAGCAAGCCAGAACGAGAGAGCTGAGATTTATCTACCTTAATAAGCACATTCTAGAGAACAGGGAACATGACTAATTCAGCTAAGGTGTCCATTGCCCCCAAATGCCCTCGCCAACCTTTCTCCCCGCCACGGGGTTCTCTGGCTTAGACAATGGTTCAGGTCCTTGCCACCCTTTTGCTGGAAAAATTCTTCCCACAGCTCACCCAAATCCTGTATAGCTAACGGTATCATCTAATGGTTTGGTAATGCCTGGTAAGTCAATCTGGTCTCTCCAACCACGCTGTGTAACCAAAGACCCTGATCTCAGTCTTTACTCTTCAGTCATGCCAAGTGAGACAGAGACAGAGACGGGTTGGCTGACCATGGGTACTCCAGGGCCATCAGAAGCCAGAAGTAAGTCTTATCTACTAGTTTCCTCATCATCATACAGATCTGATATGAACCACAGGAATTCACTGCTAAGGAGTTAATTGCCGATTCTATTCTTGGTGGCCTACCAGCATCTGAGAGTGGTTGAATGACAAGTGCCAAATACCAGAGCTTGTACAGGTGAAACTAAGAGTAGGTGGGTTTGAAGTGACTTCTCTGAGATCTGAAAATCATTCCTCATTTCTGATCCTAATCTCGCAAGTTAGTCAACATCTAGTTAATTGCATAGTCCAATATAGAAGCCACTACCACATATGGCTATGTAAATGTACATTTTTAAAATTAGATACAATTAAAAATTCAGTTTCTCAGTGCTCAACAGCCACATGTGGCTAGTGGCTATCATATGAAACAGTTCTGATCGAGAATATTTCCACCATTACAGAAAGTTCTACTGGACAGCGCTGTACCTTGTATTTATCTCCTGCTTGAATTGATTAAAGAGGCACTCACTCTGAAATCATCTGAACATGCCGAAGTGGAAATAATCCCTTTAATTTTCAAGTAGTAAAGATAAAATTATTATTATTTATCACAAATAACATTCAACACTTCTCAGTAGAAAGGCATTTAGTCCCCTCAGGCCCCTCAGTTAAAACTGTGAGAAACTATTAATAAAACACAACTAAGAGAAATTAAAGCTGAACAGGGTAGAGTGAAACGGTCCATTTCTCTCGCTTAATTGTTCTTCTATAAAAAGGGTTAATCTTATCCCAGAAGATTAGGGATATGTGGAAATTAATGGACCATTAATAAGAAGCAATTATTCTTTAGAAAAATTCGTGACTTATGAAAATAAAATCAAGTGAAGTGGAAATTTAGGTGGGTGGGGAGAAGAAAAAAGGAGAGCAGGAACATGCTTTGCAGTGTGAAAACTGCAATCTGAATTAGTAATTGTTAAAGAGAGCTTTTGGTCTGAAGATGTAACTCAAACTGCTTAAATAATATTGGTTACGTAGCTAATGAAAATGATCACTATTAAATTTTGTTCAGAACACGTATCTCCAACAGGGGAAAAATTACCCAGGTGCAAGGAAAGCTTCCATCGAAGACTGTCATAATATTTCACCACCATTGTCACCCCTGACTGGTGGTGCTCATGAAAACTGAACACATACAATTAATAAAGTAGAAAGGAGCAGAGCCTCCTAAGAGGTGATACTACCCTCATGTAGTAATACAATGCGGTCTCCCTCTCTTGTAAAGTGAAGTGCTGAAAATACACGCCTAGTTGCTGAAGGAAGAGAACATACAGGAATCCCACTGGGGCGGGGGTTGTTTCAAAACAGAAGCACAGCAGGAGAATTGTTTTGCCCAATTTACAATTCAGATGGTTATTCAAGTTAATGGTACATTTTACTGTATTGTTTTGAAACAGGGACACAGAGCACTGCTTAATAAATGGCTTTAGGTGCTTGGTGAAAGACACCAGCCTGCTCTGTACGCATGTATTAATATGTACATATGTATTTATTTTTTTTCCTAGTATTCCTAGGAGAGATCTATGTATTTATTAATTCCAGGTACTCACCAGGCCTACTTTTCCCACCCTCATCCCAGAAGGGATTAACGCTGCTTATATAAAATATAGCAGAAATAAGTAGGGAGAGTGGGTGAGAAAAATAAAAACAAGGGTGGATATAGAAAAATGGAGCTGTTGGAAAGAAAGTTAATCCAATGTATCTACCATAGCAACCAGGGTACCACACTAGTTGACTTGCTAAATCAATAGTCAACTCTTAAGAACCCAGTGTCCAAAGGTGAAGACAGACCAACTGCTCAGGAAGGGGACAACTTGGTTTAGGCAGGGACTCATCCTACAGGTCCTGAAGTGGGTGGTGAGTAATTGGCCCTGCCCAGTAAGGCCATCTATCTATAGCCAATGCCAGCTCTCTGACATCAAACCTAGAACAAGGGAGGCAGAACAAGTCTGAATACACTGGAACTGCCCAATAGCGAGGAATCTGTCCAATCAGTCAACCACTACTTGTTGGTCAGAATCAGCAGGTGGCTTCTGTGAACAAAGCACTAGGAAGATATGACACCAGCCCTGGGGGTCGATGATCAGATCTAACCCCACAGAGCCCAGTGAATCCCCCCTCGGCAGACCCTAGCTAGCAGGGGAATTCCTCCACTGGACCCCAATACTGAGCCTGGGAGATCCTGAGGGGGCTAATATGGCTCTCTCCTCCCAGAGTTATGGTTTCATGTTTTTTTATACCATGTTTCTTAGTCTGTTTTCTGCTACTATAACAGAATACCAAAGACTGGGTAATTTATAATAAACAGAAGTTTGGCTCACAATTCCGGAGGCTGGGAAATCCAAGAGCGTAGCGCCAGGATCTGCTCTGTATCTGGTGAGGGCCTTCTTGCTGCATCAAAACATGGCAGAAGGGCATGCAAGCACGTGACAGAGAGAGAGCAAAAGGGGGCCAAATATGCTTTAATCAGGAGCCCATTCCTACCATAACTAACCCACCTTTCTAATAATCCATTCATGAATTGCCTCTCAGTCTTTTGTCTAAGATCAGGTGATTGACATCCATTCATAAGAACAGACCCCTTGTGGCCTAATCACCTCTGAAAGATCTCACCTCTTAATACTGCCACTGCCACAATGGCAATTAAATTTCAACAGTTTTGAAGGGGACATTCAAATCATAGTGCTTTTCTTTCAAACCCACCCTCTTTCCACAGTCTGTCAGGTCCCCAAGACAACAATCTGTGTGTGGACTACACTAACCACAGCCCCAGTACACACTCTTTAGTCACACTGGGGAAAGCAAAAGCAGCTTCTCCCTTTGAGGGCCCAGTGATCCTGGCCTGCTTTGCCTTATTGTAGGGGACACCATCTTATCAAAAGGCCTTTCCACTTCCACTAACCTCACCCATGGAGAAGAGATCAAAGCCAGACTCACTACCACAGCACACACACTCTGCTTCATACCATACCTCACAACATAGTAACCACAAGTAATACCACAGTACATTTAGTGACTATGAGGCTCAATCTCGACCACAGAACTTTCTGCCATGATGGAATGTTCTAGATCAGTGCTGTCCAATACAGTAGCCACTAGCCACCAATGGCTACTGAGCACCTGAAATGTAGCAAGTCCAGATGGAAACGTGCTGGAAATGTAAAATACATGCTGGATTTCAAAGACTTGGTACAAAGAAAAGAATGTAAGATATCTCTCATTAATAATGTTTAATACTAATTATATGTTGAAATGATAATATTTTGGATATATTAGGTTAAATAAATTATATTAATTTCAACTGTTTCTTTTTTCTTTGAATGTGGCTACTAGAAAATTTAAGATTACATATATGGCTAGCATTCTATTTGTATTAGCCAGTGCTGACCTATACTATTATTTAGTATTTTTCTTTAAATTGACTTTTTTCACTTTTTATTTATTCTGGAAATATTCGTGAAACTACAGTTTGATGAATTAGTTGTATTTTTACAATACCATTAAAGAATCCACAGTATTATTAACCTAAAGTTATTAATAAAAAGATAAGTTTGTTCACATGTAACCTAAAACCCTCTTACGTACCACACCCAGAGCAGAGATACTCAAAGTGTGGCCTGTGGATTAGTGCGAGTCTCCTTGTTAGTCATTATCAGTCCACAATAAGGGCATAAATTGGAAGTACTCATTTAGAAACATTTATAGCAATTTGATAGCCACTGATATCTTTCAATCTAATATTTAAAAATTGGGACTTGTATTTTCCATGTCTTTCACATTTTATTTTTCTAGTAAGTCTTCTTTATTGTGTTTTAGCAAGATATTGGTCAACAGATTAGAAATTAGGGGAGAAAAAAACAACTCCAAACTGGTCCTTTACCAGAGTTAGTTTAAGACACACTAGCCTAGAGTATGAGAGAATTTTCTAAGGTCCTTCCAGAATGATGACCCAGCGGCAGAGCAAGAGCCTCAGTGTTCATTCATACCCAATCGGGCATCCTATGGTAGGAAGCAGATTAAGGACATCTTCAAAGATTCTCAACAATAAAGGTACTTGAGAGAGGATGGGGAACCAGGAAATTCTGTCAAATGGAACTTCTCTTCTAAGCATTTTAGTTAATAATTTTTTTTTTCTGCTGTAATTCTAAGAAATTAGGTCCTCATCACCTTTGGGGAGAAAAACAACTGTGTACTAAGGAAAAATGCATACAAAATCCTTGTAAGATGCAGATAGATCTTGAGAGAGGTAGAGAACATGTGGGAGACATATCTCATGTGTGAAAGGAGTTTGTTATTATCTGTCTGTGGAGACACAGTGGCATGGGAGGTTAAAAATTCTCAACTCTGAGGTCGGGTGCAGTGGCTCATGCCTGTAATCCTAGCACTCTGGGAGGCCCTCGGGTGGATCGCTCAAGGTCAGGAGTTCAAAACCAGCCTGAGCAAGAGCCAGACCTCGTCTCTACTAAAAATAGAAATAAATTAGCCAGACAACTACAAATATATAGAAAAAATGAGCCAGGCATGGTGGCACATGCCTGTAGTTCCAGCTACCCAGGAGGCTGAGGCAGTAGGATCACTTGAGCCCAGGAGTTTGAGGTTGCTGTAAGCTAGGCTGATGCCATGGCACTCTAGCCTGGGCAACAGAGTGAGACTCTGTCTCAAAAAAAAAAAAAGATTCTCAACTCTGGAGTCAAACACACTTTGGTTCGAGGCCTGGTTTGTATTTAGTGTGTGCCCTTGGGCAAATTATTTAACCTTTCATAATTTCAGTGTACAATCAGCCCTCCATATCCATGGGTTCTACACTTTAACTCATAGATTAAACCAACCATGGATCAAAAATATTTGAAAAAAATTGATGGCTATATCTAAACTAAATGTATACAGACGTTTTTTCTTGTCGTTATTCCCTAAACAATATAGTATAGGCCAGGCATAGTGCCTCACTCCTGTAATCCTAGCACTCTGGGAGGCTGAGGCAGGAGGATTGCTCAAGGTCAGGAGTTCAAACCCAGCCAGAGCAAGAGCGAGACCCTGTCTCTACTAAAAATAGAAAGAAATTAATTGCCCAACAAAAAATATATAGAAAAAATGAGCCAGGCATGGTGGCGCATGCCTGTAGTCCCAGCTACTCGGGAGGCTGAGGCAGAAGGATTGCTTGAGCCCAGGAGTTTAAGGTTGCTGTGAGCTAGGCTGACGCCATGGCACTCTACCCTGGGCAAAGAGTGAGACTCTGTATCAAAAAAAATAAAAATAAATAAATAAATAAATAAAAAAAAATATATATATATATAGTATAACAACTATTTACATGGCATTGACATTGTATTAGGTATTGCAAGTAATCTAGAGATGATTTAAAGTATACGGGAAGGCCAGATGTGGTGGCTCATGCCTGTAATCCTGGCACTCTGGGAGGCCAAGGTGAGCGGATCGTTTGAGCTCAGGAGTTCGAGACCAGCCTGAGTAAGAGTGAGACTTTGTCTCTACTAAAAAAATAGAAATATTACAAATAAAATATAAAGTATACGAAAAGATGCACATAGGTTACATGCAAATATTATGCCATTTTATAACAGGGACTTGAGCATCCTTGGATTTTGGTAGCCATGAGAGGTGCTAGAACCAATTCCCCACAGATATCAAGAAATGACTGTACTTACCTGTCATAGCAGATAATCTCCAAAAGGGTGACGAACAATTCCTCCTTTCCCAGCAGGTACATGCTGCCTTTCACATCAACAGGTGAAGTCTATTTCCCTGCCCTTGAATCTGGGCTGGCCTTATGACTTGCTTTGACCACTGAATGCAGCAAAAGTGACATTCTGGAAATTCCAAGCCCAGGCCTTAAGAGAAGTGGCAACTTCTGCTTCCTCACTCTTGAAGCAAAGCTGTCAGTTAGGAAGTCCAGGAGAGATTCCCTGTGATTAGGCACCTCGACAATTAGAGGCCTCCTTGGACATCTCAAGCCCAAATGACCTCCCAGCTGACTGTAGTAGCATGAGTGACTCCAGCTGACCCCAACGGGAGCCTAAGTAACCCCCAGAATTGTGAGAAATAAGAAGTTTTAGAGTAGTCTGTTACGCAGTGATAGATAACCGAAACATCTCTAAAATGAGGATAAGCTGGACATGGTGGTGTGCACCTGTAGTCCCAGCTACTCAGGAGGCTGAGGCAGCAGGATCGCTGGAGCCCAGGAGTTCAAGGCTGCAGTGAGCTATGATGACACCACTGCAGCCTGGATAACAGAGTGAGGCCCTGCCTCTAAATAAATAAATAAACAAACAAACAAACAAACAAACAAACAAATAAATAAAATGAGAATAAAAACAGTATAAAAGGAGCTTGTGAGAAATAAAGAAAAATAATGTGCAACAAGTACTTACACTGGTGCTTGGCATGTAAGTGCTCAACAATTAGCAGCCGCTACTATCTGAGCAGCCCAAGTGAACACGGGGACAGTCTATCACCGCAGATGGCTGTGGCAGGTTACACTGAAAGGTCCAGAGGGCTTTGCAGGCCCTGAGGAGCGAGGGTGCGTAAGAGGTAAAAAGGCAAGTTTTTAGGTGGAAAGCATGTCTTGGACTTGAAGGATGGAGTGTGTAGAATGATGGCTTCTAAACATGAAGACTCACCATGGACTTTCGGGTGACCACACGTGTATATGCCCCAAAGGGTGAAGACTGCCATGGCAGGAGCCTCAAGGTCTGCATCGCTGCAGACCAGTGCTTGGGAGGCGAGCTGCAGACCAGTGCTTGGGAGGCGAGGGGGATGAGGAATGATAGCTGATCATTCTAAAACTGATCGTGGCGATGGCTGCACCACTCTGAATATACCAAAAACCATTGAATTGGGCACTTTCAAGGGGTGAAATGTATCATATATGAATTTCATTTCAATAAAGCTGTTATTATACAAACTCAGAGGGTGGGGATTAAGAGACTGAGACGACAAAGGAGCAAGAAGCATTCCGAAGTGTTGTCTGGAGGTTACAAGGCCCCAGCCTATTTGGCGTTGAGAGGAAAAGCTGGTATTTTTAGATGGTGAATGAACCTAGCACTAGCCAGAAGCTGTGAACCCTGGGGACAGACCCTGACATTCCCAGGGATCTTGGACATTTCGCATGACTGCTGTTCCTCAAACACATTGTACATGTGCGGCTTACTCGTACCCGCTTTCCTTTCACTTAATGACAACCTGAACTCTGCTAATCACAAGGCTTTTAAAAAGAGAAAAAAGTTCCTAGGCAAGAGGAAAACAAATGCTCCTTAATAGAAAGGCACATCAGGGCTTGCATTCAGACTGACCTCAGCGGCAGATGAGAAGGATCCAGAGGCCTACTCTTCCCCAGAGCCTCAGTGGACAAGACAGCAGACTCCACGTTCAAGGGTGGCTACCACAGATGCTAAGTAGACAGTGAGAAATCCCTTCCTAAAGGCAGCTGCCCTCAACTATCACCTCTTGCTGCTTCTGGTGGAATTCCTTGCAAAACAAGCTGGAGGGCAAGGCCATAGGAAGTTTTCAAATCCTGGAACTGCTGCCAGAGCCAACTCAGCACATTGACAGCCCCCCAAAACCAGGTAATATCGTATCACCAAGCGACATATCTCATTCAATCCTCCCAACAAGGCCCACCAAGACATCCCCCAGAAATCCCATCTTTGGCCTGCCCAAATCCACCCTGTGAATCCTTCTGTTGTATTAGTCAATCAGTTTAACGACTACAGAAGACAGGATATTCTTTTAAAAAACTAGCCATTGCAGAAGAGGGGGCACCTGAAAGAGAGGAAAACATCCTTTAATATTGGAGACGAAGAAGGGTTAGAAATGATAGACTTTGAGTAGTTGTTTCACCAGGCTCAGCACATCAGAAGAGAAACTGGTGATGGTCAGAAAGACTTTCAGCAGTTTGTCCTGAAGGTCCTGCTAAGTCCAAGTCCTACACTGCCATCAGTAAACAAAGCCAGGAGCCTCAAACCACATACAACTGTGTAGGAAGCTGGAGGTCCTTCCCACTGCCAAAGGGCCTCTAGAAGTCAATATGCACATGCAAACTCAGTCTGTTCTTTCCAAGCAGCTTTGAGATTAAAATGTTCAAGAATTATTTTAAAGGCAACTTTGAAACAGGATGAAGAACTCTTGTTTTCTTGGGGACATAACTCTCAGCCTTTGCTTCTTGGCCCCACCCTACTTTGAACCTCTGGAAGAGGTTCTCCTGCTTCAGGGCACAGGATGGAAGACATGCAGGTTGAAGGACAGGAGGGAATGCCACCTTACCTCAAAGTAATTCCCTCCTTCCTAGGGAACAGTGGGCAAATGAGTTCAACTCAGTAAGACGATCATTTACCTGCAGAATGCACTGGAAAACTGAGCAGGCCTTAGAAAACATGCTTTGCAGTTCCATTATCTCAAACTTCTCCCTACCAATACACTTCTTTAATCCAACTCATCAGTATTATAGCTGCTCCAGCATAATGCAATTGGGAAACACTGACTACAGACCTGTGCACAAAAACTCTGAGGAAGGCTGCGAGGTAGCACTGAGGGAGGCACCTAGAACCTGGACCCAGGCTGGCCCTCAAGCTAATGCTCCAATAGAGGAGGTGCACGCAGCTTATAATGGCTAACTAGCTGGAACACTCAACTGTGTGACAGGCACTGCTTTACAGATATCAATTCCTTCATCTTCAAGATATATCTCCCGGTGTTGTTCCTAAGTCCAATTTAAAGGTGAGAAAACTGAAGCTCAGAGATGTCAAATAACTTCCCCAAAGTGACACAGTAAGAAGGGGAGAGCTCACATTCATATTCAGGCAGTATGGACCTCAACCTATTCAGCTTTAGTGACAGCGACAGCCATCAGCACAGAGTCTGGCATTGAGCACCTGATGAGCATGTACCTAGAAGCACTGGAAGGTTAATGTAACATGGGCAGAATAAGAAGAGTGCTTTGCTGGAGGTACTGCAGGAACAGACAGGAAGAAGTGCATGAATTCTGACAGAGAGCCTAGAGGAAGTGAGTCCCTGAAGGGAAAAAGGGAGGAGGGGGCATTTCAGGCTGAGGGGGACACAGGACCTGTGTGATAATGATGCAGTCTGACATGACAGTTGAGATCTGGTGACTCTACATGCTGGCTAAAGGCATGTAAGCAGAGCAAAATAATAGGCATTTGTGCATTTGTTATATTGTGCATGCAACACAAGGACTAATAGAACAGTACATTTGGTAATTTCCATCCCTGGGGTAATTAAAAGGAAAGAAAGAAGGCATCTCTTGTGGGTAATGGGAACATGTACAGGATTTCAATATCAGAAGAACTTGTTGCTAGAGGAAACCACCAGAGGCATTCCCTTTCCCTCTTCTGCAACAGCTCCCACGAAAACCACTGGCCAATTCATATTCCCCAACTGTGCCAATTCCCCAACTGTGCATATTTCCCAACAATGAAAATGTTGGAGAGCCTAAACATCTCGGGCCTTTCTGTCTTTTGCAGCCTGCACAGCACTCAGCGTAAGCTTATGAACAACAGCTGACCTTCTAGAATTGCAGTCCCCAACCCCCAGGCCACAGGCTGTACCAATCAGTAGCCTGCTAGGAAATGGGCCGCCCACCATGGCCTGAGCTCTGCACCACACTCCCTCCCCCCACGACACCCGCCCCCAGTCCATGGAAAGATTGTCTTCCATGAAACCAGTCCCTGGTGCCAAAATGTTGGGGACTGCTGCTCTAGAAAAGCAGGTTAATTCTCTAGAAATACATCCCAAATGATAAAGCCTTGGATGACCAAGAATGATCAGTATCCAGGACAGATTATGATAAAACCTCAAGAACCATGATTTTTCTGAGGATGACATTATTTACGTAAGTTAGGCACCTAAATTGAACGCTCCAATTTCACTATACCAACCTTAATGCACATAGAAGTTTAATGCTTTAAACCTTCACACAACATGTCTTTCCATATTTCCAATTTCAAATATAGAAAAATAGTTTTAACCTAATTCATTAAATGATTCTACAATAGTTTCCCAACAGAACTTAATAAGAATCGCCCCCATTAAGTTCCTTCAAACACATTAAAATCCCAGATAAACTGAAGATCCAACCATACAGCCCCTCCCCACCTCTCAGTACAAAAAAAAAATATCTAAATAACCTGTCATTAAAATTCTCAACCAAATAAAAATGCAAACTTAACCTCCCCTTTCCAATATTTTATTCTACAAGCTCCCCTTTGCCAGGGAGAGCTGGTTGTGCTGGGTGGGTTCTGGGTTCTTCCCTAGCAGATGCAGCGTGAATTTCTAAAGCAAAAAGGATGAAAACAGAAGTGCGCATTCAAAAAGGTAGCTATATCACTACCCTGTGATATTTATTAAATTCTGCCTCTAACAAAAAGCATAATGGAAAACACAAACTGGAAACGATTTAAGCCATCCCTTCCTGCTATGAATGATGCAATTGAAGGTGCAATCAGGAAATTGTTTCCCCAATAAAAAGCATGTTTTAAGTGACTAAAAAACATTTCCCTTGATTTCTTTCCTTTTCTTGCTCCACCTTCCACCATAGTGAAGAAATACTCGATATCTTCACTATGTAATAATTCATCGAATCACATACTTAAGATTTGTGTGTTTTTTATATGCATCTTAGACTGCAGCAAAAAAAAAAATGTTTTAAAAATAGCTTGCATTATTAACGAAAAAAAAAGGTGTTGCTAGGAAAAACAGCATGAAATCGGTTTCAACGTTGCTTACACCCCCGCATTACCTGCAACCACTTTACAGAACGTTAGCACTAGAAGATGCAAGACCTTGTCTAAAATCCTGCGAATGTCCTCATAATCTCCCGTTTCTAGGCAGCCAGTACAGGGACCAGCCCTCCATGGCTCCCGGCAACTGCAGCCTGGCAGGCTTGGAGACTCCTTTGCCGCGCTGCCATGTGAGGGGGCCAGGCCAGACACTTGGGCAGCGTACCCAAGACCTCAAGGAGCCCATACGGGCGGCAGGAGCGCCCGGCTGCCCAGGCGATGCGCCCTATGCCCCTGTCACTGGGTGACAAGCCAGTTTTGCTACCTGGGGATGTCAAGAAGTGCGAAGCTGGGCCACCTTCGCCACAGGCTACAGCTGCCTCTTGAGCGCGTTTCCCAAGACGCAGAGAGGGCGTGCGCAGAGGCCAGGGAGATCCCCAGGAGCAGGCTTGGTCCACCCCAGTGTCCCCCACGCCGGCTGCTCTTCGAGTACAGGGACCGGACCTCCAGACCCCCCTCAGGCACTTCCATTCCAAACACACTTGTCACCCACCCTAAGCCACCCCCAGGCGCACCTACTCACCCAGATCACCCCGGGAAGGGACCCCACCACCGGCACGGCTAGGGGCGCGGTCCCCGGATCCCGCACCCAGTTGGCCCGGGGTGGGGTTAAAGGCATTTATCCAAGCTTTGCGTCGCTCCCCCGCCCCCGCTCCCAACGCTGGAGGACCACTGCCCTTCGCGGCCCGCCCCGCCCCCCGGGGGGCCGAAACCCTGACGCACCCGCTGCGCTCTGGGGTCCCTACCTGGAGACCGGTGGTTGGGTGGCGAGGTCCGCACCGCGCCCGGTTCGGCCATCTTCCCAGGAAGAGGGGTGCCCCGCGCAGCCCCCTCCGCCCGGGATCCCGCCCCGAAGCCGCCGCTGCGCTCCATCGGGATGCGCCGGCCGCACAGGCGCACTGCCTGGCCCGCGGCGCAGCACCGGGACCCGCGCGCGCCCGCATGCGCACGCGTCCTCACACAGCGCGCGCAGACCGTGCACGTGCGATGTGCGCTCCGGTTCCCACGCAGCGCGCGTACACTGTGCACTTGCGGTGTGCGCACGGGCTCTCACGCAGTGCGCGCACATAACGTGCCCATGCAATGTGCACTACCGTCCTCCCTGCGCGCGCACGGGCACGCGTCCTTACACACTGCGGTACATACGCAGCGCACACACACAAGGCATGCGCACACATACAGCGTGCACACAGTTCTTCATACTATGCTTACACGCAGCATGCACACAACATGCACACCTGGCGTAAACGCACCTCCCCACACAGTGCGCGCACACACCCAGAGCGTGTATAGATGTAGGGTGCAGTTTCTCACACAGCGTGCACACACATCCTCACACAATGTGTGAACACAGTTTACACCACGTGCACACACGTCCTCACACGGATGGCACACTGGGCGTCCATACGCACTCCGCGCTGCAGCCTTGGAAACAGTTCCTGGCTAGGACTTCGGCTGGGCGACATTTGGGCCAGTGCCAGACGCTGGAGGAGCCTTTTCTCAAGCACGGTTAGGTTCCAGTTCTCAAGGTGCACGAGTGGCCTGCGCTTAGTAACCACTCTCCGCCCACCTCACCCCAGGCAGGCTTGGGGTCACCCAGGGTGGGACTCTAGCAGGCCATCCAGGTCCATCTTCAAGGAAAGGCAGGGGCAAGCTGTAGGCTGTCCTTGGCTTCCAACCACACCCCACTCCCTAGCCAATTCCTCTTCTCCTCCAGGGTAAATAATGTGCACTTCAGAAATCTCTGCGATGAGGACCTCTCTGAGAAGAAACAAGAAACTGCTATAAACATGTTGCCTAGGGAGTAGGGGTCAGGGAAGGGTGTGTATGTTGGAGGGTGGTGGATTCTTTCCACTGGACGTCCTTTTATGTCTGCCATATGCATGTATTATCTTTTCAAAAATACTGAAAAAGACATCTTTGCACCTGCTAAAGCCTCCAGGTGTTTACCCAGGCTTAGCCTGCCAAGTGATAGCCCATCCCGGTCTAGCCCCAGGCTGCACGTTTTTCTCTTGGACGGTGACTAGCCTGGAGGTTTTATTCCTACCCTCGGTGAAAGAGGAATGCTCGATTAAAAATGGGCCGGGCGCGGTGGCTCACGCCTGTAATCCTAGCACTCTGGGAGGCCGAGGTGGGCGGATTGCTCCAGATCAGGAGTTCGAAACCAGCCTGAGCAAGAGCGAGACCCGTCTCTACTATAAATAGAAAGAAATTAATTGGCCAACTAATATATATAGAAAAAAAATTAGCCGGGCATGGTGGCTCATGCCTGTAGTCCCAGCTACTTAGGAGACTGAGGCAGTGGGATTGCTTGAGCCCAGGAGTCTGAGGTTGCTGTGAGCTAGGCTGACGCCAGGGCACTCACTCTAGCCTGGGCAACAAAGCGAGACTCTGTCTCAAAAAAAAAAAAAATGAAGCTGAAGAATGGTACAAGTTTTCTTTCTGGGATGAAAATGTTCTAGAATTAAGTATATTGTGGTGATGGTTGCATAACTCTAAGTATACTAAAAATCACTGAATTGTACATTTTCTTTTATTTTTGAGTCAGAGTCTCACTTTGTTGCCCCAGTTAGAGTGCCATGGTGTTAGCCTAGCTCACAGCAACCTCAAACTCCTGAGCTCAAGCTATCCTCCTGCCTCAGCCTCCCAAGTATCTGGGACTACAGGCATGCGCCACCATGCCCAGCTAATTTTTTTTCTATATATTTTTATTTTTTAGTTGGCCAATTAATTTCTTTCTATTTTTAGTAGAGACGGGGTCTTGCTCTTGCTTCAGGCTGGTTTCGAACTCCTGACCTCAAGCAATCCTCCCGCCTCGGCCTCCCAGAGTGCTAGGATTACAGGTGTGAGCCACCACACCCGGCCTGAATTGTACATTTTAAATGGGTGAATTTTATGTTCTGTAAATTATATCTAAAAAAAGAAAGCAAAAAAAAAAAAAAAGCTAAAACCCTCAGGAACCAGCATTCAGACTCTTGGCAGAAAGCTTTGAAACAGTCCCGTTGTGGAACAAAAATGTTTCTGTGATGAACGTGTTCCCTGATGTGTCCAAAGGTGTGCCAGGAGTAGGATGCCAGAAAGGGAGTTTAGATGCAAACAAGCAGCAAAGTGGGCACGTTGGGGCTGGTGCCCTGAGCTGTAATGAAAGCTGCTTCTAGCCCATTGACATAGAGCCAAGTTAATAAGAGCATGGGGGTTCTCACTCCCCCCACTTTCTCTTAGGGCCCTTTGGTGTGAGTTTAATTCATCCAACTCTTGAGCCCATGGCCTGCTGAAGACATCTGTGTGTAGTAGCATCCCTTGTACTTCTATTCTTTCTCCTTTTACTTTTTGTTCTCACTCCCATTCCTCCCTAGTCATAGACATTTCCTCTGACATTTTTTGTAGCTCTAATTTTGAAACATTGTAGTGTTGTGAAGATATGCGTGCATTTTAAATTTATATAAATATTGCACTATAGCTATCATTCTATTTGTTTTTCCTGGCTTGGAATTGTTTTCAAGATCTATGCATTGCAGCTGTATACAAATCTATCAAAAATGATTAGCCATTCAATCCGGTTTACCCCTCTGTAAATTGCCTGTTCAGTCTTGTCCATCTTTCCATCGGGCTAATCTTGATTTCCAGAGTTTCTTGTATTGTAGGTAATTCAGTGGGGGTTTAAATGTTGCAAATATTTCACCCTAGTAAACTAAGCTTTTCTAAGATTAGCAAATTTTAAAAATTGACAAAATTTATTAATATTTTTACTCCATTTATCATTTGCCATCATCCATTCTCCCCCCTTATATATATATATATATATATATATATATATATATTTTATTTATTTATTTATTTATTTTTTTTTTTGAGGCAGAGTCTTGCTCTGTCACCCTGGCTAGCATGCAGTGGTGACATTATAGCTCACTGCAACTTCTAATTCCTGGGCTCAAGTGATCCTCCTGCTTCAGCCTCCTGAGTATAGGCCTGCAGCACCACTGCCTGGCTAATTTTTTCTATTTTTAGTAGAGATGGGTTCTTGCTCAGGCTGGTCTCGAACTCCTGACCTCAAGTAATCCTCCCACCTCAGTCTCCCAGAGTGCTAAGATTACAGGTGTGAACCAACGCCCCTGGCCCTGTATTTTTCTCTATATTTTTTATCCTCGAATGTTTGAGGATAAGCTGCATACGAATACTTCCACGTGTATGTCCTGAGATTCTGAATATTCTTTTACAAAACAACACTAGAGTTACCAACTTCAGTAAATTTTAAAAGGATACAATAATTTTATCTAATTGGCTGCCAGTTTCTCCACTGCAGAGGTTCTGATTGTCTCCTGCAATAAGAAATCTGTGTGGAGGCACTTTGAGGTCATACAGATAACCTACTCTTCTCATCAAAACTTCTATTTTTTTTTTCCATTGGTTCAGTGATTTTATTAGAAATCACCTGGGGAATACAAAGAAATTCAAATTCCTGGGCTCCAATCCAAACCTAGAGCATCAGAATCTCTTACTTTTTAAATGAGAATTTTATTTATTTATTTATTTTATTTTAGCGTATGATGGGGGTACAAGTGTTGAGGTTACGTATATTGCCCATGCCCCTCCCCCCTCGAGTCAGAGTCTCAAGCGTGACCATCCCCCAAGCATTGCACATCTCACTCATTGTGTTTGTATATACTCATCCCCTCCTTCCCCCTCCCACCTGCCCGACACCTGATAAATGTTATTCCTTTATGTCCACTGAGGTGTGTTGATCCGTTAATACCAATTTGCTGGTGAGTCCATGTGGTGCTTGTTTTTCCATTCTTGAGATACTTCACTTAGTAGTATGGGTTCCAGCTCTATCCATGAAAATACAAGAAGTGCTATATCACCATTGTTTCTTAAAGCTGAATAGTACGCCATGGTATACATATGCCACATTTTATTAATCCACTCATGAATTGATGGGCACTTGGGTTGTTTCCACAGCTTTGCAATTGTGAATTGTGCTGCTATAAACATTCTAGTGCAGGTGTCTTTTTCATAAAGTGACTTTTGATCTTTTAGGTAGATGCCCAGTAGTGGAATTGCTGGATCAAATGGTAGATCCACTTGTATCACTTTGAGGTATCTCCATATTGCTTTCCACAGAGGTTGAACTAGTTTGCAGTCCCACCAGCAGTGTAGGAGTTTTCCTCTCTCTGCATCCATGCCAGCATTTGTTGTTTGGGAACTTTTTGATAAAGGCCATTCTCACTGGAGTTAAGTGATATCTCAAACTTCTCTCTAGATTTAGCATTCATTGATGGTTGTTGCTTGACTCAATCTTTTTCATGATGGTTACAAAATAAGATTTATCGATTTTTCATCTTATAGTTTAAGAGGTCTTATTTACTATATGTTTCCCTAACCACATGCTACTCCACATTTTCCTCTATGCTTACAGACCTACCTTTACTCTTAAGCAATTTTCTTCTGTGTATGTTGTGAGTTAGGGATCCAAATTCACTTTTCTCTGCAAAGTGTAGTTTTCTCAGCACCATCTATTTATCCTTTCCCCAATGACTTTTTTTTTTTTTTTTTTTTTTTGAGACAAGGTCTCACTCTGTTGCCCAGGTTAGAGTGCAGTGGCGTGATAACTCACTATAGCCTCAAACTTCTGGGTTCAAGCCATCCTCCCACCTCAGCCTCCTGAGTAGCTGGAACTACAGGTGCTGCCACCAAGCCTGGATAATTTTTTAAAAGTTTTGGTAGAAATGGGGTTTTGCTGTGTTGCTCAGGCTGGTCTCGACCTCTTGGCCTCAAATGATCCCCTCCTACCTCAGTCTCCCAAAGTGCTGGGATTACAGATGTGAGCCACTGCGCCCAAACCCCAATGAGTTTTGAAGCCACTTTCTAATTCCCACATGTATGTTGGCTTGATTATGAGCTCTCCGTTCTGAACATTTTGTCAGTCACTAGATCTATTATTTATTACTATGACTTATGGTAAAACTTAATATCTGATGAAGTTCTCTTTGTACTTTGTTTTTAGAATTGCTTTAGAAATTCAAAATTTCCATAAATCTATTTTAGAATGTTTTTCTAGTCCCCCACCCCAAAGTCTGCTATTAATATTAATTGAAATTATACTGAAGTCTGATTAATTTGGAGGAGAAATGACATTTTTGCCAGACCATCCATTAATATAATTTTAATTTTACCCCTTTTAAAAAAATGGCATTCAATAGTTTGCTGGGCTTTCTTCCCAGGAAAAATCTATAGTTACAATTGAATACAGAATCTTAAACCCTATTATGCCATTTAGTTGATTGTTAGTCTAGCATATTTCTCAAATTTTCTGGTCTTAGAAACCCATAAAGCAAGGGTCAGCAAACTATAACCCATGGGTCAAATAGAGTCCACTACCTACTTCTGTTAATAAAGTTTTATTGGAACATAGTCACACTCACTTCTGTGTTGCCTACAGCTGCTTTTGCACTACAATGGTAGAAGTGAGTAGTTGTAACAAGATATAAGATCCAAAACTCTTAATTTTTACTTGAAAGTGCAAATGTAGCACTTTCAAGTATGTGCCAACAAATACTGTCAATTTTAATTAAAATGGCAAGCTCATCTGTGAGTTACACCTATCAATATTGGCTTTATTAGAAAATTTAAAATTTTATTAATCCAATAAACCCAATGCATTAACATAACATACTTTTAATGAAAAGTAACCAAGACCCCCCAGCCCCCAAATTTGAGATGGCATTGTTCCACATTTTCGCAAATCTCATTATTGTCTGGCTTAACAGAAGACAGCCTCATATCTGTTTTTGTATTCATTGTGCTGTAATCTGTGGTTTTAGTTAAGTATACAAAGAAAATGTAGCCTCAGAGGTATGTAGCTGGAAAGGGAGCATTTTGAGTCTTTTCAGGTAACTGTGTATGTTCATCCAATCTGGACAAGTGGTAATCTCTTAAAAGTTAGTTGCACTATGGACTCTAATAAAATCAAATCAACAGACTTTTCATACTGTTACATTAAAATCCATTGGTCTGTTTTAAACTTTGAATGAACTTTGTAACTTCATACACTTGGAAAACATGGAAAATGTTGACAGAGCTAGGAAGATCTTCCATATGTTGACATATTTCTTTCTATAATATTAAAAAATTCATTAAAATCACTGATTTCTTCAGGAAAGTCTTTATTGTGAAGCTGTCAAGTTTATGATAGCAGATAGCAGTTTTCTAAAACTCTTTTTTGCTTGAAAGCACAAATTTTACCACTGGCAACAAATACTGTCAGTTATTTTCCTTGAAGTGACAGGCTCATTTCATTCATTTTTGCAAAAATGTTGAACACAGACCCAAGTTTGAAGAACCAGTTTGTCAGTTGTTCTTTAAAGTAAAAATGATGTTCAAAGAAAAACAGTACCCAGTTCATTTGCAACACAAATAATCACAAATGCTTTTCCTTGAGACAACTGTTGTACTTATGCATGCATAAGTGCTTTATGTGGTACTTCCCACTTTGTCACATAAAATATTCTTTTTTTTTAACACACCTTCCATGAGTTCTAATGTTCAATGTCACATAAAATATTAAAAAGATGTGGACTTAAAGGTTGGGATGCCCCCAATATGTGAGATTAATCTCATTAGATTAGTAAATTTTACTGTATCGTCAGGGAATTTTTTTTTTTTTTTTAAGAAGATAGGGTCTCACTGTTGCCCAGGCTGGAATGCAGTAGCTCTGTTGAAGCTCACTATAACCTTTAACTTCTGGGCTCAAGCAATCCTGTCTCAACCATCCAAATAGCTGGGACTACAGGTGCACACCACCATGCCCAGCTAATTAAAAAAGAAAAAAAAATTAAGAGATGGAGTCTTGCTATGCTGTATTTACTTCACTTATAGGTCTTTGCATAGAACAAAGTGAGGTCTGTTGAATGGGATTTTGCCAATTTGAAGTTATTCTGGACAACAGATTCACCATTAGAAAATGTCTTCTTCAGCACAGGTTTGTGAAAAATCTACTCGCTGAGAAAACGCAACCCTATATTTGGAGTATGACTAAATGGATTCATTCAGATCAACCAACCAAAACCAGAAAAATAAACACTGGATAAAGTGTTAGAGTATATCCTTTCCTTACACATCAAAATTAAGTTTAAAAAGAATACAATTTTAAGAATCACCATGAATAAAAGTTTAAATAGTTAAGTGTTATAAACAGTTTGAAAAGAATCAATTGTATACACTGTTGAAAGTTGTTTGATATTTTATTTTCTAATTGAAGTAGTTTGTACCTTTACATCATTCCAAATGATGGTAAAGGAAACCTCCAGATCAGTCAGTACTAATTAACTGTCATGAATCTATAGTAAAAGGACTCACTGAAGACTTAAGAATGAAATATTATCAGAGCTATCAATAATTATAAACTTTCTCTAAAGAAATATAAAGCAGTTGGTATTTTGTAAAACATCTTCAAGCAACCTAGAGACTTCTATCTTATATTCATCCAGTCTTATATTGAATCAAATGAGGTTGCTAACAATTTAAATACTGTGTCAACATGAATATACAAATATATATTCTACATGTTCCTTCTATCCTAAGAATCAAAGACTGTACAAAAAAGAAATGGTAAATGGAGAATATAGAAGACATGCATCTTCTATCTTACACAGTCCTGGACATCAAGTGAAAAGAAGCAGACACTGCTCTAAGTGCATTATATTTATAAACGTCTAAATTATCAATCTTGCCAACAACTCTGCAAGATAGGTACCGTTCTCATCACCCTCATCTTACAAGTGGGGCCCCTGAAGCCTAGGCAAGCTGGAGAAGGTGCCTATGGTTACCTGCAGGTAGAGGGCAGAGTAGGGACTAGGGTACAGGTCATCTGAACCCAGGGCCCATGCTCTTGCCTCTCCAGCACACTGCCTGGTAAGTACCTTGAGCTGGGGGGTGGGGGGAGGGGAGGGAGGACAAAGTCCAATACGCTGTCCAAATTGCTCAGTTCATTCTATACCTGAGAATCTAGTGTCTTTTCACACTTGTAAGACTTAATTCAGATTTTGTTCTTTTCTGAATAGGAGGAAAATAAGCAAGGATTGAAAAAAATGGTGGTTTAAGGTAAACCAAAAACAAAAAGCAGTGTGCAAAGGTACACAAGAGTGCAAATAGTATAAATGAAACTTACCCTTACTAAGCAGGTTAAACACTTCATACCAATACAAATCCTTTTCATCTTTATGACAGTCAGGTAACATAAAGAAACCTCACTTTCAATCTGCTACTTAAACTGTCAAGCCACACACAGTAAACACTGGCTGTTGTTAAATCTGTACACAATACAAATAAAGTACAAATCTAGCTAGGTATTTCAAAGCATGCTTTTACCTATTTTATTACTCAGAGTTACTCTGAAGCAGACACAGTTTGTACTATTTGCACAGTTTGACAGCAGTTTGTACCTACTAAAGATGTTATTGAACATCATAACTTAATATTTACGTAGGGTAGATGAAATTAAGTTAAATTACAATTCACAACTTTTGTAAGTTTTGTAAGCAACTATTTACAGCCACGATTCCATAGATGTGGTAAGTAAACCAATGGCCATTCCTCAATGAAATACAAGAATTTCCATCATGCATAGTTTACAGGCTCCTGAAGACGTAGTCTCTTTAGAGGCTGGGTGTTTAAAAAATAACAGTCAAACAAATCTTGGCAAATTTTTTACACAAATGCTTGGTTTTTTAGACACCTTAATAATACAACATATTTATACTCTAACTGGAAGTGGAACAAACACTGCATGAAAAATGCAACCCCATCAAATTCACTAGTAATAACTATTACACTCTCTTAACAGTAAGAACCATTATTCTTGGATTTCAAACATTTTATTTTGTTTCTGGGCATAGCTCATAGCATCGTATTATAGGAACCAAAGTGTATAACCAAGAAAACAACAAAAAATTTAAAAATCAAAAATACCTTCTTCAAGACCACTTCCATTCCTTATTTGAAATATAATCAATGAAACTACACAGTTTCCACATTAAATACAAATTAGTGAAACAATTCCTCCAAGTAGTGTTGTATATGAGCTACAACTTTACGCTATAATCATTATGATTTGAGATTTTTCCAGAAAGAACAGCACTAGATCAGGCTGTTACTATCTAGGCAAGGAAAAAACCTTGACTACCAGCAAATGCCTGAATTGGGGTCATAGTGGTAATTTTTAAAAACTTTTCAGACTAACCATATTTGTTAGAGGAGGTAAGCAGAAAAATATTTGAGTTGCACTATCCCTATCAGGAACTATATCACATATGGCAAGCTCAAACATTCTCAGTAAAATATCATAGAAGGATCCATCTATACTGTAAATTTATCAAAACACTTTATGTACAGAAGCCTAAATATCTCAGGAGGTTTAGATTACTGATGAAGACAATCATTAAGTCAATTCTTCAAGGCTGGTTTCTTAGGAGTATTAAAAACCGGCCTTTGGTCTCAGATGCATTCCACCAAGATAAGTATTCAGGGATGCCAGAGAGTAAGAAACCACCACCATAATTATGCACTCTTAATTTCTATTCTTCAACTTAATGTTTTATAGTACCTCAGGTTTTCAATCCAGAGTTAGCATACTTAGGGAAGGAACTTATAGTGAGAGCAGATTAGGGAAGATTTGCTTTTTTTCTCTCCTTGGAAGCCATGTGAAGGTTACCCCATGTATTACTTTTCATCACCAAAAAGTTCTCTGGAGACCAACAGAAAAAAAGTGTCACAAGCTATATGATGGCTATCATATTTTCAAGTTGCATGTGATTTCAATGTGGCTAGTGAGGTTAAACTAGTTCAGCCCTAATTTCATTAGAGTGAATAACTAAAAACAAAATAAGGGTAAATTTAGTTCCCAACACAAGGGGAAAAAAAAAACCTCTCCACATAATAAAATACATGCTTAACACAAAGTAAGGGTATAATATACTCTGCAGCATGACATTTTATTATATTTCTCAGCTATAGTTCTTCCATTCAGAAATTGGAGACCATCTTTTCATTAAGCTGTTATTCCCTCCTTTCCCCAGCTTAGGGATATGTTGAAAACAGCTTGATTTGTACAAGTTGTTATGAAATTAAATTTTCATTCATATATATTTTAAGAGTTCAAAATGCACTCAAAATTGTAGCTTACATGTATTTGACGTCTGAAAATAAAATAACACTTTTAACATAATTTTTCTGTTCTGTAAAAATATTCTACATACATGCATATGATCATAACAATCTTTTCATGTTTGGGAAATTTTTTCTGCACAGAAAAAAAGGTCAAGAATTGTATCAGTATTTCCAATGTTATGATAACTGGGTGCCACCTAGTGTTCAATTTCTGTAACTCCCAAGCTTACAAATTCAAAATTGCTATTAAAACCCAGGTTTTAAAAAGTACATTTTAGAAATGCTTTTTTGGATAAGTTTATGGTGGCAAAATGAGATCATGAAAAAAATGTACATGATATCAAAATTAGTATAAAAATAGCCACATGCTACTTAAATATGTAAAACAGACTTATCACTTTTGACTTCAAATGCAGATTTTTGCCTCCTTCGAATTTTATCAAAATCTCAAAGGAACATCTAGGTAACTGGAATATACACATAGATTCTGTACAGTCAACAGGCTAGTCAAAACTAGGGCTTAATCATAATTCATAATGAGTACAAGGCAAATGGTTTATTCAAAACATCCATTTACTTACTGGAAGTGGTCAAAGTAGGAAAGGCAGCAATGCATTTTTTTTTTCTTTTTTAAAATAGGTGCTGTGGTCTTCTACCCATAAGCTCCATTACATCAAAAGAACAAAGTGGGCTTAACATTTCAACATAATTCGGCATTATCAGTTTTTAAAGAACACAAATATCTTAGAAACAAATCAGTCTGCTTTAACAAATTGCATTCATGCTAATGAAATTTTAATCTTCTTTAAGGGTCTTGGCCGAAATCCAAACTGTAGGACGATCTTCGGAAAAATTGGAATGTAAAATGTTGAGTTCGATTTAGATCTGGAAGGTAAAAAGAACATCAGGCCAAAGGAAAAAAGAATTCTTATATTCCAACAGCCTACTACATATAAGGGAGACTTTCACCTCCTTAGGCTATCTGGGAAATAAATCCAATTTGAAGACCAAATTCCACATACCAGGTTTTTCTCAATCCCAGCCTGCTATTAGTAAATCTCTCCTGTAATATTAGTGTATCCTTTCTTCTTTTTGTGCTAGTGACAAGAGATTTCACGTTTTGTGGGTAGGAGCAGACATGGAGGAGCATGATCTCTTTAAGAACAGGATAAGTGTGATAATGACCTACTCCTCCTCTGAGTCAATCTTGTTATAGGAGTGATGGCTAGAACACCTATAAACCATATGGAGAAATGTCTTGGAAAAGTAGAGTTCTCAGGTGATAGAGACCAAACCCTTAAGAAATGTTCAAGGCCGGGCGCGGTGGCTCACGCCTGTAATCCTAACACTCTGGGAGGCCAAGGCGGGCAGACTGCTCAAGGTCAGGAGTTCAAAACCAGCCTGAGCAAGAGCAAGACCCCGTTTCTACTATAAATAGAAAAAAAATTAATTGGCCAACTAATATATATAGAAAAAATTAGCTGGGCATGGTGGTGCATGCCTGTAGTCCCAGCTACTCGGGAGGCTGAGGCAGCAGGAACTCCTTGAGCTCATGAGTTTGAGGTTGCTGTGAGCTAGGCTGACGCCATGGCACTCACTCTAGCCTGGGCAACAAAGTGAGACTCTGTCTCAAAAAAAAAAAAAAAAAAAAAAAAATGTTCAAGAGAGAACTCAAATTCCTTTAATGACCACTGTCTTTACCTTCTCTTTTTTCCAGCTGGCCAGCTGGGTCCAGTTCTGAGGAAGCATTGGCACAGATTCAGAACTTTTTTTCTGAGAAATCTTAACTATAAATCCTCAACCTATCATTTTGGTGTATGTGGCTTCATATTCATGCATGTTCTTTGGTTAAGTTCCTTAATTTTCTAAAGAGGGCTTCTACGCCAGCTCAGCTACCAAAATGTTTGGATGGGCTCTTAATTCCCCAAGTCAGGTGTCAGGTTCTTACCATAGAATAGAATTAATTCTATGGTCAAAGTATTTTAGTAGCAGTTTAGTTACAAGAATTCTCTTGGCTCAGGGTCTCCACAGAGAGGTACATTAAGAAAATAATAAAACTCAAATGCACACACACATTGTATGTATGTACATAAATTTTATTTAATTTATGGTGCATTTTAAATGGTTTGGAGATGCATGAAAATATAAAATGGACTGAAGGATGAGTAGAGGGATGGATGGATATGCGATAAATCAAGTACAGAAAAATGTTAATTGAAGAATCTCTGTGGTAAGCATAGGTTATGATGCCTAAATCAGATTTTTCCAAAACTGGCCCCCATACTTTTGAAAATCTCTAGTGATTCTATTGCACAATCTTGGGTCAGGAACAACTGTTCTTAAGTATTCTGAAATTCCATCTTTGAATGAAGTTAAACATTATTACCTTTTTTTAGAGACAGCATCTTGCTATGTTGGCCAGGCTGAAGTGCAGTGGCTATTCACAGGTGCGATCATCATGCACTACAGCCTTGAATTTCTGCCTCAGCCTCCAGAACAGCTAGGAAGGACTACAGGCACATGATACCATGCCCGGCTTATTATTATTTTGGATTTATATAGAAAGGTGGTCTCTGAACTACATTTTATGTAAAGGGAGTTGAAAAGAACAACCCAAACCAGATTTAAGAGTAACTTATGGGCCAGGCACGGTGGCTCATGCCTGTAATCCTAGCATTCTGGGAGGCCGAGGCGGGTGGATTGCTCAAGGTCAGGAGTTCAAAACCAGCCTGAGCAAGAGCAAGCCCCCGTGTCTCTACTATAAATAGAAAAAAAATTAATTGGCCAACTAAACATACACACACACACATATATATATATATAAATAAAATTAGCTGGGCATGGTGGTGTATGCCTGTAGTCCCAGCTACTTGGAAGGCTGAGGTAGGAGGACTCCTTGAGCCCAGAAGTTTGAGGTTGCTGTGAGCTAACCTGACGCCATGGCACTCTAGCCCAGGAAACAAAAGTGAGACTCTGTCTCAAAAAAAAAAAAAAAAAAAAAAAAAAAAAAGTAACTTATGATACCACCCCTATAAAATTACCTGTAATTCTACTAAACACATTTACATTACCAAAAGATTAAGTTTGAATTTCTTTCAAAAATAGTAACAGAAGTGCACTGAAGCATTTGTATGGGCATTATTGCTTTATTATCAGGAAAAACAATACATTTTCCTCAAAATAAACATATCAACTCCAAACCAAGAGTGCCAATGGCACATACCAAACAGATAAAATAATGTAATTGGCAACAGGCCTCCATCTTAACTAGGCTTTCAGTATATATTGTAATTCTAATGCTGGTTCAAACAAGATTTTTCTTTAAACATACTAATAGCTACCTCTTTAGACACTTTTAAACAAGTTTTAAGATTAGAGTGCCTAGTGTTCATACTGCCAAAGCAAACACTGATCTTTTCAGCAATATTGAAGAATTCTCAAAGTATAAACTGTTAGACTAGTTGTCTTCTAAATAATACTGAGTATAATTTAGTCTCAAAATATACCAAATATACCCTCATTTAAGTGTCCCACATTCTTAAAATTAAAGGAAGTTAGGGGGAAAGAGATTATTTCTCTGTGGACAGTAATGGAATAACCAGAAAATGCAAAGTGCGTCTACTTACGTCATCAATGTCTTCATCATCATCTCCTATGTCATCAAACTGAATTTCATCATCATCTCCAGGACCAAATGTATCGGTTTCATTGATTTTAGCTAAAGACACAATAACAAATATACTCATATAATAAAACCAAAATGTTATTAAAACGAGTAACTACCCACTAAAAGAAGTAGGTCTAATATCAAATGCTGAACTATAAAAGGAGACTTTCACAAGTCAACCTTGTAATTTAAGTTTCATTATAACAAAAGTCTTCCTAACTTCTATATAACAAACTTACTACTACTATACAGAACATTTAATACAACAAAATTCCCAGCAAGGTCACTGCTATGTCAAGAAGGAGAGTATCTGTGTTATAATTTTCTTTTGTTCACAAAGGTATTTTTAGTAAGGCAGGCTCTAATTACACTAATTCTGAAGCTATTTTAACTTCCAGGTATGCTTCCTTTGCACTTGCTTGCTTTTTTCTCGATTCTTTATTCTACTCAGGATTTATTTTTTTAAATACCAGATTTTACAAAGCACGGCAGTAGAATAAAAAACTGGAATTTCTTTTCATACAAACTTATTTGGATTTTTTTATATTTCAAATTATTGGTACATTCAAAGAGTAATTTTAATCTGTATAATTTTTGCTAACCGTGTCAAGTCACACTTGACATCCGAGTGCAAAGGGTTAAGCACATGCTAACAACTTATTTCCTTGAGATAATAATCATGGTTCACCATGAGATAGATTCATCAATCAGAAAGATTTGGTCAAATCATGCTTACCCCAAAGCAATAAAAGTGAACCAGGAAGTGTTAATTCTACTCATCCCTAGATATATTAGCATTTCCTAAATTAGAAATGCTTAAGTAAAATTAGGTTGTTATGCATAATAAAATACAACAGAGAAAAGAGCCAAAAATGAAAAATGTAGGCTTACAAAATAGTATGCAAAGTGTGTTTCCCCTTTGATGACATTATGAGGGACTTATTTTTGTTTTAGGTTTTCTGCATTAAGAATGCATTAGTGTTATATTTGGAGGGGGGAAATAAAGAATGTTTGTTTACTATGATACAAAGATAAGATGGACTGAAAACGAACTTTTTAATAAAAATCAGCGGCACCTAATTATTGTCATTGCTTTGTGTTTAATGCAGGCAAACATTTGCCAGTCTCTTGAGCAAGGCATTTTAAAATAAATATAACAAAATTGCCTCTTTGGCATTATGTAGAAGTCCAGGGCTTATAACTCCTCATCAAAAGTATATTTATTAGGAACAGAACTCCAGCAACTTCTTTCTTACAGTATCTAGTATAACTAAGTATAGTCAGGCATACTGAAAACTAATTGTGTAAGCACAAAGGCAAATGTGCAAAATCCACAAAATTCTGCCAACATCCCTTCACCTCAACACCAACAAATAACCTAAATACCATGTAACAGAAGTTAATAGAACATTACCATGCTCTGGAAGTTCGCCGTAGGCCTTCAGACTTCTAGCTTCGTCTGCGTTGTATTTTAAAATTACATCGGCTTTGTTATCCTTAAATAGAGACAAGTAAGTTTTAAAACTAATTATGCCAAAATATTCAGTTATTTCACAAATTATTTTCAAACTGAATAAAAAAGTCCACCCTCACTGTTTTGCTAGAAACTCTTCTTTTTTTAAATTTTAAAGTTTTCTCCTACCTCCTGAAAAACAACCTTGGGTTTAACCCAGTAAGAAGTATACATGCATGACTGAATAATGATTAACAAGCTTAGGAAACATATTTACAGATCTGCCTTTAATAAGAGAACTATGCAGACCCCATCTTTTAGATAGATTATTTACTATTACCCTTTGAACAGAGAAGTCTTTTGAAATACAAAAGTTCCCTGGGACCATAATTTGCAGGGTGATCAGACATGCGATTCAAAAACTGGGACAGGTATAATGACCTATGGAAATCAATACACCTTTTGATATATGTGTTTCTCAGGGTACGTATCAATCAGAATATCCTGTGCAATTTTTACATCTGCTGAAGATAGATTAGTAGATATGAAGTGAAGCCCAAGAATCTGTATTTTTAGAAGTTCTTTGGGTACTCTGATGCAAATGTCCCACTAGGAAATAATGACTTAGAATGTTTATATTTCCCCATTTGAAAAGAATCTGAGAGAAAATTGATTGCTTCAACTTCAAGGGCAGTGTGATTAAGACCAGTACTTCTTAAAACATAAAGTGTATAGATGCTTATGGGATCTTGTTAAAATGCATGTTCTGATTGAGGAGGCCTGGGGTGGAGTCCAAGAATCTGCCTTTCTGTAATAACATGCTCTCAGAAGACAATGCTGCTGCTGATTCCTGGACTACCCTGTAAGCGACAGGAGCATAGGAGAATCACAAGAGATTCCGAATGGTAAGAGCTGGTCACTTTACAACCAGGAAGTTACTGCTTTCAGACTGGTGTCCTTATCTGTCAAAAAGGAAATTATTCTTCCTTCTTCTGGAGTTACTGTTAAGATCTAAAGAAAATGGACATTAAAATGGTATGAATTTAAAAAAGGCTTTCTCAACCTTGGGCACTATTGATGATTCTGAACTAGATAATTATTTGTTAGATGATATCCTATGCATTGTAGGATGGCCTCTACGTGATACAGGAGAGCAGCACTACACCACTCCCCAAGTTGTGGCAACCAGAAATGTCTCTAGTCATTGCCAATGTCCCCTGGAAGGCAAAACTGCCCACAATTGAGAACCAATGATTTAGATTGAAGATTTTAATTCTTTATTCTGAAATACTTTTGAAAAATCAAAGTATATAATCCAGGCTATAAAAATATTGATAATGTCGCATAGGAATGAGTTCCAATAGGTGGAAAGCAAATGGATTTCACAAATCCACAATGAGCACATAATCAAGGTTAAGACTATGAAGGGTAACTAACATTTTTTTCACAAGTGCTCATTTAAATTTATCACACATACTTTTGTTGTGGCATGCATTTGTAATTACTTGTGTGCCTCTCTTATTTTCTCTACTACCAGGCTATATAAGCTTTTTGTAGGATGGGAGCTTGACTCACTCAGCTGTATCCCCTAGAATAATGGCTCCCAGGTTCTGATTTAAAGACCTATAAAATAAAGAGACCATTTAGCTTCATGAAAAGTTTGTATGTTGACTCCACAAACTGGCATCTGGGAACCATAATCCCTGGGGTATTAGCACAATGGCTAAGACAGACACAACTGGCTCTTAAGGAATGGCTCATCAAAGTAGAGCCGGTAAAGAATAAAATATTTAAATGTAATTTTTACCTGGTAGTCTCGGAGACCAACCAATATTATGTCTGAAGTATTTATCCAAACCTATAAAAGAGAAGTTTCCATATGTTATATTTAAAATAAAAATGAAAAATCAAGAAATTCCAGATTAACAGTTTAGAAATTAAGAGATTTGTGAACCACTCCAAGTGGCTAGTTATCTATTATCATATGAGAAGGCCTGTAATCCCAGAGTTTAGGGAGGCTGAGGCTGGAGGATCGCTGAAGGCCAGGAGTTCAAGACTAGCCCTGGCAACATAGCAAGACCACCCCCCCCATAAAAAAAAATGACCCAGGTGTGGTGGGCATGCACCTGTAGTCCTAGCTACTTGGGAGGCTGAGGCAGGAGGATCACTCAAGCCCAGGAATTCGAGGCTGCTGTGAGCTATGATCATGCCACTGCACTCTAGCCTGGGCAACAGAGTAAGATCCTGTCTCATATACATATATATATATATATATATATATATATTTTTAAAACATGAGAATAGAAAATTATGTTGTTTTATCTCTTTCCCTTTCTTCCCACCTTTCCACTCACGCACATGTTTACAGCTCCCCAAACCTCTTTAGTTTGGGAACCGAAGGATTAATATATCAAAACAAACAAACAAACAAACAAAAACCCACAAATGAGAGTTGAGACTTTAACCACCTTGATTAATAAATTTGCCTGAACACCTACTGTAATAGTGAATTAATCATTATTTTTCAAGGCAGTCCATTCATGATTATATTCAGAAAATGCAAATGAATACAATGCTTATTTAACAGAATTCATATTCAGATTTTCATAATACACCCTTTACAGTTATCCCCCCAACCCCTAAACCAGAATCCAAATAAGGAGTCCTTGAAACTAGAATAGTTTTTTTACTTTCATGACATTAACATCTTATTAAGAACCAGGCCATTTGTTTTGCAGAATGTCTTTCAACCTGGATTTGTTGATTGTTTCCTCAGGATTCAGATTCAGGTTAAGTATTTTGCATAGGAATACAACATAGGTGATACAAACGATTCCTTAAACAATACAATCTGTATAAAATTACCATTAAGAATCTTTGCTATTTGACTTATAGGTAAATCACTGTTTATCCAGGTAAATCTTTTGGGAATTTCTAAAAATGAAGTCCTTGGCCAATAAAAAAATGTAGAGGCATTTTCCCATCTTAATCAAGTTTATATTAAAATAAAATAAATCTCCATACCTACCTTTTTTCTCAATTTCCCTCTGATGTGACATAACCTCTTTACACCATCAAAACACATCGCCTCTAACCTTCCATTTCCTAACATTTTGATAACCTGAGCGTACTCTAGGGAGGAAAAAAGAAAAGGGTATGAAAAGGTTCAACTTTTAATATAAGTAACTTAAAGTCTACACAAAACTGAGAAGCAAAAACATACAGTTGTAGTGGTTTGGAGTAAACATATGCAGTAAAAGTATAAATAAATACAAGGGGGTGATAAGCACCAAACTAGTTAATGGCAGAGCACTCTAATGGCCACTGTACTCTAGCCTGGGCAACAGAGCGAGACCATCTCAAAAACAAAAGTGCTCAAAATTATTGGGACAACTGGGGAAATCTGAATATGAACTATATACCATATAACATTCATATTAAATTACCAGAGTATAGTAATTCTATTATAGTTATGTAAGAAAACATACCTGCTTGCAGGAGATACATGATAAAGTAGTAAGGGGAAAGTAGCATGATGTCTTTAATTAAATTTCAAATGGTCCCCAAGCCCCCCCAACAAATCTGTTTCTCTGTGTGTGTCTATACAGACAAAGGGTTTAATGGAATTCATTGTACTAATATTGCAACTTTTCCATATGTTTGAAATTATTCAAAATAAAACTAGGGGGAGAAAAAGCAAGTGATCCAGTCGTCAGAATTTATTTTTCTAGTATTATCTGGCTCTTAAAATCTTTATCAGTCTAATAACCGATCAATTGTTCAGTTTCATGTTATTCCAGTTTATGAAATCATATGCTAATGGCAATGAGAATGAAGAGGCCTATGTCAGCCTTGGATACATCCTTCAAACATCCGTGGTCTACTGAACACAGTGTGCAGCACCATTTATTATCAAAAATGGTCCACCAAGTCACAGAATTATCAACCATAGCTTCTGAGGCTTAAATCCCTTTGAATTGTACAATAACTCATTCTTAGTTATGAGTGCTCATACAAAACAGGGATATCTGTATGTTTAGAGAAAGGTGTACTGAGTAGACCAGGAAACGATTACCAAATGAAAGGCTCTGGAGAAGTATGGGGGATGAGAAATGGAGAAGAGTAAAAGTGTCATCAGATTTACTGCTCAGGATTATGAATAGGATCCTTTTTGAATTTAAGCCTGAAATCCCATATTTTAAAAAGTTGTTACTAACAAAAGCCTAACTTATGAAAACACTTACCTTGTCCATCTTCTTTGAATACCAGCTCTCTTTTCTCAGATTCATTTTCATTCTTACCTCTTCGTCTATTTTTACCTCCTTTACCTAATGGTTTTAAAAACAGAAAAGAAACGACATTAATCATCTGCCAAACAGTATGAAAAGAAGCTAAATTACTCATATTAAACTTGCAATCTCTGATCACAACTTTAACAGATTATTATTATCCCCCTACCCTTCTTGGAAGTCCCTTTTGGGATTTTTCTGATATATACAACCCCAGTGGCCATGCGATAGTGCCACCCATTTGCTTGTCACAATCACCCCATGAGGTAACAACGGTCATCTACTCACAGTTTACCAATGAGTTCACTGAAGCTCAGAGAAGTAACTCACTTAAAATTAGAGTCATTCAATCAGGGTGACCAGATTCACACCTACTATATGACCCCTTTTTGCTCACAGCCCCCACATTAGAGTACCTCCAAAGCATTTTGTTCACATTCCAGAACCTAAACTACATTGGGTCTTGATAAATTTTATAAAAATGCCCTGTTCCTCTCATAGTTGACACCTCATGAAAGGAGTATGAGTAGGAAATGACTGGAGTAAGAAAGGCAAAGTTGTATCTACTGGAACAGGACACATTGATTTTTGCGGTGGCAGAGGGAGTGGAGCAACCCTGGCAACCCCAAGAATTTGAATTTTATCTTATAAGCTGTAGCATACATTAAGCAAGGCATTCGAAGTTAAAAAGGTGCTAATAATCGCCTGAACTTGGGAGCTTTGAAGATATCCTTCAATAGGCAAATGGATGGATAAACTCTGGTACATCTATACAATGGAATGCTATTCAGTGATAAAAAGAAATGAGCTATTAAACACTGAAAAGACATGGAGGAACCTAAAATGCATATTGATAAGTGAAAGAAGCCAACCTGTGAAGGCTACATATATAGTATGATTCCAACTACATATGACATTCTAGAAAAGGTAAAACTATGGAGACAGGAAAAAAAAAAAATCACTGGTTGCCAGCAACTGGGAAGGAGGCAATGAGTATTTGGAGCACAGGGGATCTTCAGGGCAGTGAAACTATTCTGTATGATACTGTAATGGTGGATACGTATCACTATACATGTGTCAAAACCTATGCAATGTACAACATGAAGAGCTAACCCTAATGCAAACTATAGACTTTGGCTAATAATAATGCATCTATGTTGGCTCATCAATTGTAACAAATAGACCACCCCAATGCAAGTTGTTAATAATGAGGAAAACTGTGGGTAGGAGGAAAGAGAAGAGGGTATATGGGAACTCTCTGCTCATTTTTCTATAAACCAGAAACTGCTCTAAATAGTAAAGTCTATTTAAAAGCAAGGAATCCAATCAGCAAAATCCAATCCTACAATTCTGTAGCAATTCTATAAGACAATCTGGTTTCTTCAATATATTGTGAAGAAAATTTTAAAAACTAGACAGAAGAGGAACCTAAAGATTAAAGAGACTGAAAAGATCTATCAGTCAATTGCAACACACAAACTAACTCTGGATCCTGATTTGGTGAGGACGGTGCAAGATTAACCATAAATTGAGGGCTAGGAGATGGGTACACAGAGGTTCATTACACTAATCTACTTTTGTATATATTAAAAATTCTTCATAATGTAAGTTTTAAAATAAAAAAGCAAGAGAAGAAGAGTATAAAACTACCATTGGTGTAAAAAGGAAGTATGTTCATATTAGTTTATATATACACAAATTATCTCTGGAAGGACATATACAAAAAAGTCAGCAATGACTGCCTATGAGAAGAACTAGGTGACAATGGGACATATTGAGGAAAGAGATTTCACTTTTTATACTCTTTAAAATTTGAATCATGTGCATACATTTACTACTCAAAAATTTTAAATAAAAAATTCCTTTAATAAAAGGCAGAGGTGTAACATGAGCCTCCGAGTGGGAAACTGGTAAGAAGGTCACTGTTCTTATTATAGGTACAATGAAGCAGGCCTAGCCTAGAACTATCGAACACTGAAAAGACATGGAGGAACCTTAAATGCATATTGATAAGTGAAAGAAGCCAACCCGTAATAAAGGCTACATACATGCAAGAAAAGGAAGAAGATTCAATTACCTCTATACTCTTTCTACCATTCAAGAGTCTAGAATTCTAGACTAGAATTCTATCTCACAGATATCCCTAAAAATCCATAATTCTCCCCCTTCCCATCCCTGTTCTTCATACTTTAATTTCCCACCTTCTGTGCATCTACTTACTAATGAGATTTATTTTTTTTCCTCACCTATCACTTCTATGCTAGTAATTTTACATCTCAGTGCCAATAATTCAACTTTTATATCTAATGGCTCAGTACATCTCCAGTGAAGGGGCTACTGCCTGTCACCTCAAGCTAAATTCTATTCAAAACTCAATTTGCTTTCTTTTATTATAGAAAGCTAGTCCTTAATCAACACCCTTGTTTCTATATGACCCCAGTGACCATGGTCTTAACTACTATGTAATAATGCCAAGCATTTATTTACTTGTCACAATAACCCAATGAGGTAATAATAGTCATTTACTCCCAGTTTACCAATGAGTTTGCTGAAGCTTGGAGAAGTAACTCACTATTTCAGAGTCAGTGATCAGTGCAAACAGATTCACACCTAATCCTAGCCACCACATTAGGCTATATCTCCATAACCTCTTGCCCCCATTCCAGAACATAAACCACATTGGCAGCCATTTCTAAAAGGTGAGAGAAAGGCCATCAGTGGTAGTGTTACTCAGGGACTCATGGGAAGAGCTTGGGAGCAGGAAAAAGTTCACAGCCCAAATATAATCAAGAATGTGCACCTGGCCAATGCAAAGACAGACATGAAATTTCTTCAATCAAGTGACTTATTCTCTCCTGGGGCAGTCTCTGACTGCTCTGTGCTATTGTTAGGTGGGTCTCTACAATTTACTGACCCACCTAGAGTCCTTACAGTTCAGTATTTGAGGCATGTCTTAGGGCACACTGAAACTAATTTCCTAGGAAGAGAAAAGTATTTCAAGCTATTAATCATGCCAGATCTGCAAAACAGAGTGCAAGCTCTATTAGGGCAAGGATTATACCTGCTCTGTTTACTGAGTTATAAACCTGAGTTTGGCAAGGCTTCCAATTAATCAGTCAAGAGTAGTTCGTACATTCCTAAAGGAGTGGTGATTTTAAAATCATAGGTAACCTCTTCAAAGTGAGAACACTTAACTCCAAATGCCCTTCATGCATGAGCCACATGATGTCTTTTTTCCTGATTTGGGGATGGGTTTCTAATAACTTCTAGAGGATACAAGCTGTTAACAATCAGTCCAAAGCAAAAGTCAAAATAGTTCACAGAAATTTTTATCCTTACTTGTGTAACCATCACAAGACTACATCCACAGAGCTTCTGGATTTTTCAATGGGGGAGAAAAACCCCAGAAAAATAAACATGAGTTTATTTCTTTGAACCCCACCTCATAAGATTCAGGAGTCTTAAAAAATATTCTTCCTCTAAGTAAAATAACATATAACTAAGAGAATCAATTTGTTTTACACGTACAGGAATGATAAACACCAAACTCAGCACAGTGGTTGGTTACCTTCAGGAACAGAGGAAGAGAGCTAAAGGGGATTGGGAAGGAGAACACAGAGGGCTTTACTTCAATCTGTGTGGTAATTCTTAAATTCAGAGTAATGCATTCCCAGGGGTCCATTATATCATCTGTATTTTTTGTATGCCCCAAATTGCTACTTATTAAAAAAAATGATTCATTACTTGTGAACATACCAGAAGTAGCCATACCATGATCTTTCCCCTCTCTATTTTATTGTGATGTAAGGGAATGCTCTTTAAATTCTTTTTTTTTTTTTGAGCCAGAGTCTTACTCTGTTGCCCAGGCTAGAGTGCCGTGGCATAACTTAGCTCACAGCAACCTCAAACTCCTGGGCTCAAGCAATCCTACTGCCTCAGCCTCCCGAGTAGCTGGGACTACAGGCATGCGCCACCAGGCCCGGCTAATTTTTCTATATATATATTTTAGCTGCCCAATTAATTTCTTTCTATTTTTGGTAGAGACGGGATTTCGCTCTTGCTCAGGCTGGTTTCGAACTCCTGACCTTGAGTGATCCTCCCGCCTGGTCTCTCAGAGTGCTAGGATTACAGGCGTGAGCGCCCAGCCTAAATTCTCTTTTGAATGAATGAGACAAGTTCTGAGTGTACAATTAAAGATAAACATTCTAACTTTTTACCATGCTTTCTTTCAGAAAAGAAAAGGTAGCCTCTAAACTAAATCAAAATTCCTTCTCAAATTCCTTCTTTAAACCAATCAGAATGTTTTGGAGAAATTCCCAGGGGGGGACCTTTCTTAAGGCAAACATGAGGCTAGTGAACTAGATGTGATTTAGTGTAGAAGTCTTGTCCCCTTGAAACCAAAGGGGAACCTATTATTCACCTAAGGGTGGAGTCAACAGAAGTGAGGTGACTTAATACAACAAATATTTATTGAGCATCTACTAAGTGTCAAGTGGTAGCAATCCAATTTGATTAGGACAGATACTATTCCTGTCCTTTAGAGCTTACAGCCTAGTGAGGGAACTGAAAATATCATTACTAGAAATAAAGGTGAGAATAAGATACCTATTGAAGTAATCTAGTTACTAACTCAGAGGGAATAAAGAATTATAAGACTTTTAAAAGCTTTTATAATTCTATCTTTCCCAGTGTAAAAATCCTTGCTACTAAAAGGACCTGCAAGCTTGATTTCTGAGGGTAGCAAGGTGGAGTGCCCTGAGAGGACTGCACCACATTGAGCACATAACTTTGACCAAGTACCTGGAGGGATAAAGGGAGTAGTGACAGCTACAAAGAGGAAATGTGACAGAATCCCTGGAGCCAGCTGTTAAGAAGAGGGAACACAAGTGGGCCAGGGTCAGGGGAGAAGGTCCTCAGGATGAATAATCAAAGGAGGATTCTCGTGCCCTGTGAAATATGCTCCTCTCCTGTAGGAAATACAATGTTCTCCTTATTTCTACTTGCACAATTTCTTCGAGAAATTATAAGGACATCAAAAGTGACAGAAACTGTAAATCTGTCAAAAGGAGAATTTCTTTAGGAGTGTATTGCCTTTTTCATTTTGGAAATTCCACATAAATTTCTCCTCAAGTCTGATAATTTGAATGGAGGTAACTTTATTCCCATCACAATATGGGTATGATCTGAAGTAAAAGTAGAAAACTTGGCTAAATATGGAACAAGTCTTCTAGAAAAACAAATAAGCTAAACCATGAGAAGGGATGGAGAAGGGTCAATTTCTAGAGATGAGCCTTAAAAATGCATCAAGGGTTTGCCCACTGTTTACAAAGGACAGGGTAAGTGTCCATAAAGAAACCCATACAGGAGTACCTGGTGGTCATGAAAGCAGGCATCACCCTTCTAAAGTTCAGCACTGCTTTCAGAGTTTAACTCCTCAAGCCCGGGAAAGGGCAAAGAGGCCTATCTACGGAGCCCGGGCCGCCCCAGGGAAGGTCTCCCCACCTCTCCACCAAGCCGCGGTCAGTCTGGCGCGAATCAGGAGCAAAAGCCCACATTCTCCCGCAGGAGGCCCTACAAAAATGGCGTCGGCTCCACCCCAATGTGACCAAACTGGGAAACAGGAGTTAACTTCCCAGCTCCTCTCCCGGGCTCAGAATCGCGTGTGGGCCGCCAGCCACAAGCAGGCAGAGCGGGAAGGAGAAAAGGTCACTGCGGCGGGGGCGACCCGGAGGCCCCAGGCAGGTCCGGGGAGACTCGGCTGAACAGAGCCGTGGTCCCGGGGTCCGGGCGACATTACCTTTATTCTTGGGCATGGCGGAAACGGCGGCCTCGAGGAGTCTCTGATTTCTTTCTGGGAGGCGGTGGTGGTGGTGGTGGTGGTGGTGGTGGTGGTGGCGGCGGCGGCGGCGACTCCTCCGAGGGGTGACGCGAGGGAGCGCGCGGGACTAAGGTGGTACTGGAGGCCGCGTAGCGTGTTCAGGAGTCCCGCGACCGAGTTCTTCCGAGATGTGCCTGCGTCCACGTTCGGCAGCAGCAAATGGCGTCGCGGCTGCTTGCGTCACTGTTCCACGCCTCCCGCCGCCGGCTGGGCCCGCCCCTCCAAGCTCTAGGGCGCAGGCGTGACCGACAGACACCCCCCCCCCGCCCCCTCCGCCTCTCCACCTCCCGACCCCCTCACCCCCTATTGTTAGAGCCGAGGGTGACGCGTTCTGGGAGGGTTCGCGGCAAGCTGGAGAGCCCACGGGGGGCGGGGGAGGAGGCGGAGTCAGGGAGGGGATGGGCGGGGCCCTGTGTCGTCGTAAAGGGTGGATTGAGGTAGCGCCCGCTGCTGGCTATGCAGTGACCTCTGCTGCTTTGTAACAAACCCGTGTCTCCCGGTTTGACAAGTTACTGACTCATTAACCTCATTGTTGGCTCAGTTTTAACGCGGCCCTTTCACCCGCCCAGCCAGTTTGGGAGCCTTCCTGTCAACCATTTCCAAAGTATAATATTTGCATGCCACTCGTTATTACTTTCTAAATGTCTGTCGTCCCTACCTCACTGTAAACTTTACCAGGCAGAGACGTTTTTTGCTTACCATTTACCTACACTTAGAAGCTTGTCAGGCACATAGTAGGTGCTCAATATACACAAGAAGAAAGGAAGGGGCCGGGCGCGGTGGCTCACGCCAGTAATCCTAGCACTCTGGGAGGCCGAGGCGGGCGGATTGCTCGAGGTCAGGAGTTCGAAACCAGCCTGAGCAAGAGTGAGACCCCGTCTCTACTATAAATAGAAAGAAATTAATTGGCCAACTAATATATATAGAAAAAATTAGCCGGGCATGGTGGCACATGCCTGTAGTCCCAGCTACTCGGGAGGCTGAGGCAGCAGGATCGCTTGAGCCCAGGAGTTTGAGGTTGCTGTGAGCTAGGCTGATGCCATGGCACTCACTGTAGCCTGGGCAACAAAGTGAGACTCTGTCTCAAAAAAAAAAAAAAAGTGTTAATGGGCTGAATTGTATCACCCTAAAATTCACATGTTGAAGTTCTAACTCCAGGTACCTCAGAACGTGACTATTTGGAGATGGGGCCTTTAAAGAGGTGATTAAGTTGAAATGAGGGCATTAGGGTGGGTCCTAATCCAGTATGACTGGTGTCTTTATAAGATTAGGACATAGGCATAGAGGGAGAACGCCATGTGAACAAGAAGGTGGCCATCTATAAGCCAAGGAGAGAAGCCTCAGAAGAAATCAGCCCTGATGACACCTTGATGTCAGACTTCTAGCCTCTAGAACTGTGAGAAAATAAATGTATGTCGTTTAAGCCACTCAGTCTGTGGTACTTTGTTATGCCAGCCTTAATAAACCAATAGAGCTGTCTATGCTGGGCAAATAGGTTTATTTCTAAAGTAAACTTATTTTAATTAAATTCACCTTTCTGCAAACATCAGGGTTTTAACATCATCTCTCTAGGGAAATGGACATACTTCGATGATAGAGAAATAAAATATAGTCATGTAACACAGTGGTTCTCTATTGGGAACATTTGGCAATGTCTGGAGACATTTCGGGTTGTCACAACCTGGGGGGGGGGCAGTGATACTTGCATCTAGTGGGCAGATGCCAGGGATGCTGCTATACATCCTACAGTGCACAGTACAACCCACCTTCGCCCCCTCCCCCAGCAAGCTAAGGATTATGTAAACGTCAACGGAGCTGAGATTGACAAACCCAATGGTAGATGCAACTTTTCAGAGGGAAACTGAAAGATGATAAAGGACTCAGAGTTCAGGGTTTCTCTTTCCATTTGCAATATTTTGCAGTTTACACAACCAAGATGAAAGGAGGTCTTTATGAAATTTATTTAAATTTTGCTTCAAGGCCAAATGATTATGTACTTGGGCTTTGGAGTTAGACCTTGGTTCAAATCCAGACTCTATAGCAATTTATTACTCTATGATCTTGGACAAGTTATTTAATCTCTTAACAAAAAGCCTCATTTTTCTCATCTGTAAATTGGGTCTAGGAATAGTACTTAGATTATTGCAGGAATTAAATTGATATAATGCATTCAATGTTTGGCAATTGTGCCTAGTACATGATAAGCAATCGGTGAGACTCCAAGTGTTTGGAAGTCCAAATGTTTAAAAATGCAAAGTCTCTGTCAATTACCTAGTACAAAACCTCAACAGAGTAAAAAAAATCAGGCTTCATTTCTCTACTATGGGATGGTTCGACATCTGTCTGATCATCAGAATCTCCTGGAAGGAGGTAAGTCATGTGGACATCTGGAGGAAATGTGTATGAGGCAGAGAGAATAGCAAGGGCAAAGGCTGCGAGTGGAGTGTGCTTGCCATTTTCAAGAATAGCAAAGAGGCCAGTTTGGCTAGAATGCTTCAAGCCAGTGGAAGAGTGTGGGGAGATGAGATCAGTGTAGGGAGACCAGATCACTCATAATCTTTAGGTTTTAAACAGATCATTTTGGTTTCTGTGTGAAGAATAGACTGTAGGGTAAAAGGGGTAAAAACAGAGACCATGCAGGAGGCTACTGGAATAGTCCAAACAAAAGACAATGGTGGCTTAGACTAGGGTACAAGGTTTCTATTGGGATGGTGAGAATGTTCTAAGATCAGATTATGATAATAGTTACACAACTCTGTAAATACTACACTAAAAAACATTAAAAAGTTCACTTTAGGGGCCGGGCATGGTGGCCCACGCCTATAATCCTAGCACTCTGGGAGGCTGAGGTGGGCAGATTGTTTGAGCTCAGGAGTTTGAGACCAGACTGAGCAAGAGCGAGACCCCTGTCTCTACCAAAAATAGAAAAAATTAGCCGGGCATGGTGGCGCATGCCTGTAGTCCCAGCTACTCGGGAGGTTGAGGCAGAAGGATCGCTCGAGTCCAGGTGTTTGAGGTTGCTGTGAGCTAGGCTAACGCCACGGCACTGTAGCAGGGGCAACAGAGTGAGACTCTGTCTCTGAAAAAAAAAAAAGGACACTTTAAATGGGTGAACTTTGTGGCATATACATTATTTCTCAATAAAGCTGTTATAAAAAAAAGAAAGAAATAGGAGAATGGACCTGACCAAGGGGAAAAAAAATAAAAGAATTGACAAATGGTACTGAAGGTTTAGCTGAGCTTAGAAAACATAAGCCTGCAGTGGTATCGATTTGCATAACTTTATAGGGTTTCTTTCAACATATTCAGAGCCATACATACAGAATTAACCAAAATGATCCAGGATTGAAGTTTGTGCAGTGGGTGCAGTATAAAGGCAAAAATGTAAGGAAGTTCAGGGTGTTTTTGAGAGAGAAGTTCAGATGATCAACTATGCAGTTTGAGCCTCCTGTCTTGCATCTTTTCTTACATTTTAAGCTCCAGTCATACAAAAGTTTTAATTTTCTTGAATGCCTCTAACTCTAACTCTGTCTGAATCTCTCTGTACATTCTATTCTACCCTTCCCCCTTGCCCTTTTAGGTCTCATCTTAAATCATTCTTTCCTTACAAGGTCTGCCCTGATCCCTAGGAAACCCTGCTATATTTTCCTACAGCATCCTACACTTCCTTTACCTAGCTTTTCTCTCTCCTCTCCTCCCCTCTCCTCCCCTCCCCTCCCCTCCTCTCCCTTCCCCTCCCCTCCTCTCCTCTCCTCTCCCCTCCCCTCCCCTCTCCTCCCTTCTCCTCCCTTCTCCTCTCCTCTCCTCTCCTCTCCTCTCCTCTCCTCTCCTCTCCTCTCCTCTCCTCTCCTCTCCTCTCCTCTCCTCTCCTCTCCTCTCCTCCTCTCCTCCCCTCCTCTCCTTCTCTCCTCCTTTCCTTCCCTCCCCTCCCCTCCCCTCCTCCCTTCCTCCCGTCTCCTCTCCTTCCCTCCTCTCTTCCCCTCCCCTCCCCTCCTCCTTTCCTCCCCTCTCCTCTCCTTCCCTCTTCTCCTCTCCTCCCCTCCCATCCTCCCCTCCCCTCCCCTCTACTCCCCTCCTCCTCTCCTCCCCTCTCCTTCTCTCTCTCTCTCTCTCTTGAATTCTATCAATTCAGGGTACATTAACACAGAGCTGCAGTAGGCGTGACCATGGCAAATATTGCTGCTCTGCGTCAGCCTGAGGAGCAGGTTTTTCTCTAGATAATCATGGTAGGCAGAGTAATGAACCCCAAAGATGTCCAGGTCCGAATCCTTAGAATCTGTGAGTATGTTATCTCATGTAGCAAAAGGGAATTTAGGTTGCAGATGCAGTTAATGTTGCTATCAGTTGACCTTGAGATGGGGGAGATTATCCTACATTACCTGGGTGGGTAAAATCTAATCACACAGTCCTTAAAAGTGGGAGAAGAGGCAAAAGGGAGGGTTCATAGAGATACATTTGAAGAGGACTCAATCTACTTTTGCTGGTTTTGAAGATGGGGGCAGCCTTTAGAAACTGGAAAAGGCAAGGAAACAATTCTCCCCTAGAACCTTCAGAAAGGAATGCAGCCCTGCTAACATCTTGATTTTAGTCATGACCTGTATTGGACTTCTGATCTCCAGAACCGTAAGAAAATACATTTGCATTGTTTTAAGCCACTAAATTGTGGTAATTTGTTACAAAGATGGTAGAAAAATATAGCCAGCATTCCTACATTGCTACAGTAGAATTCAAAGTAGACCTTGAAGCTCACCATCTTATCTTGTATACCTATATTAATACAAGTGGATAGTCCCTAAACTAGCTGGTATGGGCTGAATTGTGTCCTCCCCAAATCCATATGTTGAAATCGCAATCCCTTGTACCCCAGAATTTCACAGTATTTGGAGATAAGGTCTTCAAAGAAATGATTGAATTAAAATGAGGCCATTAGAGTGAGGCTGTGATGCAATGACTGGTGTCCTTATAAAAAGAGGAACACCAGGGGTGCACATGCAAAGGACCAACCACAAGAGGCAGCAAGAGGGCAGCCAACTGTAAGCCAAAGAGAAAGGTCTCAGAAGAACCCAACCCTGTAGTCACCTTGACCTTGGACTTCCAGTCTCCAGAACTGTGAGAAAATATAAATTTCTGTTGTTTAAACCACCCAGTTCATGGTATTTCATAATATAAAACTACTTTAAAATTGTGAACTGGTAAAGAGGGCTAACTTCAGTTCAGGCCTATGGAACTCATCCCCTGTTTACTAGGAACCAGTGACCTCAATCAAATTTCCTCTCAAATGTGCTAATGATACTAGCAGAAAGAAAATGAAAAGTCATTATTTCTAAGATGCTTTTAGCAAGATATATGTGTTCTTTACAAATGGTTTATTGTAAAATGTGGAATTTGTGGATTTATGAGACATGTCTGGCTGGAAATGTCATTTATTTTTTTTTTATTTTATTTATTTTTATTTTTTAACCTGGGTCCTCTAGGCTATGGAAATGTCATTTAAATTGCATAATTAAGTATAAAAAGATGTTGCAAAACCAAATAACTGTTTGAACAGTCTCCATGTACAGTGCTCAGAGGGAAACTTGTCCTTTAATTCTGAATCCAAATGCACCATAATGAGAAAGAAAAAGGACAATTTTTTTGTATGATTTCATTTATATGGAATGTCCAGAATAGACAAATCTGTGAGAACATAAAATAGGCTAGTGGTTGCCTAGGGTTGGGGGGAGGACTGGAAGAATAGAAAATGACTGTTACTAGGTGTGAGGTGAAAAAGGATAATTTTGGAGCTGAGTTTGGTAGTTTTGGACCTCCCTAAGAAAAGAATGTTTCATCTGTGCCTTGTGATCACTTTATATCCTTCAGTTCATTATCAAGTTTGATACTGGATAAGATCTATGATTTATGCGACTTGACAAATCCTTTGGGTGAAACAAGACTATGCACAGAAAAAATATTTTGCACTTCGTAGTTCAGAAACATTTCTGAGCTGTGTGCAGTGGCTCATGCCTGTAATCCTAGCACACTGGGAGGTCAAAGCAAGAGGATCACTTGAGGCCAGGAGTTCAGGACCAGCCTGAGCAACATAGTGAGACCCCATCTGTACAAAAAAATGGAAAACTTAGCCAGGCATGGTGATGCACACCTGTAGTCCCAGCTACTTGGGAGGTTGAAGTGGGAGGATTGCTTGAGGTTGTTGTGAACCATCATGTCACCACTGCACTATAGCACAGATAACAGAGCTAGACCCTGTCTCAAAAAAGAAAATAATTCTGTTTTTTTAAAGTTCTGTTAATCAAATTTCGTAAATATACTTTAGCTAGATTATAAAAGATTAATTCTATAATCAAAATATTCTGATAAAAGGGACATACATGCATTTATTTGAAACTTTATTATATAAATTTTCATTTCTTTTAAAGATTACAAAACCTGTTCTATGACAGGAATACAAGCAATATTGTTCCAGGATTATTCATGGATACATCTGAAAGAGCTTAGATTACACATTAATAGTATGATTCGAAAACTTCCCAGATTAGACTCTTAAGTAAAACAATTTAAAGTATTCAGTGATATTTGATCCTTTACAAGCATTTCATAATTATGGCAGCAGTGCCAAGCATCTGATGCGATTTAACCAACAATAAAAGGTACAATATGTAAGAACTCATGATATGGTACCTTGGGCTTCTGGCATGCCTTACTAGAGAGAAACTAGTATAAAGTAAGATCATATATAACAGTAGAAAAATATTTGTGATTTTTTTCTTTTTTAAAAACTGTTTGTAGATACCCACCCCATTCCCACCCATGGCCAAAATGTAAAATAATTACATCCCTTAGGTATATACTTTCCCTTTTGTTTGGGGCAACAGTTAAGATAAACTAATCCACATATATAATTTTAAGAGTTAAAAACTCATCACCCATAATCATTAAGAATGCTAAGGAATGGCAATACCTTGAAGCTTTTTTTTTTAAATTAAAAAACAAAGCTTTAGATGGTAAACTACACTTACAAAAACATAAACCAAAATCCTTATCCTTATGCCCTTGCTTTGTATTTAAAAGTTCTATTTTAAATACTTGTTTTAAAGACTCAGTATACAGTTCATTCAGTACTATAGTGATAATATGAGTAAAGATGTTCACTTCCATTAGATATTGAACTAATCTACTTAGAGAGGACTATTATAGCGACTCTCTTCTCATATACGTTTACATATACTGTACTCATGATATGTGCTCTACAGAGGTTTTCTTGAGGTCTGCACCTCTGAACTTAAATCTCTAAATTTTCCTTTCCACTAATCTCTATTCAAAATGTCATATACTTTGCTAGTTGCTCTGGGAGAAGTCATGGACAATTAAACAGCTTATCATGCAGTTCAAGGTTATATGGCAAAATAATGAGGAAAGTGCCTTTAAGAGGTAGGAAGTAGGCTCTCATCCCAACCCTTGGTATGCCCTGTTATGAACAGTTAAAAGACTGGAATCAAAGTGGTAAATGTGAGACTGATAGTAATATCAGGCTTAAGAAAATTAAGTTGACTTAGTTACTAGAATTCTTTGAGAACACTCAGTCACATTGGAACCAGTTACAAGTCATTTGATCACACAGAATACAGCAGTGTCAAAAACACATAAAGCACACTGTAGACACAAATTCTTCTTGGCCATCCATATTTGGGTATTATCATTCTGTAGATTCTTCATTAAAAAAAGTGGTTAAGTGTGGCTCTGTAGAATACCACAGTCCCAAGAAAGTGAATTTCATTCCTTCATTAATTGGTCTCCACCAATGGTCACTTGGGGAGACCAGCAATATGTAAGCAACCTGGGGTTGAAAAGAGGACTATTTTCATTAACTGACATAAAAATACTAAGTCAACTTATCTGTGGATTAAATAAGGCTCAAAGTATATATCCAGTTTAAAGTTAGTCACATGGATTTGGGCCTTTCAGAGGGACAGAACTCTAGGACTAGATTGGAACCTCCTGGTTTAAGCACCAAGGTCAGCCATGGAATCCATAGTATTTGTTAATCAGAGAAAATAGACTCTTTCTGAACCTTTACATTCCTGAGCTATCTGTCCTAATGCCCTAAGTCTCAAATGTTCAATACCACATCGTAAGGTAGAATTTTCTCTGTAAAACACAGTAAAGCAAGTTGAAAAATTTTAGGTCATTTATAAAGGCCAGGAAATAGAGATCGTCAAAGCCACATTGAGATGTGTATTACTGGCCTTCATGGTGATTAAGCACATCTGTACCAAGGCCCCCAAATCTTGAATGTTTTTCTGCTAACTCTCATCCCAGGCTGGGCCTACCCCAGTCCTTTTCCTATCAAACACATTCTGCCTTCTCCTGAAGCCTTTGCACGGACCTGCTCTGTTCAAATCTTTCCTGGGCTGAGGGTGCAGGGCACAGCTAACTGGACAGCCCCACCTTCCATGATGTCCCCTGGCCCCAATAGCAGCCACTTCTTAAAACTAGATGGGAAATGATTGACCCAAACCCGCTCTTTGGAGCGCACTGCATGTGAAATATGGAAACTCCACCACACACACACACACACACACACACACACCACTCTCTCTCTCCAGACACTCACAAGTGACTTTTCCCACACACCAGCCTCACAGCATCTTGACTTTGTGCCTTGTTGAAATTATTACATTTTTGAACTTTTGGGGTTCCTTGTGAATAAATGCATCCATGTCAAATCTATTAAAGTCAAGGGTCTACTGTACTTAGAAGACATCTCCATAAACCAGAGGAGCTGAAATGATTTATAAAAAGCAAAAATAAAAAAGGGCAAAAAACTTACCTTAACATTGTCACTCGAAAGGGAAGATAACAAAACACATGGTAGTGTAATTCATACTTTCCAGTATGTGCTTGGCAATGTTAAATTCAATCTATCATTTTGGATATTACTTTGGATTATAAACTAAGAGGAGGCCTGATAGTTTAGTTCCTTCTTTCACAGTGAAGTATCTTTAAGACTGGATTGACACCTCTTACTTAGGAGAAGCCCCAGTAACTGGCAGCACTAACTGGTGAAAGGCAGAAGCCTTCAGAGGCCTCAATACCACAATTGTAGAGGCCTGGAAGAACTGGACTTTGAGAGGTTAATCCAGCACAAGTACTACATTTAGAGCACATTGTTGGTCAAGTTTGTCCACTGTATGTTGAAAGCAATGAGAACACCAGGACTACAGATGAAATTATGCTCATAACTGCTTTTTAGGTAGCATGCCTTCAGTTTTGTGAATATCTATCTTGCTCTTCTCCAACAAAACTGGCAGCTTGACTAGGCAAAGGCAGCAATTATTTTTGAAGGAAAGAAACTTGGCATTATATACAGTAGAGGACTGCCCCAAGAAATATGTAGTTTTTGAACTAAGCCACTAGTCAGGTGATAATATGAAGGAAAGGCAGCATGGTGTTATGAGAAAGAAAAAAAAAAAAACCCTACATGAGAAGTTAAGGATTCTAGACTTTGATTTGGGTCTTGAGTTCTTTACATGCAATATGAGAAAGCTGGACCAGGTAATTTATAAGGATTTATATATTTACTTCTCGTTCCAAAGACTATGATGGACAATATACCTAAGCAATACGGAGTAGCATCAGTGTCAAAAATCTGAAAATAAATATTTTTTTCCTGCTAAGAGTTACGTTACATTTTAAAAGTGACAAGAATTGGGGATGCCCATGCTTTGAAACACTGAACAGAGGAGGAAAAAAAGCTTTCTTTCCTGGCAATGGAAAGCAGTTTTTAATAGTATCCATATACTCAAGAACTTTAAAAAGCTTCCTCTATCTAGATCTTCGGATATCTCTTCTATATATTTTTCATTTAGAAGATAAATTTACATTTGATGTCTATGCAATCAACATTTTCTGTTACTTGGGCAAAAGGAATGTTATAGATTTCCCGTTTCTCTTTAATTGCATAGAGCAGAAATTAAAGAATGACATGTGACTTTCAAGACATTTAGATAAACCACACTCTCTTGGCTTCATACTCATAGGGGAAAATTTTTCTGGCAGGAAAAAAGATTTCTGATATAAATGGCTTAGTATATGACTAACAAAGATCTGTTTGGGCACATTCTTGATGAGGTAAGTTAAACCACTTTTTCCTTACTCATGTCTTTTATATTACATATTGACGTATGCTAGGTAGCTTGGCAAAGATATAGATAATAATGGGTACAGAAGTTTCTTTCATCAAATAAAATTGGGGAAACTACCAAATTAGATGTAGATAATGAATACTGCAATCTAAGCAGACCCAGTGTCCATTATGAAAACTGATCATTTCTGCAGTCAAAGGAAGTACTATATGGCTATAAATCATGAGGGATTCAGAAAACACTCAATGCTGAACGTTCACTTAGCCTACCTTAGCTATGATTTCAGGTTAGAACAGATATTGTTTGAGAAGAATGTTTTATTCCCTAGAACAAGAACTTTTAAATCCAATTTCATATAGAGGCCTGTGGCCTTTATTACATTCAAATTAGTGTTTAATATAGAATATCTATTTAAACATGAAATATCCAATAGGACTTCAACTACCTGTTGCTAAGTTTTCCTTCACCAATCTCTTTACCATGACTCTTAAAGGCCTTTGATGTATATTGGCAAAATCCCAAATGATATGCCAAATACTAAATATGGATGCTATGCAAGATTGAAAATGCAAGGACTACTTCCTTAATTCAGGAAAAAAGAACCCTAAGGAGTTGCAAAGTATATGGAGTAACTTCATAGGTGTATTCTTGATTTCACGCCATACACGTATCACTTTCTTTATCATAACAGCTCTCTAGGTTAGTCTGACAGAGCACCTGACTTTAAGAAACAAATGAACGATCCAGCGAAACAGACATGGGGAAAGATATGTACATTTTGAAAGAATTACATTCAACAGCTGTTCCACAATCTGGCCATTTTTAGGGCTGTCCAACAATACTGTTAATCCAAGTGAACTATTTAACCAGATTTAATAGTCAATTGATTAATAATAATAGATTCCAAGTTAAACAAGGCATGTATACATTAAAGAAAGCAGTACAGAAATGTACTGTATATGAACTGTTTACAAAAACATACAAAATGTTGGATGGCACAAGGGATACAGTGCTAATATAAACGGATTGTTTAAGCTAAGTGCTTAACATAAACTGTCCATCCCTATAACTAACAAAGAATATTTAAGGGACATGAAATATTTCCTATAAAAATAATGCTATATGGTGTAGAGTACTTTATTCAGTGTATTTTTAGGTGGTATTCATATGTTCATTATTTTTCTTGTTGATTCAGTGAATATATCTTCATCATGTTTCCATTTTCATTTCATCCGAAGCTCCAGGAAAATCTAACTTGCTAACAATCATTTAAAGCGAGAAGAGACGAAAGCAGGAGCAGCAGCAGGAGCAGCAGCATTATGGGTACCAGCTGGGACAGTGTGTGCTTGCAGGTGTCTCTCAGATATGTGCTACCTGTCACCAGAACTTGTGCTATCAGCTTACACCATGGTACCAAGTATCTCACTGAGGTCACTTCACAGGGCTGTAGAGGTGATTTTTTTAATACCTCTCCGCTGAGCAAGAGTAGAGCGGCCTACTGGTTCCAAAACTGGTGACTGATTACGGTTTAAAGCAGAATATGTAGCTGCCATGGCACCCTGAAAAAAGGAAAGAAAGGTGGTAACAAAAATGACAATGGATAGTAATCTGCACACAAATATGAAATGAAGGGTTTTTTTCAGATGCAAATGTTATAGATTTTATGAGGTTCACAATGAAAATCACCACCACACTGGTCAAACTCTCTGATTTAACTAAACTGGAGAGCTCAGTGTGGGAAGTTGAAATTATTCATGAGAGAGGTCAGGGATGGGCTCATTAAAAAGCAAGCAGTCCTCACTTTTCTCAGGATTATTCAACTTTTTTTTCCTTACACTTCTTTAACATGAGAGGCAGCAAGGCACACTCTTCAAGTTAGGACATCATAAGCTTATCTGTCCTTACTGATAGTGAATATCTTCTTATGCAGACTGAGAGAAATTTAAAAGTTGCTCTTAAACTAGTTTTATTACTGATATTTTGACATGTCTTGGTTTTTTCCTAACTCACTCACTCTAAGAGAACCCCACACCAGAACTGGATGCAGGCTGAAGGGGAAAGGTGCTGGGGGCACAGAGAGGGTTTCTTGGAGCCTCTCTTGGAGGATGTGCAGAAAATAGTGACTGAATGGGGCCACTCACCTTTACTAGATGCGGTGCATCCTGCCTGTTTAGTTGGTATTGCGGCAGTTGGTCCCAGTGGACAATCCAAGGATGTCTGAGCACAAGAGCAGCAGTCAGTCTCTGATGAGGGTCTACATGAAGCATCTTTGAGACCAGGTCCTGCCATGGGAAGAATAAAACAAGCTTAAACTTTTTTTTTTTTTTGCTTCTTGATAATGGCGAGCATTGGTCCTTAGCTTCCATGACACTTTTTTCCGGTAGCAGCCCTGTGGGCTCAAAGCAATTTGTCTACACGACAGTTTGGACCAAAAAAATACCCCAGTCTGTTTTTTCGCCCTTGAGTAATAGTAATTTCAGTGTATTACAAAGGGTCAATTTACCACATTTTATGTATCTTTAAGTACTGTGGCTCTTTTTTTCCTTTGGTATTCCAAGTTTCCTATACTTCTGTAGGTTTATTTTTAAGTAATGTTCAGGTTTTAAGATTTTTTTTGTGCTGCTGGGAAGATTGAAAAGCAGAACATAAATGTCCAACAATGGGAATTTAATTGGAGGGCTCTAAATGCCCCTGCAAAAGATTATAGAGTTCTTTTTATTTTTTTTTCTACTTCATAAGCAACTTATGGGCATTACTAAAAACTCAGAAAATACAGAGAAGTAATAGCACATGAAGAACACCCATAATTCCACTCTTCTAGAGACAATCACTGTTAATACTGTCTATCCAAACACCCTTCTTATGCATGGAATATAGATGCATACAATCGCTACAGGGTTTTACACTCTTCAAAATGATAACACAATTGTCATTTATTTTATTTTAAATTTTTAATTATTAATAGGGTACATAATAGTTGTATATATTTATGGGGCACAACTATCATTTATAAAAGCCATCAACCATTTGTGTAATTCTTCACTCGAAATTTATCTATGAATATGCATTAAAGGCCAGGCATTCTGCCAGGCATTGGATAGTTAGCAGTGAATACAACAGAAATTGAACTCTGGCCTCATGAAGCTTTCAGTCTAGTGAGGAAGAGAAAAAAAAAAAAGAATCAATCACAAAGCAAGTAAGCAGTTCTTTGACAGGATGAACAAATACTAGGTGCAGCTAGAGGAACATAACGAGACACCTGACCTGAACTGGGTGGGGTGGCTTAAAAGTGACTTCTTAAGAGGCATGTGAGACCTGATGGATAAGCAGGAGCTGGATTAGAGAAGAGAACAGGGAAACAGCATTTTACGTACAGTAGAAAGAAGAGAGTGCATGTGGAGGAAGACCTCAGGTGTGAGAGAAGATGTCACAGTTAAAGAACCGACAGGAATGCAACGTGGCTGCAGCATAAATTTATTGTCAAGGAGAATGCAGCAGCGGATAAAGTGGGAGAGGTGAGAAAGAACCAGACCAGAAAGGCCCTTGTAAGCCATATTAGCAAATGTGGACTTATTCTGAAGGCAATAAAGCATTTAACACATAAACTGCCATGTGAGTTAACTCATGCTAGTTTTGAGCCCAGGGCCTTGTGAAGCATATATAACTCTCATGTCTCTTCACTATGGGAGCTGCATGAACTATTTTTCAAGTTGCATATAACTCATGCACAGAAAACAATAAAAAATAACATTAGAAGGGATCGTTTTGTTTTCAAAGTTTTTATTCTATTTTAGTAATAAAACACCATGGCTCCAAGCGAAAAAAATCTTTTCTAGTGTGGCAGTCAATCTGTTAAAGTAAGGGAGTGATGTCAAGTAGAGAAATCACACCCACTAAGTGTAGAGGAAAAATGGATTTGTTGTCAAGCAGAGAAATCATATCCACTAAGTGTAGAGGAAAATGGATTTGTGGGGACAAGCCTGGAGACTCCAATTTACAGACTGGTGAAAGATGACAGTTTCGGGGAGGGGTATAAAAGAGTGAGAAATGCATGGAATTGAGGTATTCAGGAGAAAGAACTGACAGAATCTGGTGGTTGACTAGATATTGGGAATTGGGGTAATGTTGTTCCAAGCACTCCTCTGCTATTAGACATTTACAGTTTCTTACTTTTAGTTATCATTAACAGCTAAGAACATGAATGAGCTACTAAACAGAACTAGAAGTTAAAAAGCTAAAAAAATTAGGAAGCTCCCCTTTAAAATTCTGAAAATGGGCAAAAGTGCTTAAAATGCATAAAAGGTTGTAAAATTTCACAGGGCTATGACAAAACTCTATTATAATTTTAATAAAATCTGTGTGTTAACCAATGCACTTTTGGCCAAGTCACTTGGAACTACTTCTCCTTTTATAGTTATTCCTTTAATGGTGGTACTTCCCCCAACTCCTTCCCTGGCTCTCTTACCACTCTGCTCAGATAATCTCATTCATACTCATGACTTTAGCTACTATGGATGATAACAAGTCTTAACTTCAAGCTTCACCTCAGACTTCTCACCTAAATCCTATACCCATATAGCCAGTTGCCTAATGGACATACATCTCCTAATTATATCACTTAAGCATTTCAAATTTATAATGTCCAAATCTGTAACCATTGCTCCTTCCCAAACTACTTTTGTATTCTACATCTCTCTGAACGACACCATGCCATGCCCATTTGCCTGAAGTAGAAATAGGGACTGTATGCTTGATACCTGCTTCTCTCTCATTTCTTTTGTGTCTAATAAACCACTATGTTTATTCTGCCTCCTAAATTTATCTTCCACTTGGCTCAAATTCCATTACAACTGCTCTAGTTTAGGTTCTTATCATTCCTGACCTGAAATATTGCAAAACCTTACAAGTAATGTTCCTAATATTAGGTCAGTGAGGACTGAATGAAACAATGTAGGTAAAAGTGTTAGCACAGTCCTTGGCATGTAAATGTTCAGTAAATGGCAGCTACGGTCCTGTTCTTCTCAAAGCTACATTTGACATGTATGGCCCACATGGCCAATAATATTCACATGTGTAACTTGCTCTTTAGGGGACATACCCAGATTGATAGAGCTCTCCTTTCCATTTTGTGGCTAGCCCTGGTATTGCGTCATGCTTGTAATCACAAGTCTTAACTATACATATTAGCAAAAGTTGCTATTAATAACATGGAATTTATAAGACAGGCTGTGAGTTGGATGTAATTTTTTGTGCTCTATTTGCATCTCCATCCTCACTCATCCCTTTCTCACCAAAAAAAGCATATTGGGATGCAAGTGAATGAGAATAAAATTATAGAGATAATCTCAATTTGCGTTATTAAAAAACAAGTATTATATAAGCTGTGATACTTTATTATTAGTAACATTACTTAATATGCCTTATAACTGTTCATTACTAAGTTTATGGCAGACTCTATGGATGAGAATCACTGCTCCATGGAGTACACTTTAAAAAGGAAAGTCTGATCACTGAACTGCTTAATGTTTTAACAGTTCCACAATACCCAGAGTAAGCCCACAATCCTCAGCATGAGCTACAAAGCCTTTCACAATCTGGTTTCATCAGCTACCCTTTCCTGTGCACCCTGCACTAGTCACATGGAAGGACCCGCCTAGAGGCATTCTGCTACTCTCATGCTATCATCACCACCTATATACATGTGCTACTCGCTCAGCTTGGGATAAACTACATCCTTCTGCTCCCTAAATCTGCTTGGCAAACTCCTTCACTGCTTCTGGAAAGCTGTGAGGTTCCTGAGATCAGGAATTCTATGTTTGTCACATCTTTAATCTCTAGGGCCTTCGTGTATTAAGTGCTCAACAAGGGAAGTACAAAGAAAGCAGGTACCCAGAAAAATGAGTTATCTGGTTTAAGAAATTTTATTGTTAGAAAAAGGTAAAGACTAACATTTCATTCGAAATGCAGTTATAAAACCAAATATTATCTACACAGACATTAAACTGGTCAACTTAAGCTTCATGCTCTATGCCAATAGAATCTATATACATTTTTGACGTGTTCTATTTACTTATACAATCACTTCAACTAAGCTTCCACCCCTAAGAAAAATCAGTAAGCATTTTTACTAGTATGTATCTTCTTTCTATCCTTTATGTTTTTCTTATTTTGAAGTGGAAAACTGTACTTTTTTTAAAAAAAGAATTTTCTATGAATAAAGTGAAAGTAGAGCAGAGTTGGAAAGCAAGTCAGTGCTATTCAGGGGATGGCAGATCTTCCAGTGAGAAGGGCTCTTCAAATTGATTTCAAGCAGATGCTATAAAACTATGTCCCTGTTTATTGTGAAAAAGATAAGATCTCTTTCTTTATGACATAAGTCAAAAATAGAACATGGTGTAATTATTCTAGAGAATGAGGCTTTTGAAATCAGATATTTAGTTTGAAGCACCCACATGTATCTGGTATGTTACCATGGACAAGTTCATACTGAAATTCTGGGCCCTGGTTTCTTTCTGTGAAATGTAGATACTACCACCTATTTCATAGGGTATTAGGAGGATACATAAGCTAATTTAGGTAAAGTGCAGTGTGAGGCACACAACAGACAGACAAATCATGAAGACTATCACTATTATTATTCATCATGTTTGCCAGTAAGAAATAGCTTTAGATATAGATAGATAATAAGGCCAAACCAATGGCATCTGGGAAAGAAACAAAATAATTGGTCTATTTTCAAATTCAAGTTATTTGGTAACGTGACTTTGACATACTAATTTTTAAACAAAAGTTTCCGATACTATTTCTTCTCACTATGGATTATGAAAAATTATTTTTTCAAGAGCTAGTAATTGGAAGCCATTCTTACCTTTGCTGTGTCTGAAACAGAATTCCAGTAACCACCACTGAGTGAGAATTTTCCACTACCTATTCGTGCCAATATTTCCTCTGGTGTATCATCAGGACCATTTGCAAATGGAGTGTAACTAATTTATAAGAAAATTAAAATGTTAGTGAACAAAATTTCTTATTTAGTTGTTAATCTTTATATTTATTCACACTGTCCAAAAGTACTCCCAGTAATTTAGTATATGTAATGCTTTATTCAAATTTACCAAAGAAAAAAAAAATCAATAAAATGAAGCTCCATAAAGCACCGGGTCAAGGTTTCGGTTATAAAACATTAGACTTAATATACAATAATATAAATATTTTAAGATATGACACATGATAGAATAAAGTATTAAAAACTACTGTGTTTTTGTTATATGAGTATAAAAAAGGCATGGAAAAAATCAATTTAAGACTTCAAGACATTAATAACTATTACATTATAAAAAATTCAGTAATGATATAGCTATAAATGTGGAATACTGGATTGTATATATTAGACAGATATGAAAACATAGAAAGATATGACAACATATGGATTAAGAAAAATACCTAGATAATTTCAGCAAAATATTGACGAATAAATGCTTACAACATATGGTACATACTCACCCAGTAAGCATTGTATAGAGGAGGACACCAAGACTCCATATATCACAAGCAGCATCATAGCCTTGTCGCTTCAAAACCTAGAAAAAAGTGAAAAATTAGTATTACCACACCATTGTCTTTTATGCTTATTTTGATAGGCTGTGAACTGAACTCTATCTCTCAAATCAAATGCCTATAAGAAATACTTCGATAGAATATGAATAACAAATAAGTCAATATAGCTGAGCATGGAGACTCACTCCTGTAATCTAGCACTCTGGGAGGCTGAGGCGGGCGGATAGTTTGAGCTCAGGGGTTCAAGACCAGCCTGAGCAAGAGCGAGACCCTGTCTCTACTAAAAATATAAAAAATTAACTGGGCATGGTGGTGCATGCCTGTAGTCTCGGCTACTCAGAGGCTGGGACAGAAGGATTGCTTGAGCCCAGGAGTACGAGCTTGCCGTGAGCCAGGCTAATACCACGGCACTCTACCCCAGGCAACAGAGTGAGACTCTGTCTCTAAAAAAAAAATATTAATCTTATCCTAGAACATTCTACTACTAATTCACGTATATAAATATTTAATTTTGGTATTTAAATGAATATTTAGTGAGTATTGTAGGCAAACAGAGGAATATAAAACAAATGAAGTTTATTTTAATGAATTTATATTTTGCACAGGGCTACAGAAATGGTTACAAAAAAATGTTTGTTTGTTTTTTTTGAGACAGAGTCTCTGTTGTCCGGGCTAGAGTGCCGTGGCATCGGCCTACCGTGCCGCGGCATCGTCTTAGCTCACAGCAACCTCAAACTCCTGGGTTCAAGCAATCCTTCTGCCTCAGCCTCCCGAGTAGCTGGGACTACAGGCATGCGCCACTGTGCTCGGCTAATTTTTTCTATATATTTTTAGTTTGCCAATTAATTTATTTCTATTTTTAGTAGAGACAGGGTCTCGCTCTTGCTCAGGCTGGTTTCGAACTCCTGACCTTGAGTGATCCTCCCGCCTCAGCCTCTCAGAGTGCTAGGATTACAGGCGTGAGCCACCACGCCCGGCCTTGGAAAACAATATTTTTAAGAACAAACACAACCTAGCACAAATGATATAGTGCAAAATAGTACTTTTACATATCTAATTTGATTCGCTCAGGCATTTAACAATAACCAAGTAATATCAAATATGAGCTATGATAGATACAAAAAACCCCTAATTTCCTTAAAAAAATCAGAAGCTGGCAGGGGAAATAAACATAGAAATAGTTAACAATTCAACATAAGTATTGTAACAAAATTATGTCTGAAGTGCTATGGGTATAAAAATGAGGAGGCAATTTATTCTTGATATGGGGAGAGATGGAAGGATAGAGACTGGCTCGCTTATATTGGACCTATAAGTAAGAGTTTAGTAGGCAAAGGGAGGAGGTAGGGGAAGGCAGAGGACATTCAAAGGGCAGAGGCAAGAGAGCACAGCAGGCTTAGTGATAGGCAAGAAGTTCAGTGTGGCCAGAACTTAAAGTATGAAATACTAGAGAGATTGAAGGGCTTTTATGATATCTTGTGAAGTAATTTAGATTCTTCTCCTGTAGGCAATCAGATGTCATTGAAGCATTAAACAGGAAAATAAAGGGCAGGCATTTTATCCTAATTATTTGTTCAGTAAGTCTTCAATTAAATCATGTTATAAACTATTTTATATAAAATGTAGCAAATGAATTTTTAATCATACTGAAATGCTGCAAGTAAACTCTCACAATTACCTCTGGTGCAACAAAATTTGCAGTATAACAAGGAGTCATGAGAAGACCGTTTTCTGCTCTCAGCTGTTTTGCAAAGCCAAAATCACAAATTCGAATAGATTCTGGATTACCGGATTCATCCACATAAAGAATGTTGCTAGGTTTCAAGTCTCTGTGAACCACCTAATTGAAATACAAATTAAAGAGTTAACATTAACAATACATTTCCATTACCGAAAGTTCTTTATTCACAAACTGTCAGGCAATGCACTTAACAAGATGATGAGTGCTGACCTTAAGTTATCCCAACATTATAAAATGCTGGTAATGTAAAGTGTAATTCTCTAACATAGACCTGGAGTAAGGAGGAGGAGGAAGAAAGAATAGCATTTACCTTCCCCCTCTTTGTCCAATTGAGTAATAGGCTTAAGGAGAAATGCAAAGAGCAATAATCTCTCCCTCCACATTATCCACTCATCTAACAATATTTACTAAGTGCCTATCATGTGCCAGGGTATTATATAAGAAGGTGAAGATAGTGTGATGATCAAGATCCATTAGATCCTGGCCTTTCCATGCTAGGAGCTTACATAGTAGTTGGGGAGGCAGAGAATGGACAGATTGAGAGATGAGGCAAAACTAGGGAGGTCAATTTAAATAGTGTGGTCAGGGAGGATCTCTAAAGGAGGTAACATGTGATCCAAGAATGAAGAACAGAATGAAGAAGCCATAAGAACAGTGTGGGAAGGTCATTCTCAGTAGAGGGAACAGCATGTACAAGGCATACACACAACAAATATGAGTTGACAGACTCAATGGAAGACATGGCATTAAGGAATAAAAAGGAAAAATTAATTCCGGACTTTGTTTTAGGTGTTGCCTATTTGATATACAAGTGAAGATGTCAAACACACAAAAAGATACCTTTTTAAGAGAGTTTGATATTATTTTCCTCCTTTAATGATCTACTTGAATACAGCAGTCCCCCCTTATCTGTGGAGGATATGTTCCAAGATCCCCAGTGAATGCCTGAAACTGAGGATAGTATCGAATTCTACATACACTATGTTTTTTCCTATACATACCTATGGTTTAATTTATAAATTAGGTACAATAAGAGATTAACGAGGACTAATAGTAAATTAGAATAGTAAAAGATTCTAAGTCTATATTCCAATCAATCAAGTTATAGTTCCTAACATCCAGCACATTACTTTTCCATTATTTCTCCTAAAATAGTTTTCCAGACTATTTTAAGGACTAATTACTGATGAAGTATTGGGAAAAAAACATAGAAGACGACTGACTGCATAAATTCTTCAGTGAATACTGAGTTCTACTAATTTCAAGGTACAATATTAGGCAAATCTTGACAAGGCAGACAGTCAGGAAGCTCTAGAATGACCACATTTCTCTTTCTTCTTACCAAGTTGTGATTTGACAGAATTAATACATTCTATTTGTTGGCTTTTAGGGCAAAGACAAGCTGAGAAGAATGCACTGAAATTGAACTTCTTAAGATTACCTATCTTAAGAAGTAATCAAAACGTCATGTTGTATACCATAAATATATCTAATTTTTATTTGTCCACTAAAAGAAATTTTTAAAAAGAAGCAATGCTTCCTAATACTCTGGGAGGCAGAGGGGGGAGGATCACTCAAGGTCAGGAGTTCAAGACCAGCCTGAGCAAGAGTGAGACCCTGTCTCCATTAAAAATAGAAAGAAATTAGCTGGACAACTAAAACATATATAGAAAAAATTAGCCAAGCATGGTGGCACATGCCTATAGTCCCAGCTGCTCAGGAGGCTGAGGCAGGAGGATTGCTAGAAACCAGGAGGTTTGAGGTTGCTGTGAGCTAGGCTGATGCCATGTCACTCACTCTAGCCCGGGCAACAGAGTGAGACTCTGTCTATTTAAAAAAAAAAAAAAGCAACCTTTTACTTTTTTTCTGGCTTTCCATCCCTCTTTACCCCTCTGCTGTTCAACTTTCTTCCCTCTCACACCCCTCATTTTCTCCTTTCTCTCCTTTCCATCCCAGACTTCCCCTCTTTTAAAAATATTCTTTTGCTGTTTACTAAAAATCTGTTTGCAGGAAGAAATGAAGAAAGCATCTACCAGCCAGAAGCCAGGTGACTACTTGGCCTCATTTGTTTTAAGGATTTCCTTTTATATGTGAATACAGGATTCCCTGGTTCTGCTTCTAACTTGAAGTGGGCCTGGTTTTCAAGGGTACAAGGTGACGTAGCAGAAGTGATATTATGTTTTCCAGGTCAGAAGATCTCACTCACTTTTTTCTTGGAAAGCCTAAGAGTATAATATAAATAAGCTAGAATTTCAAGGTAGCACTTCAAGCTCAATGGGAAAAGTTTATGTAGGGGAGGATGGGTAAGATAATTAACACAATGACTGCCGCACTAGAAAAAAAATTTTTTTTCCTTGGGGCCATGGTGTTTTATTATGAAAATAGAATAAAAATTTCAAAAACAAGACGATCCCTTCTAATTTAATGAAAAATTTGTTATTTTTTATTGTTTTCTGTACATGAGATATATACAATGAAATCTATGTTTTTAGAATTAAATTGTCAATATTAATTGTAACAATAAAAACAAATCAACAATATTTTCATGAATCAACTGCAGGATTTTGCTTCACGAGGCCCTCGGCTCAAACTAGCGTGAGTTAATACAACTCACATAGCAGTGAATGTGTTAAGCTAATAGTAGTTATTCTTCATTACACGCATAAAGTAACTTTTACCTCTACCTTTGTAAGTTTAGCTTAAACATTGAGAAAGAAAAAGGAAAAAAGTATGCACACACACATATATATTAAATGTTAAAAAGACTTACCCCTTGTGCATGAAGATATTCAACAGTTTTGGTTATAGTGAACAGGACAGCACTGGCCTCTCGTTCAGAGAAAAACTTCTGTCTCAGAATTTTATCCAGCAATTCACCCCCTTTCATAAGTTCTGTTACTACATACACATATTTTCCATCATCATATACCTATAAAATTCAACATCAAAATGTAAAAACTTATTTGAAGCTTTATGTGTGTCCAAAACAAAGTTTAGCATATTAAAGAGAAATTAAAATTTATTTTATACTGATGAAAAATTTTACTTGTCACAACCAATGGAGGATATAAAATTTTCAATTTTATACATGGAAGAATATTAAAATAGGAATTGATGGGATTGAATATCAGAAAAATATCCAGTAATTTCCTTCTGTGATATTTAATTCAGAGCAATCGAAGTCATAGTATATGAAGGGGCATTGAACTTTTGCTCTTAGGATTTGTTCCTCTTCTTGATCTTTTTTTTACGTTCCTGTGATTTTCCTGGAATTTCTGCAATGGCAGAACTTCTGTATTTTATATACACAGAATGAATGAATTCTGGTTTTGATTAAATTCAAAGACAAGTTGTAGACAACAATTAAGTAGGAAGATTAAGGAGCAAAGAGAAATCCCATCCAAATACACAGAAGCATACCAGTGAACTCCTAATTTAGAAATAGAAAGCTCACTGATATTTTGGATTTGTACTCCAGGCAATCTCTAACTAAAATAATCTCTTTATTAAACTTCAGTCCTTTTTATTTCCCTCTCACCATAGAGTTACTAAAAACCTTTATTTAGTTCCATAAGAGGTACCAGGTACTGTACAGGTATGTGCCAGGGCCCCAAATATGGAAAGAACAAGGTACCTAGCCTCAAATTTTTTTACTGTAGAAGGGAGAAACAGGCATAAATAAGAGTAAAAAAAGTTTTGCACATGCTGTAATAAAAGTAGGGAAAATTTTAGAGACTTTGCAATTTGAAATGAAGGAAGCAGCAAAGATGTAAAAAAAAAATAGTGACAGCTTAGGGAGTTTCCAAGGCAAGGCTCAGAAAGTATTTTCTACACTTCCTTTGTCATTTTCTTGGTTGTATTCTTGGAGATTATGTTACTTAAAGAGTCACTTAAATTAAACAGCTTCACATTTTAATGTGACTAAGTTAACATTCTCCATCTAACAATTAATCTGAAGAAACTGGAGTTTTGACAACACCCAGATATGGCTTTTGCACCTATATGAGCATCCCTTGTGCATGAAGATATTCAACAGCAAGAGAGGACTTAATACTGCATAGGGAGTTCACATCCTTTGCCAATACTCTGCCATAGTAAAAGCTGGGAGAGACACAGGTAGCAGGGTATCATGAGAGCCCAGGGAAAGAATATCTCACTTATCCTTGGGGTGGTGACTGGCAAGGCAGGGCTGGCTTCCCGGAGGAAGTAGTGCCTTAGCAAAATATTAGATGTGTGGTAGTCAGGCAAAGAATAAGGGAAATGGTGTTTACAACCGAGGGAACCATAATTCAAAGAGCAGCATGAGAAAATGAGGCACACTCAAAAAATTGTACATACTAAAGCATGAAGCATAGGGTGTGTGAGGAAGCATGTGTGAAGAAGTAAGAAAACTACCACAGAGGTAGGCAGGGGCATAAGGGGCTGGGGAGTATGAATTGTAGGCAGGGAGGTTACATGGGTAGATACGGGCATTAGATCTCTCTGGCAGTAATGTGGAAAACAGTTTGAGGACTCTATGTAGTGTGAGACCAGTCAATCCTGAATATTAGTTAACAATAATATTAATACTGAACATTTGGGTAAATGTTCAAATAAATGCAGACACTAAAAGCAATAATGTCAAAAACACTTTTCTTCTTAAAGCAAAAGTAGAAAAATTAACTATTTAAACATTTTTCTTGAGAAATGAAATTATGCTATATACACTGTTCTCAAGTCTAACTTTCAAACTTACTATATTGAATTGTCTACCATATGATCTTTGAAAATACAGTATTCCAAATGTAAGTTAGACAACTGATTCAAATGATCCATGTTAAAGAATCTACTTACATCCTTTAGAGTAATAATGTTTGGATGCTGTCCATAACGAAGAAGAATTTCAATTTCTTCTGTTGGGTCTCTCTTGCTTTTATCAATAATCTAAAAGGCAGACATTTATCGTAAAATTTCATCAACTATACAGTTATAAACCTTAATTATTTACAGCTACAGATCTTAGGTATTACCATATGTATAATATATACTATATATACTGATAAGGTATTTATCAATCAGTTTTTTTTTCAAGTTTTTTTTTTTATTTCGGCATATTATGGGGGTACAGATTTTAAGGTTTCAATAAATGCCCATTTCCCCCCCTATCAATCAGTTTTATTCAACTACTTGGCCAGACTATTTAATTAGAGAGCCAGTCTTTTTTTTTTTTTTTCTGACACAGAGTCTTGCTCTGTTGCTAGGGCTAGAGTGTCATGGCATCAGCCTAGCTCACAGCAACCTCAAACTCCTGTGCTCAAGCGATCCTCATGCCTCAGCTTCCCCGGTAGCTGGGACTACAGACATATGCCACTATATCAGGCTAATTTTTTCTATTTTTAGTAGAGATGGGGGTCTCACTCTTGCTCAGGCTGGTCTTGATCTCCTGAGCTCAAGTGATCCTCCCACCTCGGCCTCCCAGAGTGCTAAGATTACAGATGTGAACCACTGCGCCCAGCCAGAGCCAGTCTTGATATAGATAGCAAGGCTGTAAATTCTAAGCCATGAGTCACATTCCCACCAGGTCTCTCCAATGTAAGTTTGTAGTAAGTTTAGGACTTATTAAAAATTCAAAAGCCTTGAGAAAAGATACCAAGAACACAGTTAACATATTTCCATCTGTGCATGTCTTAAACATTTGGGAACTCAGTCAACTTCTAACCCCTATCAATAGAGAAAATTAAGAGCTAAATGTATCTATAACACCACCACTGGCATCTGACTTCTTTTAATAAAATGCTTCAATGGAATATCCCATTAGTTGCAAGCTACTTACAAAAATTAATTACCAGTTAAGTAGAACGTGTTTATTTTGAAGCTAGGCAGAAAGCTACACAGAAAGCCACACTAAGAATTTTAGTTGGCTGGAATTAAGTTTAATTATTATAATAAAGCCCTTTAAAATACCAATGTAGCTTTCTAACCCTTTTATGTCAGCTGCTTCTTAAAGATAGTTCTCTTAATATTTAATCTGTTAAAGTAATATTATATTTAAAAGACAAATTTTGCTTTCAATTCATTCAAAAGGTGGTCTGAAACAAATTTGCTGGCCTTTGTATATTCAATTTTAAAACAACTTACTAATTAATGTATTGCAATAAATATCCAAACACTCTAGCAACCTAGGAAAGAGGTTAGAACTCTCAGTATGAGCTCAATCTTCTATCTGAAATGGATTTACAGTTGATCCTTTAACAACATGGGTTTGAACTGCACAGGTCCACTTATACATGGACTTTCTTCCACTTCTGCCATCTGTGAGATAGCAAGACCAATCCCTCCTCTCCCTCCTCCTCAGCCTACTCAATGTGAGGATGATGAGGCTGAAGACCTTTATGATGATTCAATTCCACTTAATGAACAGTAAATATATGTTCTCTCCCTTAAGATTTTCTTAATAACATTTTCTTTTCTCTACCTTACTTTATTGTAAGAATACAGTATAAAATACATATAACATACAAAATATGTGTTATGTTACCAGTAAGGTTTCTGGTCAACAGTAGGCTATTAGTAGTTGAGTGTTTGGGGAATCAAAACTTTATATGTGGATTTGACTGCATGGGGTCAAGTGCCCCTTGTTCAACAAGTTGACTGTAGTTGTAAAGCAGTTCTATATTTGGAGAACAGGAAAGACAAATATATAGGTGCTCACTGTAATCAACTGCAAATGATAGTGTGGAATTAGGCAAAAGGATAATTTAGAGGAGACGTATATGGAATAGACATGCCAATTCTAGAGATGATTTGGGACTAGTCTTCTGAAAACCAGAATACACTGGGAGGTGTTATTTTCGACAACATTGATCTGTTAATCTGAGCCCAGCTTATATTATATCTATACTTGTGCTTGTGGACTTGTGCTTGTGTTGAGATTGGTTTTATGATTATAATTTAAGTCACAAGAATCAACAAATAACCTTAGAGATATTCTCAAGGCTTTGGGCATACTGTTTCTGGTTCCTGTAATTCAAAGGGGGCTTCAGGACATTTCTGGGGTTTTTTGATGTGTTTATGGAGGCAAGATACATCCTTAAACTGCCCACCAAATACATTATTCCTTTTTTCTCCTTTTATGTAAGCAATTTGAAAATGTCTATGTATCCCAGATTTTAATAAGAGCAATGAATAGGAGAATAGCAAATTAAATTTATTGCCATGGTTCATCCTTGTATCTAACAGAAAGCCCTACAGACACTGATGACTTTTTAAAGCAATTACATCCAAGTATAGAATAGTGATAATACTTAATGCAATTCTCTCACTAGCTAAACAAGAGCTGCCCATATTTATTACCTAATTCTAAGGCTCAAGATAAGTTGAAACCTTTAGATGTTACTTGAATTGCCTGAGATTAGAGAGCATAGGTTTTTATTCCAAGAAGTGAAAAGGCAGGGACTTCAATATAGTATTTGTTTACTTATAACTGAAGGTTTGAAATTCAAACTTTATCACAGAGTGACGTGCCTTCTTTTTGGCTTAGGAAAGTCTTAGAATATCTGATGAAATTAAAACAGCTAATGGTAAATTTTTATGAGTTTTTGTTCTTTTATTGGTTCCCAGATCCTTTTAGATGTGAAGAAAGGTATGAACATTTTTTGCCAGAAAAAAGGTAAACATACAAATCTTGGCACACAATTTTAAGGAATTTCCTGACGTCCTGATCATAAAATGGGGACTTTCGAGAGTAAAAGGGGTGCTTTAAAAATCATGTGAAGTGCAAACTGGTACTGCCCTAGACAAACTGGATCTTACTTTGAACTCCCAGGGAAATCCATGGTTCTAGATTAAGATCTCTGAAGATAACTAGCCAGATATTTAAATTTACCTTAACTTTTTATAATTAAAGACATTTTTTTTACCAAAGAATGTAATTTTTATCTGGTACTCACATGCATGAATAAGAACTGTTCAAGCTGCATTTTAAATTTAAAAATATTTACCTTCACTGCAAACTCCATGTTTGTGGCTTTATGTATACATCTCTTGCAAACAGAGTAGGAGCCAACTCCAATATCTTCTTTTACTTCATATCCATCAGTAAACTGAATACTGTTCCTGTGCAACTGCTACAAACAAAATTATAAATTGATGAAGAGTTCTGTAATGCCTTTAGTGCATTTCATAATAGGGGAATCTGTTACTCAGCATGCATTGTTGATGTTAACTACAAATATAAATGAATATCAGCAAGAATAAAAATGAGTTTTTATAGCACCTATTCTTCTACAAGTACATATTTTAGAAGTGTTTGCAATAAAATGTGCAGTGAGAAATATGCCTTTCAAAAAAGCTTATGTTAACAATATGAACTGAATATGTATAACAGAAAAAGCAGAGCTATTTGCTAAAGAACCTATAACTTTGTGATTTAGCCCCATTCCACTCCCCAACCAGCTATAGGTTTTTGAAGCACCTTTGCAAATGAGGAGTAATTGGAAACCTCTGGTATAGAAGGAAAAGATTTAGGAGGATTTCAGTATTAGAACATCTGGATTCTTGTCTCAGATGCACTACTTACAGGCCATGTAACTTTGAGCCTGTGTTTTCTCAGCGGGTAATGGTGAAGATTAAATAAAAACAATGTATACATTGCAAGCATTATCTGTTATCATTTTGGACTTTTAGTAGCCATGCCCTCCTTTCTTCACCCTCAAGTCACAGCTTTATACAACTTCTGCTAAAGAAGCTGTTCAAGGGTTAGGGAGTAATAACATATGATAGATGATGAAGAGAAAATTACTGGTTCTATAAACAGGCTGAGGTAAGTTGTGTTGCCCCTGGGTATACTGATATGAGATCGCCATGCCTATGAGCTTGGAAGGGGTTAAAACTTGAATTCTGTTAGTAAGTTTGTAGTTTCTACGTTAAGCACAGAATTTATAGTTTAAAAACTTGCCATACATTCATGTGCTTGCATAGTAAAAGGGACAGTCTTTTTCAACACAAACTTTGTTTGAAAATCAGAGTTTAAATTGGCTTTCTAGAAAGTGGAAAGCAAGATGATTGACTCATGAAAAAAAACTTTAGAGCAAAAGCAACTTAATCATCAAGCAAATTCAAGCATTAATGATACCCTAAAAACAATTCACTGCTTCAAAAGATATATTTAGTTTCCTCTATAATTACAAATATGAATTAAATTTATCTTTCTATGATATTAGTATGAGAAGAAAGAAATCCAATGGTTTTTACTACTTGTGTTCCTCTAACAATATTTAATTTACCAGTCCAATCTCCTGTTACAAACATATACCCACACCCCCATAGAAACCTGCTTCTTCTATGGCTTTTACCTACTTTTTCTCCAACTCTGATGAGCAGACGGGATAAAGAGGTAGGGGGCACCCTAAGGCAGTACCCATAACCATTTCTTCCTAATGACGAAAGGGGCTCCAGAAGAACAAGAACACAAAACATGGAAAACTTAAGATTTGAGTTTATTTTTATTTCTTATATCTTTCTAAGGCAGAGGTTGCCACACTATGGCCTGTAAGCCAAACCTGTTTTTGTAAAAAGTATTACTGGACACAGCCATTTGTTTATGTATTATCTAAGGCTGCTTTTGTGTTGCAACAGCAGAGTTGAGTAATTGTGACAGAGATCATATAGCACATAAAGCCTCAAATATTCATTATCTGACTTTTTACAGAGAGTCTGCTAATTCTTGTTCTAAGGCATCAAGGAACCAGGAGACCTCATTTCATCATAGCTGACCTGAGAGAGGCAGGAGATGAAACAAACTAGGCATGATAAACATTTTGAGGCACAGGAAAGAAGAGAGACAAGACAGTGATGTTTGTCTCAACTCTCCTAGAATTCTACTTTCAAGTCACACAGGTATCCAGGATTTTGGTTCTTATAACCTTTTCAATGACATATGGAAGAAATTTCTAAGAGTAACATTAATGATATAAAATGTATTTTAAGCTGCTTCAAGTCAGTAGAAAAAAATCTAATTATTCCCATAATGAACTGTATCTTAAAACATTTCAAATTTAAAATTATTTAGACATCCACTCACCTGAACAATTGAATGTACACCAACTGTCTGCATAGCTTGGCTTTCATCATCTGAGGTAATAGCAACAAAACTAAACCCCCGAAAAAGCTGATGTGCATTAGCACTAGGTGGAATGCCAGGTGAATCTGAAAAGAATAAGAAATTACTAAGAAGATTCCTTTGAAAGGTAATTAAGGAATAAATGTTGACATTATGATTTTTCTCACTTATTCTGGAATTCTACTTCTCTAGTACTCAGTATATACCTCTTGGCTGTTTAGGCTACTTCAGTGAGTCACTGTATCAGATCTGTCCTGATCACTCACTGCCACCACAACTCTAACATCCTAGTCCCTCAGAGCTAGAAAATGGCTAATTCATTTGAAGAATACAATAAATCCATGAATTACTGGGATAATGGTATTTGAAATTAGCACTGTCCCAAAGAACTTCCCGGAATGATGGAAATTTTCTTTACCTGTGCTGTCTAGTATGATAGCACTAGCTACATACAACTACTGAGTATTTGAAATATGCCTCATGTGACTGAGAAACTAAATCTTTAATTTTAATTAATTAAAATTTCATTAGCCACACATGGGATAGTACAGCCCTAAGTGATAACCTAACAACGTTATGCCTCCTTGTTGGGAGGGAGATACAAGTCGAGCTATAGCAAATTCAGGAGATTAGAGGATAACATAAAGAGTTATCCTGAAAAAGATTTTCTGATTGAACAAGAAAAAGAATACACCCATTGTCTTATATATTTAGAGTTTCACATTTTCTCCTTACCTTTGGGAGTTTTTGCAGTAAACTCAGGATCAAAATAGAATGTATCTTCAGGCCTGCCAGTTGCAGGTTTAAAAGGTGGATGAATTTCTCTTCTATACAGTTTCTGGAGGACAAAAAAAAAAAAAAAAGACTTAGACATGGGTTAATTATAAAAGTATATTTCAAGTAAGTTTCCATTCTTTACTTACATTCCAGTCTATTGTTGAGAAAAATGAATGTCTTTTGATTTCTTCAACTCCATCTGGTCCTGCACCTATCAAAAATTGATTGATAATTTTATTTCAAGTGAAATGTATATATATTGTTTAGTCTTTGCTTTTAATACTTGTCAAAATATTTAATAATGCCACCACAAAAACAAATATCCACCCCCCCCAAAAAAAAACCAAACACCAACAAACACACACAAGAAGACAAATTAATTAAATTTTTTTTTTACCTAATCTGTTTGCAGGATTTCGTTTGAAAAGCATTCGTAAAAGACTCTGGGCTTCAGGACTCAAAAACTGTGGCATCCCAAGTTTGGCTCTAAACAATAAATCACATAATAATATTTTATTTTTTGGAGGCATCTGTACTTTTATTTTTAATTTTTTTTAATTAATTTTTTTTATTTTGGGATACTTGTAGATTCACATTCAGTTGTAAGACATAATAGAGATCCCCTATGCCATTTACCTAGTTTCCTCCCAATGGTAACATCTTGGTAAACTATAATACAATATCACAACAAGGATGTTGACATTGAGACAATCCACTGATCTCATTTAGATGGCTGTGGTTTTACTTGCACTTATTTGTGTGTTTAGTTCTATGCCATCTTATCACATGTATGGGCTCCTGCATGGATGTGCCAAAATTTGCATATCTATTAATCTGTTGAGGACATCTGGATTGTGTCTAGTTTCGGGCTATGGTGACCAAACTACTGTGAACATTCATGTATAGATTTTTGTGTGAATGCATAATTGAATTTTAGTCCATAATCTTCTAATGACCTTTTTTGTTTTTCAGAATTTTTCAAGAACACTAGTGTGAGAGTAAGATCCTCTGAATCTTAGTTCTGGCTCTGTTACTAAGAACTTTGAGACCTTGTGAAAGTCAACCCCTTTGGGACTGTTACCACTTTTTCATAAACAAGGGGATTGGATGCTAGACCAATGGCTCCCAAACTGTAACTTTGGAACCCTTTCTCAAAAGGAATTTAAGAAACTCAACATTTAAAACTGTTAAGAGAACATGTGCTTCACATGCTACTTTTTCCTTCCCATTCCCTTTAACTGCAGGGAAGGGGAATGGGTGGGAAAGAGGTTTGTGGAATATCAAAGACTCCGTGGCACACAGTCTGAAAACCACTGGCCTGGGTGAGCTTGAAGGTCTGTTTCAGCTCTAATATATAATTTTATTCTTTTTCCAAACCTACAAATTAAAGAAACCAGTGATCCTGTAAGTATGACAATAATAATAGAGCTGGGGAAAATGGCTAGCAGAGAAATTTCTATTTCAGAAATAGATCCATTTATTATTCAGTGAGTTGTTACTGAACTCCTATGTGCCAGACACTGCTAAGTGCTGAGGATATTGAGATAAAGATAGCTCCCCATGGTCAGTGGGGAAGATGGACATAGATATCCTAGTACATTAGGAGACAAATTCGGAAGGACATATGCAAAGAGTGCTAAGGGAACAGTAATTTAATCCCATCTAATTTAACATGGGGGATTGTGAAAGGCCTTAAATTCTATCTAAAGGCTAAATTATTTGGCCAGTGCTCCCTCAAATTTTACTGAATAACATTAATCACTCTAGATACTTAACAAGAACAATAAAAAATATTTCATGGCCAAATAAATTTGTAGAATGCTATCTACTTACTTTTTGGACACAGAATAAAATATACTGCATATAAAAGGCAGAGAAATCTAGAGTAAAGAAGTCAGTATTTTCTAAACATTTGTTTCCAGCACCTCTTTTTCAGAGAATATCTATAACATCTTGTACAATTAGGATTCTGTTGAACAAAACTGAAGAAATACTGCTATATTAAGTAACAGGGATGTAGCATAGGTCTTGAAACAGTGGACTAACATGACCAGATTTATTTTCCAGAAGGTAACTCCAAGGGTAGTAGACAATAATGTGGAGTGAAAGAGGTGGTAGGCATTCTATGTAGGAGCATGGCCCCAAAGTGTGCGTAAGACATCACCATGGCCTGAGCACTGTAAACAGTACAATTCAGAGTAAGGGCTGAACAGTGAAATAGTTCTGAGACAAAATTTGGGGAATACTTGGTTATGCAAGAGAGAGTGGAAGAAATCAAGAATGATTTCTAGGTTTCTGGCTTGGAAAGAGGGTACATGGAAATGCTGCTAATTGGAAATATAAGAAGAGGATAAGAACAACAAATAGAGATAAAGTTAGTCTAAAGTCTCATGTATGAGATATGTTTTGGGAGAGCCAGGCAGGTGAGTAAATGGAAATACAGGTCTAATGCCTGGTAAATTCATGTAAGAAAGAGTGATTTGGGAGTAATTAAAATGTTGAGTAGTTATAGGAAAGACTAAGATCAGTCAAGAAATTGAGTGTAGAGAGGAAGAAAAGCCTATCAGAGCTTTAAATGCTCTTCTAGGTAGAAGAGCATTTAAAAGGTTGTCAGAAAAAGAATAATTTGGGCATTAAAAATAATGAATGGAATTAGCTGAATCACACTGATTACCAAATCCCACGAGTTCTTTAAAGTAAAACAAGAAAAAGTAAATTTAAAACTAACATAAAAACTCAAGTCATTGGACACCGCCCCCACTGGAAGTAACTAGGGCTCTGACAATTGGAAACAATTAAGAAAAGAATTAAGTATTTATTCTGTCTTTCTTGGATGAGCCTTATTTCAAGTAATTGGCCCTAGTTGCTGAGGGAAAGTTCACTGTTTCAGAAAATAACAGCTAATAAATGAGGAAGGAATAATAGTAACAGAAAATCACCATTTTTGAATTCCTTATAAAATAATTTTTTCAAGTAATGATTATCAATGGATGAAACCATTAGATCAAAGCCTGACAGGGAATGTACAATGGAGAAATCAGCTGCAACCACTGAAACTTATCACTTAAAGTGGGGGAAACCAAGGCTCCTGGTATAATATAATAGGGAGCACACAGTACAAGCTACAAAATAATCTTGCCAAAAAAGTAGAGCCAAAAATTGAACGGGGAGCAAGTTAATAACACAAAGAAAATAAACAAGTTTCCACACTTCTAGGAAAAGAATAATTGTTATGTAACTATGGTAACAAGAGAAGCACCAGAATTGATCTTAAATCCTTTCAGTTGGTTTTAAATCCATTCAACTGGTCAATGACAACTTGCCTGGTGAATACTTTTGCAAACCAACCATTCAGTAACTGCTATTTGTCTCTGATAATTAGCCAAACAGGAATGGACTCAATCCAATAAACATACCTGAGTACCAAATGATCAACAGTCCCACCCAAATAATCACATTCATAATGATGTCAACCCCACTTATGAACCTGAAAACCTGCCAGTTGTTGAACTCCACCATTCCCCAAAACTCTGTGCAAGATCAGTGGTCTACTCTGATTAGACAGACTCTACTGAATCAGCATCTCTCTCCTTTACCATGGTAAGCAATAAAATCAACTTTATGCTTCCACCTGATCCAGATATTGAGAGGTGATCTCTTCCTTTGACAAGATAAATTCAGAAAGCAGAATTCTAGAAAACTGACCTGTTTTCTACAGGTAAATGGCAGGGGGAAAAACAGGGGTAGACTGGTCTAGATTAATAGAAGCTTAAGAAATACAAGCAAATGGAGTGTGTAGACTTGATTTGGATCCAACTGTAAAGACATAGTTTTAGAGAAAATCTGAAAAATTTGGCTAAGGATTGGTATTAGATGATACCTAAGCATTATTACTGGTTTTATTAGATGTGGTTATGTAAGAAAATATCCATATTTTTAGCAAGGCAAACTGAATTAAGTAGGTGAGAAATGACATGTCTGGAATGCTTAACGTGTTTCAGTAAAAAAGAAAAAGGAAAAAAGTGATAAACAAAGCAAATATGGCAAAATCTTGATGACTCTTAAATCTGGGTGATGGCAGTATGTGTCTTCATTGTATTATTCTATTTCTGAGAATTTAGATTTATAATTAAAAAAAAAAAAAAACAAGCCGGACGCGGTGGCTCACGCCTGTAATCCTAGCACTCTGGGAGGCTGAGGTGGGCGGATTGCTCGAGGTCAGGAGTTCGAAACCAGCCTGAGCAAGAGTGAGACCCCCGTCTCTACTATAAATAGAAAGAAATTAATTGGCCAACTAATATATATAGAAAAAATTAGCCGGGCATGGTGGCGCATGCCTGTAGTCCCAGCTACTCGGGAGGCTGAGGCAGGAGGATTGCTTGAGCCCAGGAGATTGAGGTTGCTGTGAGCTAGGCTGACGCCACGGCACTCACTCTAGCCTGGTCAAGAAGCAAGACTCTGTCTCAAAAAAAAAAAAAAAAAAAAAAAAGAAAAACAGGCAGAAAGAAATGGTCAAGCAAAAGAGACCAAAAGCGGAATGGCTAGAGAGGCAGAGTAGATGAGAGTAGGAAAAACTAAGGAGGGAGAGAATGGCCAACAATGTCAAATATTTCTCAGAGACCTTCCTTAGTTGTTCTACCTAAAACAGCTCCTTTCCCCTGCCCCTTCCCTCACACATTAAGGGGTCACTATTAGAACACAGTACCTTCATTTATTATCTGTATAGGTCCTGTTACTATGTGAATTTATTATATTTGTTTAAATATTAATTCCTTCTCTCTCCCACTAGAATGTAACCACTGTGAGACCACTGAAATTCTTCTAAGTCTTATTCACACTGCATCCCAAGTATGCATAGCAAGAACTTGATCATCCGTTAAATGAATTGTGTAAATGAATGGTAAGGAGTCACTTTTCTGACAACCTGCCACTGGTTTTAGCAACCAGAAGACTACAGATAACTATAATGAGAGCAGTTTCAGTAGAGTGGTGGGGATGAATGACAAACAGGCTGTGCAATAAAAGAAGCCAAAAAAGTAGTAACAGAAAGCATAGACTACTCTTTAAAGAGGCTTTGTGTTGAAAGGATGCAGGAAGATGGTGTAGTGACTTGAAAGGAAGGCCAGGTCAAAGAAAGGGTTTGGTTTTTTCAACACTGGAAGTGTTTGTTAGCTGAAAGGAAGGGACCAAAGTAGTTAAGCGATAAAGGTTCAGTAATGAAAGTTCAGTGAACATTCATTTATGTAGCACATATTTTAAAAACTTTATTGTGTAGAATAACATAAAATGCCAAAAAAAGCCCCAAACAAAAAGAAAACACTCAAAGTACACAGTTCAATGATTTACCACAAAGTGAACAGTCATCTAGCCAAGAAATATAACATTGCCAGAACTCCTCATTCAATGTAACCACTTTCCTTATTTTGCCTCGGGCTTTTACCATCTAAATATGGACCCTAAAAACTATGTTTTAGTTTTGCTTGCTTTGTAAACTTTATAAATAGAATCATACAGTATTTATTCTTTTGTGTCTGAACTTCCTTTTCTCAACATTCTTGTGAGATTTATCCAAGTTGTTGCATGTAACTGTGGTTTGTTCATTTTCTTCGCTGTATGGCATACTACGCCCATGGGCCAAAGGCCTCAGACTGTTTTTGTACAGCTCTTGAGTTAAGAACTGTTTTGTGTTTTTAGAGGATTGGAAAAAAAATACAAACAAAGATGATTATGTGACACAGACTGTGTGTGGCCTGCAAAGCCTAAAATATTTACCGATTAGCAAATCCAACAACTGCTGTATTTGACTGCATGAATATATCATAATTTATTAATCTATTCTACTGCTAACAATCCAGTTTCCACTTTTTGGCTATTACAAATAATACTGCTATGAACACCTTTGTAGTTTCTTGATGTGTGAGTATCTATTAAATAGATTCTTATAAATTGGGTACATGCCTAAAAGTGGGATAAGTAGATGGGTGTATACATATATTTGTCTTTAAAAGATAATGACAAAAACTGCCTTATAAAGTAGTTATACAAGCATTTATATTCCTTCCAGCTATGTATGAAAGTTGCCCCTGTTCCACATCATACCAACATTTTGTATTGTCAGTCTTTTTAATTTTAGCCATTCTGGTGAGCATACAGTGATAGCTCATTGTGGTTTTATTTATTTATTTATTTTGAGACAGAGTCTCGCTTTGTTGGCCAGGCTAGAGTGGGTGCCGTGGCACCAGCCTAGCTCACAGCAACCTCCAACTCCTGGGCTTAAGCAATCCTGCTGCCTCAGCCTCCTGAGTAGCTGGCACTACAGGCATGTGCCACCATGCCCAGCTAATTTTTTCTATATGTATTAGTTGGCCAATTAATGTCTTTCTATTTATAGTAGAGACGGGGTCTCGCTTTTGCTCAGGCTGGTTTCAAACTCCTGATCTGGAGCAATCCGCCCGCCTCTGCCTCCCAGAGTGCCAGAATTACAGGCATGAGCCACTGCCCCTGGCCTCATTGTGTTTTTAATTTGCATTTTCTGATTAATGAGGTTGAGCATCTTTTCATACATTTTTTGGCCATTGAATATCCTCTTGTGTGAGATCCCCAAGTCTCTCACCCATGTTTTTGTTGAGTTGACATTTTCTTATTGATTGATTGAAGTTCTAGACACAATGGAGATGATTTTTATGTACGATGTAAGATAGGGATTGTTTTATTTTTTCTATGCAAATATTCAACTTTTCATGCATGATTTATTAAGAAAAGGCTGTTCTGGCCAGGCACGGTGGCTCACTCTTGTAATGCCAGCACTCTGGTAGGCCAAGGTGGGAGGATTGCTCAAGGTCAGGAGTTCGAAACCAGCCTGAGCAAGAGCGAGACCCCGTCTCTACTATAAGTAGAAAGAAATTAATTGGCCAACTAATATATATAGAAAAAATTAGCCGGGAATGGTGGCGCATGCCTGTAGTCCCAGCTACTCGGGAGGCTGAGGCAGCAGGATCACTTGAGCCCAGGAGTTTGAGGTTGCTGTGAGCTAGGTTGATGCCAGGGCACTCACTCTAGCCTGGGCAACAAAGTGAGACTATCTCAAAAAAAAAAAAAAAAAAAAAAAAGAAAAGAAAAGGCTGTTCTTTCTCTACTGCTCTGCAATTCCCAATGGTTGTAAATTAGGTGTCCATATATGTGTAGGTCTGTTTCTGGGCTCTCTGTTCCATCGCACAGGTTTACTTTCCATACTTATTTCAGTGCTGTATTATCCTAATTACAATAAGACTTGATCCCTGGCAAAGCAAATCTTCCTATCTTGTTCTTCTTCAACAGTGTTTTAACTCTACTTGGTCTTTTGTATCATCATATTAGAATCAGTTTATCAAGTCCCACAAAAAAAAGTTGTTAGAATTTTTATTTGATTTGTATTGAAACTATAGTTTTGTCATCCAGTATGGTAGCCACTAGCTACATATGACTACTGAGCACTTGAAATGTGAGCAGTCCAAATTATAAGTGTAAAATACACAGTGAATTTCAAATGAGTATGAAAAAAATAATTTATAATATCTCATTAATCATGTTTTAACACTGGTTACATGTTGAAATAACATCTTGGATATATTTGGTTAAATATAGCCGGGCATGGTGGCGCATGCCTGTAGTCCCAGCTACTCGGGAGGCTGAGGCAGAAGGATCACTCAAGCCCAGGAGTTTGAGGTTGCTGTGAGCTAGGCTGACGCCACGGCACTCACTCTAGCCTGGACAACAAAGTGAGACTCTGTCTCAAAAAAAAAAATAAAATAAAATAAAAAATAAATTAAATAAAACATTATTACAATTAACTTTAATTGTTTCCCTTTACTTTTTAAATGTAGCTACTAGAAAACAAAATTATGTATGTGACTCACGTTATATTCCTATTGATTTATAGAACCAACATCTTTAAAATGCTGGGTCTGTATTATTGACTTTGTATCTGAACTGCTGTTTATTGACTTTGTACCCAAACTTTGCTAAACTCTAATTAATTCCAAGAATTTATATGATGACTGATTTTTCTATGGACACAGTCATGTGATCTAAATAATGATAATTTTATCTCTTCTTTTTAAATCTTATACTTTATCTTTTTTGCTTGCCTTACCATACTGGCTAGGACCTCCAGGACAATGTGGACAGAAGTAGAATAATGGGCATCCTTGTTAAATTTCAAATCTCAATGGTAAAGCTTTTAGTATTTCACCATTAACATGAAGATAATATGAGTACTCTAAATCCATGTAGCTTGTTCATATTAAAAAATGTAATACTGATGAATTTCTTATACTACAGTCAACACTCTAAAATCTCATTTTTTAGTTTGAAGCATATATTTTAAAATCTCAACAAAACATCTACATCAGGGAGTACTTACTTAAGAATCATAGTCATTGTTTCTTTTCGATCTTTTCCTTGGAAAGGTAGTGTACCAGTGAGCATCTCAAACTACAGAAAGGCAAAATAATCAGCAGTTTTAGCCAATAAGTATAAAATCTTAAGGCCAAAAGATTTAAAGAAGCACCATCTTAATTATAACCAAATCTTCTAAAATTGCTAGATAATAAAACAAGTGATTCATATTTCTACATATTTATTATAGAACTTCTTGATAAGTACTAAGACCACTGAGCTATATACTGCTATTGCAGAAATTAATCATATTTTATATGGCAATTTTAAAGTATAGATATTTGAACAATTTGACAGATATGCCAATTTCATAAGAACTTATTTTATTTTTTAGGGTCACTTACTAATAGATTTCTGAACCAGGTTCTCCCAAAGAATAAACATCATTAATGCTTTAGATTGTTATTATTAGCAGAAAATCAAAGGTAATATATTTTTGCCTTTCAAATTAGGATGAGATGGAAGCAACTAATGGATTCCATAGTTCTTCTACACTGCAAGTAATAGTTTTTCTTGGTTATTTATTACATATACTATAACATACAGAAAATAAATTTACCAGTTTCTCTCTTAGAACATTTATTTCTGATTCTCATTTAACAAACAAAATAATCTCTTTTGCCCCAAAAAAACCCCAAACCCAAACCTTACCATTAACACACCAAAAGACCACCAGTCAGCACTCTGAGTATGACCTCGACGATTAACTACTTCTGGAGCCATATATTCCACAGTTCCACAAAAAGAATATGCCTTCTTTTCATGGTCAATAGACTCTTTACTTAGGCCAAAATCTGCCAAAATAAATATTAAATTCATAAATATCCTACAGTAATTTGCACATGTAAATTTTAAATATCGAGTTCCAACGTTTATGTTAATTATTAAAAAACCTGAATACAAGTTTTTAACACAATTTATTACTTAATATGTGTACCATAATAAACCTTAAATGAAATGATATAGAGAAGAGAATATTTTATTTTATTTTTTATTTTATTTTATTTATTTATTTATTTATTTTTTTTACAGGAGGCACTGATGCTGATATTTTATTTTTTATTTTAGCGTATTATGGGGGTACAAGTGTTAAGGTTACATATATTGCCCATGCCCCCCTCCCCCCTGAGAAGAGAATATTTTAAAATGAGTATTTTTACCTGTTAACTTGATGTGACCTTCTTCGTCAAGAAGTATGCTGAAAGAAAATAAAATCAGAAAATCTTTTTAAACCACACAATAGAGATTTATAGAAGCTAAAACTGAAATTACTTCTTTAAGCATCAGATCACCACATTTATTCTAAAATATTAGATTGTGAATAAGAAGGCAAAGGTAAAGGAGGAAAAATTACGTTTTTGGATATACATTTATAACAACTCCCAAAGGCAATGCCTTAAACTTGTATTAATGAGCCAGGGGTGCTTTAAAACTATTAGGAAAAGAATCAAACAATCTATACTCTTTTAATCTGCTCTAACGCTTTTCCGCATAGGTGGCCTGACTAAACTCCCTGGCACTTGCATAACAGACAGAGGGTCCATATATTCAAGTCAAAAGCATTAAACTTACCATTCTCTTGGTCATTTTTAAAGTATCTGATTTAATCATTCTTTCCTAAATTTTTTCCTGACACGACCCACACAATCCTCTTCTCCTCAACACAGTACCTTCCCCATACTTCCTGTTTTTCACTGACCCATCCCCTCATTGTATACATCCCTCCAGTGTTTTCTCTCTTTCTAAGTAACTCTAAGCCCCTACAAGGTTTGACCTTATTCATCTTTATAGCTCAGTATCTGGCAGAGCACAGTATAGATAAGAAACGTTTGTTGAATGAATGAGGCCAGACTGCAAAGGGCCTACAAGGCATTCCAAGTAGTTAAGGCTTCTTCTCAAGGACAATAGAGACCATAAAAGGTGTACATGCATGGAAGGTAGAGATAATCAGATCTGCAACTTTAGAAAACAATTTAGAGAGAAAATAAAGGGCATTTAGTGAGTTTGCTGGGTCACGATAAAGAACAACTGGAGAATGACACTCAGGTTTCTGGCTTGAGCAGGTACTTGAGTGGAAAATAATGCCATTAAGGAGCTAGAGAAAAGAATGAGTACTAAGCTGTAGGCTAATAATTGTATTTCTGTACAGGTATTTTAGTATACTGACTTGAAAGGTCAAGTAATATACTGTTTCACTTATATTCAAAGCTATCTCATAACATAGGCATTTCCTTACTTTTAATTCTAACTAAAATATGTGCAAGTCAAATTTGTTATAATTAAATTTTACTATGACAAAAAGATCACCAACCTTCCTACTTTATCAATTCAAACATAATTACAACAAAGTTTACCACTGAGGGTAATTCAGTAGGGACATACTTTTCAAGTTTCTTTTATAATAAGGTCCTTGTTATGAAACAAATATTAATCTTGACTATGCTTGATTATGAAGCAGACTAACACATTTAGAGAACATAATGGGCATTGTTAGGTATGGTAGAAATCATTCCCCATTCTGTCTAATAAATAAAAGAAAGACAGTTCTAAAAGAAAAACAAACCTCAAGTCATTATTGGCAATTTTGAAAGCAAAAAAGAAAATCTAGGCAATAGGGCATTACTTATGCCTTCTATTGCAAATGTATTCTTTTAACATAACCATGCCCATACTTTGTCTTTGAAATAAAAAGTTGACTGCATCACTCTCTATAAATAAAGTTCTTTTTAAATTATTAATAATTATTTTAATCATATTTATTATAACAGAGTTCTAGCTTAAAAGAATCAATAAAACCACTAATGGTTGATAAAACATTTGGCCTAAAACTTTAAACTTCTCCCAAGTTCTGTGTGATGGTATTTACTTGGATCACTTACCCATTTATGGTAGTTCAATTTAATAGCATCATTTAGACACCTATGTGATCTCTAAGCAATCTTACCTACATTTGGTCTTATTCAAGCCTTGAGACAGGGCCCACGCTTTATATATACCTGTTTATGCTCATACAATAGTCTATAATAAATATATTCAATTAAATGGAATAAAACCTTAATACATTTTCTCTTATGAATATTTAATCTTATGTTACAGTAATTTTTTTCTTCTAAGGACTATATGCTTGAATATTTATTCTCACCAAGAATTATATTTTGTGTCATGATAGTTAAAAGTTGGGAAAATAAAGAGGAAAATGCAGTATTTGGGAAACAAAAGCAAAACCAAATGAAACATGCAAAAAACAAAATGTATGAAGAATAAACATAAAATGTAAACGTATGACAATTTATAAATGATCACTTAAGAGTTCCAGAGGAGCATTTTCCCTATTTCCTGTCTCAATATATAATTTAGATTTTGCATATAACATTTTAAAGTAATATTCAAAATTCTTGATAGGATGATGATTGCACAACTCTGCAAATCTACCAAAAATCAATGAATTGTATACTTTAAATGGATATTTTATATGGTATGTGAACTGCAACCCAATAAAGTTGTTTAAATATAGTCCTGCTAGAGCAAGGCTCTTGCTTATATCCTTAAAAAAAACCTCTTTCATATTCAGTGGTACAGAAACACTGACAAACTGAAACACAGAAATGGGTATAATTTAAATAATAGCTTCTTGATGACTGCTACTATAAAAGCTGTGGGAAATTTGCTCAACTCACACTTAAAATTTGAAAGTATGTGTAGAAAAATATTTTCAATAAATGATATTTGGGGGAGAGGGTTACTTCCATACCATCCTTCATATAAAAAAATTTCTAGATGGAGTTAAAAGTAAAAAATAGAAACCATAAAATTAAAATATCTGACTATGGGATTGGGAAAAATCTTTCTAAGAATAAACAGAAGAAATCATAAAAGAAAAAAGATTGGCAGATCTAAGGGAAAAAATGTATAGATTAAATAACATAAAGTTAAAAGACAGACTGAAAAATTATATTTGTAACATATGTCAAATGGTTAAAATTCGTAATTTGTAAAGTTCTTATCAATCACTGAGAAAAAATAACATCCTAAAAGAAAAAATGGTCCAGGTGTGGTGGCTCATGCGTATAATCCTAGCACTCTGAGAGGTTGAGGCAGGAGATTATATATATATATCAATAAATAAATAAATGAAAAATGAACAAAAGCCATGAACAGAAAATTCACACAAAAATACAAATTGCCAATAGATTTCAACCTTATTTAAAAAAATCAATGGATGCACATAAAAAGAATATAATTTTTTTTGTTAATTTAGATTTTAAAAGTATGAAAATACATAGTGTAAGCAGAGATGTGCAGCACAGGCCCTCTGATGTAATGCTGTGGGAGTTTTATGAAGTCATCTGATTTTTTTATAACCTACTAAATAATTATATTACAGTGTATTCAACTTAGTAGCATGATTTCTTACTTTTCTGGTTTTAAGTCTCTATAGATTATTCCCAGGCTATGTAGGTGGTCTAATGCAAGTGCAAGTTCAGCCAAGTAGAATTTGACATCTTCTTCTGTGAACATCACCTAAAATAGAACAATAATTTTTTTTCTTTATTTTGTCTGTGTTTTTTTAAAGTCCCACTCTAGAGTTTAAATAGTCAAAAAAATTATAAATATGCTAACTATACATAGCTTTATCCACAATTTGCTCATGAAAGGAATTTGCAAAATTATCTAATCAGTCAACCAAACACTTACTAAATACTAACTATGTACTGTGGGAGAAATAATCTTACATTTTGTTAAGAAACAACTATATTTAGGTTGTGCCACTGTTGTCTCACCACAGTAACATTTTAGAAATGAAAAATGATATTTAAAATGCATGCTGAATTTCCAATACTAATTGTTTAAAGATACCTTGTCAACATATTGCTGCTTCTGAAAAAGCTATAAAAGAAGCAGGGTTTAAGACAAATATAGTTTACTTGTCAATTTAAAGTCCTACTTTCAGAATAAATTCAAAACATTGGAAAAGAACTCTTTTTGGCTCAGATTCTTCACTGTAAGAGTCTTGTGCCACTAGAGAAAACATAATAAGCATAATACTGAACTATAACAAAGCTTTAGTTGAAACAGGATGCATATAAATAGATTAAAATAGAGATTAATTATATACCTCTTTGGATAAGCGTGTAAACAAATCTCCTCCCCTGAGAAAATCCAAAATAAGATACAACTTCCCTTCAGTTTGAAAAGCTGAATGAAGAAATGAAAATTTCCATTTAGTCCACTGTAATTTATTTTTTTAGGCTTACATTAGGTCATTCAGAAATGAATATTTTTAGCAAATTAATAATTATATCATAGATCTAAACTTATTTTAATTCAGAAGAAAACCACTGATTTCTCTTAGTTTTGATGTGAAAATGTTAAATGCATTTCTTATTCTGGAACCACTAGATTTTCTACAGGCAAAAGTCTCTCAGGAATATAATATAGTTCCAAACACACCTTTATCCACTGAGGAATAGTACACAGCTTTGGGAGAAAGAATGGTGATAACAGTTTTAGGACCCTGATTAGGGATCTTTCTTGCCTTTAGGTTGGGCTGATACAGATAGTATAAAATGCTGACACATTATTATTAATTATTATAATAAAAAGCAATAATTATCATTACCTGTTCCTATGGTTACCACTCAGAAACTACCTTTATAATGTTTAAAAAAAACCATAAGCTAAATGCATTAAAGTTTGTCTAAGAAGTAATGGTTTAATTTCTATGACTTGCTAAATACATATAAATATATATTTATATACATTAGTATAGCTGAATGCACTCAGAGAGTGGGGGATGAGTGATGGGATGAGGTGGGAGGTAGTTCACAACTTACCATAATGCAACTTGACAATAAAAGGATGATTAACTTCTACCAAGATATCACGTTCCATTTTTGTCCGAACACGGTCTCGAACTATAAAAGAGGGTACATATGCTACATTGCAATATCTTTCAAAGATAACCTTTAAAACAAATTCTGGTGCCCATGTTAAATAAAATTTTGCTTATGTATATGAAAATGTGAACTTTTAATTTATTGCTTTTGAATTTAAAAAATTAACAAATATATCTTTTACTACATTATATAACCAAAAGAAGTCATGTATATTTATTCAATCCATGTTTTAAAGTTGAAAAAAATTACTGAAAACACACTAGGTGTTGGCTTTAACATGCGTAAGTAGTTTAATGACAGTTTTGGAAAATGGCAAAGAAACAAGCAACTTTTAAAAACAAGGCATTCTAAAATACAAAAAACTGGAATAGGTTTCAACACTCCTATCAGCTCTATCAACTCAATTCAACGAACATTCATTAAGCATCTATAAAAACATAGCAGATGTGGTGAAGAATGGCTATCCCCCAAAAGGTCTATTTCAAGGGAAGGAAGAGAGGAAATATTGTATACAGCTGAAAGAGCAAAGGTTTTTTGGAGTTAGATCTGAATTAAGATCTGTGTAAATCTTGAGAGCAAGATACTTATTTAAGCTCTCTGAGCCTCAGTTACCTCTCAGCTATAAAACGGGGTTAATACCACTATACCTTTGAGAAGTGTGTGATCATTTGAGATAAGGCATATACTCAGAGCCTGGTATGTTAAGAGAAATTTGATTAAATGGTAGCTATCATTATTATATCCAAAAGTAGCACCATGAATATGATTAAAGAATAGAACAATTTATTACCAGCAATGAGTAGTACAGGAATTCAGAGAAGGGCAAGATGGGTTTTACTTGCATAGGAAAGCTAGAGGAAAGAGGTGGGGTTAGGGCACAAGCTTTAAGACTTTTCGAGTGGAATTTAGATGGATGGGAAGGATAGGGCCTAGAAGAGAAGAATCCAGGCATGGAGTATCAGTGCAATCAAAGATATGGAGGCATGAATGATGAACAGGAAGGAACCGAATCGGTGTGGAAACAGAGGTTTACTACTGGCGAGGTGAAGTAGGGAGGATCTAGATTCTTGACAAGTTGGAATGCCAGGATGAATTTATATTTGATCCTTTTGGCAAAGCTCTCTTTCTGCAACCAAACATTTCCTGAGCCAAGTCTATGTGCTGAGCACTAGGGATACAAATACAAATAAAATAATCTGCAAGAAGCTCATAATCTAGCGAGAATGACAGACACGTAAATGATTAGAGTACATTTCTGATAAGTACTCTCATTAAAGATTAAAATAGAAAGACTGTGTCAAGGATTAAAATAGAAAGAATGGGGTGTAATCCTAGCACTCTGGGAGGCCTAGGCAGAAGCATTGCTTGAGGCCAGGAGTTCGAGACCAGCCTGGGTAACAAAGTGAGATACCCCCACCCCCCCACCCCCACCAAAAAAGAGAAAAAAAATGGGAAATAGACTCTTTTTGAGGTGGTGAGAACAAGAAAGTTGAGTTGGTTTTATTTTCAATTTGAAGTGATCACAGATATTTAAAATATGGAAATAAGACTTCTGGGTAAAACAAAGCAGCTAAAAAATATCCTATTTTTCCCATTCTACTGGTTTTCCAACCCCAACTGGGAAATTTTAGTCCCATTCACTGAAAATGGGCAAATCAGGGATAGGAACTGATTGTTCTTGATGTCTATGCAGTTCTGTCTTTTAACTGACTTGTCCAGCTAGTATATCAAATTCAATATCAATTTCTGGTTTCATTATTTTGTCCTATCACTACAACTCTGGTGTCTTCCTCATAATATCAGACAGGGCCTTTCTATTTTTCCTGTGAATGAAGTTCATCACCAAGGCCTGCTGATAATTCTGTTCCTGTCTAGCCTAAATTTGTTCTTTTTCCATTGTTTTTGGATTAGTTCCTATTACCTTAAAGCTGGATTCCAAATTTCTACCTCTTTCAATAAGTATACAAAGCTTATCATTTAAAAATCACTCCTCTGCTCAGTAAGCAGCAAAAAATCCACCAATGTATTTATTATATACCCCTCTTCTATTATTCTACCACACTGAAAAGAACAATTATTTAGGAGTTAAGAACTATAGTTTAGTGGCTATGCTAATAACTAGATGAGTTACCTTGGTCAAATCATTTCATTGCTCAGGGAATTCCTATTTCCTTCTCTATAAAATGAGGGGCTAGAACAAGAATATTTTCATTTGCTTATGATTATCCTGTCAGATAGTTTTCTTTTCAACATTTTCTTACATATAATATTGATGAGACTCTGTTTTAGTATTTTCAACTACTGAGATTTTCCCACTAAAGAATTTCTTCATTTTGTCTGAGGTGGGACCTGTGTAATAATTCTAATTCTGGTTTCTTTTGCTTATGTCAAGACCCAGAAACAAATATAAACCCTCCTACAATCAGGAATTTTGATTAGTATATACTAGTTCAAAAGAAGACATGTTTTATATTGGTCAACTTCTAAACCCTAAAATAGAATTTGTTAATACTGACTCATGCTGGCAAAGCAACTGGATTCCTCTGAAATATTTTTTTAATATAGTAGTTACTAGATTTAAACCCTCCTTAACTTAAACATGAGTGTGAACAAGAAGAAATGCTGTTCATGTTTCTAGGACTATATATTAGGAAACTGTTTTTTTTTTTTTGGTTAGGTAATTTTATTTATTTTTGTTTTTTTTGGAATATAGAACTTTATTATTATTATTTTAATTGACAGATAAGCTCTATCCTTCTAAGTGAAGTATAGAAACGAGAATAGAAAAACAAGCATCACACGTACCGAGTCAAGTCTTGGTACTCACTGAGTACATGTACTCACCATTAAATTGGTACTAATTGATTAAGACTTATGTGCACATATGGAAGAGACTGTTTTAAGCAGTGATTTACAAAACCTTTTAGGCCAACAGACCACTTTAATAGGACAAAAGTTCCCATTAACTTGACCTAATGCCACTGACTTCTTTTTATTTTCATTTTTATTTATTTATTTTTTGAGACAGAGTCTTACTCTGTTGCCTGGGCTAGAGTGCCGTGGTGTCAGCCTAGCTCATAGCAACCTCAAATTCCTGGGCCCAAGTGATCCTCCTGCCTCAGCCTCCCAAGTAGCTGGGACTACAGGCATGCGCTACCATGCCCGGCTAATTTTTTCTATATACTTTTAGTTGGTCAATTAATTTATTTCTATTTTTAGTAGAGATAGGGTCTTGCTCAGGCTGATTTCGAACTCCTGACCTCAAGCGATCCACCTGCCTTGGCCTCCCAGAGTGCTAGGATTATAGGCGTGAGCCACCATGCCCGGCCTACTGACTTCTATCTGACCCTATTTATTGTAGTAATAGGAACTTTAAAATGGAAAGAGACTTCTTAAACATGGATGTTTTACTCTCTACTTTCTTCCAAAATCCCATCAAAATGACAATAATGGAAAAATTATGCATTAACTCACAAAGACAAGAAGCAACAGGAGAGGAAGCAATAGCAGAAGAAGATGGGTAAGTGGTAACTAACAAAGAAGACTAGAGAAAGCTAAATCTAAGCCTACAGAAAGGAAGCCAATGAGAAATAAGCAAATTCTTGCCCAGAATCCTTTCCAATCTGCTTTTTAGTATCTCACTATTAAAAGAGGAATAGATAGCAAAGGATCCCCAGGCATTTGAGAAAAGTAAAAACATAAAATTAAACAGAAAAAAGGAATAAAAAGAAACAAAGACAAGGTAAGAAACAGAACACAACAAAACAAAATTCAACCTTGTAATTTATATCCATTGAGAGACTAAAGATGGTATGTTACCCATGAAACAAGAACAAGAAGCTTTAAAAAGGGGCAGGAGAATGAATACATATCCTCAGCAAATGAACTATAAGGAAAAGACAAGAAATGGAGACAGAGCTCACAGATAAAAAGACTTAAAAAGACAGCAATCAATTGCAAATTATAGACCTGGTATGTTTGAACCCTGATTTAAACAAATTGCATGAAGAAAAATGAACTGTAACAGTAGGCACAAGTAGAAATTTGAACACTGACTGGATATCTATATGTTAATTTTTAGGTATAATAACAGAGATGTATTATTTCTTTTAGGAGTATTTACTTTTTAAAGGTATATACTAAAATATTTATGTAAGAAATTATACAATGTCTGGGATTTGCTTCAAAATATCAAAAGGGAAAGGAGGAGAATATAGATAAAAAAGGTCAACAGAGGCTGGGCACGATAACTCATGCCTGTAGTCCCAACACTTTGGAAAACCAAGGCAGAAGGATCATTTGAGCCCAGGAGTTCAAGACCAGATTGAGTAAAATAGCGAGACCCCATTTTTACAAAATCTTTTTTAAAAAATTGGCTGAGTGTGGTGGTATGCACCTGTAGTCCTAGCTACTCAGGAGGCTTAGGCAGGAGAATCACTTGAGGCCAGGAGTTTGAGGTTGCAGTGAGCTATGATTACGCCATTGTACCCCAGCCTGGGTGACAGAGTGACACCATGTCTCAAAAACAAAACAAAACAAACAAGAAGGTCAGCAGAACTGTTGGAAGATAGTTGATGAAATTTCACAGAAGACAGAACAAACATGGAAAATAGACAAAAATGGAAAATAGAAGGGGGATAAAAAAAGAGGAGGCCCAATATATTCAAAGAGTAGCAGTTACAAAATGAATAAATGACAAAAAGCTTTCCCAATGCTGAAATGCATTTCTGGGTTGAAAGAGACCACTTCATATCTGATATGATGAATTTTTAAAAACCCATACTAAAGAATACCACTGTATAAATTTGAGACTACCAGGGATGAAGAGTAGATTCTAAAGACTTCCAAAGAGGAAAAGCAGCTTACACACAAAGGACCGGGAGTCAGAATGGCAATAAACTTCATCATTGCAACACAGGAAACTAGAAGACAATGGAAGCAATGCCTTCAAATATCTGGGGGAAAATTATGTCTGATCTAGAATTTTACATCCAGCCAAATTATAAATTAAGTGAGGGGACAAAATAAAGGCATTTTCAGACATTCATGGTCACAAAAAAATACACCATCCATTAACCTTTTCGAAGGTAGCTACCAGAAGATATGTTCTACCCAAAACTATAAAGTAAACTGAAAAAAGAGTAGATACCAAATTTTGGAAAAGAGATGGGGTACAGCAAAGATGTGAAGGAAATGTGACTCCAGTAGATCATTTGGTTTAGCTAGGAACAATTTTTATAAAGCTGTAAAAATGAAAACATTACTGGGAAGACGTAAAAAGGGAAATTGTGTGTGGGTGGCAGTGTGAGAGAACTAAATCCTAATCTTCCATGTTAAGAAGCCAGTAGATTATGTCTTCAAATGAAAACAATCAAAGAACTGCAATATAAGAATAGTAAATATGAAGGCAAATGGCAGAACCAGCAGTAAAGAGTTGAAAGTCATTGTCTCTGAGGGTCAAGAATTCGGATAGGCAGGAGGGTGGGTAAAGCACTACTATCTTGCAGGATAATACTCTGTACAGATACTACTTTGATAAAAATAAAAATTACATTCAAAAACACATTTCAGGGGCCAGGCGCGGTGGCTCAAGCCTTTAATCCTAGCACTTTGGGAGGCTGAGGTGGGAGGATCACTTGAGGCCAGGAGTTCAAAACCAGCCCTGGCAAATATTGAGACCCCATCTCTACAAAAAATAAAAGAGTTATCTGGTGGTAGGGGTAGGGGGTGTGCATGCCTCTAGTCCCAGCTACTAGGGAGGCTAAGGCAGCAGGACTGCTTGAGCCCAGGAGTTGGAGGGTGAAGTGAGCTATGATGATGCCACTACACAACAGCCTGGGCAACAGAGTGAGACCCTGTCTCAAAAACAAAAACAACAAAAACAAAAAAGCCACATTCAGAATTATCCAGCAGCCTGCAATTCCAATAAAGTCAAATATTTTCACTTTTCTATGATTCCTCCCATAGCTTATATCTGTAAAATTTTACATAATTGTAGTGGCTCAATTTGTTATAATTTTTCACTTATGCATTTTCATTAAGTTCATTTTTGTAATTATATTTAAAATACTTCAGTTTAATAATATCCTATTAAGTGGTAAACCATAACTTTCTACACATTCCTCTACTTTTCAATGTGTATGTGATTTCCAAATTCTTGCTACTGTAAATGATGTTGCAATGAGAATTTTCAAGCATATGAATTCCTTTCCGAGGTTATTTCCTCAGGCCAATTTAGCAGCAATAATGGCTCTTTGTACTTATTGCAAAATTGCTTTCCAATTTATGCTGCCATCATATGAAATAACTCATTATTTAATATACATTTCTTTTATTTTCAGCAAAACTGCGCACTTCCCCAAAGATTATTTATCTCCTTGTGTAAACTTTATTCTAAAATCCTTTTAGGTGGAGGGTATAATGATATTTTTTATTAACTCTTAACTCCATCCTTCATCTTAAATTAGTTGAAATTCTATTGCAAGGAAAAGCTTTCCCTTCTCTCCCATTAATTAATTTATCAATTAACTCATGGATTCTTGTTTTATTCAATAGGCTGTAATCTATCACTATCATTCATTATTGCCATGTTCAAATTGTCCCAGATTTGGCCAGTAGTAGCCCTTTAATCAATTCCAATAAAGTCAAATATTTTCAACTTTAAATCAACTCCTTATATTAATATTTGAGACAAAAATTTTCCTATTTATACTATTTTTCATTGTATGAAACTTAAAAAAATTTTGTACTGTCAATTTGTTTGTCATTTGCTCAATATCTCTTCATAAGTTTCCTAGATGTGTTAAGTTGCAAAATTCAGTTAGGCTGTAGTTTGTTATGGTGTAGGGTTTAAGAAAAGACTCTAAAGTTTTCTAGGTTTCTCAGGGGTATTTAAAAACAATTTAAGAAATCATTATTTAATTTCCCATTGTTCTGTATACCTGCTTTGTCATACAGTGCAGCAGGTACTCAATATTTTTGTAACAAATATGTTAAAATGTAATATATATTTTATACTATTTTGTTCTACTGATTTCTATGCCTATATTATTCCCCCCAATAACACTCTGAATGATGCTGGTTTAAATAAGTTTTAGCACCGGACAGAGCTTGTTCCCTTCTCATTATTCTTCTTTTCCAAAATACTCTGGGTTCAGAAATGAAATACTGAATCATTTTTTTACATTTTAAGGAAAATGAAACTGGAATCTTAACTGATATTGAGCTAACTGGATGGCCAGAGGAGTACTGAGATTCTTTTCTGTTTTTTGTGTTTTTTTTTTGAGACAGGGTCTCGCTCTATTGTTCAGTCTTGGAGTACAGTGGCTCATCATACCTCACAGCAACCTCAAACTCTTGGGCTCAAGTGATCCTCCTGCCTCAGCCTCCCGAGTAGCTGGAACTACAGGCATGCGCCACCATGCCCGGCTAATTTTTTCTATATATATTAGCTGGCCAATTAATTTCTTTCTATTTATAGTAGAGATGGGGTCTCGCTCTTGCTCAGGCCGGTCTTGAATTCCTGGCCTCAAGCGATCCTCCCATTTTAGCCTCCCAAAGTACTAGGTGTAAGCCACCATGCCTGACCTGAGATTCTTAACACTTAGCCTTCTCTAATAGGACTTGGGTATTTATTTCCTTTCCTGATGACTTTTAGGTTTTTCAGAGTTTTGTAGTTTCCCTTACATATACTACACATAACATAAATCCTATCAAATACATAAAACAAACTACTTTTGTGAATGAAATGAGTTCTATTTATGCCATTTTGTAACATGGAATTCATGAGAATAAAGCTATAAAAGTAGTAATAGGCCAGGCACGGTGGCTCGTGCCTGTAGTCCCAGCACTTTGGGAGGCCAGGGAGGGAGGACTGCTTGAGCCCAGGAGTTTGAGATCAGCCTAGGCAACACTGTGAGACCCTGTCTCTAAAAAAATTTAAAAATTAGCCAGGTATGGTGGTGCAGGCCTATAGTTCCAGCTACTCAGAAGGCTGAGGTAGGAGGATAGCTTGAGCCCAGGAGTTGGAGGCTGCATAGAACTGAGATTGTGCCACTGCACTCCAGCCCAGGCAACAGAGCAAGACCCTGTCTCTAAAACAAAATAAGAAATAAAAAATAAGTCGGGGATAGCAGCTCACGCCTGTGATCCTAGTACTCTGGGAGGCTGAAGCAGGAGAATCACTTGAGCTCAGAAGTTCAAGACCAGCCTAAGCAAAAGTGAGGCCCTGTCTCTACAAAAACGTAGAAAAATTAGCTGGGCGTTGTGGTGCCTGTAGTCCCAGCAACTCAGGAGGCTGAGGCAGGAGGATCCCTTGAGCCTAGCAGTTAAGAGGTTGCAGCGAGCTACAATGATGCCACTGTACTCTACCTGGGGCCACAGAGTGAGACTCTCTCTCAAAGAAAAACAAAACAAACAAACAAACAAAAAACAAAGAGAGAAAGAGAGAGAGAGAGAAAGAGAGAGAGAAAGAGAGAGAGAGAGAGAGAGAGAGAGAAAGAAAGAAAGAAAGAAAGAAAGAAAGAAAGAAAGAAAGAAAGAAAGAAAGAAAGAAAGAAAAAGAAAAAATAAAAGCAGTCATATAAATATAAAGGTAGGGCACTGAGGATATAATTTAATTCTCTGGTCTTAGCAATAATCAGGTAAGTGGTAAAGCCATAGGGTAGAGACTGAATAGGAAAGAAAATACACTCAGGAAGGGAGCAAGAGAATGGAAACGAAGGACAGTGTTTATAAAGAGGTAAAATTGGGACGATGATAATATCTATGGTGGGTATCTAATTGAGAATAACATCAGAAATAATAAGTGATCATTGCAAATATTCCTTCCAGAATATTTAAAAAGCTTTATAAATTATATGTAAACTGAAGAGAAAAAAATTGACATCAGGAATCCATAAATAAAGTATCTAGAAGTTATACAGTAAAATAAGTGATACTGCTAAATTAAAGGAAGACTTAAGTATTTTAAAAATCTATATGTAATTTCTTCTAAATGACTTTTTGCCCATGAGAGCCAAATCCTATATTAGAGTTTTCAAAATCACAGGCTCAGAATAAAAATTTATTTGAGATCAGAAGTCAAGATGATAAAGTCCTTTAGAATAAAAGATATTTTACATCAAGTAAATCAGTTTTTCAAAATATTAAAATTACATTAATTTGAAGATGAATCAAACCTAGTTTTAATCTTATACAACTTCTACTTGCCTAAAGCCCAATATGAATTTATAATACTTCTTTTGTAACGTGGCAACTCCTGTTTTGACTAGTTGTATGATTCCTAGCCCAGTAGGAAAAATTCACAAAAAGTCAGTCTAAATTTAAAGCCAGTAACAGGAACTGATTCAGAATGTAAGTAACCAGCCTCAGCGTCCCATGAGCTCTATTGAGACCTTTCGGTTTGTTTAGACTACATGAACATTACAAACAGCAGCAGGACTTACCTTTCAGTGTGGCCTTCTTTAATACCTTCATGGCATAAAGCTGTCTAGCATCAGAGCCTGAGATTTTTTTAACTAAGAAAACCTGCATTTAAATAAGAGAAAATAAATGTTATAAAGTCTCACAAACTATACTTCTGTTCAAATAAGACTCCTGCTATAATACAGTTTATTATTATTACACAGATTCTCATACATTGCAGATCAAGTATTTCCCCTAAAATGTATCAGTTCTAAATATGAATTGTAAATAGCAGTTATAACTTGTGGTGTCAATATAAGTGGAATACATTTTTTCATTTTGTTGTTTGTCAATTCCCAAAGAGCATATAACATGTTAGGACAGAAAAAAAATCTTTAAACTACCTATGTAGGAATTAGATGGAGAAAAGCCCAGCATGTTTAAAGTATATAAGAAAGGTGGTGATGGCTCTGCTTCTCACAAAACAAAAATTCTTTTGAGCCCATCAAAACTGTTATACAGGGGTTCTTCCTGACCACAATTTCCTGTTGATAGTGATAAAGGATCTTTTCTGTATATGAAAAATGCACATACATCTCACTGCTTGGCAGAACAATTACATTCAAGAGGCCTATTCACAAATATTTAATGTGACCTAAGTCAGAACCCCACCTCCCCACCTTTTTACAATCAAATTATCACATATATCTAAATATGAAGAACACAATTCCCAAGTTTTTTATTGAGCATCTTGACTTTCTAAATATTTTTGGCCGATTTCATAATACAATGTGGGATTTGTGATAAATGAATAAAGTCAGCTCTAAATAACTCATGGTCATGCTATAACATGGCCAATACAAGACTATCAATAAATTTCTTGTACTCATTTTGACCATTAGGTTCATGATCTTTTCCACCAAACCTTTAAATAGACCTGCTAAATGGACCTGAATTTCAACTCTTCTTCCCTACCCATTCTTTCACATTAATAGTAATGTTCTTAAGCTGCCACAGGTGGGAAGAAACGAATCAATTACAATCAAGAATTAACTTTAGGATTAGCTCTCAATTACCTGAATTAGGACGTCATGCTATTAACACAAAATCAAAAACGATTCATTCCACTGATTCTAGGACAAGGCAGTTTCTCACTTTGAGAAATTGTAACAAGGCAATGGGCAATGAACCCAAATCAAGTGAAGAGCACCATGACTTGCAAAGAAACCCTGATGAAGAATGTGTTGCTCTCCTATAATCACTCCCTCCCCTCTTTTAGCATGCCCCACCCTTTAGCTCCTTTCAGCCAGTTATTGGGGAGCTAACCTAGGAAGAGAAAAGCATTCTTAAACAGGGTGGTTCTAAGGTGGAATGATGTTCAAATGTTAAAAGTAATCATAGATTATTAATATTTTTGAACAGGAATAAATTCTAATTAGGTGGAGATAATTAGGATTTATTTGATATTTATTCATTGTTAAGATTTCCTAATAAAACTTCTTTATTTTATTTTTCATTTTATTCAAGAAAAAACTTCCTTGGTGTATTCCAAATTTTCTTCAACTATTCTTTGAATGTACCTTCTTAACACTTTTCAGCATCTCTTAGTACTTTCACAAGCATTGTAATAGATTATCATGACAATTTTGGTAGGCAGGCCTACTAAGCAATGCTTATTTTATAGCTGTCTGAACCAAGGCTTAGAGTAATTAAATAATTTGCCCAGTGTCGCAGTGGAGGTATTGGAACAAGATCTGGGTCAGCCACCCAGTCCTATGCTTCTGCTCAGGGTGCTGCCACTGCTTCTTCTACAAGAGCATTTTTGACCTTTCTCACTCCCCCATGAAGCTATTCTAGGCTCTGACAGGTCATCCCTGTTTCCTTGGCTTACCCTGGCCTTTTAGGATGAGTAAGAAAGGAGATACCCTATTTTTAACGTTTGATATTTATAGTAAGGTATTTAAGTTACTTTTAAAGATGTAAAGGGAGAAGCATGCTAATTCCTAGGAACTTAAATATTGTGTTCCCTGAAAATCTAATGTATAAAAATAAACCCATCTATTTGAGTTTATTAAGTGGTATGATAATACAATTTAATACCAGATATTATACCACTTAATGACCTTATACCATTTAATTCTCACTACTATAGTGTTGGGACTATTACTCATGAATTCTTTCCAGAATTATATGCTAGGCACTGTGCTACTGGTTCAATGGTGAGACTGGCTACAAGGCATGGCCCTCATATTCATGGAACACACAGTCTAGTGGGGGAGATAGCCAATAAATAAATGAAAAACTGTAATTGTGCCAAGTGCCATGAAGATGAGGTATATAACGTTCTGAGAGGGCATAACCAGGGAACATGATCTGTGCTGGATGGCAGGGAAGGCTTCTTTGGGATCAAAGGCACAGAGGAGCTAGCCAGCTGAAGAAAGGGTGGAACAGAGTGTTTCAAGCAGAATGAATAGGATGGGGAAAGGCTTTCTAGTGAGATGAAACTTAAGGACTCTGAGGACCAAAAATAATGTGGCCAGAACACAAAGAGTGAAAAGTATGTAAACTGTTGGAGAGATAGCTAGGGGCCAGACTGAGGAGCTCCTCAGCCATTTTAAGACTCTGTCCTTATCATAAAATCTAAGGGAGGCTACTGAAGGATTAAAGAATTAGAGTAAAATATTAGTTCATGCTGGCTGTCATGTAAATAATGGATTGAGGCAAAAATACATTTGGGAAGACCCAGTTAGGAGACTCTTTCAATAGACCAGGTAGAAAGGTGGTGGCATGTTCTGGAGGGGTGGCAGTAGACAGACAGGCATGCTTTGAGAAATCTTTACTAAATTAACAGGACTTGGTGACAGATCAGATTGGCTGGGGCAGGAGTGGGACAGGGGATGGTAGGAACTAGAAAGATATGTCAAGAATGCCTCCAAGTTTCTGGCTTAACTGGATGCCATTCATAGTGTTAGAAAAAATGAAATAGGACAGATTTGAGGGGTAGGGGAAGATCATGAGTTTGGTCTCAGACATGTTGAGTTTAAAGTTCCTTTGAGACATGCAAATGAAAAAAAGTAAGCAGCTGTGCATAAAGAGTTCAGAGCTTGGAGGAGTAATCTAAGTTGAAGGCAGGTGCAGTGGCGCACACCTGTAATCCCAGCACTCTGGGAGGCCAAGGCAGGAGATCGCTCAAGGTCAGGCATTCAAACCAGCCTGAGTGAGATCCCGTCTCTAATAAAAAAAATTAGAAAGAAACTAGCTGCACAACTAAAAATATATAGAAAAAATTAGCCAGGCATGGTGGCGCATGCCTGTAGTCCCAGCTACTCTGGAGGCTGAGGCAGGAGGATTGCTTGAGCCCAGGAGTTTGAGGTTGCTGTGAGCTAGGCTGACACCACGGCACTCTAGCCCGGGCAACAGAGTGAGACTCTGTCTCAAAAAAAAAAAAAAAAAAAAAAAAAAAAACTAGGTTGGAGATATAAATCTGTTAGGTCAGCTGTATGTCAGTTACAATTAAGGCAGTGGGCATAGACAAAATCATTTAGTAGGGAGTATGTATAGAGGAGAAGGCAGCCTAGAATTGAAACCTGAAGAACTTCAGTATTTAATGACTAGCTAGAAGAGGGAAAATGGGGCTCTAAGAGGTTAAGTCACTTGCTCAAGCACACACAGTGAATAAATAGAAGGAAAAAAATTGCAACTATTATGCTCTGCTGGCTACTTAGGATTAAAAGCATACTTTTGGGTTTGAAAGAGGTTACCAACTATAACAAATTACCTATGTTAGCTAAGAATTTCTACATAGTCTCACTAAAATACACATGAGAGCTAAACTGATACTGTTTTGAAACTTGCAAAGCACGGTATCTTTAAATGTTTCCTTACACAGAGCTGGTAAGGAATCACTCCATTATGAACATCGAGTACAGTACCTGAATTTTCCTCTAGCCAAGAAATGGTCTAGATAGATCATGTAGTAGTAACTGTAATGCTGTATTTCTCAAAATGGAATACAGGAAGTGCCCCTGAGGTGTGCAGCAGGTGGACAAGGACTACTTGAAGAAAAGTGATAAAGATGTTACATCTTCTGGAGCAATTTTACTTGGTGGCTTGGGGAAACACTTTTGATTTTTTTTTTTTTTTTTTTTTGAGATAGGGTCTTGCTCTGTTGTCTAGGCTAGAGTGCAGTGGCATCATCATAGTTCACTGCAACCTCCTACACTTGGGCTCAAGGGATTCTCCTGCCTCAGCCTCCCAAGTTGCTGGGTCTACAGGCACTGGTGCCACCATGCTCAGATAATTTTTTGAAAATTTTTTGTAGACACAGGGTCTTGCTATGTTGTTCAGGCTGGTCTCAAACTCCTGGTCTCAAGCCATCCTCCTGCCTTGGCCTCCCAAAGTGCTAGGATTACAGTCGTAAACCACTGTGCCTGACCAGCCCCACTTTTTAATATTAAAAACAAACACAGATGTTATTGAAGAGAATGCAAACTTTGCATTCATTTTAAAGACAAGTCATGAGTCCAAAATTTTCATATTTGTAGCAGTAATTCCCAACCCTACTTCCTTGAGAGTACTTAACTTTATGTTAGTATTAGGGTACACTGGAAAGGAGGCTGAGATGTACTGTTATATTGTATTATAAGATCACCTTCCAATCCTTTACAAGGACTCAAAAAGAGGCCAGTGTATCAAGGGAATAGCTTGTGATTTTTTAACCATTTAAGAAGCACAACTAGAGAGGTCATGTGGTCTTAAAGATAAAATGATTATGAAGTGAATACTACCAATTTGTTAATACTAAAGTTTCCAATGTACTTTTGAATGACTTTATTCACTTTCCCACATTTACTGATAGAGAGAGGTGTAAAAACACAGAAAACACTGCTGATAGGGAGCATTTCACCAAACATTTCCATTTCCCCATATGTATGAAATACATATGAATTCCAGAAACAACTTTTAAAAAAGCACACATTCACGACTTACCTTTCCAAATGATCCCTGCCCTAATACTTTTAAAAGTTCAAACTGGGAAGGATCTGCCTTTTCATGTCCCTCCTTTACATGATGTGTGATTGCAATTTCTTTGATACTGCCTTCCTCCTGTTGAGGTAAATATAAGGGGAGAAAACAGAGTTAAAGCCATTTTCTCTCACTGAAAATGAAGCAATATTAATTTAGTGTAGGTTAGAAATCTTCAAATTAATATACAAAACCACCCTTTACTGACCCACCAAGTAAAACAAAAACACATGCCACACCAATATACTTTCAAGTTAAATGTCAGAGAGAGTACTATAACAGTCCATTACATAGGCCAATTTAACTTTTACATGACATTAGCACTAAGTATTTCAAAGTCTTCTTTCTCCCTATTGGAGACAATTAGAATAAATAGTTTTATTGTGGGGGGCAGAGGGTGTATAGAAGTCTGAAAATAACAGATCAGAGTAATCTGCTGTGCTCTGGCCTGTGGTTATACTAGGCAGAACCAGTGCTATATTTAAAAAAAAATGTTTATTGGGGAGAGGGGTTGAAAAATATTCCAGGGTAAATATGGAGATTTCTATCCTCAGTATGGTTGTTTAAAGTAAGTACACTGATGTTTTATCTGTTTGAAATATCTAAGAGTTACTTTCTGATTCTAGAATAACCTGGGATCTGAGAGAGGAGAAAGGAATAACTCTAAAACACAAAATCAGAAAAGACTTTTTTATTTTGTTTTGTTTTGTTTTAAGGCAGGGTCTCACTCTGTGGCCCAGGCTGGAGTGCAGTGGTGCCATCATAGCTCACTGTAGCCTCAAACTTCTGGGCTCAAGTGATCCTCCCACCTCAGCCTCTCAAACATCTGGGACCACAGGCATGTGCCACCATGCCTGGCTATTTTTAAACATTTTTTATAGAGCTGGGGTCTTGTTTTGTTGCACAGGCTGGTCTCAAACTCCTGGCCTCCAGTGATCCTCCCACCTCAGTCCCCCAAAGTGCTGGGATTACAGGAGTAAGCCACTATGCCAGGCCAAGAGAAGGATTTTTTTAAAAGATGGTGGACACTTCTGTATACTTGTGGGGAGGTGCTAGAACAAAGAGAAAATGTATGTAAATGTACACAGGATTTCAATTATTTATATTAAGATTGGTAGATTAAGCATACCTTATTTAAACAAGACTCATAATATGATAGCCAAAAACTACAACAATAAAACAAAAGCTAACAAAATCAGAAATATAAGCCTTTCAAATACAGACTACCATTTCTATTATATTTTGTTGACTATGTTATTTTTTTCCTAGGAGCATAATTACTATTAGAAGAATCTCAATGTGTTATATAAACATAAATAATTCATTATTTTTATTACTGCTGTATTTCATACAAATGTTTGAGCTCAATTAACACTTTCTGAGATACCTTTAGAATGCTGGCAACATAAGGAATGACAAAAATTTCTCAGAAAGATATATGAAGATCCCCTAATTTGGTATCTTTTAAAAATGAGTAGTAAAGGGGGGGGGGACCCAAAACTAAAAAATAAAAAACAAAAGCTCCCAGAACAAGATAAAAAAGAATCCAGGCCCATCATTTTACTTTCTAAGACACAGGCTGTAGTTTGTAGGTTATCCTACTACTGAGGCAGATGAATCATTTTGGATACTCTCTGAACTTTGGCAATAATAATAGAACAATCTCCTAATATTGGTTTAGTCCTTTATTTTGTAAAGGACTAAATCTCCTTTATTCTTACAACAATCCTGTGCAGTAGGTATCAGGGTAGAACCAAGCATTAGTTGACTCTAAGATGCTACTTCCTTCCTTCAAATAAAACCAAGGTACAAGGGCTTCAGACACCCTTGTCTCCATATGAGACCAAGGGCTCAGTTGATTAGAGCAGTGGACTTTGAATTTTTGGTAGCACATCCTTAGCAGTATAAAAAATCAGCATATACTCAATATTTGTATACTTACTGATTTATAAATTACATACATGTAAAGAAGTTATCCTCTTTCTTTTCTATACCCCAAAGTGCTGTCACTTTGTACTCTGAAGACTAATGGATTACAGACTTAAACTCATGGGGCCAAGTTCACAGGCTGGATTCCAGCATGTGTCAATTAGCGTCATATGAAGAAAACTATCTGTTCAAGAGCCTAACTGGAATCTAGCAGTCATGTATGCCCTTAAACCATGAAGCCATAAAGAACTATACTCCACAATGTTTTATATAATTTACCACTTTTATTTCTTGGGTAAGTGGGATGTAATTTATCAGGTTACAATATTTTTTTCACCTTATATTTCATAGCAAATACCTACAACAATTGCCTGACACAAGTAAAGATGCAACATGGGCACAGAACAATCACTGAATTATAAACATGTTGCATTTTATAAAATGCAGGCATACAGGATCAAGCCTTACTCTTACACAGTGTGAGCTACAATCAGGCCCTGGATCACAAAATAAATAGCACTTATTATACTCATCTTTTCCCCCCACTTTAAATTATTTATTTATTTATTTCAGGATATTATGGAGGTGCAAACATATAGATTACATGTTTTGACTTTGCCACACCCAAACCATGATTGGAAGCATGCCTTTTCCCCCCCTACAATGCTCTTATATTTTCCTGGATAGAAATTGAGCCCATCCTCTGAAGTGAGGTATCACAAGAATGGAAGAATAGGCTCCACATGTACTCGCCATCAAATTGGCACTAACTGATCAGCACTATAGTGCTCGCACAGTAGTAATATTCTTCAGAGATTGGGAGGTTGGGCGTGGGTAAACTCATAACAATTCTCATCTTTGATGACTACCCTTCCTTTACTCCTATGTCGATAAGTTACTAAAAAATGTAGTCTCTCTTTGATCCCTTGATTTAACAAACATATACTGAAACACCTACTATGTATCAAGCACGGTGCTGGGAATACCTTTCATTCTTTCTTTTTTTTCCAATTTATTTCTTTTCTTTTTTAAATTTCAGAATATTATGGGGGTACTATTTCCAATGGTATCATCTGGGTACATGTCTTCATCGCCTTTCATGTAGAAAACTGAAAACTAGCCTGTGTCCACTCTAATTCATCCTCTTGAAAAATTCATTTTCTGAAAGTATACAACTCCAGTTATATGACCAGGCTGTTCAAAAACTCCTCCGAGTTTCCCCATATTAAAGGCACTGCTTCACCTCAGCATTCAAGGCCCTCTACAAAATGGCCTTAACTTACTTTTCTGGCATCATCTCCCAACATTCCCTTACCCATAGCTTTGTGTCAGCCTGGGTTGTTTTCTGTTCCCTAAACTTTTTGTTTTTAAAATCAAAGTAACACATGCACATTGGTAACAAATAAGCAGTGGCAAAATAGCTTATGATAAAAATAAAGTCTCTTCTTAAGCCATGCCTAGACTGAAAAAAAAAATAGCTTTGCATTTACTTTCATACAATGTGTACTGACTTAAAAATAAGAAAGATGAGGAGCTCACTTACATTATGCCCTTCCCTTCCATCATCTTCTTCCCCACTGTTTGGTAATTATATTACTTTTATATAAACCTCATCTTCTCTCAGTTTTGGACAGAATCCTAAGTTCTCACTTTATAAAAGGAGGCTAATAGTGCCTATACATTCTTTCTCTCAAATTTCTCCCCACCTGCTACTAACTGTATTTTAAAATTTTTATTAAGGCTATTAATTTTAAGAAAATTAACATTCTCTCCTGCAACCACAACCAAATCCTTAATGCTTTCTTCATAGCCTGATCCCCAAATCGAAAGCCTACACAATAACATCCACATTATCATGACAATATATTGTTCAAATGTAGGCTTGGTAGTATATTAAATTTCCTTTTATATGAGTCTATAACAATGACTCCTGGGCTAATCCAAAGGGACTTTAAAAAACAACAACCATATTTCATCCAATGCTTAAATTCATGATAAACTCTACTTATTTTTTTCTTTTTATGAAACAGGGTCCTGCTTTCTTGCACTGGCTACAGTGCAGTGGTGTCATCATAGCTCACTGCAACCTGAAACTCCTGGGCTCAAGCAAACCTCCTGCCTCAGCCTCCCAAGTAGATGGGACTACAAGTGCATGCCAGCCCTGCCCAACTAATTTTTCTATTTTTAGTAAAGATGGGGTCTCACACTTGCTCAGGCTGGTCTCAAATTCCTGACGCAAAGCAATCCTCAGCCTCCCAAAGTGCTAGGATTACAGGCATGAGCCACTGTGCTCAGCTGATAAATTCTAGTTTGATTTCTATTTGGACCATGAATTTCTTACGCAGTTTTTTTATTTGTCCTGTTTCTAACAACCCTGTGCCCCCATTCTTGAGGAAAAGAAGAGTTTGACCATTATTCTTATTCTTTGCTTAGTCCTTAACAGTATTTTCCATTCTTTTGAGAGCTCCTTTTTATCCTAGAAACCTCTCTTACTCTCCCATCAGGATTGGTGGTTCTCTAGGCCTGCTGTACAGCTATCATATTGGAATAGCTCTTAATGCTTTTCTGGTTGAAATCACTATTTTCAGTTTCCTATGTCTCTCTCTTTCTTAGATTACTCTCTTGTAACTTCCTAAGAAAGGCGATGTGAAAGAAAACTTTCTGAACCTTGCATATCTGTAAATGTCTTTATTTTATCTTCCCATTTGTATAGGTTGGCTTGGTATCAAATTCTAGAATAAAAATAATCTTGCCTCAGAACTTTGACGCCGTTGGTCCATTACCTTCTAGCATCTGGTGCTGCCAATGAGATGGGTGATGCTAGCCTGCTCACACTTTTTGGCAGGTGACCTGGTTTGTCTTTCTGGAAGCTTTACCGCTTTTCTCTGTACTTGTATTTCTGAAATTCCACACTAGTAAGATAAATATGGGTCTTCTTTCCTTCAGAATGTAGATGTTTAGTGAACCTTTATAATCTAAAGACCCGAATTCTTTTTTCTATGGGGAATTTTAACATTTGTCTGATAATTTCCTTCCATCAGTTTTTCAGGGCTTCTCTTTTTGCAACTTCTCTACTGGTTGAATATTGTATGTCTGGGATTGAATCCTTTACTTTTTTTTTTCCTATTTTCTATCTCTACCTTCTGAGAGACTTCCTTGACTTTATCTTCCTACTCTCATATTGAATTGTTTTTTTCTGGAAAATCTTATTTTAAAATAAAACTTCAAGTGTTTATTTTCTTAATTTGTTTTTAAACAGCATCTTCCTCCACTCCCCATCCTCTCCCCCAAAATGAATGCAATCATTTCAAATGTCTTTGAGGATACAAACTAGAATTTTAAAAATATTTTTCTAAATTGGGGCTAAGAGAGTATAGAAAATTTTCTTGGGGGTGGAGAGAAAAGATCAATGCCTATGGCAAGTTTGACATTAGGCGAGTTCCCAAAACTTGCCACTGTTTTATCCTGAACATGTTTTTCTGTTCCAAGTTTAAGTTTTATGATAAATGTATAAGAAATACACTTATACTAATCACACCAGCAAACTATTTTCTACCTTCTTTTACATATATGAAAAGTTACAGTAGTATAATAGGCAGAGTATCTTTGGTTGATACCCCAATGTCTAGATTGTGCTTAATGTCACCAAGTCATAGGACCATGATGATTTTAGAAATGCATCTGAGGTTCAACTAGGACATAATACTAATGCTTGGGCTATCTTGGACAACGAATAGGAAAGCAACAATGTACTTTTCTAGCTTGTACCTAGAATCCAATGGATAGATGCAGAGAGGAATATCAAATTTCTGAAGGCACTGATAAGCCAAGAACAGACTGAGATGTGCATGTGACAAATATATCTTATGTCACTAAATCACCTGTTACTGAAATAAATCTGTCACACAAAAACATAAAACCAGTTCGACAGTTTGTAAAATTGTGTTTTTGCCTATAAGTACATGGTGAAACAGCTATAATTTCACTGAAAAACAATTTTATCAATAAAGTAGAGCATAGATATAAATTATATATAATTACTCTGTGAGGCTCACATATTTTTACAGTCTCTGGTATAACCATGCTTTATTTATTTATATTTTTTAAGAGACAGGGGTCTCACTATGTTGCCTAGGTTGGCCTTGAATTTCTAGGGTCAAGTTATTCTCCTACCTCAGCCTCCCAAGTAGCTGGGTTTACAGGCACATGCCACCATGCCCAGTTCCTCAGTTGTATTTCAGACAATACATGGATACCTGTATATTTGTTACCATAAAAACCTATTTTGTGCATTTAAAAAAGTTATAATAAATTTATTCATTCATCCATACATTCAAACATTTTTGAGTATCGAATACATGCTAGTCACTCTTCTAAATGCCTGAAATATACAATAAATCAAACAGACCAGAACCCCTGCCTTTTTGAGGAGACAACAAATAATAATAGGTAAATTAGTGTTCGAACATGATAAATACTATGAAGAAAAGATACTGAGTTGGGCAAGGGGATTGGAAGAGCAGACATGGAAAGGGGGGTTTTTCAATTTTCAAAAAAGGAGTCAGGGCAGGCTTTTTAAAGAAGGTGCTATTTGAGCAAAGACCTGAAGGAGGTGACGGAATCAACCATCTGGGGGAAAAGCATTCTCAGCAGAGGGATAAGCCAGTGCAAACACCAGCATGGGAGCATACCTAGAGACCAGCATTTGGATCAGAGAATGAGAAAGAAAGGTAGGGAAGAATGAGGTCAGAGAGGGAACTAAAACTCAGGTGGCTCTCCTGCTTTTGCTTTTTCCTGATTGCCTGGTCCCAATGAAAATGTTTCTTGATCTATGACATATTCTGTTAGGACCATTCCTTTTTGCTAAAAGGCAATTCAAATTATGGGCCAGGTATTGTGCTAGGTGTTAGAGATACTAAGAAAAGAAAATTTACATGGATTTCAAAGATTTATTATTAGATAAATACTTGTTGAGATATGACTCCCCAATAGACAAAACAAAGTCAGTTCAGTTAAAAATATATAATTTTAGTAATTCTGTAAAGAGTGTCATTTTAGACATTACAGAAGAGTGGCAGAAGAAAATTCATGGGCAGGTGGATCTTCTGGTCTTCCTCCAGTCACACAGAAAGCCACCCAGTTTGTTTCTCAAGATCAACAAAAGATCTTTAGTTTTATTCTTAAATGGTCTTTAAAGCCCACCCTTTAGTGGGAAAAAATTAACCTAATGTTTCCCTTTCAAGTTACAAGGGAAAAACATAATTTTGATCCTAAAATGTGAAAAGGATTAAAGAAAAGAAACTGAAATTAATGCTATTTGAGTTATAGGAAACTTAATATTGTAACATGTTAACATTAAGAAAACAAACTGGGTGATATTAACCGATTTTAAAGAATGATTCAACATTTGGCATTATGCCCTGCCTTGTATACATAATTTCCTTTTTCCTCCCCTCCCTTGAGTCAGGAAGTGTGTTCTTGAGGCATTTGTATTTTCTAAATTGTTTTGAATGCCAGAAAACATTATTGAAACTTGAAGTAAAATATTTAAATGTTCCTTGGTAAAAGTCAATAAATAAGTATCTTCTAACCATGGATGTGTAACTATTTTCGGCACAACATAAAAAAGACCTTACAAATGAAAAAAGGTATACTTCATTTACCCCTTAAATGAAATTCTAATTAATTAAAGTAACTCTTTATAGATACTTATGGTTCTATTTAAAAAGATATGTTAACTTTCTTTTTTTAGATGATCAAGATACATAAAAATTATTTGGCTGTGACAGAAAATTTGGCTGGTTATTCAAGCCATGGTGAGAAACCACATCTTAATTTATTCTAGATTACTATTTGACCATATCTAATTTATTTCATTTGCTAATGGAACGGTAAACATGCTTAGCATTTTTCATTGCACCGAATTCTTAAGTCAGCTTCTTACATCTATGTTTGAGAAAACAGCAATGCTGGTTCTCCAGACTAATATTCTCAATCACAGCCTCAAAGAGTACAGAGTTTTCTCCCAATCGGGAATCCTGATCAGCAAATTTAATTATTTTTAAAGAGCAGCAGGATAGCACAATTCTCATGGCAAGATATCAAGTTGATTTTGGCAGGATTTTAGATTAAATATAATGCAAATTATCATCCACTAAGCCCATTTTAACAGAGTAGTTCTTTGAAAATTGTGCCCACTCTAAGACAAAATTACTTGCTTAAAGTTACTTAAATATGGAGTTGCTTAAAAACTTTTAAGTTTTTACAAGAACCAATGTCAACAAAAATCTGATTTTAGTTCCTGACTGCTTAAAATAACATACTCTCTTACCCACCAAAATATTGCTTACATTATAGTAATCGTCTAAATATTAGTAAGTTTACAATTCTGTTCATGCCTGGTTTGACACTGAGAGTTCAAATCATTCGTTTTGTTATACAAATTTAAAAACACTAGCAAGATAAAAATTACTCAAGCACTAAAAAGCCAACATAAGACAAAATATACAGAGTTTAAATGTGTAATACACATAATTGGTTTACTTTTAGTAAATACAAGTATTATCCTTTAAAAGTTCTTAGCAAAACTGGTTTTGAATTTTGAAATGCTTCTTAAAAGAACATATAAAATGGAATAAGTAATTATTACAATTATAATTAGCTCCATCTAAAACATTTTATTCTTTAAAAGAAGTTGAACAAATCTTACCTGTATAGAGCGAACACGAAAAGACAAAAATTTAAACATGGCTAAGAAACCATGATGGTGATAGTAAAACTTAAGTTAGAAAGGAAAGACCAAGCCCCTGCAAAGTTTTCTCCTACCAGCTTTTCCGGCAATTAGAAAATTTCCTGTCAGGCGGGCCCTGAAAATGCTAGAAAAAGAGGCCGGGACAATTTTCCTGTGGTAAAAGAAAGGAGAAACCTGATGGCAAGGGCGCTAATGTAGCTGATAGGTAGGGAGGCCAGAACAGGAAACCAAAACAGATTTGCTGATAGCCAAATCCTGTTGAAATGTTCTTTTCTCCTAGTTCCCAGCTATCCAGACAATTTTCACAACCAGTGAAATGCGTGGTATTATTTTAGAATCCTGAGAAATGCCAGTATTTCTTAACTATATAATCCTTTAAAAGCGACTGAAATTAGTCACCACTATTAAAATAAGAAAAGTCGATGAACTGATGTACTTGTTTATATACACATTCATGCCATGGTCTCAAGATGATTTCAAGGTTATATATAGACATGTCGTGGATGTTCCCTGTGAATGAGGAAGAGTTTCATAACTATAGGTATAAAATGAAGACCATATGCAAGAAACTTTTTTATTGTGATGTAAGGACAAATTCTTCCCATCTTAAATGAAAGTAAATTATGTTTAAATCTATGTTGGTTGTAACATTAATTATCAACCAGGTTCAAGGCCCATAGCTAAAACTCACATTCCCAGTTGATAAAATCTAAATTAAAAAAAAGTTCAATCCTTGGGTTATTAGTGAGCAAAATGGAACAATTCAGAAGCCAACTTGGAAAAGGAGGGGTCAAGCTACCACGTAATCCCTTATTCCATTTCATCTTCTAGTACCTTATAGAGAAGTTCTTCTAAGATATTTTTGCTTTGAAATATTTTTTAAAGTATGCCAATATTTGGAACATAATCACTGTAATAGTGGGACTTAAATAAATAAAGCAACCAAAGGGCAACAGCTTCAAGAGCTGTAGGAAAATGCTCTACTTAACATACATTTCATCAATGTGGAGCCAACAAAAACCTCAAGTGTTAATCTACATAGCCTTTAAGAATTGAACAAAATTACTGAATTTTCAAAACCAGAAGAGATTCTAGAAAACACCAAGAACAATCAGCTCACTTTCTGGATGAAGAACTCTCATGCCTTCCAAAAAGGAATTACTTAAGTCTCCTTAGAATGCTCCAAAAGGGCAGCAAGGCTAAGAAAACCACCTAACACAGAACTGCAATATGAACATGAGGTGGCTCTTGAGACTATGTCAGGAAGAAGCAAACATCGTGCTTACTGCACAACCAATGAAATAGGAGTACCTCTGTAGAAAGCAGTTATCAGCTTTATTCAAATAATACTTTTGAACAGGAGCGACCAAATACCCTTTTTTAAACTTAAAAGATTAGTCTAAATTGGCTATCATTACTACTAGTGTTCAGGTTAATAATTCACATTTTGCTGTGTTACAATTTTTAATATTAGCACCGAGAAAATGAAGCATTATTTTTGACACCCAAATCGGAAATAAATCTCCCTGAGTTAAAACAGTGCAGTACTGCTGTATAAAAGACAAAGAGAGTGACAGAAAAGAATAAATGTGGCACTTTACATCAGATGGAGATGTTAGGACATATGGCTGTTTGGAGAATATAGACACCATAAAGGAGAGTGTTAATACAAATTTGAGAATAAAATTTAAAAAGTTCTTTACATCAAAAGGCACTACAAAGCTAAAAGCTATGTGATTGGAATTCCTTATAATCGCATTACAGATCTTCATTGAGCAACTGCTTTATTCAGGGGTTATCTATCTCCATACCAGAATGTGAGTTCTTAAAGTCCTTTGGTATACCTTTTATAATATTTATTACCATTTAAGCACATCCCATTGCTCCTACCAGATTTATCTGATACAGGCACGATACTTTGTTTAGTATTCCCATAGCAAATATCACATAGTAAAGAACTCAAATAATGTCTGCCTGAATAAGTATTGTATGCTGAAATCTGAAATGGATGCTACTTCCGTGGTTATGCACATTAAACTTGACACTGTTCGTATTTTTTTTCCACCTCTAACTTTAAAATTTCTTAAAAATTTATCTTACTGGCCGGGCGCTGTGGCTCACGCCTGTAATCCTAGCTCTTGGGAGGCCGAGGCGGGCGGATAGCTCAAGGTCAGGAGTTCAAAACCAGCCTGAGCAAGAGCGAGACCCCGTCTCTACTATAAATACAAAGAAATTAATTGGCCAACTGATATATATATAAAAAATTAGCCGGGCATGGTGGCGCATGCCTGTAGTCCCAGCTACTCGGGAGGCTGAGGCAGGAGGATCGCTTGAGCCCAGGAGTTTGAGGTTGCTGTGAGCTAGGCTGACGCCATGGCACTCACTCTAGCCTGGGCAACAAAGTAAGACTCTGTCTCAAAAAAAAAAAAAAAAAAAATTTATCTTACTAAATTTTCAGCTAATGTTTATTCATTTTTAATCTTATTGGTTTTATCATTCACCTTATTTTAAAAGTAATTTTTATTATAACAAGAATCCATGTCCATTATAGAAAGCTTAGATAATAACAAACAAAAAGGAAAAAAAGGAAAAAGAAAAAAAATTACTATTTTGGTGATTTCCTTTCCAGTCTTTTCCTATACAAACACACGTACACACTTGAACCATACTACACATATTATCACTTTTTCTGTAAAGGGGTAGACAGTAAATATTTTTGGCTTTGCAGGACATGTTGGTTTCTGTCAACTCTGCCAATGCAGTGGGAAAATGAACAGGTGAGGCTGTGTTCCAATAAAACTTCATTTACAAAAACAGGTAGCAGGCCCATGGGTATAGTTTGCTGACCCCTGTTCTCTGTCATTAAATAACCTTCAATGCGTTATTAATGACTGCCAAAAATTCTATTATACAAATTCCCAGGGGTTGCCGGGTATTTGATCTTTTATGCCACTGTGATGTTCCATCCTTTGCACACGTTCACTATTTTTTAGGAATACTTTATAGAAGTAGAATTGCATGGTCAAGAGTATGCAGCATTAAGGTTTTTGATCTTAACTTATTTGCCAAGCTGTCCTCCAGGAAGAACCTGAATAATAAGGAGGGAACCACATCAAGACCTCAGGCAGGGGCAAACTACAGCCAGGCCTGGCCAACCGAGGGCCAAATCCAGTCATGCCCATCTCTGTTTATATATTATCTCTGGCTGTTTTTGTCCTACAATGGCTACTGCTGAGTTGGGCAGTTGTAACAGAGACCATATGGCCCACAAAGCCTAAGATATTTATTTACAATCTGGCCCTTTATAAACAAAGTTTGCTGACCCATGGTCTAGAGCCCTCCAACAGAATGAGCAGCAAATGTAAAACCCCAGAGATAGGAATTAGTTTAACAAACTCAAGACACAAAGAAAAGATCATGGTGGCTAGAATGTGATGAACACCAAGGAAGGAGAAAAGAGATGGAGAGGTAGCATGGGGCCACATTAAGTAGGGCCTTACAGACTCAAGAAGTTTGAGTTTGGATTTTATTTCAAGTGCAGTGGGAAGCCAATCTTCCCCATTTTAGGCTAGGACATCATTACCCATCTCAAAAACCTGTAAGTCCTTTTAGGCTCTTTCCTTTCTCACGTAAATTCTTTCCCCGCATATTTAACTCCTCAACAAATTCTAATGATTTTATCTCCAAAATAAAAAATCTATTTCTATTTCCTCTACCACTCTCCATACAAAGCATCATCATCTACTGCCATCAAACTGGTTTTCCTGCTTCCAAATTTTCCCTGTCCAATCCTTTCTCTTCCCAGCAGCCAGAATAATCTTAAACAAATCAGACCAGGTAATAACCCTACCTCAAATTTTTCAATGGCTTCCTATCACAAAACAAAACCCAAACTTCTCATAGTCAATGGAGCTTAAAGTAAGCACTAATAAATTGTACCTTGATCCTGACTTGTGAATATACTCACTAAATCATTGAGATATGATGTGAATATTTGGTTTAAGACATATCTTTTTATGTTAAGGTCAGACTATTTTCTCTTTACTAAAAGAGGAATGAATGTTCGATTTTACAAAGTGTCTTCATTATCTATTAATACTGTCACTTAGTTTTTCCTCCTTTGACCTACTAGTTTGATAATTCAGATAATAGATGTCTTAATATTGACCAATGTTTTTATATCTGGGAAAAGCCATTGTTTTAATATAATTCTGTATTTAATTTGTAAATATTTTATTTAAGATTTTTGTATTAATATTCATAAACTAAATTGGCACATGGTTTCCTTTTCTGTGCCAACTTTCATTTTCAGGGTTATGTTAACTTTATAAAACAAACTAGAAGGCAATGCAGATTTTTTCTATGTTTCAGGATGACCACAGGAATGATCTATTTCTTGAAAGTTTTAAAGATTTCTCTTTTAATAAATCATTGGGAACAAAAAAGGAAATCACTGGAGCCTGTCACTATAGTGTGTGTGTGTGTGTGTGTGTGTGTGGTATTGCTTGCTTTTTAAGGAGCTAAATTTCTCTCATGGCTATTGGTATACTCAGTTTTTCTCTCCCTTCCCAAATAATTTGGATTTTCCTCAAAACCCACATATTTCAGTAAGACTTTCATATTAGTATATTGTTATATTTAATATTCTATTAATTTTTTGAAATTATACTTAAGGAAAATTTCAAGCATATCCAAAAGTAGACAGAATACTATAACAAACCCTCATGTGCCCATCACTCAGCTTTAATAATTTTCAGCTCACAGCCAATCTTGTTTCATATACACTTCCTCCCACTCCTGTAATTATTTTGAAGCAAGTCCCAGACATTGTATCATTTCATCTGTAAACATTTCAGTTGTTATGATGTTTTAATCTCCTTCCTATCTGTGGTTATATCCTGTTTTGCTTTCCTAATGTTGTACATTTGCTTTTGTTTTTTCCCCTATTTTATAATTCACTGATTTTGGAATTCATATATAATTCCTTCCTCTTGCTTTTTATAAGTTCACCTTGTAGTTCTTTTTTCTAGTTTCTTTCACTTAATTGTTTTATTTGAATACTCTCATTTATTAATAAAGTTTTCTTTCGAGTATAATGATTAGAATAATATTTAAGATACAACTATATTTTAGGCACTGTGCTTTACATAAAACACTCTTAATTAATTCTTACCACAATGAGGTAGGTACTGTTATTCACACTACAGATGAAGAGACTGAGGCTTAAAATTAAATAAGCTGTTGCCCAAGTTCTTATATCTTGGAAGTGGAAATGGTCATGATGTTGGTGGAAGCATAACCAGGCAATGTGGTCTGGGGAAGGAAAGTGCATATGAATGGCTGGTGGCTGACTTAGGTCAAAAATCAGGAGGTACTACACCTTTTGATAAGACCTCAGTATGGGGTCCATAGCAAGAGTTCCGAAAAACTTTCCTACACCACACATTACACTTATCTGGCAGAATCTCGATCAGGTTAAACTCATTTACCAGTCATTTTTATGACCCCACCATGACTGAACCCTCTTGGAAAGAAATCAACTCATATGGTAAAAACTTAAAACTAACATGTTCTTAATTGATTCCTTTGGATAGAATTTTGTGTGTATCATTCAATTTTTCAGACACTAAAGGGTTTACTTTCTAAAGATTTCCATTTAAGTGTAGGAGAATTATTTTTTTTTAGTACACATTCATCAATAGATAGTGTTGTAAAATGCTAAGATTTTAAATCAGAGGTGGAAAAGAAGTTTCATGAAGATGATCAACTTGAACCAAATGGTAGTAGCTTTACAGAATCTCCCATGGGTATACAGAGAAGGCCAGGGATGACAGCACCATTGCCCCAGGTCTGAATCTTGCACTAAGCAGCAATATATCCTAGGTGGTATCGCTCCTTTCCTTGTCCACACGTTTTTTTCCCCCTGCTTATTAGCTTTAAATTCTTTTTACTTAGTCATGCTTATTTAAAATAGTTAAATTAAAATACTCATTTAGGTAAAGAGGTTACAACTTTCCATATGCCAGTATTTTAGGTTGACTCAATCAACAATCATTTATACTTGAACATACCTCAATTAAGTCACTTTACTTTCTTTCCAAATATGAATGAGATCACTCAAACTGAAGAAATGGGTATTGTGATGAATAGATGAGAGCAGAGGAGAAGCAATTTTGGACCAGAGTCACCACATAAGGGAGGCAAGCCATGATAAAAAGGGGAATTGTCTTGTTTTTTTAAAGCTCTCAGGGGTAGAGGAAAGGGACATTAGTAAGTAAAAAAATAGCCCCGAAAGAGAGCCAAAAACGTAGCAAAGGGAAACTTTACATACTTGGAAATTTTGCCTGGTGTATACATACTGTATTTAATGCCACCATGCAGTGCTAATTATAAAGCTATTAATCTCAGAAATATTTTCCTAAGTGATATATACTTAAATCTACTATAGTATTCTTCCCCAATCTCTGAGTACTCAAATACACTCTCAGCCAATGAGAGTTAGAATGGCAGACAACACTCTACACAATTAGTCAATAAGCGCTATTGATGTACCATACCATAAATTTTCCCTTCCAATGAGCACTCAATTGTATTTTCCTGTGTTGAATGAGTAATTCACTGCCTATGGTCTACTCTGCTAGGGCTTCTCTTTCTGTAGTTTATTTTGTATTTGAACCACAGTGACTGCAAGAGGTATGCAAGTATGTGCTGGACTCATGGCTATGAGTATCATTTTGGGTTTCAAATGAAAATTTTTTGTAACCCTAACAATATTTGTACCTCCATAATATGATGAAATAAAAGAAAAAAAAGAAAATTTTAAGGCAGCTTTGTGTGAGAAATACACACACGGAGGAAATAATAGTGTTTTTTTACTTCATGTGAGTAAGGACAGGAATGGGGTAAATCTTTAGAAAGCCAGAAGAAAGGATAACAGCATTAAAATTCCAGAAGATGGAAGAGAAGCAGCTCTATTTATAAGATATGGGAGAGAGGCAGATAGCAGGGCAAAGAACAAAGGGAAGAGAGGAAAAGATGAGGTGTGAAGAAAGGAAAAATCTAGCCAGAACGAAATGGCTCTACCACAAATAGGTACCTAGGGGATTTGTTCCAGAGACATCACAGGACTAACTCAGTACATTAGGAAGGTCTGAATGAAGGCATTTTATGTTCAGGAGAAATTAGGCTCTCCTTTATGACTATCCTTTTAGTCAGACTGATTTAGCTACCTCCAACACACCTCACTTTTTCCCCACTTTGGCTTTTGTTTACACCATTTTCCCATGCGAAAGTGTTCACCCACATATTGACATTTAATTCTCAAAATCCCATACCTATTCTTCAAAAGTCAGGTTAAATTCCGTGCAAATTTTTATCTGATCACACCACTTACAACTATTTTATAATTTTAAATTTTTATCAAAAGTTAGAGGGTCAAAGAGTGCTGCAAAGCTTATAACGAAAAAGCAGCAGTATCCTGCACTCTTATACCCTTTTAGCTTTTTTCATTGTTCCCTTTGGTATATATCTCTATATGCTAAATAATAACCTTATTCTACTTTAATCTTGATTCATTAATATCAGATATTACCTCTAGATGTCTAATTATAGATGACTTGGCATACATGGCACAAATTTTAGTGAAACCAGTGTTTAATTTTTACAATTATTATGATTACGTAAACATTGTTCACTGTCGAGGTAAGGAATATACTCTAGTTACATTTCTTATGTACAACTTTTGTTTTTCCTTAAGATATGGGAGAGAGGCAGATAGCAAGGCAGTTTACAGTTGCTTTGTTTTTTAATTTGCTTTCTTTTCTTTGTATCTATGTCAAATTCTTCCCACTCTGCAACAGCCTCTTAAGTGAATTATCTTTTCTTTTTTTAAGAGTCCAAGCCTCACTTTGTCACCCAGGCTGGAGTGCGGTGCCACAATCATTATCTCACTGCAGCCTTAAACTCCTAGGCTCAAGTGATCCTCCTTCCATCTCAGCCTTCCAAGTAGCTAGGACTAAAGGCACGTGCCACCTGCTTAGCTACCTTTTTTTGGATAGAGACAGACAGAGTCTCACTATTTTGCTCTGTCTAGTCCCGAACTCCTGGCCTCAAGCAGTCCTCCCACCTCAGCCTCCCAAAGTGCTGGTATTATAGGCATAAGCCACCACATGTGGCCATGAATTTCCAATACTCAAACTTATTGAACAATTCATCACTTCTATTCTCCTACCCCCAGCACCTGTTCCTGGAGACAGCATTCCTGGAATTATCTGCCTGTCTACTTCAATCTGGATTGAGTACCCTCTAAGCCTACTAAATGAACTAGTCTTCTAAAGCTTCCTTTTTTTTTTTTTTCACTTTTCTTTTCGGTGGGTCACAGATGTTAGTAAAGCGTCCTTTATTCATCATAATGGGAAGGAACTTTCTTCATCATGCTTGTAGTGTTGGATCCTTTGTTTCCTGAATCTCATGTCTTTTTCTTAGTTAACCACCCTCTAGTGTTGGCAGAGCCCATTTTCCAGCAAATTCCTAAAATAAGTACATGTCTGAAAATATCTTGGTTGAAAATCATTTTCACTAAGCATTTTAGAGGCATTGCTCCCATCTTCAAACTTCCAATGTTGAACAGTTCTATATTACTCCTATGCCCAATCCTTTATATATGATTTTTAAAATCTCCAAAAGCTTTTAGGGCCTTCCCTTTATTGTTGGTATTTCGATATTTCATAAAAATTAGCCTTTTTGAGAGCAGGAGTTTTTTTTTTTCTTTCTCCCATTAAAAGACTTTCGGTGGGATTTTTTAAATCTGGAGACTCATGGTTCTCATTTTGGGAAAAAAATATTTTGAGTATTATAGTATTCTGCCTAATCTTAGATAATGATTATCAATATACTGCTATGAAAGAAAAAATGCTGTCAATTAAAATGTGTCACATCATCAATTATAACAAGCATTGCCATTTCAGAGATATTAAAATGTGAGAAAATATGTTTCTTATGTTCTTCCCTACTTTCTTTCATTTTCCCTATTGTTTCTTTCTGGAATTCCTATTAGTTAGATTGCTCTTCTTTCTTTTTCTCTCCTATTTTCCTTCTTTGTCTTATTGTTGTACTTTTTGAGAGTTTTCCTCAATTTTTGCTTGTAAATATTCTACTGAGATGCAAAACATTCCTATCACAGTTTTAACTTCTAAGAGTTTCTTCTTTATATGATTATTCTTTCTTTAATAACGACTTATTTTTGTTTTAGGGAATTAATTTTGTCTCAATACTCAGAAGACATTACTTTAACTTTCCTTTTTCCTTTTCCCTGAATTGTTTGTTTTTCTAAGATCTCATTCTTTCATGTTGATAGCCTTCCTCAAATGTCTGGTGTTATTTGGCTTTTCACAAATATTTAAGAACAAGGCCTTAAAAAGTGGCCTGGAAGTTCTGGGGCTTGTCAACTGGCAGCCTCTACACTGTAAGATCTCCCAAAGGTTAATATCTGACATTTAGTCAATCAAGGAAGCCCCACTCTACTGCCGGAAGGATACGTTCCTGGTGGGTAGAATGGGGCCATATCTCCATTCAGTAGCAGGTTTTCACTTGATCTCCCTGATTCCAGCCCAGTGCCTCACTCTACTTCCTACTGTGTCCAAGGTGCCCAAATCTAGAGCTTCTCTGGTTTTCTCTATGAAATACCTTCTGTCTCCAGAGGAGAACGGATCTAGAAGGTATTTATATCAACATTCAACAATTTCAGTTTTCAGTGGTAGCCCCATTTTTGAGTTCTTCTGAGGTTCTGGAGGCCATGAATAAGACTTTCTCCCCACAGCGACACTTCTCTAAAATCACTTAGGTTCTATTAATTTCCTCTTGCTACCACTCTTCCATCTGCTTTTCATATTTATATCTTATAGTTCAAATTACAGAAGTCTTCTGATTTCAAAGACCAAGTTTCTGTTTCTTATTCTCCTTGTTTTGGGTGATAATTTCCCAGAGAAGAGGACAAAAACAGCTTTATTTTGCCATTTTAAAACTGCAAGTTTTCCTTATATGCTTTTCTGTATCTAATAATGTAACAGAGTACTTGGCACCTAATAGATATCCATTAACTATTTGGTTAATGAATGACTAGATATGGTAAGAATACAGATTAAGCTGCTGTAAGAAAAAGGTCCCAAAATGCAATGACTCAAACAAAGTAAGTGCCTGTTTTTTTTTTTTTTTCTTATAGAGCAGTCTGTAGGTTAAAGGGGCAGTTTAGGGCAGGTGCAGTGGCTTGCACCTGTAGTCCCAGCACTTTAGGAGGCCAAGGTGGGAGGAATGCGCAAGGCCAGGAGTTTGAGACCAACATGGGTAACATGGTGAGACTCCGTTTCTACAAATAATAATAATAACAACAACAAAAAGACACAATAAAAAAAAAGGGTGAAGTTTAGGGTAAAGAGTTGCCACTAGACCATTAGGTCAGTAAGGGACCCAGGTTTCTTCTCTTGTTATATTCCACTTTCTCTGCTTCCTTGTTCTGATTAAAACTGGCTTATCATCACACTCTGCATTGTAGCTCACAGAAAAGGGGCCAATCAACCTGCAAGAAAGCCTACCAGTTGACAAGCTCCATATATACATCTATTATTTCACAGTTTCTGTGGGCCAGGAATCTGGGCCAACAACCATGTGAGCCTGGAAGCAGATCCTTCCCCAGCCAAGTTTCAGATGAGACTCTATCCCTGGCCAACACCTTGACTGCAGTCTGAGAGTGTTTCTGAATCAAAGGATGCAGCTAAGCTCTGCCCAGACTGCTGGCCCACTGAAACTGGAAGATAATAAATGTATGTAGTTTTAAGTCACTAAATTTGGGGGTAATTTGTAACATATCAAATAGATAACTAATACAACATTTCAACTTTCACTATATAAATTATTACTAGTTGACAAAACGAAAACTTAATTGTATATTAAAGGCAAATACAATTTAAAAGTATAAGGCTAATAAATATTTTGATAATCTTTAATACTTAAAGAAATATTAAATACTAGGCTTTTATCTGATACCTAGACCTAATTCATATAATCTAGAATGATGTACTCAAGCATCTCACCCACATTGATGGTAATATCTTAGTCCTGCACTTTTCCAACCTATCTCTAGAATGCAGTTTTTCTCCCAGATGTAAATGCTACTAATGCTGTGAGTAAGAGTAAGTACAAGCCATGTAACATCATGATGCAAAAATTAAATGCTTTAATTTTAGACTAGAGAGAATTAAAAAATTTGAAGGTTTTCCTTCCAAAGGAATTGTTACACAAATTAAAAAGGTAGCTGGTGGCAGGAAAAACATAATTAACACTGATCATTTTTACATTTGTTTACACGTAAATCTATATATTATAGACTAAAGAAATAAACTGCCTTGAATGGTTTAGGAGAGAGTAGGAATCTAGACCAAATCGGAAGGTAGCCCCAGGCACTAGGCCCCATGCCTGGGTCCTTGTACTAGCTAAAATTTAATTCATGCATTCATTTAATTAGCAAATACTTATTGAACACCAACTGGGTATTAGGCACGAGATATAAAACAAAAAAAACTTTCAACAACACAAAGCAATTTGTTTTGTCAATCTCTTAAAATCGGTCTTTAATGTGAAAGCATCAACCAGTCTAACATTATATAATGAGTACTTTGCTCAGTTTAAAAAAATAATTTCATGGTATCTGATTTATCTATACCCTTGTGATATAATATTCTACTTACAGTTTGTGGATTAATCTCCTCCTCTCCCATAGGTTCATCCATAATTTGCTGTCCATTCTGTGAAAAGCACAGCAAGTAGAAAATTACCAAAACAGACATCATATCAGTTAAATTTAATGAAGGCAGACCAAAAAAAAAAAATCATTGAGGAATATTTTCACCCCTAAAGGGCTCTAATGAAGTAGAACCACTATATAAGTATGCAGCTGCAAATCTGCAACAGGTTGTGCCTCAAAAGTTAATCTATAAGTTTATTATTTGAAACTATAAAAACATTTTTCCATGGAAACAATGTAATAAATGATGATTACCTTTCCAGGTGAGCCCTTGAGTTTAATAGTTAAATACATTACATATGGTCTTATTTAAGCCTTATCGAACATTATTTGCAACACTTTATATAACAAAACACATTCTAAATTCCAACTCCACTGATAATTAATCAGGGTAACTGATTAATTATTTTGGAGAAAATTAAGCTCAATCTCCACATCAAAATAAATTCCAAATGGGTTTAACATTTAAATGTCAAAAAGATACAATTATACAAGTATTAGATTATAGGTGAATAATAATACTCATGGGGTAAGGAGGGTTGAAATCATAAAAAAAGGACATTGGAATCCATAAAAGTTTAAAACCTTTTCTGCCAGACACAAAAAAGATAAAAGACAAACTGATTACAAAAAAAGAGCAACATATGACAAAGGGTTGATATCCTCAATACATAAAGAGCTTTGTTTTACAAACCTGTAAGAAAAAACGATGAACCTCAACAGAAATGAGCAATAAGGGAAAAAAGAGTTCAGCCTTAGTACTCATCAAAGAAATGCATTTAACCCAAAGATACCTTTTGCCTTTCAAATTGATAATGATTTATAAAAAACAAAAACAAACCAAAACAAACAAACAAACAAAAAAACACTCAGTGCTAATTGGGTATGAGGGAAAGAGCACTCTGGATACACTGCTGGAGAAAGTGTAAATCAGCACAACCTTTCAGAGGTAATTTGAGTCAGTGTTTAAGAATAAAAACACCACAATAAAATTTTGAAACGTCCCATCAATTCTACTTTTCTTAAAAAAATGGACAAGTGTACAAAGATGTACAGACAAGAAAGCTCACCGTAATTTTTTTCCCCAAAAAGAACTCCAAATTGGAAACCTATATTCCTAACAATAGAGAACTAGTTAAATATATTATTGTACATCCATATGATGCAATATTATACGGTCATTAAAAATGATGATAAAGATGTAAATTTATTGACATGGAAAGACAGTCACATGTAATAAGTGAAAAAGCAGTTTACAAAACAATATGGATTGTAATGATCCCATTTTAAATAAATATATACATGTTTCAATGTATATATTTGTATGGGAAAAACTCTGGAAGGATATACACCAAAATGTTAACAGTGGCTATCTCTGGGTGGTAGAATTTTAGACAATTTAAATTTTGTTTGTTTTTGCTTATTTGAATATTCTAATGTGTCTACAATGAATATGTATTATTTGTGTAATTTTTAAAAACAAACAAAAAACAGAAGTCAGGAACACATAGTGTCTTCTCTCACTCCTTCAATGGAACGAGGAGTAGCCCCTGACTACTTGTTAATTCAACAAGCGTACAAGGATCTCTAACCATCTTTGGAGCATTATCACCCCATACCCTACATGAGGAAGCTGTTCTGCATATGAACTCCTCTCTCTACTCTTCCTATCCCTATTTGCCATCCATCCATCCATTCATTCATTCATTCATTCATTCCATTCATGCTATGTTCTAGTAGGTACTGACCTGCAGATAAACGTTAATAAAACATGGCCCCCATTCTAGAAGGTCTACTGACGTTATACAAAGGGCACCTTTCAATTTCACCCACTCATAGAAGATGTTCCTAGATTAGGGGAGGCCTCGACAATACTACAAAAAGTATAGAACCAGTGCCAAAATGCAGGAAAAAGGGGGAGGCAGGTTTAAAATCTCTATTTTCCTAAGATATGTTCAGAGGTGATAATACTGCCCACTTCTTTGGTAAGTACACTCTAATTATCTCCATGATCCTTCTTTCTCCTAAAAGCTACAATCATTTATTCAACTGACTACTGGTTGTTTTTATCCAAATATCTCAAAAAAGCCTTAAACTAGTTCTTAAGAACACTGGCTTTGGAGTTAAGACATGGAGATTCAAATTCCTGCTCTTACACTACTAATTATGATGCCTTGGACAGGTTTTTTAACTATCTAAGCCTCAGTTTCATCATATGAAAAATGAGAATTAAGAAGTCTTATCTTCAGAAGGTTGTTGTGAAGACTAAATGAGATAAGTGATATAAAACTCTAAGCATAGTGCCTGGTACTTAGTAAACAATATTAGCTATTTTTATTATGTCCAAAATTCAATCACCTCACCTGTGGCTCACCAAGCTGCTCCCTCTCCTATATTTGCTATCTTAGTGAATGGCACCATTATTCATCTAGTAGCCCAAACTAGATTTTCTCAATCATTGTAAACAGGTATCTATCTATAACACAGATCTGCTCAATGAATCTCCATCAGTTAGTTTTGAGAACCCTTGGTCTAACTTGAGCTACACTTACATTTTCCATGGGAATAAAACTTAAGAACCATCTGCTCCTTGCAATTTCAATATATGCAAAAGAAGCATCACAATTTACAACTTACTTTCAAAGCAAACTGGTACAGTAGAAACAGTACTGAACTTGGAATTCATAGACCAGGGTAGAGCCTAAGTCTGCCGCTTTATGATATTGGATGATTCAGATTTTCTCTTAGCCTATTACTTTATCTGTTCAAAATGGAGATACCTGCCCTGTCTACCCAAAGGGTTATTATTAGGCTCAAAAGTAAGATAACTCATGAGAAAGCATTATATAAACTGTAAAGCGCTGTGCCAATGCAAAGCACTATTATTTAGGTGAGGTAGCTTCATGAGGATAAAATCATACTCCATAAAGTGCTTTTGATCTTGAAATAAAAACAGCTTAGGATTGGTAAGGGATCTTGAAAGTCTTCTGTTCCAACTACATATCATATGTGTCAATCCTTTCTACCTTGACCTCGCTTATACTTGAATACTATCAGGACAAGAATACTACCTCACCTGGCAGTCTACTATACTATCTCAGAAAAAGTACTGCCTCATATAAAATTCTTCATTATATAGTGATTTTCCTCAGCCACAAATTCTCTTGTCTGTACACTATCTGCAAAGTTACAGAAAATAAATCTACATCCCCTGACTATAAACCACCCTCAGTCTTATCTTTTCTAGAGAACTCAAGTTCCTTTAAACATTCCTTTAAGATAGATGAGACTCATCATCACCTTTTCTGAACACACTCCAATTTATCTTAAAGGTTGGTGCGTGGAATCGCATGCAATTAACATTCCAATCCTGATAACAACCAATGCAGAGTAAAGGGCACATGCATTATTTCTGGAATGGCCACAACACAATGCTGACTCATATAAATTTTCTGCTGATTAATCCTTGTCTTCTTTACGTACACTGCAACCAAGCCCTGCATCCTCTATCCTGTACCTGTTGTTACTCTTAGTCCCAAGAATAAGGCCTTATTTAAAATTTTTAATTCATCTTTTTCCAGCTCTGACCCATTGCTACTGTCTCTATACACTGGATTCCAAATCTGTCAATCAGCCGCTTCAGTATTTTCAGTTACATGCCATCTCAAATTTTATAATATACTTTCTTTTCTGAACTACCCACCCAGGTAATTAACAGTACAGTATATAATAACAAAGCAATCTAAGAAAAAAATTAAGTTAAACAATCTAAAAGGCATTTTATGCTGTAATTTTTGTAAAAATATCTACTTTTTTCTGAGTTTAACAAAGATTTAAAATTTAGAACTTAATTTTAAAAGCAAGAAAATATGAAAGCCAATGTTGTCCTACATACCGGTGAAACTTGACAAAGCTTTTTCTACCAAAAAAGCACCTTTATTTCAATGAATCTTTCGTATCATTTCATCAAAACAAGGATTCAAATATTATCTATTAAAAATGAGCATAAAGTTACTTTTATAGTTAAGAAGTTTCCCTTTTGAAACATGATCCTTGGTTTCATTAGAGTTTAGGCTACATGGATCATCAGTCTGACTCAATATTGTACTTTCTACAGTTCCTGAACTTCGAGTAATAGCACCTATTAAACAAGAAAATATATTTCTCTAATTTTAAGAAACAAATAGAAAAAAAAAAAACATGTGTTCTGAGGCTGGCCAGCATGTTTAAATCTCTGCTCTGTCATTTACTGGTATAGTTATTTGAAGTTGGGTAAGTTACTTAATATTTTGAGGCTCAGTTTCTTCATTTGTAAGATGCATATAATATCCACCCACAGGGATGTTATAATTAAAAGGATTCACCAAGAGACAGTAGATGCTCAGTTAATGCTACTTCTCTTGCCCTCTTTTGCCTCAATTGATTGTAATATTTACATTTCTACACATAACATCTAAAGATGTAATGCAATGAGGTAGTATAGGAGAGTGTTCAGATGTCTGTTTCACCACTTATTAACAACCAATTTCCTACCAAGCTGGGCAGAAAAGATCACTCATATGTGTACTATATTTTTATACAATATGGCTAAAGAATGAGTATGGACAAAAAGCAGTTTAAAAGTGAGGCAAATGTATTTATCCTCTCTCATTACACCATAATGCCTTCCAGCCAAAAAATTTTGGAGCTTGGCAGATTGTACACATGCAAATGTGATGTAAAATACTAGAAAAGGTTAGGAAATGCTAATCATGCTTTGTTAGTCTGAAATGTGTAAAAAGTCACAAATTAGAATAACCTACAATATGGGTCTCATCAGAGCAAATTAGATAAAGGAGACTGTTCCCTTGACTTTCAGCAGGAATTGTTTTCAAAACAAATTTCAATGTTGTTGTAAAAAAAAAAATCATCACTTAAGATCATCTTCCAGGCTTAAAGAGGAGGAACCATTCAAATAAGTATTTCTGAACCAAGGTTTCAGGACTACTAGAGTATTTTCCCAAGTATTTTAAGAAAAACTGAAATGTTAAAAATAAAAACATTTTATTAATTAAAAAATTTATTTTAAGCAACTCTATTAGACAGATTGTTTTGTTGTAATGGCATGTTACAACAATGTAAATTTCCAGGCTGTTTGATACCTCTGAAGAAAATATAAAATAAGTTAAAAAATACTTGGGAGTTCAGCAAGAAATCATGTATACACCAGTACACTAGGACTAAAAAATGATCTGTGATTGATAAAGTGCTCCCTTACACTTAGCAGGACATACCATCAATTATACTGACATTCTCCTACCTAGAAATGAAACGTACATATGGACATTAGGAGAAAAGAAGTCCTCATAGAAAATAACAGTCTGAAATAACAGGAAGGGAAGAGGAAAAAAAAGGGTTCAGAGCCCTAGTATATTAATATAGAGACCAAGGTTGTAGGAATAAGCAAGGACCACACTTTTTTTTTAACCACCCTCAAGTTTCCACAAGTATATCTGCCTTCCAAACTCTCTGATATCAGCAGTGGTTTTCCTGCTCAAAGCTTATGCAATAGGAATTCCATCATGAAGGTGCTGAGTATGAGGCATTAGAAACCTCTCTCAAATTTTGGTTAAGGTACCATCAAATTGTTCAGAATCCAAAGAATCTTCTATGCAATCACATTGAAACAATAAGAAACAAGCATTTTATATTCTTAATAAGGAATGTATATAATCCTTACCAATGTGACAGGATTAAGAATCAGCTCCTCATTTATCCTAAGGAAATATCAGAGATGTGCATAAAGACTTATGTACAGTGATATTCATCATACTCATTATACTGAAAAATAGAAAACAATCTAAATGACCAACAGGGGACTGGTTAAATAAATCATAATACATCTATTCATATGTAGGAATACTATGCAATGATTAAAATCAGGGCCTCAAAGAAAAATTAATGATGCAAAAAATATGCTTGCAATATATTAAATTAAAAAGGATACAAACTATATAGTATGACCCCAATTTTGTACCCCCCCAACATGTGTGCATGTAACTGGCAAAACATATATAAAATCTTATCAGTAGTTACCTGGGTCATAGGATTTTCTTCTTTGTACTGTGTTTTCAAAATTATATGCACTTATTATGTATTAGTTTTATAAAGAGAAAAACAATACATGTAATTAGAAAAATCAGTTTATTTCTAGTTAAGGTGTCTGCTTTCTAGCTACTAAAGGCCTGTTAGTACCCAATACTGTTCTATTTTCTAGATGAGGGTAAGAACATCCTCTGGTTATATCTACATTTTTAAGTTTAAGAGGACCCTTTTAGAAGCTTTTTTGCTGGTCCTGTGGTTGTGGCCTCAGGAAATAGCTAAGTCTTAGGCCTAAACCCAACTCATGTTTTTTGAAGTGTACCCCTAAGGGGAATCTTGCTTATGAAACAAGAATATGTTGAGATAAGAATAAAGAAATGAAAACACAGTAGCCAAAATTAAATCTGCATTGTGAATAGCAAGTATTAGAATTGACACTGCAGAAAACGGAATCCATGCCACAGAGGACAAACTTGAATAAATGAAAAAAAAAGGAAAGATTAAAAAACTATGGAAGACAGACATAGAAATAATCTATGAATAACAGATGTTCCTAAAGAAAAAAAACAGAGCAGTTTAATCAATAGAAAGTATAAGAAAAATTTCTAGTTCTGAAAAAAAATACCTGAGACTGGAGACTGAGAAGGTTCAACAGAGATCATCAACACCAAGACATGTCCTGGCAAATGTTTCTAAATTTCAAGGATAAAGATATAATCCTACAAGCATACAAGCAGAAAAAAATAGGTTATTTCAAAGGAACTAAAATCAGATTGACCTCAGATTTCTCCTCTGCAACAATAAAATGCCAGAAGACAATGAAGTAATGACTTACAGAGAGTTGAAAGGGAAAAGTTATAATCTAAGAATTTTATACCTCATTCTAGTTTTTCATGTACAAAGGTCATGCTTATGCTTAGATCTGCAAAGGCTTCTAAAATTTCACCATCCTAGTAGTATCTTTTTTTTTTTTAATAAATTGTTCAAAGGTACATCCTAGACCATCAAAAGAGAATTTAAAAAAAGAGATCAAGAATATTGAGGTAGGAAAGAATTGGTGAAATACACTGACATCAATTTAATATTGAGAAATAACTGAATAAAATAATCCCACTAAAGGAAAAAGGGTTAACAATGAAGAATAAATGATATAAGTATATAAATAATATAAAAGAAAAAATACTTTAGAAAGTTAAGATTTGTAACCCCAGGCTAAATTAATGTGAACTCAAAAGAGGTAATGGGAGAAGCAAAGATTCTAAATTCTGTCTTTCCTAAAAGGATATTTGAAAACCTCTATTTTTAATAATTATCTAATAAATATAAATATAAATTCTGGAATACTTTGAAAAACCATACAATAACCGAGAATAGATTTTTATTACAGTCCAAATGACTAAAGAAGATAATAACAGGCATAGGCTACTGATATTAATAGTACTTTATGCAGGCATCACATTCAACCCTAAGAACATGAAGCAGGTATAATTACCCCTATTTTACAGTTAAGGAAACCAAGGCTCAGTAAAGTTAATTAGTGAATGGCAGAAGCAGGATTCAAACCCAGGTCTTTCCAGCTCCATAATTCCTTCTTCTATATTTCACAACCTCCTCAAACAAAACAATCCATATGTTAGAAGAATAAAAACCCACAAGGAAAGAATAAAAAGTGTAAGATGACAAAAATCATTCCAAAAGTAATAATGTAAGAAATGTAAAGTTTGAACTGTCTCATCAAAAGGAAGTGACTTAGTAGATATTAGATGTTATTATAGAATTATTAAATACTAATGTTTTTATGAGTGATAAGGGTATGGCAGTTATGTGTTTTAAAAAGTCCACCTTTTAAGAAATATAAATGCAAATATTTATATCTGAATTGTCATATCTAGGATTAGCTTCAAAACAATCCACTGCATCTGGGGAGGGGAAGAGTGAATGCGTGTGTCGGAGAGAGGGATGGGAAGAGGAAGTAGAAATGAAACAAGATTGGTCATGAGTTGATGATTTTTGATGCTGGGTTAGAGGAATATGGTGGTTCATTATATTCTTTTTCACTCTGGTATGTGTTTAAAATGTTTGACTATAAAAACTTTTAAGAATCAGGTTATATTTTTAAAAAACTAAACAAACAACTATTTATTGCTTTAAAGAGAAACCCAAACCAAACAGATAAGTATAGAAAAGTATAAAGAAAGCAAGTGTTTGTAACATTGATGCCAAAAATAAAATGTAAGGCAAAAACAGTAAGCTGATTAAAAAGGTCATTTTATTTGGACAAAGATACAATTATTATTGAATACACATAATAATAATAATCACTGTCATTTACTGAATTCTTACTGCACACCAGACAAATGCTAAGCGCTATTAATCAGCTTTGATACTTCTAAATAACTTTGTGAGGTATTATCACCAATTAACAAATGAGAAAATTAAGCCAACATGGGTATGTCAATCTTTTTAAGCACTGTATCTCCAGCCCCTAGCAAAATGCCTGGCACACAGTATGGTTCTCAATACATACTTGTTGAATACATGAAAAAGTCTAATATACTGCCTAAAGCTAATAAGTAGAACCCAAATTCAAACTCAGATATAATTCTAAAACTCCTACTCTTTATCACATAAAAATCTTTTAATAATGGTATTTCATAGTAAAAGTGCAGGTGTTTATTTCCTTCTGTGTATGTTTCTCTATTTTTCATATTTTCTACAATTTGCATATGTTATTTTTTAAAACAAAAATATCATTAAAAATAGTAAATGTATAATAGTACTGAACATTTAATCACAGACTAAAATAACCACAAAACGCAAAAACAGATGCTTTGGAGACTATAATGTAAAATAAATCGAAACATAATGGATGGGGAAATTTTAGCACACTAATATCAACTAGTATAAGGAACAAAATTAGGACAAAGCATTTGAAATAATTTATATCAGAATGGGTAGATATTGAATTTTATAATGTAAAAAGAATATGAGTTTTTTTCAAGTATCTAAGAAAAATTATAAAAACCGACCATGTTCTAGGCCATAAAATAAATTTAAAAATTTTGAAAGCAGGAATCATACAGATCATGTTGTCTTATTACAATAAAAAATTGAATAAGGAAATAAACTAAGGCACTCAGAAATTAATAGTCTTCTAAATAACTACTGGGTCGAGGAAATAACAACTATCATTTATTCATTGTCTATTTTGTTCAAGCTGCAGTGTTAACTAGCTCTGTTACACATAATCTCCCATTTAGTCCCTTTTATCATTAAAACCATGAGGTATGTTATTATGTAGAGAAAAAGTTAGGCTGAGAGTTAATAACTTGTCCAAGATTGCAGAATTATGAAGTTTGCAGATGAGACAATTGAACCCAAGTCCGAATCTAAAGCTCCTATTACTTACACAGAAATATTAGAAGTCATGTATAGACATCTAGGTATGCTCATTTTTCTCTACCAATAAAATAAAATTTTGCAATAAAAGTGGAGAAAACTAGAGTTCCTTAGCATAACATGTTGTGAAAGTAGCCATTTGTTAAATAATACTAATCTAAGAAGGCTTATTTTTCTAACCTATCATAGATCTGATATAATATTTTGAATTATATAATTTCCTAAAATGGATTCCTTTAAATATATTCATTCTCAATAGGGCAATGAAAAATGGAAGAAAACATAAAATTAGACAAAGTAGAGAATATAAGGTAAACATGATTTGTCATTAAATTTATTTCTAAAAATCGGAATGACCTTGGAAAAGTGACCTTTTTTCTGGTATTTATCTGCAATCCATAAGAGTGTACAGAACTTTGGCCTGCAAGCCCCTAAGACTGTCTGAGTTGTGGTTTCTTCATCCATAACTCTCCCAGTTATGAGAGCTCTCCCAGCTTGAAAATTTTATAATCCGTTATAAAACTTTAAGGATTGAAGTTTTAGGTTAAGGTTATTTAAAATTTTGTGGGGTTTTACACCTCAGGAAATTACTGATTCTATATTTAAAGCTGTTTTTATGTTATTTCTAAGTATAATTTCTTCTCTCTCTTCTGCATTCAGAAGTTTTTTTCTATACCTAGCAGTGGTACATTTGTTTCCTAGTGTAAACAAAGACAATGTCAAAGAACTGATTGTACAAATGTTGTCACCTAAAAGAAAAATAATTAAAACAGAACAAATTATTGTTTTATGCAGATTAGGGAACTTCAAGCAATTTTATAATTTCCACAATCTAATCTTAATATTTTTATTTTACTAGAGAAAAAACTAACAGTGTTAAATTAACTTTTTTTTTTTTTTTTTTAAGAGACAGAGCTTGCTCTGTCACTCAGGCTACAGTACAGTGGTGTGATCATAGTTCACTGCAGTCTCCCACTCCTGGGCTCAAGTGATCCTCCCACTTCAGGCTCCCAAGTAGCTGAGACTACAGGTGTGCCATCATACCCAGCTAATTATTTAAATTTTTTGTAAAGATGGGGTCTTGCTATGTTGCCCAGGCTGGTCTTGAATTCCTGGCCTCAAGCTATCCAGCCTCAGCCTCCCAAAGTGCTGGGATTACAGGCGTGAGGCACTGCTCTTGGCTGTTAACTTTTAAATAAAAACTTCTGTATCTACTCCTAATCCTATTCCTGCCTCCCCAATACTTTTCAAACCTTACCTCTTAGTACACGATAAGAGTTTGTACTATTTCCAAACCTGCCTGATGATCAGAATCACCTAAGATTCCTATTAAAGATACATTACCTGGCCCTACCCCAGACTGAAACTGAATCACAATTTCCAGAAATCCCATGGTTCAGTATTTTATTTTTTAAATGAGTACCTTAGAGGTCTCCTGTGATGAGGCAAGTCTGGGAAATCACAGTGTAGTAAAAAGATCATGAGCTTTCAAGTCTGACATATCAAGTTTCAAAACCTGGCTTTGCCCTTTATTATAGGTGTGACTTCAGGCAAGTGACCTAACATGAACCTCAGTTTTCTAATCCATAAGATTTAAATACTAGTTATACTGAAGGTTGTGGTACAGTGTAGTATGCCCAGCCACACTGGGTGCTCCGTAAGTGTCAGCTTCTCTTTCCTCTTGCTCATTTTGTTAGGGGAAATGGCAAATACTAATATTTGAGGGGATTTTGAGGAGTTCCTAGAACTAATGAATCCATTTCTATTTCTAGGGCTAAAAATCTGAGTTCTTCATAATCCTTTAGTACATTATTTGGGCTAAGTCAGGAGTCTCAGGAACAAGTCTAGTGATTTATTCTGGTTTCCAGAGGCTTAATGAAGCCATCCTATCCAAAACATATACACCATTATGCTGGGCTTCAAAGTCCAAGCTTTTATATGTTGTGACTATGGCAAAATCACCTGAACCTGCTTTCTCATTTGTAAAAAAAAAAAAAGTGATGTTTAAATGTCTACTGAACTGAACCTAATATATATTATTGATAACGTAACTGTTAATTAACAATCACTTAAAATAATTAAACTTATACAAACATCCTTATGTACAAAAAGACAGAATTAATAGCTTTTAAGTAAGTGAAACAAGACAGACTTCCTCAAATACACAATAAATCAGAACCTGTTTAACAGACTTCCTGTTTGTGTAGTATCAACTAAATCTCAAAACAAAGTGTTTTAGACACATTTTAAGGTGAATTTAATTAGGAAGAAACAATCCAAACTACTCACTCTAATATATACATATATATTTAAAAGTCACCCTAGGTATAAACATAATCTAGAAGTAGAGCCAACAAGACTTATTTCTGAAAAGATAACCACAAATGTACTTTCTAATCAGAGCTCCATGATTAATTCCAGTTGTGTATTTATTTATTAAGTATAAATAGTATTAATAAGAACATTTTACTAAAAATAGTTTTAACTGTTCACATAAGCTAGAAAATAATTTAGAGAAACCTAAAGAAATTTAAGAAAACTAAAAATCTAGGAACATCAAAAGGAAAAGTTACCCTCAATTCTTAAAAAATAATAGGAAAAAAAAGCCCTCAAATCCTACTAAAAGTAATTCAAATTACATTAAAGAACCAAAGCTTTTCTCTCCTATTCTTTCAAATTATTCTTTAATAGAATTCAGTAATTTTCTTCATTTAGGTCCTGTCCTTTGCTTTTTATGTTTATTCCCAGACATTTAATATTTTTATTGCTATTTTGAATGAGATTTTTTTCCATTATAACTTCTAATTGGTTATGGCTGATGAATAAGAAAGCTATTTATTGATGTCTGAGTATATTTTGTTTACCACTTTACTAGACTATCATTAGGTCTAACAAACCTCTTTAGTCTATTTCCTTAGATTATCTAAGTAGATAATTATATCATATGATTAGTAATCTTTTATCTTTCCTTTGAATATTCTTTGATTTTCTTATCTAATTGCATTAGCAAGTTCTTTTAGAATTTAAAATAGAAGTGAAAATACCAGTCATAGTTTTAATGAGAATGCCTATAATATGTTCCCATCAAGCATGATGCTGGCTATTGGTGTGAGATGAGTTTTTAATATTAAGGACACACCCTTCTATTCCTATTAGTAAAATCATTAGGAATAAATTTTTAATAGAGAACAGACATTTAATTTTATACAATATTTTTTATTTAGAAATGACATACAGTCACAGGAAGTTGCAAAAATAATAGATAGATCCCAAACACCCTTAATCCAGTTTACTTCAGTGGTAACATCTTATATAACTTCCTGTCAAAGCCAGGAAATTGATACTGGTACAATGTACAGATTTTACTTAGATTTCATTGCTTTTATAGGCATTCATTTGTGTGTTCTATGTCATTTTATCACATGTGTATGTCCCTACATCCACCACCACAGAGAAGATACTAAACAGTTTATTTATCACGGCCAGGATACCTCATGTTGCCCCTTTAGAACACACCTCCCTTTTCCTAATTCCTCCCCTCTTCCTAATCCCTGGCAACCACTAATTTCTTCTCCATTTCTATAATTCTATCATTTTGAGAATGTTATATAAATTCAATCATACAGCATGTAACCTTTTTTCACTCAGCATAATTCTCCTGATATTCATCCAGGTTGCGTATATTGACAATTCATTCCTTTTTAGTTACTGAGAAGTATTCCATGATGTGGATGCGTCACAGATTGTTTAAACATTTACCCATTGAAGGACATTGGGTTTCTAAGTTTGGGATATTGCTTTTATGTGGACAGGAGTTTTCATTTCTCTGGGTTAAATGCCCAGGAGTACAACTGCTGGATCATATAATATGTGTAATATATTAAGAAATGGCCAAACTATTTTCCTGAGGGGCTGTATCATTTTATCACTTCGCCAGCAACGTATGAGAGATCATTTGTCTGCATCCTCACCAACATTTGGTCTTGCCACTATTTTTTATTTTGGCTGTTCTAATAGGTGTGTAGTGACAACTCATCATGGTTTTAATTTTCACTTCCCTGATAACTAACCATGTGGAGCATCTTTTCATATCTGTATTTGATATGCATATATTCTCTATAGTGAAGTGTCCATTTCTTTTGTCCATTTTCTAATCAGATTATCTGTCTTTGTTACTGTTAAGTTTTGAGAGTTATATATTATAGATACAAGTCCTGTCTCAGATAAACGTTTGCAAATATTCTCACTCAGGCTGTAGCCTGTCTTTTCATCCCCTTCATAGGGTCTTTTTCACAGAGAAAAAATTTTGAATTTTGATGAAGTTCAATTTATTTTTTTCCCCTTTCATGGAGTGTCTTTGGTATCAGGTCTACTCTTCACTTAGCCCACAGTCCCAAAGATTTTCTCCTATGTCTAAATTGTAAAAGTTTTCTAGTTGCCGATTTTACATTTAAATCCGTGACCCATTTTAAATTAATTTTTGTATAAAGTGTGAGGTTTGGGTTGAGGTTCATTGTCTGACCCATAGATGTGCAACTGCTCCGTGCACCATTGTTGAAAAAGCTATCTATCCATCCTCTATCACATTGCTTTTAACTTCGACAAAAATTAGTTGGCTGTACTTGTGTGGGTCTATTTCTGGGTTCTCTATTTTGTTCCATTGATCTATGTGTTTACCCCTTTGCCAATACTACAGTATTTTGATTACTGAAGCAATATAGTATCTTAAAATTGGGTGGAATAATTCCTCACATTTTATTTATTTTTTTTGTTTTAGATACTTTGCCTTTCCATATAACTTTTAGAATAAGCTTGTGTTAAACCTATAGATAAATTTGCGGAGAACTTACATCTTTATTATGTTGAGTCTTCCAACATGATACATCTCTCCATTTAGATCTTTATTTCTTTTGTTTGCATTTTTTAGCATACAAATTCTATACATGTTTTGTTAGATTTATACCCAAGTGTTTTTGAGCAATTATATAATAAATGAGACTGTTTGTTTCCACAAATTTATTGCTAGTATACAATTTATTTCTGTATTCTGATCTTGTATCTTACAACCTTGCTGAACTCATTAGTTCCAATTATTTGTAGATTCCATGGGATTTTCATTGGAGACCACATGTCGCCTGGAGAGGGACAGTTTTATTTCTTCCTTTTAAACGTGTATGCCTTTATTTCCCTTTCTCGCCTAGTACAGTTGTAAGAACTTTCAGGACTATGTTGAATAGCAGTGGTGAGAGTGGACATCTTTGCCTTGTTCCTGATCTTAAGAGGAAGGCATAGTCTTTCACCATTAAGTATGGATGTTAGCTGCGGGTTCTCTGTAACTGTTCTTTGTCAAGTTGAGAAAGTTCCCCTCTAGTCTTACTTTGCTGAGTTTTTATGAGGAATGTTTAATTTAGAAAAATACAATTTCTACATTAATGTGATTTTTCTTTTTTATCCTTTTAATATGTTGGACTACCTTGAATGATTTTTAAATAATGAAACAGTTTTACATGGAATAAACTCAACTTGGTCAGGGTATATAATTCTTCTTATCTGCTGCTAGATTTGTTTTGCTAATATTTTGTTGAGGATTCTCTGGCTATGTTCTTGAGGGATATTGGCCTGTAGCTTTCTGTACTATGTTTGGGTTTTGGTATCAGGGTGATACCAGCCTCATAAAATGAGCTGTGAAGTGTTCCCTCTCTCTTTATTTTCTGGAGAGATGATGCAGAATTCATATTATTTCTTTATTTCTGATGTTCCAAGTTTCCTTCTTTTATCATTTCCTTTCTGCTTGAAGAACTACCTTTAGCCATTTTTTTCAGGGTCTGCTATTGACAACTTCTCTTAGTTTTCCTGCATCTGAGACTGCTTTGATTCCACCTTCATTCTTGAAGGATAATTTCACTGGGCATGGAGTTCTGGGTTGACAGTTCTTTAGCACTTGTAAAATGGCATGCCATATCCTTTTGGCTTCCACAGATTCTGATGGGAAATCTGCTGTCATGTGAATTGTTCCCAATAGGTAATAGTTCATTTCTCTCCAGCTACTTTAAAGATTCTTTGTCTTTAATTTTCAAAAAAATTTAAACAATTTTTAATTGTCACAAAATATACATAAAATTCACTGAACTATTAAGCATACCGTTCAGTAGTGTTAAGTATATTCACATTTTTTGCAACCAACCTTCAAAACTTTTAGTCTTGTAAAATTAAAACTCTATGCCTATTAAACAATAACTCCCTACTTCCAAAACTTTTATTTTGATTTGTTTGGGAGTGGATTACTTTGGGTTTATCCTATTTGGGATTAAGTCAGCTTCTTGAACCTGCAGGATCATGTCTTTTGCAAAATTTCAGGAAATTTTAGCCATTATTTCTTCAGATCCACTTTCTCCTCCTTCTGGGACTCTGATAAGATAAATGTTACCTCTTGTTAATGTTTCTCAAGCCCTGTTCATTTTTTCCCCAGTCTATTTTTTCTCTGTTGTTCATATTGGGTCATTTCTTTTCCACCTTCAATGATTACTCTTTCCTGTCATTTCCATTTTTCTTTAGCCTATGTAGTAGGTATTTCAGATATTATGTCTTCTAGTTCTAAAATTTCTATTTGGTTCTTCTTTATACTTTGCTTTCCTAAGATTAATTTTTCATTTGTTTCAAGTGTGTTTGTGATTGCTCACCGAAGCATTTTTACAATGGCTATTTTAAAATTCTAGTCAGATAATTCCAATATCTGAATTATCACAGCTTTGGTGTTGTGTTAGTTGTCTTTTCTCATTTATGTTGTGAGTTTTCTGGTTCTTGGTATAAGTAATTTTTTTACTAATAGACATTTTGGAGATTATAAGACTCTAGATACTATTAAATCTTTTTTAGTAGTCCTCCTGTTGAGATGTAGTGTGAGGGCAAGCTGTGTGTGTATGTTCAGCTTCCTTCTGGGCCCCACCAATACCACCCAGGCAAAAGTAGAGCAATGACTCACACTGTTTTGTTGCAGATAGGTAGGATGGAAATTCAGCCACACTCTCAGTCCCAGCAAAAGTAGGGCACCAACCAGCATCCCGTCATTGCTTCTGAGTAGGGGTGTAAGCTCAAGCTGCCTGCTGGGCCCACTGATGACAGGGAGGGGGAAAGCAGAGGGTTGACTCATACTTCTTTGTTGCTGCACCAGACACCCAAAAGCTCAGCTCTCCAAAAGGACCCAGCTAGCAACAGGGGAGTAGAAAGGGGGAAGCAGAGTGCCAACTAGCCCTGACACCCATCACTTTCCAGATGAGGGTGAAGGCTCAGTTCTCCAATGGGCCCCACTGACATCATTAGAGATAAGCAGTGTTGAGAATCCCACCTCCAAAATCTTGCTCTGCCTTGTTGATGTCAGGTGAAGGTAGAGGTTTAGTGTGGATTAGTTCTGCCTCACACACCTTGTTGAGTCTCATTGCTTCTGGGTCGGGGTGGACGCTCAACTTGCTGCTAGATCTCACTGACACCACCCTGGTGAGAGCACAACCTCCTTCTGCACAGAGTGCAATGAGGGAAGATCAGCTCCCTGCATGGTCTGCCAAAACCACCCAGCAGGGGGAACCAAAGTGCTGCCTGCTTTTGCTAGGCAGGGAATGGGCAATTAGGTCCCTAGTCTCTCCAGCCAACACTACTGGGTTGGGGAGTCAGAGCACTGCTATTGGGTTCTTTGGGATGGGGTGGGGTTTTTCTGTTGGTGTTTGGCCAGAGTAGGAGGGGGGTACTGCCAAAAAGGTTTAGTCTTGTTTGGCTACTCATTTGCCAGTTATCTGGTTAAAGAGAACAAGTTTTTCTTGGAGCTCTTTTTGTCTGTGCCTGTTGGTGGTTTCAATTTGGAGGCTTTTATAGCACCCTGTCTAGGACATAGGGGAGGCAATAGGAAAACCCAGGGAACTCACTACTTGTGTTATTCTTTGAGTCCCAAAGTCTGCAGGCAGTCTGTCTTATTTTTCCACCTTTAGAGTGTTCTTGTGCTTGTTTGTTCTGTATGCGTAAGGTGTTTCAGTAGTAAGGGAGGACCTGTGAGGAATACGGTTCCCTCATCTTGGTAGAACCAGAAATATCCACCAAGTGATTAATTTTATGTTGAAAATAACATCTGGCTTTCTACATTATGGTTAAAAATGCACTATGGAAAACTGCTGTAACATTATAGATCATAATTTCCCCCTAAAATACAATTATATCTATTTCTATTATTCCTTACTAATTAAGCTTGTTTCATGCTATAAAACTGCCTGTTCACCCCAGTACTCTTAGACTGTAATATTTCAAAAGGAAAGAATTCCATTTAATTCATTTTCACCTAGTACTATACTATACTATACATACTCAAAAGAGCTGGGAGGAAAATATTACTTTAAAACTCATTTATGAGTTCTTCTATTAATCCAAGGAAAATCTCATTTTTTAACTTGCCTATGACATTTCCCTGAGTAACCCCCTTACTGATATCAGCATCCATTGTGATAATTATTCCTCTTAAATTATACTAATAGCCAGCAGGAACTTGGTGGAAAGGAGACAAATAGGGTTTTGCTTTGACTTCTTCAAATAAAACACCTTTATATTCCACTTTATTTGAGATGGAGTCTTGAAAAGAATTCATTTATCTGTTGACATTTAATTTCAGAGATTCTAGACCTTCTGTTTTGATTAACCTTCAATTAATTTCTGTACTTTTGTTTTAAATAAGAAACTATGGAATAGCATAACAAGGCTGAGGAGATTCTAAGGAAAAATGTCACTGCCTCAATCTTTGCTTTCTTTCTGTAACCTTCTATAACGAATATTTAACTTCGTATTGTGTTCCTCTAGGAATTCTGCTCTGAGAGAGGGGGTGCCCCAGGTGATGAGGTATCCAAAGGCACTTTCATAGAACCTAGGACTTTATTAACCCAGTAGGAAAACCGCTGTTCTAGGAAAAGCTTTATATTTATCACATCTAAAAATAAAGAAAATCTTTTAGAAGCACATATTAAAACTAAGTCTTCTGAGAAGTACATATATAAAATAAATAAGGAACTTCTATATCAATATTAGAACAAAACTCCATTTAAGTCCTCAAATCAGAAATAAAACAAACACAAGGCCGGGCGCGGTGGCTCACGCCTGTAATCCTAGCTCTTGGGAGGCCGAGGCGGGCGGATTGCTCAAGGTCAGGAGTTCGAAACCAGCCTGAGCAAAAGCGAGACCCCGTCTCTACTATAAATAGAAAGAAATTAATTGGCCAACTGATATATATATAAAAAATTAGCCGGGCATGGTGGCGCATGCCTGTAGTCCCAGCTACTTGGGAGGCTGAGGCAGGAGGATTGCTTGAGCCTAGGAGTTTGAGGTTGCTGTGAGCTAGGCTGACGCCACGGCACTCACTCTAGCCTGGACAACAAAGCGAGACTCTGTCTCAAAAAAATAAAAAAATAAAATAAAATAAAACAAACACAAGAATTATGTATATAAACAATAAGCACACGAAAAGATCCTTAAGATCTTTAGGGAAATGCAAATCAAAACCACAAAGAGATACCACGTCACACCCACTAGGATGGCTATAGTAAAAAAGACAATACATGTTGACAGAGATGTAGAGAAACTGGAACGCTCATACACTGCTGGTGGGAATGTAAAATAGTGCAGGCCAGTTGGAAAACAGTTTGGCAGTTCCTCAAAATGTTAAGTGTAGACTTACCATGACTCAGCAATTCCACTCATAGGTATATATTCAAGAGTATTGAAAACATATGTTCCTATAAAGACTTACTATATAATAAATGTTCATAGCAGCATTATTCATAATAGCCAAAAAGTAGAAACAACCCAAATGTCCATCAACTGATAAATGGATAAACAAAATGTGGTATATCAATACACTGGAATATTATTCAGCCATAAAAAATGAAGTACTGATATATGCTATAGCATGGATGAATCATGAAAACATTAGGTGAAAAATGCCAGACACAAAGGCCACATGCTGTAGAATTTCATTAACATGAAATGTCCAGAATAGGCAAATCTAGAGACAGAAAGCAGATTAGTGGTTGCCAGGGGAAGGAGGGAATTGGGAGTGACTGCTAATGAGTATGGAATTTCTTTCTGGGGTGATGAAAATGTTCTAGAATTAGATAGTGGTCATAGTTGCACAACTTTGTGAATATCTTTAAAAGTGAATTGTATGTTTTACAAGGGTGAATTTTATGTTATGTAAATACATGAATTTTAAAAAAGAATTAGGGCTGTTTAACCTAATAGTTTAAAAGTCTAGCGAAAAAACCTAATGATTGTATAACTTTTCTTTTAAATTTCCTTTTCTTATACTATGGCAAGATAATTAACTTTTTTGGGTAGAGAAAGATCCTGTTTTCTGGCATTTCGAGGAAGTCAAATATGTTTTTTTAAAAAGAGGATGCAAATATAAAGAGGTAATGATTAATAAACTGTAGTCAAAGAACAGAGCACATTCAACCTAGGGGTTTCTGTAAGGACAGCTGTTAAGTAATTTTCAGGCAGCCCTCCTTTTCCAAATACTGTAATTTTTGTTTCAAATATAAAACATTTTGTTTCATTTGCAAGACAGCTGTCTAAAAATCTCAAATTATTTTTCTATACAATGTTATAAATGCTGTTTCTCAGGCCAGCCTACAAAAGCCTATTTAACCCACTCTGTATCTGGAAAGTACTAACAATTTTACTAATTTTTGTAACTGTGCCTATTAACTTAACATTCCCACTATTATGAACAGCATTCCTAGTTCATGCCAGGATCATCTTCTCTGTAGTTCCCTTTGGTGAGAGGAGAGCTTCATTTAACGTAAGTGTGGGGTGGATACACACATATATACACACCCCTACATACATACATATATATGTGTGAAAGCACCTCTCCAGGTCATTATCCTCTACATTCCAACAAAAATAGCTACTCATGAAAACCACCTGGATTCTTTCTGTAGCAGATTTCGTCTAGACTGAGTCACTCACCTAAATGTTGTTCTGAATTCAAGCTGGGCAGTCTAATGGAAAGTCAAAGGAATTGCAATCTGGGAGACTTGGGTTTGAATCCTGACTCCTTCAGTTACTAGCTGTGCAACCATGAGTATGTTACTTAACCTCGCTAGGCTTCAGTTTCCTCAAGTGTAAGCTGAGGATAATTATGTCTACCTTATCCAAGCAGATATACACAGTGTCTAGTCAAAGGGGGCATTCAGTAAATGTAAGTTTCCATCGTCACTTGGGAAAGAAAGAACAGAGATCTTGACATACCACACCCCCACCCCCAACCATTTGTTTGTAGGCAGGACTGTTCTAAAGTTGTTTTTGTAAACTAAGGACTGTATTTTCCAAACTTATAAATTAAGGCTAAGGCAAGGCTGTACATTAGTTTACTTTGGATTTGAGTACTCTGACACAGTAAATAAGGAGCTGAAATTAGCAGAGGGTAGAGACAAAGTAATATTTGAAATTTTACGCATTGTGGCTCTTTCAGGATTTGTTCTTAAGATAGTTTTGATAAAATTAAAAAGTTATATTAACATGTTGTGGACAGCAAAATAAATTTTCCTGAAATGAAATGTGCTGTATACCCTAGCTCTGACTTTGTCAACATATAACCTGGGGCAGGCCTGCCTGAGTAAGTCTCAGTTTTCTTTTCTTTTCTAAATTTTTTTTTGTAGAGATAGGGTCTATGTTGCCCAGGCTGGTCTTGAACTCCTGGCCTCAAGTGATCCTTGTGCCTTGGCCTCACAAAACACTAGGATTACAGAAGTGAGCCACCATGCCCAGACTTTTTTTTTTTTTTTTTGAGACAGGGTCCCACTGTGTCACCCAGGGTGGATTATGATGGGGCAATCATAGCTCACTGCAGCCTCAAACTCCTGGACTCAATCTATCTTCCACCCTTGGCCTCCCAAAGTGCTGGGATGACAGGTGTGAACCACCTTGCCTGGCCTCAATTTCCTTACATAGATACAGTAGGGCTAAATTGTTCTCAGCTCTAAAATTCTATGCTAAAAATTTTTAAAAAGGCTTTCATGTTCTAAGATGTATTAGTCCACTTTTCCAGGTTTAATTAGCACAACATACTGAACATAATGCAACATTTAAAAAACATTACCATGCAATTTATTCATCCAATAGTATAAAAGATAATTATATATTTTTCTACCCTGAGACATTATTCTTATTGCTTATATCTCTATCCATAGCTCAGCCCACAAGAGGAAGCTTATAATTACATTTTTTGATATTTAAATTTCCCCCAGTGCTTCAGTGTTATCACCTGAAGGAGAAATGTCACTGTAAAACTAGTAAAGTCATAAAAGGAGTGGAATAGTGATTGGAGGGGTATGCATCACCTAGTAGGGTTTATCAAAATCTTCAGGGCAGGAGAGGGACAAAACAAACCTGATTAATAATAACAATTTGAAAAATAATATTAAATACATGTTCTTAGAAAAAGCTTTAGCCTACTAATTTCAAAATACAAATAATAGAAGGTAGAGTTGAAAAAACACTGGTGTAGAAAAAGCATTCAATTTGTACTAATCCTATAATCTAGAACTATATTGTTCAATATGGTAGCCGATAGCCATTGGTGACTATTAAATTAAAATTAAATAAAAAATTCAGTTCCTCAGTCACACTAGCCACATTTCAATAGGCACATGTGGTTAGTGGCTACTATACTGAATAGTGCTGATCTAGAAATTTTGTTTTTAGAGTAAATCTCTATTATTATTAATATATTATTTTCAGATAGATGCCTCTGTTAAATGTGAAGAACTGAATTAACATTCTATGTAGCTGAGGTTTTTACTATAGGTTTTACAGGATTTCTGAAGTGAAGATTTCTCTTGAACCATTGCACTTGAGATGCACTTCAATCTATTAATGTCAAAATGGTCTTTTGCTTTAGGCTATCATTTGACATCTGCTTCTAAAACATATCAAATGACTGAACCAAGTTTCCTATAACAAGCTTCGTGGGCCAAAGAATTAGAGCCGAGCTCACAGAAATCTAGATGACCAGGTCAGATTTAAAGATGAGATCGTCATCATAGGTAAGATTATAAAAATCAATTTATAGGGTAGACAAAACATAATTACCTTTTGAGGTATGTAAAAGACTATGGATACATTAGTTAAGATGGGGAAATTCAATTTAACTTATGCTATGGTTGTAATTCTACTTATACTGATAGGGGAGAAGAATGACAAGAAATCTAAAAATTCTTTTAAATTTATACCTAAGTGTAGGATATCTAATATTTAGAAAACCAGCACTATTTCATGAGAACAAAAAAGGACTCACAATGTGGAAACCTAACTCTGGGTGGGGCAGTAGGCTAGCTTTCCATATTATAGCTGCCCGTTCTTTAGTTCATTTCCATTCTACTTTCTTGCTGACATCTTCAAGAAAGGAAGGTAAATATGCAGAGCAGGTTATGCTAGTAATGGAGCCATTCTGTTATGGTATATAAAAACATAAAATCACCATTTATTATTAGGTAATATGCCCAGCAAATACCTCTGACTGTAGAGGTATTTGTGCATGATGGGCAGAGACAATAAAAAGGGTGAGGATGCTACTTTACATTATTCGATAAGCTATAATTTCATCAAAAAAGATGAAATAAAAGTACTCCCGAGTTAAAAATGGCTGCATCAAAATATTATTAAGCTAGCTATCTGCAAATTCTTATTATTAACCTAGTAACTGCAAATTAGAAGCAATTAATTAAAAAAGGAGAATGAGAGAGGTGGCCAGATTAACAGTAGCATGAAGTGGCACATAAGAGAATTTTTAAAATTATAAATATTAGGCATAAGTTACAGAGCAAGTCAATGTAGAGGCCATTTAGTAGGGGCAATTAGCTTCATATTAAGGTAGAATATGATCAACTTTCAGAACAATGAATCAAAGTAAGTTTAATTTTTAACTTTTATTTAAATTATATTTAAATTTTAGTTCACTATTAAGATGGAAAATTTTTGTACAATTTTGAAAGATTTCAATTCAAAATGAAACAAAAACTCAAGTTTAAATAAAAGGCTTTGATAGAATCAATTAAATATAACAGCTCATTTCCAGGCAATATTGAATCATGCTACTGTAGTTATGAGACTATCCAAAACTGTGTTCTGCAAAGCACCTTGTGTCCTTTGAGACTTCAATAGGTGGTTCATGAAAAAGGGGTTTTGATATCAAGTCTCAAAAGCTGTGGGCTATATCTGTTTTGCAGATTCATCATATACAACATCTTAAAAGTTCTAAGTTATTCAGTAAAGACACTGCTTAAATCTAGTTTAACTCCACATTTCCCAAACTTATTATGCCGTGCTCCCTTTTCTTTTCTTCTTCTTCTTCTTTTTTTTTTTTTTTGTTGTTGTTGTTGGATGGGGGATGATTGTTGGGGCACAGATACACCTTTTTTTAACATCACATCTCCAGAGACTTCTTGGTTTGAAAAATATCATATGTCCTATTTAGAGTTCCTTAAGTACTAACACCACGTAACAGACAAAATCCAAAGGATTACATTTCTAGATAGAAAACTCCGTTATTTATAGCATATTCAAATAACCAAAGCAAATGTATTTTACAGTAATGGGGAAGGAAGTGTGACATATTAATTTCTTTCCCTAAAATGAAATTAGAACTGATTGATCCTAAAATATAAAAAGGTGTGCACATTTTATTTTGTATGTTTTAGAAAAAAGGTAAAATTTTATCTATTGATGCTACATACTGACTTTAACCATTTCTTCAGAGAAACAGTACCTTTAAGAGGTTGACATACAGGAGACACTGTATTTCATCAATTATAAGATACAATCAAGTGTAAGATGCAGTATTATTTTATATATCATTAAAGAAAAAACTCACTGCTAATTAAACTATGACATGCCATGGATTGTGAGATGCCTTCCAATTTGAGCAATGTTAAATGAGAACAAAATTTCCTTTCTTCCATTTTCCACACATATTCTTCACAATGTTCTTTATTTATATTTCCCCTTTGGGGACAATATTGAGGAAGGAATAATACAAAAAGGACAAGATTCAAGAGATTTCTGTTCACCTTATCCTTACAATTATATTCAGATATTACAATGACTCTGTTTAAACAGATCAATCAGATAACTCATTTTTAATTGTTCTGCTGAATTCTAAAAAAATTATCACAGAGGAAAAACAAAGAACTTTCTTGGGCAGTTCTTTTTGAGAGATGATTCATTATAATCATTATTTATTAAACATTTAAACCATGTACTGAACCAAGTACTTTATATATATTACCATATCATTTAATCCTTACCACAATCCTATGAGGTAGATAATTTTTTCATCTCTAATTTACAGATTAGGATGTTGAAGCATAGAGACATTAAATAACTTGTATAAGCTTACAAAGTTATTAAGTGGCAGAGCCAGGATTCAAATACAGGTCTTTATGGTTCCAAAGCTTATGTTAACGATTTGCCATTAATCTAATTTATCCTACAAAGTTCCTTCTAAATATTAAGGAAAAGCAAAATTCAAATGCTTATTTACTAGTAACTAATGTATTTGCTTAAAATAGGCCAAATGATAGACAAATATCACATGTTCTTACTCATATGTGGGAAAGCTAAGAAAGTTGATCTCATGGAGGTAGAAAGTAAAATGATAGATACCAGAGGATAGGAAAGGCGGAGATGAAGAGCGGTTGGTTAATGGGTGTAAACATAGATAGAAGGAATAAGTTATAATGTTCAATAGCAGAGTAGGGTGACCACACTTAGTAACAAATTTCAAAATAGCTAGAATAGAGAACTTGAAATGTTCCCAACACATAGAAATGATAAATACTCTAGGTGATGGACACCCTCAAATACCCTGACTTGACCACTACACATTTTATGCATGTAACAAAACATCACATGTACTCCATTAATACGTACAAAGATTATGTATCAATAAAAAACTTAAAATTTTTTTTATGTGTTGAAGTTTATCCTTTACAGTTTGCTTAACCTAAGAGATGACCTCTTCCTAGGGGTCTGAACATTAGGGATTAATAAATACTGGCTTTCTAATTGTGCGGCTTGATAAAATTATCAAAAAATAAACAGACCAAATGTATTAAATGATTGTTCTGTGCCTCACGGATACATTTTATCCTGAATTTGTTTTATAAAATGTATATAGTATATTTGTGTTTGTTTTGTTAAATTTTGACACGTTTACTTAATGATTATGATTTACAATTGTTTTTTGTTTTAATGCTTTTTGGTACTGAATTTATAAACCAGAATATCTGAGATCTGATATTTGTTCCAGATTCATGATACAGGTCACTGTATTAACTCCAAAAGGACACACCCATGGGATAGAGTTACTTGCTTTTTTCTATTGTATCAATTGGGGATTAGGGTGTATAACATGTATTTGCATAATTGCATTCCAATGCTTCAAATTTGTTATCCACCAAGACACATAAACTGAGCACTATCACACTCATGTATTACCAGGGAGACCACCAACATGTCAGTCATTCATTATAATCTGAGCCACAAGCATCCATTCTGCACTGGGTGAACCAGGCCACTCTGACCTCACCCATCATTCACGGCCTGGCAGATCACATGTCCCTGAGCATGGAATTGTAGAGCAAATCTTGTTAATTATCACAATGGTATGATTTTTTTAGTGGATGATAATTTATTTATTTATTTTATTTTATTTTTTATTTTTTTTTTTTTTGAGACAGAGTCTCACTTTGTTGCCCAGGCTAGAGTGAGTGCCGTGGCGTCAGCCTGGCTCACAGCAACCTCAATCTCCGGGGCTCAGCGATCCTACTGCCTCAGCCTCCCGAGTAGCTGGGACTACAGGCATGCGCCACCATGCCTGGCTAATTTTTTGTATATATATATTTTTTAGTTGGTCAATTAATTTATTTCTATTTTTGGTAGAGACAGGGTCTCGCTCAGGCTGGTTTCGAACTCCTGACCTCGAGCAATCCGCCCGCCTCGGCCTTCCAAAGTGCTAGGATTACAGGCGTGAGCCACCGCGCCCGGCCTGGATGATAATTTAAAAAAAAAAAAAAACTTTAGGGCAATTCTTCTGCAATTCAGAATTCTAGATAAATGATCTGCTACATTTTTGATCATTCTATAACTTACTGAACATTGAGTCCTTGGTCAGAAGTGCACAGCCCAATTATGCCACCCTTCTTATATAAAAATAGGATATACACATTGTGATTTCCAGAAAAGTACTTAAAGAAAAGGCAAAGTCTGCCTATATTTGTTTCTTTAATTAGATAAAAGTTTATCTCTTTATTTTAAAATTTAAATGCACCCAGGAAGTTTCATATTTTGAATCTACCTGATCGGTACAGGATCAAGCTGCCAAAATAAAGCAAACTTTCCTAGATTTTAAAAAACTGACATCCTATATTATAATCACTGAAAACAATGAAGTGTTCAGTAATGTGTCACAGTTACTTGACAGTTGACATGTAACAATACCTGTCCTCTCCTCAGATCTTCACTTGAGGGAAAGAAAAAAACCTGAAAGGTGGTAAAAATGAAACAGGAAAAGGAAACTTAATAAAACATTTTTTTTTCAAAATCAATGATCATACTTTAATAGAACATTTTCCCTATAGATAAAATATAAGAAACCTATGTAATATAGATGTAGTAGAAATACTACAGAATTTATGTACTATAACATATATTATACTATAGAATATCATACAAACTTTGAGGTTAAAAATGGCTGCACATTCACTAAATTTGATCTCCAACACCAGGGTCTCTTATTCTATAATAAAATATTTATATAGTTAATATTTTTCAATGCATTATGGGTACTTGTTTAAAAGAAGTCAGGGTGGCTATTTTCATACAACACATTGTATAAAACACTGTATACATTATTGTACACAATACATTGTGACCATTTTTATATAACACATTTGTATAAAGCAAAAATAACCTCGACTTTATTATTTTAAAAGTCTACACTGTTCATATTTAAATTTACTACCAGTTATATCTACTCAACTGCAACTGAGAAAAAAGTGTCACTCTAGGTCAGGGTTATGATCCAGTAAATGCTGTCCCTGACAGCAATGGCAAGTAATTTGTAGAACAGAAGAGCCACAATTCCTTGCTATCCATCTCCTAAACAGTGAAATATTCAAAAGCATACTATCATCTTTAAATAACTCTTAAAAGGTTCTGAATTCACCCAGACCACTTAGGAAGTTATTTGTTTTTTATCTTGTACCAACCCTTACTTTGCTTACATAGTACTTCCTTTATAATCCTAAATTTGCTTCTTTAAACATTCAACCTAGTTCTAGCCTATCATGTTCTGACCCACGTTTGAGTTCAACCACAAGGGTTTTTTGTTTTGAGCACCATGAAAGTCGTGTGAGGTCTTAAAGCAGGAAGGTCTGTGTAAAAGAATAATTGAAAAAACTGCCTGTGTTTTTAGTGAGGCACTCAGGTCTTTTAAAATTGTTCCCTTTCCAGTGTAAGATTAAAATGTTAAAAAAGAGATAAGATTCATAATCATCCTATTCCTGACCCTCATGGTTCATTCAACAGACATTTATTGAGTTCATAATATGTAAGTGCCAGGCACTGTACTGAATGCTGAGGGGGGGGGGGAAGAGAGAGAGAGAGAGAGAGAGAGAGGAGAGAGAGGAGAGAGAGAGAGAGAGAGAGAGAGAGAGAGAGAGAGAGAGAGAGAGAGAGAGAGAGAGAGAGAGAGAGAGAGAGAGAGAGAGAGAGAGAGAGAGAGAGAGAGAGAGAGAGAGAGAGAGAGAAGTATCTGCTTTCAAGAGTTCATAGTCTACTAGGGATGAGACCATAAATGTAAATTCCTATAGGGACCAACCCTGAAATCCTTCAGCCTAGAGAAAAAAATTTTGATATATTAACTCAAGTAAATGACTTTTTAAAATAAAAGGATGTTACTCTGGTAAAATATAATTATTATCTGATAGGGGCCTACTGAGCAAGAAATAGCACAATAGTGAGTATAAATATTAGACCTCTGAGCGGAACTTCTCAACCTTCTCCTCATTGGCTTCAATATTGCCAAATTGTATCATAAGTAATTTACTTGAAACAGCTGAACAACCAAAGGAAAGGAACTATCTAAAGGCAATTTGTTAAAATCTAGTTTTAATAAATTTAGGCAACACTGGCTCTGTTCGACATACCTTATGCCAGAATAGCAAGAAAATTCTTTGAAAATGGCAAATTGTGGAATCCTATCTGCCAAGTTCTAGACAACATGATAGCAACTGAAATAACACAGCTTTACCAAATGAGACCTCTTATAATACTCTATTTGTTTCTGAAAAATACATGACCTCTAACTACTGGCTTATTTATTCATACTCTGAATTTTTCCACAAAAGATTTGAAGCAGCTACCGTAATACAAAGCAAAGCACATAAATTGTATCCACCTGGTTTTGAATTATAGCTCTGCCATTTACTATTTACAATCTTTGTGCCCTTAACTTCTGAGATTTGGTTTCCTAATCTGTAACAATGGGGACCATAACCCTACCCTGCTGGGTCATAGGAAGGGTAAAATGAAACAGCATGTAGCACAGAACCTGACACATAGTAGGTGCTAAATAAATACCAGTTTTCTGCCTTCCTTATCCAAATGTATTCTATATAGAAAAAGGATAAGGTGGAATTTTAAATGATATTTTTTCCTACATATTGATTATATGCCACGCAGAAAAGTGGACTGATCCTTAGTTGCAATTGTTAATGTTTGTATCTAAAAATCAGGCTCAAAGCAAATTCAATTTCTTTCCACAAGTTCAGCGCTTTGGGAACATTTTATTAACCTTTTAACTATATTATTTAATGTAAAAAAATCTCTTAAGGAAAAATATGAAAAGAGCCTCGTTGCATACTGCTTTTGACACTATCCAACCAAAGGATGATTAAACATTCTAAATCTGACTTCCTTATGAACGATTGATAGTATTAGACTGGATAACAATTTAAAATAAAATTCTTGTGATTCTGCCAGTCTCAAAAACATGATTTTCTTTCTTTTCCTTTCTCTCTTTCAACATATATCAATGTCTTTTCTATTGAAGAGCAGCATTTAGTTTAGGTTTTACAAGTATGATCCAAGTCACAAAATACTAAGCACCGATCGTAAGCACTATTACAACCCTGCTTGCGTTAAGAACAAGTAAACATTTTTATACAGCAGTGGAGGTGACTGGGAAAAAAATTGAAAAGCGATTTGAACTGATCCCCCTCCCCCTCCATTATACCCGAGAATGCAAGTGTCCCGCATCTCAGATCAAACCGAGCCTCGGCTTTACTGACGTAACCAGTAACCCTATCCACCTCGCACACTGCGGAGGCCGGCAGGGCAGCGGCTGCCGCCAAGTACACCACTCATCAGAGCCTGCCCCATTCCACCCCCGCGTTTCAGTCATGCTTTCCAGAAATGGGGTCACTCACTCAGTAACTATTACACACACGCAGCCCATCATCCTGTAACCCCCCAAAGTCCGCTGCGGGCATAGAAGACAGCAAAAAGTCAAGAAGGAAGAATCACAGACGCGCCACCATCAGGAATTGATTTTCTACTCCGGAGAGGAGCGCTGATACCCTGGAATAGGTCTTGTCTGGATTATTTTCGCAGACCCCGAGTTGGTTCTGGGACAGGGGCGGCTGCGAAAAGCTCGGTGCAGTGATGTGTCCGGGGAAATTCTGTTTGCCCTGTTTGGGTGTATTGTTTGGGTTTTGGGCACTCGGGTGGGTGTCTCAGGGACGGTCACCAGATCCTGGGCGAGAAAAACCAGAAAGCCCTTTACGGCAGCCGCTGATCTCCTTGAATATCACCCTCTCACCTCCATGGACAGGAAACTCAAGTTAAACTCGCAGGGACGGGGTCCTCGAGCTCAGCGACCTCAGGAACGAGAGGGTAGGGGGTGGAGGACCTCAGGCTTCCACTTTCTCCTTTGCAGCAGCAGAAACCGCTGCGGCAGGCAGATGGGGGGAGGCAACCCCGTCCTGCACCCCTTAACCAAAACCCCCACAGGTCGCCACCCCTGCCTCCGCGCGCCCATCTCCCCGCAGCACCCCCATCCCTCAGCCCGACTCGAGCGTCCCTGCTCCCGGGTGAAGCCAATCCATACCCCTCATTTAGCCTCCAAAGTCGCCAAGGTCCGGGGAAGCCCCCGACCCGGCAGGGCCAAACTTCCCAACTCCCCGCCGGCCCCCGCTCCGCCTCCCACTTTCCCCACGCAAAGTTGATTAAAATTGGCTTTTTGCAAAGCCCCAGCACCCACTCCAAACCCCACGCGCCACCACACCGGCAGCCCCCAAAGCGAGGGAGGGAGGTGAGGGTGCGGGTGGGAGGAACAGCCAGACGGGCAAACAGATCAACCCGAACACCCCAGACCGAAATCCTGAACCCGGGGGAGACGCGAGCGGGAGAAAAAGGGGCCCAGTGGTCAGCTCCGGGGAGGAGTGCGAGCCGGCGGGGGCGCGGGGAGGAGGCGCGCCCGCCCCGGCCGTCCTGCTACACTCACCTCAGCGCTGTCGGACGGGCTCTCCACAGCCATCTTCTGCCACGGGTCCGCCAGCTGCGCCAGCGGCATCTTCCCCCCCGGCCCGCCGCCTTCACCGCCTCCTCCCTCCCCGCCCGCCCCGCGGCCGGCCCCGCTCCGTCGCCGCCCGAGCCCCACGGCAGCTGCAGCAGCAGCAGCAGTGGCGACCGCCCGGGAGAAGGCTCGACGCCGACACCGACCGCCTGAACACCGCGCGCCTAGCCAGAGACACCCGCGCGCTCAGCGAGAGCCTCGCGCCGCTGCCGGGCACCGGGTCTCGCCCCTTTCTTCCTCTCCTCCTTCCGCCGCCCGGACCACGGCTCCGCCCCCACCCCCCCCCCGCCGGTTCCCGCGCCCGCTCCCAGCAGAACAGCGACCGCCGCGCGCTCCCCCACTTCCGCTCACAACATGGCGCCTAAGCGATACCTGTCTCTCAGAGCGAGGCACGGCCGCCGCCGCCACCGCCGCGCGCACCCAGGGGCCGGGCTAGCGGAAGGCACGCCCCCGGGCCGCCGCGCGCCGCTCCTCCCTCTTCCCACCCGTCTCCTTCTGCGCCCCGGCCTCGGCTGCTGGGCCTCGCCTACTTTCAGGAAGGGCGAGCCCAAGAGATCTGGGGGCGTCGGCGGGAGGCGGGGGGGGGGGGGGGGAGAAATGGGCAAGGCGGGAGGGGCGAAAGTCTGGGAATCTTTAACTGCCAAGGGTCCAAGCAGGTCGGAGGAGGCTCCTTGGGAATGGGAGAACAGTGGTCCCCGCCCAGCTGGGGAGGAAGATGTGCAAGGCGCTGGGGGCACAGTCCCGTGCCAAAGACCGAGGGAGGGGGCATGGAGTGTCTTTTTTGGCCTGTCTCCTCCAGGGATGAGTGTGGGCGCGCCTACTCTACGGGCACGTCCCCTAATGGCCCAAGAGTCTCCCTCTCCTGGGTCACACGCTGGGCATTCACCTGCCCCCCTCCTCCCCGACGAGGACATGGGAGGCTTAATGTCCGGGAGCCCCCTGGGGGATCGGCTACCGGTTTGATTCAGGGCTCTCCCAGTTGACGCTCTTGTGTTAAATTGTTGATATTTGGGATTCATCCGTCTTGCATGAGTTGCCCCTTCAATTCCCCTCCCCAAGTGCGCAGAGACCTCGGCCTTCAGACCTGACCCTCGAAACCCCCCAATCCTGCCACCTAACTCTTCAAGAAGGGGAAAACAGGGAGATTTCTTAAGGCTGCCCCTCTCAGCAGAGGTTGGGGAGTTATTAAAATATATCTTGTAGGCAGGAGCGCGGGATTCCTGCTCCTCTGTTGACTTTAAATAAGAGATTAGATTAAAAAATCAGGCTGGCCGTGGGCGGAGGAGGAGGAGGGAGGGAGGGGAGAGGTTCTGACTCCTCCTCTTGCCCAATATGGGGAAGCCCTGGGTTAAGGAAATCCAATACCCTGACGGAGATAGAGCCCTAGAGGACCAGGAGACCTTAGGGGGAAAAGGCCTGGGCGTCGGGAATGAGTCCCAGTAGGACTCTATCCCGCGTACACCGCGCCAGGTGCCGCTGCGCGCTCAGTGCGCCATGGCAAAAATGTGTAAAAAAGTCGCAGGGCTGAGTGGAAAGCTACTGCAGCCCCTGGCTAACCGCCCTGCAAGGGGAAGGAAAAAAGCAAAGGGAAATCTCCGTGCTGGCCTGTCCCTTCAGTCACTCAGGCCACGGCCCAGGCATCCCGGTCCTCCCACGCCCGGCGACCACAGCGCGTCCCCCGCTGCGCTCCCAATGCAAGCCTATTAACAACTTCCTTTCATTGTCTTGGGACTTAGACACCTGGAGAGCCCTCACCTGCCTCCCTAACGCAGGTGCGAGGATGAGATTAGAGCCCCACACCCAGCCGGCCAGGTCTGCCCGGGTGGCGCGAGGTTTCTCTCTGGGCCTGCGAGAGGCAGGTGTTGGGCTCTTTCTGCTGCCTTCGTCAGTGCTTCCTTTGGCACCGGCTTGAGGCCTGGAAACCTCGTGGCCATCTGGGGAAGCTCCAACTGTTTAGGGAGCCTGAGAAGTCGGCCGGAAATCCTTGCTGCGCGCCCTCTCCCGCAGCCTTGGACTCAGGGGGACAGCTCAGGTTGGGCAACATCTGGGCAGGCTCAGCGTGGTCTGGGGGAGGGGGCAGATGAGGCCACTTGGCTATTGCTTTTGTCACTTCCCTCAACACGCTTGATTCAGGTGCTGCAAATCCAACCTGGGCCCAAGCTCAGCTAATCTGGCAGTACCTTCTGTGTAATTCCTGATGCTAAAACGTGCTTGCAGAAGTTTGAAGATAAAGAGTTGTGTATTATTTTGCATTTACATACAAAACGTTTATCTTTCATTTACATTACAGAGTCACAATATCACTCCTTATAGCAAAAAGAAGTTCATCAATTTGGTTGGTTTAAGGTAATTTAGCCCTCCATGATCAATTATTCTTGTTAATTTTCTTGCTTTAGTAAAAGTATACATAGTTGAAGAGACAGTTATTATGTGTCTAACACTGTCCAGCGCTAATTACTCCACGCAAAGGATGAACCAACCTTTTAAAAATGAAACATTGTATGCCATTGTCAGTATCAACTTTTATTAATTTCTGTTTACCCTGAGAACCAGAGGAATAACTTTGAAAACAAAGTTAACTGATCTGTAAAAGTAATGTGAGCAGTGATCACATTTCGGGAATTAAGCATTAAATGAACTGTTAATAATGGGTTAAAGTACCATGGATGTCTTGCACATAGGATCGACTTGAGAAGTATTTGTGAATTGATTTAGAAAAAGACTATATACTTCCTTTTGCCACCAAACGAAAATGATTTTTGTGGGGTTAACAATAGCTTTTTCCTTTTATTTCTTTTGTTAAACCCAAGAGCAATGCAACCACTCTCTTTGGTTGGGTCAATTGGGGAAGATCAAATGAGTCTGGAGGATTTTTCTTGCAGGTGGCAGCAAAAAGAATTATTTAAACATCGAAGCCGCTATTTCCTAGAGTAGGATTACTTTTTCCCTCTTGTTTAACAAAGGAGAACTCTAAGTGTAGCTATTCAAAGAGTAGCTACCTCATATCTCCAGCTCTGTGCAGGTTAATATGGTAGCCACATGGCTACTGAGTGCTTAAAGTGAGGTTGGCTGGTCCAAATTGAGATGTACTGTCAGTGTAAAGTTCATACCAGATTTCAAACAGTTAAAAAAAAAAGAATGTAAAATATCTCATTGATAACTTTTATATTGACTACATGTTGAAATAATATTTTGAATATATTGGGTTAAATAAAATATTACAATTAATTTCACCTTTTTAAAACTTTTTATGTGGCTACCATAAATGTATATTTAGATATGTGGCTTACTTTTCAAAACTCATACTATAATTCTACAGGATAGCACTGCTCTAGAACTTTTTTTTTTTTAACACTGAGCCTTTTATGTATTCCAACAAGTTTTATAATATTAAGTGACATCTTCAGATCCTACTATCTTTTTGACCTCCTCAGTGCAAAATCAGCAGAAAGGGCTGATTCAGTTACCTACTGATTCCTCCCTGCCTCCCCCCAAAATCTCTGTCAGAACCAAAATATTGGAACGTTATTACTTGCAACTACAGTAGAGGGAAACAGCAAACCTCAGTAGAAAATCTGATCTAGGTTTCCAAGAAATCATTCCTAATGTATGACAGGACAACTAGATTTAACCTCGTCTGCCCCCGACAATTTCCTGCTATAATTATAACCTTTGTATACGAGTTTAAATAGGCATTTATTTAACTCAACATTTGTTCAAAAATGGAGTTACATCACTCTGGAAAAGTTGCAAGATGACTAACGATGGCTCATGGTGCAACCTCTACCTCACATACATCCAAAATTCACAGCGCTATACATATAGATCTATCACTACTATAGAAAACCCATAAAGGGTAATTATCATCACCTCTATGAAAAAAGTTTTTCCTTTTACATGATCTAAAGCATATTTATTTTTTATAAAAAAGAAAAAGTGGTCACTAGAGACTATTTAACTATTTCTTTCCAGAGAGAAAGGTAAGATTTAGGCTCAAATTTTATCTCATGTAAGACAAAGTTTAGCAAAATACATGATGACATGTCTTTCGTGTGTGAATTTTGTTTTTTCTTTGAAATTTTTCAAAAGTATTAAGAATATTTGCCTGATTGACATATATCTTAAGAAAGAACAGGCATTTTGACATCAATTTGAATATTTTATTTAAGAAAATTCAATTTTTAGAAAATGTAAGGGTCTTCTCTAGGTTTCTTTCCAGATATAAAGTTTAATGATTTTAGAGTTGCATATGATGAACGACATTAATAAAATCTATAGGGAACTAAGGTGAAGACATTCTATGACACAAATATAGAAAATGTTTTCTTTAAACATTCTTTCCAGTAAGGCAGGACGGGGTCATGATAAGAAGAGAGACAAGCCTGTGTCCAAACTCCAGGTTTCTTCATCTCTCTAAGCTTTAACTTTACATAGAATAGGAACTGGCACATACTAGTTATTCAACAAATATTTGCAGAATAAGCTTTGCTTTCCCCATCTGAAAATAGGGATAATAATATCCACCTTGTAGGATTGGTGGGAAGATTAAATGGAGATAACGTCTGTAAAGCATTAAGCACTGTGCCTGCCACATGAAGCATTCAATAAATGGAACTAGTTATTGTTATCATCTTCAGAAAGGGAGTATGCCTGCATACATAATGTAATTCAAATACCTCACTCTTGAAAGTTATCTCTTTCCATTTTTTTTTAAATCAAAGCCATTCACTGCCAGGATTATCTTTTTCCATTTGTTGTGTGAGCATTTTATTATAGTATGATCTATTTCTTTAGGGCACTCATATTATGTATATAAAAAAGGATATGATGAGTAACTTCCTGTGGAGTTCAAATAAAAGAGCATGTAGAGTAACTTACTGTTTTGTGTTTTGAGCTACATATGTTGAAATGCAAATGATTACAGGTCAGTTGCCTCATAGGCTATGATCAAAACCTTGTTTATATAATGCTGGAAAGAAACTAACAAATGTATGATTCAAAGTTAACATTACCTGACTCATACTTATGCGGGGAGGATGGGAGAAACAGGGAAGTATGGAGGAGAGGCCTACGTCAGACATGTTTTCTTCTTTTATAGGTTTCCAAAATGTTTAATCCTTAAAGGTGTCATTTTGTTTCAGAGTCCTTTGAAGGGAAAGAATTATGGGGCTTTGATACTTGACAAGGATCTGAGAAGCCATTCTCGGAGCTTTAATAAGCTACTGTTTTTCCTTCAGATTTCATTTTACTAGAACAGAAAAGAACTTCTAAATATTCTTGTTTATAAATACTAACTCATAAGAGGGAGATAATACATTAGAATTTCATTTTCAAACTGATATTAAAAACGGCTGCTTTAACATTAAGCAAAAATCGCAGTATAAAGTATTCCTTCAGAGGATAAACATTCCTGTTTTATAACTATCAATTTACTTTGGTTGGTTAGAACAGTGGTTCTCAAATTTTTTTCAGTCCACAGACCATTTTGAAGCCAAACCCCAAGGACCACCAGTTCCTACTCATCACCATGAAAAAAAAAAAAAACAAAAACACAAAATTTTTATAGAGCTATTGCTTTAGAATGTGGCTGTTATTGTGGTTATGTTTTTTGAAACTTTATATTTGTGCTTTCGAATGTAGATTTGCATCTGCAGCTAGAAAAGATTCTTTTTAAAAACATTCTGACTTGTTTTAGTGACTTGTATTTAAGAGTAGCCCATAGTGAGACCTCAGCTGGAAGTGACTTTGGGGAACACTATTGAATTAAATGAAACTCTAGTCTTTGGCTACCAAATCTCTATGCTTGGGAAATCTACAGCTTTAATCACAAAAATCATGTGAGTGAGGCAGTGTCAAATCAGGGCTGTTGCTGGGGAAATTGGTTGTGGATTAATAATGCCATATTTGTAAATAAAGTACATTTTCCTCAAACAACAGATCAATTATGATTTCAGTATCTTATTTTCAAGTCATGTTTTTGGTAATTAGGAAAATAAAAATAAATACCTGGGAGGTTAAGTATTAAGGAATTCTTTTTTAATAAAAGAAATCTGAATTTAAATAACTTATAATACCTACTAGATAAGGGATGAATCCTATAGATTAAATAGCCTTATTTAAACTTTTAAGTAACCTCTCTTAATAAAACTATATGCAAATAGTAAGTTCATGTTTAAGCAAAAATAAGCCAATTAGAAGTAGCCTTGGCAGTTTTGGACACTTTACCATCTTAATATAATCACGGTTACAATGATAGTAATAGCCAGACATTTGTTACGTATTTAACTATGTGTCAGATACTAGTATAAGTGTTTCACATGTAATTTAATCATTACAATCCTAAGAATACTAAATATATATTAATGGCAGCTAACTGCTGTTAAGTACTTACGAAGTGTTAAATGGTTTACATGCATTCTCTTGTTTCATTTTAAACAATGTATATTATTAGCAAAAGTTAGTGTTTAATTCTGATAAAGGATGGATATTTTCACTGTAATTAATTCTCTCAAAAAATTTCAGGAAAATTTTTTTGAAAATATATTATAAAATACAATTAAATAAGTATTTAAAAGAATATATTTATTAAATATATCCACATGCCATATTGCTCTCTTATTCTTTATTCCACTTTGGTAGAAACAGATTCTGTGAAATTTCATTTTGAAAAAAAATGAAAATGAATTTCAGCTTCTCCAAAGAGCAATATAAGGCTTTTGAAAGGATGTTGAAGTAGGTAATTTTCAAATGAAAACTTTCTTTCCTATAGTTTATCATGGGTCTTTAGACTATTGTTATGGGTTGAATTATGTCCTGCCAAAAAAGATATGTTGAAGTCCTAATACCCAGTGCTTTAGAAAGTGGCCTTATTTGGAAATGGGTCTTTGTAGATGTAATTGGTTAAAGTGAGGTCATACTTGAGTAGAGTGGGCCCTAATCCATTTAACTGTCCTTATAAGAAGACAGTCATGTGAAGACAGAGACACAGAGAGAATGCCGCATGAAGACTGAAGATTGGAATGATGCTTATAGATATAAGCCCATGAATTCCAAAGATTTCTGATAAACCACCAGAAGCTAGGAAGTGGCAAGGAGCTTAGAAGTGGCAAGGAAGGACTCTACACAGAGTCTCAGAGGAAGCATGGCCCTGCTAACACCTTGATTTTGGACTTAGAGCCTCTAGAACTCTGAGACAATAAATACCTGTTGTTTTAAGCCACTTGGTTTTTGGTACTTTGTTATGGCAGCCCTAGGAAACTAACACAACCACTGGGAAGACTTTTGCTTATACACTTGCAAAGTATTTTTCACTTCTGAAAGCACTACTATCAAGGATTTCCTAAAAGTTGTAAGTATATCTCTGTAAGTAATAAGGAAAAAATAACAATAGAGAGGAATGTGGAGTATGTTTAAAAATGGATTAGGAATACAGCCTAGAATTTAATTTCTTCAGGTTAAACACTTAATGCTAACAAAATCATCCCTGATTCTTCTTTATAAATTTCAGGAATACAGATGACTCTATATGAGCAGTTTTCCCCTAGTAAGGTGTAGTATGCACTCACTTGGTTATTTATTAGACTGAAGTGGAAAAAAAAAAATGTACTGTAGTTTCTTAAATCTTTCCTTCTGTCTGGGAGGTCTATGTCTGGGCAAATTTAGTTTTTCATTTAGAAACTAACTCCTCTCTACTTCTCTTCCTATATTTCTCAAGGTATTTTGTGGCATCGGCATCTATTTAGTTTAACAAATTTAGTTCATCATATCATCCTACCCTAATCCATGTCTCCTTTTTCTCCCACGCCCCACATTATTTGACAGCTAGATTTTGTTGATTCTACTTTCTAATCTGGATTCTGTCAAACTCTCTCCCATTCCACCATTCCTGCCCAAATTTAGGCCATCATCATCTCTGGCCTCAATTATAACAGCTCTCTTCAGAGCCTTCCACCCAGACTTTCACCCTTTCTCCACACTATAGCCAACAGGTGCAGCCTAAAATGAAAATCTCATTTTATTTCTCACTTAAAACACACAATGGGTTTCCATAGCTCAGGATAAAATTCCAGCACCTTTGCCTAGATGCAAGATGCCTGCCTTTTTTGTCAGCCATTAATGGCAATTCAAAAGAAACAATTAAGGATTTATCTTGCCTTTTCTTGTATAAACTGAATTTCAGGCCAACTATATAGCATTAGTTGATGAAAGAATAGTCTTTTTTTTTGAGTCAGAGTCTCATTCTGTTGCCCTGGCTACAGTGCCATGGTGTCAACCTAGCTCACAGCAACCTCAAACTCCTGGGCTCAAGTGATCCTACTGCCTCAGCCTCCTGGCCTCGTGAATAGCTGGGACTACAGGCACCTGCCGCATGCCCAGCTAATATTTTTTCTGTGTAATTTTAGTTGGCCAATTGATTTCTTTCATTTTTAGTAGAGATGGGAGTCTCACCCTTGCTCAGGCTGGTTTTGAACTCCTGACCTTGAACGATCCACCTGCCTTGGCCTCCCAGAGTGCTGGGATTACAGGCGTGAGCCACTGTGCCCAGCCTGAAAGAATGGTCTTTACAGAAGAATTCTGGCTTGTAAATGTAGAAGGAATGATAGACTTAGAAAAGCACCACCTTGAAATCTATAGTGATTCAAGCAACAATCATAAATGAATAAAGCCATTATACGAAAGGTGGATGGGGAACTTGAAATTGGAAAGATCAGGCTATCACTAGCTGACCCACTGATCAATCTTAGCAACAATAAAAGTGAGACAACCAGACACTATAAGCCTCTTATGTCATGCAATAAGAAGTGCATAGAACTACTTCTGAAGTATTATTTCCGAAAACCTGAAGCTGAATTCAATTAAGTCTCTAGAGCTGCACTGTCCAATATGATAGACATTCATCGCATGTGGCTATTTACATTCAAATTAATCAGATAAAATAAAATTTAAAAATCCAGTTCCTCAGTCACACTAGCCACATTTAAAATGTCAGTTTTCCCCTGTGGCTAGTGGCTATGGTATCATAGCCACATAATGTGTTGTATAATGTCAGCACACATTATAGAACATTTCCACCATGGCAGACTTCTATTGAACAGTATTGCTCTAGAGCTAACTTCCATCTTTTTGGGAAAAAGAGAGCTAGAGAAAGAAGTTAAATGACACAGAAGGAAGTAAATAGACAAATACAGTATATGATATATTCTATAGGTTTAGTTGACTCAGTTTCTGCAACAAGTCAATGCAATGAATGAAAAGGAGGAGAGGGTAATTCTTAAAATTGAAAGAGACAACCAGACGTAATGTGTGGACCTTGTTTGGATGCCGATTTGAACAAACCAATTGTAAATACATTTTTGAGACAATCATGAAAATCTGATCATGGACAGAATATTGGTTGTTTTTAAATGTCACTGCAATTTGGTATCCCATGCAGCTCTTGACATCTGCCCAATTCCCCAACTTTAACATCTGTGGCAGCTTCAAGTGAGAAGGAGATTTCTAGGTCTGACCACAAGACATTCTGAGTTAATGAGTGAGCAAGCAGACAGCAAGACAGAACCAGGCAAATGTGGGCATCTGGGATGTCAGAAGGATTGTCCCTTCCCTAGCAGCAAAAGGAAAGCCCACAGCAAACAAATCCCTGAGTGCGACAGAACTTTAGAACCACTCTGGGGACTTAACATGCTCCCAGGGACACCTGCTCTCTGGGAGCAAGGTGGGGCTGTGGTTCTGTGAAGGCTTGGAGGCAGACCATATCATTAATAAGGGATAATCAACTTGATGTGAAGTGAGACCAGAATTGAGGTCCAGAATCAGGAGACGGGACTGGCAAAAATGAGAAAAGAAGGTGGGTCTGGGTTTGGAATTTCCACCAGGATATTGTCAGCATGGAAAATAGGAAAAATCATGTGAACTCTTGAATCCCGAGGAGATGAGAAGATGGCTCTCCTTTTTCCTCCACTGAAGAATGGTGAACTTCTGGAACCCACTATCCGACAGTAGTAGAGAAGAAGACAGAAGAGTACAGAACCATTTTCAAACCCCTCTTGCTAGATTGGTTTCCATTAATCCAGACAGAGAAAATCTTGTTTTCTTTTGTTCTCTTTTTCCTATTCTCCCCAAAATATGGGTTATGTCTAAAGTTCTACCTTTTAAAATATTTTATTTTTAATTGTCATAACAAATACATAAGAAAAATTGCCATCTTATCCATTTAGAAGTGTAAAGTTCAGTAGTATTTTCACATTGTGGCATAATCAATCTCCAGAACTTTTTCATCTTGCAGAACTGAAACTCTGTACCCATTAAACAACTGCACATTTCCCCCTCCCCTCAGCCCTGGCGACCACCATTCTACTTTCTGTCTCTATGAGTTTGACTATTCTAGATACTTCATATAAGTAGAATCATATGGTATTTGTCTTTTTGTGACTGGCTTATCTCATTTAGCATAATGTCCTCAAGGTTCATCCATGTTATTGTTGCATGTGACAGGATTTCCTTCCTTTTTAAAGCTGAATAATATTCCATTACATGTTGTGATATAATCAACTATATATCTGGTCTCTTCCCCCAATTCCTGAGAGAGCTTCTAAAACCCCTGTAATTTCCTGAGTGATAAGGAGTGTCTTTTGTTCTAATGAGGTGATTCTTGGTGGACTCCTGGATGGGGACTAGTCACCAAAAAGACCAAGCCTTGATTAGCCAGGAAAATGGTATACCGCAACTCCACAGGAACAGAAGCTCCTATGCTCTGGACCCTTCCGGACCTCACCCTATGTGCCTCTTTATCTGACTGTTCATCTGTAGCATTTGTAATATTATTTTAATAAACGGGATGTACATATCACATTTTGTTTATCCATTCATCTGTCGATGGATACTTGGGCTGCTTCCACCTTTTGGATATTGCAAATAATTCTGCTGTGAACATGGATGTGCAAATCCAAAGTTCCCTCCTTGACTATATGGTAGATTGCAAAATAGCCACAATTTATTCCCCTTCATGTGTCCATGCCTCTTTGCAATGTGACTTTGCAGTTTCTCCCATCAAACTATAGAGTTTATTTTCCTACTACATGAATCTGGGACAGCCTGATGACTAGCTTTGGCAAACAGAATGTGATGGAAGCAATGTGGTACTGGTTCTAAGCCTGAGCCTTCAGAGGTCTCACACACTTCTGTTTACTCTCTTGGAATCCATGTGAACAAGCACTGGTTAGACTATTAAAGAATGAGAAGGTATATAGAACAGAGATGAGCCATCTTAGATGAGGCTTGAAAGATGTGAGAGTGCCCAGCCAAGATCAGCAAAGCTGACCTGACAGCTGACTGCAGATGCATGAGTGAGCCCACAAGAGACCAGGACAAATGTTCAGCTGAACCCAATCCAAATTGCCAACGTGTGGAATTATGAGACAAAGAAGCGGTTGTTGCCTTTAGCATTTGTGATTGCTGCATGGCAATAGATTACTAATATATGTTATTTCTCTTTTAGCTATACACATTCTTCTTTGGGAATCTAATCTAATTTCACAGGGACTTCAGTGATCACTTCTATATTGAATGACTCCAAATTATTCTCCTCAGCCTTGACTCTGGCCTTTCACACAGCTCCATCTTGAATTTGGAATTCCATGTTGGGCACTGCATCTGGATATCATGTTAATATTTCAAACTCAATATTTCCAAAACTGTATTTGTTATACTATACCCAAGCCTTATGTCCACCATTTGTGTTTCTACTTCTGTTGGTGGTACTACCATTTTTTTCAGTCAACCATACTCAAAACCTCAGTGTCATCTCTGTTTCCTCTCTCTTTTTTGCATAGTTAGATGATATCTTTCAAAATATCTTTTTTGCCAACTTTCCTCTCTTTGTAGCTGTAGAACTACTGACTTATCAATAGATTCCTTACTGTTTTCTCACCTCTGGCCTCTGCATCCTCAAATTAATCTTGTCTACTAGTTAAAGATTCATTCTTCTAAGATACAGAATGATGAGTTTACTCCTCAGCTTTATTTACTACAAGCATATTTTCTTTATGTCTGCTTATTACAACATCCGGGTCATCTCCATTGATTCTCTTCATTGATTACCTTTTCTTTTGAGCATCGGTCATGTTTTTCTATTTCTTCATATGTTTAATAATTTTAGCTTATATCCTGGATATTGTAAATGACATGTTTTAGGGATTCTGGATTCTGTTCTGTTCCTTCAAAGGAATATTGGTCTTTTTGTTTGCTTTTTACAGGCAGTGAACTTGACTGAGCTCGAATTCCAAATTCTGTCTCCCCTGTGGTAGGCAGCCACTAAAAGCTTAGTCCAAATTTTTTAGCGTTAGCTAGGCTGCTTGGAGTCTACCTTTTACATGTGTACTTCCAGGATCAGCCAGAGATTTAGGCAAAGTTTAAACACAGAACTTAAAGACCCTCCCCCTTTGGGCTCTCTTCTTTCAGAAATTTCTACCTCCACCCCCAAATCTGTCCTTTGGTTCTTTAAGCCAATATAACTGCCAGTTTTATCCTGCTTGGTGAAGACTGGGACTTGCCTTCAGGCAAAAAGTTGTAAAATAAATATGGGAAACTCACAAAGACCTGGCATTTTCCTTCAAGTATTGACCTCCTCCAGTATCTGCCTGCTTTTGTTTGTTCTCCAGTGCTTTTGGGTAAGGTGTTTTTTTTCTTTCTAATTTTGTCCAAAGGTTATAGTTGTTATCTGGAAAAGGGTGGTCACATATAGAAGCTACTCATACATTATCAGAAGCAGAATCACTCCATAAATTAAAAACCTTCCATGATTGTCCATTGAAATCTGTGGACCAAATCTAGGACTTGATATCTATCATGCACCCTTCCTAAATGGACTGCCCTTGCTTCCCCACTTATGCTAAGCACTTTCCTGTCTCTAAACTTTTGCTCACTCTGTTACTTTCTATTAAATGCCCTTTCCATCTCTGCCTATCAAAATATTATCTGTCTTTCAAGTGCACCAGGGCTTGGTCCTAGGTCTTTGTCTTACTCTATCAGTACTTTCTCCCTATTGATCTTATCCAGGTCCATGGCTTTAAATGTTATCTGCCAATGATTCACACATTTATATCCTCAGCCCTTATGCCTCCATTGAGCTCCAGTTTTGCATATGTAATTGCCACTTGAATGTCCAACAGGCATCTCAAACCTAACATGGTCAAATTAGAATTCTTGTTTATCTCTTCTCTCAAATCCACTCTCTCTGCAGGCTTTCTCAATTCCACTAAATGTCACACCATTTATAGGCCAAAAGCGTAGGAGTCATCTAAATTCCTGAACTTCCCCACAGGCAGTCCATCAGGAAGTCCTTTTGCCTCTAGCTTCACAATGGGTCTTGAATCTATCTACCCCCTCAGCTACCATTCGAATTTAAGTCACTATGATCTTTCACCTGGACTCTTTCAGTAGCTTCCTACCTCCCACTCCTACCTCCCTACAATCAACATATCTAAATGTTATAAAAACATGCCAATGAGTCATGACTAATTCAGCCAGCAGAATTACATGGGTAGATTCTATATAATGGATAGATAGCAATTATGGGATCATACTCATAAAGTTTGAATGGTGAGTTTTATCAAAATCCATTTAAACATATTTCCAGTCCCTTAAAAGGAAAACTTTTCACTTTAATTACACAAATCTCAGACCTGCACCTTAAATAGACTGCTTTTTATGATCTCATCTTCCTTCTCAGATTTGTTTTGCTTATTCTTTCTAGTTTTCCAGCCCTTGCTGCTGAACTATGCTTTTTTTCTGGGACTATTTCAAGCTTCTACTCAGCATCCAAACTTGTTCACCAAACCCATTAATGTCATAACAGCTTCACCTCAGAGAGACATACTTTTTAATATATTTTCATCTAGTAGAATTATTCACAAGTTTTATTGGCATAGTTTCCTGGTCATTTGTAGTTTTTTTTACTTGCTTTATTAACTCTTTGTATAACAAGATCAATGTTTTAGATTGTGAATGATTTATTTGAGATGATTGTCTACTTATTTTCATTTTCTCTGCTTTTGTATTTTACGTGTATTCTGCTGTAATTTGCACAGGTTCAACCCAGAAGATTTCAATAAATTGAAAATAGATTGAAGCATAGCCAACATGGAAAAACAATGATTAAAAACTATGTGACCAAGGTAAATCAAATGCAAAGTTAAGATGTTTCTAATCTTGAACTGCAAAAGACATTGTTCATAAGTGACAGTGTGAAACAAAGTATTAAATAATTCAAGACCATTGATGTCATTGCTATCTGTACAAATACATTTGCCTGAAGATGAATAATTTTTTCTCTTCAAGTTATTTGGTAGAAAAGATTTTACCCTTCTCATACAAGATTTCAATTATATTCATCTTTTTATCTTGGCGACTGCTTTTAGAGTAGTGTGTGAAAGGTAATGTGAAATGAAGCTAAAGTATTGTCCTTTTGTATATATATTAGGGGAGCCTTCTCAGTTAGGATGTGTTTGACTGCAAAGAGCTGAATACCCCACTTAAAGTAACTTAAGGAATAAATGCATTTGTTTTCTTATATAATAAGAGGACTAAGTATAGGGTGCTTACAAGGTTAGTTAATTTAGTGGCTTGACAATGTGATCAAGAGCCTGAGCTTTTTCCATATGTTTGTCCTGCCATTCCCAGAGAATTGGTTTGGTCCTCTGGCTTGTTCCATCATGGTTGCAAGTTGTGCACAACAATTCTAGCTATCATATGTAGACAAAATAGTAGCCTGAGGAAGAGTAGGGGTATTTCTCCTCTTCAGGAGAAAATCCCTCTTATAAGTCCTGCAACCTATATATTTCTCCTTATGCCCCATTGGCCAGGTTTGTGTTACATGTTAATGCACTAGCTGCAAGGGAGGCTGGGAAAGCAAGTATTTGTCATTTGTAGCCTTCAATGCCTAGAGCACCGTCAAGGCTCTATATAGTGCTCCTTTTCTGTAGCTTCATCTCCGACCACTCTTTCCCTTGTTCTCTCTGCTTCAGCCACACTTTCAGCTGTGCTGTTCTTTCAGCAGGTCCTGCATACTTCAGGGCCTTTGCACACACTATTCACAGTGTTTGGGCAGTTCTTTCTCCAGATATCTGCATGAATTACTCCCACATTTCCTTCAGGTGACATGGGAGCAGAGACCACTCTATCTAAAATAGTAGTCCTCACATCCATCCTACATTGTTCTCTATTACCCTTTCCTGATTTAATTTTCTATAGCACTTAACACCAGCCTCTATCTATCTATCTATCTATCTATCTATCTATCTATCTATCTATCTATCTATCTTTCAAGATTGAGAGGGAATATCTTTCTCACTAGATTGTCAGTTCCACTAGAACAAAGTGGCATGTCTCTTTTGTTCATTGCTGTACCTCCAGTATATACAACAGTGCCAGTTACATGGCAGGTACTCAAAAGATATTTGTTGATGAATGAATTAATGAAGTTGTATTCTGTGGGCAAAGAAGATGGGGACAGGCAATTCCTTGTTAGGTGGACAATCAGTAGTGTTGACCACAGGAGCAGATGCCAATAAGGGCACCTATGCTGAACGCAGGCCAGCTAGTGAGAGAAGGAATATAAAGTATTTGTGGGGTGAGTAGGGGAGAGAGAGGGCTATAGGGCCATGACCCAGCTCTACCAGATGGCTACTTCCCACAGTGTCTAGCACAATCTTAGGCACTAAGTAAATTATTGATGCATAGAATCAGTTGATTGTATTTGGTTTTGTGACTGGTCCCTCAGAAACTCTAGAAAATGATCACATCAGAATGCACTGACCTATCATGGAGACTACTCTATCCTACAGATATATAGACTCAGCAATTCCTGAGATCCTTTGCACCTGCATGGTGGTTGTATTAGTTTCCTAGGGTTGGCATAACAAAGTGCCACAAGCTGAGTGACTTAAAACAACAAAAATTGATTCTATCATAGTTCTGTTAACTAGAAGTCCAAAATCAAGTGTCAGCAGGGTTGGTTCCTTCTGAAGGTTCTAAGGGAGAATCTGTCCATGCCTCTCTCCTAACTTCTGGTGGTTTTGTTGACCATTTGTGGCATGGCTTGGCTTGTAGATGCATACCTCCAATTTATGCTTCTGTTTTCACTGGTATTCTCTCCAGGTGTGTCTCTGTGTCTTTGCATGGCTATCTTAACTAATTACATCTGCAAAGACCCTGTTTCCATATAAGATCACATTCTGAGGTCTGGGTAGACACAAATTTTGAGAGGATACTCTCCAACCCAATACAGTGATTAAATGTTTTATAGATCTGTTAGACCATGGCAACTTGGTGGGAAAGAAAGAACTATTTTAAAGGAAAGTCAATCACCTGTCTGAAGGCAAGTGATATGAAGAACATTGTAATGAACTTCTTTTGTTATTAAAAAATTATACTCCCATACATAAGTGTTTAACACATTTCTATACATACCATTCTGTTAAACCTACTTTATTTTTGGAGGCCAACTTTTCTATTTTCTGAATGTATTATAAGTATTGAACAAATCTCTGTATAATTTCATGCTCATGTATATATACATGTATGAAGCTCTACATGAATACTGTAGGTAGAAGACAGCTTGCTTCAGAGTGAATGATTAATGGCAAATATACATTTGATGAGGTTTCAAGAAAATTATATTAAAAGAAAGCACAAACAAAAACAGAAAATCCTGATTGGATAGCATTTAACAAAAAAGTATTCTCAATACAATATAATCTCCCCAAACATGTCCAATCAGTTATAAAGTTCTTGATTCCATCTCTCCCAAGGTTTCTTCCTCCCATAAATATAAACTCAAGAAAACCCATTCATAAATTTCTCTGGTGATATTCTCTCACTACTTCTTAGATGTTCAGATGAACACAAATTTTAATATGCTGGACTTTCAGGGTAAAAACTGTTCAGTAATTTATCAGAGTTCCATAGAAAATTGGTGAACTCAGACCACGTCCCAGCGTTGTTAGAAAGAAAGGAGATAGGGGAGCTAGGAACTAGTTAATTTCCTAGAAAATGTCTTGTTGATCGCCTTGTGACAAAATATGGCTAATTGATATCATGTTCTTCCCGTATCCAGAGAATCTGGAGGAATTGGCAGGTAAATTGTCACAAATATAAAAGCATCCTGTTCTTTCTCATTTGTACAATCATCATACTTATAATTACTTATTTATGATCTTCCCCATTCTAATGTGAGTACCATGAGAAATGGGACTAAATCTGTCTTATTTATTTTTGTATCCTCAAAGCCTGGCTCACTGAGTAGCAAAGAGAAACAACCAAATGTTTGTTGAAGGGTATTGAAAGAGCAAAGGTCTTAACTCCTTATGGATGTGGATAACTCCACTGATAAATATTGAGTGAGATTTCTGGGAACCCTATTAGAAGCATTAATTCTTTTAGATCTTGTATGTGTCTCTCCCTTCAAGGTTTTCCTAGTAGCCATTCTCCCCACCTTTAATTGAGAACATGGCCACCCAAAATGAATACTACACTTCCCAGTTTTCCTTTCGATTTGGTATAGCCAGTGGGATATTGGCAGATGATGCTTAGCAGGTTCCAGGAATCTTCCTTAAAAGACAGGTAGTGTATGCCCTTTGCCTGCCTTATTTTCCTTTTCTCCATCATGATGTCTAAAGCATGGATGTGATGGTGAACTCTAGCTGCCATATTAGACCATGAGGGCCACCCCCTAGGGCTGTAAGAAGCTTGGGTTCTTGGGGACTTTGTGAAGCAGGGTTGCTATACCAGCCCTGGATTATTTAATTCTCAATTTTTATGTGAGAAAAACAAATTTTTATCTCATTTAAGCCACAGTTATTTTGAGTTTTTGTTATTTTTCTACCAAATCTAATCCTACTGACAGAAATAAGATTTTAGGGTGTTACAGCTGAAAGATGGCTTAACTGGAGCTTGTGTAGTTCACTATTCTCATTTGACAGCTGATGACCAGCAAAGTTAAATCATATATCAAGATCACAAAAGTAGAATGGGGGTAAAGCCAGTTCTAAAATGCAGTTCACTTCATATATCTCTTTCCTATTCCATGTTGTCTATTTAATGGCATACATCTATCAGAACAGTTTGTAATCTGATTCCTAGTTTTCCATTGACTTTAGTTATAATATTACAGGTATCACCATCACAAGTAAATAATCTTATAGTAAGTTCACTTGAATATTTGGTGAAAAAGGAGATGTTTCTTCCATATTTGTTGATCTCTTAACTGCATGCTTGAAAAATCCCAGAGTTTTGTCTCCGTTTATGAAGACATTAAATTGGGCTAATGCAGTTGGCTTATAAGATAACATTTTGCTAATTGATGTAGCCATATACAATATGACCTACTCCAACTTAAATATTCTTTAGGCACAAGTTTAGATTGATGCAAAATAAATAGCTCTTTATTTTATTAAGTCTGTATGCCAAATTTATTAATAACATATACTTTTTAAAATTTCAAAGTATTATGGGAGTACAAATGTTTTTGATTATAAGGATCCCTTTTGTAATGCTTTAGTCAGGGTTATAAGTGTGCCACCATTATCCTAAATAACACATACTTTTTTGTGGACTGCATAATGAAGGCTGGATAAGAAAGTCATGAGAGTTGATGTAGTTTCCAAGAGTTATTACCTTACAAACAAGCTCAGGAGAAGGTACTGGGAGAAATCTTAACTATCAAATATAATAATAGTAATCAAGGACAGACAGAGGCAGAGACCTCTGTAGTGAGTTCTGGTGTTCAGTCTGAAATAGTTTATGCTCCATTTCTTACTACTATAAATCTTGGAACTATCATTGCTAGACATTAATCAAAGATCACACACACAATGATGGTTGACATGATTGGTGCCTCCCATTACAGTAACTGAATAGTAATGTATAATTAGAAAAACACTTAAATGCTTCCACAAGATTGACTATAGAATCTGTGTGTTTTGAATGGTAAAGTTGTTAATTTAAATTTTAATAATTTAGAATTTGTGGTAATTTTATGTATATTTACCCTGTGTACAATCCTTAAGAAAATTTAGGTAATAATGTACTATAGAAATATTGAGAGGAGTTTATGTTTATCTAATCTAGGGTGGGAGAATGTTTAAGGCCATAAGCTGCACTAAGGCAGTAGTTCATAAATATTTTCAGGTCAGAACCCCATGAGAATTTGATGGAATTTGTGGATCTATCCCAAGAAAATACCTACATATGAGGTAGCAGACACATACTGGGATTATCTGCTTAGTACCTTTTTTCTGGGAACTGCCTTTCCATGCACTTGGTTATCTATCATAGAAGCCCCAATTCTGGTACAATGTGAGCTCATCCATGGCTGCAACTGATTGGTCAGCAGATGACTACCTGACCCAAGTAAAGCCAATCAGAGTCTGAGCCTAAGACTTTAGAACTGGAAAGGAAAAAGAGAGCCAGTCTCTTTTCAGATGCTGGAAAAAGTAAGACATAAAGCTCAGAAGCAGTTGTTAGTGTAGAGGATGAAAAATATCTTTTCTTTATCCTTTGCTAGATTCATGGCTGAAGCCCCTATAATAAAATACAGATTAACAAGAGAAAAGTATAGAAATTTATTTAATATAAGTTTAGATTTAAAAAAGTATGATCTAATGGTAGTAAATTGGAGGGTAACTTAGCAAGACCTGTTTGTTCAGATTTGCTGTGGTTTGAATGTGTCCCCCAAAGTTCATGTGTTGAAAACTTAATCCCCAATGCAATAATGTTGAGAGGTTGGGCCTTTAAGAGGTGACTATTGGGTCATGAGGGCTCTGTCACCATAAATGGATTGATGTTGCTATCATGGGAATGGGTTTGTTATCATGAGAGTAGGTTTGTTATAAAAGCAAGTCTCTTGTTCTCTCTCTCATGGTCTCTTACTTTTCCACCTTCTGCCATGGGATGAGTCAGTAAGAAGGCCCTTACTAGATGCCAGCACCATGCTCTTGGACTTCCCAGCCACCAGAACTGTGAGAAACAAAGTTCTTTTCTTTATAAATTACCCAGTCTGTGACATTCTGTTACAACACCACAAAACAGACTAAGACAATGTTCCTTTAGATATATGGTGGGTACCTCTTGAATGAGGGTCTTATGACTTTCTTCATGGGAAGGTCAGAGAATCCTTCATAGGTTGTATGATCTGCTTCAGGGGAGAATAATGAGGGGGCAGTCAGAAAGTAATTTTCCTGCTTCTATGGTTTTCTCAAATGGCAATATGCCATATTTTGTGGTAGTATGTGCTGAACCTCATCATTTGCTATGTTTTCCATCACATGGAGGAAGTCAGTTTGCAGCAAGGAAGAAGAATAAAGCCAATGAGCAGAGAGAACTATGCGAAGATTCCCCAAACATGTCTCTTATTTTAGTAGTTTTTAAGGCTCAGCCAATCACATATATGATATTGGATTTTGTGAGAAATAGTTGTCCTAACTTCCATTTTCTGCTCAAATAAGTTTGATTTGGGTATTTCTCACTTGCAACAAAAAAGTAATACCTAATACACACAGATGTACATGAAACTGTCCCTGAAATATCAGGGGATTCACCAAGGGCTAAGAACTCCTCCGTGTATTAGTGTAATTACTCACGATCAAATGGATTTTGCTAATTAGAAATGAATCTCCTTGTAAATGAAATAAGTTCAACATGTCTCCTATTTACAAAGTCTATTAGCAGGTTGGCTTATTGTGTATGTATATGAAACAAACTCTGTTTTGTTAGCAGAGTCTTACAATTCAGACTTTCCCCTATTTTAAACTTCTCCATTGGTATTTATCAAGATTTTTTAAAAAAGTTTTAAGTGCTTTTAACATTAGTATATTGATTTTCCTTTTGAATATAAAATGAGAAAGAAAAGAAATAATAGCGCACCAGTTTATTTCCTCCTGCTCTGGGAAGCAATCAGGTCTTAGCAAACAATAAAATAAAATGTATAGGTGTCCAATTTGAGAACCAGAATAAAACTTTTATTAATTTACAGAAGAGTGAAGACTCTTACAGTGACTTGAACCACAGTCTTCTCTCCAAGGCACTTCCTTCCTGATATACCTAGAAGCCATTTTATTTATTAGAAGGTCATGCTGATAAGGATGGAATTACAGAGAGAGGAAATCCAATGAAGGTAAGCAATATAGGATCCAGGCTTTGCTAGATCCTAATAAACTACTCTTCTCAAAAACAAAATTGTAGTCATCGGGAAAGTTCTAGCTATCCTTTGCATTACATTGACAATTTTTTTCTTGTCAGTTGTTCTGCTGGATGGGTCCTGGATGTCTTCTTGAATTTTATTAATTTTCCTCAGAGACATTGTGTTCTCCCTGACTTTTGCCTGATTCACTATTCACCTAGTTTCTGGCTTCTACCTTTACCTGCTATAGGCCCAGAAGGTAATTATTACTCCTCAAGTCCAGCAAGTTTGAGTAGGAGAAGGTCCAAAAAAGCTGACTACAGAGGGCAACTCTACTTCTCATAATAAGAATAAATTTAATAAAACAAAAAAAAAGATGGAACAATAACCTATGCAAATCATGGGGTTACAGCCTGAGAATAAGTTTGTAACCTAACTCTGAAAGGAGAGACCGAGCTCCTGGAGGATGGTGTCATTCTCTCTAACCATCTGCTCCCATTTCATTTACAAGAGGCTTCCTCTTTTATAAATTGGGGGATGTAATAGAGTCTTCATGCTGAGAGATATTACCTTTTATTATGTTTGCAATAGAATAGGAGCTACACACAGTATTTCATCAAAGAAATTCTCTTAAAATCAGGAGGCTCCCCATATTTCCTGCTCTAAAATATTCATGCTTCCTTCCTTACAGTCCTCTTGATCTCATAAATGCTATTGTGTTTTCCAAAGCGATCACTTATCGGCTTTAGAAATGTACATAGGTTGTGACATTTGTAGCCAGGGTTTGACATTTAGATGGATTCATATTCAAAGCATGTCTTTCAAAATTAGCATAGAAGCCAAGGAAATATAGTCAAAAATAAGTGGCTGTGCATATGCTTCAGGGTTTTACTTCTGGTATTAAGTAGGAATTGGCTTTGGATGTGTAAAATCACAAATATCTATGGTAGAGTTCTTATGAGTAAGCTGACTTATAAGTGGATCCCCCAGCCCCTGTCAAGACTTCAGATGGTTGCAGCTCTGGCTGACATCTTGACAGCAACCTCAAGAGAGACCAAGAGCCAGAACCTCCCAACTAAACCACTGAAAAATTCCTAATCTACAGAGACTGTGAGATAATACATGTTTATTGTTGTTTTAAGTCACCAACTTTGAGGTAATTTGTTATATGCAGCAATAAATAACTAATGAAGCCTATAAGGCACTATGTAATCTTGCCCAAGGCTACTTCTCTGATTGCATCTTCTACCATAGTTCCCATTGCCTACTACCTCCAGCCATGGTGATAGCCTTAATATTGAAAAAAAATTACCATGAGATACATAACAGAAAGATGACAAGAAAGATTCAGAACTGCCATGAAAAGGCTATGCACTTTTTGGTTTTTTTTAAAATTATTTTTAATTATTATGAGTACATAATAGTTGTATATATTTATAGAGAACAGGTGATGTTTTGATACAGGCATACAATGTGTATTAATCAATTCAGGGTAATTGGGATATCCATTACCTTAAGCATTTATCATTTATTTGTGTTAAGAACATTCCAATTTCACTGTTTTAGTTATTTTAAAGTATATGATAACTTATTCTTGACTATAGTCACTCTGTTGTGCTACCAAATACTGTTCATTCTATCTAACTATTTAACTATATTTTGTGCCCATTAACCATCTCCATTTTAATACGCTCATTTACTACTCTCATCCCCACTTTACTACTACTCATTCTACTCTCTGTCTCCATGAGATCAATTGTTTTAATATTTAGATCCCACACGTGAGTGAGAACATGTGAGATTTATCTTCCTGTGCTTGGATTATTTCACTTAACAAAATGTTCTCCAGTTCCATCCATGTTGTTGCAAATGATAGGATTTCATTCTTTTTTATGGCTGTATGATATTAGTAGTTATATTATACAGCCATTAAAAAGGCTATAAGTTTGAATTGAAGATCACAAAACAAGATCTGACCAAATGGAAATACACTTAAAATCTTGGGGAAGGAGACAATATAAAAACTTGATTCTCTCCAAATTAATATAGTATCTAGTTACAAACCCAATAGATGCTTTTTTTTATGTCTTTTTAAAAAACTGGAAAAAATATTCTTTTCTCCTGGATAGAAGAATGCCTGAGAGAGTCAAAGTTTTTTAAAAAATCAGAATAGAAGGGACAACATGTTTTTCTAAATTAAGAAACATATTATAAGGCCCAGTCAATATGCTAAATAAACAAGAATAGACAAATAGTTCGATAGAAAAAAATAGTCCAGAAAAAGATTCCAACATATATAAAAAATTAATACATGACAAGTTAATTGTGGGAAAGACAGAGAGTTGTGGGAAAGAATGGAGAATTGTAGGACAGGACAGGGTATTGGAGGAGAAACAAGGAATGATTTGAGAGGCAGGGAATTTTGAGAAAGCAGAATTGTGAGACAGTAATTGTGGGAGAAAATGGAGGATTGTGTCAGAGAATAGGGAATTGTAAGAAAGATAGAGATTGGTGGGAGAAATAAGGAATTGGAGGAGAAAATGGAGAATTGTGGGAGAGATAGGGAATTATGAGAGAGAATGGAGGAATTATAAAACAGAAGGGAGAAGTGTGGAAGAAAGATGGGCTATTAAATACATGGGGCAGGCACAAGTGGTCTGCACATTTGGAAGACAATAAAATCAGACCTTATACATTGTAGACAAAAATGGATAAATTTAAGATGGATAAAAGGGTTAAATGTGGAACAAATAATGAATATCCTATTAGAAAATCTAGAAAACCACATGTAGAAGCTGAGTTGGGTTAGATCTTCTTAACAAGAACTGGGATGATGTATATTTGACGTTATAAAAATGTCCACAAAGTTAATGGACAAACAATAAATTTGGGAAAGCATTAGCAACAGCAGACAAACATAATATCTTTAATAAAAAGAACTTTTTTTTTTTTTTAGATAGAAGCTCGAGTGTGAAGAACTTTTTAACAATATAAAAATGGGCAAAAGATTTAAAGAGGCAGTTATTTAAAAACTCATTCTTCATGATAATTTATTAACCTAATTTTTTGAAGGGACACTTGTTTTTACTGGACAATTGAAAACATTCAAAATCTAGATTAGCTTATCCTTTATATGTTTCAACAATGTTCTTTATAGAACAGGCAGTTTGAAGATAAATATAAAAAACATTGCAGTTATATGTCCTAAGCTTGTAACGTTTCTATTTCGTACATATAATGTCTCTGCAAATAGAAAAATGAGCCAAAGAACAAATTTAGAAGGTCAACAACACATGAAAAGATGTTCTTAGTAAAGGGAAATGCAAATTAAAGTAACAATAAGATATTGCCCATGAAACAGGTATAAAATTTAAAAGGATTTATAACACTTATTGCTGGTTGGATTCAGGGAAAAGGGCACTCTCATTCATTGCTGGAGGAAATTTGACCTGCTACAGCTTTTTGCAAGACAATCTGGCAGCATCTATCACACTAAAAATATCCATGCCACCTGACCCAGTCATCCCTTTTCAGAATATCCAAGTCTTAGAAATTAAGAACAACAATTGTGAACACACACGTTGCTTGTAGTAGTAGAAGATGGTTACCAAAGTTGATGCCTGTTGATAGGTAATGGTTGAATAAATTATGGTATATCCACTCAATGAAATATGGTTTAGTCAGCTGAAACATGAATGGAGGTACACCAGTGTACTTATTAAAAACTTCAAAATGGCATTTTGGAGTGAGAAAGTCAAGATGCAGAAAACATGTGTAATATAATCCCATCTTTCTAAAACAATGACCAAAATAACCCCTCATTTATGTATGGACAGATAGGTATGTGTGTATTATGTATAAAATATACAAGCTTGGAGAATATATGTATGGATAGAGACTAAATTGCTCTCATGGATTATTTGGAAGAGGGATATGTGTAGGAGAGAGGGGCAAAAGAAGCCAAGTTGTACAGGAAAAGAAGAAAGACTGTACCAAAATTCAAATGTGTATAATATGATCACATTTATGCATTTTTGTAAAATTGTATTTGTGTATAGAAATGTAAAAAGGAAAAAATTTTAAATGCGAATACCATATTTTTTAAAAAAAGAAAACTAAGTGCTCTGAGCTCAAGGCATAATTTGAAAACATTTTTATATGGTGAGTTCCTGCCATGAAAATTCTTTTCATTTTTCTCCTTGCCTTTTCCTTTTTTACTACAAGCCAAAGACCAGAAAAAGTAGTAATGCAGACGTTTTGATTGAGTTTTGGTTATCATAAATTTTCCCTAAGAAAAGAAGATTACATTTGCCAATGTGCCCTGAAATTTTCCACAGAGATGTCCTTTAGCAGAGAACAATAGATTCTTTTTTTTCCTAATTTAAAAATTGTTTTAGAGACAGGGTCTCACTCTGTCACCCAGGTTGGAGTGTACTGGTGTGCTCATAGCTTACTGCAGCCTTGAATTCCTGGGCTCAAGGAATCCTCCTGCTTCAACCTCTCAAATAGCTGAGACCACAGGTGTGTGCCACCACATCCAGTTAATTTAAAAAATTTTTGTTGAGACAGGGTCTCCCTATGTTGCCCAGGCTGTTCTGGAACTCTTGGCCTCAAGTGATCCTTCTGCCTTGGTCTCTCAAAGTGCTAGGATTACAGGCATGAGCCATGGCATCTGGTGAGAACAATAAATTCATATTTTGCATTCTGCTCTTTAATATATCCATGTTTGTGATGATATAAAAATATTTAAATTGCTTAGTCAAATTATTTAATGTCCTGTTTGACTCTATATCAGTTAGGGCCTTGCCTGGAAACAGATGGCTGATTCAAACTGGGTAACCGAGGAGCGTTTGCTAGAGGGACTATTTACAAAAGCATCATGAGGGGCTAGGGAAAGTGCACTGCCCTGGGAAAACTAATATTGAGAAGCTGTTACCACCTCTAGGCCTAGAGGAGCAAAGGGAGAGAGTGGGTATTGCGACTCAGCTGTCTGGAGAGGGCTATCTGGCCATACCTGTGGCCTTCCACAGAGAAATACAGCCAACCTGTCAGATCCTGTGGAGAAAAAGCTGGAGGAATCAATATCTCAACCTCATGTTCCTCCCACCCTATAATCTTCTGATGATGTCCCCCTGCTCTTCAAATCCAATCAGAAGCAGAGGACAAGAGAGCCCGTTGATGCATTCCATACAGGTCAGCCAACAGGAGCACAGAAGCAAGTAGACAGGGGTAGGCAGTGGATCTGGAGGGCAAAGATGTTCATCACTCTTTTCCACAACTAATTTCTTCAGAAAATTTGGCGGTTGATGAAGACGAATCATAATATTAATCCATGGCTTAAATTAACCCACAGAACCTGGGCTTATCTGATAGGAGCCCATATTTAAAAAACTTAGCATGATGCCACATGACACTCACTATCATGTGACTTAATTGATTAATTAGTTAGATGCCACTCAAAACACAGAAGAAAAGGTCCTGAGTTTAGGACAAGTAAACTCTGATAAGGGTTGGGAAAGAAAATAAGGAAAGAAGAGCTTAAGTTTTCTCAAGGAGGAAGAAAAAGCTCAAGGCATAGGGGATAAAGTTCAGAATATAAATCTAATACAACAATTTTGCCTGAAGTTGGTATGTTTAGATGTGTGGACCATACATGTAGACCAAAGATCACTTATCCAGTTAGAATACCTGGCTGCTGGATCCCTGATATTGCTTAGTTCCTGTGACTTTGGTAAATAATTCTTCTCTCTGGGTTTGTTTCATCCTCTTTATTAGAAGAGGGTAGGACTAATGACCTTTAAGTTTCCATTCAGTTCCAGATTGTATGATGTTATTATTTTACCCAATCAGAAATCTTAAGAATGACTTAATGAAAACCTTAAAGCTGAGTTAGAAAAACAGTTCAGAACATTCAGAATAAGAGTCTAATTAAAACTATGATTTTCAAACAACTTCTAATTTTCCCCTTAGGGTACCTTACCATAACATTCAGCAGGCCACTAAGAGACAATAAACTTCCCTGTTCAATGAACACCAAGTTGAAAATATAATATCCTTAAGGAACACTATCACTGGGTAATGACAATGGAGTACTTTAGGAAGAGGCAGTAAAAAGCAGAGGGTAATCTGGTTTCAGTATATAGTATTAGAGCTGAAAACCATTGAATAATCTAAATCCTACTTGTTGTAGTATCACAGAGAAATCTCAGAACAAAACTGGTAATGATGTAAGAGGAATGGAACAGATTCCTTCTCTTTCCTTCTCTCTCACTCTCATTCATTCTCTGTCACTCTCATGACTGGAGAAAAATACATTGATATCTACAGAGATATTTTGGTGACAGTAGTTGCCACCCATAGTGTCTCTTATTTTTAGAGCAACATTGATTTAGGTCTACTTGATTAACTTACATCAACAATAAGAAATAGGAGAGGGTTCCCCAAACAGGGAAGAGATGGAAGCAATTTATAATTTGTCAAGATATGAGTATCTTTATTTTAGATATGTGAAGCCTGTAATAGAAAATAATATCTAGAATCCCAGAAAGTCAATATTCCATGATAGTTAGCCCATGTCATATGGAGGAAGATGGTCTATGATAGAATATGGCTTATTACTCAATGTTTTTTCTTCCGTAACTGGTCTCTCCTCTGCAAGGTTTCATTCATTACCTTCAATAATTCAGATGAACTCTGAGAAAGCACTTTGGGTTATTTTCCTTTTAGCATCCCCCAACACAGAAACCTTAAAAGTATCATGAACCCCAAAGCAACCCATTACTTTGCACTGAACTCCAGTGCCTCTAGGATTATACACTGATGCATGAGTGATCACTGTCATTATTCTCCCAGGACTAGCTTCCCTCCCTCGAGTGCGATTTACCTTTCATTTAAAAGTTATGTATATAAAAAAGTGCTAGTGGATTCCTGTGTTGTTAGAAATGATTCTTTCTCTTTGGATCTTATTTAAAAATGAGAATTACAAAAGAATCTCCCAGGGCTCTTTATCATTGCTTAATAAAACACATTTAGTGGTATAGCTGTCCCTTGACTTGAGTTCAAACAGCACAAAGTGGAAAGCATGAATTATTACACCATCCTTCCCCCTGCTTGTGCTTTATGACTTAATAATGCTGCTTTACACAGAGTGTAAGCGGGCCACCTAAGAAATGACTGCAGCCTCACGCTAAAGAGGTGGTACATTCACTTGCTGCTGCTTTTACAAAAGTTGTTTTGTGATCATTGCACTTAATTTTTATTTCAATCCTCTTTCATTATTTCTGTAAACAAGTTTTGGTAGCAAATAAAAGAATACATACATAGATGACATAATAACTTGTTCTTGGTGAAAATTGAGTGCTAGCAGAGATGCGTTACTTTTGAAAATTCAACTAAAGTGTTTATAATTTATCATCATTCCTTATTAGAAAGCACAGTGATATTTAACTTTACCAGTTTAGTCTTCCTGCCCCACAAAGGATTTCTTCAGATAAACAAGCATGTATGTTTGAAAAATACATATTTTAAAATAACAGCAGTAGATTTAGTAAGAAAGATACATCTAAAGTCAATCTACTGGGATACTGGAATTTTCCCTATTTAATTTTGTTTATTTTCTACTCATATTTCCATGCAAGAATGTAGAGTAATAATTAAGGCATTTCTAAGGAAATGAACATAATTATTGATTTGCAAGGTTATTTATGGAGAAGCCACTAGCAAGATGCATTTATGTCTAGGGTTTATTTTTGTCTTGATTAGGAAATAACCATATGAAATTAGTGCTATCACAAATGGATTATTTACCCCATTTATTTACTGAAACTCTGGGTTCTTTGTGGACCTGGACCTGAAGGCAATGGTAAGACCCTTCTCTCATATTTTTTCTACATTCAGAGATTTAGTACCAGTTTTAAAAAGAATTTTTTTCCCCTGTAAGAATGGAGCCTCTGGACTCTATGCTTCCATTTCTACCCTTGAAAAAGCAATATGTATGTATTATGAGGTAATTTTAGTAATACATTTATTATTTATAATCTTTAAAATATTGTCATGTTTTCATAAACCTTTATAGTGGTTTTTCTCTTGCAACTTGATCCAGACTTTGGGATTCATGCAAAATGGCTCAAATTCTCTATATTTTGAGACAAACAAAAACAGACTGGTAGGACATTTGGAACAAGTAGGGTGCACGTGATATTAAAACTACAGAATTATAATTGTCCTACTGTGACCACTTTGACTTATTTAGGACACTTATTAAAGGTCACAGAGATGCTGCTTCCAGGTGTCAATGGAACTGATGTACATTTAAAATTCAAAAGGATAGCACATCTTCTCTGCAGTAAATCTAGGTTTCTTTCCCTCTTCCTTCCCTTGTAATATTGTAAAAACAATATTATTACATCTGAGAATGTTCAGAGAAAAGAAACAAAATTCCTAATATCACTACTATCATTTCTATTTGTTGCCTTCTATTCTTTGCCCATACACATTTATATTTTTAAACATAGTAACTATCATAGTATATATGCCATATTGTATTTTTTAAAATGTTTATTGTATTTTTTAAATTGACAAAATTGTATATATTTATTATGTACAACATGATGCTTTGAAATCTGTATATGTTGTGGAATGGCTAAGTTGAGCTAATTGACATGTGCATTACCTCACATAGTTATTCTTTTTGTGGTGAGAATACTTAAAATCTATTCTCTTAGTATTTTTCAAGAATACAATATATCATTTTATAATAGATCTCTTGAACTTATTCCTCCTATTTAACTGAAATTTGTATTCTGCTTGTTATTCTCAACTCTCTGTTGAAAAGAGATCTGGAATTTTCTATAAGGAGACTATAAAATAGGACTAAGGAAGCTATGTCACTCTAGTTGGAAAAATAAAAAGAGAGAGAAAAAACATGTGTTGATTGTATGAGTTTCAGGCTTTTCAAAAGTGATGTAACATTTACCTTAGATTTTCTTAACCAGAAATTTGAACCCAACCATCTTGGCTTGGAAAAGGGTACGGAATGTAATTAAACTAAAATTTGTGAATGAAAGTAGAGCAGCATTTTCTTTCTGCCAGATTGCTAATTAAATGCCACGGAAGACTTGTATATTTAATTTTAGTCATGTAAAGAATGTGCAATAGTTGGTAGGGAAGAGTTTGGCTAGGAAAGAAATGATTATATTTTTAGATCATTTCGTTACCCCTGTTAATTTATTATCCTGTGATGTAGCTCAAGTGTAGAAATTGAAAAGTTCCTTGATTTGATCCAGAGTTAGGGTTTTGCCAGGCAAACGGCAAGGTATTTGAGGGTATGGGCAAAAGAATGGTGGAAGTGATGGGCCTTGAGTTCTAGGCAGAAGAGGAAGGGAAATGGAGGCAGGTGGAGGTTGATAGATGAAGACAAAGTAGAGGATGTCAAGGGGCCGGAGTTCTCTGTAATAAGAACAGATGGTAGTGGTAAAAATAGAGCAAGAGAACAGGAAGAATGGAGGGTTGTGTTCAGCAGGTTTATTAAAACTGAAATAAAATCTGAAATGCAAGTGAGTTGGCCTATTTAAAGAGTCTTTTTTTTTTTTTTGGTTTGTTTTTGTTTTTGTTTTTATGTTGTGAAACATTGTGACCAGAACAGAGAACAAGGCATGGGAATTGAAATGCATTTATTAAGTCATTCATACATTACTTCAATAAATACCTTGCTTAGCCCCTCCTATGTGCCAGATACAATTTTGGATGCTGGGAATACAGTAGTGAACAAGGCAGAAAAATTTCTGATGGTTTGGAATTTATACTCTAATGGAGGAGTCAGACACTTAACAAATAAATGAAATATTAAGTTGTAATAAGAAAAAGAAATCTACTAAGGTGGTAGCCACAGGAGGGCTAGGGAGCTATTTTAAACATGATGGTCAGAGACGTGAAGCAGGGAGAGGGGAGGGGGAACATGAAGAAAATGAAGAAGAAAGCCAAGCAGAGACCTGTGGAGAGGGCTTCTAGGCAAAAGAACAGCAAGGATAAAGGCCCTGAGAGAAGAATATGGTAGGTAGGCCTATCCCCACCATCTGGCAAGCCCAGGGCAAGAGTACAAATGGAAATCCATATACTCTATATCTAAATATTAAAATTTATAAAATGTTTTCTGTCATCCTACCTTGACTTATATACCTTAATATTGACCTAGAAGGCCCAGTTCAGATTTAGAATTCTTGGCCTTCTCAGAGTTTTGCCCCAGAACCTGGTGGTACAAGGTGAGCCAGCCCCTGACTCCTGGGCCCAATCAGAGGTCAATCTCCCTTTCTCTTCCCACCCAAGAAGAGAGGTCTTGCACCATGTGGGTGGACACCCTGCCTACCCAAGCTCTGTCCATACAGCCACAAACAGTTGCCCTTTGATGGCTTCTTGGGACTAGGGATGTGCTCATTCGTGACATAGTTTGCTCTTGGGAAGCTAGACCAGGGAAGTGGCCCCTGCTGGTTCTGAAAGCCAGCTCTCAGTCATTTGGGAAGTGTATTCTGGGGTCCTTGTACCCAGAATGTAGTCTAGATGGGGCACAGGCTCTGGGTGGTTATAGCCTCTTGACCCACTGACTCCTGCCCTGTGGCGAAGGGTGTGGCTTGGGGGACATCAGAGTAGGACCTTTAAAATCAGGGAATCAGTGAAGCAGCCCCTTTTGCAGGACCTGAGGATGGCACTTTTGCTTGTCACCTTTTAGGAAGAACAAGGAGGCTATTCCTATATCCTAAGGATTTGAACTGTGATAATGGAGGAGATATGAAGCTTTCGTTCTGTGGAGGGTCTATAAAAAGTAAAGGAAGGAAGAAAAGGAAACCAGAATGTATGGAGCATCTGCGCTGAGCCTGGCTGTGTGAAATATGCTTTTGCTTGTGTGATCTAATTTAATCTTCCAAATAACCCCGGGAAGTAGGCTTTGTACTCTCCTGTGTAAGGTTAAGAAAATAAACTCAACAAGGTCACTTCCTTGCCCAGAGTCACACAGCCAATGAGCTGTGGGGCAGAGGCTCAAACCCAGGGCTCTGGCTATTTCTAAAGCCCATGTTCTTTCCACTACATCACACCACCTTTGAAAGATATTCTCACAGAAACACTTCATTTGTAATGAGTGTAACGAGTGATTATAGCAAGTCAAATCTTATACTGTTCAGAGGTGAAAATGACTGCAGGGATCCTCAATCCAAGACTGGGTCCTCTCCTGAGGTCCTTAGATCTCCTGGGAGTCCATGCAGATAGTATGTGAGTTTATGGGCTTTAGGTATTTCTAAAAATCAAGGTAAAAATTATATACAATGTAATGCACAGATCTTAAATGTATAATCTGAAGAGTTTTTTCAAATGCAAACACTCGAGTAATCACCACTCCAATCAAGATATTTCCTCAAGATCTTTTCCTTACTCAAGAAATTTTCCCTGTGCCTCTTTCCAGGCAATCTTTCCACGTAGTCCATAACCACTGCTCTGATATCTATTACTATGGATTTGTTTGGCCTGGTTTAGAACTTCATGTAAATAGAATCACACAATATGTATTTTTTTTTGTATCAGCCTTCTTTGGCTCAGCTTGTTTCTTGTGATTATCCATATTATTGGATAAAAGGGGACATCTTATTTTTATGGCCAAGTAGTATCTCATTGTATGAATATATTACAATTTAATTATCTCTTCACCTATTGATGGGCATTTGGGCTTTTTCCTATTTTTGGCTATCAGGGATATGGCTGGTGTAAACATTCTTGTACATGCCCTTTTGTGTATGTATGTATTCATTTACCTTGGGCCTATACCTAGGAAGGGAATTGCTGGATCATATGGTAGGTATAGGTTTAACTTTTTTTTTTTTAGGTTTAACTTTTTAAGAAACTCAAACTTTTCCAAAGTGGTTATATCATTTTATATTCCCACCAGCAATGTATAAGCATTTCAGTGGATAAGCTTATTTTAAAATTAAAATACTTAATTTTGAAATATTTCAAACATAAAAAGAAAGGATAATATTAATAACGGACAGCTATGTCTCTACCACTCGAATTTAACATGTTAACAATTTCCTGTATTTGTGTCAAGTCTTCATAAGTGAAATATTACAGATATACTCAAAGACCATCTCCCCCATCTCCTTCCTTTTCCTCCTCCCTGGAAGTTAGCATCATCCTGAAGTCAGTGTATATCCTTCTGCATCTATTTTTAAATATGTGACATAGTATATGAACCATTTTCAATATTTTATGAAGTGTAACAAAGATGGCATATTTTCCTGTGATAAGTCTGGGTACAGTATTTGAAACAGCAGCCGTCTTAATAGATAAGTCAATTTTGTCCTTTAAACATTTTTATTTCCTGCTTACTGTTGTTATTTATTGATTCTAATATATATTAATTAGGTTGTTTACACCTGCAATTAAAAGAAAATGGAGAACGTTAATTTTTATTTTAAAAAGCAGTTTATGTGGCAGATGAAAAAATATCCTCCAGAGCTTAGAATCCTCTCAGGGAAAGTAATGAGGAAGTCCTTGCACTGGTGGGAACTGTGGAGCTAATACAACCCTCCCAGAGGATGGGTAAGGAAACTGAGTCACATACCATTTGTGACTTGCTAGGTTTTTACAGCTAAAGAATGCTAGGCCTTCTGATGTCCATTCTTGAATTCTCTTGATCACACCATGAAGCTTCCATGCCATTGAAGGCGATCAAAAATGGAGAAGGAAGAAAGGAGAGAAGAAAATGTGATGTGGAGGCGAGAGGAAGGAAAAACTTCATAAAAACAAGACAGCAGAAATGTGGTATTTTAAGGAAGACGTTTGCCCTTCATATGAATGATTCTTGAATTTTGGTGTATATTTTTGGTAGCAGTATGCGGTGAGTCACTAACAAAGAGCTTAAGACAGATGAGTTAACATAAATGGACCAAAATAAGCTGTGGTCTCTAGGCTGAGCAGCTGTTGGACAAACCTGCCAATATTTTATTTCCCAGAGACACTTGCAGTGGATTAAAGTGAGCAGGCGGCAAATGCCTCATTAGAAAATTCCATACCTTTCGGCATTTCCTGTGCCTGAGATGTGGCTATGCAGGGGAAAGGGGAAAACCCCCAGTTATGTGTTGAAGTTCCACTTTGAGGAAGAGGGTGGGCAGCAGTGCGTGCTGATGGAGGGATAATGCAGAGCGACGTGGGTGTTTTCAGCCTGAGTGTGTGACTGAGGGGGACTCTTCCAGCCTTCTCTGTGGCTCTGCTTTGCATCTTCTGAATGAGGGGCTTGGATTGGATGACCTCCTAGGTCCCTTCCAGTTCAAAAATTTATAGTTTGCATTAACTGAGTGCTTACTTTGTGCCAGGCACCTGGTGCGGTGCTTTTCATACAGATTTTCCCCTCTGCATTAAACCTTTGAGGCTGTTTCCACAGTAGTCCCATTTTTCAGATAAAGAAACTGAGGCTGATGGGCTGTTTTGTGGCAACTAAAAAAACCAAAAAAGAAAAAGAAAAGAAACCGAGGCTTAAAGGGGATAAAAGACCTGCCTGAGGTCACAGAGCGAGCAGTCGCAGAGCCTTGACTCAAACCTGAGACTGTCTCAGAAACCTGGCTTCTTGATCACCATTCTGTGTTGCCCTTTCTCCCTAAGCAGGACGTTAGGAACCAGCTGCCTTCACATCTCTTTTCCTTTCCTCTCTGCAGCTTTATATCTGTTTTAAATCGTTACGCTTTAATTGCACTGTAGTGGATTCACAGGTCCTAATTGGAGCTCCTCGCTGCATCTGCACAGTACACTGTGCATGAATGGCATTAAAGATAGTAAATCAAATTCAGGACACACACCTCATGCAAGACAGAAATAGTGTTGAGCGGGGCACAGCAAGGCCATTTGATTCACAGGATCTTCACCGGCTTGAATATTTTGTACACTCTCTCCAGCGGACACTTTGTACCCAATGTTCCCACTGATGTCATTGGCAGAGATGTCTTATGAGGAGACACTCTGTTGGAAAAGCCATTTCAGTAACCTCCTCTCTCCTGATTTAATATGATATGGCCATGGCAACGGCGGTAATAGTGGCAGCTCCTTTGTTCCCTTTCATAAATGATGAATAATTTAAGCACTTTCTCACACTGCCCCTCTTCCAATGAAGACATCAGATGTAGGGAGAATATCCTCTCTGATATAAGAGAAATAAACTCTAAGATCGTGTGTGAGGTTATCTAACTTCTGTTCAAGATGGGTCTTTAGTTGGTGACTGACAATCCTGTTTTAAAAGTCTACTGGAGATATTTATGAGTGAAATCATACTTTCCATAGTTCTTTCTTTGCTGTCTCATATATAGAAATGGATAACTAAGGCAATATCTAATAATTCAATCCACAAAAGCTGTGTTACCTATAAGAATTTGGATTAAATTTTTTTTATTTCAGCATATTATGGGGGTACAAATGTTTAGGTTATGTATAATGCCCTTACCCCACTTGAGTCAGAGCTTCAAGCATGTCCATCCCCCAGATGGTGCCCACCACACCCAGTAGGTGTGAATATGCCCATCCCCTCCTCCCTGCTCCCATCTGCCTGACACCTGATGAGTGTTATTACCGTGTTTCCTCGAAAATAAGACCTACCCATAAAATAGGCCCTAGAAGGATTTCTAAGCATTTGCACAATATAAGCCCCTACCCCAAAAATAAGACCTACCCATAAAATGGGCCCTAGAAGGATTTCTAAGCATTTGCACAATATAAGCCCCTACCCCAAAAATAAGACCTAGCGATGGGCGTTGCTACGCAGTGCATCTGCACAACCCATGCATTTTGTCGCGGAGCAGTAAAGATGACGAGCAGCCCTTCTCATCTGCCCCATGGTGACAGCTGCTATCCCAGAGGTGACTGGTCTGGGAAAGGTGCAGACAGCCCCACCAACAAGGTTATCTCCCCCTGTCAGGTCCCGGCCATCCTGTGTGTGCTGCAAGATGAGGCTTTGAGGGAAAAAGCTGGGGATGTTTTGAACACATCCCCTGAAAATAAGCCCTAGGTGTCTTCTTGAGGAAAAATAAATATAAGACACTGTCTTATTTTGGGGAAAACATGGTACTATATATGCACTTAAGTGGTGATCAGTTAATACTAATTTGATAGTGAGTACATGTGGTGCTTGTTGGATTTTTTGTTTTTGTTTTAGAGACAGGGTCTTGCTCTGTCACCCAGGCTGTTGTGCAGTGGCATGATCATAGCTCACTGCAGCCTTGAATGCCTGGGCTCAAAAGATCCTCCAGCTTCAGCCTCCTGAGTAGCTGGGACTACAGGTGTGAGCCACCACAGCCAGCTAATTAAAAATTTTTTTTTCTAGAGACGGGGTCTCACTATGTTGCCTAGGCTTGTACTGAACTCCTAGCCTGAGGTGATCCTACTGCCTTGGCCTCCCAAGTGCTGGGATTACAAGGCAGCCTGGATGTTTTAAGGTACAATTAATTACAATCCCAAAGTGCTGAGATTACAAGGCAGCCTGGATGTTTTAAAGTACAGAAACTTTGAACTGAAAAGGGAAGGGAATATATACTCAACCTTCTTCTTTTTTTTTTAAAAAAAATACACTTTATTGAAGTATGATTGATATACAAAATACATTCAACCTGCTAAGTTAAAAAGCAACTGTTAAAGCATGATAGATTGTATTAATGACCTTAGTTCTTCACCTCTTCCTGTAGCCATATCCTTTACCATGTGACCTTGGGATTTCATCTGCTAAAGAGGCAGAGTCTATTTTACCTCTCCTTGATTCTGGGCTGGCCTTGTGACTTGTTTTGGGCAATAGAATGTGGTGGAAGTAATGGTGGGCCAGTTTCAGGTCTAGGCCTCAAAAGGCCTTGAGTGTTTTCACTTACTTGCTCTTCTTCTTTGCTATGAGAATATGCCCAGATTATCCTTCTGGATGATGGGAAATGAGGAGCAGAGTTGTCACCCTGGTCATTTGCAGCTGAGTTTATCCTAGATCAGCTGAGCTGCAGCTGACTGTAAAACCCAAGAGTGAGTCCAGTTGAAATTAGAAGCACTGCCCATCTGAGCCCAGCCTAAATTGCCAACCTGCAGACTTGTAAACAAAATAAATGTTTATTGTTTAAAAACACTGAGTCTTGGGGTATTTAATTACAAAGAATTATGTGGCCACTGGTAACTGATATAGAAAGTGAGACTTCAGTTGTCCAGAAAATATCCAGGAAGTACCTAAGGATTGGAAGGATTGCAGGAAGTACCAAGCATCAAACTTTAATTTAACAGCAATTTATAAAGTCTTTCCAAATCAGCACAGTTATGGATCCCCTACCAATAGTTATGCTGCATGTATGTACTGAGTATATTATTGACAAGACACTATGCTATGTAGAATGCCTAGTGAATGGGAGCCTAGGAAAAGCAAAAGTAAGTGATGGACCTGATTTAGAGAGGCCGGCCCTGGGAATGAAGGTGGTCAAATGGCTGATGACATTTAGGGTGGTGGAGAAGGGTAAATTCAAGGAGCTGGCTGTGAGGCCAAGGGTCAAGGAGAAGACTGGTGAAAACAGGATGAATTTAAAAGCCTAGAGCTAGAGGAAGATATTGAATCCCAGTCATGGAAGAAAATACCTATATCAGATACAGATGTGCTAGGAAATGAACATTTCCACTCCCAGTCTGCCAGCAGCAATCCTCAACCAATGACCTCTGCTCTCTTGGCTCTTGGGTGGGATAATTTTGGAGCAGGTATTTTATACTTTCACCATCATTTCCCTGCAGAATTAAGCTCCAGTCACCTATTGTGGCAGCTGGCTTAGTAACACACCCTTTGTCTACTGTCTTCATTTTCCCACTCACTCCAAGTCCACTAGACTCTTCTCTGTTCCTTAAACAAGCGTAGTTACTTTCTGCCCTAGGGCCTTTGTGGTTTTACCTCTGCCTGAAATGCTTTTCCTCCTGACATGTGCCTGGCTGGCTTCTTGTCATTCAGGTCTCAGTTTAAATTTCACCTTGTTAGAGAAGACCTACCTGGTCACCAAATCTAAAGTAGCTTCATCATCTGATCTTAATTCTTCACATTGCTTTTTTCACTATCAGATGTTTTTCTTATTTATTTGTTTTCATATGTTGTTGGTGAGAGTGTAAGTTGGCACAACCCCTCTGGCAAGGTTGTTGGGCAATATCTACTAAAGCCACCTATGACCCAGAAATTTCATTCCTAAGTATATATCCAAGAGGAATGAGAGCTTATGTCCATCAAAATCCAGGTATAAGAATGTTTACTGCAGCTTTATTCACAATAGCCAGAACTGGGACCAAAGCAAATGTCGATTAATAGGAGAATGGATAAATAAAGTGTAAAATATTCAATGGAATATTCTGCAATGGAACACTATACAGCAATAAAAATAATGAACTCCTACTACACACAACCACATGAATGAATTTCACAAAAATTGTTATGAACAAAAGAATCCAGGCACAAAAAATAATATATTATTCCATTTATGTGATATTCAAGAACAGGCAAAACTAATGTATGGTGCTGCAGTTGGAATAGGCGTTACCTATGGGGAGGGGGATATTGACTGGGAAGAGAGGGTAGGGTGCTGGAGATATTCTCCCATCCAAGTACTAACCAGGTCCGACCCTGCTTAGCTTCCGAGATCAGATGAGATCAGGTGTGTTCAGGGTCGTATGGGCATAGACTGTGCGGGAGATATTCTATGTCTTGATGTGGGTGGTGGTTACATGGGTATATACATATGTAAAAAGCCATTGAGCCAAAGAAACTATCACAAGAGCAAACAGACAACCTACAGAATAGGATAAAATATTTGCATGCTACACATCCGATAAAGGGCTGATAACTAGAATCTATTTAGAACTCAGGAAAATCAGCAAGAAAAAAAATCAAACGACCCTATCAAAAAGTGGACAAAGGACATGAACAGAAACTATTCAAAAGAAGACAGAATAATGCCCAACAAAGATATGAAAAATGCTCAACATCTCTAACCATCAGTGAAATGCAAATCAAAACCACAACGAGATACCACTTATCCCCAGTGAGAATGGCCTTTATCAAAAAGTCCCAAAACAATAAATGTTGGTGTGGATATGGAGAGATAGGAACACTCATACACTGCTGGTGGGACTGCAAACTAGTGCAACCTCTGTGGAAAGCAATATGGAGATACCTTAAAGAGATGCAAGTAGATCTACCATTTGATCCAGCAATTCCACTACTTGGCATCTACCCAAAAGAACAAAAGACATTCTATAAAAAAGACATCTGCACTTGAATGTTTATAGCAGCACAATTCACAGTTGCAAAGCTGTGGAAACAACCCAAGTGCCCATCAATACATGAGTGGATTAATAAAATGTGGTATATATATACCATGGAGTACTATTCAGCTATAAGAAACAATGATGATCTAGCACCTCTTGTATTTTCCTGGATAGAGCTGGAACCCATTCTACTAAGTGAAGTATCCCAAGAATGGAAAAATAAGCACCACATGTACTCATCATTAAATTGGTTTTAACTGATCAACACCTAAGTGCACATATAGGAATAACATTCATTGGGCGTTGGGCTGATGGGAGGGGGGAGGGGAGATTGGTATATACATACATAATGAGTGCAATGTATACTGTCTAGGGGATGGATAAGCTTGAAGCTCTGACTTGGGGGGGGCAAGGGCAATATACATAACCTAAACATTTGTACCCCCATAATATGCTGGGAAAAAAAAGCCATTGAGGCATACACTTAGGATTTGTGCATACTCTATGTATGTCATATATAAATAAAAAGTAAAAAAAAAATAGGTCCCTTGAGAACAGGGTCATATTCTGACATGGGCACTACTGCCTGACACACAGTATGACATCACTAAGGACTTGTTGACTGACCAAATGCATAAATGTGAATTTGCATTTTTTTTAAAAAAATATTCTCCATGTGCTATATATTGTAGAGGAATCAAAGGTGAATCAGCCTAACAAGAAATACACAACCAATTATATAAAATGGTAGCATGTAATAAATGCTATAAAAACAGATGCTAAACAAAGTGTTAGTGAGACAGAGTCTCACTCTATTTCTGTTGCCCTGGCTAGAGTGCAGTTACGTCAGTCTAGCTCACAACAACCCCAAACTCCTGGGCTCAAGCGATCCTCCTGCCTCAGCCTCCCAGGTAGCTGGGACTATAGGGACGCGCCACCGTGCCTGGCTAATTTTTTCTATTTTTAGTTGTTTGGCTAATGTCTTTCTATTTATAGTAGAGATGGGGGTCTCACTCTTGCTCAGGCTGGTCTCAAACTCCTGAGCTCAAGCAGTCCTCCTGCCTCGGCCTCCCAGAGTGCTAGGATTACAGGCGTGAGCCACGGCATCCAGCGGAGGGAGATATTTCAACTACAGTTTTGGGGAAATGAGATTTGATCTGACCCTGGACATATTACTGCAGGTAGGGCTAGGTTGTAGAGGAGACAAAGAAAGGGGTAGCTTTGAGTGGCAGAGAACAAAACGTTTGAGACAGGAAGCCAGGGCACAATGGGGAAAGGGAGAAATCCAAAGTGGCTAAAGTCAGGGAAGGAGCGTCATAGGGGAGTGAAAGATAATCGTCTGTCAAAGCAGGTTGGGGCCTGCCCTGAAAGGGCCTAGGCAACTTTGCAAGGAGTTTGCCCTTCACGCCATGCGTAGGGATGAGGCTTTAATACAACAAGTGATTTTGAAGGGTGAGTTTTTATCCTTCCTAAATTAATATTTTAAAAAAGTTCATTTGCAGAAAATTCTGAAAAGGCAGTATACACAAAGGATGCAAACCTAATACAATCACTGCTATCACTTTCATATGTCAACTCTGAGATAACTTTCTTTTTTTAAAAAAATGAGACATAATTCACATGCCATCAGATTTACCATTTTAAAGTGTACAATTCAGTGGGTTTTAGTATATTCACAAGATAGTGCAACTATCACCATTAATTCCAGAATATTTTCATCACTTCAAAAAGAAACTCCCTCCCCATTGCTCTGCTCCCCGACCCCTGGCAACCACTAATGCAATTTATGTCCTATGGGTTTTTCCAGAGATACTTTTCTATGCGTGTATGTATAAACACACACGTGCACACTCATATATGTTTCTCCCCTCCCTCCCACAAACACATGGATTTGCAAATACTGCTTAGTAAGCTGCGTTGACTCCTGAACAGCATTATCAGATTGGTTTGTGAAAAATTAGTCTGGGTGGCAGGACCAAGGATAGATTAAAACAAAAGAGACTGGGGACAGTGAGACTGCTCGGCAATGCCTGCGGCAGGGGATGTCATGCGGGCTTGAGCCAGAACACTGGCCATGTAGTGGATGCTGTGGTGTGCTTCCAAGAGCCACACTTCAGGACCAAGGCACTTATTACCCCGGCTGCAGGAAATGTTGGTGGCTGATGGCTCTCAGTGGAGTGTCCTCTGGGACTTGCCCTCAGCTGAAGAGATCTCACTAGTCTCAAATCACACTCTTTCTGTGGGGCTGTCCACATCTAATAATTGGTCAATGGGGGCAGGGAGTGTTACAAAGGCCCAGGCACTGTCCTCAATTTGGAAAATCCTAGAGCCATCCTAGTTCCAGAGCTTCCCTTAGGGCCAACTGAGACTCTCACCCGACTGCCCAGTCTCACCCGACTCCTCCCTCTGCCCAGTCCTGCTGCCTTCACTTCTCCACACAGGTGTTGTTCCTGAGAGCATCCCTAATCAAATTCCTGCTTTCAAATCTCTGTCTCAGACTCTGATAGGGACTTAACCTATGACAAGCAAGGGTGGAAAAGAAGCTGGCATATGTAGATGTGTTTGTGGACCAGTTGAGTAGACAGAGCTTGGCGACTGATTTAAGAGGTGGGGTGGGAAGAGTGGATGAGTTAAAGAGGAGGAACAAAACACATACACATATATAATTCATACATTAAATTATGTATATAATATATGCACACATATACATCACATACATGTAAATACGTCCTTAGGCACTTAATGTCTACTTTGTGCCAGAAACAGTTCTGGCAGCTGAAAATGCAATATAAATTAGATCTGATTCATTTATTCAAAGAATCCACAGTGTTTTAGGGCAGACAGAGGGTAAACAGCTAATTCTAATACAATTTTTTGAGCACTATAGCAAACAATAGGGAAAAGTAATGAGTAAATATCAGGGGAGTGAAGATACTGCCAGGGTTTTAAGCTGGGTGTCTTGAAAAATGGTAAAGCCATCATGTGACACGGAGAAGTCAGGTGAAAGAGATAGTAATTAGAAAATAAAAATTGAGGTTAATATGTCCCCTGAAGAGTTAGAAATATGGGCTTGGAATTCCCAAGAGAGGTCGTGAATAGAAATATATATTTAGGTGGTGTCTTTATAGAAATGATAGTTAATGCCTCAGGAGTGGATGAGATTGTTAAGGAAGATCATGGAAAATGGAAACTTGAGAAACATCTATAGCAGGGCTGACTAATATCTGTAATCAGCGCACCCCATGCCAACACCATAGCAGACATAGCTAATTGACCATACAGCCTCAGAATCCTTCTCAACACATGGCTTTAGGCAGCTATTACCAATAAATCCACTTACCATTTCTGATTTCTTCTCAAAGTCTAGGTGTGGTGACCAGGAGCAATTGTGGGCCTCCAAGGGCTGCCTGGATATTAGGTGAAGCGAGAGCACCCAGGAAGGCAAGAGAAGTGCTAGGAGAGTAGGAAATCCCAGAAGGAGGAAGAGTGTTTTAAGAAGAAGGAAATAATATTTGTCAAATGACTAAGTTGAGGACTTAAGGAGACAATGAGATTTGAAGCAGGGAGCCAGTGGTGACCTACAGAGAGTGCTTTCACTGGAATGGTTTTGAGAGAAGTGAAATGATAGAGGTTTGAGTAGAGAATGACAGATATTTCCCAATGCTCATCTATATATGGACTGCTTGAACCCATCTAGGGGAGCTTGTTGGAATGCATTGGCAGGACTCATGCCACAGGCATGCCCTCGGGCTATACTTTGGCCTCCAGGGAGCAGTCAATCTGGGGTATCTGCGTGGTAGGTGCTCACTATAGCAAGATGCTCTTAGTGTTCCTTTCACATGTGTCCAGGACTCACCATTCGGTACATACCGCTTGCTTCACACATAAGCACTTTGTGACTCTCTACCTGAGGACTTTCTCTTGCTCCTAGAGCATGATTGTCCTGCTTGCCAGAAATGCCAGAGAGTTAATTTCTGAGGGATCAGCCCTCAACTAATGAAGGACAAGAGTTGGTGGATGAGTATCTCAGCTTCTTCACTTCTTAGGTGGGATAATTTTTTTTTTTTTTTTTTTTTTTTTTTGAGACAGCATCTCACTGTGTTGCCCAGGCTAGAGTGCTATGGTGTCAGCCTAACTCACAGCAACCTCCAACTCCTGGGCTCAAGCCATCCTTCTGCCTCAGCCTCCCGAGTAGCTGGGACTACAGGCATGAGCCACCATGCCTATTTTTTTTCCATATATTTTTAGTTGGCCAATTAATTTCTTTCTATTTTTTTTAGTAGAGATGGGGTATCAGTCTTGCTCAGGCTGGTCTTGAACTCCTTAGCTCAAACGATCCGCCTGCCTCAGACTCCCAGAGTTGCTAGCATTACAGGCGTGAGCCACCATGCCCGGCCCGACAATTTGTTTTATACAGAAGTTTATCCGAGAAATCTCCAGTAGGATTGAACCTGAGGGGCCCAGAGTATTAACACGCTGTTAGCTTTCTTCCCTTCCCTATCTCACTTCCCTACTCTCCTCTTCGTGTTCCCTGAGATCACCTCTCACCTAAACTATTAGTACCCATATTCTTGTCTCAGAGTCGGCTCTTGGGGAAACCCAAAACTGTGATACTTGCTATCTCATCTCTTCTTCCTCGGCATGTAGGACAACTACACATTCCAGTCTCTCTTGCCATCTGGTTGAGCCCATGTGACTCAGTTCTAACATATGGGCAGAAGTGATGTACATCACCTCCAGTCCTGGCCACAAAACTCCTGGTGTGATTGTCCTCCTCAATCTTTCCTTTTAATGATGATTTCAGAGGCCATGTGTTTAAGATGGCAGTCTCACAAGATAAAGCTGGCTGGATTCCTGAGTCACTAATTGGAAGAGATGTCCTAAGGAGAGCTGCCCCACATGTACAAGATTGTGACATGAGTGAATGAGAAACAGACCTTTATTATGTTAAATCACTGAGGGTTGTTTTTTTTTTTGTTACAGCAGCTAACATTAATTACCATGATTAATACGCCTATACGCCTGCCTTCTCAGTTTACCTCACCCAATTCTCCAAAATTACCACTCTCCATCCTCCTTTAAAAATGTCCATTCTCTCAGTGTAGCCGACGACGTAGCTAAAAACTGCTATGTGTTTAACTGATTAAAGTGCACTTAATTGTGAACAATAAGCACCAAATCAGCTTCTGAAAGATAGTCCTGTTTTCAAATAGATTCCTGATTGGTAGGATCTATGAAGAAGATGTTTCGAAACATTGAAGCCTTCCTGGCATCCTTCCATCATCATTGGTACAGCCCACTTCCAGCTTTATCTGTGTTGTCTAGAAGCAGAAGAAAGAGAGGTCAACACTTACAAGTGATTGCTGACCTCTGACTTCTGGAATAAAGTCCAAACTCCTTAACCTGGCATTTCCAGGTGTCCCCAGTTGGCCCCAACCTACATTCCTGCCCTGATGATGCCCCCCCACACCACACCCCTCACCTCTTTCCTCTCCTTCTGCTCCCTTCCAGACCCAGCCCCTGATCAAAGCCCTCACTCAAATTCTGTCTCCTCTCAAAAGCTTTCAAGTTCCATTCCATCTTCCCTTTTGCTACAACCACTCATTTGGCCTTCAGCATTTGCTGTTAATTGTGATTTCTGTCTTTTTATGTGTTTGCATCCTCTCTTCTGAATTAGAAATGAACTATTTTTTTAAAAAAACCCTGCCAATTTCTCCCTTTAATCCCTACAGCTTTTAGCATATTGCTGGGGACATTACTACTGAAGATAGGTAGATATAGATATGACAATTGAACTTGATAAATATCACAAATGCAAAGTGTTATTCAGACATGATTAAATAACTTTATCTGGAAATGATTTGAAACTTACAGACAAGTTGTGAGAATAAAAATAGTATAAATAACATCTGTATACATTTTAACTAGATTCACTTACTGTAAACATTTTACCTCATTTCCTTTATATCTATCTATATATCTTCTCTCCTCTCTCTCTCTCTCTCATACACACACACACACACACACACACACATGTTTTTCTGAACCATTTGAGGGTAGTTTACATACATTATGGGCCTTTACACTTAAATACTTCAGTGTGTATTTCCTAAGAATAGGGACAGTCTCTTACCTAATCACAATAGAGTTATCAGCTTCCATCAGTTTAATATATTCTTATTTCAAAATATTAAGGGGACACAAATGTTTTAGGTTACATGGATTGTTTTTATAATGCTTGAGTCCTGCTGTAGGTGTGCCCATCACCCAAATAATGTTCATAGTACCCATTAGGTTGGTTTATTCTCCTTCCCTCCTCTCTCTTCCCCCTGGTTGCTTTCCACTGAGTTTTACTTCCCTCTGTGCACTTGTGTGCTCATTGGTTAGTTCCAATTTAATAGTGAGTACATATGGTGTTTGTTTTTCCATTCTTGTGATGCTTCACTTAGGAGAATGGTCTCCAGTTCATCCAAGTTGCTGCAAAAGGTATCATTTCATCATTTTAATGGCTGAGTAGTACTCCATGGTGTACATATACCACATTTTATTAATCCACTCATGGATTCATGGGCACTTGGGTTGATTCCACCTCTCTGCCATTGTCAATTGTGCTATGGCAAACAGGATGAAGATTCCTCAAAGAACTCAAAGTAGACCTACCATTCGATCCAGCAATCCCACTACTGGATATTTACCCAAAGGAAAAGAAGTCATTTTATCAGTTTATTATTGATACAACACATTTCTTTAACCTTTTGGTCTCATTCCAATTTTGTCAATTGAGCCAATAATGTCCTTTATGGTCTCTTTTCCCTCCAATATAGGATCCAGTATAGGATCAGGTGTTACATTTGGTTGTCATGTCTCTTTAGCCTCCTTTAATCTGGAACATTTCCACAGCCCTTCTTTGTCTTTCATGACATTGTTATATTTCAAGTTAAGCCTCATCCCCCTGGATTTTGAAAGAAAGTCAGAATTTTTAAAATCTCCTAGGTTTGGCAGCCTATTTTATGTACGTACACATGGATGGCTGTGGAGTTTCTGAGTAGTGCCATAACCATTCCCACAGCAAGACTCCAAGCTTGAACCACCTTTAATTCTCATTCTGAACTTGTAATCAATGGCAATATTTTTAAAGCTGCTGTACAGGAACCTTTGTTTCATTTTATTTACAATACCTTTCTCCTTAGTTAAGTGGAGTTGGAGTGGAAGAGGAAATTGCAAATCTCTCCTCCAGCTTCTGCTGGGTTTCAGGCTGCATGGGAGGAAAAGTCAATAGAGGAAGTGAGAGAGTAAACTGAGAAGTTGAAATCAAAGTGGTGGGCTGCTGAGTCTCGGCTGTGGTGTATCTCTCCCTGAAGTCAAAGCATTTTTACAGACAGCATTCAACCATAGTTAAATAAAATCCCTATGCTGTAGAAAGGGAAGGCATTAGTAATTTCCGTTGTCTATGAGTGGAAACAGAGACACTGACAGGCTCAATGGCTTTTTTACTTTGAGTCAGAGAGGCAATGAGGAATAATGGAAAGAGAACCGATAAAGGACTGAATCCATTCAGGAAATTTGAATCTATTTATTACCATTTCTGCCAAGTCGTTAGGTAGCTCAGCAAGCCACATCATCCCTGAGCTTTGGTATCATTATCTACAAAATTAGGGTTTGGAGTGGACTAGAATCACTCTAAATTTTCTTCAGATTCTCAAATGCAGTGGGGATGAATTCCAACATACATTCCATGCACATATATGGAGTGCCCACTAAATGTTGGACACTGGGCCAGGTGCTGCCCATAGAAAGATGGACAGGGCCTAGCCTTTGTTCTCAAGGAGCTCCCAGCATGGTGGGGAGGAGGAACAGGCATGCAAGCAAAGAATTGTGATTCAAGGCGATAAGGGGCAATTTCAAGGTACAATGGTATTACAAAGGAAACAGTAAGAAACTTTCCCTGGGGAATGGAATGCTTCATAGAGGGAAGTAGTTGTTGAGCTGAGTCCTGAGGTGGGGACAGGGCATCTCAGGCAGGAGGTACATAGTTGTTTGTGGACTATATGTACTTTGGGTGTACTAGAACGTAATGTGCCAGTGGTAAAGTGAGGGTCATGAGGTTGGAACGGTAGTGAGGCAGGGGCCAAATCTGGGAGGGCCACTTTGTCTGGCAGAGAGGAATTTGAGGCTGGGAGGGAGGGGGGGGATTCAGATTCGTGGCAAGAAGATCAGAGGGGACCCTATTGCAAAAGATAAGGGATTGAGAGACATTGGAGAGAGGAAACAGCAGAATGATTAGAGAAATATTGAGAAGAAAGACTTGAGAAGCCTCACCAATTGGTCGTGGGGGTGGGAGGAAATGTCACAGGACTTCCATGTTTCTGATTTGCTCAATGGACTGAATTGTGGTGCTATTAAGTGTAATTGGAAGTCCCCGTGGAGGAGCAGGTTTGGGAGATGTATAGTGAATTCAGTCTAGGATATATTGGCCTTGAGATGTGTTTGGGACACCCAAGTGGAGTCCAGTAGGCAGTTGTACAAATGGATCTGGAACTCAGGAAAGAAGACTGAGCTGGAGACAGATTTAATGCTTAACATGTTAGAGGTGTGAACAATGTCACCCAGGGAGAGTGTAACTTTAGGAGAGGACCGTGACAGAGGGAGGAACATGAGTTCTGTTGTCCTATTAGATCTGGATTCTTATTTGCTGAGCTCTCATTAGCTGTATGACATTGGACAAGTAACTTTGAATTTGTTTATTTTTAACAACGACCCCAATTTGCAGACTTGTGAGCGTTTGAGATTTAAAATATATCCAGTTGATGGAAATTGTCACAGGGGCAGAAAGGGCACCCTGGGAGATACCATTAAGCAAGAGTTTTATTCCTCTGCTTTCTAAAGATGTCAAGAGGAGCTGTTTGGTGACTTAGTTCCTTGTCCCCTTACTGCCTTTCTTGCCATATTCATTTGCTAGCAGTTGCTTCATCTCTCTGAGCCTTGGCTTCCTCCTCTGTAAAACACAGACAATAACGACTCTTCTGGTTATCCCAGAGAGTTCTTTTGTAAATCAGTGAGTTAAGTTTTGTGTGAACACGGCAAACTGCAAAATGCTTTATAAATGCTAGTTATTATCAATATGAATGGAACAAAACAGACGTGCCCAATTCATCAGCATTTTCTGTGCTGTTACCACTCTGGAGTGTCTGTCAGCATGAACATGAAAGAATGTTCTAACTCGTCAGTGGCAGAACTGAAATAAAACTGAGGGTCTCTGACTCTTGGCCATAGTTATGCTAATCACTGTTTGGAGCTTTTACTGATCCAGGATTTACCTTCTCACAGATTATTAATTGTGGGCCAGGGGTAAGGGTAGGTGGGCAGAGGAAGTAGAACTGTGGATTGGAGAACTTGTGAGACTACCAGGGGCCTGGGGGCTCCTGTGATCACTACTTGCCTACTCTGCTAGCCCTACAATGAGGCAGTGTAAAGACAACTGAGCCCTTAATGGTGTGATCTCAGGGGGGCATGGGCAATATACGTAACCTTAACATTTGTACCCCTATAATATGCTGAAATAAAAAAATAAATAAAAACATGCAAAAATTTTTCCTTAAATAAAATGTCAGTTTCCTTAAAAAAAAAAAAAAAAACAAGGTGTCATCTCAACTTCTAAAACTTCAAATTCTCATCTCCAGGTAGGAAAGATAACCCCTACTTCATAAACTGCATAAACCCCTACTGCATTAACACATAAAGCATGCTAGCACCCAGAAGGCCCTAAATAGATGTTAGCTCACTGGGCAGGCCAGATGCTCTGGAAGAAGACAGCAATATTCACTGGGTGAGGCAACCCCAGGGCAAAGCTAGTCCATGATTGCAGAGGGACTACAGATTCTGGTCTGGGAGCAAGGTTGGGCCAGCTTGACATCTTGAGCTCACATTGAGGTTGCGTTTACTTCTGTTTTCTCTGGAAGCAGCTAATGAGGCATGCAAATTATATAGATAAGAACACAGGAATATGGATGCTAGCTCCCTATCACTTGTCTCACTTTTCTTAGTGATGCTGGCAGCCTGAAAACAATGAGATGTCCCCATATGCCAGAGGAGCCCAGAGTCGTGGGCCTGTTACCTTTCAAACTCCAGCCTGTCGGCATCCAGAAACAACTTGTACAACCAAATAAAGCAGGGGGTCTGGCACACAAAGAGCCCCCTCACTCAGGTCCAAAGCCCAGATCTGGTCCCTGCAATTCTTGCTGGGACACCACAGGGCAATTGCCTCTTATCTGTGGTCCTAGGAGTTTTCCATTTATGTTTACTTACAAGTTTTCCATAGTAGGCTTGGCCTTGACCTACAGCACAGAGTTAAACCCTATCTCTCCTTCTTTCCCCCACCCATTCCTTCCTCCTTTCCTTCTCTCTTTTTATTTTTTTTATTTTTATTTTTATTTTTTTTATTTTTTATTTTTTTTGAGACAGAGTCTCGCTTTGTTGCCCGGGCTAGAGTGAGTGCCGTGGCGTCAGCCTAGCTCACAGCAACCTCAAACTCCTGGGCTCAAGCGATCCTCCTGCCTCAGCCTCCCAAGTAGCTGGGACTACAGGCATGCGCCACCATGCCCGGTTATTTTTTTCTATATGTATTAGTTGGCCAATTAATTTCTTTCTATTTATAGTAGAGACGGGGTCTCGCTCTTGCTCAGGTTGGTTTCGAACTCCTGACCTCGAGCAATCCGCCCGCCTCAGCCTCCCAGAGAGCTAGGATTACAGGCGTGAGCCACCGCGCCCGGCTCCTTCTCTCTTTTTAAATAGACTTTCAGTTTTAGAATGGTTTTATATTTCCAGAAAAATTGAGCTGATAGTACAGATAGTTTCTATTTACCTCACCCCCACCCCAACCCAGCGCATACTTTGCCCTAGTATTAACATTTTATATTAGTATGTATATTACATTTATCACAATTAATGAACCAATTTTGGTATATTATTATTAACTCAAGCCCATGGTTTATTCAGATTTTCTTAGTTTTTCTAAAGACCTTTTTCTGTTTTGGGATCCCATCCAGGATACATTACATTTAGTTGTCACACATCTCCTTAGGCTCCTCTTGGCTGTGACAGTTTCTCAGACTTTTCTTGGTTTTGATGAACTTGACAGGTTTGAGGAGTACCAGTCAAGTATTTTGTAGGATGCACCTCTATTGGAATTTGTCTGATGTTTTTCTCATGATTAGACTGAGGTTATGGGCTTTTGGAAGGAAGATTGCAGAGGTAAAGTGTCATTTTTATCACATCCTATCAAGGGTATATACGACCAAGATGATTTATGACTTTTGATGTTAACCTTGATCACTTGTCTGAAATAGTGTTTGTCAGTTTTCTCCACTGTAAAGTGACTCTTTTATTCCTCCTTTCCATCTGTACTCTTTGGAGGGAAGTCATTATGTGCAGCCCATGTTTAAGGAATGGGAAATCCCATAACTCTACTTTTTTTTAGAGTAGAGTATCTACAAAATTTATTTGGAATTCTTCTGCATGGGAGATTTGTTTCTACTTCCCCATTTATTAATTTGTTCAATCATTTACTTATATCAGTATGGACTCATGGATATTTGTTTTATATTTTGGGTTATAATTCAATACTACTTTATTGTTCAAACTGTTCCAGCTTTGGCCATTGGGAGCTCTATCAGTTGGCTCCCATGTCAGTTTGACATAGTCCTATCAGTGTGTGTGTGTGTGTTGAGCACATCCTTACTTTCTGGCACTACAAGTCTGTTTTTAAAAATAATTATTCCTCATTTATTCACGTAACTAAAATTCAGTGGGAGTTTACTGTATACCAGGCAGAGAGGATTCAAGAATGAACAGATCCTGGCTCCTGCCTTCAAGGAACTCTCAATGGGGGTGGCACAAGAAAGGAGAGACAGGAAAGAAAAGAGATCACGACAAGACAGCATGGTGAGAACTTTGGCAGAGAGCAGAAGCCCAGGATGCCTGACTCAGCTCCAGGTACTCTCCTGCCCTACCTCTCCCAAGCATATCTGGCTGGTTCTCTTAGGAGAAGCTTCAGCTCCACAGCCTGGGCTAGTTTCTCTTCTTTCCTTCAATCTCTGTTTAATCACTGCACTTTTTAGGCAGGGCAATATTGTAGAAAGAGCATGGCACCCACCACAGATAAACATTAATTATAATCTATATTGATATTTAACATATGCAATGTAGCTTCTAACTGTAGCAAAGAAGGCTGATGGGAGCCCTTTATTAGCCCTTTGCAGCTTCAGTGGGTATAGGGTAGGTGATGGTTATGGAAAACAGAAAGGGAAAGTGAGTGAGAACTGCAATGGCAGGAATTTGTTTTATTTCCTCCCAACTTGCAGCCTTATTGAAGCTCAGGGTCCCAGGAACCTGCTGTCTCAGCCCCCCACTTCACATCTCAAAAGCCCAGCTCATGGCCAACCTTTGGTTAATCGACATCTGAGCAGTAATTATTTTTAGATTGCCCACTATATGTTCTGCTACTCAGTGTTATGCGATCATGTAATGAAATCCATGCCCTAGTGCATTAACTAACCTTTTGAAAAAAACCTTTCAATAGCATCTTTCCCTGCCTCCTCCTTCACATAGAGCTGGCAAAAAGCTCCTGGACTTGAGTGCTAAATGTCGAATCATTAAGGACGCTGGTGAAAGCTATGAAGTCATCAAGTATTGACCTGAGAGAACATTTAGCACCATCTGATTTCTCCATCCTGACATCAACATGAAACGGACCTTACATGCCAATGAATCACTTTCCCTATTTAAGTTCACAGAGTTTGTCTAAAATAGCTCCCCTGGTACAAAATGGAAATTCAGCCCAGGGGTTATAATGGTGAGTGGTAGACTCAAGTTTTATGCTTTCATCACAAGAAAAAGAAGGTTTACTAAAATTAGATTTTTTTTGATGGGGGAGGGATAATAGGGTGGAGGTGCTTTCTTATTCACAGAAGCCATTAGGAAGTTATAAATTCAATCCTATGTGTACCACATATTCTTAATACCCTATGTTCTCCAGCTGTAGTGCAAAGAGCTTGTTCAAAATGCAGATTTCAGCCCCATGCTCAGACATGTTGATTTAGTTGGTGTAGCAGATGTTGTTGGGGCCCCACCCACATTTCTTTGGCCCTTACCAGTTTAGTGCACACCAGCCTGACCCCCAACTCCCAGCACCTGCATCTTTTTGCCAGAGGGTTGTGGTTTTGCAGGTCAGAAATGTCTAGGAATTAATGCCACTAAAGTGCAGCTTCAACCAATGACTGAGGGGGTTGGTATCCAACCACCTCAACTCCCTTTCTTCTTCAGTGGCATAATTCTGAGATATGTATACTATATTGTTTCCACAGTTCCCAGCGGGGTTAAGCTCCAGTTGCCCACAGTAATAACCGACTTGAAAGTGCACTTTTTATTGGGTGGCTTCTCTTTCCTGTCTCATTTCCCTATTCTCCTACTAGTGTTTTTTGGATTCACCTACCAAATCAACTGTCTGCAATGAAATCCTTGTCTGCTCCTGGGAGAACTCAAACTAAGACAGTTGGTCTGGGATTGAGTCCAGTAATCTGCATTTTTTACAAGCACCCTATGATGATTCAATGCACATGGCATAACATACAATATTTTGAGAATGTCTGCCCTGAGACTTTTATGATAATCACTTGTAAGATTATTAGCATTCTTTTTTGCATTTCCCTCAAGTCTTATGACTATTTCTTCCAGGGTCCATGCTGGGGTGGGGCAGAAAGCCCAATTGTGCCCAGATAGGTCTCCCTAGAAAGAGCTTATGAAGGGGATTTGGAGATGAATTGAAAGGGGCCATCCGTGAAAGAGGTGTTCCAAGAAAGCACCGTGGGTGGAGAAAGAAGAGCACAGGAATAAAATAGGACTGCCAAGTGTCAGAGCAGTAGGGTGCTTGGGTCACTAACTGGAAGTGCTGAACAGAAATAAAGTCAAAGAAGTGAAGGAAAAGGCTGAGAGTGTAACGAGAGGGGGTAACGAGATTGAAGGCCTGTTCAGGATTAATCACATGAATGCCAGTGGTTTACTCTGTTTGTCCTTGACATTCTTTACTGGGCTGAGGGCAGACCAGTATAGATGATCCCTAAAATAGACTAAACACGAGATTGTAGTACACACACTATAGAGGACACACATGCACATGTGCGTGCACACACACACACACACACACAAATACCCCGTTGAAAGAGTTGGATATTAAGAGACAACTTTGAAGAAAACATTATGGGAAAAAGTAGAACTATGTTGGACTTCCTTATATTTGTTTTATGGTTCAGGGTTGTTTTTATCCTGTATTACATGTCTTTTCAGGCTTTAGAGCCTTCAATGATCTTAAACTGGCCCTGGAACACACCCTCCAAATGCTCAGCAGGCAATAGCCACACACTCATCAAACAGCCCTTTGTCCTCAATCCAATCTGTAGTGTCTATTCTGGCCTGTGAGCTGATTTTTGTTTCTGCTACTAAAGTTCCCAAGTGGACACCAACTCATTTGACTAAGAACCTACCCCTGCCAAGCCTTCACCAGGCCTCCTTCCTGGATGGAGACAGACTCTATTCCTTGTGCTTCCAATTACTGGCTGAGATTGGATATCTTCTAGATTTCGCTGAAATCAAGATGATGCCATTCTTATTGATCTTGTCCAAAGCAAGCTTGGGTTCCCACCTTCTAGATTACCAGATAACCTTGACTACTGGAACCAGCTGGACAGGCCCTGGAACACTGTGATATAGATTGCTGGGCATGTTCGTTGGGACCAGCCTTTTGGGCCACTTATAATATTTAGCTAAGACTCATTGAACCCTGCTCCAAGATCCCAGCATGGTTTGCAGCTGAGGCTGCATGGTTAATTGAAAAAATAAAAAAAACTTTAGAAAGTAGCAATTACAAATATAAGCTCCACCAACAGATCTCTACCTGTTTTTTTTTTTTTTTTTTTTTTTAATTTTTATTTTTTTTCTTAGGGCTTCCTCTTCTTGGTATCTACCTGTTTTTTCATTCGTGTTTCCCAAGCCCTTTGAAGAATACCCGGCACAGTAGGCATTCGATCAAACTTTTTTGAGTAGATGAATGATATGATGTTGACAAGGAAGAAGAGGAATATGGCATGTCACATAGGGAGCTTTTTAATGAGCTCAGATATGTATGTATTGTAAATGGAAGGGGGACCAGACATAACTGTTTAATGAAGAGTTTCAACTCAGTGGGGATAGAAACATGAAAGTGTTTTATTTAGCTTTAGTCCCTGCTTCCAACTGTGCTCTTTCTTATTGCCCGTCTCGTTTTCTTAATAACATCTTGGGCACATTCCATAACTTTCTGGTCACTTTTGATTAGTAGAAATCCAATCCAATTTAAAAATCTCAATCTCAATTTTGATCTCAATTTCATTTCCTCTCCTTGCCCAGGCCCAAGTTGAGCTGAGTTGGAGTGGCCTGTTCTGGCTCTAAAATATATCCTACCCCCCTTCCAAGGCCTAGCTCACCAAGCATATTGGCTGTGAGGAAGTGAGAGAAGAAAAGGGACAAATGTCTTTCTAATTGATGGGCTGCTGCTGTCACTCTCTGTTTGTTGTTGTGGCTTCTTTGGTGCACATTTCCCGGCCTCTGTGCCTTCTGGTGGCAGCCTTTCAAATGCTGATTTTCTTGGGGGGCACATGGTGAGTTCCTTAGGGCACTGGTTCTCTGGGACCCTTTCTTTGTCTACGAGATCAAAACTATTTTCATGTTGATACTAAGATGTCTTTTGCCTTTTTAACTGTGTTGGCATCTGCAATAATGGTGTGAAAGCAATGATGAGTAAAACTACTGGTGGCTTAGCACGAATCAAGGCAGTAGCACCATGATGTCCTCATAATCATGGTATTCTTCATTGTCGTGCACTTCTGGTAACAAACCAAACCAAATCAAACCAGACTCCAATTTCAATTAAGAATGTCTTCTATGAAACAGTAAAAATTACTAATTGTAATAAATCATGCCTTTTTACTGTGCTGCGTGAGAAATGGGAAGTATACATAAAGCACTTCTGCTGGATACCGAGGTATGGCTGTCGTCTCGAGAAAGATTATGTGTATGATTGTTTGAGTTGTGTGAACTGAACTGGCCACTTATTTTCATGGAACATCATTTTCACTTGAAAACATGCCTGACTGATAAACTGTGGTTATTAGACTTGAGTATTTGGCAGCCATTTTCTTGCCAGTGTTTGAAGTGAGGCCTGTCACTGCAAGAAAAACAACCGACAGTATTTGTTGTTAATGATAAAATTCAAGCTTTCAGGCAAAATTATAAAATTTTGGAATACTTGTCTCCACCACTGTGAGCTTGAATGGTCCCAGTACTTAAAAAACTTTACTGGTGAGCTGACAGGTGAGATCAGTGGTGATATTAACAAATGTGAGTTTTTGAAATTGTATAATGAAATGTGTCAACATTTGGAACAATTGCATAACTCAGTGAACCAGTATTTTCAAATTACCAATGCATGATGTTAACAAAATCATGTAAAGGATCCATTAAAAGTATAAGACAGACCTATGGATTTTAATGTATTAATAACACAGTATGAAAAGTTCAATGTTGTGGTTTCAGATTCCATGTTGCAATTAACCTTTAAGAAACTATCTCTTATCAAATTTTTGGTGTAATATCAAAGAAAAGTATTTATAATTACTTGAAAAGGCTATTAAAACATTCCTCCCTTTCCCAGCTACATATTTGCATGAAGCTAGATAGTCTTTATAGTCTTCAACAAAGCCTATATATTGCAACAGATTGAATTCAGAAGATGTGAGAATCCAGCTGTATTCTATTAAATCAGAGATTTGCAAAAATTTAAAACAATGCCACTCACTAATTGGTTTGTTTTTGGAAAAAAAAAGTTATTTTTTCATGAAAATATGCTATTTGTGTTAACATATAAAGGGCTTTGCTATTTTTAAATGAATCAATTAATATAAAATTATCAGTTTCGATTTCAGACACAGTAGATATCAATAGCTATAACCCACATAAACAAAAGGTCTTTAGGATTCTCAAAAACTTTTAAGTGCAAAAGGATCCTGAAAACAAAGAGTTTTAGAACTACTGATTTAGAGAGCTGCTGTTCCAAGTTGGTTGAGACCAGTGGAATATGAATCACTTGAGATCTTGTTAAGAATGCAGAGCCCCATCCCAGACCCACTGGATCAGACCTGCACTTTCATAAGACCCCCAGGTGAGCCACAGGGGTAGTAAAGGTTGAGAAGTACTGCTTCAGACGGATCTGGGGGTCTCCCACTCACTAGGTCCCCAGGGGAGAGATCTGGCTCAGCCTCTTTTTCCTCCCTCTCCTTCAGCTACCACCATTGGGTGTGTGCCCCAAGCCTCTTGCTGCAGGGGTGGGGAGCCCTCTATCTACTGGGTAGCCCTCTTGAGCGGGATGCCAGCATGATTGCTCAAGCCCAGATACCTTCTTCCTCAATGTCTCCTTGGCCAGTAGGAAATGAACTCCTTCCTGCACTGCCAAACTGTGGCACACAAGCATATCCACTGCCACTCCTCTTCACTGTCATTTTGGTGTGGGCTGTTCCAGCATTCACATTTCCCTAGCTTGTTCTATACCTCCAAGCAAGAAATGCCACCAGTTTCCACGTTCCCATAAGCCTCCAAACTGCCTACCACTCTGTCACCATGCTCTGGTGTTTGCACCAGGATGGGTCTGCAGACTCTGCCCCTCAGCAAGCATCTAGCTGGAGAAGGCAGGCCAGTCCATGCTGCTGCTTCTTTTCCTCCCCCTCCTCCTCACTTCCTTCCCTTCCCCTTTCCCTCCTCCCTCTTCTTCTTCCCCTTCTCCACCTTCTCCCTCTTTTCTTCTTCTTATTCTTTTGCAACAGTTTTATTGAGATATATTTAACATACTATACAGTTCACTCATTTGAAGTGTAGAATTCAATGGCTTTTAATATATTCGTGGATTTTTGCAACCACCACCACAATTTTAGAATATTTTCATCACCCAAAAAAGAAACCCTGTACTGCTTAGCCATCATCCCTCACCTTCCCCTCCACCCAGCCCTAGGCAACCACTCATCTACTTTCTGTCTCTATGGGCTTCCCTATTTGGAACATTTCATATAAATGGAATCATATTCTATGTGATATTTTGTGTCTGGCTTCTTTCACTTAGTATAATGCTTCCAAGGTTTATCCATGTTGCAGCATGTGTCAATCTTTTGTTCCTTTTTATGGCTGAATACTATTCCATTGCATGACTAGATCACATTTTATTTGTGCATTTGTCTAGTGATAGATCATTGAGTTGTTTCCACAAGTTGGCTATTATGAATAGTGCTGCTGTGAACATTCGTGTATAAGTTTTTGTGTGAACATATGTTTTCAATTCTCTTCGGTATACCTAGGATCGAAATTGCTGTGTCACATGGTAACTCTTTGTTTAACTTTTTGAAGAACTGCCAGACTGTTTTCCATAGTGGCTGTCCCATTTTACTTCCCACCGGCAGTGTATGAGGGCTCCAATTTCTCTACATCCTTACCAACACTTATTATTGTGTCTGTCTTTTTTTATTACAGCCAGACCGTGTAAAGTGATATCTCATTGTAGTTTTGCAGTCCATGCTTTATGTAGGCACCACTTGATCTTGCCTGAGGATATGGGAGAGAAGGCACCCTCATCCCTTTTCAATGGGGAGGAAATGATGTACTCCACTTATCACACTGTGTTCCCACACAACTATTGATCACCCCAGGACTCTTGCAACTCCTTCCCCAGTATTCAATTGAGAGAGATTGGAGGGACTCGTATACCATCCTTCCGCCCTTCCCCCCCCTCCCCCGCCCCCAGCAAAATGTGATGACTGACAGGAAGGGATCCATTCTATGGAGCGTCTGGTCCCAATAGTTCATGGCTCTCTTTAGAATGTGCAGCTACTTACTACTTCTCTGTCCTCAGCTTTAGGCCCAAAGTCCCATTCAACATTCTTTTATAAAAGAACAAATACAAATCTGTAAAACTATTATCAGAACTACATTAACCCCCTAACAAATTGAGGTTTGACCAAAAAAGCCAACATTTTGGGGTAGGTTTTTCAATTCATCCTTTGCTCCCCCCAAATATGGATGAGATTGGCTGACTGCTTGGATCTGATAGTGTTATGTCCGTGGGCAGTGGAGAGAATGTGGAAAGGTCAGAACGCATTTGGCTAAGAGGAATTGAAGCCAGAGATAAGTGAGGTGATCATAAGAGAGCCACAAGCCGCTATAAATGGATTTTCATCTTCTGACACAGAAAAATGACAATCGGACAAAATTTAGACAAATGCAGATGAAAATTGCTGAGCCACTGCTGGTAATTCTGAGGAACTATGGGAAAGAGGAGAGCTCAAAGACTGGAAAAGGAAAGTGTCCCAATTTCCCAAAAATCTAACCTCAAACTGGAAATTGAATTCACTCAAAATTCTAGAATGAATTATTAAATTGAGTGGTTTATGGGTACTTAGAAAGGGAAGAGGGGTTGGCTAGCAAACAGCTTGGAGTCACTAAGTCATGCTGGGTGAGTCCTATTTCCACATGAATAGAGTTAGTGCCCTGGCAGATTAGGGGCGTGTTCTGGCATCCAGACTTTACAACTGGATTTTAGTTGGGTTTGTCATAGTGTTTTTACAAAAATCCATTTCCTGCTAAGATGGAGAATTATAAACTGGATGGAAACCAGTGGGGGGTAGTGTGCATCTGGAACTGGTTTAACAACCCTGCCCAGAAAGTGCTAATTTAATGTTAACACAGACGATCTCTTGTGGTAATAGTAATAATGGTGATAATGGCAATGATAATGATGATGATAGTAATAGTAGCTGGTACTTGTTGAGTTCTCACTGTGTGCCAGGCATTGCCAGCAATGTTTTACAAGTATTAAGCTATTTAATCCTCATAATTATGTACTGCATGAGGTAGGAACTGTCGTTATGGCTGGGTCTAAAGAAGTGGAAAGTGAGCAGTGAAGTGATTTGTCTAAGGTCACACGGTAAGTGACGGAGCTGGAACTTGAACCCAGAGCCTGTCTTCTTAACAACCATGCTCAGTCCTGTGGAGGCCACGTGCATATATTGTAGCATAGATTCAAGATCTGCCTACCGAAACCCCAGCTCCAGGAAGTAATTTGTTATTTCTTCCATAGTAGGTCACCTCTTTTGTGATTCAATAAGGATTGGGGTGTGAGTGGGCAGGTAGACAATTCAGCCACTTCAGGCTCAGGCACCGCAGTTTTTTCCTACTCGTCCATCATAGGTCATGCTTGCCTTCCGTGGGAGGCCAAGCCAAAGTGGTGGAAAAAACTCTAGCTGTGGAGTCAGAGCAAGCAGCTTCGTGTATGAATTTAGTCAGTGCCCTTCCTCTCGCAGGAGCCTTCTTTTCTTAAAACTTATCTCTGATTGAGGAGTGAAATGCTATGACCTTTATTTAAGGGAAGTGAGGTATTTGCCTGCAAATGGGAGTATTTTGGGGGCTCTTTCTCAGAGCCCACGAATTCCTTCCAGAAAGGCCCCATTGCACTGGTGCATGCGTGGGGACTATTTTTATTCAGTCTTTCATATTAGAGCTTCCCAGACTTTAATGTGCATTGGAATCTTCTGGGGATCATGTTAAAATGCAGATTCTGATCCAGCAGATTTGGGCAGGGGCCTGAGAGTCTATTTCTAGCAAGCTTCTAGGAAATGCTGATACCTCTGGCCCATGGACTCAATTTCAAGCAATGGGATTCCACATTGCTCTTCAGAGTACTGAACCTATTAGTAGCTCAAAACTGCTTAGTAACTGATATGTCTCTTCTTTAAGAACATTAGTCATTAGTTGCCAGGCTCTAGAAATCACCGTAAAATATAAGGCTGACACAGGTGAGTTTGGGGGAAAGGATACTTTATTTACAACTCAAACCAAGGTTTGATTGACCTTCTGACTTTAGGCATTTGAGGGATTGAAGATGACTTGGCCCATTTGAAGAATCAAAACACCACTATTACAATGGATGGTCAGCTTAGGGTTTAATTCGCATGATAAAGATGGGAAGATAAGCATGGCAGAAATTCACTACTGACATGATGAGTCAGTGGTGAGGAAAACCCACATAGATAACGTCATCGGCTATCTCAGTCTGTACTACAAAAACCCATAGTTTCTTTCTCCCTAATACCATATTAATCAGCTGCAGCTTGGTAAAGGTTTCAAAAAAAGGAAAAAAAGAGAAAGAAACTTCTATCGAGATAGTCCTTTCTTCATTGCCACTCTGGACAAAAGATGCTGCCATTCTTTCTTTTCAGCTACAAATCCTTATAATATGAGGTCTAAGTATGGGTTTTCAGATTTTTTTTCTTCAGAAGAGTTGTAAATATTCTCATTTTCTACACTTTGCCCGACAGTCTTCTTAACCTGTCTCAAATAAGCCAGTATACCTCTCTACCTGCCAAGAGCAAGAAAAATTGAATGGGCCCTGTAAACATTCTACAGCTGACGGGAACACACCGGAAATGAAGGCCTGCAAAAATTGATGGAGGAGAAAAGTACACAGACAGCAGGAAGCACAAGTCCATTCTCCCTTTCTAGATTGTTTTTTTAAGTAAATCCATTTTAGGGTGAGGGTAGGAGGGAAATCCAGAGTATATAGTCAAAGATTCAGTTTGAAGCTCTTTCTTGTTGAGTTTTACTTTTTTAATTTATGAGCTAACTATTGACATATGTCTAGGTTTTCATCGACCACACTGACTTGCGTTTCCTATCAATGGCCTTAATGAGATCACATTTGAACATTAGCTATAACTGTAGGAAGTTAGCAACATAGAAAAACAGCAAAATGCTAGACCTAGATGCAATAGTACACCCCTGACAAGCTCTGTTATTTAATATCCCCTTTGCCTTATGAGACCAGTTTCTTCTCTGGTGTCTCTACACCAGACCTTTCTGTAAAAGGTCAGTTCTGATACTGGAAGGGAACATTTAATCAAAAATAGTATATAAAAAGATAATGCAGAGATTACATCAAGTAATAACCTTATTCTCTCTGACAGAATCCAACCATTGCCAAGAATATTGAAATGCAAAGCTATTGTGTGTTGAGTCATATTTAAAGAATTAATGTTAGCTATAAAGTAGTTATTATGCAGAATATTACAGTGCAAAAACATTGTTATATTTAGAGAATTAGTATCATCCATGGGAAAACTTATATATATATATATATATATACATATATATATATATACATATATATATACATATATATATATCATTAAAGTTAGCAAGCACTCTTATTTCATTCAAGGCAATGCATCATTTAGTTATTATTCATACCGTTGGTAAAACTATCACTAAATTTTAAAACATATCCCATTTAAAAACATATTTTAGAAGAAGAAACACAAATACAGTGAAAATTTTGTTTCTAATGATTAGAAATCTCTGGTAATGTTAATGTAAAACCATGCAAAAACTATTTGTGTATGTCTACTTTTCAACAATTTATTAGGAAATATAGGATTAATAATCTAGAATGTACACCAAAATTAAAGTAATAATGATTTTAGTAAGCACTAATAGGTACCAGTGTTGTGTGTCTTAGGAATTTTGATATTTTTCAGGATGACAGTTAAATAATGCATACTTGAGTATGTTGTCCTCTTCATGCAAAAGGTAGTCTATGACAATACATCGTCCCACACTTCCTGGAGCTGACTGCCCCAAGACCCCTTTTGCTTCAGCTTTTCCAATCAGCCATTCTTCCTTTGCACATTCACATATGGGCCTTCCCCACTTAAGTCCAGAGGTCTGCTTGAATCTCTCATTAGCTGTAGTGGTTACCAGCATGTACTTTGGTAGTGGACCATTCTGGGTTCAAATTTCAGCTCTGCCACCTCCCAGATGTGTGCTTCACACCTGGGATAATAATACTTCATTGTGAGGGTGATTGTGTGGACCAAATGGCACAAGGTATGTCAAGTGCTTGTGGGTGTATGATATGCCCACATTCAGCCATACTATTTGATCTATTTTTCTTTTCTCCATTGCTTTCACTTGTCAGGGTCAAGTATATTGACTCCCTGTCTGGTACTGGCCTTATCTTCCATCCCTTCTTGTTCTTATACCAGAGTTTCCATCAGTGGGTGCAATGTAATCAAAGCCTTGAAATGGCTACTGTAAAATCCCATAATTAGGTGTGTGGTGGGAAATGTGGGTAGGGGCAGGGGCTGTGTATTCCACAAACTGGATAGTGAGTTCCACCAGGGAAGGAACCGTGTATTATTCATCCCAACCCAATCCCTGTGCCTGGAGCATAGTGGGTACTGAGTAAGTGTCAATGGAATAAATCCACTGCTGCCTCCTGTCATCAGGGGCCCAGACTGGGCTGGAATAGGAAAAGGGCAATTAAATTGTGTAAATAAAGACTTATAGGGTAATTTACCTTTGAACTCAAAACATTTCACATATTTCACTTGTGAATCATCTTTACAGTTTACGTTGTGCTTTTACATTCATTATTTGCTTTGGTATAAGATTTTACTCCAGTCTACCCTCTGCAGAGTCTTCAGAGTAATTTTTCTTAATATGAATCTAATCTTGCCATTTTTCTGCTTGAAATCTTTTAGGGCTGGCTGGTTGACTTCAGGTTCAAATTTAAACTTCTTCACAGGGCATTCGTGGCTCTTTGAGATACAATTCCTGTGCCCCTTCTTTGTCTTCACCTGCCCTTTCTTCTCCTTAGGTCTACAGAACTCTCTAGAAATAAAGAACCCCCTGCTACTCTCACATTCACAGATGCATCTCTGCCTTCTGTTCATGCTGTTCCCTCTGCCTGGATACATCCTCATCTATCTGCTTTATGGTTCTCATCCATCCTTAGCAATTAGCTCAAGGGTTACTTTCTCATGAAGCCATTCGCTGGCTCTCTTAGGCTGGATTCCCTCAGAAGCCAGCTCTCTGTGGGGACATTGTCAATAGTGGCCTCTGATGAATCACATCTCCGTGTCCACACCCCTTTGCAATGACTTTCCCACTTTTCACACCAAGAAGTAGAGTCTATTTCCCCATCCTTTGAATCTGGGCTGGCCTTGGGACTGCTTTGACCAATGGAATGTGGTGGAAATGACACTGTGATCCTCCCAAACCTAAGTATTAAGAGGCTTTGGAGCTTCTGCTCTTGCTCTCACAATCCAAATGCCATGTAAAGAAGTCCAAGTTACCTTGCTGGATGGAGAGGCCATGTAGAAAAAGAGGATGTAGGAGAGAATAGAGATGTCCCAGTCAGCAGCTAGTGCCAAGGCCTCAGACACATAAGTGGATGCTCTAGCCCCAGTTAGGACAACCTAGCTGACACCACTTGGAACCATGATGATCATCTGTTATGGACTAAATATTTGTGTCTTCCTAAAATCCATATGTTAAAGTCCTAACCCCTACTGTGATAGTATTTGTAGGTGGGGCCTTTGGGTGGTAATTAGGTCATGAGGGCAGAGCCCTCATAAATGGGATTAGCGCCCTTATAAGAAGAGACCAGAGGCCGGGCGCGGTGGCTCACGCCTGTAATCCCAGCACTTTGGGAGGCCGAGGCGGGCGGATCGCTCGAGGTCAGGAGTTCGAAACCACCCTGAGCAAGAGTGAGACCCTGTCTCTACTATAAATAGAAAGAAATTAATTGGCCATCTGATATATATAGAAAAAATTAGCCGGGCATGGTGGCGCATGCCTGTAGTCCCAGCTACTGGGGAGGCTGAGGCAGGAGGATTGCTTGAGCCCAGGAGTTTGAGGTTGCTGTGAACAAGGCTGACGCCACGGCACTCACTCTAGCCTGGGCAATTAAGCGAGACTCTGTCTCAAAAAAAAAAAAAAAAAAAAAAAAAGAAGAGACCAGAGACCTAGCTAGCTCTCTTTCCACCATATGAGGACACAGTGAGAAGAAAGCTGTCTGTAAACCAGAAAAAGGACCCTTACCAAGAACCTGGCCCTGTTGGCACTGTGATCTCAGACTTCCAACTTCCAGATCTGTAAGATGTAAATATTCATTGTTTAAGCCACCTAGTTTATGGAAATTTGTTATAGCAGTCTGAACTCACTAAGACACCATCCCTGCTGAACTCTCTCCAAATTCCTTCGTCCCCCAATCGTGAACAATAAAATGACTGCTTTTTTGATTAAAAATGTTTTTAATTCTGAAGAATTTCAAATATATTCAAAATAGAATAGAATGAACCCCTATGCACCCCTCATCCAGCTTAACACTTATTAACTCATGGCCATCTTATTTCAAATATACCTCCACCCATTCTGCCTCTCCCATAATATTTTGAATGGCTATTGTTTTGAGCTACTAGATTTGGGGTGATTTGTTACTCAACAATAGAGACCCACATACCCTAAGACAAAGATTTGAGTGTGAGTAGTTTATTTGAGAGGGGATTCCAAAAAGTATTGGCTGGGGAATGGGAAAATGAAATAATACAGGGTGTGTTTAATGAGCAGGTTACTCCTGTGGGCAACTGGGGCTCAGTCCTGCTGGGAACCTGTGGGGGACTATGTAGACCTGGACTCAGAATTGTCCTTCCTGTGGGATGAGGAAGCTGGGTTATAAATCCACCAATTCCCACTTGTGTTGTTACTGGGGATATTATTAGCTCCCTGGACTTTCTGGCCCATGCGCAGGCTCACATAGAGAATCAGAGATACTAGCAGTAAGAAGCCACCATTGCATAGGAAGGTGGAGATCTGAGGGGATATGGACAATAATTAAATTATGAGGGGATAGTGTCTACACTGGTTAACACCCAGTGAGGTGCCCTTCTTCTGGGACCCTCATTTGTTTGTTAATATAACACCCCATGCTCGTCACTATTCTAGTATTTGTCATACCAACTATATTTGCTAATTTTCCCTACTGTGTTCTCCAGACTGTGAGCTCCTCTGCAATAGGAGCTGTGTTTTATTAATCTCTGATCCACTGGAGTTCAGCATTATACGTAGCACAAATCACATGGCAGCAAATACTACTGAATGTATATATTTGTTTCCTCGTAGCAACCTTATAATATAGGAAGGTGAAGGCAGCTATAGGCCCATGATGCCTTATCCATATTTCCAACAATGAAAATATTCTGTTTCAGAATTTCAACAATGAAATCATTCTGAAGAATGATTTTTTTTCCCCTGAAAATTGTGCCAAAAATCATTTCATGACAAAACCTATCCTGGACTGGTAGGCTCATTTTAGGCTCACATAATGTGAATATTCATGTTTGTGACATAAACATTGGGGTGTTTGATTATTGGGTGCTGCCCAGACCCCACTGGGGGTGGGTGGAGAAGATAGTATATGTATCATATTACCATACCAAAATCTAAAGAAACATAGAATTCTGAAACAGGCCTTGCTGCAAGGAAGCCTGCATTGCTATTTCCACTTTACAAGGGCAGGAACTTGTTTAAGACAATGTTTGGAAGGAGAACTGTTTTGAGAACCCAGGTTTTTTGACTCCTGGGACAATGCTCATTTCATTCTACCATCTTGGAAGCGGTGGGAAAGCGGATGGGTGAAATAAAGTTTTCTCTCTATTAGCCACAGAACTAATATCAAAGGCTTAATTTTGAATAGTTTGAAATGATTCTCCAACATGGTAGCCAGCGGAAGCCCGGCCCTGTCTCTGAGAACTTCCCATCATTTCCAACCTCAATCCCTGCTGGGGGCGGGGGGGGGGTGGTCCTAGCCTTCATGATAGTACCATGTGACTGCCTCCTTGGCCATATGACCAGGAACAGGCCAATCCAACTGTCTCTTGGGGATCTGAATTGAGACATAGTGACCTTAGCTGGTCAGTATTGTATACTGAAGCTGGGAGGTCATGTAAGCTGCACCTGGAGTGGCCATTCTCGTCACCTCTTCCCTAGGGCAGAGATGCCCAATTTCTAGAGAGTGATTGGCAGCAGTGTTTGCACAAAAAAAAGCAAAGTAAGAGCTTATGTAGTCTCAGGGAGCAGGAAAGAGCAGCCCTGGAGAGAGCAGACTTCAGGCTTCTCAATTTCTTGTTCCAGGTCTCCTTGAGGCCTGTCTGTGCTTGTTGCTATTGAGTTCTGAGAGATACCCTTGGTATCTCTTTTTTCCTTGAGCTAATTTGAGTGTATTTCTGTTTCTTACAACAATGTTTCCCTACCAAGAAAAATGCTAGAGCATTCTGGGTAGGCTGGAGGAGATTTGTTGGTAGCATTTCTTTTCCACTAGAGGCTGATTCCCCTACTGTACTCTGGGCTCCCAATGGGTTGGACCTAGACTCAGGGGGATAGAAAAGAAATTTGAACTCTAGTATGCTTCAGAGAGGGGGAGGTTTGTGCAGTTGGAGTGCCATGTGCTTCCCTCTAAATTGGCTTTAGGATAGGGAGTGAGGAGAGAGCTACCTTCGTAAAAGATGCCTGGACAGTAACTAACAGTCTAGTATGTGAACAAACAATAAGAAATTTGTTTTAGAGGCATTCTTAAACTCTAAGATCATTCACTGGCATTGTTCTAATGAAAATGGTCACACCCACATGTAAATAATGTAACAGGAAGAAAGAGGCTTCTCTAAAATGTGGTTGTTTCTATAAAATCAACAGCTTAAGTTATTCAATTTTTCAAAATGAGATTAAAAAGTTTACAAACTATGAAATGACCTAGAAAGGTATTGAATATATATTTTGTGATTTTTTTCTCTGGGAAGATCCTGTGTTCTGATTCAAATGTAGAAGTTTATTCATTATTGTAAATGATAGATAAGAAATTAATTTTAAAAATTTGCCTACAGTATTAATATGTATAGTCAAATTCCAAGTAATTTATGGGGCTATGGAATTGTTGATGGAGGTGTGGAGGCTGAGGATGCAGAGAAGAGATGTGTTTCCAGTGTCTGTATATAGGGTATGAGGAAGGCATGGGAATGGCTATATTTAAGTTCAATCTAGAAGTTAGTGGTCAATGTGGAAGAAGTTGTTTGAGGCCATGGGAATTTTTTTGAGTAGAACTGTTTCTTCATACCAAAGGTTATCCCAACCAGGAAGTCAAGTGGGCATGAGGGTACATTCACGCATGTTGTCTTAGTTTGGGTTTCTTTGGAAGCAGACCCAGAGACAAGAATTTGAGTACAAGTAGCTTATGTGGGAGGTGATCAGGAAGCATTGGTAGGGAAGTAGGAAGTGAGACAGGGAAGGAGAAGAAGCCAGTATAGGAGGGATTATTGAGCAGTATACTGCTGTGGACAATTGGGGCTCAATTCATCTGGGGAACAATGGGAGACAATGTAGAATATGCTTCATATTCTACCAGAGAGGTAAGGGGGCTGGGGAATTTGTCTACTAACTCCCATCAGTCATTGTTTGAGGGCTGTTTCTGGGTGTGTTGGGGGAACGGGTGTTAGCTACCTACACACAGGTTGAAAGGGCTCACAGAGAAAACCCCAGGCAGACAGCCACAGGTGCTTGTAGTTGAGAGTCATTGGGTTAGCATATATAGGAATGACATATTCCAAGGGGATATAGACAAGGAATTTGCTGTACACTTACACATGGTGGTCAGAGATGAGACAGGTTGAACTAAGGGAACACCAATCTCAAAGACATCAGAGCCAAGAAAATTCAAGCAAATAATCAGGAACCACAAGGGTTGTTCCTTATGGAAGATGGTGGCCAAGCAAGCAGAGGAATAATTGTCAGAGTTACTGAGTTAGGAGACAGGAGTTCTGGGTCTGAGTCCCTTTTCTATCACTTATCTTCAAGCCACTGGCCAAATTACTGGACCCCTCTCTATCTCAGTTTCCTCATGAGTAAAATGGAAATAACATCTGCCTTACTTGCTTACAGATTGTAGAGAGGAACAAATGAAATAATTTATGGGACGCTCGAATTGTCAAAAAGGGGGAGATAGTGAGGAACAAATTAGGAAGAAGTTTAATTCTAAAATAATTTTTCTGTGTTCAGCTAATGGGTTTTTGATGACTTTTATGAAGGCAAATACCAATTTCAGGTGACCAACCAAGCTTGAACATTGAACATCTGGCTGGGGCAGAGAGTGTGTAGACAGGATCTAGAAGCTGCTTCTGGCAGCAAGGTACTGATTGCTAGCACTTTTACTGAGACAAACAAAGCTCATTGCATATGACACTGTTTGACAGATGACACTAGTCACCTGGAGGAAGGGTGCTGGGGTGAAGTGGAATATAAGTATTTCAGATTTTAAAAAAATGAGAACTTGAACCTTAAATGTAGTGAATGTAATCCAAACACTAATATGTTTCACTTAAATTCTCCAAATTAATTACCCCAATTCTATTTCTTAAGCCATCAACTAGATATGAGCTTTTCCATGAAGTATAGGTTAGACTTTTTGTTGCCAGAGGAAGTCTGAGGGTAGAGCTAATCAGTCACATTTCCATGTAAAATAATTCTCAAAATGGCTCTTGCTGAGTGTAATTGCTGGTGGTGCAAGTGTGAGCTGTCGCAAAGGGAAAATAATAGGGTTGTCTCAGCATCTTGGGGATGGCTGCCATTTTCACCAGAATGTCTAATGTTCTTTGCCTCATGGGATCTTTATAATGGTATAATTTCCAGTAAACACTGTTTAGTGGAAGGCCTTTTGTGAGGGTTTCACAAAATATAAAGGCTTGCCTTGCTGGTTCACCTCATACACTGAAATTTTCCAAACGTGGTGCAATAATGCTATTAAGAAAACCAGTGAATGAACTAATAATAAGGGAGGACGTTGCCTGTGATAAGAGAGAGAATGCAATAACACAGTTTTATTAGCGTCAAGTAAGGTAAAAATATCACATTGGTCCAGCTGGGAAGCCCCTAATTCTGGGAACAGGAAGGCTATAGCTAATATTTTTACAAATAATCTCTTTAAATAGAATTTTCCCCACTTTAGCAGATTCTTCCTTCACCTTATGTAAAAGTCTTTTATATGTCACTTTCGATTTGCTCATTATTTTTTCCATCATTTATTAATTTCCCCCCATTTCTTTCCCAGTTGTTAAGTAATTATTGACATTTGTCTTGTTTTCAAATAGACAAGAAGAAGGTAGGTACTGGAGTTTGCCAAATGATGATGCAGTAACTCATTGTAATCAAAAGCTGGAACTTCAGTCATCTATGCTGAGTTTATGAGAGATAAGAGGTTCCAAATGACACACTTTTATTTGCCCAAAAACCACCTTTTTCTGTTCTTCAGCACTGCCTATACTCCCCCTGGAGCACAGAGAAATACATCTTTGTCAGTTTACACATATTTCCCAAGTTTCTGCCAACCAATTCTAGCTTATTTTAATACCTTTCCTCCTCTAGTTTCACAGTTAGGTACCTACAGGAATGCCTGTGTTTAGCAAACTCACTTGGAACCTCTCCTCCTGGCCCTTCTATAAATATGTGGAAGGACCCCTGTGACACCCTTTCATATCTGGTAGCTTAGTCATTGCCTCATATCACTAGAGTAGTTTTCTTGGAGGTTTCTTTTTCTTCACATGAAATAACTTATCCTTTCTCCAAAGATCTTAGTAACTACTAAGATCTACTCCTTTTCTACTTCTGTGGCTTCTCTTTGAAGATACATCAACTTCTCCAAGACCCCCTTATTTTATTTGACTAAGAAATAGAATCAGTAGCTTAGGAGAAAACAGTTACTGTGGATACAATGAGAATATTATGTGCCTCTCTGACTGCACTCTCTGGACGTTTGACATTGTTGGAGTTTGCAGTTACTAAAACAAACTCCATGAGGCTTTGTCCCTTCATCTGGCCTCCACATCTGTATCCAGTCTGATCCATTGCTACAGTCCCCCTTGCTCTCTATTCTCTGGCTTACTGAACTATCTTCAGTGTCCTGAATTCACCATAGCTTCTGTTTCGGTTCTGTTGTAAATAGTAGAACCCACTTGTACTAGTTAGGGTAATGCTGCTGTAACATAATTTCCAATGTCTCCATGGCTTTAACACAATAGAAACCCATATATCATTCCTGTGGAGACTGTCTTAGTCCATTCGTGCTGCTATAATATAATGCCCGAGTCTGGGAAATTTATAAAGAACAGAAAGTTATTTTCTCACAGTTCTGGAACTTGGGAAGTCCAAGATCAAGGTATCAGCATCTGGCGAGGACCTTCTTGCTGTGTCTTCACATGGCAGAAGGTGGAAGGGCAAAAGGGGATTAATGTGTTCTCACATAGCAGAAGAGCTGAATAGAGTGAACCCACTGCCTTTTTATAATAGCATTAATCCATCCTTGAGGGCAGAGCTCTCGTGATTTAAACACCTCCCATTAGGCCCCACTTCCCAACACTATTGCATTGGGAATTAAGTTTCCAACACATGCATTTTGGGGGACATATTCAGACCATAGCAAAGCCCAAAATGGGCATTCTTGATTCATGGGTGGCCTTCCAAGTGGTCATTCAGGACCCAGGTTCCTTCCTGCTTGTGGCTTTGTGTCTCAGCATTCTCTTCATTCAGCTAGACGAGTGAAGGAGGATGCAGGATAATGGCTGAGAGGCATTTATGGGCTGGACCTGGAAGCTGTGCATCACTTTCACTCATGTTCATTGCTTGAACTCAGATACAAGGAAACATTCAACCGAAATGGAGGCTGGTAAATGTAGTCCTGCTCTCTGCCAGGAAGAAGAGATTTGGTGAGTAACTAACCAGGCTCTTACTCTGCCACTCTAGCTAATTTATTATAAAGCATTTGGTGGCTCAGATAACATTGAGGGAGTCAGAGAATCTGTCTCGGAGGCTAGACAGCTAGGAACAACACCCAAGTTATACCACTGGACTTGCTCCAGTGGAAGTCTTGTGATCTTACTGCTACCATCACTGGGCATAGTTACCGTAGCCTCACATGGTGGCCAGGCTGCATGGGATACTATTGCCAGCACTGGTCAATGCCTTCCTGTCGTGCTCTGCCATCTTTGCCTGAACAAAAATTCTATGTGATGCCTGATTTCTTACCTAGCTCTCTTCTGAATCAAAGTGTCACGTGAGTGCATCTGATTGGCTGAGCTTAGGACAAACACCTGTGCCTGAGCTGCAGGGAGGCTGGGAAAACAATGCAGGTTTCAATGTCTGGGACATGGAAACCTAAGGTGAGAATTCCCTTAATATAAGAGAGTTGTTGAAAAGATGCTGGGCAGGGCAAATGCCTACAACTGTCTTATTCCAGGTTTTCTTGGAAGCCTGGACTTAATAGCTTATTTGGGAGATGATCCCAGGAAGCAAGGAAGAGGAAGTTGTGTAAGATAGGGAAGCAGAATAAACCAATTAAATGTGCCTATTGAGCTGGTTATCCCTGTGGTCAACTGGGGCTCAATGCCTCTGGGACCCTTTAGGGAACTGTGTAGAATACACCTTAGAAATGTCTTCCCAGTGTTGGAGGCCACAGAAACATTAATCTACTCCATTTGTTGAGGGTTTTCTCTGGGACAGTAAGTGCATCCTCCACTCCAGCTGTGCTTCTGGACTGCCCTGCACAAGGAGACAACCTTGGTGAAAATTTTGGAAAAAGTCTTAAGGCAAAATAAATAAATAAATAAATAAAAACAAAAACAAAACAAAAGCAAACAAACAAATTAGAAAAAAACCCCAAAACAACAACACACACACACACAAAAAAACCCAGAGAGACATGGAAGGGTATGAGGTGGGACACTAGGACACTTGTAGTATGCATGGTAACTGTCCACAAAGCTGAAACGGGAATCAGAGGTGGCCTTAAAGGACTCACCTTCTTTCAGTTAATTCTATATATCATTGGATGATAAAAACACAGTTGTAGTCATATTATCCTTCTGCTCAAAAACTTGCCTGACACTCAAAGTCCTCTTAGGCCTGGCCCCACAGACCTTTCTAGCCTTCTCTCCTGTGGTCAGTGTATGAAGGCACAGCATGGTGGTCCTAGAATTTGGTGATATTTCTTAAGCAAACCAGAAAGGCAGAAGTGTTGCTGAAATCTGATCAAAAAGCTCCTGTCAAAAAAGGGTATTTTCTATGGATACATCAGTCTAGTACACTTCAATGAGATCATTCATAAGACTATCTCACAGACTCCCTTTTCTAAAAGAATAAATTGAACTCTGGATGACTTAATGGGAAGAGGTTTAATGAAAAGATTCTGAGTAGCTCACAAAGTGTTGCCAGGATGCCTGGTACCTAGTTCAGACATTGGCTGATGCAGCCAAAACTCTGCAAAAGAATCACACCTCAATGTGACACTCCTGCTCCTAGTCAACACTGGATGCCACAGCTTATGTTACTGCACCAGTGGAATTAGACAGTGGATGTCACCCCTACTGCCATGGAATCCTACTGTGGGTGGCATTGCTGCCGTGGCTGCTGTCACCACCATCACCAAGATGGATTCTCCACTGACTCTGCTTTTGTGTTTTGTTAGCTCCCAGCTCCAGTCTAGGAAGCATGCATGCAATTTTTGGAGTAGTCAGCAAGGGATATGAAATATGAAGTGTAGTAGGATGTTATCCACTTTGAGGCATCTTTTTCCCATTGGCAAACTTCTTGCTTTCAAAAAATAAATTTCACAACTTGGTCTAGATAATACCAGATGATCTCTAAGGTCCTTTTTGCCTTGGAGAGTCTGTGATTTGCTTATTTTCTATAGCTAACTACTTTTTCAGTGGGGGATTTATTCTCCGGGGCAAAGCTATTACAAAAAAATATGGACATCTTTCTCGGTTCATTTATTTCTAATTTTTATGCTACCAATTTTTGTTTCAAACTAGAATGGAAGGGCAGAATCCACATTTCTTCAGAGAGCAGACTGCATTAACTTAATGTCTTAGGATTTTGAGACAGCCAAAGGGCTGTGTCAAAGATATTTAGTTGGTTTTACTCCCATAATTATACTGGTTTTAGCAAGGTGGGTGTGATTTCTTAGGCACTCTATTACAGTTGGGAATATGAAATTGCCTTTCAAAATTGCTAAAAGCACCTCAGTGTATCTGCAGTATGATAATACCAATCCTAGCCTGACATAAATGCTAGTTTTATGGCTGCACACTCTGTAAAAAGTATATTTTAGCCTGAAAAAAAATGCCATTGCTCAGATAGTTTTGACTTTATTTTGTCTCTCTTGGTCTGTAATAATCATGTTTAATTTTGACACATTTAGTTAGACATCTTGAAATCCTAAATGTTCTGTTATAGTAAAAGAACTTGGAGGTGAACTGAAATTTCAGTAATTTGTGAAGAATTTTGTAATCTACCAGGGAAAACTGAGTTCTATACATATTGTAACTTAATTATATCAAAATGTAAAAATCACTGGTCATATTTCTATTAGGTCTTCAGTGGAGGATAAAGTAATAGAATTGTGAAATCTCTGATTTGGTAAAGATTGTTAATATTCATTTTGTGTGTTTTGCTGAATTATTATTAGGTATTCTTTGGGAAAAAGGTTTGTTCTGAGGCCAAAGAAGTATGGGGAATGCTGCATTCTACATCTCCCTTATGGAGATTCATAATATATATATGGAGATTCAATATATGGAGATTCATAATGCTTTAAAGGCACTGACAAGTTGTGAAGTAAAGAAACCTGTTTTCTTTGTAGCATGCTTCTTAAATTTGGCCATGAAACGTGTCTTTTTTTTATTTTTTTTAAATAAAAACATGTTGATATATGAGATTCCATGGAGTCAAAGATTCTGTGCATTTTGAGATAGATATCTATGATAGCCACTTATCCCATTCATAACATACTTGCCGGACATATGGTCATTCAGGATTTGTTTGATGGTTACCTTGGCAAATTCAAAGATAACATTTTAAAAAATAGACCTTGGTACTGGGGTGAGCAACACAGTGACTCTCATTTTTCCACTGGGACTTTGGAAGAGTGAACTCACCTAAACTATTAAGTTCCAAAGTTATAATTTGATGAGTTGAAACCTAAAGTTAGCAGTTTATCAATGTAACTTTCATCAAACCATCTTACAGTCAAACATTATTCTTAGAAAGACTGTCTAGAGAAATTCTTAATTATTGAGCACTGTCCTCAAAATGTCATCTCGTATTCTTTGGTTTTAACTTTATTTTCTTTTGGTATGACTACTGCACTGCACTTAGTTACAGTTGCTACATATCAGTAATGTGCAATTTTGTGGTCCTAATGCCGAAATAGAAACTTTCCATATGAATTCAGAGGCATTTTCACAGATTTGTAGCCACAGAGTGATGTTTGCCATCTCTTGTCACATTCAGGAATGGAAGGCATGGTATCAATGTATTGTTTTTGCCTTGGGGCCAAGCCCCCTCCCAGTTCTGGGATATGGCTCAGGCCTGGCTAGTCAATGCAGTCCTCCCCTTTGACCACAATGGTGGATTTAGGGATGAGCCTATGACCCAAGGTAAACCAATGAAACTCAGTTCTGGAATTCTGCATTAGGAGACAATTCTCCATGAGTCTGTAGCATTCCTGCACGTCTTACAGTTGAGGTGCAGAATGCTCTCTGTTCTAGACTATCCTTTCAAGGAGGTTTATGTAACCAACAACCTGAGATGACTGTGATACCATCTCTCTCTAGGGCAAAAGACCGGCATGTTTGAAAGATAATATCTCTCACTGGACCAACGGACAGGCATGCTTTCTGCCCATTATATTAATAAAAGATTCAGGTTTATTAAGCTCAAGATTTCCCTCTTGATAGGCAATCCACTTCATGTACAGGTGTCACCTGGCTCTCTTCATATTGCCCTGTGGGAACTACATCTTGGGAAACCACAACAATACTATTTAGCTGATACTCTAGGTACTGCTATTGTTCTGAGTAAGAAACTATCCTTCACCTCTGACCTATGAGTCTCTTGTCTTCTAACAGCAGTCATGAAACAATGACAAGTGTAAAATCTCAGATCCTTCACAGTTCTTGAAACTTTGGTTTGAAACTCTTAATTGCCTTTCTGCTGAAGTTTCTGAGGAGATGGGATGTAAACTTGAATTTGCTGGTAGCCATCTTGCCACTATAAGAGGAGAGCTTGTCTACCTTGGCATGGAACCAACACAGGAAAGTAAAGGAACAGGAAAGTAAAGCATGGACACAGAGGTGGGCATGGGAGAACCACTGTTACAACTGCCACTTACTAATCTCCTATTATGTGCCAGGTAGCATTAGGCACCTTTTGTCCTTTTGTCATTGAATCCTTCCGCAACCTTAGGAACATATTTTATGCCCATTTTACAGGAGAGGCAACTGAGTATAAGCAGTTAGGCTCTTCTTAAATGTGGGCAGTCAAGAGAAAGACAAATATCATTCTCTTTCCTTTTTATTTAGGCCTATTAAAATATTAAATAGTATAAATATGAAATAATTTTCCAATAATTATTTTTAAATACACTAAAGAGTAACTTTAAAAGAAAAACAAAATCTTAGGTTCAAATAGTACATTTTTTCTTATAGTAAACTGCAGACATTACACATCCCAACTGAACCTATGCTTTTATTCCCCCTTAGAACTCTTAGGCTCAGAAGTGCAAAGATCTTGGACAATTACTTCGCTTTTGTGTGCCTCAGTTGCCTCATCTATAAAATGAGGATAAGAGGGCCCACCTCATAGGCTTGTGGTGATTAAATGAGTTGCTGCATCTAAAGTCTTTAGAACAATACCCCTTTAGAACAGTCACAACTCCTTGGGCTTGGTATTTTTTTCCCCCTCAGCTTTGAACTTTTTTCAGTTACTCTCTTAGGTACAGAAGGTAGGGGCAGGTTGGGGATGAGCAGGGCTGGGGGTGGGAGGGACATTTCTGCTGTTCACTCTCATTGCCTGCTACTCTGCGTCCTGAAAAGATGCTCATTTTGCTCACTTACAAGTGGGACAGCAGAGTTCTTATTCATGCCAGTTTCATTCTACAAGGGATTTGAGATGACTGCCTCCTTAATGCTGCTGCACACAAGCTGGGAACAATGGAAGAATCTGGGCTGGCACTAGTCTTTCTTGTCTAGTGATGAGTGTATGTCAGAAACAAGAATAAAAACAAAGATGATCAATGCTATCATTAATACTAATAACATAGTTCAGCAGTGCTGATAGTTATTGATCTCAGAACCCTTTATACTCTTAAAAATAATTGAGGATCCCAAAGAGCTACTGTTTTATGGGTTATATAACTATGAAAATAGTTTTGACCTCATAGACCCCCGAAAGTGTTTTGGGGACCCTCGTGGGTCTCTGAATTCCATGTTGAGAACCACAGACATAGATGAGCTTATTTTTAAAGTGAATTTAGGCAATTAAAAGTCATAGAGGGACTAAAGGATGATAAAGACAAGGACAGATTCTGTATAATTAAAGAGAGAATGATTTTTTTTTCTTTCTAGGTGACTCTGGGAAATAAGATTTTGAGTAAATGAAGTGTAGGGAAAGCTAGACCACCCGTGTCCAACATAACTTTCTGTTTTGATGGAAATGTTTATATCTGCACTATCCAATATTGTAGCCACTAGCCACATGTGGCTACTGAACACTTGGAATGTGGCTAGTGAGAATGAAGGATGGACTTTTAAATTTTATTATTTAACTGATTTAAATTTAAACTGAAATAAATACATGTGGCTAGTGGCTACCATATTGGATGACACAGTTCTAGATGTTGGAACTGCCTGAAGAAAGCCACTCTATCAAAGGAGCAAAAAATTTTCCCACCAGAAAGAGTTACCCTATGTAGAAAGATGCCTCTATCCCCAAATGATCTCAAGGACAGGGTCTAGGAGATGAAAATGAGGCTACAGATGGCTTTTCTGAGTGGCTGCCACCATTCTCTATTTTACAAAGAAGTTGCTGATTGTTAGAATGAAAGAGTAATTTCTCATTGACTATTATTGCACAACATTGTCCCTTCTCAAGGTGCATAGTTCTGCCATAACTGCATGCACAATGTCACTTGTGATGATTTGACTTTATCAGGGACACCAGGATCAGGGCGTCCCCAGAAGGTGGTTGTTTCCATCCTCAGGGTCATGGTCTTGGTCCAGGTTGCAATGAGGCACCTCTTGCTTTGCCCTACTCCGAATGGTCTTGGTGAGATATGTAAGGGAGATAAAGAGGTAGTATATATGCTAGGCCTAGTATATTGTCTTAAACACACCAGGGGCTCAATAAATGTTAGTTTTATTGTTTCTTGGAAACAAGGAGCCTAGAAAGCAGGAACTGGACTTATTGAACTGGCTGCTGCTGAAGTTACTCTGAAAGGCTCAAACCTGAGGTCCTCATTCTGGATCCCAGGTCGGGATGCTCCCAGGACCAGGCAGTATGCATTACTCTCTGGCATTTGCCTGTGAATGGGGCCTCAGTTTCCTCATCTTTTTTTTTTTTTTTTTTTTTTTTTGAGACAGAGTCTCATTCTGTTGCCCAGGCTAGAGTGAGTGCCGTGGCATCAGCCTAGCTCACAGCAACCTCAAACTCCTGGGCTCAAGCAATCCTCCTACCTCAGCCTCCTGAGTAGCTGGGACTACAGGCACGCAACGCAGCGCCCGGATAATTTTTTCTATTTTTAGTTGTTTGGCTAATTTCTTTCTATTTATAGTAGAAACAGGGTCTCGGTCTTGCTCAGGCTGGTCTCGAACTCCTGAGCTGAAGCAATCCTCCTGTCTCGGTCTCCCAGAGTGCTAGGATTACACGCATGAGCCACCGCGCCTGGCCAGTTTCCTCATCTTTAAAATGGAAGGCTTGGAGGAGATCAGTGACCCACCCTCACCCAGTTCTGAGAGCTCTTCCTCTGTACCACAGTGCTATCACCCCATAAGAACTGTTGAACTAGGTGATCTCTATAAATTCTTCTAGAAAATAAATTTAGCATGTGGATTATTGGCTAAGCACTGCAGTAGTTCTTTCCCTTTTTAAACCTATGCCATGGACTCCATGTGGCACTTGCAGACAATTAAAATGAATTGAATCATTACCCTGTGGTTTTAATGAGTATAGACAGCCAATAAAGGTAATTCACAAAAGGTCCTGCTGTTTTTTGTCTATGTAATAATTTCCTCTAATCTATGTCTGATGGAATTAGGACCTGCATTAGAGTGTTGGCAATGGGAATGGAGAGGAAGCAGTACACCAAGGAGAGCATTCGAAGGAAATTTAAAACGTGAGATTGGCTACAGAGAAAAAAGAGGAGCAAGAAGCAAAGATGATGTAGGGTAGTGATTCTCAAAGTGTGGTCGGTCCCAGGACCAGCAGGATGGCATCCCCCTGGGAACTTGTTAGGAATGCAAATTATTAATCCCCTTCCCTCCCTCTCCCCTCACCTCACTTACTAAACCAGAAACACTGGGGCTGGGGCCAGCAAACTGTCTTAGAAGCTCTCCCTGTGATTCTAATATACACTAAAGGTTGAGAACCCCTGATGCAGTGGCTGGGCTGCTGACCTCCCCATATAGCCCTTCCCAGGCTGTGCTTCCATTCCCCAGCTGCTGTGAATACTGGAGAGTTCTCCAGAGAAACAGAAATTTATTATAAGGAATTGGCTTATACAATTATGGAGGCTGAGAAGTCCCATGATCTGACTTCTGCAAACGGGGGAACCAGGAAAGCCAGTGTAGTTCAAAGGCCCGAGAGCTGGAGAGCTGATGGTGTAGATCCCAGTATGTGTGTAAAGGCCTGAGAGCCAAGAGTACCGAGGGCAGGAGGAGATGATGTCCCAGCTCAAGCAGTCAGGCAGAGAGTGAAATCAACCTTCTTCCACATTTTTATTCTATTCAGACCCTCAGTGGATTGGATGGTGTCCACCCACACTGGCAGGATGGGGGAGGCACCTGCTTTACTTAGTCTACCAATTCAAATGCTAATCTCTTCTGGAAACACCCTCACAGGCCCACCCAGAAATAATGTTGAACCAGATATCTGGGCATCCCTGGCCCAGTCAAGTTGACACATAAAATTAACTCTCACAGTTGCTAAGTGCTTACAGCTGCCCCCATCTCTGGAGACTTGCCCTTGGTTGAACAGGAACCACGTGGCCTGAAAGGCTGCAACCTCATACCCCCCAGTCTGGGGCTCAGAGTCTGCTATTGGGGTACCAAAATCTGGCCTGTTAGTCTCGGGAAGGGACAATTGGTGGTGCAATTTATGCTCCCGAGCCCCTGTGTGGTTTGGCTCAAGGCTGGACTTTGCCTGAGACCATATCGTTACCTGACCTTTCCCCTGCCTGCTCCTGCTCCTGCTTCCCCGCCACCGCCCCATAACAGCAGAACAGGTTTCTCTTAAAGGCAATCCTTTAGTCAGTCACCAGCCTCCAAATCCCTGTCTCAGGCTCTGCTTGTGGGCAAAGCAAATGGCTCTAATGTTAGGAAGCTAAGAAAAGGCTCCCATGGATGGAACGAATATGTAGAAAATATGTGACTTATGATCACTTGATCTGACCAGGAGGCTTAAAAAAATTTTTTTTTTCAAACAGTAATACACTTATATGGGGCAGGCGTGGTGGCTTACGCCTGTAAGCCTAGCACTATGGGAGGCTGAAGTGGGAGGATCACTTGAGATCAGGAGTTCAAGATCAGCCTCAGCAAGAGTGAGACCCTGTCTCCACTAAAAGTAGAAAAAATTAGTCGGGCGTGGTGGCATGCACCTGTAGTCCCAGATACTTGGGAGGCTGAGGCAAGAGGCTCACTTGAGCCCAGGAGTTTGAGGTTGCTGTGAGCTAGGATGATGCCACGGCACTCTGGCTGGGCAACAGAGTGAGACTCCATCTCAAAAAACAAACAAACAGAAAAAACCACTTATATGGTTCAAAAATCAAAAAGTATAAAATAGTATGTGATGAAGAGTCTCTCTCCTAACCCATTCCTCTATCTGCCCATTTGCCTCCCTTTATAGGTCATTGCAGTTGTTAATTTCTTATATATCATTCCAGGGATTTCAAAAATACATATACAAGCAGATACAGATTTATATTCTTCTTCCCATCCTCTTCATATAAATGCTGGATTTCTATACCAAGTGTTCTTGCACCTTGCTTTTCCCCTACCCCTTATACTATATTTTGGAGGGCTTTCCACATATGTACATAAAGAGCACACTCACTTATTTTTACAACTGCACAGGATTCCATTGTAGGGAGATACCATAGAATACCCCCTATTCATGGCCATTTAGGTTATTGTCAATATTTTGTTTCAATCCGACTTTTTAAAACTATTGGACCACATAAAGTTGCCTATCTGAGTATGATTCTCCATAATGTGGATGTTTTATATTATTAGTAGTCAGGCGTTCCACGGGGACATTAACTCATAGGGGGCCATGTTATGGAGGAATATCCCCTTTAGGAAAACATGACTCTGAAATGATATGGATAAAACATATATAAATTAGGAGGTGATGATTTTTTTTAAAACTTAATTTAATAAGCTTACCAGTGTTCCTTTAGATGGAGAACTGCTCAGTCTTAAAAATATGATTTAATTTTGCAAAAATCTTTGCAGAAACACATGATTGTATTTAAGCTTCTGTATTGTTTTATATTTATCACATACTGTATATGGATTTTGTGAGGTCCATTTAAGCATTAATATTATGCTAACATTTTGTTATAGTGAATAAGCATTGGTCAGGGTTTGGCAATCCCATTGTTGAATAAACATTTTTGTCAAAATGGTACTTATTTTTGTGAAATTCAATCTGGAACGATCCTTTAGGGTCTTGAAAGATGTAATTCACTTCTTAGAACCTGGCTTTGGAAAATATTTTGGTTTGACGTTGTAGATATTTTGTTTTTAATCTGACAAATCTTTTCAATTCTCTTTACCACTTTTCTCTTTAATTTATCAGAATCTTTTGACCAGAAGAGTAATTAATATTTTCTCCAAGAAGAAAGGAGGCCTTCTGAATACATAAAAAATTGATTTCCTGGAAATGAAATTTTTTGTTGTTGCTGAAGATAGTCTAATTAAATTAGGGCTGCTGGTGTCATTTTGAGTAGTTTTCTGAATGTTTCTTTCCCTTACTGATATATCAGAACTATACAGCATAAATTACAATTTCAGGTACAAAAATTGTTGTTTTAGTTCAGTTGATGTAACACTTTGCAGTTAATTTCTACCAATGTTACACCTAAACAGATTGTAAATTCAGAGAAGTGTTACCAATACTGTTTCCACTGAGCAGGGAAGTTGTAAAATGTTAATTGAATGGAAGAATTTAGTTTTTGCAGATTAGTGGTCTTCGGTTGTCTCAGAAATTGGGATTTAAAGATCTTTGGCCCTGCATATTATCCCCTGAAAATGCAAAATAAAAACAGTAGTTGTTGCTTTAGTATAGGCAGGTAAACATTGTTCAGGTAAGAAAGGAATGTGTTACCTAAGGCAAGGGAGAGAATGCTTTCATTTCACAGGGAGAAATTTTAATTGAAAAGGGCACTTTGTAAATTTCCAGATGAGCCCACAGACAGACATTGAAGAGTTACAGACTTTTGTGAACAGAATTTTGTGGCAAAACATGGAAAACAAGGAAAGCATGTCATGTTTTATCCATGTGCTCGGTTGTGCCAATATTGGCTGAATGTTGCACAACAGCACGGTAGCTGTACTTACTGCAGCTGTCGTTTAAGGAATGTGGCAGATTTGCTCGACTTAAAAATTGTTCCAGCAAAAATTCCATTTTTACTTCAGGAATATTTACTTAGGAATTGGGGAGAAGGCTCAGAAAAATGCAGAGTTGGATGCTCACTGCTATTTACTTGTGGTGTCCTGGTCCTGTCTGTCTCCCCTGATATTTGGGCTAGGGGTGGGCACAGCTGGGGTAGGAGCACAAAGGGCTGGACAGCTTTGGAGACAGGGGGAAAGTATATTTTCCTCTGGGCAATGTGTGAAGCTGCTGAGCAAATAACAAGAATCGACTCAGTTGGAGCTAGGGAGGAGGCTGCTCACCTGAAAACAAGGCAAAGTCCAGAAATGAGTGCCTCGTAGGGACTTCTGAAGCCAGTGGTGAGCAGTGAGCCCGCAGCGATTTTTAAATGCAGTTTCTTTGGAGGCTCTTGTGGCTGCCCGTGTATCTACATCTCCTTTCTCTGTCATTATCCTCAGCTCCCTTCACCAGTTGACCTGGTGTGGAACTCAGAAAATCTAAGAGCTCACCCATCTGGAATGTTAAGAGGCAGCATCTAGATAAAAGGGGTTTGGGTTACACGAGAGAAACGGGACTGCTTTTTCCTCATCGTTTTTTTTTTTTTTTTCTTCTATCTACTCAGGTGTTTTTTTTTTTTTAAGTTATAAAATATGCATAACATAAAATTTACCAATTTAACCCTTCTGGAATGTTCAGTTCAATGACATTAAATACATTCACATTAGCGTGCACCCACCCACCACCATGCAGCTCCAGAACTTTTTCATCTTCCCCAAACAGAAAGTCTGTGACCATCCAACACTAACTCCCCATTTCCCCCTTCCCCCAGGCCCTGGAAACGACCCTTCGACTTTCTGTCTTTATGAATTTGACTCTTCTAGGTGCCTCATATATGTGGCCTCATCATTTTTCTTGAGCATACAAATGCTTTCTGGCTCTATCTGTTATGCACTTGCTGGCTAAGGGCTTGCATTTGAATGTAGACACCACAGATGGGGGCAGATATGAGGGAGTCTGTCCAGTTGGCCAAACACTGGGCGTGGACCGCAGCACGCTAGCAGTATGTGCACCCACAGGCGCGCTGCCGGGGAACGAGTGAAGAGGAAGCTGCCATGTTAGAATGGAGTTTGGGACTGAGTGGTCTCTGTGTTTCAGTTACTCACGGGTAGACAGAGGAAGCTGAATTCTAAAAGCTGTTTAATGAGGCAATGGTGAGGGCTGGGCAAACATGATTAGTCACAGAGCTCCAGGCCTAGGTTATTTATTCTTGGAGAAGCCCAGGGCTTGTGAGTGGGATGAATTGCTGACTGGGAAGCTGAGTAAATTTGACCAAGAGGCCAGAACTGAGGGGGAAGCTGGGCTCTTTATGAGCTCTATTGACACTGAATAGAAATGTGGGCTCAGTTCCAATTTGTTTCCTAGCAGAATAAATACATAAATATCAAGGGAACTTCCTTGTTTTCAGAAAGAGGAAAGAGTTGAAGTTATTATAAGTATAAAAGGCAAATGAAAAGGAGATGAGTGGTTTTGAGGATACGATAAAAATATCTTGGTAGGCAGTTACACGTAAGTGTAAAAGGATACTCTGAAATCTTTCCTGGCTGCAAGGGCAAGAGGGGTGGATTGCAGTACCCAGCAAGGTTGTGGGTGTGATTATATTCACGGGTATGCTGGGCTTGGACACTAGACCAAGTAACAGCAGAGACCTTAGAAATAGCATGTTTGTTTTTGCCAAAATAACAACAAATTCAAATCTCTCTAAAAATGCCAACATTATGTTAAAGCCTAGATCCAAATATGCATGCAAGTGTTTATTGAGTGAATGAATGAACAATATATATAATGAAGAACTATAAAGAGTTGCTACTTTAAATAAATTCTATGCATTTTAAGATACCTAGATAAATTCTCTATTCCCGACACAGTTTAGTTCTCAGCTCTTACCATTGCATTTGCTTTAATCAGCAATCTGAAGACTAGGATGTGGGCTACTTGTTAGGAGCTAAACCAACACTTTGCATTTTTAAGCAGAGGATAGTCTGTCCACAGGCAGTGTCTGTCCATTATTACATGTAATAAACCAAACATTTAAAAGTGAACTGAGAATTCAAGATGGGTCCTTTTACACTTTTGGTTTCTTATAGCAGTGCTGATCCTTTATTATTAATATTTATTTAACATTTTCGTGTCCTAATAATATATGCTTATTATGGAAAATTTAGGAAATACAACTATAATGAAAAAATAAAAATCACTGGTGATCCACTATCCAGAGATAAATATGATTATATTCGAATGTATTTTCTCTAATCTAATATATAAAATGGAAATGTGCAATTTTGCATCTTTTTTTTCTTTTATTTGCATCTTTTTCGTTTAACATTTCTTCATGCACATTTTTCTCAACCATTAAAGAATTTTCAGGCATAGTTATGATGATGGCTGCATCATTTCATCATATGGCTATTCCATACTTTAACTGTTCTGGTGTCAGGCATTTATAAATAGATTCTTTCAAGTTTTTGTTATCAGAAATGGCTCTTCAATGAACATTCATTTACAACAATCTTTGACTTTTTGCTCAGGCTAGAATCTCTAGGATTGGGCATGAACAGAAAATTTTACTACATTCCTTTTTCTCAAAGTTGTACCAATCACACTTTCACCAACAGTATATAAGATATCTGCTAGTATTACCCTTACAATAAAGTAAGCACAAGGATTTTAAAACAAAACTATCTACTTCAATAGGTGTAAAATGATCATCTCAGGGTTGTTTGCATTGCTTTGAGTGCAAATTAAACTAAAAAGTTCAATGTGTTAATTGGTTATTTGTGTTTCTCCTGAAAATTGTCTGCTCATGCCTTTTGCTTGGTTTTTTTCTATTCGTTTGTTTGCCTTTTTCATACTTGATAAGATTTTTTCCACACTAAAAATATAGTCTCCTGTCATTAGTAGTAACCAATATAAAACTCAGTAGGAAAAAAGATGTTTGTAATAGCACTATAAAGTTTCCGAAAGGATTATATGGAGAAATTTTTCAAACTTTATTGAAGAATCTGACAACTGGAAAGACGGCTCCTTCTACACTTGGGCAGACTTAATACACTAGAGGTGTAAATTCTCCCTAGGTTAAGTTATAAATTAAGTGTAGTTAAAAACAAAATACATCTACAGGATTTTTTGAGAACTCAACAGCAAATTGATTCTAAGGTTAATGTGAAAAATTTTGAAAAAGAAGAACAAAAGATGGTATAGGGTAGGGGGAAGACCCATCCTACCAGATATGAAGACATATTATAAAATTACAGCAATTTGAAACAAATAGTATCGACACAGAAATAGACAAATATCCATGAAACAGAATAGAAAGCCCTCCCTAAAAAAGAGCTGTTGATATATGACATGGCTTGCTTCACAAACCAATTGGGAAAAGAGCAACTATATTCAATAAGTAGTGTCGGGACAATTGGCTGTCTATATGGAAACAAGTTATAATTAGATCCCTACATCATATCTCAAATAAATTCTGCTAGATTAAAGTCCTAAAGGTTAAAACAACAACAGCAGCAATAACAAAACAAGTAATCCTCTAAAAGTGAAGAAAATATGGAAGATCTTGGTGACCTAGTGCATGTAGCTATTATCTCTTGCTTGGACACAGCAGTCCCCTTCCAACCAATTTTTCTGTTTTCTCTCATGCTTTCCTCCATGCTTTTCTCTGCCCTGCAGAATACAATGACCTTTCTAAATTGTAAGTAATGTAAGGTCTCTTTTCTGCCTCTCTACAGTGGCCTGAGGAAGTCCCTGCCCTGCATACCTCTCACTTCATTTCCACCATTTGCCCCTGCTCAGTGACTTCCAGCCCCACTAGCCTCTTTGTTGATTGCTTCTCAAACACTAGACATCTTTGCCATCTCAGGGCCTCTTCCTTGCCTTTCCCCCTGCCTGGAATGCTCTTGCCTCTGACACGTGCATGGCTTATTCCCTTGCTCCATCCAGGTCTCTGCTTGGAGTGGCACCCCCTGATCACCCTAGCTCTCTTGTCCTTCTCTATCCACTCACCTTGCTTTACTTTTCTTCATGGCACCTTCACTCCCTGACAATAAATTATATATGTATGCAAGCTCCACAAGGGTAGGGGCTTTATCTGTCTTATTTATTTCTATAAGTAATAGTAGAACAAAGAACAAAACACTCAATAAACATTTTTTTCAAAGAATGAATGAATGAATGAATGATCATGGACTTCCTTCCTTCTTTCTTTCTTTCCTTTGCTCCCTTTCTCCCTTCATGTCTCTCTCTTTCTCTCTCTCTCTCTGCTCCCTTCTCTCTTTCTTTCAACAAGACATGGAAAGTTCAAACAATAAAGGAAAAAAATCAATAAATGTGTATATCAAAATATAAAGTGCCTGGCACATAATATCACAAAAATGCTAAAAGCCATGTGATAAGCAGAAGACATTTAAAATGTATATAACTGACAAAGATTAGTATCTAGAATATACAAAGAACTCTTACAAATCAATAAAAAAGACACAATGCAATAGTAATGAATGAAATATATGACTAGATGATTCACAGAGGAGGAATCTGAATGGCAAATAGCCATGTGAAAAGATGTTTAACCTCATGATTTACCAGTAAAGTACAAATTAAAACAACAATGTGATACCATTTTTCCTCCATGTGAATGGCAAAAAATAAGTCAGAAAATAACAAGCATTTGCAAAGATGGGGAGGAGGGAATGAAACTTTCATACATTGCTGCTGGGAGTGTAAATATGGTATATTAGTTATATGGAGGCCAGTAACAGAAGACTCATTCAAACTAGCTCACACAATAAGAACATTTATTGTCTTACATTAGTTCTGAGGCAAGACAGAGTCCAGGACTGGTTCATTTGGTGACTTGATAATGTATAAAATGACCCAAGTTCTTTTCATCTTTCCTTTTTGCCATCCTTAATTTTGGTTTCCCTCTCAGGTGATGTATCCATTTTCTGGAGCTGCTATAACAAAATACCATAGACTGGGTGGCTGAAACAACAGAAATCTATTTTCTCACAGTTTAGGAGGCTGGAAGTCTGAGATCAAGGTGTCTGAGATCAAGGGTTGGTGTCCTCTGAGGCCTCTCCTCTCTGCTTGCAGATGGCTGCCCTTTTACTGCCTCTCCATATGGTTTCCCCTCTGGGCACATGCACTCCTGGTGTCTCTCTTTGTGTACTATTCTCCTCTTCTTATAAAGACACCAGTCAGACTGGAGTAGGGGCCACCCAAACAGCCTCATTTTAACTTAATTACCCCTTTAAAAGTCCTATCTCCAAAATCCAGTCACAGTCTGAGGTATTAGGATTGGGGCTTCAACATATGAATTTTGAGGGTACACAATTCAGTCCATAACAGGTGAGTAACAGGGCTGCTGTAGTTCTAGATGTGACATCTGGGCAGTTCAGCACTCAGAGGAATTTGCAATTTGCTTTCAGGGGTTTTTATGTCTCTCCCTTAGAATCTAGGAAATGTTCCCCCAAATCCAATTGGGTCAGATACTCATTCCTGAAATAAGCACTGGCGAGGAGGATGGAATTTCCATGATGGGTTCAGACTAATAGTATGGGGAAGCACAGATGCTGGGTAGTCAGACAAAATGTCCACTTTTAAGAGAAATTTACAGCATGAACAATGTATAAAATGCACAAGTCTTAAGAATTTCTGATTAAATATCCTCTAGCTATTTTTTCACGTGTATGGGGGGGGGAAACATGCATGCTAATATTCATCACAGAATTTTTTGAAGGATCTTTTGAGATATAATTTATAAACAATAAAATGCACCTAATTTAACTGTACATTTTGATGAGTTTTGACAAGTTTATATACCATGTACCTACCTCTACAATCAAGATATGGAATATTTCTGTTACCTCAAAAAATTCTCTTCTGCCCCATCCCAGTCAATCACCTGCTCCCCCAGCCCCCAAGTCTACCCCCAGGGAACCATTGGTCTGCTCTGTCACTATCGATTGGGTTTGTCTTTTTTAGAATTTCACAAAAATGGAATTATGCATTATGTGTTTGACTTCTTTTGCTCAGCATAATGCTATTGAAATTGTCCATGTTTTTGCATGTGTCAGTACTTGGTTCCTTTTTATTGATGGGTAGTGTTCTATTGTATGAATGCACTACAACTTATTTATCCATTCACTTGTTGATGAGCATTTAAGTTGTTTGCAAATTTTGGTGTTATGAATAAAGTTGCTATGAACATTGGTGTATAAGTTTTTGTATAGATATTTGTTTTTAATTTTCTTTGGGAAATCCCCAGGAGTGAAATTGCTGGGCTATGTGATAAGTAGATTTCAACTTTTAAAAAACTACAAAACTGTTATCAAAAGTGATTGTACCATTTTTTATTCCTACCAGTGATGTGTAAAAGTTCCAGTTGCTCCACATCATTGTCAACACTTAGCATTGTTAGTCTTTTTAATTTTAGCTGCTCTGATGGATGTGTAATGGTATATCCTTGTGGTTTTGATTTATATCTCCCTAGTGACTAATGATGTTGAACATCTTTTTGTGTACTTATTGACCACTTGCATATATTCTTTTATAAAGTGTTCTTTTGTCCATTTTTAAATTAGATTGCCTTATTTTTATTGAGATATAAGAGTTCTCTATGTATTCTGGATACAAGAACTTTGATATATCTAAAATTCTCTCCTAATCATGGCTTGGTTTTTCATTTTCTTAATTGTCTCTTTGGAAGAGCAGAAGTTTAAAATTCTTTTAGAAGTTTTAAATTTTGATGAAGTTCAATTTATTAATTTTTTTCTTTTATGGTTCATGCTTTTGTGCCCTAAGAAATTTTTGCCTACCTCAATGTCTTGTTTTCTCTCAGAAATTTTATAATTTTAGTTTTTACATTTAGGTCTATGATACATTTTGAGTTAAGTTTTGTGAATGATGTGAGGTAAGATTTGAGGTTAATAATTTTTTTTAATGGATATCTAGTTGTTCCAGCACTATTGTTGAAAAAATTCTCTTCCCATATGATTACTTTGGCATCTTTATTGAAAATCAATTGTTCATATATGAGTGGGTCTATTTCTAGACTCTCTGTTCCATTGACCTATAAGTCTATACTTTCACGAATATTATTCTGTCTTGATTACTGTAGCTTTATAATAAGTCTTGAGATCAGGTAGTATATGTCCTCTAACTTTGTTCTTCTTCTTAAAATTGTTTTAGCTGGACTAAGTCCTTTGCATTTCCATGTAAATTTTAGAATCAACTTGTCAATTTCTATGTAAAAATCTTGCTGGGATTTTGATTGTGATGCATAGATCAATGTGGAGAAAATTACGTCTTAACAAGATTGAGTTTTCCAATCCATGAGTATGATATATTTTTCCACTTATTTAGGTCATCTTTAATTTTAGTCATCAATGTTTTGTAGTTTTCAGTGTGCATCCATTGCACAAATTTGTTGAATTTGTGCTTAAGTATTTCATATTTTTGATGCTATTGTAAATGGCAATGATTTTTAATTTAAATTGTTAATTGCTATGATATAGAAATACAATTAATTTTTGTATATTGACCTTGTATCCTATGATCCTACTAAACTTATTTATTAGTTCTAATAGTCTTTTCTGTAGATTCCTTAGGATTTTCTGTACACACAGTCATGTCATCTGCAAATAAATATTGTTTTACTTTTTCCTTGCCATTATGTTTGCCTTTTATTTCTTTTCTTGCTTTATTTTACTGGCTGGGACTAGTACAATGTTGAATAGAAGTGGTGAGAGCAGGTGTTCTTACCTTGGCCTGGACCTTACAGGGAAAGCATTCATTCTTTTCCCATGAAGTGCGATGTAAAATGTAGGCTTTTCATAGATTTCCTTTATCAGGTTAAGGAAGTTCCCTTCTATTCCTAGATTGCGAAGATAGTTTATCATAAATTGCTGTTGGACTTTGTTAAATGCATTTTCTGCAGCCATTGAGATATACACACAGGTTTTCACCTTTACTCTTAAATGCAGCATTGTTTTTTTTTGTTTTTTTTCAAGACAGAGTCTCACTCTGTTGCCTGGGCTAGAGTGCCATGGTGTAAGTCTAGCTCCCAGCTACCTCAAACTCCTGGGCTCGAGCAATCCTTCTGCCTCAGCCTCCCAAGTAGCTGGGACTATAGGCATGCGCCACCATGCCCGGCTAATTTTTATATATATATATTTTTAGTTGGCCAATTAATTTCTTTGTATTTTTAGTAGAGACAGGGTCTCGCTCTTGCTCAGGCTGGTTTCGAACTCCTGACCTTGAGCAATCCAACCGCCTTAGCCTCCCACAATGCTAGGATTACAGGCATGAGCTGCCGCGCCCGGCCCAGCATTGTTTTTAATGGTGAAAAATTAGAAAACAACATAAATGTGCCTCAATAAGCAAATCATGTTCATGCAATGAATTGTATATAGCAGTTAAAAATGATAAACATTTCTTTATTAACATGGATAAATGTTAAATACTAAATGTATAATGAAGAAACAAGATAATACCTGTAGCAGACATTTGTAGTTTTTTTTTGTCAGGGGTACACAGCCTCCAAACACACTTCCTATTTTAGGGGAATCTGTTTTATCAACCAGAGAACAGAATGTACACTAGAAATTTTAACAGAATTTAACTAGGTATTGGACAACTGAAAGCAAAAAGCAGACACTAAGCAGACACCACTCCTGGGCATGGAAGCACCAAAGGAAAAGGTTGGAATTTTTAAAACTTAGAGGCTTGGAGAAGGGGCCCCAATGGGGCTTGAACTTAGACCTCCAAGGAGGGTGAGGCTGATTGGCTGGTACTGGTCTCTTTGAGCTCAGAGGGGACATGATGAGCTGTTTCTGGGAGTTTGGGAAAGACTGCAATCTACTTCTAGTACTGGCATGAATCACCACTGCTGGGGTGAAGAAGCATTACTAGAGTAATGCTGACAGGCATAGGAAGTAAATAGGAAGAAGCATTGACCTTTCTTTCTTCCCCAGGGTTCCAGTTTTTTTTTTTTTTTTTTTTTTTTTTTTTTAGAGTCCTCTATTGGTGGAGTCAATATAGGGAGCAGTTGGCGAAAGAGACATAAATGTGGTTTACAGAGAGAGAGTCTCAGTCTCAGCCCCACAAAGGGGTACATAGAAGACTGGGCTTACAGCTGAGGAAATAGCTTTGTAACTGGCACTCCCCTATTTTGTGAGTCTTTTTGGGAGACAGTGTCTTGCTTTTGCAAGGGGGTCAGACATAGCCTCTCCCCAGCTTTTGCAGCTAGAGGGTGGCCTGAGCCATCTGAACGGACTTTGAATCTTGAGAGAGTGATGCCAAGATTCAGGAAGAGTTGAAAAATGACTCATGGCTGAAACAGCCACATTATAAGCCCAGAAGCAGGGGTATCTGATGTGCAGGGGTGGGGTAGGACCAGTGGTGGGACCTAATAAGACTGTTCTTGTGCCATAGCTTGGCTGTGCTTCTTATTGTCTAGCTGTGTTTGCACTTGCTTGTCTTATGAGACCATCTCCAGACCTTCCTTCTATGTGCTAATGACCCAATAACCAGTAAATTCTCTTTCTGCTTATTGCATCCAAACACTCAAACTGAGAAAATATCATGCATGTGAATTTTAACAAATGACTGGAAGCAAATACTATAAAATACTAATTTTGTTAAGAAAGTTGTGAATTCCGGGTGATGGGGCTAGAGGAGTTTATGTTTTTCTTTGTATTTTTATAACATTTAAGTTTCTCAAACATATTAAAATTTAACACTTGTGTGAAAATTACTTTAAAAATCTCACGAAAGGCAGAAATCAGCTAAATACCCATATTTTCTTCTACTTGTCCTATATTTTAAAAAGATGCCCTTAACTCTCAAATATATCTGAAAATTAATTGGTATATATAGGAAGTGAAACCTGTATCTGGAATTTATTTTGCAAAGAATCAATTTTCCCAGTATCGAATTTCCTAGTCCCATTCACCGAGTGGCACCAACTTGAGTTGATTTTTGAAAGTTATTCTGCATTTCTGGTGCTTTGTAAGTCTTGAAATAATAGGTTTGGACTAGTTGCAGTAGTATCAGTGAGAGCTACACACCATTTTAAACCTTAAATTCCAACTCTTTATTTATATCTCCTATTGCAGGTTGGGATCTCTGGGAAGCAGACTCTGAGACAGAGTTTAAAGAGCAGGGTGTTTATTAAGTGTGCCCTGGGGGTCAACACCTGTGGAGCAGAGAGGAGCAAGCAGGAGGGAGAAGTCACCTGTGAAGTGGGCCCCAGATAGCTTAAGCACAGAGTTGGGGAGGGGGGGCTGTGTGACTAAAATGGCCCATCAAAATTATCCTGTGGCTCAGGCCTGTAATCCTAGCACTCTGGGAGGCCAAGGTGGGCAGATCTCTCAAGGTCAGGAGTTCAAAACCAGCCTGAGCAAGAGCGAGACATCATCTCTACTAAAAATAGAAAGAAATTAATTGGCCAACTAAAAATACATAGAAAAAAGTAGCTGGACATGGTGGTGCATGCCTGTAGTCTCAGCTACTCAGGAGGCTGAGGCAGAAGGATCGCTTGAGCCCAGGAGTTTGAGGTTGCTGTGAGCTAGGCTGATGCCATGGCACCCGGGCAACAGAGTGAGACTCTATCTCAAAAAAAAAAAAAAAAAGAAAGAAAAGAAAAAAAATTGTCCTGTGATGAGCCTAAATGATCAGGCTTTTTATACTCCTGCCTTTCCAGGGATCTGGGCTGCCCCAGAAAGAGTGTGCCTCTGGGCCCAGGAGTCTTCCTGCAGCTGAGGTGTCCCCAAAGGGGCTCAACAGCTGGAGGCTGCTTGCTGACAGCACTCCCAGCAGCTGGGGCAACAAGCCTTCTGTCTCAGACTGAAGGGGGCTTGGGTGACAAGACTCCTGTATCCATCACATGCCCTAACTTTCCAGAATCACGTTCTATGTGTCAGGTTTATGCTGGGACATGTTCACACTTGTTATATCACACAATTCTCACAACACTCTGAGGTACGTATTGTGTTTTGCATTTTACACATGAGGAAACTTGGCTTGTGTTTGTTTTTCCTGACGAAAACCCAGCATGGGGCAATATTTCACAGGTGGCCAACTACTTGGAGCAGTCTGCCTGCTTACGTAGGGGAAGAGAGCCAACTCTGTATTGGGGAGTGTCAAAAATCTGGACTCAATGTTCTGCTTTTAACTTCCTCTTGTACTTTTGGGGTTATCATTCTTCTCTCCATGCTCACATTCCCTCTTTCATTTTAGCTTATAATTTTTAAAAGATGTCTGTTGGAATAATACTAGTGAGAGCTATAAGGAATTCTCATTTCTCTTTTCCTGTTAAGATGTTTGCAATGGGGTGAATTGTCTTATACTGAGAAGTATAAGTGGGATTGTGCCAAAAGAATCAATATATTCTCCTCTGATTTGATGCCCCAGAATTGCTTCCCTGCCTTTCATTGAATTTCTCATTAGTCAGCAACTGGATGTCCCAGCCACACGGCACACAGAGGTGACTCAATTTGTTATCTGATGATCCGGAAAGTTAACACCAGCAGGACAGTGCTTAAGTACCATTAAGAGAAGCAAATGGACACCTATTAGAACTTTGGAAGACATTTCTGCTAGGGAAGGGGTGAACACAGCTTTCTCCCATCCAAGTACTAACCAGGCCCATAAACATAGCTTTCTCTTTGAGCAGTTTGAAAGGGAGTCTGAAGAAAGCCAGAGAGCAAGAAAAAGCAAGTGGGAATGAGCTAGCCCAAGGCCGCACAGAGCAGGAGGATGAGGATAAGAGTGAATTTCAGGAGAGGGTTGCACATCAACTTGTGAGGCTAAGGCCAGCTCTTTGGGCCTCAGTTTCTTTCTCTGTAAAAGTTCCTCAAAGCTCCATGTTTCTATAGAAAGTCACTTGGGAAGAGAGGCAGAGCAAAAAAATTTTAAAACTAAAGAAAAGCATAAAAGGACGAAATGAAGGAATTGATTAAATGTACTTCGGTTCTTTAAATCACGTGAAGCTACTAAGACAGCCAAATTTGTTTCATAGGAAGATTTCATGATCATTCTAACTGATGAGGGGAGGTGTTTCAGAACATGAAGACCTCAAGTCAATTTTCTTTGGTGAGTCTTATAAAGTTTAGTCTTGTAGTGGCCATCATTATACTTGGAAAGGGTAAAACTGACATTTTCACGATGAAAGGAAGATCCTGAAGAACTTGGCCCATTATAGAGAGAATTCTAAATTCCTGGATATAGCAGATTATGGCTCGTGTTTACTAAAAATGTTTTGTTGGTCCAAATAAAGTGATGAGAGAATAGTAATTCAGGTGAGCAGAGGCACAAGAGATGGAATTAATTTTCAAAATGTACAAAGATAAAGATTTTGTAGAGACTGTTATAATAATTGAAAGGAAATGGAAGCCTCTACTTTTCATTTAGTAAGAGTAATGTCAATGAGCTCAAGGACATTAGTGTGGCACCCTAGCTTCAGATTTACTAGCTCCCAGTTTACTAGCTTTATATCTGGGAAGTCTACTGAAAACCTCTTTGAGCCTTAGTTTCTGCAGCTTCAAAATGGAGATAATGTTAGCACATATCCTTTTGAGGATTAAAAGGGCCTACACAGTGCCTGACACAAAAAAGAAGCTCAAAAATAGAAGAATATAAATCTGAAATGAATGCCTTCATTTTTACAAAGCCATTCTGAAAATGATAGCAATTACAGGGCAGATAGAGATGCAAAATGAGTATGTCTGACGAATGTAACTAATGTCATCTACAAATTGAACTGTGCACATTTTAGCACAGAGAAGAGAAGCCGACGCTTGGAATTTCATATTCTAGTCATGATGCCATTTTATACCAGAACTCCAAAGCTTCATTACTATTTCCTGTCACTTTAAGTATTGCTGTAATTACCATGGCCTCTGAGAATGAATTAACAAAATTTCATCTAGACCTGTGAGTGTAGAAATTGCCTTATTTTTTATAAAGACTTTAAATGGTTACATCGTGGGCAGATGCACATATAGCAGGATATTCATGTAATTGACTCTCTTATCTTAGAAAAAAGGTTAATCAAATGCCCTGTTTGAGGAAGAGATAGAAAACAGCCTTTACTGTTTGTGTTTCTTTAAAAATGCTTTCCTGGCATTATCAGTTGGTTGACTCAAATGCAACCTTATCCTGTGGGCAATGAACCATATTCTTTCTGTGTAACTGAAGACAGAAATATATATATATATATATATATATATATATATATATATTCCCCCTTAGGGTCATTTTGCTATTAAACTATAGCATTCTATGTTGTACCTATTCTGAATTATCCAGAATGGAAAATTTCTTTTGGCTCCTTCCTTTCTCTTTGTTGCTGAAGCAGTTTTTGGGGGAGTGTGTAAATATGTATGTGTGACTGTATGTATGAATAAAATATTATAATAACACTTCACCTCGAATGAATGCAGTGATGTAGCAACCTGACCTTTCAGGAACTTAGTTGAGAATTAATAAATAAGTAAAACAGACCTCTGAGTAGCTAATCTAGATATCACTAAATCCTTGCTTGAAAGTTGATGCACACAGGAAAGCTTCCTGGACTCTTATTCGGAGCTCATTTATTTGTACTGAACACACAATTCTTTATCAACACAATTATCTGCCCTCACTCCTACCCTCAACAGTTCTCAACAGATTAGAAAGAGCAGATTAGAAGTGTTTTGGGAAAGTACATGCACAGGGGAGCAATTGCTGAGAGTTTACAGGAAGGGGGGGAGAAAGAAAAATTGTAGGGTGGTAACAAAGGCTCAGAAAGCACAATGATCTGGTACCATTTGGTGTAGGAACAATTAGACTCTGAGGGCATCAGTTTTATACAGAAGAGAATGATCATTAGAATTCATAACTCTTTTTGAATCCCAAATCAATAAAGGTAAGATTATGTTTAGATGCAGAAAATTCAAGATAATGTGTAATAAAATTTCAAAAGATTTCAATCTGAACTGATAAAAAAAATTAAAGCCAGGTTTATTGAGGCATAATTTACAGAGTGAAATTCATCCTTTTTAGGTGCAGAGCTCAATGACTTTCACACAGTTTTTCTTGTGTAATCACAGTATGTAGCCCTTTAAGGATAGCTTCCTTTACCAAGCATAATGCTTGAGATTCATCCACGTGAACTGATTAAAATTAAGAAAAAAGTTTTGTGTCTAAAACTGGAAGAACTTGCTCATCACCTAAGTTTCCTGATAACTAAGATCAGCTCTACAGATAATATAAAAATAGTGAGTTCTCTTAAAATAAATCCACACTGGAGGAAAACAGGTAGCAGCATTCAACTTTCTTATTCTTTTCTAAGTTTTTCCTTCTTTCTTCTTGTCAACTGAACACACCAGAAAACCTATGGCGAGTGCCTACCATACTGTCTGGCATTCAGTAGATGTTCAATAAATATTTTTTCCTTTATTTTCCCTTTTCTGTTCTTCTCTGTTTATATCTTGCCTGCCCTCCTCTGCCCCCGCACCATTCAATACTCTCCCTTCAGGCTGCTTTATAGGTCAGCCAACGTGAGTAATTATGATAAGTGTTGCTCATTACTGCCCCAATTTCCTTGGCTTCTAAGGGGTGCCGTGCAAATGTTAGGTTTTTTTTTTTTTTCTTTTCTTTTGCCAAGCCTCAGGGACGTAGTCACCTGTTGAAGAGTTATCCGAAGAGAAATAGAGCCCACAGTCATGGCCTTTCAGACTACATTTATTTACACATATGTATCAGACTCATTTGGGGATGCCAACTGAACTCAATCTTCTTTGAAATTGTGCTTGCTGAAGGGGAGGGCCCAGGCAGCCATGTTTGTACTGTGTAACCCTTGGCCTCAGCTGATGGAGCTGGGCATGGACACCTGATTGAGGGTGACAAATCATAAGCTGGATTGGCTTAATCTCTCTTGATCATCTCTCTTGAGAACTGGAACATAAGAACCCAGACGAAGCCTTCCTGGTGGACTCTTAAATTGAAAACTCATCTAGAGCTGGCTCTTGAAAGTGGTAGCTGAGAGAAATGGGAGTTTGACCCAGACTTGCTAAGATACCTTTGGGGCCCATGAGAACCCCTACATTTAGTCTCTCTTTCCGACATGCCAGTTGCTGCCTCCTTGGATGTCTGGCAAGACTATGCTTCCTCTTTGGATGTCTGCCTGTGGAATTGCCTATTGGCCCTCGCTATCATCATTTCTCCTTTGCTCATGCATATGTGAATGGGTTCCGGTTTATTGCAACCAGAAATGTGTATTAGGACAATTTCCTTGCAGTTCAGATTTTTTTTATCTTCTAAATGTATTTATATATAAAAGTGTCTTCATGGAATGCCTAGGTACTTCAAAATTGCAATTTAATAAGTGCATCAGTTTCTTATTGTTGCTATAACAAATTACCATAAATTTTGTGGCTTAAAGCAACATAAATTCATTGTCCCACAGTTCTAGAGTTCAGAAATCCAGAATCAGTGTCACTGGGCTAAAGTCAAGTTTTTGGTAGGGTTGCATTTTCTTGGAGGCTTCAGGGGAGAATCTGTTTTCTTGCTTCTAGATGACTGAGGTCATCTACATTCATTGGCTTATGGTCCCTTCCTCACATCACGCTAATCTCTTTCCTTCATTCCAACCTCTTGTTTCTATTATCCAGTATCACAGATCCTATTGTCTTCTTTAACCTTCTTACCTTCATTTAATAAGGCCCCTTGTGATTACATTTAGGGCCCACTCAGATAAGACAAGATACTCTCACCATTTCAAGATCTTTAATGACATCTGCATCACAGGTTTCATGGATTAATATGTGGATGTTTTTAGGGGTCATTAGTCAGTTTACCCAAGTAAGTTTTTTCCCCCTTTTTTTGGTTTTACGAGGTTGGAGTATATCAAGATGAAAGATGTATTACTGGGGTGTGTGAAGCTGAGTGAAAAATGGAGGAGGAATTAAGGGATAAGCAGCCAGAGGGCAGGTGTGGAGTCTTATAGATTCTGAGCTCCAAAGGCTAGGAGGGGGGAAATGGAAATATATTGTTATTAAGTTCTTACTTTATATGTAAAGTGGTATATTACTTGAAGATAGACTGGTAAGTTAAAGGGGTATACTGTAAACCCTAAAGCAAACACTAGAATAACAAAACAAAGTTTTAGCTAATAATCAAACAAAAGAGATAGAATGGAATCATTAAAAAAAAAAAAAACCCAATCCAAAAGAAGGCAGAAAAAGAGGGAAAGGGGAACAAAGAACAGATGAGACAAATAGAAAACAACCATGTCAATAACATGATCAAATATAAATGGTCTAAATATCTTAATTGAAAGGCAGAAATTGTCAGATTGGATTAAAAAAAGAAAGATTCAACTGTATCAGAAATATGAAGATACCATGTTAATTGCATTTATTTGATTTTTCGATTATTATTTCATTGTTTTCTTTCAAATATGGTTAGCATTCTAGAAATAACTTGAAGTGAACATCTTATGTGTGTTTTGTATTGAAATTTTACTCATCAGTTGTAGTATAGATGTATATTTATTATTACAAGATTGTAAAATCTGTTAATTTAAAATACAATAATTATTAAGAACTCTAAAACAGTTAGATGAAGAAATAAGTGTACAGATGACAAGAATATTTAAAAAATGTATTAGCTCAATAATTATAAGGAGAAACTCAAAACTCATATATAACAGCATTTATGATATATCAGCCTCAATCCCTACATAATGAAAAATACAAAGAGCATGAAAATAAGAGGAAATTATATTAGAAAAAAATGAGTTACATGAAAATATCTTGCTCTTCTACCAGCCTCAAGCTGAACGTGAGCATTTATTGAATATCCCAAATTATTATTCTTATACTATAATGATGACTTAAAAATTTTGACTACTAAAATCTTTATAATAAGATTGCGATTATAGCTAAATTTTGACTAAAAGTCCTGATTTATTCTTGTATCTCAGAAATTCATTGTATGATGATGAGATTCAGTTTCAGCCAAATATCAATTTTAACACTCAGCCATTTAACATTCATCCAAAACATGTATTCGGTGTGATTATTATGTATGTCTATGTCCCTATCCTGCTTTTAAAAACTAAATACTATAATTATGAATATGAGGTGCTCTAAGTCCCTACTATTCTTTTATAATGTGATTTTAAATAACTGCATAAAATTGAATCATTAGACTACATCATGGTTTAAATTTTTTTATTGTTGGCCATTCAGTTGTTTTCCAGATTTTTTAATGATTATGAGTGTGCTGAATGCCTTGCATAATATATCTTTGACTTTATCTCTAAATTTTTTCCTCTCCAGAATTCTTGTGCTAATTTCCACTCCTACATCTAATGTATAAGAATGCCATTTTTCTAAACCCTTGGCAACGCTGACTATTATTAGTTTTATAATTTCTGACTATTTGATAGGCAAAATTGGCATCTTATTTAGTTTGCAGTCTCTTTGGTTACTTGGTCCAATTTCTTCTTTTGTGAAGTTTCTATTTATGTCTGTTCCCTGTTGTCCAATTCGTGTTAGCATTTTCATGTTTATTTATGAGTTCTCTGTTTATATAGTAAGGATATTAACATTTACTCGTTAAAAATGAAAAATGTTAGAAATGCCTTCCATATTCTCATGCACTAGCTACTTTGATAGGCTCAGATGGAGTGGGTGGAGAGAAAATGTGAGGGTGTTTACTGGGAACATTATTAGTGGGGAGTGTGTTAGAGTGAGCGGAAATTCAGTTCATCCTCTGTACACCTCCAGACTGATTTTCCTAAAATAATACTGTCAACATGCCTTCTTCTGCTCAAAATCCCATTTGTCTTAATCAGCCATCTACCAAAGCATAATTTCATCAGCCAGGCATTAACATTTCTCCATATTTGGGCTCTAAGTATTTATTTTCAAATTGCGTGCATCCCAACCCAAACTAACCCAACTCGATCTAGACTAGTCTAATGTGTTGCATGTTGAAGATACAGAGATGACAAGGTTTCTATCTTCAAAGTGCTTGCAGATGGTAGGGGGACAAATAAACAGATCACAATCCGTGATGTAAACCTCATGTTAGGAACATGCAAAAGACATTATTGGGGAAGAGGGGACAGACACAGCCTGGCTGGAAGAGAGGGGTCAGGGAATCTTACCAGAAAAGACAATGGCTAAAATGCATCTTGCTGAATGGACAGTTGTCAATCAGCCAAACACAGCTTATAGGGGAGGAGGGATATTCTAAGAAGAGGGAAGACCAGGTGAGGCCCAGTTCAGGTCAAGTGGAGGGATGTGTGAGAAGTGGTCAAAGATGAGGTGGTGGGTAGGATCCAGACAGCCTATTGCATCAAGGGGGTTGCATTTTAAGCTTAGAATAGTGGACAGCAGTTGAAGAGTTGTAAACAAAGGACTGATCTGATCAGGATTATGCTTTAGAAAAATCACTTTGGCTGCATTCTGGAGACTGAATCGGAGAGAGCCTACTTGGGCTTCAGACAGTTTTGATTTATACATCTTGTCCTGGGGTTCTGCCCAGTTCAGCATTTATTCTAGGTTTTTCCATTTAAAATCAAGTATTATTATTAATAAGCATTAAAATAAGTTGGGATGAGTTTGATAGGCCTCTGTGTGGTACCTCCTGCTTCTGTCATGGTCTTATCTAGTAGTGAGATGAGTATTCACTGAGCAGAGGTCTGACTTTATCACGCAGTTAAATCTGAAATGAAACCAACGAGCCTGCCTCTCGGTTTCCTGATCCTTTCCAGATGCAAGGTAGCTAATACCTGCCTTTCAACGAAGGGGAACATGTAGGCTGCTTCCGGATAAAACCAAGTGGTCTGGGGACATTAGAAGCTGGGGGGATTAAAGTCCTTCGTGTCTCAGGTGGTGTGGGGAGAAATATTTGAAGCTACTGTCCCTGCCAGCCTCTTTGTCTACCAGCCAGTTACTGTGACTCATGCCACAGCCTGAGACATATGTGAAGCTGCATAGGCTCCTTCTTGGCAGCATCACTGGGAGATGGGGGACATCCTAGGTTAGATGTACACGAAGTATGTGCAGGGAATAAAGGCCAAGCAATGCTGCCGTGGAAGGTAGAGAGAGTCATCTCAATGCTTTTGCCAAAGGGGTTTTGCCATTTATTATGCAGCACAAACCTCCATCTATTTACTTATTTATTGTATTCTTAATACAACAATGCTTATTTTTTGTTTTGTTTTGTTTTGTTCTTGCAATAAACCCTTTTGGCAGCAATGAGCTCCAGGGAATGTTAAACAAAAAAATGAAGTACTGAATTTCCACCTCTCAAGAATGTTGATGATGAGCGTATAATCTGTACAAAGTGTTTGTGGACATTCGTCACCTGTCATGGAGGCCATAGAGATGTCACTGACCACGTGGAAGACAGAAGACACAAAGCTGCTGAAGAAGCATTATAATCTGCTTCAAAAGGTAGTTGTCACTGTCACCATCACTGTGAGAAGATTGCATGGAGATGATGATTTACCACGTGCAGCTGCAGACCGTGTGTTCGACTGCCCCTGGCATTTGTGGGCCCAGGGCAAGAGGACAAATGAAAGCTCACATTCCATTAGGTTTAAATATTTACAAGTTATAAATCAAATGAACAAGCTGTTAAATAAAATATGTTCTATGCTCCTACCTTAACAAAAATACCTTCATTATGATTAAATTAAAAAAATGTAAAGCTATGGTTTTTATGTGGAGTTGGCAAAAACTCAAAGATGACTGAACTTAAATATTGAACATGTCTGAATGCTGTCTTGGTGGGTTGGCAAAAATTAGATGAGTAATACAAATAAAGTAATATGTAATTAATAAATTATTATGTATTTATTCTATAAAATGTAGTGTTCTTTCCTTCATTTCAGCAAAATCACTAATATTTTTATAGTCAAGATTTTCACATAATTTGCATTCTATTAACAGTAAAGATATGGAGCATTAAAAAATAAAACCTAATTATATCCCAAATGTATAAAATTTAATATATGTCCATCCAAATTTTGCACTAAAGTGAATTTAAAATATTTTTTAAAAGTGGCTTTTCATGTTTTCAAAATGATATGTTTTCTAAAATATTCAAAATTATCAATTAAAAATAAAAGGCAAAATACAGGTTATAGTTAATGACTATAATAACACTTTAAAATTGAAATTGGTAAAAATTTTAATTCAAGTGTTTGAAATCAAAATTAAAATCCAACTGTATTAAGGGATTTGATATAAATAGAACTATTCACAATTCTAGGGTTCAGTGTTGATCTAGTTGCCAGTTTAAAAAACCTGAAGCATGCTTCATCCATGTTATGGCTAGATTTAGATATACTTATACATAAATATATAAAACTAAATAAATATATGTATATGTATGGATATGTGGACACACATGAATTTAAGAGTAATAGGAACTATTTAATATTGGAAAATATTACAAATATACACTATATCATTAATACCTCTGGAACCAAGAAATGGAACAAAAAGGAAAACGAGATATTCAGCACTAATGTGAAATGATACTTGGTTATGCATAAATCTATTGCAGTCTCACTATCTTCGGGGAAACGTTTGACAACTTAATTAATTTTCCTTTTCTCTTATGTAAGGCTCTTCACTGCTCAACTCCTCCCTGCACTCTGAAACTGTTTCTGTCTCTGATTTCCACAATAGCATTTGGATGCAGTTACTCTTTCCTTCTAGAACACTAGGAAAGAGTTGTGGAAAAGAGGTTCCTGAGTTTTGAAAGGTATTGCTCTTGAGTGTGGACATTTAGGGCATTGGTCCATAGTCTACCAGCACCGAATTTTGGATCTCGAGTGACAGAACTGCCCATGAGTTTTCAAATGGACTTACTGGTGTGTGTGTGTGTGTGTGTGTGTGTGTGTGCGTGTGTGTGTGTGTATGTGCATGTTTGAGATATGCAGGGTCTCCTACAGTTGAGGACTCCAGGGCAGGGGTCCTCCTTGTCCATCCATGTCTAAGGGTATTTACATGCCATTTTGTGCAGCATATATTTTCATTAAGATCTAATAGCTAAACTTCATTCCAAGTTTTTCTTGTGCACATATAAGAAGTGAAGCAATAGCTGTTTAATGTGTTAGCACCATTAGAAGATGAAGTTCACAAAGAGTTAAGTGACACCAGTTTTATATTAGAGTCTTCTGATGGTTTGAAGAAAAAATCAGTTCATTCCAATTATAGTTTGATATTTTCATCCAATTCATGGATCTAAATGAAGCTTATAAAGCTTTTGGAGGTTCATTCTGTCAAAGGTGAAATGTCTGCCATTATTGTGAACGCTATAGTAAATTCATTTAGAAAGCTTAACACTTAAAGATAAAATCATTTGTTTCAGGGGTAATGGTTAAAACACAAATTTTGGTGCAGCACATAACGGTGGGTGAAAACAATGTTCTTATTAAAATTCAGAAATCTATGGAACTATACTTGGAATTAGTCAAGGTGCATACATAATTCATAATTAGTTGTGTACAAACAAGCTGCAATATTATACCAATCAAAATAGAAGCTGCATAGTTGTCAAGATTTACAAATGTTTCTATTTATACAATGTTAGAGTAACTTAAATACAAAATTTTTATGACAAAACTGATGTTGAATTAAAAATACTTTGCATGACAGTCAGTATATGTTTCATCAAGTGGATTTTAGAAATGTTTGAGCCTTTGAAGAGCTACTTTGTAAATCAACATATGTCCTATATTGTCACTGAACATTTTTGTAAATCCTCTAAATCTTATTTCATTGTTTTCTCAAAACCATTTGTACATCTTTAATTAAAGTATTTAAAGAAGGTTTACATTTGAAGATTTTAGAAAAGTGAAATCATTGAAAACAAAACTTCTGAATAGAAAGACATTGAGATTTATCTCTTCAAAACAAGAGGGGAACTAAACAAATTAAATTATGAGACTTCAAATATTTATAAGATTTAATTTTGCAATTCTGTTATATAATTGAATGTCAGGATGTCTTGACTCTAAAGTATCTTTTGAAGAAGCTCCTATTTTTAATTGGATAAATTTATAGTTTGTACCAAAATAAATTGAAATTGAGAAGCTGCAATTTTGCAGCCTCAGAGTTGGGCAAAGCATTAAAAAAGATCATAAATAGAGAAAATTTATTTGATCAGTTTCATCACATAAAAATTATTTGTCAAAGAAAGCTACTCCAAATGGAGGCAAAAACATACTACCTGAGAAAATATTAATATTTGGGCTTATATATTTATATATTTCAATAAAAATATAACTTGAGAATATCTTCCCGGTATAAAATTTTTACCTCAACAGTTGAAGAAATATTTTTCTCAATTAAAATATTATGCCAGACCCATACATATATGGTCAATTGTTTTTTGACAAGAGTGACAAGATCATTTAATGGGAGAAAGAATAGTCTTTTCAAAAAATAGTGCTGTGAAAAATGGATATCCTCATGAAAAAAATAAATGTAGCCTCATACCTCACACCATATGTAAAAATTAACTCAAATGAATCAAAGACCTAAATGTAAGAGCTAAAACAATACAACTTTTAGAAGAAAACATAGGCATAAACATTCATGACCTTGGATTAGGCATCAGTGTCTTAGATATGATACCAAAAGCACAAGCAACCAAACAACAACATAGATAAAAAGGACTTTATCAAATTTAGAAACTTTTGCACATCAAAGGAGCTCATCAAAAAGTGAAAAGACAACCTACAGAATGGGAAAATTATTTGCAAATCATATATATAATTAGGGTCTAATATCCATAATATAAAAATAACTATTAAAACTCCACAGTAAAAAGACAAATTATTTAAAAAACAGGCAAAGACTTCGAATAAATATTTTCCAAAGAAGGCATACAAATGGCCATTAAGCACATGAAAAGATGCTCAACATTATTAATCATTAGGGAAATGAAAATCAAAATCACAGGGAGATACCACTCCACATCTACTAGGATGGCTATAATAAAAAACAAACAAACAAATAAACAAATAAAAAAACAGAAAATAAGTGTTGGCAAGGATGTGTAGAAATTGGAACCCTCATACATTACTGGTGGGGATGTAAAATAGGGCACCCCCTTTGAGAAATATTTTGGCATCTCCTCACAATATTAAACATAGAATTACCATTTGACCTAGCAATTCTACTCTTGGATCTATACCAAAAAGAATTGAATATATATATTCACACAAAAACTTGTACATGAATGTTCATAGCAGCATTATTCATAATAACCAAAAAATGGAAACAACCTGAATGTCCATCAATTGATGAATGGATAAATGAAATGTGGTCTATCCATACAATGGAATATTATTCAGCCATAAGAAGAAATGAAGTACTGATTCATGCTACAACATAGATGAACTTTGAAAGCATTATACTGAGTGAAAGGAGCAAAAGGCCACATAATATGTGATTCCATTTATATAAACTATCTGGAATAAACAAATATATATAATTGGAAGCAGATTAGTAGTTGCCAGGGACTGGGAGGAGCAGGAAATGGGATTGACTGTTGATAGGCAAGGGGTTTCTTTTTGGAGTGATGAAAATATTCTGGACCTAGATAGTGGTGATGGTTGCGCACCATTGTGAATATACTGAAAACCACTGAATTGTACTTTAAAATGGTGAATTTTATATTATGAGAATTTCACCTTAATATAAAAATATTATGGCCTGCAGAGAAGAGTCAATGGACTGTATCAATAATCTTAAATTTATTACCATAAGATTATAGAAAATTTTATGAAACATTTTAAAATTAATCAGACCATGTTGAAAGAAATGCATTCTTTAGAAAAATATCAATGACATGATATTACAGATGGATATGATGAAGAAACCAATTAATGTATGTTAATTTGTGTATATGAACATATACCAAGAATAATTTCTGTTGTGTGTTTTTAACAGTCACTTAAAGAGTTGAGTTTTTGCTTTAATATGTAGATATACAATTTTTATTATTAGAAAAATTTTATTTTAAAAACGAATCCTCACAACAACTCTCTGAGGAAGGTAAAAATAGGGTTAAAACAAAAGCACATGGTACGTGAGTAACTTGTCTGAATTTCTCAGCTTTTGGTTTGGAGAATTTGCCATTGAATCCAGGTGACTGGAATCCAGACTCCAGCTTTCTAATTACTTGTAACCACCAGTTTCTGTATCAATCAGCTATTTTGCAAACAACCACAAAATCTCAGTGGCAAATCATAATAAGCATTAAATTTCCATATGTCTGCAGGTTGGTTAGGGTGGCTTTACTGATTTCAGTTGGGCTTAGCTGGGCAGCTCCAACTGTGGGTTGAGTTGAGGTCTATTTCGCATTATCTCTCATCCTCCTTGAATTATGAACAGGCTTAGTCATGGCCTGTTCTTCTAATAGTGATAAAAGAAGCAAGAAAGAGGGCCTCTCTTTAGAACTAAGGCCCACATCAATCTTTCTACTATTTTGATCTTTAATTGCCCAAGTAAAGGGGGAAAATGTAGAAAACTGAAGGTTTTTTTTTTTTCGTTTTGCAGGGCAAGGAAGCCCTGCCCTAGTGTGCTCCTAACTTGGAAGAGACAGCGAGGCCTAGGAGCTCCTCCCATAGGGAGGCTTCTCAAGAAAATTGAGTGCAAGAGAAGGGGCCATTTCTGCTCAGTGACATCTATACCCCTGAGGAAAGGTGAAAAGATATCAGACTTCTGTCTGTATTCATTGAGCATCTCATGGGGAGGGGAGTAAAGGGTGAAAGCTTTTGTATACCACTTCTGTGAGGATGTAAAAGTGTTAGAACTTTCTATGTAAGGGCCCAGGAGGAACATAAAAGAGCTTTTTCTCTTATAGAAACAAGGACTGGTATTTCTACTTGGCATCCCTCTTCTGGTACCTAACACAGAACTATTGATGTAGAAGGTTCTTGAGAAATATTGATTGTTGAATAATAAGTGAAAGTTGCATTTTTTTCACTTTTGAAGAAGAACCTCCAAAATTTCCCTATCTCAAACCTTACTTCCTGAGGGTTCTGCTTGGCTTGGCAACAGAAACACGTGTTTGCATTCTGAGAAGTATTTTGGCCATTTGTTTTGGTTGCCCTGAGTTACCCTAATATAGCCCAGAAGAAGATTGTTCTGCTGGAGTTTATCACTGATTGCAAAACTAACCCTGACTAGTGAAACCGACAAATTCTGCTTAGTGGGTGCATTTTTGTTGTGCTTGTGACATGTGTATGTGCATGCACATGCGTGATTTAAGCAGTTTCTATAGGAAAAAGAATGGCAAGATGATGCCTGGCTGTATTGTTCTGGCAGGACTTCTTCACATGATTCCTCTGAAAGTTTCTGCAATGTTCATCTCCCTTTCTGTCTCCCTGTTTCTATAGAACTGTGAAGATTTACTGAGTCTCTCCAGCTGTAGCCTAAAGTCATCACTGAGACAGTTTCAGACTGCCTGTTTTGAGGTGAGAGGGTAGAGGATGGGAGGTAGGGAGGCCTGCGCTCTTATTATATAAACCAATCATTATTGAAAGGAAAAAAGCTGCCCTCATCAGAAATGTTAAGATGGATGCTTTGACCATGCCCTCAGAAGCTGGCACTGTTGCTCTGGGTCAGGGGCAATAGCATTTATTGTAAGTCAGTTTTTAACCTCTTTTGAACTCTCAGCAGCACGGGATTTCAGGGCTTGACTACAGTGGAATCTATCTGAAATGGCCTTTAAGAATTGTTCCAGAGAAGTACATGGACAGAAATAGGTGTTGTTTCTCAGATTCAGGGTGGGAAATTTTCATTCTCTTGTGACTCTTACAAAGTATAGTCCAAAAAGACGTAAAATGATTCAAATTGTGCCCACATAGTTCCAATTCTACTACTCTGTGAGCCCCTTAAGGTTAAGAAATGTGCCTTGTCGAAATCCAGCACATAACAGATGCTTGGCAGAGACAATAAATGTGAGCTTGAAATAATGAAATATCACTTCCTCAAGAAAGCTTCCCCCCCCCCTTAAATCACTACCATTTCTCGGAATTTTGTCATTTTTTAAAAAAACTCCACTTGAATTGCCAACTACCGTATCGTTTATAAAATTATTACCACACATTTTATCTATGTCTGTGTAGCAAACCTCCCCCAAAACTTAGCAGCTTGAAATAGTTACCAATTAATCTATTATCTCTCGTGATTTTCTGGGTTGACTAGGCTCAGCTGGGCAATTCTTCTCCATGTGATATTGACTGGGCTGGACATCAGGGTGGCTCACTCACATGGCTGGCAGTTGATGCTGGCTGTTGGCTGGGAGCTCAGGGCTGTCAAGTGGAACACCTACCCATGGCTTCTCCATTTGACTGGGGCTTCTCACAGCACGAAAGATGGCTTCCAAATTGGAGTATCTTAAGTGAGTGTTTGAAGAGAGAGGAAATGGAAATGGAAGCTTCCAGAGCAGGCCAAAAATCAGCTCAGTGCTATTGCTGCTGCACTCTATTAGTTAAGCAGCCACGGAGCCATTCCTGATTCAAGGGGAGGAGAAATACACTCCACCTTTTGATGGGAGAGTGACAAAGAATTTATCACCATCTTTAATCCACCATATTGCCTATGTAATAATTGACATGGAGGACAAAACAATGGTAGGAGGCAACAGTAAACTAGAATGGGTGAAAAGATTGCATCAGGGAAGATAACTAATTAGATTGGCTTTTGGAAAACAATAATCTTAATTAATTCAAAATTGAGCCTGAGATGAATATTGTAAAAGAAAGTGCTGAACAATCAGTACAAATCTTTGAGGAATTATGGAAAGCAGGGATGTCCTAGAAATCTAGAGGCAGGTGTCATTGTCATTTTCAAAAATGAAAAGAAAGTGGAATCACTGCAAAATTTGATTTTGCTCCCAAGCAAGATACTAAAAGATATTATTATAATGATTAGGTTCAGTGGCCTGTGTTATAAAATCAAAATAACAAAAGTATGAAAATATCGAAGATTATTTTTTCTATATGTAAATAAAATCTAGAGTATGAGGCTGATATAGTGGCTTCACAAATTCACTGGGGACTCATGTACTTTTTAGCTCATTACTCCACCATCCCTAGTCCTCATGGTCCAAAATGATGGCTAGAATTACAACGATCACATCTACATTCCAGAATGAAAAAAAATTGGAGAAGGGGATATAAACCATCTCATCTTTTAATGAGGTTTCCTGGATGCTTATATCTCATTGGCTATAATCATAGAGTCACGCCCACACTGGAAAATGTAGTCATAATTTTGGGTGGCCATGTGCTCACCCAAGAATTACAAGGAAGGGAAGAATGGATTTTGGAGTAGGCAACTAATAGTGTCTGCTCCAGATGCATTGTCACTGGCAGCATGAATTTTCTAAGAAATCATGGCAGAAACACTAAGGTTTGTTTTTTTTTTCATACTTAAATACATCTGTTTATATATTTGTAAACATCCAATACATAAATGAAAATAATATACTTTATGTACATTCACTTTTTAAAAAATATCATCTGGAATTAACTTTTTTTAAAATTTCAGCATATTATGGGGGTACAAACGTTAAGGTTACATACATTGCCCTTGCCTCCCCTCCCCCCTCGAGTCAGAGCTTCAAGCCTGTCCATACCCCAGACGGTAAGCATCACACTCACTAAGGTTTTAAGAATGGAGATGTAGTTCCTCCTCTTCGCTGGGTTTTAGCCCACAGTGTATACAAGTTCATTGTGTATCAGACCATCTTATCCTCCTCTTAAGATGCTCTCAGCCTTATTCATCTCCTGGACCCTCTGCTATGTGTGTTGCCATGGCAATCATCTTTGTGTAAGCTCAAGTGGTCCTTTTCTTGAGGCTGAGGCCCAGACTCTTGGCTCCTCTCACTGTTTTCCAATTCAAAAACAACCTCAGGGTGTGGGATCTGGTTTTGCCAGTCACTGTCAGAGAACTCAGGTGACGCAACAGGAAAGTGCAGGTGAGTTAACAGCCACATGGGTGAACTTTGACCTATGGGAAACAGAGGTTAACCAGAAGATAAATTCCCTCCGTATTCCTCCCATCCACGGACTATTCTGAGATATCACAGTTTTTGCATGTAGCCTGTCCAGAGACATCTTGCATGGCTAAGTGACTGGCTGTGTCTCATTGAGAAGCAGTGTCAGCTCAGGGATGCATCATCTTTGCATTTGCTTCTCATCCTTCCCTGCCTTACTCCCCTGTTCCCTCACTCTCCCTATCTTAGGAGTGCATTTGCTAATAAAGTCTTAGCACTTAAGCCTTGACTCAGGCTCTATTTTGTAGGGAATATAGGCTGAGATATCATGGTCCAAAGTTTCTGCAATCTCTTAAAAGCAAGGCTTCTGATGAATTGTGTAACTAATGTGGCACAGATCTGAGGCTTCTTACCTCCTAGAAGAAATACATACTTTGAGGTACACATTCAGATATGCCCATGGGGATCTGACTGAGTTTGCAGAGAGGGCTCCATAATCTGCCAGCTATAAAGACCAGAGGCCTGCCTCTTACCTAGTCACAGGTTGGATAGAGAGAAAATGTAGGAAAAACTCTTGTAGACATTGGCTTATGACTAAGATCCCAAAGGCAATTATAGCAACAACAAAAATAAATAAATGGGACTTGATTAAATTAAAAAGCTTCTGCACAGCAAAGGAAATAATCAACAAAGCAAATAGACAACCTACAGAGTGGGAGCAAATACTCGCAAACTATACATCTGATAAAGGGCTAATATCCAGAATCTACAAAGAACCCAGACAGATCAGCAAGAAAAAAATAACCCCATTAAAAAATGAGCAAAAGACATGAACAGAAGCTTTCCAAAGGAAGATAGACTAATTGCCAATAAACATGAAAAAATTCTGAACATTAGGGAGATGCAAATTAAAACCACAATGAGATATCACCTTACCTCTGTCACAATGGCTATTAATAAAGGTAAAAAAACAATAGATGCTGGCATGGATACAGAGAGAAAGGAATGCTTATACACTGTTGGTAGGACTGCAAATTAGTACAATACTAATAGTATGGAAAATAGTATGGAGATTTGTCAAAGAACTCAAAGTAGACCTACCATTCGATCCATCAATCCCACTACTGGGTATCTACTCAAAGGAAAAGAAGTCATTTTATCAAAAAGACACCTGCACTTGAAGGTTTACTGCAGCACAATTCACAATTACAAAGATGTGGAATCAACCTAAGTGCCCATCAATTCATGAATGGATAAAGAAAATATGGTGTATACACACACACACACACACACACACACCATGGAGTACTACTCAGCCATATAAAAGAATTTATGCCTTTTGCAGCAATTTGGATGGAACTGGAAGCCATTATCCTAAGCAAAGTATTTCAGGAATGGAAAAACACACACCACATATACTATATAATAATTTGGAAATAATCAATGGGCACCCGTGGGCACAGAGAGAAGTAAAAGTCATTGGAAATCAAGAAGGGGAAGGGGGAGGAGGGGAGAGGTAAAAACCTGCCTAACAGGTGCACTGAACACTATTTGGGTGATGGGCACACTAATAGCCCTGACTTAAGCATTACAAAAGCTATCCATGTAACAAAAAAAAAGTGCCCTCTTAATATTTTGAAATAAAAAAAAGAGTAATAGACAATGCCAGTGTTCCACCATGTGGATACTTTGCTTGGCATTTTCTCTGCATGGAAACAAGGAGTGAAATGGTGGGTAAGAGCTAGAGGAGCCCATGCCCCTAAGTCTTAATAAGTCAGAGGGAGAGAGTAGTGGGAAAGCCCTGTTGGGTGGGCTTACTGCTTAGGAGCTGGAAGCAGAAGCAAACCCTGGTTCCTTTATCCAATCCATTGGGTAGGCTGTCAAAGAGGCAGTATGGAGCTATGTTCTTGTATCAGAGGCAGGAGCCCCTCCCCAATGGTAAACATGGTGAGATTAGGCTACCACCACTTACATTAGCTTCTCCTCTTCCCTTGGATAGGAACAAGAGATTAGAATTGAAAGGGGATTAGGAAGTCCATTCTCTGGGGATATCTGAAGAGGGAAGGATGAGGAATATTCCTCTAGGAAGAGATAATCTCATTTATTTCTTTGAAATGGTAACTAGAATTTTTTAAAAGAAAATCAGATATATACATTAGAAATAGGGAATCTAGATTTCAACAAGACATGTGACAAGGACTTTCATGATATCCTTAGACCAGGGTTTGTCATCCTTGGCACTATTGATACTTTGGGCAGGATTATTCTCTATTGTGGGGGCTTTCCTACACACTGTAGGATGTTTAGCAGCATCCCTGGCCTCTACCCACTAGTTACTAGTAACACTCCTCCCTCAGTTGTGACAACCAGAAATGTCTTCAGACATTGCCTAATGTCCCCTGGCAGACAAAATCACTTCTGGTTAAGAACCTATGCTTTAGTTGTTAATCACCATAGTCTCATCTTTGATCATCCTATTGTCTCTCTATGTATACTCTTGGTGATTGAGACACACTTTTGGCTTCAAAAATTGTCTGTTCTTGATAGTTCTATCCTTCTAGCCCAGACTTTTCTTCTGAGCTTCAGACTCTTAAATACAACTACCTTATTGTATGTTGATACTTGGATATAAAGCCAATACCTCAAACTGTGTGCCCAAATGAAATGTTTTGTCTTCCCCTCATATCTATTCTTCCCATATTCCTTCTTGGTGAATGGCATCACATGTTACCAAATTGCGCAAATGAGGAAACAAGTCATGTTGACCATTTCTCTTTATCACCACAACACTGAATGAGTCACCACACTTTTCAATCCTGCCTCTTTAGTAGCTCTTTAAGTATCCATCATTCCCTAGCTGCAAGACTACTACCTTAGATTGATGATTTGTCTGAATTAATATCCCTGCCTCGAGTCTTATCTACTTCCAATCAATTCTCTACACAGTGGCAAAAATTATCTTTCAAAAATCTTTTGCTTAGGCTCCTTCAAGTTTCCTCATGTGCATCAGGAAGTAATCCAAACTCCTTACTTTGAAAACGAGGACCCTAGTGCAGGACTAAATGGAGTGAGGCAAGAAAGTCATCTTGAGTGCAAAACTTAAGGAGGCATTCACTCTCAGGGTCATGCAAATGAAAGATTGGCACTTGAGAGTGAGTGCCCTTTTAAATGTTACTCCCTAGGTGGCTTGCTTGCCTCACCCGAGTAGCTTTGCTTTTGCATTAGTCCCTGGTACTCTCTGTTCTCATCTCTCATCACATCTCCACTCAAGTCCTCATTTCCAACACAGTGGGCTGCTTGCAAACCCCTGAATTGCCAACACAGTGGGCTGCTTGCAAACCCCTGAATTGCCACTATAACACTTGCCTTAGCAGCAGACTCCTCCTGGAGCTTCAGGGTAATGACAGAAGGACAAAAACCCAGATAACATTGACCTCGTGATGAATCACAAGCATCAAGAGAGCAGCAGATAGGATTTTTTTTTCAATTTGTAAAATTATGGTAAAATACACATAACATCAAATTTACTATCTTAACCATTTTTAAGTGTATAGTTAAGTGATATTATATAGTTCAGTGATATTAAGTACATTCACATTCTTGTGCAACCATCATCACTATCCATCTCTAAAGCTCTTCTCATCTTGCAAAACTGAAACTCCATACCCATTAAACAATGACTCCCCATTCTCCCTTGCTTAAGTCTCTGGCCACTACCATTCTACTTTCTGTCTCTCTGAATTTCACTACTCTAGATACCTCATATATGTATAACTATACAGTAATTGTTCTTTTGTGACTGACATTTCACTTGGGGTAATATCCTCAAGGTTCATCCATGTTGTAGCATATGTCAGAATTCCTTCTTTATCAAGATTGAATAATATTTTATGGTATGTACATACCACATGTTCCTTATCCATTCATCTGCTGATGGACACTTGGGTTGCTTCCAAGCTTTAGCTATTCTGAATAATGCTGCTATGAACATAGCTGTGCAAATATCTCTTTGAGACCCTGCTTTCGATTTTTTGAGTATATACCCAGAAGTGGAATAGCTGGATCATATGGTAATTCTAGCAAATATCATGTTCTAAGGCTAGCTCAAAGGCATTCATTTTGACAAAAGCTTATACATGTAAAATAAACAAAAATCTTAAAATCTATCTTCTATTATAGTCATTGCCATAACAACATCATATCTCATAGCATATGGTTGCTGTGGTGTAGTTTACTTTAAAATGCTTCAGCAAAGATAGTATGATATATATTTGTGAATTTAGTTTTAATCTATACCCAAGGGTGGTTAATTAACATTTGAAGTTCTCTAATTGAGGATATTTATTCCAGAGACTATTAGCTCATGAAAGAATCTAATCAGAAACCAACATTCCCAAAGCAACTACTATGAGCCTTCAAATATCTTAATCTCAGATCAATATCAGATGCTTTGTTAATTAGCCTAATGGATGTTAGAAATGATTCTTCATTGGTGAAATGAATAGTATTCAAGAAGTATGTATTAGCTAGAAATATTTTCTAGGAAGTCCTGCCCTTGTATATAAGGGGGTATAAGAATCTGGTGAGGCCAATATTCCACAGTATGGCACTCTAGGCTTAGGATTCCAGACTGGTCCCTTGTTTAGGCATTTATTGAAGGAATTGGTTGCCAGATTTTGACTAGAAATTTTGGTAAATTGAACAATTCCAATATTGCATATGTATCTCATGTGAACCTTTATTGCAAGATGTAGGAACAGCTAAAGTGTCACCAAGATAGAACTTCCAAGACTGATTGGATGGCTGTCTAAGTGTATCCTTGCATGGCTGTTTATATGAGTGTCAGAATTTTGTGATACTTGCTTTTATTAAAACATACTACCTGATAGTGAGATTGTTGGAGAGGAGACCTATTGCCTTCACCTATTTCTAACTATTGAAGGCTACCCCTACATATCCAAAAAATCCTCAAATGTGTGAATTACCAATTTGTATAGGTCATTTTGAAGAAGTGCATTATTGGAAGCAAATGGAAGAGTAAACTTGTTCATAGCAACCTTTGTTCCAATTTGGAGCTATTAGCCTGTTTGTTGAGTTCTCACCCAGTAATCCTATCATCCTTTCGCCCTTATCATCTTTTAACATATAGCCGCTGCCCAACAGAACAAGAAAAAAACCATCCCTATGGACCTGGGTACTCCAATACCTTGATAACTGGGATTTGACTTGCTCCCATATATTGTTTTTGCAACGTCCAGTGATAAAACTCAGGTGAATTTTAAAATTTACATATAGATGAAAGATGAAGGTGGAATGTTTTGCCACATTTTCCTTTCATGGCCTTGGTCCTAGGAAATACAAGATGTTGGATGTACCTAAGCATAACTGAAGAGAAACACTGTATATTAAAAGTGCATATGATAGAAAAACCAGATATATCATCATGCCACAGCCAAGGATCATTGACTTGTTTAATAGAAAATCATAAAATTTTTGATAAACAACTAAATGGAGAAAAAGCAATATTGTGGTTTGAGTAATAGTTAACATTTTCTTTAATTGTTTAAGCAGTGACTACAGTATATTTAATGAGCAGCAAATTACAGGCTGAAAATTCATGATATAATTATAAAGTGAAAAGATTGATTTTCACATATTGCTCATAGAGTAAGTCTGTCTCATGGATTATTGTCATAATCAACTATAACTTGAAACTTTATCAACAGGACACATTTTAATGATATGTACATAATTGCTATTATGCTGTGGGGTTATTTAGCTTAAATGGTAAATAGATCACTTAAACGATGCAATTAGTATTACACTTACAGAGGTAAATTATTTTTTGTGCTTTTCTCTTCTCACAGATTATAGGCTTTGAGAATTAAGACTGGTGTTTTCCCCTGATCTTTAAATTAGCTCAACTGCATGCATAAAATGGCACCTACTGAAAGCTGAGGCTTGGCTCAAACATTCCAACATATGGGTTTCCATTGTCCCTCATTCATCACCTCTCCAGGGCCTAAGGTGGAGGTTTGTAGTGTTCTTCGAAAGCCTTCTTATATTGCTGCTCCACACCTTGAAGTTCTTGTATAGCTTTCAGCCTGGGTTATGGTATCAAGGAGGTTTTAAGGCTGTAGGAACTCTGGGTCATAGACTGTGGGCTTGAATGTGGTGGCATCATAAGAAGGCCATACCCTCGGGGTACACGGGATATTACCAAGAGAAGGGAGAGCCTGAAATGTGAGGAACAGTGTGTCCAAGCGTGACTCAAGTGGGCCCTCTCTTCTCGCTCTCACTCTTTGTTCTGTCTCTTTCCAAACCATCTCATTGCCCAGGTCAGGGAAAACAAGAAATGAAAGTGAACATTCAGTGTACTGGCTTGCATAAGCCTCCTATGAATAGCAGTTAAAGTCAAATTTTATGTCAATATGTCTTCACGGTTATTTGTGAATAGACTAAGTCTGTGGATAAGTTTTTGGGGATATCAATTAATTTAAAAAAACACCCTTCCTCTGGGGACTCCTACGCATAGGTCCCTGACTCTGTACCCCAAGGTGCCTTCTCCTTCTGAGACTGCCAGTCTAGGCTTATCACCTTCACCTCAATGGCCCAGAGTCCACATCCTCAAGACCTTCTTGATGCTACAACCTCCACTGAAAGCTGATTCAAGGACATAAAGGTGGGGAGTGGCAGCCTAGTAGCCCCTTTGAGAAATATTGAGAGCCCTTACCTTGGGCCATGGAGGGTTGGAGAATCAGGGACAAAGAAAGCCCAGGTGTCAGGTGTGTTTGAGCCCAGCCTTAGCTGTTAAGTGGGTGCCATTTTGTGTGTGAAAGCAAGTGCCATTAATTTAGTGCCTAGAGAAAACCATATGGGATTACCTTCGAAATCTGAATAGCTGGAGATCCTGGAGTAGAAGATGCTAATATTGGGGTGGAGGCTCAAAAGGTGAGAAGGGAAGATGAAAGGGTGTCTTTGTTTTGCTTTTCTACCAGGGAACACCCAATGGAAACACCCAATGAATACTTTCCCAGGAACTAAACTTAATTGCATATTCTGAAGCTAGTATGACATCCTGTGGTTAGTGGATTGAACACTAACTTTGGATTCAAATCTAACTGGAAGACTTTGGAATAGTTTTTTAACCTCTGTAAGCCTCACTTTAATCATTTATAAAATGTGAATCCATCTGGATGTACTTAGTGCTCTAAAGCACCTAGGACTAGAGTATGAGGGGAGTTGTGGTAGTCTATTACATCCATAGCTCCTAGGAACCACGTTTTCCTATATTCTCGCCCTTCTGTAGTTGCTGTCCCTTGAATCTGTGTTGGCTTTGTGACTCACTTTAATTAATAGAATGTGTTCAGGGCCTAAGCCTTAAGAAGACCTGGTAGTTCCTGCCTTTGTTCTCTTGAGAGCTCTGAGCCACCGTTTAAGAAGTCTGACTAACCTATTGAAGAGAACATGTGGAGAGGCTATGTGGAAAGAGAGGGAGACTAGGCATCCTAGTAACTCAGCTGAGCCCAGATCCTAACCAATCTGCCAGCTGGATGCAGGCACCTGGGTGATTGCTTGAAAGATCAGCAGAACTGCCTAGAATGTGGAATTGTGATCAAATAAAATATCTGTTGCTTTAAGACACTAAGTTTTGGGGAACTTAGGGATAACTGCAACAGGGATCATGAATGTTATATAGATATTATTTATGTGGTAGACCCATGCCATTCATGAGGTGTGTGGTCTAGGTCCTTCCTAAACATATTATGACATTTAAACTCATTCATAATATGCAGTCAGGGGAGACTGAAAAATTTGAGTACCCCTTCAGACTTACGATGATTTTTTAATACAGTGTATTTGTACTCTACTTATAAAAAGACCTTGTCGGTTTTTCATCTCAAGCACCAAAATTAATAGTTGCTGTCATCAGAGGGAAGCTTTCACTGAGGAATAGTTTGCCTTTTGTTATTAGCATTTTGTGTAGATGCAGGACAGAACAAAGCCACTCTGAGATGTGGTTGACAGGTGGCCAGGCAGATTCATTCATTAGCAAAGTACATTTTCACTGTTTTGCAGCATGGGCAATGCAATTTTGTGCCTTAGCAAAATTACAGATTATGAATGTCATGGGTATTCAGGGTGACTCAGGAATAGGTGGACTCATGAGTGTGAAATCCACAAATGAAAGTGTAGTAAACTGGGGTAGCTGTAGTTATTGTCTACCTGATATCCTGTCCTTCCCTCCCCAACCTTCTTCTTGGAGTAGAACTTATTTTGCTTATGGAAAGCCCATTCCAGATGGAATATATGAAGATGACCCCTGCTCCTTGCCACAGGGTTGCACGCATGATCCAACATGACCATTCAGCAACTGTTGGGAGCTCTGATGGTTAGCAGCTGATGGAAGTCATGTGTCTTTCCCCATAACCCCATTCCCAGATAGCATCTTACAATGATAGAAAGTCTTAGATGAAATACTACCGAATGTACAAGTATTTATTAGCAAGCAGACTCCAAACACACCATTCAGTCTGTTCTACAGTTCGGTAAAATTCCATTCTTACCTGGACACTTGAAAGAACATCTTGCACGAGAGTCTCCTGAGATGCCACAATATTCTGACAGTGGGACGGCCAGCCCTGTTAATGGAGCAGGGGACATGGTTCTCCTTGAAGTGGAGAGACTCAGGGCAGTGGGGCTCCAGCCCTGACGTGCTACCTGTGCCATTAGACTGCTTACCTGGTCCTCATGCAAAGGTAGAGGGGCTTTTACATTTTTCCTAACCATTTACTATGTTGAATACTATTCATTTCACCTATAACATTTTTCTAACATTCCTTATGCTAATTAGGAAACACTCCATGTGTAGATTTTGATAGTATATTTTAAGTGCTACATCCTCACATCTGCTGCTGAGTATTTTCTGTCTGCCTGTCTAGATGCTGCTGCCTGACTTTCTCGTCTTGCAATCTGGCCCGGGAGGCCCAGGTGGATGGAGTGGCTCCCTTACCCTGGGGCCTCCCTTACCCTCTGGCTTCCACTTGGGTTTAGCTAATGGTGAGCTCAGCAGGTGAATGGGAAGAGGGAGGACAGTAGGGTTAGGGTATATATTCCCTCAACCTCATCCCTGCAAGGATACCTCACTGGCTATGACCATCGTGAAGGTCACAGCTCCTGTCAAGGTGGCACTGTTTACATGACTTTCTCCTGCCAGGTTTTGGTAACTGCTCCTTTCCCTCATCCCTTTGGGCCTACAGGTGCTAACAGCCCTGCTGTTACTACACTATCCTTTGAGATTTCTGTATACCCCATCCACACTCCTTTTTGAATTATCTTAATTTGAGTATGCTACCTTTTTCCTAGTGGGACCTTGGGAAGGTGCTCATTCCTGATTAGAGCACTTCTATGCTAATTACCACCCCTGTGGTGTTGATTTCTGATTAGAGGATTTTAAATGCTAACTGGTGCTAGGGTGGAGATCAGACTTGATTTATGTACATATATTATATTGTTCATACTGAAACATTTTAAAAGTAAAGTGCCATATAGGCATTTTAACACAAAGCTTCCTGGTAACAGTGATTGGCTCAAAGATGGAGCTATAACCCTAGGTGGACCAATTGGTGCTTCACCAGGAATTTTTGTTGGAACAAATACTAAAGAGGCAACCTCTTTTTGCTGTGATTGACAGATGTAAGGGTAAGTAACTATAAAACTTCCAGTGGTTATTTCTGCTACCCAGAGAAGAAGGCTTACTAGAGACTAAAGGTCAATCAGAGGAAGACAGAATTGAGAGATGGATAGAAAGGGGAAAACTCCTGGTTGAATTACTGGACTCCTGCATCTAGCTATGCCTGAAGCTGAAGTTTTTTCTTTGAACCTACCAGTTATGAAAGGAAATACATTTCTTTTTCGTTTTCATACCTAAGCTAATTTGATTTGGGGTTTATTTCACTTAAAACTGAGTGAATCTTGACAAATACACCATGCGTCTGTTTTCACAATGTTCTTATATGTTTTTTGTGAAAAAGCTGCATCTATACAGTGCCTGAAATGCATTCAACCAATGCAGGCAACTACTATATTTTGACAGGATCTGGGGATTTTTTTCAAGGAAGGATGGCTGGCTGGCCAGGCTGGGGTTCAGTAGGCTGGGGAGATCACTGTGAATCTGCACTTGTTGAGTAGGGTGCAATGTCCATTTTGGCCATGCAGAGCCTCTTCACCCCTGGGTGATTGTACAGATACTGGCTGATTCTTGCTTTCTGACTGAGCCTTCTTTCTCTAGCGCCCAATATTAGTATCATTTTGCTGCTATAAAAATCTTTTTTAAAAAACGTGGTACAATGCAATCAGCTTTTTTTTAGTTCCAGTCATATTCCAAAGGTGTCTCCTTGAGACCATTCTCAAAATCTTTTTGGTAGGATGTGGGTGTCCTCAAATATTTTTGGCCACAGTTTACAGGGACTTACAGGTTATTTTGGTGAATGCTTATCACATCTGTTACTTAAACTTATTCCTTCCTGGATGTGCCTAAAAGCTGTTTCCCTCCTCCCCACATATTGACTGCAACAGACACTCTGGAATATTCACATGCTAGAATCTCTTTGTGTCCATTCTGACCTCCCCTGCCTCCCTACCCCAACACACATGCACACGTGCACAGAAACACACACACACACACACACACACACACACACACACACACAGTCTCTTAAATTTCTGGAAGCTTCTGGATAACTGTCCTACTTCTGTAATTCTTTTGGCTTGCTTAGATTTGGGCAGAATTGAATCTTTACCTCTTATTAAATGTCAATAGAAATAAGATTTAACGTGCTTAATGCTCTCAGCCAGATTTGAATTAGTTAAGACTACAAGTACATAAAACAGGCACACTTGTTATGTTCTGATCTTCTCCTACTTGGCACAGAACATTTAGAATACCTATGATGCTGGGCAGCTTTCACAAAAAAACAAACCATCCCCTCAACTTTGGCAGGTATGATAGCCGTGAGGAAACTGTCAGCATCTGCTTGAAGATGAAAAAGGTAGAGAATGGAACTCATAAATTTGACAAGTTCTGAATGTTCCATTCATAAGGGTTGGTGATAAACAAGCTTTATTAAATACTTACTTGTGCTGTTACAGGCTTTAAAAAGAAGAAAGTATTTAATTTCACTCTGATTGTAGATTACACTTCTTGGGACTCAAGCCTCTCTTTATCATCACAGAGCAGATTTGATTCAATATTTAACATGTAAACACATGGCTCAGTCTCATGAGTGACCATTTCTGGTCACCAGGCCATGGCTGAGTGCAGCATCCCCACTCCACAGAGATCTTTGTGTTACTTTGAGGCAGTTGAGGGACTTGCACAATTTTTCTTAAAATCTTTTTTGCTATATTCCATTTCCTCTATCAAGTAAATGATTTAAATTATATTCAGGTTACCTTGGAGTACATACTATAATGGTGTTTTGCCTGTTGACAAAAACAATTTGCAGACAAAAAGTTATCTACTGCTACCCTTTTGCTTAGAATATTAATCTGTGGCTCCATACAGATTATAGTGTGAACTTATTTTCTTAAATTCCAGTTTCTCCACCACCTGCCCTAAGGAAACCTCTCCAATCCCGTCATCATCAACCATTTGCTATTATGAAATGATCCCTGGGTATGCTTAATTAATTTCTACCTCCTGAGTTGGAATGTTCCTAACACAAAGAAATGATCAATGCGTGAAGTGATGGATACCCCAATTACCCTGATTGATTAATTCACATTGTGTGCCTGTATCAAAACATCACACGTTCCCTATAAAGATATGCAACTATTACATACCCATAATAATTGAAAATAAAATTTTAAAAAAATTCTACCTCCTTCCCTTCCTTCTTCTCTTTCCTACTTCTTTCTCTCCCTTTCTCCTCTCTCCCTCCCTCTCTCCCAGCCTCTTTTCCAGCGCATAGTCATTAAGCACCTACAGTTTGGTAGACTCTGAGCTTGGTGCGGTAGGAAAGATGAAATCAATAATGCAGCTCCCAGCACTGTAGGGGATGTGGACAGAAGTGGTAATACTTACAGTATTTATAATGGTGGGTGAATCACCCAACTTTGCTTGAGGAGGTCAGAGAAGTCTTCAGGGACTTGAAGACTTGTAAACTGAGCTTTGAAGCTTAGCTGGGGCTCACCAGGTAGACAAAGCTGAAGTTTTATTGTCAGCACAGGCAACAGCGCAAACCCAAGAGCAGAGGGCAAGAAACACCACATCCGTCCTCCTTCCCTGCCCCCTTCCCTCCCTGCCTTTCTTGCACACATATTTACTGAATGCTCATGATGTGGCCAGCACTGCCTCAGGTCCTGAGACACAGCACTGGACAACAAAGACAATATCCCTGTCCCCAGGCAACTTACCTGCTAGCAGTGAAATGGTATATGATTTGCTGAGACCGACATGTCCCATGATGTGTTCAGGGACATCCTAGTCCCATGAGACACTTCAGAAAATGTTTGGGAAATGTTGCATTCTGAATAGTCCCTCCTGGAGATTCACAATGAACAATTTTCACAGCCAAGGCCCTGGGAAGCCCTCCATCAAGAAACCAGTTATCTTCCTTTACTCAGGGTTTTTTGAATGTGTTTGGTTTCACCAGGGGAGCCTTCTTCTAAGTAGTTGTTATTATTATCACACAAAGCCGGTTTTCTAAAGGAGTCTCTGCGGGAAATGTTTGGGTATTCCATTCTTCCAACCTCTTGGCCTGTTGTGTCAGTTACTATTTTCATAATAATGCTGCATCAAAACAGTGACAGAACCCTGGTGGCACACAACAATAAGTGCTTAGTGCTCGCACACCTGGAGAGGCTGGCTAGGTGGCTCTGTTGATCTTGGCAGAGCTCGCTGCTGTGTCTGGGGTCTGGCTGGCTATTGGCTGGGACAGCTGGGGTGAACTGGCTGTGCCCTGCTTGCCTGGGCGTTTGCCTGGGCATATTTTCCTGGTGGTGGCTGAGGTATAAAAGGCAAGTGAAACCATCTGAGCAATTGTTCAGACCCCTGCTTTGTCAAGTCTTCTAACATCCCAGTGTCCAAAGAGTCCAGAATTAAAATGGTGACGAGCAGGGGGGCACCACAAAGTTCCGCAGTGAAGGGCGAGGACCCAGGGAGGGGTAAGAATTGGGGCCACTTCAGTACTCAGCTGCACCTATCTGAGGCCCTCACTCAGGCGTCACCTCTTCTAGGAAGCCTTTTGCGACTTCCTCATGGGTCCTTTTGGACCCATTTCTCCTGAGATTCTCCACTGTACATTCAGTCCTTACTGCCCAGTTCGGGAACTCTCCTGAATGCTCAGTTTGCTCCACATTGGCTTCCCCAATTAGATGATAAATTCCTTGAGGGTAGAGACCATATTTTGTACTTTATTTGCATCTCCCAGAATACCTAGCCCACTGCTAGGCACACAGTGGGCATTTACTAACGACTAATTAATGAGATCAGAAGCCTCCTAGATGTGTGAGGACCAGGGCCCCAGGTCAGGCTGTCTGGGGGGGGGTTGTTGCCCCTGAGGCTTGGTCCCTGTATTCCCTGTGCCACCCAGGTTCGTGCCTACCTTCAGGGCCTGGATCAGCTCTAGGGGAACTGGATCTTGCGATAGAGGAAGACCAGAAAAGCCCTGCAGCAGAGCTGGAAGTCTGTGGGTACACACTTTTTTGCTTTTGTTGTGTTCTCAGCTCTCGAAGGGACTCTAACCACTTCCCCCTGAACTTCAGGCTGTATAGGAACCTCACCTCTCTTGTGGTAATGGTCCTCCCAGATTCGGGCCACTGGGCTCATTCCTTCCTGTCTCATTGTGGTCTTCCTGTCTCTTCTGAACGGGGGCTGCATTTCTGTCCCCGAGGTTGCACGGTTGGAGAGGAGAATGGTGGAGTGAGAAAAGCCCTCTGGACCTGTGTTCCTCAAAGTGGGGCCCTGGACCAGCAGCGTGGGCTTTAGCTGAGAGCTGGTTAGAAATGCAGACACTCAGGTGCCACCCCAGGCCTCCTGGATCAGCCTCTGTATTTTAACCAGACCCCCGAGCGCACAGTCAAGCGGAGAAACACAAGCATCTTGTCACAGCTCCTCAGCCCCCCAGCTCTGCCACCTCACTTTGCTTCTCTGTTTCCTCACTTTTGAAGTGAGGCAGTTGGACACACCAATCTCCCTAGTGTCAAATTAGATGCATTTAATGATGTTCGCAGTGACTCAGATCACTTTGTTGCTTCATCAGAGAAATATTAATACAAAGATGTGAGAAGTGGCAGAAAATTATATTCTGCACAGAATCAAGAACTTTTAAAGCAGGAAGGAACTTTATTGACCATCTCCTCTGGCTCCCTCTTGTTTTCCAACCATTTAAGTTCAAGCCTTGGTAAGGAGAATGTCTCCTGCTCTCTGGATCCTCCATATGAAAAGTGTGGTCCCTGGACCAGCAGCACCATGGTCACCTGCGGACAGGGGGTCAGGGGAGCAGAGGAGGGAGGCATGTGATAAATGCAGATTCTCAGGCCCAGGCCTACTGAGTCAGATTTGCTATTTACCAAGACCCCCAGGTGATCCATAAGCACACCAAACTGGGGGAGCGTTGGGCTAAATGACACAGTCGCTGGCAATGTCTGAAGACAAATAAGGCCCAGAATAGAAGCATCATTTTCCAAGTAGTCAGAGCACTGGTCCTAGAAGCAAAGAAATCAAGATTTGTGTCTCAACTTGCCATTTCTAGAACTGTGGTTTTGAGAAAGCTACTTAACCCTTTCTTGAGCTTCAGTTTCTTCATCTGTAAAATGTGTGAAGCACTTGGCACGATGTTTGGCATCAGGAAGTGATTAGTAACTATTAGTGCAACAGAGCTTAATGGTTAAAAGCACAGATTTTGCAGCCAGACTGCCTGGGTTTATAATCCTGATTCACTTTCTTGCTGTGTGACCTCAACAAGTCACTTAACCTCTCTGTGCCCAGCTTCCTCTTCTACAGATTGGAAATAACAATAAGATTGTCATGACAATTTCATGGGTTACTACTTGTAAAGCATTTAGACACTGGCACATAGTAAGAGCTAAGTGTCTATTAAAAATTATAATGTTATAGACTTGATGAAAGGACGAGAACCAGGCATATGTATTTATTTAAGCGCCAATGAGAAAGGATTGTATTTCTCCCTCTTATAAAGAAAGTCAGGAAGTGTGCAGCCCTGTGTTGGCTTTCTGGTAGCCCCAGGACGCAGAGGCCTCTCGGTTTTGCTCTGCTGTGCCCATCACGTGGGTTCTGGCCTCATGGTGGTGGATGCCCCTGCAGCTCTCCTTCCCACACCCGGGTAGCAGGCCGGCAGAATGAAGAGGGTGAGAAGGGCCAAGGCCCTCTGGGTTAGTTAACATATCACTGTGTCATTAAGTTACCTGCAAACTTGGGAGCTGGAAATAAATATTTGTTGCCTCACAGTTTCTGTGGGTTATAATTTGGGAGCCGCTTAGCTGTGTGGTTGTGGCTCAGGCTGTCACAGGCTGCACTCAAGGTGTCTGCAGGGGCTGCAGTCACCTCCAATCCACTTCTGAGCTCACTTCTGCAGTTGCTGGAAGGCCTCAGAAGGTCCCCTTCCAAGCTCACTTATGTGGGCCTCTCCACAGGGCTGCCCCGTGACATGGCGGCTGGCCTCTCAAGGAGAGAGGACTATACAGGGGGCTTGAATCTCAGGAGGTGGGCATCACAGAGGCTGCCTAACAGAGGCTCCTTCTCAGTGACTCAGCTTCCTTCAAGCAGCCTTCCTGGAATTCCCACAGCACACTTTCATTTATAGCTCACTGGCCGGAACTTGGTCACGTGACCACACCAGGTTGCAAGAGAGCTTGAAAAATAGAATCTTTCAGCAAGGTGCATTTCCGCCCTGAATTCAATCAAGGTTTTATTACTGCAGAAAAGGGGGAGGGGGATGGCTAGTTCATTTTCTACAGCCTTCCTCTAGAGCTGTGGGTCTCAAAGTCTCAAAGCTGTGGGTCCAGATCTGCAGCATTGGCATCAGCTGGTTACAAATGCAAACGCTGGCGCGCTCCACCCTGGACCTGCTGCCCCAGAAACTCTGGGGGTGGGGCCCGGCAATCTGTTTTCACAAGCCCTGCTGGGCATTCTGATGCAAGCTGGAGGGGAGGGTAGGAACCACTGCTACAGAGGACAAGTTAATTGACATTCATACAGACGTCATAATAAAACATGTGGTTTGTTTATAAGAACTGACAACGTGGTGGTGTCTTTAGTCAGCATCGTCATGAACAGCGAGGCTTTTAAACATGAGGTGTGCACTACCTAATGATTTAGCTACAATTTACTTTGCTGCTTTCATCCTGAGGTTGCACAGGATTTTATCAGGGGATAAACTCCATGGTACAGATAAAGCTTGAGGATATACTCAGCAAAGGAGAAGATAAATGAAACTTCCTTTCTGATGAGCAAAGAACTATTGATTCTCGATGGCTGAAAATGCCATACTTAAACACTAGAACCATAGTAGGGTTATGTGATGAGCCACTTAATCTAGCAAAGCTGAGCCATAATCAAATCTAGCAAAGCTGAATATCTTTCCTCCCTGAATATAAAATGTTAGTTAATATGAATTTTAAAAGTAAAGATATATTGAAAGTATGATCAAGAAACAGAGGGCTATTAAACTGGGTACTTTTGCATAATTCTATGCAGCTAAATTTCAAATTCTACTGGAAATTGGTCATCCTTTCGCAGGAAGAAAATTAGTAAAATTGGGCTCAATCAACACAAAAAGTCCAAATAGACCATTTCTCATAAAAGAATTTAGAGAAAATTATAAAATAACTCTCAGGCTAAAAAGTACCAGGGTTATAGAGGCAGAGCTTAATGTTTTAATCAAAACTCAGGAAATGATAAATGAGGGCAGGCTGTAAAAAATGGGGGACTTCAATAATCCACAAATAAATTGTTGGGAGGCAGCTGCATGGTTTGGAAGACAGATTATGGAGTCTGTAGCTCAATCCCATTTGTCTATGTGCCCAAATTTCAGTAAGCCTCAGGACCTCTGACTGTCATTTTCCTCCTAAAATTGCGATGGTAATAGTTACAGGTTTATTTGGCACATGAGAGAAAATTCTCTGATTTTAAAATTGAGCACTGCAACCCAAATCCCTGGCACATAGTAGGGGTCAACAATGTGATGTGGTCGCTCTCCTTTCCTTTTATCTAAATAATGTATATAGAGATGATTCATAGCAATAATACTTTAAAGTACCTTCAGAACTTACGAGGAAATATTCTAAATTTGGTTCTGATTTGGTTCCTTGAAAATCTGTATTTTCTTTTGTTTCATTCCATTTCTCCTCATTATGCCAGTTTACATCAAGTTACATAATTCTTGCTCCATTTGGCATTTATTGTCAATCTTTTTTTTTTTCCTTTATTGTTGTTACGCCCTTTTTTGCAAATGGGTTTTGCAATTTAAAACACTCGGGTTCTTTCTTGTTTTGTTTTGTTTTGGTTTTTTGGCTTTCCTTTTAATTAAATATTCCTGACAATTTCTTGCTTCTGAGGAGCTGAAGAGAGCAGTCAGAATCCCTCATTTCCTGTGTGCCTCTACCACAGGAGGAAGCTACGACCTCATGCTGAGATGGCATCACTGTTATGAACAACCCTATGTCTTTCTACTCCTGCAGGTCTGTGTGTGTGTGTGCGGCGGGAGTGGGGGAGGATTCTCTGTGCTTAAATTCCGGCCCCCACCCTTCTCGCCACCCACTTCTGCTCTAGCAAAATGTGCAGCCTACCTCTTCAGCTCCTTGTTTGAACTGCCTGCGCTGTGGGGGGGGAGCTCTGTGGCACCCCTACTCCAAGCCAAGAAGGGAGCTATTCCTTTTGCCAAATACCGGCCCCTTCTCTCAGAATGGGACTAGATAGTAGCTCAGAGGAGCTGGGGAAAGTTCAACAGTGAAAAGTTAACAGGCCTTCTGAGGGCTCTGAGCCACGTGTGGGCCAGCAACCCAGAAGCCTCTTTCTTTGGCCCTCTTTCTGGCCCCCACTTCCTGTTTGGCTTTAGCTTCGGCCCTGAAGTGGAGTTGGCACATCCTCTGGGGAAGAAAGGGCCTTTCCTTTGGGGGCCGTGGGGTGTGTGGTTCTTTTCAGGCTTTCTCTGTGGCAAGGAGGGTGCAATAGAAAGTTGTCTGGTTGCTCTGAGGAAGCCCTGGACTAGTTCTGGGATATTGCCTTGGGGTCCAGTCAGGGGACAGGAGCCACACCAGTTATTTGAACAAGGAGGTGTTCATTTAAAGACATTGTTAACAAGGTATAAAGTTGTTGGCTAGGTAACTGAAAGGGCAAAAAGAACTCTAAGGTATCATGGGGGTATTATAGTAACTGCAGGAAGCAGCTCCCACTCCTGAGGCTGAGGGAACGAAGGAAGAAGCTGGAAATATCAAAACCTAGAGACTTGGAGGAGGGGCCCTATATTGCTGAAATTCAGACCTCTGAGGGTGGGTACCGCTCAGCTGGTGGTGATGTGTCTAAGCTTGAAGGAGAGGCTGATGGGGCCGGACACAGACCCCGGGGAAGGGGTGTCTGGCTGGAAGAGCTGAAAAAGGTGCAGCTAGCAAAGCAGGAATGTGCTTCGTGGAGTCCCAGCAGCACAGAGCAGAGCATCGAAGGGCAGGTTTGGAGCTGAGAGAGAATAAATTAGTAGCTGGACAACAACTTAACAACTGGCACAAGTCCTTTTTTACTATTGGGCACGCCCTAGGACAATGCTTCTCAACTTTAACTCCTGTATGAATCACCTGGGGATCTCGTTAAAGCACAGTCCATTTCTGGCAGGGCCTAAGAGTCTTTAACAAGCTCCCAGGTGATGCTCATGCCTTGAGCAGCAAGATCTAGAAGGCCTTGAAGAACCCAGTGCTTGCATCTTCCTGCGAGGTGTGGAGAGCTGCCCTCTGCAGGACTCTTCGCTGGCTTAGCTGTGTCCTTGTGACACCCTTAAGGCAGGTATGTGGCGTGCCCTCCTCTCTCATGTTTCTTATTCTGGGACTTTCTTATTTCTTTCCTCCCCATCGAATTTGCCAGGACTTTGCTAGCTGATGGGAATTTGGAGCCTGGCCTTTTCTAATTGACATTAACATTTTATCCTGAGCCTTTTCATGCCTTCAGTTGAATAGGGATATAGGAAGGGGCCCATTTGAGCTACTGTGTTTCCCCGAAAATAAGACAGGGTCTTATATTTATTTTTCCTCAAGAAGACACCTAGGGCTTATGTTCGGGGGATGTGTTATTTTCCCCTCAAAGCCTCAGCTTGCAGCACGCATAGGATGGCCAGGACCTGGCAGGGGGAGCCGACCTTGTTGGTGGGGCTGCCCTGCACCTTTCCGGTCACCTCTGGGATAGCAGCTGTCACCATGGGGCAGATGAGAAGGGCTGCTCGTCTTCTTTACCGCTCTGCAAGGAAATGCATGGGTTGTGCAGATGCGCTGCGTAGCCACGCCCATCACTAGGTCTTGGTTTCAGGGTAGGGCTTCTATTGCGCAAATGCTTAGAAATCCTGCTAGGGCTTATTTTATGCGTAGGTCTTATTTTCGGGGAAACACGGTAGTGTCAGGTTGTTCCTCCTATGGAGCTGAAGATGATGCTATATTGATGACTGCCATTTTGTGATGACTCTATACCTAAAGGGTGTTTATCCTCCAATTTTCTGTTTAAGAGGTGAGGGTGAATCCCAAACACACACAGGATCTCCACACAGGCTCTCAGTACCACATCCGTGTTTTCCCGAGTGGATTTTCATGCCAAATCAATTTGAGGAGAAACTATCTTGTCCTCAAACAGCTTGAATGACAAGACCATGCTTTATAAATTGAAGGTATCACAAGCAGGGTGGCAGCCACAGCCAAAAAGTAGAAATCTGGGAACATCTTGAGAAAATAGCAGCCAAAGAATAAACTTAAAGCAGTCGCGGCCAACATCAGCTTTTGGCAGCTTGCTATGGGATCTCATGTTGGTGCTGAGCCCAGACGCTCCATAGGTGGGCTCAGCCACTGAATTCCCTCAGCAGCGGGTGTTCGAGGCTGGCCTTAATGCTTCTTTATCATAATTGAGCTCTCACATCCAGAAAGACGGGGTGAAAAGGGGAGTGGGCAGTTAAAAATAAATACTGAAGTTCAGATACCTCAAGTTGCAAAATGGAAGATATATTTGCTGCCTACGTCATTTATGCTTTTCAAGGATGGTGCCCACCTCTTGGCATCTGAAGTCACAGTGTTTCAATACCTTTTCCCATTCACATATTGAGAATATTATTTTATGCATGATCACCATGACCTTCTGAAATAGGGGCAAGATGACTTTTGGGGGGACTGATTTTACAAATGAGAAAACTGGAGCAGAGAGATGGTAAGTAACTTTCCAGGGTCACAAAGTGGTGAAACTGCGATCAAGGTCCCTGGCCTGGAGAGATAAGTGTCCAAGGACTCTGGAAGTCTGGTTGCTACATTCTGAGGTCCATACTTTGGTCAGTAAACTTTTTCTGTAAAGGGCCAGATAGTAAATATTTCAGGTTTTATAGGCCATATGTGCTCATTAGCTATTATTCAAGTCTGCTGTTGTACCATGAAAGCGGACATAGAAAATATGTAAATGAGTAAGTTTGGCTGTGTTACAATAAAACTTTATTTATAACAACAGGCAGAGGGCTGGATTTGGCCAGCAGGCTGTGGCTTGCTGACTGCTGCTTTATACCAATGGAAAAAGTTGAAAACATGATACATGTACCTAATTTAATTCTTCTAGAAATTGAGAAGGATAAAGAATACAAGATAGAAAGGAAAGTGGCAGGTGAGAATAGGAGAGTTGGGTGAGAAGGAGTAGGAGATAAGATGGATAAGGCACGAGGAAAGAGACAATAGATGAAAAGAAAAAGAAAAAAAAGGGATAGGTATTAAAACAAATTCATTTTTTTTGAGACCAATACGATAAAAGAAAAGTGAGTTTTGAGCCTTACTCAAGGCTGTGTGAAGGACAATAAAATTTTATCATAGTTTTTCTGTGCAAGATGAATTCACTTTTCTCAAACCGTTTTCAAATTACTAACTTAGAGCGGGCACAATGAAGTTTTTGATATTAAATCATTGTCAAGTTATGTCTCTGTACAAATAATCGTCCAACTGACTCTGTCAGCTGAGTAACAACAACTTAGAAATGCATAATTGATGACCAGGAATGATGAAATCTAGAAAATATTTCCCAGGAAAGAAATACACTTTAGCTGCCTGATAACAAAACAAGTCCTTTGTTATTAATACACTGATGCCTGTGACGTCTTCACTATCTCAGAGATTAAAGGGTTTCTTGGAGATATCAAGTGCCTGGTATTGCTGAAGCTTTTAGAAAGTTTTGGAGACAGTTCTTATTGTTTTGCAAACATTTCCCCCTTCTACATACTTTGAAAGATGATTTCAGATCTCTTTAAAGAAGCTTTCTTTTTCATAGTTTCCTCATTGGCTTTATTGTTTTCCTGTGCCAGTGAGAAAGCCATCTGAGCTAGCAGCACAAAGACTTAAAAACATTTGAAGAAGCAATTAATGCTGCCACTTTAGGGAATGAATGTGTTTTTCCAAAATCACAGGAACCCAGGGGCTGGACAATTGTGTGACTATGGACGTTGCGCCTAATCAAATGGGACTACTTTAGCATTTTGGAGTATGCCCTGTGTCTAGAAATCCTTGTGGGCATCGATGCCTCCTTTGGTGGGGACAGTGTGGTATAGTGATTATGGGCACTGGCTTTGGACATAGACCACTTTGGCTTGACTCACAGCTCTGCTGCTGATTGAGCGGCCACTCTTAGACAAGTTATTCAGTCTGTCTGTGGCTCACCCTCTTCATCTGTAAAATGGACATGATAAACCAGTATCTAAAAGAATTTTTTCAAAGATCAAATAATGAAAATATATGTGAGCACACAGAATAATGTCTGGCATATAGAAAATATCCAATAAATGTTACTATTATAATTAATGAAAGATAGACAAACCCCATAATGAATCAGATTTTCTTTTGAAAGTTTTGTGTAGAGGCAATATTGCAGCTAATGAGCACAATTATTGCTGATTGAAAGTTGTCATGACTATTAACTATTGTTAGGTAAGATTAATCATATTTTAAGGATTTGGGATTACAATCTAAGATAAACAGAGAGGAAGGAATTAAAATATATCAAGTTCAGGGCATGCTATGATCACATGTAATCCATACAGGTAATTAAGCAGTTGCTTGGACAAGCTCCATAAAATAAAAATCATTAAAAATGATACATGCAGACCTTTACCATTTTATTCGAAATGTGCATTCATTCACCCATCTTTCCATAAAGAACAAAGACTTTGTCTTAAAGTGTGGGTTAGATGAATGTCTTTCCTTGGCCTCTTTAATGCTAAACCTTAATTAAGCCCAGTTATCACCTCTGAACTCTAGACTCCTTTTGGATATAAAGGTACCTCAAATTTAACATATCCCAAACTCATTTCAAACTTGGTCCCATTCTGGTATAACTTAACTCAGTAAATACATCATTATCTATCCAGTTTTGCAAACCAGAAACTTGGAGTCATCTTTGACTCTACCCTGTCTCTTACCAGATCCAATCCACCTTCTTGCCAAATTTACCTTCTCCTATGGTCTGAATGTTTGTGTCCCCTCTCCCAATTCACATGTCAAAACTGAATATCTAATATGATAGTATAATATTAAAAGGTGGGGCCTTTGGGAAGTGATTAGGTCATGAGGGTGGAGCCCTCATGAATGGGATTAGTGTTTTTGTAAAAGAGGCCCCAGAGAGCTCACTTGCCTCTTGCACCATGTGAGGATGCAGTGAGAAGGCACTATCTTTGAGAAGGCAGGCCCTCACCAGACACTGAATCTGCCAGTGCCTTGGTCTGGGCCTTCCCAGCCTCTAGCATGGTGAGAAATAAATGTCTGTTGTTTATAAGCCACCCAGTCTATGACAACTTGTTGCAGCAGCCTGAATGGACTAAGACACCTCCTAAATATCTCTCAAATTTGGGTGTATCTTTCCATTAACATATCTATAACCATTGTGGTCCAACCTACCAATATCACATAAATCACTAGGTTAGCCTCCTAATTGGCCTACAACCATACATTCCTTTCTATCTCATATCCATTCTCCTTAAAACTCAGATTTCCCTTTTTATTTTCTTAATGGAAATCTACTTAACCTACTAGATTTACTAGTACCTTCTGCTTATTCACTATGTAAAATACACAATCGGTGCCCACTGCATGCTAATTGTTCATTGCAAGTAGATTATTCTTCAGGATGCTCATATATTTCTGCTCCTACCTGTGAAGTTGTATGTTTACTAAGAGTCCCTAACCTGTTTTTGTCAGGTTTTGAAATAATTACATAATTTAATGAAGTGTTATGTAAGTTGATGAAACATGAACACATTCATATTTCAGAGAGGTTTTTTTCCTAGGAAAATTAGGTTGAATGTTTTGGGAAGGCTCAATAAAGACAGGTTGCTATAAAAATTGCTGTTCCATTAGGTATGAGTGATAAATCTACAAAAGAGCTCAGAAAATAAGCTCTAGAAGGATTCTGCACTCAGATGCTTGCAAGTGTATTTTAGTCCTTTCTTAAAAAACTTGCAATGGAAAATTATAGATAATACCTTATGGATAAGAAAGAGGCCAAGGAAAGACATTCATCTAACCCACACTTTAAGACAAAGTCTTTGTTCTGCATGGAACGATGGGTGAATGAATGCACATTTTGAATAAAATGGTAAAGGTCTGCATGTATCATTTTTAATGAATCTTATTTTATGGAGCTTGTCCAGGCAACTGCTTAATTACCTGTATGGATTACATATGATCATAGCATGCCCTGAACTTGACATATTTGAATTCCTTCCTGTTTATCTTAGATTATAATCTAAAATCCTTAAAATGGCTGACAACATCTGGCCTAGGTGAGTTGGTCCAACCCCCAAACTCAACTTGAAACCTCAAGGTCATCTTGAAAGTTGCCTCCCCCAACGCCTGACCTTCTTTCAGTCCCTGGTACTGGCTGTACAGTTTCCTTTCACAGGGACTTTCAGTGTGCTGTTCCCTCCACCCAAAACACTCATCCCTTCCCTCTTCAGCCCTCAGAGAATGCCCTGATCTTCCTGAGGAGGTCAGATCCCTGTGGTGTCTACTTTTGTCACATCACTTAACTCTCTATCATAGCTTTTTAGCACAGTTGCAATTTTACACTTATTTTGTGGTTGTTTGACTAGTATATGCTATATTAATTTCCTAGAGCTGCCATAACAAATTATCACATGCTGAGTGGCTTAAAACAACAATCTCTGCCTCCGTCTCCACGTGGCCTCTTCCCCTGTGTCTCTGAGTCTTTCTCCTCTGTCTTCTGTGAGGGCACTCATTGTATTTAGGGCCCAGGGTAATTCAAGATGATCTCATCTCAAGAACCTCAACTTAATTATATTTGCAAAGACCCTTTTTCCAAATAAAGTTATATTTACAAGTTATGGGAATACATATCTTTTGGGGGCCACTATTCAACTCACTAGACCAGACATCCTCAAACTATGGCCCGCGGGCCACATGCGAGTATTTTTGCCTGTTTGTTTTTTTACGTCAAAATAAGATATGTGCAGTGTGCATAGGAATTTGTTCATAGTTTTGTTTTTAAACTATAGTCCAGCCCTCTAATGGTCTGAGGGACAGTGAACTGACCCCCTGTTTAAAAAGTTTGAGGACCCCTGCACTAGACCTACCTATTTCACTAGACTCTAAGTTCCACAATGGCAAGAATTATGTCATTTTTTGCCTATTATACTGTTTGACACATAGTAGGTGCTCAATAAATATTTATTCCTTGGATGAGTAAGTGGATCTTCTTGTGTAATCTCTAAACTGATTAAAATTATTAATCAGTTAAATGGAATTCTTAGGCTACTGAAATGCTCATGTAGATATGCTGATCACATTTTAAAGTAAGCAGAATTCATTCATTTCTATAAAAAATTCTATTGTTCTGTGTAAAGTAAGTACCTGCTATTTTTTTAAGTGTGCCAAGGCCGCCTTTCCTTCCTCTAATTGACCACTTATTTCACAATCTTTTAGAATAAATCTTTAAGATTTAAGATATAATTTCTTCTGGTTTGTTATTTATTTAAAATTTAAAATAGGGCCTACTGACTCTAGCCCACTGAGCAGTTAGTGATGAAGCTATAAGTATGGGGATAATAGAAGAAAAAGAATGACAGGAGGCGATGCAGTTAGGAACCACACTCCCTGTCTCACAAATGTAACTACTCCAAAGCAAATGTCCTTTAAATATAGTCACTTGGAGCCATGCATTTCTTGACAGCACTATTGCTTATTATGACTATTACAGCTTCTAATAATAATGAAGATTTCACCTAGAGATAAAGGAAAAAAAATCTCAACAACTCCAAAGTACACTTCCCTCCCAAATGTTTGAAGCTCAGGCTGCCCATTTTATTAAAATTTTTTCCTTGAGTCAAAAGTGGCACAGCCAGAGTGGTTTCAGTATTGGATCTACACATCCTACAATTTTAGAAAAGTATATTTATACTGTGAGCTACAAGGCAGAAATTGTGCCTAGATTTCCAGACATTATTTGGCACTCTGGAATTTTTAAGAAAATGAAGACAGATGCAGCACAAATAATAATGGTTATAGAGGTGTCACTATTGACCCTCTTCATAAAACAGGTCCCTGTCAGGTGAGATTAAGGCTGATTAAAAAAAAAAAGTCAGTCACTGGGTCAAGGGGTTCTATCCTCTTCCTGAAGAGGAAAGACTGTCAGTTTCTATGAAGTCTTCTTTTAGCTGATGGATATGGGAGTGGGCTGTTAGCTTTATTTTCAAGAATACAGCTTCTCCTATAGAGAGGAGGATCTTGGAAGCCAACCAGGAAAGGCTGTAATGTCCATTAGCAGATAACTGCAATAGCAATTTATCATTTATTAAGCATCTAGAAGGTCCTAAGCACTTTATCTATATTATGGCAAATCCTCTCAGCCACCTGGTATGGTAGAGATTCTCAGCCTTAGTTATAGATAGGGAAACCAAGGCTCAGAGAAGTTAAGAAATTGACCCTAAGTCACACAGCTATTAAATGTCTCTTAGGATTGGAATCCAGCCTATCTGGCTCCAAAGCCCACATATTTTCCCACTTTGCCAAGGTACCTCCTGGAATTTGCATTCTAAAGAAAAAAAAAAGGTAGTCCTTTGGTGACTTTTTGCTAAGATAGTTTCAGATGGCACTTGAATTTCTTGCTTTTCAAACTGAGATATTGGCACTGCTAGGTGTATGTGATAACATGGCAGGGTAAGCAAAACCACAGAATAAACTTGATACATCTTTCATATCAAGTCATTTATGAGGTATATATAATATGAAAATAAAAATTTCAAGATGAAACAAAAGATTGAAACTATATTTCCTGCTTTTGGAAACTGCTTTGGGCTAAATAATTAGAAGCCAGGTGTGGGGAAAATAGAAATCACATTCATGCTTCTCTAGCTTTCGAAGGGCTTCTATAGGAAAGTTTGAGAAATATTGGAATAGTTTGGGAAAAATGAGTTGTGTGAGTGTATCAGTCAGCGATCGGTTAGGAAAACAGAATCCACTTTAGGTATTTCAGAGAGAATTTAATATAGGGAAAAAAAAGCAAAAGTATTTTACAAAAGTGTTGGCAAAGCACAAGGAGCAAAATGGGGAAAGTCAGGTAACCCAGAGAGAAGTCACTGCAGCTGCCCTAGGGACTGGAGGAGCAAAAGGGAAGAGGTGATGTTATCAGAGCCCAGGAGCTGAAACTGTTCATTACTGCAGCTTTTGGAATCTTGTCACTCCTGAAAACACCAAAGGCAACTGGAGCCTGTAGCTGCCCAGCATGTCAGATCTGCTAATATCACTGTAGCACTCAGTGCTGGCAGCCACCAGAATTCCCCATCACCACAGCTGCTGGAAAGATAGAAGGCCACCTGCTGAGTCAGAGATATGACCAGAAGCAGGAGAAAAATGTCTTCTCTCTTTCTTCTACCTCCCAATCTCCTGCCATTCTCTTCCATTAGCGGAGGCCAACAGACAAGGGAGTCTGGAAAATGTAGTTTGCAGGTTTCCAGTCCTTTCCAATAAAGACATGGATAAAGGGTAGGAATGGTGCAATCAGGTAATTGACCAGCTTTGGCCTATCATGCGATTAGTAGTATAACATATTTCCATAAAGGCTTACCTTATATTTCTTCCCCAAGGAAGTTAACGAATGTGTATTTCATTTGAGAGAAGTATATACAAATATTCAATTTATTAATCCATTTGGTTTCTGAGTTCAGATAGTGAGAGTTTGTATAACAAGTTGAGATAGTGAGGGATACCTGTTTTTGTGTGTGTGTGTGTGTGTGTTTAATTTTTTAGTGACCAGCCTTTATTATATGCTCCAGTGTCAGGCCTGACATATAGAATCATGGATGTGCTGAAGGCATCCAATGGATTCACTTCTGGTCCAGCAAGCAATTATATGATGACCCTATTGAGAATAGCTTCCTTACGGTTTCACACACTGTACCCCACGGTTAATATGTATTCTGGAAAAAGCAAAGATTCCACATGCCAACACTTCCTTTTTATAAATGATGTATTCTATAGCCCCACTTTTTTATAGCTTTGCAATGCTTACATACATTAGAGGCCTTGACCAGTTCTGCAAGTGGCAATCCAATTTTACCTAATCTTATTTGATCTTGGAAGCCTCTTTTTACTGACAGCTGGCAGAGCCCTACGACCTGCTGCCACAGGGAACCACCATCAGGGCTGTCTCAGACAAACTGAAACGTGTCCAAATTTTTCTTTTAGGAAAGTATAATGTAAGCTCTGAACTTTATTCCTTGGCTCTAACTTTCCTCGCTTTATAACTTTGGCAAATTATTTTTCACCCTCCAAGCTTTCATTTCTTCATTTACAAAATAGGGCAGGAACATTCTAAAGATGAAATGAGATTATACAAAAGCTCTATGGCAAACTTTACAGTACCATACTGGCCTAAGGATTCCAGGCTACTCTGAGGTCTACATGAGGTCCTCAACTCATAAGGGTGTTCATGATGCCTCTCTACAGTGGGTCCTCCTGGGCAGAGTCTCAATTCTGCAGCCCTTTCTCCATCTTCCTGTAATTTAGTACTTACCTGGGGCTTATCACACCCTTCTGGCTCCAGCTCTCAGGTGAATCCTGGCAGCCGTAACTAATGTATCTGGCCTCCATCCCCTTCTAAACTATCTTAGACTCTGTTTCCAGAGGTATCACTCTAAAACAGATCTCTGATCTTTTCACCCTCATATTTAAAATAAAACAAAATTTTCATTAAATCCCCTTTGCTTACCATACCAAGTCTAACTTTTCCTAGATAGTCAAGACCCTTTTCTAACCTTATCTGCCCCTCACTTCAAGGACCAAAGTCCTAGTCATACAGTTACCCCTAGCTCTCTAATAAAACACTAAGAGATTTGGGTTCAAATTCTGACAGAGCCACTTAGCTATATGACCTTGGACTTGTTACTTAAACTCTGTGTGCCTCAGTTTCCCTCCTCTGTAAAAGGGGATAATAATACTTATTTTACAGGATTTGCTTTTAGGATTACATGAGATAATGTATATTAAGTTCTTAGTACACTGCCTGGCATCATTAAATGGTCAAGAAATATCAGTTATTTACTATTCATATTCTCGTTATAATCAGAACCTTATAATTTCCTTTCTCTTCTCCTGCTGTTTCTTTGTCCAAGGATGCCTATCTTAGCTCCACCATTTAAAATCTTATTAATTTTAATGTAACCTTGACAAATTATTTTAGCTCTCTTAGTCTTTGTTTCTTTATCTACAAAATGGAGGAAGTCATATCTACCACACAGGTCTTTCCTGTAGGGTAAATGAGATTATATGAAAGCTCTATGGCAAACTGTAAAGTATCTTGCAAACCTTCTCTATAAGCTTTCTTTGACAATCCTCTAGCTACTCATCTCCATTTTGATACTCCCTGAATATGGTCTCCTCATAGGACTTTGTACTTCATTTTTGGTATTTGTCATATCCCAGCCTTATTATAATTTGTCTTGTTATTGATATACATGTATGGATTGCATACTTCTTAAAGGTGGGATTCATGTCTTAAGCTGATGCAGTACAAGGCAGCAAAATTAGTTTGCAGAGTTGAATTGAAACCCAAATTCATAACACAGTTTTACTTGATAACATGGGTTAGTGTGTTTTATTTGCACATTCCTTACCCCAGGAAAGGAATCTCCAAAGGTGGGATTTCAGCCTTCACTGAATAGGCTACTGTGGTTTCCAGACCAGTAGCAACTAGGGGCTTCTTAGAGCTGTATTACCTAGGGCTCCATCTTAAACCTACTGAATCATATTCTCGGTGGCTGAGGAGGAATCTGAGTTTTAATAGGCTGCAAAAGTTTTATGCGTGATAAAGTCTGAGAAGCACTGATGTAGACCATTTGAATGAGGAAAATCTTAATTATTTCATTTGACCCTTTATAGAGGCATGCCTATTTGCAATTGCCTGTTTTAATCAAGGCAATTTATTTCTAATAAGCTGTATCATGCTTTCAAATAAGTGAAATTTCTTTAGAATCCAAAAGAGTTTTCTCTAGTTCCTCAAAGTGTGAGGAACAGTAATTTTTATTGATTTATTATATTCATGGCAATTTTTAATTTAAAAAAAAGGGAGTGAAAAAGACTAAAAAGGCAAAGGATGGTACTTTCTTAAGTCTATAAAACTGTGACTTGTTTTTGCAAGAATGTGAGGCTGTTGACTGTATTCTCCTTAAAAGGGTTATCCCAAACTGTTAAATGGAAGAAAACATCCTAAATTCTCTCTTTTTACACTTCGAAGGCTTTATCCTTCCATATTGCAAATGGGGATTGTATATTGTAAAGAACAATGGGCCGCGGCTGGAACCTGTTATAAATGTCCTCTTCTCTGCTGCTGGAATAAACACTTCAGAGCTTAGATACTAATTACTGTCACATGAAAAGCAGGGAGACATATTATGACTTCTCGGCTGTCAGAAAGCCCTTCTTGCAAATGGCAGCACTTCACAGGGACTTTTACACTGTACAGTTTATAATTTTCATGGCTGACCTGTTATTTTAAAATACCAGCAGGAAGATTAAGAATGTCGACACAAAAGCAGCACCAACCAATGCCCTTTGGCCCTCCTAAACTGGAACCAGAAAGCTCCCTTGCCTTTTAAGGAAGATTATAATCTGCCAATATAGTAAAAAGGGGTTACAAAAGGATTGTGTTCTATAATAAGGTATAGGACAATCCAAATTTTTCCTCAAGCAATTGCAGACTGCAGTATGATTTGTTTACATATGTTTGCTCTGACTAGGCAATTTGGGCATAGATTGTTTCTGATAAAAGAGTAGGACAAAGGATGGCTAGCTCTGGAATAGATTTTTGCTTGAAAGTTTGATCAGTTTCTGAATTCTGGATGGCTTTGGGGTCTCATCCTTTGGTGGAGTGCCAATGGAATAAATCATAACAAGGCTTTTGTGACTCGTGTATGACCTCAGGACATTGGGACTTTTCTAAGCAGATAGAACTAAATGGGATTAAGTAAATTATTACTTGTAAGGCATATTGCATAATGCCTGACACTCAGCAAGTGCTATATAAATGTTTACTAAATAAATGAGTTCTACTTTGAACTCAGGAAAGTTTTAACTGTGCTTCTAGGAAGATTTTGGATTACAAAATGGGTGGATCTTGAAAGAATGGTTATCCTGGGGCTCAGACTTTATAGCACCTCACAATGCACTTGGCACCAGTTACCCTTTTTGCTTGTGACTGCCGTATATGCTAAATTTCTACTTAGGATTCTTTGTGGCAATGCAGAGTAGCAGAAAGCACATTGCATTTGGGGTCTCATTCTAGACATAGCACTATCACTTATTAGCTAGAACTTTGGGCAAGTCCCTTTATCTCTCCCTGCCTTTTTCTTAGGTGTAGAGGCTCACATTAGATATATTTAAGAGCTTTGTACACTTCACATGGACGACTTTATCCTTAGATGTTTACTTCCAGTATAACTGTGGGGTGGGGGCAGCCCACATATTTGGTGAGTCACTGGGAATGAATAGCTGAGTTGACATAGTCCCCAGAGGGGTGGGGAGATGCTACAGCAGGAATGTTAGGAAACTCCCTTTGGATGAAATGGCATGGCAGGGGTGGGTAGGGAAGAGAATCCCTCAGTTGCTACCACTGAAACTTGTCAGAAGGGTTATCTAAGATACTTCAGAAGTATCTTCCTCACTCAAAATAAATTAATGGAAGACATTTATTGTAATTGTTACTGCTTCTTGCTTACCCAACATCCATTCTGCCTTCTTTTCTAACAGAACCATTCAATCTTTTTTTCAGCCATGTGTCCTGGAGGAAGCTGATCCCATCCACATCTTCAGGGATGCCAGGTTGGCTTAAGGTTATTCCCATCTTCCTTAAGTGGGCACGTGACACAACTCTGGCTAATGAGACTGAGGAAAGCCTGCCGGGGGCCTTCTGGGAAAAGTTTCCTCACTTCCAGGAGAAAGCCACAAAAAGAGATAGTCTCTCTTTCACTTGGGGCTGCTGTGCTTGGAAGAGACACCTACAACCACTGCAGCCATCTTGCTGCTTGCCTGAGGCTGAAGTCAACACTGAGCATGTCAGAACAGGAAGACACTAAGGAGAAGAGATAGGGTTAAATACATTGTGAGCTGAAACCATCCCAACTGACACAGAACTTCCCATATGTTATCGGTCATCGCAGCAATCTTTGAGGTAGGTAGTGTTATCTCCACTGTATGGGATGACGAAACCAAGAGGTTACATTGTTCAGGGTCACCCAACACGTAGGTGGAAGATTAAAAACTCAAACAGAGGTCTGTTCAACTTCAAAGGCTGTGCTCAAGTTGTTGTTGTGGGCTCTTAAACCTTGCCTCAGATGAAAAATGGTCAATAGGTTGTGTATTTACTGTGGCCATGAAGCTAAATTTTTTTTTTTTTGATGTTGGCTTTGCTGCCCAGCATTTGACCTTTCTGGACCTCCATTTCATCATGTGTAAGACAGTTAGACCAAATGTTTATTGAGGTTCTTTTTGGCTCAAAGATCTTTCGAAATGCTTGGTAAACCAAAGGGAGGGATAAGAGAAAATAAAAGACACACATTTGGTATATTGAGAAAGGGTGCTGGGCAGGATTTCCCCTGTCAGCCTGAATGAAGTTCAGATTGACAGTGCCTCAGTGATGTTGCTCAAGCACAGCAAAAGGTTCCATGTGGCATTCAACAGGACAAGCCAAGACCAGCTAAGACCCTTGCTATGGCAAGAGAAACAGAGCCAAAAAGAAGCCAGGTGAGGGATATTTTCTGCAGGGTGCCTATTGACCCAGCCAGCTTGGTTGCTGAGTTCCTGATGAGGGAGTTAGTTAGAAAAGGGCATTTGTGTTCTTTCACTTCCTTCCATTCCCACACTGCTTAAAACAGGGCGAGGCGTGGCTATCTGAGGCACTTTCCAATACTTGACTTCTGTTCCCTTTTTACTGCTAGAAAAGTTGTTTCTGTGATATTATCACCAGAGATAGCAATTGTGCTTACAGAATCGTCAGCCCTGAATCACGAGGGAGGGACCCTTGCAGGAGACACTGTAGCTCTCATTTGGGGTTCAGAAAGGAGCCGAGACTTGCAGACAGCATGAGTCTATTAAGTCCCTTCCCCATCTATATTAGTTTTCGAGGGCTGCTATAACAAAGTATCACAAACTAGGTGGATTTAAAACAACAGAATTTTATTGTCTCACAGTTCTGGAGGCTAGAAGTTCAAAATCAAGGTGCCACCAAGGCCATGCTCCCTTTGAAACCTGTAGAGGAGAATTCTTCCTTGCTGCTTCTAGCTCCTGGTGGTTTGCTGGCAATCCTCGTCAAGCCTTGGCTAGTAGATGCATCACTCCAGCCTCCACTATCACATGACTGTCTTCTCCCTGTGTATCTTTTCTCCTCTTCTTATAAGGACACCAGCCATATTGGATTAAGTGTCCACCCTATTCCAGAATGACTTCATCTTAAGTAATTATATCATCAATGACCCTATTCCCACATAAGGTTACATTCTGAGATACTGAGGGTGAGGAATTCAACCTGTCTTTTGGGGTAATACAGTTCAGCCCATAATAGCACCCATCTAGGTAAAGTTCTACTCAGACCTAGTTGAGCTTTTGCCATGCGAGGCAGCAAGTTTGTTCATTTGGGGCTGCTTTTCTTCTTCAAGGTCACTCTTCATGTTTGTTGGAAACTGATTGTCTTCAAAAAATTTTGGGGGGTGAAAGAGGAGCTGGATGTTCCTGGAACAACAGCGAAAGGATGTGGTCCCCCAGAGCAGCACTTCTCAAACATTAGCGTGCACACAAATCCCCTGAGGATCTTGTTAAAAAGCAGATTCTCAATGCAGTAGGTCTAGGATGTGGCCTGTGATTTTGCTTTTTAAACAAGCTCCCAAGTGATGCTGATGATACCGGCCCACAGAATAGCAAGGCTCTAGATCTAGAATGGATGGTGGTCATATCTGTTTTATGCAGAACAACTAAAAGTTATCATTCTTGGGAGATTTCAATACTTCAGCCATATATTAGCCAGAAAAAGTCCCAGCAAACTAAGTCAAAGTATCCCCAAATCAGAAAGAACAATTCAATTATGTTTCTCACACTAGAGAGTGAAGTCAGAAACATTTGTACACATTCATCTGGATGGATATAGTGTTTTCTCATTCCTGGACCATGGTGAATAGTTGAGACCTGCATATCAGAAGCTGTGATTCTTATGAACAGACTGACTTCAAGGTTTAGGGCAACCAAGCAACTTTCCCCATGTCAGCGTGCCAGAAAAACTTCATCTGGAGAAGCTTTGGGCCAGTTTTGATACGGACTGTGCACCTCCTGCTGTGAGAAGTCAAACAGCCAGATTTCGTTGGGTTCAGATCCTGCTGGAGGCTCAGTCCCAGGACCCACCCAGGTGATCTCTGATGACTACAGCTGTGGCTTTGCTTCCACCCACACATGGAACGCTCCTCACTTGCCACTTTCCTTAGACCCTCAATGACTCCCAGACACTCCCGTCCATGCTAGTCAGGGGCTGGACCAGCATGCAGAAGGACCAGGTGGAGGAGCCAGGGTGTATCCCTTGGAGGGTCCAGCCTGTGGATGAACTTCTGCAGAGCAGGTTCCAGAGAAGAGCAATCCTTTTGTGATGTCAGGGGCTGGCAATTTAGTTTTCCAAACTCAATAATGACCTGATTATTTCCAGCTCAAAAACACCCATGCTCTATTGGCTCCCTTACAATACTTAGTTGGAAGTTTCTAGGAAGATAGCTATCTGAGTGCTTGGCACAGTACATCTTTTGGGTCAGAATGTTAGTTTGTTTTCATGGTCAGCATTGGGACTATAGGATTTGTAATGAAGTCCAACTGTGTCAGACTACAAATCCCCGTGATGTCCATTCATTGAGAGAATGGGGAGAAAAAGAACAGCACAGAGGGTTTTGGTTACCTATTCTTGCAGAACAAACTACCCCCAAACTTAGTGGTTTAAAGCAATAAGCATTTTATACTACTTGCTCATGATTTTGTAGGTCAAGGATTTGGAGAAGCACTGTGGGGGTGGCTTGTCTCTGCTCCACAATGTCTAGGTCCTTGGCTTTGGTGGCTTGAATGGTTGGGAATTGGTTGGGATGGCTCAGTTGAGACCATGTGCTTGGGCCTCAGTTCTTTGCTATATTGCTTCTCCATAGGGCTAGCTGGGCCTTCTCAGGGTGGTCTCAGGATAGTCAGGCTTCTTATAATTAGATAGTGGAAGCTTCCAGGTTTCTCAAAGGCTTGGTGCTCAAAGGCTTGGCTCAGAATAAGCACATTGTCATTTCTGCCATGTTCTATGGGTCAAAGCAAGTCACAGGGCATGCCTATATTCAAGGGGAGGGGAAACAGATTCTGTCTCTTGATAGGAGGAATGGCAAAGAATTTGTAGACATCTTTAAACTACCACAGAGAAAGAGGTGGAAAGAAACATGTTTATTCATGTTCTGTCCAGGTTCTGATCAGATTAAGTCAAGCCCAAGCAGTCAACAGAATTCCCTTTGATTCTTGACCTTGTTCTTCTAGTGGCCAATTTTTAACTTTAGGGTGGAGAGTCAGCAACTGGTCTTTGACCCTTCAGCTACACACATTCTCTCAGTCTTTTCATTTTTATTTTTCAAAACTTCCCTTTGCTTTTTTGCCTTCCAATAGCAAGTCCTTTCTAGATGAAGGCTTTGTTCAAAAAAAACTTTTTTGTCATGTATTTTTTGTTGTTTTATAAAAATCATTTAAGTAATACATAAATACCTTTTCACTTGCAAAATTATTACAATGTGACAGTACACATAGTAAAATGTAAAAGTGCCTTTTCACTTTAACTCTCTACCTACTCACCTTCCCAGAAACAACAGCTACAGTTTATTGTGTCTCCCTTTATACCTTTCTCTATACATATACATATATTCCTGTATATGTGCATATGCTCATAATTTTTTAAAATGAGACCCTACGCTATGTATTATTCTGAAAGTTACTTTTTGCATTTAATAATATGTCATGGTGATTGATCTATATTAATATATCTATGTATTGCTTTCTCTTAAATAGCTGCATATTATTCCATTGAATTAATGGGGCATAATTTATATAATGACTCCCCTGATAATGAACCTTTAGTTATTTGTCATTTTTTCCAGTAACAATAAATGGCAATTGAAATAAGTATTCTTGCATCTATGCATTTTTTATATATATGCAAATATTTCTATATGATAGATGCCTGGAAGTGTATTAGCTGGGTCAGAGGGTGTGGGCTTTGCAATTTCAATAGATACACACTATTGATCATCAAAATATGAAGTACCAAATTACACTCCTCCAATGCATTTCTCCATCCCCTTGACATCAGTGGATATTAATAATGTTTTTAATTCTTCCAGGTCATTTGATGGGTAAAAATATCACACCATTGCCCTTCTTTCCTCTAGTTATTGGTTGTATTTCTTTCTCTGAAACATCTTATCATTTGCCAAGTGAAAAAGCATGTTCTTTCTTTCTTTCTTTTTTTTGAGACAGAGTCTCACTCTGTTGTCCCAGGTAGAGTGCAGTGGTGTTATATTGCTCACTGTAACCTCAAACTCCTGACCTCAAGTGATCCTCCTGCCTCGGCCTCCCAGAGTGCTAGGATTACAGGCATGAACCACCTCGCCCTGCCTGTCCTTTGTATCTTTGCTAAATATTTGTAGGAGCTCTTCATATATTAATCCTTTGCTAATTCCTAAAGTGAAATCCCCAGATTGCTGGATCATAGGGTTGACCTGTTAAGGGAAGGCTTTTTACATTTCTTAGTTGAGTTTCAGGGAAACTTCTCAAGTCTTCCCTCAGATCATGCTCTTGGAAAGGAGCCATCTCACCCCATTGATGAGCTGAGTCTCATTTCTTGCCAGTATACAAGGCCCCTGTATAAAAGAAAGAAAGCTGTGAACTGTACACTAATATATTCCAAGGCTGTTGAGGCCCAGCTGTGCTTAGCTACTTTGCAAATAATTAGCAAACTTCCTTCTGAATGTAGCCAAGCTCATTAGGCACGAAAGAGCCAAGAAAGATCTTTCATTCAATGATTGTACAGTTTTTCTTGTTCCAGAAGATTTATGAGGGGAATCTAGACTCTGGTAAGTTACTGAGCTATCTGCTGAGTACCTACTATGAACCAGGCACTGTTGTAGGCACTGCTGCTTATTCTTATGATCTGAAATATCCAAGGATGAGGTCAGATTTTGAATATGGCAGTACAGTGGACAAGGCCATTTGCAGTTCCTGATTTTTCTTTTTTTTTTGGTAATTTGAATTTTATGCTTTATGAGGCTAAGTTACAGAACTGTATCATTTAACCACTGAGTTTAGCCGACCACTTAGCCTCTGAACCTCAATGTGGGTCTTGTGTTCTCTACTAACATCAGGTACAAAGCAGTTAAAAATGTTTCTTTGTTAGACATAGCCAAAGTGAAAGAGAAAACATTGGCAAAAGTTAAAAAGGCAGATAACTTGTGGTGTGTGGACATGCACAGGAAATAAGTTACTCTTAAAGGAAATATGATTTAGGAGATAGCCAAGCGTTTGTACAAACATTTGTGTCATTTGAGAATTTCAAAATTTGCAAAGATCGCAGGATATACCTCAGCAGTCTTCTGCATACAATACATTTTTAGACACATTTCATTAAAAACTGGTGCTACAGAAACAATTGTGGTTAAATAATTTGTGTTGCAGTTTATCTGACATCTTTACAATTCTGAACACCAAATTTTGTATCATGAGTCACAGAAGAGTTGTTACTATTAGAAGTGGTTTTCATTGTTGTTTGTTTGTTTGTTGAGTAGACTTGTGACTTCAGTTGAAACCTTTGAAGCAAAGATGGATACACTGCACATGCATGGCGTGGGTGTGTTTGCTATCAATATTCATTAATTGGAAGCTAATCATAGTGTGATGCAGGCACATGGAATTTGAAGTATGAAGATTTTATTTGGGTCCGCGCTCTCTTCCTAATTGACTCTGTCATCTTTGAGAAGTCACCTAATCTCAGTGCTTCATTTTCTTGTCTGTAAAACTAGATACTAGCTACAGAATTTTGTAAAAACAACCTTTAGATGGGAACCAAACAACCTTTGGATGAGAAAGTACTTTACAAACAAAAATGCTGTTCCAATGAGAGTTTATTATTTTGCCAAAACAATAAAAAGAGCGGAATTTCATGCATTCATTCATTCATTTATCCATTAACAGTTTCTGATTACCTGCCATGAGCCGGGCAGTGTGCTAAGTGCTGGAATAACGAAATAAACAAGACCTGGTTTCTGCCTGGTAGGAGTTTACAGGTCAATGGAGATGGTTGTCAAGATAATATCTAGTCCCTTCAGTGCTGTGCTGGAGCTGGTTCATTCAGGCTTACAAGAGCTGACTGTTAATATTTTAGAAATTCTATGAGTAGGTTGTTAAATGCAGCCATTATTAAAAATTCAGTTATATATTAGTTGACTCCTATTGTTTGCAGGTTCCATATTTGTGAATTTGCTTACTCACTAAAATGTATTTGTAACCCCAAGTATTGACATATTTGTGGTCATTTGTGGACATGTGCATGTGTAGAGTTGCGAAAAATTTCAGTTGCCCGATGTGCATGTTCTCAGCTGAGGTTGAACAAGGCCTTCTTGTTTCAGCTCTCATACTATAAACCAGTGTCTTTTTCGTGGTATATTTAGTGCCAGGCTTTTCACATTTTTGTGCTTTCTGCGGGTGATTCACTGTTTAAAATGGCCCCCAATTATAGTGCTGAAGCACAAGAAGGTTGTGATGTGCTTTATGGGGAAAATACATGTGTTTGAGGAGCTTAGTTCAGGCATGAGTTATAGTGCTGTTGGCCATGATTTTGATGTTAATGAATCAGCAATATATATTAAGTAAGGTGTTTTAAAATACAAACACATATAAAACAAGGTTGTATATTAATCTGTTGATGAAAATGCTTTAACCAAAGGCTCACAGGAACCCAACTCTGCACATCCCCTGGAAGCATTGATTCAATATTTGCTAATTCAGCATTTGAAGCAACTTTATTGACCATAAATACCATGAATAATGAGAATTGACTATATAAACTTAAATTATATTACACAAAGGCAATAAATACTAAAAGCTCCTCATTTCCTAATTATTTTGCTACATAGTACTATCATCTATGCTCTTGAGGTTATTTATGTCTGTTGTATCTGTATAGTAGAAATACTATATATAATGGGAGATGCTACTGTGCATTTCTTCCCAACCACTCATGTTCACATTGATAGTTTGACATTGGCCAAAGTGGAGGTACCGATGCCATGGAAATGGGTAAATGCTACAAATCAAGGCTTTTTCACCCTACCACCACCCAGTTGTTAAACATTTACCAGTACGTAACTGCCTTTAATTTTCTTCAGAGGCCTGTCCTTGGACTACTGGAACCAACTTTCAGGCACTGGGAAAGAGCCTTAAGTTATAGGGAATTTATCTCCTCCTACCTCCATCCAGGCCCATTAGCCAATGACTAACTGTTATTCTCATGTCTCAAAGGGGCATTGACACTTCAGAGCTTCCCATAGGGATCCAGATGAGCTGAGAGCCCCAAATGCCTGAGATCACACCCTTGTTTGGCTTCTTCCTCTTCCCTGTCCTGTTTCTTTCTTATCCTCACTGGTTTCTCCTGGGAGCACTTCCTTGATAAATCACTTCCACACAAATCCAAGTCTCAGGGTCTGCTTGCTCTTGGAGCACCCCATCTAAGACAGTACTCCAGCAAACCCAGGAAGAAAGCCATGGGGTCAGCAACTGATGTGCATGTGTATCTCCAGGTTGGCCCTGAAGAACTACTGGTAGATCTTGATTTTCTGGTTCTAACTCTTCCTTAAGAAGCCATTGATTTCCAATTTTATTCTTCAGCTTAAATATTCTAATGACCTGTAAACAGGTGTGAGTTCAAAGTTCTTCAGCTTTTGGAGTTGTAACTTATGTGTTTAATGCATTCACATTTTGATAAAATATGAAAGATCACTGGAATGTCCTTTACGCTGCCTAGCTTCTTGGTGGGTTTGCCTCTGCTGAGCTCAGCTAGTGGCCTTGAACTCTGACATGCAATAATAAATCAAGCTTTCATCAAGTTCTCCTTAGCCTGTTGAGAAACAAAAACCCATAAGCAATGCTGCAATAACTTCCTTTGAAATTCTAATTTGTTTCACTGTGATAAAAAATGTGATAAGCAGTCAAGAAGCCCACTGTGCTGTTGTATACAACTGGAATATGATTCTTTCAGTAGTTTCTTCATTTTCAAATTATTCTTGCTATAGAGTTAGCAAGTGCCAGTTCAGATGCACGGTCTGGGTAATTGTGCAGTAATTAAATGCTTGCTTGGGAAAACAATTTTAGATCACTGAATTGCTTTATTGCATTTTGAAAGGCTGAAAGAGGCATTCAATCAGGTAGAGACTACGCGTTTATCTTCTAAACAAGACTCATCATAAATTATTCACATGGGCAAAGACTGAATTTGAAAAGGAAGAAACTTGGGGCATAGGGCAATTATTACTCCAACAGTCATTGTAGAGTTCAGTAGGCCTTATAAAAGGAGGCCTGTCTCAAAGATTCCTGGCAAGGTTTTAAGGATAAGGAAGACGTGTCTGCTAAGCTAATCTGATTTTTAAAACTGAGATTACTCACCACTGGGAATTTCACTTAGTCTCCTGGATGCCACTTGACTCAAACAGCCCTGTAGAAGAAAGGATTCCCACCAACTTCTGTTCAATTACATAATTAAGAAGAAGGAATAAAAATATAATTTCACAAAGTGTGCCATAGGTGAGAGAGATATTAGTATAAACATCAGGCATCATATGTACTACTGCACACAGGACAAATGCTTCACTGAGGCTTCTAACTATAATTTTGTATTTGCCCTGGAATTCTTTTTATTGAGAAATAATTCACCTACAGTAAAATGCACAAAACTTAAGTGTATATCTTGATGAATTTTTATCTATACACTCATGTAGCTACCACACAAATAAAGATACTGAACAATTTTATCACCCTGGAAAGTTCTCTCACTCTCCTTCCTAATACCCTATCCCAGAGGTAATGGCCATTATTCTGATTTCTAAGATGCAGATTAGTTTCACCTGTCCTTGAAATTCATATAAATAGATGCTCTTTCTTTTGGTCTGGCTTTTTTTCACTTATGATAATATATTTAAGATTCATCCATATTGTAGTATGCATCAATAGTTCATTCCTTTTTATTGCTAGGTAGTATCCAGTTGTATGGATATACCACAGTTTGTTTATCCAATCTCCTGTTGATGGATTTTTCCTTAGTTTTTGCTTATTATGAGTAGAGCTGCTATGAACATTCTTGAATAGGTATCTTTGTAGACAATGTACAAAACAAGGCTGTTTGGGTTCTTATTCCTTTTAGATATATACCCAAGAATGACATTGCTGGGTGTGCTTTTGAAGTTTACCAAAAAGAAAAAAAAAATCAATACCAATTGGAAGGGTGCACAAAAAGTGATTATCTCTCCAACATCTGTTCTTGGCAAGGTTAGGGTGAAACCTTGTATTGTCTGATAGCATTGCTTTAGCATTAAGACTTGGAATATTTCAAGTTATTGCTTAGCCATGGGGAATTAGAGAAATGGAATTCAGATTCTTTTTTGATGAGATGAATACAGGCATCATGTGTCTAATGGATGGAAGCATTCAGTACCTTGGAAAATTGGATTAATTTGAGACAGAACAGTCTGGTTCACCTTGGGATCACCCATGGCCGACAATATCAAAATGTGTTGGGGAAAGTGTGGATTATGAAACCTCACTGCAGCCAACGTGCCATGGGGCCACCAGAGGTGACCTGGTTGGTCCCCAGGTGATCACATTTGAGATTTATTTTTTTGCCAACAACCTTGTGATAATGGAAAGGGACTGCAGACCAGCCTAACCACACGCAGAACAAAGGGCTGATAGACTTGTGAAGGGGTTAGGGCGCCCCCTGGGGGATGCTGAAATATTCCTCCAGTAGACATAACTGCTGTCTGAGGTCAAGTTAAAGTTGTACGAAGACATCACTACTTCAGTAACCCTCTTCAAAGGTTTCAAAATAAATTTAAAGTATTTTGGAGTTTTATTGGGAACAAATCAATTCAAGAGAACCTTAAGGAAAATATATGTGATGTTGAAGCTCTCACAAGAGTGTAGGGAAGAATTCTTTCTGGTTTATTTCTTATTGTTTCTGATAGAAAGGTTTCATGTGATTGGATAATTTCTAATATTTGCTTTGTTAATGACGGTGGTAGGATAAGATGACAACTTCATCTGCAAAGTTCGTCAGGCAGAATGCCTTTACAAGATGGCTGTGAGCCTTTTGTGTCTTGCTTGCTTAGGGTGTAAAATGAGCGATTCTCAACCCACGTCGGTACCACTCTTCCAGTGAGCATTTGGAAGTGTGTGGGAGCATTTTTGATTGTCAGAATGACTGCAGGGTGCACTACTTCCATTTGCTGAGATGGGGGAGGGAGAGAAAATGTCTGGCATGAAGGAGAATTGTCCCATCCAAAATGCCAATAGGGCCCTTGTTGAGAAATACTTCCCCCACCCCAGGCGGTATGGAGATATTTATATGCAATTCATATTCAAAAGGTTTAACTACACAAACAAAATGTGTTAAACAAGTGAAAGTTGGCAGACTTCAGGAGCTTATTGAGATAGGAGTGGAGTTAAGCCTGTTTTGGACATTTGGAATGTATGATCACTTTACCCTAAGCAGAAATGGAGCACTGGCCTTAAGTGGAATATGGAGGTGGAGAAATTTGTTTTCCAGGCTCCTCAGCATTTCTTTCTTCATACTCTTCCAAACATCCACTGATCCTGCCCTCCTTCTTCCATGCTTCTTGGGATAAGGAAGCAGCTGATAAATCCATTAAGTCATGAGAATTTTCTCTTATTCCTCCCAGCAGGATATCAAGAAAGGAAGACTCTTGAATGTTGGAATTTCAGATGTGGGCGAGGAAGGTAGGTGTTTCTGGCTGTGAGATCTTTCTAGGACTTCTTAAATTATTCCTGGGCAAATAATAACTTATTTTCTTGTGAAGCTGGCTTCAGATGTGGAAACCAAAGTGTTAGCATTTGCTGTAACCATGGCAAAGAGAGGGAAGGAGGACTGGATACCTTTGTAAATTTATTGGCAAATGAATGAGTTGAACAAGACTCTTTTGAAGTATAGAGTTTGGAATGTGCCATGTGTGACATTGCTTTGTAAACTTGGAAGTACTATGCAATTTTGATGTATTTTCATTATTTCAAAACTTTTTATATTTTTCAAAGCACTTAACTCAGAATTTTACACAAAATCTTCAATCCGTAAATGTGTCCCAAATGAAACAAATGATTAGGCATAAGGAATCACTGTGGAGGTCATGGAACAAAGTCTCATGTTGCCATATTTATTGATGGGCTAACATGCCTCAACTTGGATGGGGTTATTTGGTGAGAAGGAAGTCTTGCTGCAGTTTCCTTTTTGCTTCCATTAATCGTTTCCTGGGAAGGAATTCTCACTTCTCCTTTGTGAACAGGATTCATGATAGATCTCCTTCAGGCTTCTGAATGACATGGAATTATTCTGTATCTAATCTATGAAGGGAGGATTGGGGGACTATCACTTGTGCCATCATTATCCTGTGCCGAAGCCAACTAGTGACCATGAGAATCTAGTTACAGGAGACCTAGGGATTGTTGGACTCAAGATTCTAGCATCAGAATATTAGGGACATCCTGATCACTTCATTGTTTGGTTGGGAGAGAATTAGAAATGACAGGATCTTAAATCTCTTCTCACTTTCATTGAGCAACTATTGTGCCAGTCACTACACTATGCAGCAAGAAAGCCATTATACTATGCACCAAAGACATGAGAGTGACTATGACACAGTCACTGCCTTCATGGTGCTCACAGTTTGGGGAGGGTGTTGACCAAGGGTCTCAACCTTGGTTGCAGATTATAGTCACTTAAAAAATCCCCATGCCTAAGTATTCCCACTCCCAGTTCAATAAAATCAGAACCTCTGGGGGTAGAGCCAAGACTTCAATATTTTTTAAAGTTCCCCAGGTAATGCCAAAGTGCCACCAAGGTTGAGAAACACTGGGGAAAGGGGAAAGATACAAATTTGTAAAGGGAAATTTTAGATTAAAACATGACAAGTGCTTGATGGAGGTAGAAGCAAAGTGCAGCTGGAGGAGCACAGAGGAGAAGAAAGTAACTCTTACACTGAAGAGAAACTCTCTGTGTCATCAAGAGACTTAGAAGAGTGCTGGAAAATGATGAATTCTGGAAATAAGAATAATGGTACAAATTCCCCTTTGCATATTAATTGCTACTGATCATGAGGGGGTTGAAAACAAGAGTTGATAATTCATGGACTGCACTTCCCACTCCTTTCTTCTTCTCACCTCCCTGCCTTTTCTTTATTATAACTTCTGGCACACATATGGTACACTGAATGCTAGGTGGAGGTTAGTGGTTGCTAATATATTAAAATAAAAAGGAAAATGAAATCTTTCTGTTTCTGTCTGCTTGTGAGAAAAACACATGAATACACTATGTGGTATGGTCATGTGGCTAAGCCTAGATCTGAAAATAATAATTAAATTCCTTATTTAACATATCAAATTGCTAGCTCTAAATATATTAATTGTGGTCCTTGCAACACCCCTCTAAGAGAAGTATTATTATCTCTGGTTCATGGAGGAAGAAACTGAGGCCCAGAGAGCTTGAATAAGCAAAGCCTATGTCGATTTGGTGGCACACGTGGGTTTCAAATCCATGTCAGTCTGACTTGAATGGGCTGCTTTCCATTTTGCATTTGAGCTTGTTACATCTGCCAAATGACTTAGTTGAGGTGGGCATGTTAATGTATTTATGGGATATATCTCAATATCATAGTTAAGCAGTAGAGCTGGTGACTAATTTAGTGTTTTTACCACCACCACTACCACCACCACAACTACCGCTGAGTGTATAGATCTGCTGGATGAACTCTTAAATAAATCACCATGGAAAGGGGAACTATATTGTAGGGAGGAGTGATTTGACTGGCTGCAAAATAATAAAAATCATGAGAGTTATAAAGCATCTAACTGAACTTTCAGTTAAAAAAAACACAGGACAGGATTTAATTGTGCATTTTAGAGAAACAAGCTTCCAGACTGTGAAAGCAATTGGCTACGAAGTAGAGACTCATGCCACAAGATCCTTAAAGTGATCTGAGCATCTGCAAAATAAAAACAGAATGATAAGCAACCTAAACTCCAAAAAGCAAAAAATCAAAGAACAGAAGCCTGCAGATTACCCCGTTTTCCTTTTTCTCCTGAAGAAAACTAGTGAATGTATTGTAGTTTTGAAAGCTTTGTTTTAAATTCTTATAGTGGAGTAATATTTAGATAGCAATCCTTGTGTTATATATCCACAGGGATTCACATTTACCTCTCTTTCTTGAATCATTCAGGCAGCAGTGAAACCTTCCTATACATATTACCCAAAACGTAGGATAGTTATAGCAGGAAAATAGAAAGAAATGACATCACACAGCTGTTGAGTTTCTAAACAGATTTAGAGACAAGGTTTAGAGCTTCACCAGCATAATTTTTAACACTAGCAGAGCCAAAATTGATGCTAGAAACCAGTAGTTCTCAATCTTCTCATCTTGCACCAGAATTACCTGGGGGTGTTTAAAAACCTAACAGTGCCTGGACTTCACCTGCAAAGACTCAGTTTTCATTGATTTTTGGTGGACATTCATTTATATTTATATTTAAACTGCCTAGATGATGCTATTGTGCAACCAGAGTGGAGAGCCAATATCTTAGAATAGTTATTTCCAAACTTTGTTGCATGTTAGAATCACCTTGGGAGCTTTTAAAATCCCCACTGGCAAAGCTATGCCCACACCAAGTCCCCAATTGGTATGGTTGCTCCCATACCAATTAAATTAGAATATGTGGAGGTGGGAGCTAGGTACCTTAAACAGATGTGGGAAGTATTCTTTATGAGAGTCCTACTGTATTATACTTTGAAATTTCCACAGGCTGGCAAGTAAGAAGAAGGTAGAAAGGAGAGAGAGTAGCTTAGCTGTCAGTATATCCTTGAGAAGGAGCTCTGTGACCCCTGTACCCTCCAAACGTGTCAAATTGTGATGCTGGTACAGGCAGTGGTGTGCTGGTAAATGTTTGACAGTTGGTTCTCCAAGGGGAAAAAAACACCCTGATTTGTAGGGTTTGCCAATTTCTGTGGTGTAAATGCTCCTACCATAGCCCATTTGAACTTGCCAATATGACATCATTGACTGTGAAGTTAGAAAGAGAGCCACGTAATTGGCTCTAGGAAGCTTGCATGAGCTGGCTGGCTCCAGATTGCTATTGGGTATGAGCATGACAAAGACCTCAGATAGGTTTGGAGATGAGGGCAGAGATTCTTGTACTTTATTTTCAGGCATGAGCCAGAAAACGGATGAAAGAGCCTAAGGTTTTCCCATAATGTATTATCTAGAGTAGAAATGGGGGTACATTTAGGAGGGTCTAGGTAGGAAGTGCATGAGATCACCTTCCTAGTCCATTGTTACTTCCTAGTGGTATCAGAGATGATGCAGATTTTCCTGAACCTGTCAGAGTATTATGGAAGTGGCTGAGCATGGGTTAGGAGAGTTCAAGGGGCCTTGGGGATAGGATGAGAAAGCCATGAAGAGTTTTGGGTGATTGGCTACTGATGCAAATGTTGGAGGGAAACAAGGATAAAAGTCAATAACAGCGGAGAATCAGATGCCTCCTCTTGATGCCTTGATACTATTAACCTCTATGGCCCTTAGAGAAGTAACAGGCCTGAGGAAACAGGAGATATAGCAGCTGTTAATTATTGCACTAAATAGTGGTTAGTACAAAGAATGTAACCAGAATCTCTCTCTCTCTCTCCCTCTCTCCTCCCTCCCTCATTTTTCAATGCAATTTTGTTGAAGAAAGTATGTTGTTTGTCCTTAGAGTTTTGATAGTCTGGATTTTGCTAATTGCATCCAGATATTGGATATGTTTAATGTTTAATATCTGGCATTAAACATATCCAATGTTTTTGGTATTGATATTGTTTAATGCATTCCTCTGTTCCCTATAAATTAGTGGTTTGAATCTAGAGTCTTGATCACATCCTGGTTCCTCCATTATGAATTTCCATCGACCTTTCACCTTTTTTTTTTTTTTTTTTTTTTTTTTTTTTGAGAAAAGGTCTTGCTCTGTCGCCCAGGCTGGAGTGCAGTGGTGTCATCATAGCTCGCTACAACTTCAAACTCCTAGGCTCAAGCGATCCTCCTGCCTCAACCTCCTGAGTAGTGGGAACTACAGGTGCTCACCACCATGCTTGGCTAATTTTTTCTGTTTTTGGTAGAGACAGGGTCTTGCTCTTGCTCAGGCTGGTCTCAAATTCCTGACCTCAAGCTATCCTCCCACCTCTGCTTCCCAGAGTGCTAGGATTACAGGTGTGAGCCACTGTGCCTGGCCATTTTCACCTAACCTTGAGTACACATTAGAATCACATGTGCCATGTAAAAAATCACAATGCCAAGGCCACACCTATCATCATTTAAATCAGAATCACTGGGGTGTGACATGGGCATTAGCATTTTTAAATACCCCAAGTGATTCCAATGAGCAACCAAAATCGATAGCCTCAGACCTAATGATTTTAGCATCCATTAATTATCATTTTCTCTAGATCTATATTTCATTAGAATTTGTAAATTGGTAATTTTCTAGTTCTATCATTCTTTCTGCATTTATTAGCTACAAAACAGTGCCAATCATCAACTTGCACTCAATAAAGAGGTTGATTCGATCTGAAGTTCATATTTAATAAAATTTTTCCATAAGAAAGTCTTGTGGAATTTCTATTAAAAAGACTTAAGTATTTACAAATGGATTAAGTAGGATTTTATAATTCCTAGCATATTAAAGTTTATTTGTACAGATGATACCTCTCTGGATCATGTCTAAAATTAAAAATTTCCCTCAAAAACACCCTCCCTCTAAAATCTCAACTATGTGTGTGCATTGTGTATCATTTATGGTATGTCAGAGATTTTAGGTCCCCACGCACTAAGACCATGTGATGTAATATATAACAAGATTTTCTGGAGGAAAACTTACATCAGAGAAGTAGAGAGTACATATAATCCCTTGAGCTCCCATTGCCCCATAGGGAGGTGTACTTAGGCCAGGCATGGATGGGCTAGTCACACAGGGTTCCAGGACAGAGATCCCATTTCCCATCGTACCCTACATACTTGTGGAGAATGGGGAGTAAGGGACCCTCAGGAACTACGCAACACTAAGAGGTTGATGTTTGAGGGAGTGGCCTGGCCAGAAAGGGGGAGCCTCTTGAACTTGGCAGCTGGCATTGTTGGGTCAACACAGACCTGCTGGGCTGGCTCTCTGCCAAACTACCAACAGGGTGAAGTGGGCTTCCAGTGACTTCCAGGTTTGTCTCTTTTCAACAGCATAAATATATAACATTGCACTCATTAAGCACTTACTAGATACCAGGCATTTAACCAATGATGCTATGATTTTCCCTGTCAACCACAATTGGAAACTTTTCATCCCTCTTTGATTTCTTTGTCCTCCAAGATCCACTTGGCGGCTCATGTCTGGTGTGTAGTCATTTATTCATCTGTCACTTCATTCACTCAATTATTCAGGAGCACTTATGTAGTAGGCCTCTTTCTGAGGCATGATATGGGCTCCAGTTATGAACAAGGCACAGTGCAAGTAGTTTATAACCTGCAAGATGGAGTCAGGCAAACCTGGTGCCCATAATACCCAAGGCCCCTTCCTCCCCTCCTGCCCTTCCATCCTCACCTAGCCCAGTCCACTCGGATTCTCCTCCCTATTCACCGAACCCTTCTGCCTTTGTTTTCCTCTTTTCCAAAAACACACTGCACATCCTTTTCAAATTACTTTCTCCAAAATACTGCTTTTCATTCTGTTCACAAAATGGCTCCTTTAGCCTGTTAAATGAAGTCCAAGTTTTAAAATTTAGTTCAGCATTCAAACCCCTTCCAGATCTGTTTGTTACCAACTGCTACTTCTCTCTTAAATTTCCCCCTTTGTACCCTTCTCCCCAGTGAGCTTTTCTGCTAAATCATCTGGGCTCATGACTTCCCCTCTATCTCCCTAAGTCTTGAGCTGGACATGAAAGGAAGTCTGCATGTATGTCCCACTACACCACCCAGACCATGAGCTTTCTCCACCTGCCCCATCCTTCCTTTGAACCGCTAAAATACTTATTTGTATTTATTTTTATTGTATAGATTTAAGATGCACAACATGTTTTGATATCCATATACATAGGGGAATGATTACTACAGTTGAAGGAACTTACATGTTCATCAACAAAGTATCTATTTATGGTACCTCTCATTTTATCATCATTATATCCTGCCTTATGTTTCTAATACCATTTTCATGTATTTCTATCTTACCTCCCTCACTAGAATATAATCTCTTTGTGGTCAGGAAGTGCCTTATACTTCATTTCTCAATACTTAGCAGTGCTTTGCAGATGGTAGTTGTTTAATAAAAAGAAATTGATGGGCCGGGCGTGGTGGCTCACGCCTGTAATCCTAGCTCTCTAGGAGGCCGAGGTGGGCGGATTGCTCAAGGTCAGGAGTTCGAAACCAGCCTGAGCAAGAGCGAGACCCCATCTCTACTATAAATAGAAATTAATTGGCCAACTAATATACATAGAAAAAATTAGCCGGGCATGGTGGCACATGCCTGTAGTCCCAGCTACTCGGGAGGCTGAGGCAGGAGGATTGCTTGAGCCCAGGAGTTTGAGGTTGCTGTGAGCTAGGCTGACGCCACGGCACTCACTCTAGCCTGGGCAACAAAGCGAGACTCTGTCTCAAAAAAAAAAAAAAAAAAAAAAAAAAGAAATTGATGGAAAAATGAGAATATTGGGGAACTCTTGGAATATGGTAGTGGTTAAAGCACTGTATCAAGAAGGATATGGTTTTACAACCACATTTCAACTGGTTCTTTTTCTCTCATCACTTAACTAGAGTATACCCAATTCTCTTTATCTTAAAGATGGAGGTGAAAGATTTCCTTATTTACCCCTAGTTCTCTCTCTTCCCCCACTTCTCTCTCTCTCTCATTTCTTGGTAGAAGCCAAGGAAAACAAATCCAAATTTTAGGTTCATCTTGTTACTGAGATAATGCAGTAGAACATTTCTTGCTTTTGGAATAAGTAACTGGCAATATTTTGCAAATTTCCTCTGACAAAGAACAGTATGTCCCAGGTTCACTGAGGCGACCATCCTGAAAGTTGATGTAAATAGTTGGAACACCTTATAAAAGTGCTTGTAAGAACATACCACTTAGGATGGGGTGTCCAGGGAGAGTCTTTGCCCTTTATTTGGGATGTGAATTGCTGAACCTCTCCTCTGTCATTTGTGGATGCCCAATGAGTAGTGTTCATTGGGGGCCTGGTGGTGTTTAAACTAGTGCTGGGTTTGTGCACTGTGATTATCACACACTGTCAGAGGTAGGAGAAATTTTATTGGGAAAGACTGAACAGCAGAAACAATACCAGAGTGCAGATTGGGAGATCTAAATTCTCATCCTGGTTCCATACCAGCTGTATAATCATGAGCAAATCACTTAACCTCTCTGAGCCACTCACTACATTATCAATGATCCCTTACGGCTATGTGCCTACTGAAATGACACATAAAACTGCCATTTTATTTCCCATTTTAGGGCCTTCTTTTGACCATTCATCTCATTTCAGTTACTTCCCCATATCTCTTCACACCTTTGCAGCAAAATTTCTTGAAAGAGTATTATCTATACTTGGTGTCTTCACTTCCTCACTTGACAGTTTCTCCTTAATCTTCTTGGTTTAGTCTTTTTCTCTACTCTACTGAAATTACCTTGAGGAGGTCACCAATGACTTTGATGTTGCCAAATCCATTGACTAAGAGGCCTCATCTTACTTGTCATCTTAGCACCTTTGACTTAGTTATTGACTCCTCCCTTCTTGAAACATCTGTTAGCTTGGTGTCTAATATCATACTATTCTGGTTTTCTTTCTACCTCACTGGTGCTTTCCTCTTCTGTTGCTGGCTCTTCCTCCTCTTCAAAACCTATAGATGTTGGAGTGCCCCAGAGCTCAGTCCTCAGAACTCATCTCTCTTTTCTAATTAATCTCCCATCCTTGGTGCTCTCAATCAGTCCCATGTTTTTTTTTTTTTTTTTTTTGAGACAGAGTCTCACTTTGTTGCCCAGGCTAGAGTGAGTGCTGTGGCATCAGCCTAGCTCACAGCAACCTCAAACTCCTGGGCTCAAGCAATCCTCCAGCCTCAGCCTCCCGGGTAGCTGGAACTACAGGCATGCGCTACCATGCCCGGCTAATTTTTTCTATATATATTAGTTAGCCTATTAATTTATTTCTATTTATAGTAGAGACGGGGTCTCACTCTTGCTCAGGCTGGCTTTGAACTCCTGACCTTGAGCAATCTGCCCGCCTCGGCCTCCCAGAGTGCTAGGATTACAGGCATGAGCCACCACGCCCGGCCCAGTCCCATGTTTTTAAACACCATCTATGCTCATTACTGTCAAATGAATATCTGTCCCCGGCCTCTTTCCAGAGCTCCAGATTCATATATTCAAGCCCTTAACCAGTCATTTCCATTTGTATGTCAAATAGGCATTTCAAACTCAACATTTTCAGAATGAACTCTTGATTTTCCCTTAGTTGTAGATGGATATCATTCCCAATTAGTCACTGCCTTCCCTGTATGAGATTTTGACATTCCCACCCATTGCCATCTGATTTGTAGGGCATCCCTGTGGAACGAATGAGTCCTGTTGCTGGCTCGTTTACCCACGTGACTTGTTTTGGCTAAGGAAATGTGCCATATTCCATGCCTAAGCAGGTGCTTTAAAATATGTTGCTTAGTTCTATAATTGCTCTTTTTCTTCTGCCACTAGACTGAGGGCAGGAATTGTTTCTTTACCTGGGTCCTGAAATAAAGAAGACATGAATAGAGCTGAATGTTGTTCTGTAGCCAGCATATACATGAGCAAGAAATAAAGGTTTGTGATTGTAAGGTCCTGAGATTTTGAGTTATTTGTTATCATAGCATAACCTAGTGAAAGCCGATTGATATGTGCCCTGTTTTTTCAGTATCTATTGCTGACTAAAAATCCACCCCAAAACTTAGTGGCTCACCACAGCAACAGTTATTTATTTGCTCACAACATTTAAAATTGGGCAAGGCTTTATGAAGACAACTCATCTCTATTCTATATGGCATCTGCTAGGGTGGCTAGTAGGGCTGGAGGTACCACTTCCAAGATGGCTCATTCATATGCTGGCCTCTTGATGCTAGCTCTTGGCTGGGAACTCAGCTAGGGCTATTGGCTGGAAGTCTCAATTATTCTCCTTACAGGCCTCTCCATTGGCTGCTTGGGCTTCCTCACAGCATGGCAGCTCAAACATAAGCATTCTAGAGGTAAAGGCAGAAGTTTCAAGGCTTCTTATGACCTACTCTTGGAAGGTACACATCATTACTTCTGCCTCATTCCATTAGTTAAGCAGGCCTAAAAGCCAGCCTAGATTCAAAGGAAGGGTAAATAGACTCTACCCCTTCAATTGAAGAGGGAGTGGCAAAGTCACATTACAAAAGAGGAGGTAGTATGTCTTTGTGGCCATCTTTGGAAACGTAATCTGCTCCAGGCTGTCTATGTCCCATCCTGAATATGCTGCAGTCTTTTCATCTGAGTCAGGGGTTGGCAAACTACATATTTTTATAAATAAAGTTTTATTGGAACGTAGCCATGCTTATTCATTTACTGATTTTCTATGGCTATTTTTGTACAATAGCAGAGTTGAGTAGTTACAACAGAGGTCGTATGGTGTGTAAAGTCGAAGATATTTACTATCTGGCCCTTTATAGAAAAAGTCTACTGATGCCTGATCCAAGTTAACAGGACTGTAATCCACTCAACTATTCAGGCTCCAAACTGGAATCATCCCTGATTCCACTCTTTCTCTCATATCCCTATACCCAATTCTTCAGGAATCCTCTCAGCTTTCTCTTAGAAAAATATTTGAATTCTGATGTCTTCTCACCACTGCAACTGGTCCAAGCTACCATCATCTCTCTCTTTTTCTTTTTTTTTTTTTTTGTTTTATTTATTTTTATTTATTTATTTTTTCCCAAATTCTGTGGGTACAAATATTGTTAGGGTTACATATCTTGCCCCTGCTCCCCTCTCCACCCTGCTCTGCCAGAGCTTCAGGCATGTCCAGTCTTCAAGTGGTGCGCCCTGCACCCACCCTGAAAGTGCGTACCCTTCCCCTTCTCCCCCCTTCCACCTGTTCACTTCCCATTAACAAAAAAAATTTTTTTAGACATTTTGGTTACAGTGTGTCTCTTTGCCTCTCCCTGAAAAAGGGATAGAGGTAATCCTTTCCCCCCTACAATGCTCATCACATCCTTAAGATGTGGGTCTCCCCCCGTCAGATCCCTATTGAACACTACAATTATTTGAACACCATAGTTTTAGGCTATCAGTACCAATTTGATGGTGAGTAGATGTGTAGCCCATTTTCCAGGTCTTGTGTCTCTCTTTCACCATCATCTCTTGCCTTTATCAGTATCCCTGCTTTTCACTCTTGTTTTGTTTACAATCTTTTCTCAACACAGCAGGTGGGTGATCCTTTTAAAACTCTAGTTAGATTATGTCACTGCATTGTCCAATACCTACAGTGATTTTCCATAGCATTTTGAATGAAATCAAGAATTCATAACATGGTCTCCAAGTCCCTATGTTATCTCCCTAGTCCATCTCTACCATGTGACTGACCTCATCTCTTCCTATTCTTCTCTTCCTTCTCCCTGTCTCAGCCACATTGGCCTCCTTGCTGCTTAACTCTCTAAGTATGTTCTTGCTGCAGAGCCTTGGCACTTGCCATTCCGTCTATCTGAATATACTTGCCCTGAATATCCATGGGCTAACTCCCTCAGTGCCTTCAGGTATCCGCTTGAGTGACATCTTAGAGAAGACTCCCTTGATTGCTCCATTTAAAATAACACCCTCATCCCTCTCTTTCTGCTTACCCTGCTTTTTCTTCAGAGCAGTTATCTATTTGGTTATTGTCCATTTCCCTTGTCAGAATGAAACTCTGGATACTGTATCCCAAGCACGGTATTCAATAAATGTTTGTCTAGTGAATCTGTTGAGTGAATGGGCCTCAGTTTCCTCATGTGTAAAATGAATGAGCAGGCCATCTGGCCACAACATCTGTTACTGAACTGGTTGCCAGGATTGTTTCCACTGATCTGACTGGCTAAGTGGGCATCCCTTTCTTCCTTATGTCAGTCCTTCCCAAATCCTATGGGTACAATGGAGTCTTCCTTTTCTTTGGTCAAGTGTATCTGAATCATGATGCTTGCTTGCTAGAACCTTAAAGCAAGCTCTCTTCTCACAAGGGGCCACCACAGTAATGCCATTTCTGCTTATCTCTTATAGGTACTGTGAAAATCAAACGTAATGATCGACTTAAAATTCTAAACCTCTATGTAAGTAGAAAGAAAGAAAGAAACTGTAACATAAATGAGGACTGACTCTAGCATCACCCACAATCCCCTCTTCTCCCTAGGGCCCATCCACTCCCCTGACCTAGGGACTAATTTAACAGGGTATGTGAGACACAAAACAGAAGTTGACAACAAAATAAAGTAGACTTGAGAATTTGAGGTCAATATTATATTAATTAAATTAGTCAAGAAAAATTAAAGAAAGGTAAACCCAGATGCTTCTAGCTTTAGATTGTGACTAATCTTTCTATCTTACTGGACTCTAGCACTGAAAACAAAAACAACCCCCTTCCCAAAACAAAACAAAATAAAACCACTTTCGCGTCATTTTAGAATTCTCATAAAATAAGTTTTCTGGCTATTTAGACACTTAAATAGTAGCAATTCACAAGCTAAGAATTCTCATAAGATATTTAGATTATTGGAACACTACATTCACATCTACATTGTTAATCACTCAAAGATAACTTTGACCTGTTCCTTAGCAGTCTCTTTTCTCAGATGTACCCCATGAGAATGATGAAGTTTTGTCTCTGGCTTTTTTAGGGAGCCAAAGAGGCAATTGAGTAAAAATATTGGTTCATTTTCAGCCAAGCATTCTGGCTTTCAGCTAGTGCAGGCGGCTAATGATCATTTAACTCAGGCATTTTTCACCTAGGCAACAGTAATGTATGTTTTGGATCATAGTTTTGGGCTTTATCTCTGTCCTAATGAGAATAAAAGACAGAGTATTTGGAATATCTAATGGGATAGAACTGACTGAAAGCTATTTTAGGTTCACTTCTGATGTGAGCTGTATGCAGAAACAATGAAGAAATATCAGAAAGTGGGAATAAAAATGCCACTTATTTGCTAGATAGGGTAACTCTGAAGAGATCAAGAGTTGTGGGCTTCCAAATGTCCCTGGGTCCCCAGTTTTTCAGGGGCTTGGCTTTTGCTGTCTTCTGTCTTGGTACAAATCTATATGAGGAATGATCATAGGACACACACCATTGAAAAATCCTGGTCAAAATATTAAATATGATTCTATTTTCATCTTGACCTTCATAGCCTGGTGATTAACTGCATGGCTGTGGAATCACACAGATGCATTAAATTCAGCTCTGCCACTTCCTAACTTTATGAATTTATACAAGGTACTTAATTTCTCTCAACTTCAGTTTTCTAATCTGCAGAATGGGGGATAATTGGAGTTATTCAACTTATAGGATAGTTTGGGGACTAAATTAGATCATTCTGTATAAAATACTTAGTCTAGTGCCTTGCACATAGTAAGTACTTGATAACTGTGAGCCAATATTCATAATAATATTGTTCCTTTTGCATGTAGAATAGGAGGATTGCCCAGTGTATCCATTGTCTAGGGCTTCTATAACAAAGTACCACAAACCTGGTGACTTAAACCAATAGAAATTTATTCTCACAGTTCTAGAGGCCAGAAGTTCAAAATTAAGGTGTCGGAAGAGCTCTGAAGGCTCTAGGGGAGCATCCTTCCTGCTTCTTCTTAGTTTCTGGGGGTTGCTGGCAATTCTTAGTGTTCCTTGGCTTATAGAGTCATCATTTCCATCTCTGCCTCTATTGTTATATGGTGTTCTCTGTGTGTGTGTGTCTTTGTGTCCAAATTTCCTTCTTCTTCTAAGTACCCCAGTCATTGGATTAGGGGCTACCCTACCCTCGTATGACCTCATCTTTTTGAGTCGACATGAATTTTAGAGGGACATTATTTAAACGAGCACACCCAGTGTGGGAAGGTATTAAGTGCTGGAAAAGATTAAGAGTGGACTCGCAGAGCTCACTCTGAAGTGAGCAGAACCTGGGCTGGAAGGGAAGGGGGTGGTGCAGAAATGAGTCACAGGGGGCACTGTCTTCCCCACCCCCAGGATAACTGTGCATATTTAGTGGGTGACTGCTTCACCCCACTGAATACAATACTACCTCTTCTGACCAGACTCCCCTGTTCAAGTCTGGAGTTGAAAATTAGGAGCAGCTAGGGGCTGTTCTAAAACAGGAGGGAGAGGGGTGGAGTAGATGGATAAACTAGAGGCTGAGTCCTGTGGGCTCAGAGGCTAGGTCCCAATCCATCTTGGGATGCAATAAGGCACATCAGTGCCCTAGAGGCTAGGGGGCAGGAACAATTGACACCCCATGACAACAGTCTTCAGTAGTTTCCTGTGCAGCATGATATATGTACTACAACAGCACTTCTCAAACCGCAGTGTGCAGAGGATTCACCAGGGGATCTTGTTGAAATGCAGATTCTGACTCAATGAGTTTGGGGTAGGGATTGGGACTCTGCATTTTTAACAAATTCCTAGATGATGCTGATGTTGCTGGTCTATGGACCACACTTAGTTCTAGATTTTGCTTATGTTGTACATCACTCTAAATAAGCTGCTGAGTATGAACCTTTTAAAAATATCTTGGGCAAAGTAACATTACACTTAAAATTATACTCACTTAATACGATCTAATATCTAGTTAATATTCAAATTTCCCCAATTATTTCCAAAATGTTCTTTAATAAATCAGAATCCACTGTAGGACCACCCATTGCATGTGGTTATTTCTCTTACATCTCTTTTATCCCCAGTCTCTTTCTCATGACCCTGACTTACTGGTGGACAAATTGCCCATAAAAATATTTCACCTTCTGGATTTGTGTGGTTGCTTCCTCGTGGTGTCACTTTGCTGTATTTAGCTGTGTTTCTCGTAAACTGGAAGCTGGCTCTAAAAGCTTGCTGGGTACACGTTAAATATTTGTGGCTAGAATTTGTCACAGTTGATGGGTACATTATAATGCATCACATCAGGTGACACGTGAAATCTGCTTGTTCTATCATTAGTGATGCAAAGACTGAGCCCTGGATTAGGGTGATGACAGCTTGATCCCTGCACCATACACTTAGGTTTTACTCTTTGGGACCAGAGAGTAATCTGCTTTGTTTTTCTTTGGAACTATATGAATGCCTTGTTCCTCATCAACCATTCCACTAATAGCTTTTTTTTTTTTTTCAAATCACCAATTGCTAATTCTTTCCTGAATCAATAATTTCTTTGGGTGTTGAAAAATGATGATTATATAATTCTCTAGTATTCCTTTTACATGTATTATCTGGCATTGTTCTGGCTTACAAGGTGTCTTAGACTCTAATTGTACCTGCTTTACTAGGCCTGGAATCGCCCATTTCTCCAAGGACCCCTGGCTCCTTTGAGTGAAGAGTGGGTATTAGAGGAAAAAAAGGGTCTCAGGGTTATGTATTGTGATTGGGGTGACATTGCTTCTAGAACATTTTAATGCAGAGCCAGAAAACATGCACACATACACATACATATGTGTATATATTTTACAAATATCTTCATATTGATATATCCAATTCACTTTTACATCAGTTTTTACTTATTTTCCTTGATTTTATAATTCTCTTTTACTCTGAATATCTTGATTTTTAACATAAGTACTTGTTTTATTTATCTTACAATATTAAAATAGTTTCTGAATTATACCACTGTTATGTATAACAATACCATTACTGAATGATTTAAGATTTCTTTGACTCTTTGATCTGAAATTTCCCCCTTACACTGAGTTCCTTAAGGCTGGAAACTGACTCTTGGTTAGATATTATAAACTCTGTAAATGTTACTCGAATGAATGCTTTGTTGAGTTCTGATTCCTAAATAGTCAATAGAACAAGAGTGTGTCGGGAACACAGAATGAGTTACCAAGTGGATTCTTTAAAGTTAAGTTCCCTTGGGAAGTAAGCAGTAGCTACTTGAAATCCATGAGCCTGTTTTCCTAAAATTTTCATTTCCCATTTCAAATATATTGATGCAATTTAAGAAGATGGTTTATACAGAGTCCTGAGTTTGGACTGAATCCTCATTAATAGGATAGTGGATTGGAACTTTTTTCTTTCTCTTTTCTGTTCCCAGTAAAAGGCATGAAGGAAAGAGCAAGGAATCATGGGAAGTTGTAAAAGACTGGGGCAGGGTTCACCCTATCAAAGTATGAGGCATCGTGAATGATGCACAGCCTGCATATGCTTCAGTTGTCCATTTCCAACTTCACAAATGAGTTAATTCTTGTCTTACTCCTCCTCTCAACTGGATCTCAAGCATTTCAACATTGCTTTTATATAGAAAGGTTAGCTCTTACGTGATGGAAAAGAAGAAAGGAGACATGGCCCTAAGAGAAAAGGATCTCCAAGAGTCTTTCCAATATTGTTGGGCTTTCAGGGTTTTTTTTCCTTTCTTATATTGTGTGTGTACTCTAAAAATTGTTTTTTATTTTACTCTGCCCTGAGTCAAGAAGGACTTTCATAGTCACATCCTTCACGCTTCATTTAGCAATAAGGTTCAAGAAAGGAATGCCAGTTTAAACATGTAATTTAACTCTCTATTCCTGACAATAACCAACGAGTGCAATTTATTCATCACACATCAATACTCCTAACTCATAACAACAGGAAGGTTGCCGAATACAGTCATTTGAGAATTAAAGGAGTCTATACATGCTGACAGAACAAGCAGCTGGAAGCATTTTCAGTCAATTTGTCATTGACCCAATGGTTCTTTTGAAAATCTCCTACTCAGCAAGAGAAAATATTTAATAAGAAGATGAGAAAAAGAAGTTGTTCGTGGTGGCAGCATAGAAGCTCTTTCACACTAGGAGGTATGGAGTGGACTTACTGGGCTTCAGGCATCCATACCTCTTTCCAAATTCTGATTCTCTTTGCTTCCTTTCATAAGCATAACCTGGAGTGTGTGGAGTCACAAGCTGTGCTGCTAACTGAAGAGTAAGAATTCACTTTATGTATCCCAGCATAAATGTTAAAGCCTGGCCAGGATAAAAATATACTGTACTTGTTTTTTTAAACAGTGTCTTTATTGTGTCTCGAGGTCATTGCTGTTTGATTAAGCACATTGCTTGCAAAAGGCAGGAACTCTGCCTGTTTCTCATGCCTTCAGAGTCCTTAGCATGATGATAGGCCATGTAGTTGATATTCAAAGCACTCAAATGTTCAAAAGTGAGAAACATATCTCAAAATTTAAGCTTAGAAAAAACAAATGCTAACTTCTGTCCTGGAGACAAATATCTATTCAAGGTGGGATTTCTTATCTCTAGAAGTCTTTGCCTAGGAAACTCAATACAGTGAGATTTGGAGACAGCTTAACTGATGAGAATCCAGTGCTTTGTTATATGTATTGTGACCATATTTTATAAGCCAAAAGATCAGCACTGGATCTGGCAAGATGATAAAATATTTGAAATCAGGACCACTCTAGAAATCATCCCATATGGCTGCCACACCTTGATGTCTTGAGAAACCCCCAGTTCATTTGTGTTTGAGGTCATCTGTGTATCATATGATATCTTATTCTTTGAATCCCCCAAAAGGCAATTTGGCTTTTTTAAAAAAGTTTTGAGTATTAGCCACCATCATATAGAATCTACAATAAGTATATACATCTACGGTGTCCTTAAATTATTTAATTTTAGTTTTCTTTGTATATTTGTCTTATGTTTTTAATTATATCTTAAACTTCTTTTGGACTTACTTTAATAGAATGGTAGACTTACAGTTTGCTAATTTAATACATATAATTTTCAGTACCTACTCTAAATGTCGGAATCCTCAGTGACCAGAATTTCTAGCCAGAACTGTGTTTTAGGGCATCATCCTCTTCTTATGTAACTTTACTCTGACACAAATACAAGCAGCTTATAGAGCTCATCATAGTAAGGCGCTTCTTAAGTGCAGGCTGAAACATTACTCCTTTTAGAGGAAAGAGTCTTTGCACAGATTAGGCCTTTGGGGCAGGTGGTTTTTGAATAAATGTCCTTGTCACCCCAGTGAATGTATTGTTCTCATAATAATGCATAGATGGAAAAAAATGGGCTAGAGCTGTTAGTCATCCATCTAGTGCTTTAGGCATTTAGCAGTGGCAACTGTTAGCACAAGAATTTTCTATTAGGTGTTTTGAAATGTCAAATACAGATGGAAGACAAGGTGTGACACACCTGCCTCCATTTATACTTGACACCATTCATTGCTTGCTTTCTTTACAAGAAACCGAATGAGGAACTAAGACAGCGGCATAATGTGCCTTTGTGCGGATGTTTTGAGCCTGGATGGGACAGGAGATGAAAGAGAGGTGGGAGTCAAATGCTGGAAAAACCCAAGTGTCTGTGATGCAGGAAAGAAGGTTCAGCATGTATAGAAAGTATTCATTTGAGCACTATGAATGGCAATTTAATATTTCTATTAAATCTTCACTGAAAGAGATGTGACTTGGGTTTACTTTGCCTTCTATTCCTTATGTCTTGGATTATGCAGACACTTTACTAGTTTGCATTCAAGTTAATAGGAATTCATCATTGCCCAACTGAGGACAGCTGCAGCTTTGACAGAGGGAGCTGATGAGGACCAAAAGGGGGTACAGAGGATGCTTGGTGATGTCATCGGATCTGTTTGGTGCTGTTCTACAGTGAAAAAGCAAAGTAAACATTAATAGATTTTTCTAGATATTACATTGAAAATTTAAAAGTTCATGCTTTGTAAACTTTCAGAAGTCTGAAAATACGCACCATCTTACCTGCCATTAGCCTTTGAAACAAGAAGTACTGTCCCTTCATAGAGATGGACTTCTCCACCTCGATGGGCAGGCACATTGTCTGAGCTGGATGGCATTTCAATAGAGACACCCAATTGATCTTTATGTGATCTTGAGAAAACAAGATGGGGTTTCATTTGCCCCATAAAAATTACCAAATGTGGAAAAATATACTTAGCATATGCGGATGAGCATGCAGTCTCGCAGCAACTTGGTTTTCGAGTCAGAGCAACTGTATTTAGCTTGTGGCTTCCTGTGGCTGATCAGTAGCTTCATCTGTGAAGTCAAGAAACCCGACCAGACCCCCAGCCACATCACATATGTGTTAGAAAAACCTTGAATCATTAAAAGTTATTTTAGGAAAAGGAGGTATGTAAACGAGGTAATGGAAAAATTTCAACTATTATTAGAATGTTTAGAACATGGCCTCTCAACCTCAGCACTATTGACATTTGGGGCTGGGTGGTTTTTGTCCTGGGGCTGTCCTGTGTCTTGGAGGATGTTCAGCAGCATCCTTGGCCTCTACCTGCTAGATGCCAGTAGCATCTCTTCCCCCACTTGTGGCAACCAAACATGTCCCCAGACATTGCTAAATGTCCCTTGAGGGCATAACTGTCCCTTATTGAGAACCACCGATTCAGAATTAGATAAGGAATAAATGTGTGGTTCCAAGGGCAAGTGACTCACCTAAGAGACTTCAAGTTCAGAAGGCTTGTTTAATTGATGATTATTATTTGTCTTTGCCAGAACCAGCCTCTTGCCAAGCATAAGTAAATAGATGGATAATTTTTTTTCAAAGGCCAAGAGTTGACAAGAGGCTGTAGGATTCATTTATCAAAGGGAGGACATGATTTGGTTAGGCAGATGACTTCAACACTACCTTTGAAGGAGCAAACTCACCTCTGCTCTGTGCTCAAGGTGAGAAGGAATAGTCACAAAGGAAGAACTTAGTGAATCAAATTTCTCCTCTTAGTTTGCTCATCTCTCCCTTTCCCCACTTTTAATTTAGCTCTCCCTTTTTCTCAGCCTCTATTTCTTTTTTTTTTTTTCTATTTCTTGAAGAACAAAAATTGGGGGCTGTATAATTTGCTTTGAAAAATGTCATCTCACCTGCTCAACTTTTAGAATTGGTGCTGTTATGGTTATAATTCTCAGAGTTGTTCCTTGGGCAAAATTGTGATGTCAGAAAACTCTGTGGTTCCCCAGACTTCATTTTCTTTGCACTTTACCTTCCCCTCACCTATGCCTTTCCTTCACCACGTGTTACCTCCTCTGCAAATCCACCTCCAGGTGCCCAAAATGCTTTCTTAATCTTTCTTCCCTCTCACTTTATATAAATCAGATTTTTTTTTTCTGGGGTTGGGTAAGAATTTGATTGCCCTTCCACATTGTAGCTAAATATGCATCTCATTTTTCTTTTTGAGACTGGCATGCATTGTCTTTTAAATTTCTTTTAAATTGACATATCATAAAATTATTTGGTACACAGTTCTAAGAGTTTTAACACAGGTATAGGTTTGTGTAACCATCACTACAATCAGGATGCAGAACAGTTCCATCACTTCAAAGAGAACCCCTCTGGCTGGGGTTTGCCTTTTCAAAGAAAACCCCTTTGCAAAACTCTTCTCTCTGCTCCTAAACCTTGGCAACTGTCTATTTGTTCTCCATCTCCATAGTTTTGCCTTTTCCAGGAGGTCATGTAAATGAAATCATGCAGAATGTAACCTTTGAGAGTGGCTTCTTTCACTCAGCATAACGCCTTTGCGATTCATCCACGTTGTTGTTTGCTTTGATATGTATATCATGGAGTACTAGTCAGCCAGAAAAAAGATGAATCAATACCTTTTGCAACAATCTGGAAGGAACTGGAAACCATTGTCCTAAGTGAAGTATCGCAAGAATGGAGAAACAAACAACACTATACATACTCACTATTAAATTGATTTTTTATTTTTTCTTGCTAGATAGTATTCCATGGTATTGATAGCCACAGTGTGTTTGTCTATCCACCCATTCAAGGACCTTTGGGTAGTTTTTAGCTTTTGGCAATTGTGAGTAGAGCTGCTATAAGCATTCCTGTACAGGTGTTTGTGAGAATATTTTAATTTCTCTAGGGGTGGGATTGCTGGATCATATGGTAAGTGGTCCTTTTGTTTCCAGAGGACTTTTTGCTTTAATAGGGCCTAGGAATGAATTCAACATTTAAATTGTGATGATTCTGTAAGTGTGCAATTTCAGGCTGTGCTTTTGAGATTTGGAGTAAGGTTGTACGTGTGTGTGTGTGTGTGTGTGTGTGTGTGTGTGTGTGTGTATGTGTGAGTGAGTGAATGTTGTGTGTGTATGTCCTAGAGGTATTAAGGTTTGGGAACCCGAAATCACTTCAGCTCAAATGGGTGGCCTATTCTTGCCCACCTTGTGCTTGTGGGTCGACATGCCAATTTTTCTCCCAAAGCTTTAATCCTGACCTATGGTATCAGTACACAGGAAGAGGTATTTAAATGGGATGAGTGTTTGACAAACAACCGTCTGTTCCTGATGAGTGGATTTCCTTCCATCTCTAAATCCCATGACTATGACTGTGACTCTTATGCTTGAATCATTCTCTAGCTACATCAATTTCATGGTTGTCAGCAATGCCTAATCCATCTTCCATAGTCTGGAACCACTCAGGCGGCAGACTCCCTTGAGGTGGGAGCGCTCCTTGTACTCACTAATGTTCCTGCCATCCTTGGGGTGCCTACAGTTAAGATGTGTCCAGAATTATTTAACTTTAATTTTGGCTACAAGAAAAGCCTCTGGTGAAGGAAAATATGAGCAATGTATCAAAAAAATTCTATTGATATCATTTCCCTTTCTTTTAAAAAATGGTTCTTTTCATTGCCTGAGGTTTTGTTCTAAAGTTCCAAAATTCAGATTTTGCACATACAACTAACTGTGCTTTCTCTCAAATAGCATTGCCATGCCTGGCTTACAGTAAGTGTTCAGTAAATGTTTGTTGCACTAGACGAGTGAAGAAAATATATTTGGTGAAAAACAATAAGATCTATATAATTATGATTTTCTTTTATTATTATTTATACTGTATCAAGCCTTGTCTTTTGTTTCCTGAGCAAGACTTAGCTTCAGATCTCAAAATGTTTATTATCTATGATTTTTGGTAATTCACTCATCTGGGAAAATAGTGACACCTCTGAATTTTGAAAAATAGATTCATTGATTATTTTATAAATTGGGACATTAACTAAATAAGTTAAATGAAGTACCCCAGAGTTACTAGGCAATGCACACTCATCCTTTAAATTCCAGATAAAATGTCACCTTCTCAGTAAAATTTTCCCAAACCACCCCATGCGAAATTATTGTTTTCCATGTATACTACAGTACTATTATTATTTATTTGAATTCAGGTCCATTTCTCCCAGTGATCTACAAGCAACTTGAGAGGGGGACACATGTCTCATTCTCCTTTGCAGTCTTAGCATTTAGCACAGTGTCTGGCACATTTGTGCTAAATATTTGTTATACTGAGTTACATGATAACTGTGGACAACATTTTAGTTTTTTGCATATACTTATATATGTATGTGACACACACATATACTATTTTTTGGAAACTTATATGTGGTGGAATTGAACAAAAACAGAGAACTTTCCTGGAGTTGTATAGACTGGGTGGGTGGATTTTTTGAAAAATGGGGTTGATAAATCTTCAGCAAAGAACAGAGTGGGTTTTAGAATAGTTTGTTATAATAGAGGTGAAGTAGGACTTCTTTGATTGATTTGAAAAGACAAGGATCCCAATTTGCCCTATCAATTCATTTTCAAGAGCTCTCTGAGCATGTCTTGAGTCAAAATTTCTTCATGAAATAGCTTTTTAAATTGCAAAAATAATTCTGTTGTCCTAACTCAAAACCACTCTGGAAAGTGATGGAAAAGTTAGTTACCTGGAAAACTTTGCACCAAAACTGTGGACCTTAGGTTATTAGTGCAAATCATTTTTCCTTCAGCTTTTTCACAGATCAAGTTCACAAAATTCCTAATGAGATAATGGATATAAAGGCTACATCAAATTACGTTAGCTGACATGAGGTGGGAGCGGTAATAATTTAGGCCAACACCTGCATGTTATTGCTTTTTATTCTAGAAGGAGATTTAGCTTTTAGCACCAGCCTTTCCCAGGCGGCTTGCTAAGATGTAGACGTTTGTCTGATATGACCCTGAACCAGCAGTGAGGCCGACTGGGTAGCTATGCCAGGCAGCTGGCCAAATCTTCTTGGAGAGAAGTGGTCTGGTCGGATTCCTTCTGAATGAGAAAGCCACACACAGAAAAGCAGATTTTTCTTACTGGAGGATGACTCTTGGTAGTGTGCTGTTGGTGTCTCACTGAGATCCCCTTTACTGGGCTGTGGCAGTATACTGTGAGCTGGGTGCTTATGTCTCACAGTTGCACTCTTCTCTGGAGAATTATCCTCAGCCAGTTGGAACTGCTTTCCTTGGAAATGCCTGGGAGATTATGCCCTTCCTCTGGGGACTGTCCACACAGCTAATGATTCCTTTGATGGAAGGGTACAAAAATCTTATATCTCTCTTGCCTCAAGGTGGGATAACTCGCTCGTGCCATTCATGCTTCAGAGCTCTTTGTGGAATCACACTAGGCTAGACTTAAGCTGAAACTATATCTTTGCTGGGCTTTTTCTGTCCTATCCTGCTTCCCTCCCTTCCTAACTCCTGAGTGCTTCTGACAGCACATCTCCAATGAATCACTTGTAAAAGAATCTTTGTTTCAGATTCTCTTTCTAGAGAAACTGACCTGAGACATATGCCTCTACCTATGAGCTGACACAACAGGGTACTAGAAGGATCATTTTCATGGATACTGAAATTCTCAAGAATTATGATAGGAGCATGTTGGAGAGAAAAATGATGATATTAATGTTAGAAATTATTGGGGATAAGGCAGAGAAGACCTGAGGGTCACAACAGGACTCTGTTTACCCCACATCTGCACTGAGAAGCTTAACATGGTTAGAGAAAAAAACATAATTTTGCCAATGAGTTAGTGATTACAAAAGTCTTGTGAGTTTTAGGTGCATCCTGGTCATTGGACTGCATTTCCCAGTCAACTTGCTGTCTGGATTGTCTGTATTGATTAATGTTATTCTAGCAACTGAAAAGATAAATTCTGATATCAGTGGCTTAATCCAGTGAAAGTTTATTTCCTTCTTCTCACATAAATTCTGAAAGAAGGTTCCTGATTGGCAGGTGTCTCTACTCCATGTGATGATTCAGGGATCCAAGGCTCTTACCTTCTCGTGGTCTTGCTGTCTTTGACTCAGGGGTTCCAAGGTTTCAGCTTAGGGAAGGAGCATGGAGGATCACACATGGAAGTATTTTATAGTTCTACATTTTACTGGCTAGATGATGACTGCATATCAGATCTTCCACTAAACACATGATAAGTCTCCCATGTATTGACACCACCCTGGGGAAGGGGTGGTGCAGAATTAACTGGAATTAATTTTCTACCATTGAATAAATGGAGATCTGAAAAAGATATTAAATTTAAAAGATAAGTTAAATGCCTTGGTAACCTGGGTTTATGGCCTGAGATTCATACAGACTGCATGCATTTGAAATGATATATGGAAGGGTGATTTTGAAGCAGAAGGGGGTCAATAGAATAGAAAGCATAGAATTGAAGAACCCATGAGAAAATTTAAAATTGCACCTAGGCCGGGCACGGTGGCTCATGCCTGTAATCCTAGCACTCTGGGAGGCTGAGGCAGGTGGATCGCTCAAGGTCAGGAGTTCAAAACCAGCCTGAGCAAGAGCGAGACCCCGTCTCTAATAAAAAATAAAAAGATATTAATTGGACAACTAAAAATATATGGAAAAAAATTAGCCGGGCATGGTGGTACATCCCTGTAGTCCCAACTACTCGGGAGGCTGAGGCAGAAGGATCGATTGAGCCCAGGAGTTTGAGGTTGTTGTGAGCTAGGCTGATGCCACGGCACTCTAGCCCGGGTGACAGAGTGAGACTCTGCCTCAAAAAAAAAAAATTGCATCTAATGGGGGGACCATGACACAGTAGTAGCTTTTGAAGCCTTTCCTGGTAAATCTCAAACACGGAGTGCTACACTAACCCATGCAGTACTTTTGTTAGCAAAATGACACAGCCTCATGCCAGGGTGCATGGCTTTTGGGTAGTGGAGTGTGGGCTAGATTCCAGCCCCTCCCATCCCTCCGCCAGCCCATTTCCCAGATGGTGCTGAGAAGGATACACGTGCACATCATTGTGTGGCAGTGCTGATCTCAAAGCAACTGCCTCTGCTACTCCCTTATTGTAGATTGAATTAGTGACCCTAATTTTTAAATTTTTTTTTTACTCCTTTATATATCCACACCCTTTGCCATATGACTTTGCAGTTCCTCCCACTAAAGAGATGGACTGTATTTCTCTGATGCTTTGAGTTTGGCAATGTGATTTGTTTTGGCCAATGGACAGTTAATAAGTGTGACATGAACAAAAGTAGAAGCATGTACATGATTTGGCTTATCTCCTTATGCCTCTGCCAATGCCTTGAGAAGCACATGCCCAGGATAATTCATTGGTTCCAGAAAAAGGCTGAGAGAAATATGGAGCAGAGCCAAGTCACTCAAGCCACGCCCAGACTGGGTCCATTGATTGATCTTTAGTCAACCCTACAGCTGTATGAGAGAGCCCAGCAGAGATCAGCAGTCACTCAGCTAACGCCTAGCCTACATCACCTCAACCCCTGTCTACTCATAGACTCATGTGCCAAATAAATTCTTATTCTTGCTTGCCACTGAGATTTTGTTGTTGTTTGTTACATAGCATTATTGTGGCCATGGTTAATTGGTACACCTCTTTATCCCCAGAAGCCCTAAGAGTATGGAGCATACAGATTGTTGCTTCTGTTATGACTGCCCTTTCTCATTAGGAACTTGCATTCCTTTTCAGAATCAATAACTTCCCACCTTTCCATCAGCATTGTTTAAAAACATACATTAGAAAATATTTAGGGATGCTTGATTAAAGTGGTTCTGATGAAAGATCATCAAAGCTAGCACTAGGTCCTAGACCTAAAGGGAAATTATGGTTAGATAATTTGAATGAAAGAGATGTGGGTGGTAGAGAGTAGGTGGAGGGGAAACAGGTTAACCTGTTTGTTCTTGGTGATGCAGATTTCTCAGCACAACAGCTTGTCAATTCATAACTTTTTTCTCCTCTCTATTTATAATTCCTTTTATGTGGGATTTGGATAAATAGTATAATTTTTTCAGGCCACAATTTTCTAACTATGGATAGGAGAGATGTCATTTTTTCACCTTGACAGCATGTGGGAAATGAGTATATCTAAAGTCCCTCCACATAATGAAGAAAAGTAAAGGGAGTCAATAATTGATGTTGCATTAAGATGTTTTTTATTTTCTGTTTTCTTTGCTTGCCTATCCTTGCAAATGGAGCAGTCAATGACACTTGTCACTATTCACATTAAAATACATCTCTATCTAGTGACATTGAATAATTTTATTAGCTAAATAAACATTTTAGTCATCAGTGGAACTTTTATAGCAGCAGATCAGCGAGAATAGATTGCTGGGTTAAAAGAGTGCACACTGTAATAGCTGTCACCACTGTAGAAAATTTCAAATAATGACTTATTTTTTTCTTTTTAAATCTTGACTGCTTTGGGGACCAAGTAGCAAGTCCACCTACAGGTATTGTCAAGTATATTTCTTTTTTCATCAGTAATGAGGAGTGATCCTTCCCCTGCCTAAATTTAGTCATCTTAGGAAAAGATCTAGAGATTTGTGTTGCAGTGTTGAATTCCTGGTATTTTACTTTCTTCTTCTTATTGAAGTCTCTGAGTAGATTAGTTTTCTAATCTAGTCAGAACCTGTAATCCTAATATCAAATGGAAATGTCTAGATCTTCTAAACCTAAATATGTTTATTACCTTGAATTCACTTTCCTATAAGATTTGATTATTAAGATATATATCTTTAAAAATGCCAGTTTTCCAATCTTTTCTGGTTATCAGCCAGCGTAGTTCATGAGAAGTGTCAGTTATGTTCATAAAAGACGTTGTGCTCTTCTTGGCTAGTGGGTACTTTGGAGTAAATTTCCCTGAGCCTAAAGTCTGACTGTACTCGAGTGAAATCATATTTAAGCTGAATGGGCATAAACATTTTTTTCCTTTACACTAAGTGTTTTTTTTCCACGATGTATACACTCAGTGTTATAATGCATAGCACTGCTGTTGCAGGCTGGGTTTCCTGGGAAGCAGACCCTGAGATGGAATTTAGCAGGCAAGATATTTATTAAGTAGTGCCCTTGGGATCATCACATTGCCGCTCCATTTCTCACTCTGCCCAATTCTGCTTCCTTCCCCTCCCTAGCACTCACATTTCATTAGTTTACATAATATTCAAGGTGAAATAACATACCTACAATTGCAACTGGAATAAACAGTTTTGAGAACAAAAACCCATTTGATCTTTTTTAAAGCATACAGCTTAAAAAGATGGGAGTTGAGCTGTGTGGGTGAACTAGAAGGGACCCTGTTAACTGTGGGCATTGTGAATTTCATGGGCTGTGGTTACCTTGTTTTACAGAGGGAATGATAGGGTCTGTTAGTTAAGTGGAAGACCTATAAGGGGACTTCTATTTTACTGCCACTTTGGAGATAAACTGTTATGTCTTCAGCTATACTTATGCTTGGGTACAATACAAGGCAGTTGTAATAAAATCTTACTATTTTCAAAAACATGAGTAATTAATTTTTGTTACTGTGGAGTTGAAATTCTTGAGTCAAGAAGGTTCTAGCATCTGAGAGGGCCATGGAGTAGAAGTAAACAGGGAGGAGCAAGGCCTTTCATGGAGAAAAGCAGAATGGGGTAGGCTGATGCATGGGCTATGCCCAAAGTTTCAGATGGAGTTGAGTAGCAAGGCAGATCTTAGGGATGGAAGGGACCTTGGTGGGGATGTAGAAGGGTGTAGTGTTTGTGGTTATGTGAGTGGGGAGGTGGGGGGAAACTTTAATCTTTAATTTCATTTACTTCTAAATTGAGACTTTTAGAAATAATCTGTAGTAATTTTACAACTAAAGTTAATTAAACAGTAGCCAGGTTTAATTAAACTGATGGAAAAATATGCATTGACTTGTGAGTGCACCAAACCAAGAATGTGGGCTAGAATCATTGCACTGGGTTTAGCATGACAGTGTCAGTTTAGGCAATTGATCAGAAAGCACAGATAGTGGCTATAGCAGCATTACGAATACATGTAATTTGATTTGTTAAATGCATCCTCTCAAACACATTTAAATTAAATGATTATTCATGCAATCATTTTAGTACTGAACTATTATCTTAGAGATCAGTTTTCACAAGAAACAAAAAGCCCAAGAAAGCATAAAATTCCATTAAAGGAACGTCCTAAAATCAAGGAAATCTTCATATTTCACAGACAAACACTTTTCCAATTATGAATTAGAAATAAAACTGTGGTCAATTGCTCTCCTGAAGCTGCGGTGCTGTTCGGCAATGATGCTTGGCAATGAGACAGGGAGGGAAGATGGCAAGATGGCTCCATTCAATGGATGAACACTCACTGCCCTTTTTTGTGTATATTTGCATTTTTATATTCTGAGAGTGCCCTTTTTTGTGTGTATTTGCATTTTTACATTCTGAGAGAGCTGCTTTCAATAGCTCTTTCCATCAGAGATTTCCTTTTCACTTAGTGCCCTTTTTGAGTCATCTTTTTTCCAGGTGGTGAAGCCACAAGTATTAGCATAGCATTTTCCTCTATACTTAGTAAAAGTGTATTTTTGATGAGTTCATTTATCCTCCTCTTCAGCAGAGGGAAGCAGTAAACACACCAGAGGCAAAATGCAAAGGGTGCAGAGAGCAGGGCAGAGGAGGGGGCAGGGGAAATAGGGAATGGGGTAGGTAGACATGGGGGGGATAAGTAATATCATGTGCTCAACTACAATGTCCATGCCAGGCATTGCATTGATTTCACCTCGTTTAAGGTACCCAAGGATCTTGTGATCTAAGTATTATCTCCATTTTACAAATGAGGCAAATCAGCCTCAGAGAGTTTAAGCAACTTGTCTAGGTGCACACGAAGCATCATAATAACTTGTTGCAGATCCAAAATTCTAACCCAGGTGGATCTGGTCTCCAGAGTGTCTTCTTAGGATAGCAGGATGCTCTGGGCAAGAAGCTGAAAGAAGCTGCCAGATAACACATGTGTATCTGGGGCTGGGCATTTGACTAGGTCTCACCTAAAGGTATTTTAAGGTTGAATGTTTTAAAAACACCATGGAGGTTAAGCTGAACACATCTGTAGAGCTGAATTGCACCAAGAATTAGCATGCAACTTCTTTAAGATTTGAAAGAAAAATCATATAGGTAAATGCCACATTCAATACTTCTCATTTTAAACTATTTAAGGAACAAGATGTGGGGGTGGGGGTTAGGGGGGATAAATACCCAGGCAAATGAGAGAAAGCAGCTTTCACATTACAGAAGTTATTTAGTACAGATCGAGCTGTCATATTTTGAACACACATTAAGTGATATGGTCTAAGTTCATGGAAAAGGGGTGACAATTTCCAAATCACCGTCAATGGCTCTCTGATTTCAGGGACCATTTGATATAACAAAGTTTAAATAAAAAAATCGTTTTGACCTATAGAACTTGTAGTGAATGTGACTTATACCAACCAGAGTTACTCACAGTGTGACGCCTGGACCAGCCCCAGTCCACAAACTGTTACTGGTCCGTGATAAGTACAGGGCTTGAGAATAAGAACATAGAAACTTCCATAACAATCTGACATTACTCCATCATCATGTGATCAGTGGGTTTGCATTTTGTAAGCTTTTAAGGATTTTTCTAATAATTTATTTTCATTGTATTTCATACAATTTTTGATCTGTGACAATACTAGTTTGAGAAGAACTAATCTATGTGACAAGTGAATTAAGAGAATATTAAGTTCTATACCAGTGCATATGAAGTCACATGAAGGTGCATGGCTTTTGTCTCTGGTTTTTACTTCTTCATTCTTTTATTTTTATTCTTTAAAGAAAAATGAGTACTGTTAGAAACATCAAGTCTTTTTTCTATACACTGATTTGGTCTTTGACGTGATAATACAGCCATGCTGGCACCCTAGAGGCAAAAATGGTGGCTAAATTGGTTCCTTATGGGAGGTCCAGTATATTTCAGAAAAGAAAAATAACAGCTATATGCATACCCTAACAAACACAATCATGATAGCTTTAATTTAAAAAATATTACAACAATTGAACATTCTAACTATTAAATAGCTCTTTGTTAAGTGTGCCTTGAATGGTTATTGTGTTTCCCTTAAGTTTTTAAAAGGAGTTTTATTTTGATTTTGAGCTTTCCTGGAATAAATACTTTATATTTATTTCTCCAATTTCTTATATTCCGATGAATTATCTCAATAGCCACAAATAAAGCCCTTTGACATTCAACTCTAAGACAGAATTAGGCAATTTCCAATGATTATTTGAACCCATAGCTAAGTGGTCCCTAATGTTAAAAAATGTATACCTTAAATAGAGACAATAATATTTATTTAAAAAAAAATCTCAGAAGTTGTTCTAAATTATGCCTGTAGCATTGAAGGGCCTAGCAGTGACCATTTTTCTTCCCATAAAATTCTAGAGCTATTGTTTATTGTGATGTTCTGGCAGGGAGAGGGGCGATCCAGAGCTGGGGCAGAGGAAGGTGGCTTTCCCAGAGGCCAATGGTCACAGCAAGCTCTGTGGCATCTTCATAAAGATGCCCAGCAAGGTCATGGACCAACTACTAGTCCTACCTCTGGGCTACTACTAAGAGATACCATGTATCACTCTTTTTCATTTCCCCCCCCCCCCCAAGGCCTTCCTTTCTTCTATAAAGCCAGCCCATTCTTGAGGGGTCTCTACCAAACTGGTTGAAGTCTTGGGTGGGGTCTTCTCAGCTTCCTTGGAGAGAAGTCCTTATTATTCTTGAAAGTAAGCAGTCTGGTTCTTCATATTTTAAGGGTCTTACTTGCCCCAGAACTCATTGCAAATCATTACCCAGAAGCTGCAGTGACCCCATCTTAAGTCCCTGCACTCTCACTTCTGGTCTTGGGAGGTACCTTCCTCTGTAAACTTTCTATTAGTGCCTTTCATTTATATGTTTTCTAATTAAAAATAATTTGATGTTTATTCAATTGATACTGAAGCTGTCTTGATCGATGATCATATCATTATGTATATGTATACATATATATTTTTTCTGAAAGCAGTCCACTGTTTTTTTGTTTCTTGTAAACAGTAACAGTATATTTTAATTTAATTTAATTTTGCATGGTATCTGTTTTCATAGTAGTTCTTTCTAACCAGCTTTCTAGTCTCTATTGACCTTTTAATGATGTAATCATGATAAATTGACAAGTTATGAACAAACCAACAAATATTGTGGTACTTGTAGCATTTTTTAAATAACTATAACTGCTAAGAATCAATGGGCACATTTTAAAACAATTCTCTAAAAGGGGATATATAAAATCTGATTATACATTGAACACTGTTGACTCATCAGAATAAAGGACACAATTGTACTGAAAATGTGTGTTAATCATGGGTCCTACTTTTAGCAGTCAGAGCACCCTGGTAAAACAATTTCTGACCTTCAGATTGTCATGTTTTATTTACAAGATCAGAGTGTGGCATACTTAGCTGATATTGCTTCAGGGACTCTGGGGCCTAAACACATGAAGACATAACACAAAGAACCTTTTATTTTAACCAATGATTCTTGTCCTGCCAGTAAGTATGCACAATGCTCAAAGCCATTGCAATTTCTTTGGAATCTGTAAACCAAATCAATTCCATAATTTAATTCAGCGAAGAGAAGAATTTTGTCTTTAACATGAAGTCAGATTAGAATGTTCATCTTTGAGGAAGGGCTCAGAGTCATATATTTTTTCTCGCATTGAAAGGCCCAGCATTTTAAAATCTAAACTCCTGCATTTCTTGAACAATCCTTGTATATAGTATAAATAATTGATTTCAAGGATTTACATAGCCAGTTAGACTCCGTATTCTGAGTTCAACCAATGTGCATTATTCAAATATTTCAGAGGCTTTAAAAAACCAAACATGTGGTATGAAAATAAAGCTTTTTCTTTTTTTTCAGAACAGAAAATATCAAAGTTGTCACCAAAGTATTTGTCAGCAGAAGTAATTGATCACAGGGTGATTTTTTTACCTTGGCCTTTTCAAGGAACTGCATTTAAGCTGATCACTCTTAAAAGCTTCTACAGTGAGCATTGTTACTTTAAATGGTCTGCTTGCTATGTTTAGCTACAAGATTCTTGACAAAGAACAGTGCACATGCTTGATAAACTCTTCATAAATTTATTATAAGGCAATATCTACTTGTCAGTTCTTGACTCATTACTTTCTACATAAAGCTAAGATACAAATGGAAGGTGAACATAAAGCCCCTGCAATTATTTTAACTGACTATTATATATCATAAGGAGGAGTTATTAATGAGAGTAAGTGAAATAACATTTGCCGGCAATATGATAATTACTTTTATAAGACCAAGAAGAGGTGGTTAAATTTTAAAGTTGATTAGAGTCTGCTAAGCCATAGGTGATGAAATGATGTCAAAATAAATCTAGATTAAAAATTATTTTCACTGTGATTTTTTTCCAAATATCATTATGTATCTTTCATATAAAATTTAATTAAATTTTTCATTTGCAGTTGCCGTTAAAATTACATTCAAATAATATTCATTGACTACCCTTGTGCTAGGCACCACTAAGGATATGATCTAATTCTCAGCAAACAGAATTTGGAATACATGGTTGTGATCGTATGTGTAATGATCTAGGGAAGGGACTAAATCCCTATTGAAATTCAACTTCCATTAAGATCAGATTTGGAGGTTCCAATAAATCACTTTACAGATTATTGAGCTAATGTGACCACATCATCTATCATCTACCTCCACTGGTCTCTGCCCTCCAGGATCTTAAATGTAATTGGGAAGACAAGATATACAGACATGAAAAGTTAAACAATTTGTCTTAGTGATATAGGAGCTATCGCAAGACAATACATGATTGAATACCAAATGATGCTGCCTGTTTCTGAACTAGTGACATTTATTGCTGTATGCAGAAGAGATCAAGCCAGGAAGTGCTATAGGAGTTCAGAGGCAAGAGAGAGGAAAGTGACCTGATGTGCACAGACATTTTATGAAAGAGGCAGAACTGGAGCTGGCCCTTTAGGTTGAGTGAACTGAGCAAAGAGGAGAGAAGGACCAGGTATGTATAGCAGTTCTGTGGTTTGACAGCATGATTTCAATTATATTTCTGCTTGATTTTTATTCTTATCTTGCTACTATTCTGTTTACTCCTATGGAAGAGCCTGCTGACTGCTTAGCAAAAATCTATGTTCTCTTCTTTGGGGGCTAGACTACATTTTCCAGCCTCCTCTGAAGTTATGTGTGTCTATGTGGTTGATTTTTATCCAATGAAATGAGTATAAATGTATGAATTCTTGTTGTATAACAAATTACCCTGAAACTTAGCTGTTTAAAATAATAAACATCTATTTTCTCATAGTTTCTGAGGGTTAGGCATTCAGGAACATATTAATCAGGTGGTTCTGGTTCAAGATCTCTTATGAAGCTGCAGGCAGGTGTGGGCTGGGGCTACAGTCATCTGTAGGCTTGCCCAGGGCTGGAGGTTCCACTTCTAAGATGGCTCATTCGCATGGCTATTGGCAGTAGGCATGATGGGTCTCTGTGTGGGGGTGTTTGAATGTCCTCATGATATGGCAACTGGCTTCCTTCAGAGCAAGTGATTGAAGAGAGTAAGTCTCAGCCTTGAAAGTCACACACTGTCATTTCTGCAATGTCTTATTTGTTACTCAGGTCAGCCCCAGTCAGTGCGTGTGTGTGTGCGTGTGTGTGTGTGTGTGTGTGTGTGTGTGTGTTTGGTGTGGGGGGCGGCTACACATGATCATGAACACCAGGAGGCAAGGCTCACTGGGGCCCTCTTGAAGGCTGGCTACCACATGAAGTGCCATCTGCTACTTTCAAGCTTGGTCCATAAAAAGCTTTTGTGTGCTCCCCTCCTTTCCCATTCCAGCTGGCTGAAATGAAATGACTCCCAGGGCAACCTGGGGCCCGCATGTTGAAGATGGTAGTGTCTCCATCAGCCTGGGTCCCAAATGACTACATGGCTGGTTCATCCACTTACCTGCTGAGGACTAGTAATTGAGCAAGAAATAAACCCCTATTGCATTTGAGCCATTGTATCGTGTTAGGTCTATTTGGTTCAGCAATTAGTCCATGCTGACTGGTATAACTTCCATCTAGTAAATCTTTACAAAGTCCTCTACTGAAGCAAATGTAAGCACTATAGAATGTTGAGGTAGTGAGTGACTGTATTGTCTTCATTTGCCTTTTTTCTTAAGGTTTTTTTTTTTTCTCATTTTTCAACAAGTATCAATTGAGTGCCTACCATGTGTCAGGCCTCATTCTAGCTGCTAGCTGCTAGAGACATAGCTGTGACAAGACAAAGCCCCTGCTTTGTGGAGCTCACATTCTAATGGAATGTCTAGTGGCTGCCTCTTGATGAATGCAGCAAACAAATTTGCTAATGTTCTTCTTCAGGGGTTCAAAAACCATGAAGGTATTAGTTAAATCTCCTGATTTGATGCGGCCCTGATAGATTGGTATTTTCCTAATTGTTTTCTAAGCTGGTGCCTATGCTTCTCATCACACAAATCAACTGAAGATCTTGTTAAAATGTAAAATCTGATCAGCAGGCCTGGAGTGCTGCCTGAGAATCTGCATTTCTAACAAGCTCCCAGGTGGTGCCAATGTTGCAGGTCCACAGACCACATTTTGTGCAGCGAGGCTTTAAGGAACACTAGTTATTAGATGTTAAAGATATCCTATATAAAAAAGGATTTCAGGTTCAAATAAGTGAGAACATGTAGCCAAAGGGAGAGGCCAGGCCAAATTGTCCTGCTGCCTGATTGCTTTCGAACTGCTGGTGTCAGTCCTATCAGAAGCCTAATGTTACTTTCTACCATGGATTCTGTGAGATAGCACTTTATCTTTCTAATAAATTCACTGTTTAAAAATTTAGCCTGTTTGAGAGGGTTTCTGTAGTTTGCGGCCCCAAAAAAACCTTGAATAAAGGCCAAGAGAACCAGGCAAAGGAAATAAAGGAGAAACCTAGCCATGCTGCAGAGCTGGGGCCAAGGTCAAGAACAATGAAGCTGCGAGGGTAACATGAGGCAGAAGCCTCAGAAGCCTGGAATGTCTTATACCCTCCTGCCCCCTCTAAGCCTCAGTTCTTCATTGATAACAGGATTTGCTATGAGAATGAAATGAGATAATGTTCTCCAAGTACATAGCAGTGATACTTTATGATTATGGCCATTATATTTTCCTTCTGTAAAATATTACCTGCATGCTAGTGGTCTGGGAGAATAAAGTGGGATAATAACCATAAAGCAATAACAATTGGTTGGCCACTCAACAAATGTCAGCTACTGGGAACCCAGCTGGATTTAAATGAGGATTAAATTAATTTTTCCCCCAGATACAAGAGACCTGGCACATTTGAAAACAGAAGGAAAATATCCCTGGAGAGTTAGTGAAGGTCGCTGATGGAGGCTGCAGGAGAGAGTGGGGATAATGGAAGAACCAAGGTTATCCACATCTTATCTTAAAGCTAGCATGTTCAGTGCATCATGACAAAGATGATTCCCGAAGGAGTATCCCACCTCAACTAAATTGTAGTTGTTTACCAGAAGTTGTTGACTTCTTTCCAAGAGGAAGCAGTTCAATTACTCTTAAAACATATATGTTTGGTGACCATTGCTGTGTAATTTGTCTATCCTCTACAGTTTAAACCTCTAGGTTTAAAGATTGTAATTTTCAAATATTAATTTCTTTACATTTATGTATCTAGAAGAAATAGCTCAACTAATATAAGAACATATGTTTGGTGAACATGATCACAGAATAGTTTGTTTATCCACTATAGGTCAAACTCCCCCACAAAGATTCAGTTTCAGTTTTCAAATATTAACTGTGTTTTCCATGCCTGTGTGTCTTAGCATCCCAAACTCTTAAGCAAAGAGCAAAAAAAAAAAAAAAGGATGTAAGGTGTTCTCAAGGGACACAATCCTTGGGGTGATAGAAATGTCGCATCTCGATTGTAGTGGGGGTTATACAACTGTATGTATTTATCTAAATTTATAGACCTGTATATCTAAAAGGGTGAATTTTACCATATGCAAATGATGCCTCAAGAAACCTGATTTAAGCAAAACTCAAAAGAAAACAAAGAAAAAGAACACGTCCTTGAAAGCAAAGTCTGGCGTTGTAGTAGGGCACGTAAGTAGATTACAAAACCTGATTTTAGTCATGAAGACTGAAATAGGAAAGAAAATTCTAGTGTTATCATTTAAATTACCATAGGACAAATCTCCTAGATCAGCATGTTTCCACTGTTTCTTATCAGTGACAGCCCTTTGAACTGACCAGTTAGGCAAAGTATAAGTGACAGCCCTCTGACCTGACCAGTTAGGCAAAGTACAAAGAAAGGGCCCTGGCTTTTAGCTGTCTTGTCAAGACCGGACACAGAAGGAATACTTTCTTTCGCCATAGGGCAACAGTAGGTCTGCTCAGATAGAATCCCATGAAGCCACTGCCATTTTTCTTTTGGTTGTGCTTGAGGGAAACTCACCTCTCACTCAGGCCCTTGCCTAGCCTGCACCCTCGGTGTGTTCAGGTCTCTGCTCAAATGTCCCTTGGTAGAAAAGGCCTCCCTCATCAGCCCTATTACAAATGACCATATTTGTGAATTGGCTGCCTCTGCCACTAGGTGGAAGCTCCGTGAAGGCAGGGGCTTTGCCTTTTCTGCTAACTTCCATGGCCCTAGCACTATAGCAGTGCTTGGCATAGAGGGGGTGCTGAGGAACTGTTTGTAGAATAAAATATAAAGTGAAGAGGACAGTCGATTGGCATCTGAATCTAGACCACGATAAAAGGGAGGGCTAACTAGAACTAGGGACTTGAATGCACTCAGAGCTCACTCTGGTCCTTTTGCCATTCTCTCTAGTGTCCCTTTCCTACTCTCAAAGATCCACACAGTGGCTACCATGGAAGCTTTGGGCTTACCCTGTGACAGCTCCACAAGCAGAGTGGATAAGTCACTCTCAGTTCCAGGTTGCCTAACCCCAGGAAGGGTTCTGATGGGCCTCCCAGTGACCCATGGACAGGGCCAGGACAGAGCCTCAGTGTATCTGCTGTTTTCCTCATTTCTCACTCTCCAGGTCTGCCTGCTCTATCTATTTTGGTGATGTTGCCACAGTCTTAATAATGATGCTTTAGAGCTCATTGCAGATGCTGTTAGAGCTCTGCCCATTCATCCCCTTGGATCCCTTTAGCCTTTCTGCTCACACCTGCTTTCTGCACACGTTCTCTCTCAACAGCAGCACCTGCAGCTCCTGCTGGCACCTGCTTTGCCTGTGCAAAGAGAGGAGCTGGAAATGCCTCCAGGAGTAGCCCTTGACCAAAGACTGACAGAACAGGAGCATAAAAACTCCCACCCCCTGTGCTCCAGATGGGGCTGACTCTGAGGTGTGATCTCTGCATGTCTCCAGAACTCCCCGAGCACTGAGCACAAGTTACCTTCCATGGGGCTTTGCTGGATGCTGCACACTTGCTTGGCCTCCTTCCCTTCCCAGTCCCACTTCTCATTCCCCGCTTGGGAATACCTACTAAGAAATCACTTTCACACGAATTCTCATTTCAATGTCTTCATATGGGAAACCCAACCTATAACAAGCTCCATCAGGGGCCCTAGCTCCCCACCTATTTGTCATGATTTTTTTGACAGCAGGTACTTTGGCACAGATTCTTGACTCCCCTTCCCACATGTGCACCATAGAAATGTTTACTTATTTGCTTTTACTATGCCCCTATCCTTAGAGTTCTTTCCTATTTTCCCTGTTTTAACTTAGGATCCTTTCCTTGCTGCTCGGATATGCTGCTAATTTTCCTGCTTTGTTTATTACCGATAGCTTGCATAGCCTCCCTGTCTAATTCAACATGTGATAGAAACATTTATTGTATTTTCCCCTCTTATTTTCCATGCCTTTCTTCCATATTTTGTATTAAATGCTTGTTCAAGATATTTCAAGGTTACAATTGGCTCTGCCTCAATTTAATAGTCAAATCATTACTAATCATAACACCTTTCCCTAGTTCACATCTTTAAAATATAGAAATGTAAATAAAGGAGTGTAATGAAGCCATCAGAACACCCAATGGTGTCTTTACTTCTTACCTATTTTATAAAATGTTATTTAATTCAGTTGAATTCAGTGAAACTTTTAGTAATTCTTATCAGATGAATTTATGTGTACATCATTGTGGGAAATAAAAATAACAAGTCCCAAGTATCTTTGATGTAGCCTCAATTAAGATTGATGTTGAAACCAGAGGCTATAAGTTTCAAATTTCAGTAAGTGAGAAAACATGGAGAGAAATTTTAAGATGCTGACATGAACACTTTTGACAATGTAAAACATTAGGTTAATAATTGCCCTTTGCTTATACAGATAAGAAGTTTAGCCAATATTTACATACCAGTTTTCACAACATTTAAGCTAAATCTTTACTTTTCCTATATATCCTCATTATAAAGTTCAATTTCGAAACTGTTTTCTAAAAGAGGGCAAAGAGCATTCTTAAAATAATATTGCAACGTTTGTCTTCCCCCAAAGACTGTTGACTTGTAACCTTGAGACTACAAATGTTTATTACAGGAAACTGCATGTTAGAATGTTTGGGGTAGAAAATTGTGCTTGTCTGCTTCAACTTATAAACTATGTTTGTCATAGAAGGATGATTTTACTCACCAACTCTTTGATAATTGATCTGCCATTTTGACCTCACTGATCCAGCTCTAATTAACTGAACAAGTAAAAGAGAATTTGCAGATTAGTTTGGAATTAAGGACATAGCTGAAGGCATTCCTTGGGAGAAGTGATTTTACCAAGAAAATAAATAAGTGACTCTAACAAAAGAATGTTAAAACACAAACACATATCACAGCACTCTTAGTGAAAGCTCCAAATATTGCCTGATAATAGGAAGTTGCATAAATATACTCTGGTATATTTATATAATGGAATACTATATAGAAATGAGAATGGACTACAATAAGACACAAAAACATAGATGGGTCTCATAAACAAAATGTTGAGCCAAAGAAGCCAGACACAAAAGAGAACATACTATATGCTTCCATTTATGTAAAGTTCAACAAGAGATAAGAGTATGGTGTTGGGATAGTGCTTATCTTGGGGCAGTGATACCTGAAGGAGGGCACAATGGGGGATTCTAGAGAGCTGATACTGTTCTATTTCTTGAGTTATATGTACATTTGAGTAGTTTTCTATATGTTACCCTTCAATAAATGCCATTAAAACCCTATACAATATAGAATCTTTATTTTCAATGGCATTATCTACTTCCCCAAAGAATTCAAGTAGTCTTTCAGATTCAGGAAGGGTGCTAGATACTGGGAACATTGAGGAGACAAGCAGACTCTCTCCTCAAAGACCCTGTGGAATGATGAGGGATCAGCTCCAACATAAGGTGAATGAAGTAAGCAGAAGGTGCTCAGGTGGTACCTCACTCAGTCTAGGGCTGGGAGGGGTGTGGATAGCTTCCAGTAAGAGGTGATGCTTGAGCCATGTCTTAAAGGCTGTATGGGCATGAGCCAGGCAGAGGAGGAAGCAAAGGGGGAATTTCAGAGGGAGGAATTCTCAGTGGGCAAATCATAAGAGAACATACCTATAATTGATATGGCATGCATGTAGCATACAAATAAAGAAGAGGTAAACAAGGGCCTGATCCAGAAGAAAACTGTGCTCATACACTAAGAGGGTTTGGACTTTATTCCGGACCAACAGGAAGTTATTGAAGGTGTTAAGCGGGAGAATATTGTAATCCTTTTGAGTGATCTTTCTGGCTGCTGGGGGGAACCTGGCGGGTTCTCCTAGGTGGGTGGGTGAACTTGGACAGATACAACAACCACAGTAATAACAACACTCTGATAAGAATAAAAACACAAGATCTGGGATGTGATAGGGTGTTTGGGATGAGGCAGGAAAAGATTAGAAATAATTATTAAGAGTCCTATATGATAGAAAAGCACTGCTCTAGGTCCCTATAAAAGATATTAACAGTCCAAATAAGTCCACTGGAGGCCACTCAATACCAGAATGTTGCAACAGTCCTTTGTTCTAGTTTCGCCTTAAACCCATATCATTTACTCAAATCTGTCCATGGAAGCTTTCATTGCACAATTCTCCCATAGACACATCCACAAACCCATCAGAATTGAGAATAATTTCAGTTGCCTCCAGAGTCTTTGGTTGTTTCAGGTTCCTAGCCCATGAACCTGTGATTCAATATAGAGATACTTCAAGTGCCTCAGGAACCAGCAGAAGCATGACATCAAGTACTTGCCCACCCTCCAGTTCAGTGGGTGAAATGTCAACCCACCAAGCTTAGGTTGTGAGTCCAGGAATTATTCTCGAAATCAGAATAATTCTTTGTTCCAACAGTGTGTAGCAAGTTATCTGTCAAAAAATATAGGTGAAGATGATTTCTTCTTTAAATATGAGGGGAGGGTGGAAAGGAGAACAGTTTTTTACCCAAATGTAGCATTAGATTTTACATTCAGGTGCTATTACCATCATATTTAGCCAAGGTTATTTTTTTTTTTTTTAACAGAAACAAAGAATAACCCACAGGGTTTTAGCTAGGCACAACAAAACAAAACAGAAATTGTGGTTTTGAAATCCAAGGCAAATGATGTTTTGATTTTGATGCTTTTGCTTATTTCTGCAGACAAAAAAGTTTACTGAGAAATTAGCAAGGAAAGAAGCTTTCCCTAGGTATTAGGGTAGGAATAACATTGCCCTTCTCAGATGCTCCATAACCCAGATACTCCATAAACTTTATAGACTAAGAACTTCTGTCTGTTCTTAGTATACTAAAAAGCAAAATCTGCATGGAGAAGTAGGAAATTCTGCATGAATCAATATCTTTTGGCTAAGGAGAATCTACCCCATGAAGTCATTTTTAACTAAGCTTTGAATGCAGGCAGTGTTTAGTATGCATAATGAAAAATAATCAATGACTTAGAAAAGTTCATTCACAGCACGGAATTTTTGAGCTTTAAGTGGTTTAGAGATAATTGAGCCAAATTTCTCATTTATAGACAAGGACACTAAGACTCAGAGAGGCATGTCACATAGGCCCAAGTTCACAATAGTCATGGTGGGGCGTGGATCTCGGTGAAGTGACTGCTGGGCCCTGGATCATCAGGCATGCAAGAGTGTTACAAATCTTAAAGCCAACTCAACAGACCTTCTCCTGCTTCCCTTCCCTTCTCTTTTATAACAGCTTTATTGAGATATAATTCACATACCATACAAGTGTACAATTCAATGGTTGTTACTATTTTCACAAAGCTGTGCAAGCATCACTATAATTAATTCCAGAACTTCTTTATCAGCCAAAAGGAGACCCTGTGCCCATTAGCAGTCACTCCCCATTTCTTCCTCTCCCTAGCCTCCAACCACCAACCTTTCTGTTTCTATATAGATTTGCCTATTCTTGACATTTGATATAAATGGAATTATATAATATGTGTTTCTTCATTTCAGTCTTCTTTCACTTGGCATAATGTTTCTGAGGGCCATCCATGTTGTAGCATGTATCAGTGCTTCATTCTTTTTTGTGGATGAATAAATATTCCCTTGTATGGGCATGCTACATGTACATTTAGACTTGTTTCCTTTTTTTGACTATTATGAATAGTAATGCTGTGAACATTTATGTACAATTTTTTTATGGAGATAGGTTTTCAATTCTCTTGGGTTTATCCTAGGAGTAGCATGGCTGGGTCATATGGTAACTCTATATTTAAACTTTTGAAGAATTGCCAGAGTGTTTTCCAAGGAGGTTGTACCATTTTACATTTCCACTAGTGGTATATGAGGGTTCCAATTTCTCCACATTCTTTCCAACACTTAATATTATATGTCTTTTTGGTAAGTGTGAAATGGTATCTCATTGTATTTTTCAATTGCATTTACCTGACATTTATCATATGCTTATTGGTCATTTATATATCTTTTTAGGAGAAATGTTTATTCAGATGCTTTACTCATTTAAAAAATTATATTGTCTTTTTAATTATTGTATTATAGGAATTCTTTATATATTCTAGATACAAGTTCATTATCAGATATATGATTTGCAAAATTTTTCTCCCATTCTATGGATGGTCTTTTCAATTTCTTGATGGTATCCTTTGAAGCATAAAAGATTTAATTTTGATAAATTCCAATTTGTCTACTTTTTTTTGTTGCTTGTAATTTTGTTGTCATATCTAAGAACCCATTGCCAAATCCAAGGTTATGAAGATTTGCCCCTAGGTTTTCTTCTATTTTAATTTTAGCTCTTACATTTAGGTCTTTGATCAATTTTGAGTTAATTTTAGTATATGGCAGGTGGCAAAGGTCTAACTTCATTCTTTTGCATGTGCATATTCAGTCATCTTGGGGCTCCTTTTTAAAAAGACTATTCTTTCTTTATTGAATTGTTTTGGCACTCTTATTAATCCCCTGCATCTTGATTATTGTCTAGGGTCCTGGAAAGTTGTGAATGCCCCCCTCAAAGTGATTCCTCAGGGTCCTGTTGAGAATCGAAGACATCAAGTGATGGGCAGGGGGTTCAAGGGTCAACATTCCCTGGAGTTCACTTCTAGGATGGTTGAGAGTGGACCCTTTCTGGTGTGATCACCTGGGATAGGTTAGGATGCAGTTTTTTGAGGCTCCTCATCCTCAAGATGACCCAAAGTAACTCATATCTGGGCTACCTCAAAGTGCCCCAATATAGTCGCTACATTTATTGAATTAGTAAGTTACTGTCTTCATTATTTCCCAATGGTCATCTTAGACTTCTCCCTTATCTCACCACCCACAGCTGATTAGTGACAAATTTAGTTGACTTACCATACTAAATATTTTCCAATTCTATTTTCTCTCTCTCTCATCATAGCCACTATCTTGGTTCAGACATTCATAGATTATCGCTGAATTACTGCAATCATTTTAACACATCTTTCTATAAGAACTCTCTCCTCCACCCAATCCATATTTCACATTTCAGGAAGAGTTTGCTTTCTATAACTCATACATTTAATGATAAAATTATATCATAATACCTGTTATTTATTGAGCATTTACTAGGTGCTAGACCCTGTGCTAAGGACATTACATACATATTCTTGTATAATTCTCACTAGAACTCTATGAGTTAGGTATTATCATTCCCATTTTACAGATAAGGAAACTGAGGTAGCCCTATCTCTTTAATCATAATCAATTAGATACTCTCTACTCAGGACTAATTTTAAGAGCTAAGTTAAAAAAGAATGAAACTAAAGGTGTTCAATATGGTGACTATTTCCTTTGAGTAAATTTTCATAGAACCTGTGTGAATAACCCACCAGACTAATCTCTTAAAGTTCAAAAAAATTATAGTAGTTTTGTTTACAAAAACATTTCTTGAGACTAAATGGCCTCAGTGATTGGCTCAATCCTCTTTATGGAGATAAGATCAGATGTGAAGGTATCGGTGCAATCACCAACTTCTGGGCTCCCCTCTAGGAGAGGCAAGAAGGAATGGAAGCTAGAACATTGGTACCTCTACTGGCCCTCAGTCAGCTCACCCCTGGCTCCAACAACCTCTAGTACAGGGGCTTATTAAAATGCATATTCCTGGGCCTCACCCTGGATCTGTTGAATTTAGAGTTCTTAGGAGATGGGACCTAGGAATCTGCAATTTGATAAGCTCCCCAGATAATTCTTTCCCCTACAAAAGTTTGAGAACCATGGCTCCAGAGTCCTCACAATCCCTACAGGAACAGCAGAACAGGTGGAAGGGGAAACTGACCATCACTGGGCCAATGCCACTGTTTGGCCGAGTGATGGTATTAGAACGTCACCTTCTCCCATTCCCATCCCTGCATGATGTGTACCCAACCTGGCTGTATTGTGCTGAAATTGTGGTTAGAATTCAAACAGATAATTTGGCAAAGTGTTAACTATGTAACTGGAATTTTGACATCTGTGTAATTGTTTTGCCTTTCATTAACTCATCTTCTATATTTGTTTCTCCTTGCAAAATGGAATAATATTAAATATTTCTAAACCCTTCAAAAGATGATGCTGAAGATTTAAAAAAGTTGAAGTTTTCTATAATCCTTTAGTTGCAACTCATTTTCTTTTTGATCATTGAAAAGTAAAGGCATCGATGATCCAAACTATCTGAGCAGAATAATGTCCTTTGTGGTGCGTACAGCTAGCATGCAGGATTATGCCCCCTAGTACATAGTAGGACCCCAGAATTGTGAAATATCCCAGCCTACCTCATACTCAAGTGAGCACAGTGATTCTTCATGAAATAAGTTCTGGTTCCTGGTTTCATAGATCTATGTAAAGCAGGGATAGTGATATCTTGCAGGTTGGTTCAACACATACCTGTGCATAAGCTAGGGAACAGGCCTGCCTCAGTGAAAGTTAGGATGAGGAAGTTTTGTTCTCTTCTTCCAGTGGCAAGCCATGGTTTATTGTCCTGTCTTTAACAAATGGAATTGAAAAATGGAAGCAATCCCAGTTTTTATAAGTAACAGAGAGGTTTTATTCCTACCAGGATTAAGGGTGTGCAGAGGGCAACAAGCAGCTACTTTCTGGGCAACTCGAAGCTGAGAAAATTGCTAAAGCCTGGCATCATAACCTTGGAGCCAAAATATGGTGGTTCAAGGCAGGTGAAAACTGTAGGCAGAAGGCAGGGGTGGGAGTAGGGGTGGGGAATGCACTACAGATGGGGAAGTTGTAGGAAGTAGAAGTATTTACAAGACTTGAGTTGTGGTGACCTGTTTCCTTGGACAACTTGCAGGTTTAATGTTTATGATATTACTGTCTGTTAATTAAATCTCTCTCTGTAACTTTGAGCTGAGGAGGCATTTTCTAGGAGCTGAGTATCTGCCTGAAAAAAGTGATGCATAAGCTAGACTCCCTCTCCCACAAAAATAACCCAGACCTTTGGTGCCGGAGAATCGTTGAAGCCAAGGGTTACACTGGCAAATAGTCTAAGCCTATGAGCTCTGAATTTCACTTCTTTTCTCAAAACAGGTGCACTATTTCTGAAAGTCATCTGCCCCAGCTTTACTATTTGACCTAAATCAATCTTTTGGCTTTTGGGGATCTCAGCCATTCTCTTCGTCTATATGACAGACTTACTGGCTCATCTTGAAGAGATTCAGACTGGATGAATAATTGCCTTAAAAAAGCCAGAAGCAGTGACTCATCATTCTAAAATTCCATACTGCTTGGCATTTACAGCACTCCTACTCTGTATCATAGGAGATGAAAAAAGAATTTGCTGTTTATGCCCTCTGAAGAAGGAGTCTTCTTCCCATCTCTGGGAGAGTAGAGGCATTATCAATGGAGCAGGTCATTTTAGATAAAATCTCCAGTCCTTTCAAGGATACTGAGGGCAGAAAGTACATGTTACTACAGGCTTGAGGTCTTGAGCCTATAGTAAGATCTCAAGACCTGCATCTGTGCCTTCTTGTACGATGCTAGGGATTCAGCAATGGCTCTGGTGGCAGTGCCATGATTCAGATCCACATCTGTTACCTCCTGCTGCTCATCATTGGCCTGTTCTCAGGCTCTTCTCAGAAACCAGAGGGATCATCTGAATTAAAAAAATCAAGACAAAATGCATAGAGGTTAGAACCTGGGTCTTAATGGGGTTAACTGGGGACACAGCGCCCCAGCCAGGAAGATCATATGAGCTTCTCCATACCTCAGTTGTGGTGGAGAAAGGTCTGAGGAAGAGGAAAAGAGATGGATGTCAAATGGAATTTGTGGCAGAAATTTACTAGCTGTTCAACAAACTCTTTTCTCCTGGGCATCTGACTAGACTATATTTACTAGCTTCCTCTGCAGTTAGGTGATGCTGTAAGACTGAGTTCTGGCCAATGGAATGTGGATAGAAAAGCCACATATGCTACTTCTATTCTATGCCTGGCCCCTTCTAAATCTCCTATGCAAGCAATCTCTCTTACTCTCTTTCTCTCTCCCTCTATCTTACCCCTCCCTGCCATCTGCTGACTAAATCCATGCTCGGAGTAATCTTGGAAGCCACACGTTGAAAATGTTAGAGGCTTCTTCAGCCTGAGGTCCTGAATGACTGTGGGAACAGAGGCCTCCAGCCCCAATCCCCTGTATCAACCGTATTTTTTATGATGGAGAAATAAACTACTTTTGTAAGCCAAGATTATAGGGTTTATTGACCATAACAGCTAGCTTTACCTTAACTAATACAGAATTTAACATCATGTCAGTACTATGGTCTGAATGTTTGGGTCTCCCCAAAATTTATATGTTAAAACATAATCACCAATGTGGCAATATTAAGAGGTTGAGCCATTGGGAAGTGATTAGATCACGAGGGCATAGACCTCATAAATGGTATTAGTGCCCTTATAAAAAAAGGGTCCAGAGGGCTGCCTTGGCCCTTCTACCATGTGAGGACGCAGCAAGAAGATGCCTTCTATGAGTTAGGAAATGGGTCCTCACTAGACACCGAATCTGCCAGTGCCTTGATCTTGGACTTCCCAGCCTCCAGAACTATGAGAAATAAATTTCTATTATTTATAAGGAACCCACTTTATAGTACTTTGTTATAGCAGCCCAGATAGACTAAGACAACAGTAAACACTTTTGTATGGTTGTTGAAATTATAGTTCGCATCTCCTTAAAGACCTGTTTACATGATTCTTTCTAGTTTTCCACTCTGATGACATAATTGTAAAAACATACGACTCCACAAAAGAAAGGGATTTCAGGCACAGTCTAGGCCCAAAGTCTTAGCACCTGGAGGATGGGCAGAGCTCCTTTGAACACAGTCACATGCCAGAAAGAAAGAAGACAGGAGGTGACCTCATTTCTCCTGATTGTAGAGATGAAGGAAGAAAGGGTGATAACCCCTTACATTTTTTAAAAAAGATTATTTCCAACTGAAACAGCCTATATTTAGAAAGTTTGAAAAGTGTATATTTTAAACAAAGGTTAAAAAACTCACATAATTAGAAACATATGATCCTGACTGATTCCCCTCCAAAATTAACCTGATATTCAGCATTGAGGTTTCGTATTGAACTCCCAGAGACTTTTTGGTATATGGTATGTTTCTCTATTTCATGCCGTCAATTAGAAGCTGGGTTCTGTGCTCCGAATTGTCAAATTCAGACTCATCTGTCTAGCCTGCTTCAGGGTGCCAGCATGTCAAAGCCAACCCATAAGAACTACCTCAGAAGCTACCCAAGGCATCTGCATCCTGTTTGGAACTTCTCCAGGCCTCCTAGATTGGTCTATCTATCCTCATCAGTTTTCCTGGTTTCTTGGCCACTTTTTAATTTAATTTCTCAGTTCTCACTTTCTGCCTAGCTCTCTTGGGTTAGTCATCTGATAGTGTACTTGCCTGGTCTCTGGCATTAGCTTAAAACAAAGCTCAGTTGCCAACCGATATCCAATTTTCAAAGCCATAACATGGGGTGGGCTAGTTGGGATATTTCCATGTGGTCACAGCAGGACATGTGGCAGCCGTGTTGACTAAAATGAGCATGATGAGCATGGTCACATGGTCAGGCTATGATACCCCAGGCTCATGTCAGTGTAAAGGACACTAGTCATTTACAGAGATGTCCAAGCTTCAGTTTTAGCCACTGACTTTATCTAACAATTATAACCCCTAGCCTTTTAGCAATGCTAGCACCAGGGAGCAGGGCCCCCAATTTTCCTGTGTTATGCCTTTTAGTTATTACTGTAACAGAAGCTATCAGTGTTCTTCCCATATCTCCTTGGTATTACTGCTATTTACTATGAGCTGCTTACTATGAATACATGTGAGTCTCTGCCTGAGGGTGTTTTTTTTAATGGCTGTAAAGCATACTCAGTCTGAAATGCTAAAGAGTTAATGCCTCCAGAAGTAGCCCTCAGCCAACAACTGATGGGGAGTTAATGCATAAGTACTCCAGATTCCTCAGCCTTCAGGTGGAATAACTTGAAGGTATGTTCTACACAGTTTCCTAGAGTTCTCCAATAGGATTGAGCTCCAGTTGCCCATAGGGGTTAGCTGGCTTGCTAACCTACCATTGATTGGCTTCCTTCCCTTCTCTCTCTTCCCCAACTTCCCTACTGATGCTTCTTGGGATTACCTTCCAAATAAACCTCTTGTATCCAAATCCTTGTCTCAGGCTCTGCTTACAGATATACCCAAGCAAAGAAACCTATTCTGTTCTGATTGTAAAATGAAGCAGAGAAATGACTCCTAAAAAGTTAGCCAAAAAGGGAGGAAACAATGACAGAGGTCTATATATTCCACAGAACAAAAAGTGGAGGTCTTTGATAGGGATTCTTCTAGATTTGTGCCATCCAGTATGGTAGCCACTAGCCACAGGTGGTCATCAAGCACTTGAAATGTGGTTAGAGCAACTGAGGAAATACATTTTAAATTTTATTTAATTTTAATTAGTTTAAATTTAAATAGCCACATGTGGCTAGTGGCTACTGGACCAGGCAGTGCAGATTATGGTACACTTCCATCATTGAAGAAAGTTCTATTGGACAGCACTGGTATGGAGCAAAGGTAGGAAAATTTCTTCTGCAAAGGGCTAGATAGCAAATATTTTAGACTTTTTGGGCCATATAGTCTCTCTTGCAACCACTCAGCTCTGCTTTTGTAGTTTGAAAGTAGCCATAGATGATAGGTAAATGAATGAGCATGGCTATGTCCCAATAAAACTTTATGGATACCGAAATTTGAGTTTCATATAGTTTTCACCTCTCACAAAATATATTCTTCTTTTGATTTTTTAATTCATCCATTTGAAAATGTACAACCATTCTTAGCTCATGGTACTGCACAAAAACAGGTGGTGAGCCATTGTTTGCTGACTCTTGTCCTATACTGATATTATTGTTAACCATTACTGGAGGAGTCATTATTAAGATTCTCCAGTGTTCCAATGCACATGCTGACACCAGTGACCAAGGTATCAAATGAAGTGCTTATTATAAACTAAATCAACTTTTGGAGACAAAAAGCTTTGTTCTGAGTGTGGATTACTCTTAACTGAAGTTGGCAAGGAGAAATTTTTCTGTGATGTTTACAAGGTTCCTTCTACAGTGGTAACTGAGAATCATTAGGGCTGCTTTTAAGAAAATCATCCAAGCCTAGGATGTTCTGGAATCCCTACCCTGGCCCATTTTGCACCTCACAACAGCATTCTCCTCACACAGAGAAACCCAGGGATGTTCTCTAACTTCTTGATTTCTATTTGTTTGACCTGCCTGCTACATTTCTTTCTCTATCTCCTTCCCTTGCCACAAAGATCAATACTTAGGCCTGGCAGAGATTCACTCAAAGCTTTCAGATGGCTCCCAGCATGATAAAAGGTTGATTTTCAAAAACACAGTGTTCTCAGAACACGAGGCCATCAAAATAGCTAATTTAATCTTGAGACACCGTGAATTAAAGAAGTGTTATCTATGTGACACAGACAATTCTTTATTTTTGAGATCTGTTTCAGAGCCAGCTCAAAGCAAAATAGGGAGGGGATGGGAGTGGGACCGGGAATGTTTCCAGCTGGACAATTCAACAGAACAGATCTCCACTGCAACTCAACAGAGAATTGGCCACATCGAGCTAAAGGATCAAAAATGAGGTACCTGGCAGGGATCAATAAAGCAGCAGGGGAGAGTCATTTCTGGAAAAGACTTAGCTATCAGCTCAGTAGTTCTCAAGAGCTCCCAAAAGAAATGATGGGCACTGACATTTTGTCAGCTCTGCCAACAGAACCCAGAGACCCAGCTGGTGCCTTTGATGCTAGCTCTTGCAGCAGTCAAAGGTCTTGAGGCAGTGGAGAAGCAGGCTTTTCTGCTTCCTTTAAAAAAAATGATGCATGGTGTTTCAGAAAAAAAAAGTGAAGGTAATATCCTCTTCAGCTGGGGTTTAAAACAGCCACTGAAAGCTCTTTGTAATCAATAATATAGATCTCATTATGGGGCCTGCATTAAAGAGGTAGGAGCTATGTTAACTTTACAACTTCCTTATGGGAAGAACAAGCAGAGATTGACCATGTGTGTTTTTATGCTTCTCAAACTCAATGCATATACTATAGCAGAAGCAGCACATAGCACCTGTGCTTTACAATTATTATGTTATCATTTGTTTCTCACCAACTTGCTTCTTTTAGATGCAGCAAACAGGGCCTCAACAAGGTCAATTTGGCCAAGTCTCTTGATGAATGGATGGAGGAGTCAGGCTGTCATCCAAGTCTTAACATTTGATTCCAAAGCCAATTCCTACTCTGCTCTTCCATGCCAGGGGAGAGATTCTACTGAGGGCAATGGTATAGCAAGGGCCTAACCTAGGTGTCAGGTGCTGGTGAAATGACGCCAGCAGGCCTAGAGAGCCTGGCCTGGGTGCTCAACAGCTAAGCCTTCAAAGCGTTACAAAGAATCTGTGAACAACTGATATTGGTTTCTTTGAAACCCTTACCAAGGCCACATGCCCAGAGTGACTACTCTGTTACTGCCAGCCAATCAGTTTACCCATAAATGTGCAACAAAAGTCCCTGTTCCCAGACTATTTGCAGGTTTTCCCTCCCCTCCTCCCCAATCTCTTCTAAATCCTATCTTGGCCTTGACTCACCCCATCAACTGATTCATTCCCTCACATACAAGGAAACAATGTGCATACAAATTTTTTAAACATTTCTGAGTTATTCTTTGATATAGCTAAACCATGCCAGGGACAGTGAGATTGTACATTCTTTAAAACTTAGTATTGTTTAAATATTTTTCCACTGGGCATATTTACTTTTTTTTTTTAATTAAACTTGTTATTTTGAGATCACTGTAGTTGAAAGCAATAATAGAAAACTCCCTTGTGCCCTTTATCTAGTTTCCCCTGATGGTACCATCTTGCAAAACTATAGTTCGATTGTATTTATTTTCATAACAAATGAAAAATTGTTTCATTGCTAAGGGGAGGAAAGAAATGAGGAGGCAGCTGGGGATGAATGTGAAGCCATGGGAATGGGTCTGTTGATTCATTTAAAGGGTTGGCAAGTTTACATGATGACAGGGAGTAAAGAGATGGGAGAGAGGGACTGAATCCCCAAGGCAAGCTTGCTGGGGTCTTCTAGAGACTTTGCTGCCACTGTGTATTCTATACATGCTTTGCTCAAATAGCAGAGAAAGATGGGGTATTTTATTTCATTCTTTTGTGGGGAAAAGAATTTCTGACTGGGCCCTGTAAATAGATTCTGCATTGGAAAGAAACATGGATGGGGTACCACCTCCAGTGTGCTACCATCCCCACCTCTCTTTTCTGTCCTCCTCCTTTGACATTTCAGCTCATGAGTGAGTTCATTCAGCTGTATCATGCCCAAATGGGAGACCCATAGTGGAATAATGTTATGCCACTGAGTTGCTCACTAACCCCAGTTGCCTTCTAAATTATATCTCAAAAAAAAAAAAAAGAAAAAAGAAAAGAAAAAGAACAATCCCACTTTCTGAAATTTCCTTTTCTCCTTCATCTTCACAGTGAATATTTCATTAACTACCTTTATTCTTATTATATAAGCACAGAAAAGGACACCACACCAATTTTCAGGAGAGACATGCTTGTGTGTTTCATTTGCTCATCTTTAGTCCTAAAGCAAGGAAACATTTTAAAAGACTACGATGAACAACTTTTTACTTTCAGGTGCTACTTTAATGATTACTCATCTCTTATGGCATTTTCTTGTTTCTAAGGCATGTAAATATCCCCTCTGGGTATATAAATATGCTGAATAAATATTCCCTTTCACAGGAGGGTCACACTGGATAAGAGTCACCCAGGAAGCTTTATTCTGATCTATTTTTGTGGATTTCTTCTACATATTCTACACTCATTTTAATGTGACAATTCCCCTGTGGCTTAAAATAGGATATGCGTATTCTTCCTAGAATTGAAGGACACTAAAATAAATTTGACTTAAATAGTTCTACCTGAAAAAATGTACCAAGATATCCAGGGATAGCTCTTATAGGAATAAGATTTTGAAGGAAGCAAATCATACTACATTCCTTTTTCTTCCAAAATTCAATACAGATAAAATCTAGATGACATCAATGGCATTTCACTCCAGGCTCTGGAAACAACACCCTCTGCTTGATAATTATGAGTACAAGAACCCATTTCTGTCTCTTCATCCCTCATCCCATTTTGCCTTTCCTCAGCTCAGGCATGTGGGCACCCACAGCATGGGGATGGTGGGAGGCACAGTTGGATTTGGGGGTCACAGGTAAAGGAGAAGCACAGGACCCGGGGCAAGTGCCTTCATTTGGAGTATCCTATAAACAACTTTGATTCGAATTCCCAAATGGAAGCTTAGGATCCATTCTTCTTAACCATGGTCTGGAGTTTATACATAGTTTAAAGGGAAACAAGGGAAAAATAGTTGTATTAGTTAGGATTACATTGGCCTACATGTAATAGGAACTTCTTATAATGTGAGAAAAATAAGAAGTCTAGAGGTAGTGGCACCACCAGGGGCACGGATTTCTTTCGTCTTTCCATTCTGCCATCCTGGGTTGTGGCTTTCATCTGGAAGGTTGCAAGATGGCTGCTCTACCTCCAGGCATCATGCCCACATTACAGGAAGGAAGAAGGTGAAGGGTGGAGGGGAAAGTGAAGTTTCTCCCTTTCTAGCTTGTCTCTTTCTATCAGGAGAGCAATAGCTTTTGGGAAGCCTCACCCAGTAGCTACCTGTTTACATTTCATTGGACAAAACTAGATCACATGAACAGTAGCTATAAGGGAGTCTGAGAAGGTATTTCTTTCTTTTTTACATATTTAGTTTTTAATTGACAAAAACTGTGTATATTTAACAATACAGCATGATATTTTGAAATATGCATACATTGAAGAATGGCTAAATTGAGCTAATTAACATGTATATTACTTCACATGCTCCTTTTCTTTTCTTTTCTTTTCTTTTCTTTTCTTTTCTTTTCTTTTCTTTTCTTTTCTTTTCTTTTCTTTTCTTTTCTTTTCTTTTCTTTTCTTTTCTTTTCTTTTCTTTTCTTTTCTTTTCTTTTCTTTTCTTTTCTTGTGAGGACACTTAAAATCTATTCCCTTAGGGATTTTCAAGAATACATAGCCAGGCATGGTGGCACACAGCTATAATCCCAGCTACTCGAGAGGCTGAGGTGGGAGGATCCCTTGAGCCCAGGAGTTCAAGTCCTGCCTGGGTAAAATAGAGACCCTGTCTCTAAAACAATAACAACAGCAGTAGCAGCAACAACAACAACAATAAAACCCCAAAACATTGTTACCAACTATAGTCACCATGTTGGAAAATAGATCTATTGAACTTATTTCTCCTAACTGAAATTTTGTATCCTTTGACCAACATCCCTCCAACCACCCCATACCCAGTCCCTGGTAATAACCATTCTCCTTTCTCTCAAAAGCTGAACTCTGCTTCTGTGAGTTCAGCTTTTGTATATTCCACATACGAAGGAGATCATGCAGTATTTGTCTGTCTGTGCCTGGCTTATTTCACTTAACACAGGTTCATCCATGTTGTTGAGAATCACAGGATTTTCTTCTTTTTAAAGGCTGAATAGTATCCCATTGTGTATATGTAGCACATTTTCTTTATCCATTCATCTGCTGACAGACACTTAAGCTGATTCCGTATCTTGGCTATTGTGAATAGCACTGCAATAAACATAGCAGTGCAGGTATCTCTTCAACATAGTGATTTCATTTCTTTTGGATATATACCCAGAAGTGGGATTCTGGCTCATATAGTATTTCTATTTTCAACTTTTTGAAGAACCTTGGAGAGGTATTTTTAATGGGGACACATTGCAGCCCTGAACAATGCTAGGCTCCTATCAGAAAAGCAGGGAGAATGGATTGGTAACCATCAGTATCCAGTAAAACTATTGAGACAAATATCTGTCCTTACAATCACAAATTTGTAGGGTCAAAAGAGAAACCTTGGACTGATTGTTTACAACTTTTGGGAGACATAGAGAGCAGTATAATGCATAGTGTCGAAGGCTTTAGACTCCAGAACATGTGTATTGGAGTGTTAGCTGTTATCAACTGTGACCTTGAATGGATCACTTTGTTTGTTTTCTCGTGAGTACATTTCTCATCTCTGCATTAGATGGCTATGAAGTGAAATCACATTTTCAAAATGCCCTTCCCTCCATTCTTGTACATTACAAATTTCAGCACACATACCCCAGCAGGCCCACTCTCATGATTTCAAAGAAGAGAACAAAATTATTAGAAGCCCATAAACACAGGGTAGTTAGATAAAGCAAAGTAATTCTTCCTTTAGGTTACATTCTCATGAAGTGTAAAGCCAGTTAAGTAATGGGACATTGTGAAATGTCAACAGCATCTATTCCACAAGGTCTGGTCTCTGTGTATTTTGATGCTGTGCAGAAAATGTTTAACTTAAGATGATAAGCGTATTGACCCCTAAATGGGCTCAGATACTCTAAAGTCCAGAACTTTTTAAGCAAATAATATATATCTTAATTTCTAACAAAACTTTTCTAACAAATATTATGACATAATATAGTACCAAGATTAAGTGAACAAATATTCTCCAGCAACTTCCATGCAATTTTGGAGAATGACATTGAATGAGATGGCAGAGAAACACAACAGGAAAATCAAAAAATTAACATGAACTCTTGAAATGCCCTCCAAGTCTTTGATTGTCAGTAATATTCTATGCTCAAACACACGTAAACCTTAGACTGCTTAGTTAGATGTAGCTACCATTTCCAAGTTCCTTGTATTTTTATGTTTCTATTAATCTTATTCTACATCACAGTTCAGGAGATGGTTTGTATTTTAAGGAACAAACTTCCTTTGATAGTATTTTTGTTAAATGATTAAAATAGATTTGTAATTTTGAATAGTCTTAACAAATTTTCCCATGGCTAAAGATTTGTGTTTCTAGGTCGTGAACTCCATAATCCTTTCACAGAAATGAAGAGCTATGCCAAAACAGCTGTTTGTGGTCAGCCATAGCTAAACACTGTTAAGCTGCAATAATGGAAGTGTTGGATAGTGTGTGTTCTATGCGTCGGTCACACCAATAAGTAACACTGTGTTTAAGTGTTGGATCAAACTTTAAGAATTGTATTGGTTGCTTTGAATACATTGAGGCCTGGATTTGAAAACTGTATCAAGGAGCAATGATTGAAGAGACTAGAGATATTTAACCTAGGGAAGCAGAAACTAATGGGAAATATGATCACTGTCTTCAAATATTTAAATGGCTATCAAACACAAAAGGATACAGTTTTACTCTATATTGCCTCAAAGGTCAGAAGTAAGGCCAATGAATATAAGTTACCCCAGGAGAGCTTTCAGTTTAGAGTAAGAAAGAAATGTTCTGATAAGGAAATGAGCAGCATCATAAGAATTAGTTTCCTGTGTATTAAATATCCATCCAGAGACGTGGTGATAAACCATCAGAAATATTGCGTGAGGTACGAGGATAGATTATATGAATCTAAACATCTCATCTCTTCCAACTCTGAGTTGATTCTAACACCTACAGTACTTGTGGATTCTGACTTTCCAAATTCAGAAAGAAAACATCTCAAAACCTGAGAAAGGAGCCACAAAAATCTTCCTTTGTTTTTAGTACACATTAGGGTTTGGGGTGGTTAGAAAATATTGTTAAGGTTTTATGTGTTCTAGTGGTATAAATAAGTTCTCTTACAGAGGTACCCAGAGCCCTTTAAGAGGAGTGGGCTGTTCTGTATCGATGAGTTTCTGGTAAACACTGCTTTTTGTCATACGATCCATGGATGTCAAGGTCACAGTTCCAAAGGTGTGCTTATCAAAGAACAAAGAATTT